>NW_022681464.1:40873878-42183878 GCF_009764315.1 Trachypithecus francoisi | reverse complement strand
TCATCGCCACCATCATCACCACCATCATCATCACCATCATCACCATCACCATCATCACCATCACCATCATCATCACCATCACCACCATCACCATCACCATCATCACCATTATCATCATCACCATCATCATCACCACCATCATCATCATCATCATCTAGACCTAAGCCTTACACAAAATTTAACTCAGCATGGATCACAGATACAAGTGTAAAATGTAAAACTACAGCACTTTTAGAGATAACAGAAAATCTTTGGGACTCAGGGTTTGGTAAAGACTTCTTAGACGTGACGCCAAAAGCATGATCTGTTTTTAATAAATGATCAATCGGATTTCACCAAAATAAAAACTTGCTCAGTGAAAAATTTTGTTAAGTGGATAAAATAATAAGCTACAGACCTGGAGGAAACATTTGGAAACCGTTATCTGACAAAGGACACGTACGTAGAATATATAAAGAATGCTCAAAACTTAACAGTAAAAAAAATCACAGTCCAATTAGAAAATGGGCAAGCCGTGATCAGAGACTTCACGATAAGAGAATATCCTATCAAATAAGCACATGGAGTTATGTTCAACAGCATTAACCACTAGGGAAATGCAAATTAAAACTATGATGAGACATCACTATATACAGCACCTACTAGAACAGCTAAAATGAAAATAGCAACAATCCCAAATGCTGAGCACAGAGGGTGCAGAGAAACTGGATCTCTCACTCGTTGCTGGCAGGAATGTGAAATGGCACCGTCACTCTAGAAAACAGTTTGGCAAACTCTTTAAAAACGAACCACACTTACCATATGCACCAGTAATCACACTCCTGAGCATTTATCCCAGAGAAATGAAAACTTACATCCACAGAAAAATGTGTACATGAAAGTTCATAGCAGCTTTATTTGTAATAGTCAAAATTTGGAAATAATCCATATGTTCTACATTGAGTAAATGGCAAACAAATTGTGCTACGGCCACACCATGGAACACTCGCCAGCAGTAAAATGGAGCGATTCATAAAGATAACAACGTAGGCTGGGCGCGGTGGCGCACGCCTGTACCCCCAGCACTTTGGGAGGCCGAGGCAAGCGGATCACGAGGTCAAGAATCAAGACCATCCTGGGCAACATGGTGAAACCCTGCCTCTACTAAAAGAAATACAAAAATTAGTTGGGCATGGTGGCGCATGTCTGTAGTCCCAGCTACTGAGAAGGCTGAGGCAGGAGAATCTCTTGAACCCAGGAGGTGGAGGAGGCAGTGAGCCGAGATCGCGCCACTGCACTCCAGTCTGGCGACAGAGCAAGACTCCGTACCCCCCCCCCCGCCCCCCAAAAAAGATACCAATGTAAGGGATCTTGGTGGTGATGGAATTGTGGTGGTGGTTGCACAAATCAACACGGTAAAATTGCATAGAACTATATGCACATGCATGCACACACACACACACATGCGTGTGAAATGGGAGGAATCTGAGTAAGATCTGTGGTTTGTACCAATGCTAATTTTTTGCTTTGGATATTGTGCTATGATTGTGTTACTACTGATGTTACCATTGGAGGAATTGGGTGAAAGGAAAATAGGACCTCTTCACACTATTTTTACAATTTTCTGTTAATCCAGAATTATTTCAGAACACCACCAAAATACGCTGAGAAGCAAAAATAAAAAAATTAAAATTATCTGTATTCCCTAGTATTCAGCTCTCAATATTATTTTTTAAACATGTATTCATCTTTTTCTTTTTGCGTCTGAGTATATTTACAAAAAGGGCTTATAATTTTCATACTTCTTTGTCACCACTTTTAAAATCTAGTAACAGGTCATGAGCAGGTTTCCCTGTTTAAATATTTTCTACAATAACCTTTCATGTCTTATTGGCATTAGACAGATGAAAACAATGCTATTTCAATTTCTTTAGCAGAACACCTCTTTCTTAAACCCTGATATTACGAGACAGAGAAAGGAGGAACTGCTCTTTATAGAGTGGAGAGCAGGAAGCAGGTGATGATCTGTCTGCCCCAGTGTTTGTCTATCAATCATGGTCCTTGTCGTAGCTCCAGCAGACCTTAAGGCTCTGGGCATGCGGTTTGAAAATCATATCCATTTGAAAAAACCGTAACAAAAATGCTCTATCAAATATATTCAATGCTGAACGTTTAATTGTCCTAAACTCTATCCTTACCCTTCACCAGATGTGGTAATCACCTTGACTTAATTGGAAATGGGAAACATAAATGCTTGAAACGCAGTTGCTGTGGTGATTAACAGAGGCAGGAGAATGAATTAGCTGACCTTTTCTGTTTCTTCTGGAACTTTTCATTTAAAATTCCCACACTCCTAAGCTGTGTCATTATAGCTTCTATCTTGACAGCTGAGTTTTATACAGCAATATATTTTCATCTATAGGAATTAGTTATTGGCATAACATTCTTAGCAATGCTGAGTTTTTCTTACCAAAATTGAAAACATGTCAAGACCTCCAGAATCATTCTGGCAGTAATTAACCTAAGTTTGCCCTATAAGGTTTTTTGCTAGTAGAGATAATTTGTAAATATGGCACAATTTTTTAGAAAGTTAAAGCACTTAATAAAATAGTCAACTATGATATATAGATCCAGCTACATAAAATGCTTCTTACAAATCCATGTATTAAAAATTATATTTAGATCACAGCTTCCTAAGAAAACAATTAAAGCACCATATTGAATAACACACACTTTCCACTAAAACTGAAAGGAAAGGCAATGTTCTCTCAGTGAGACACGCTTTTGGCAATTCATTCCATTTGCAGAAGTCTCAGGTGCCAAATTTGCTGTTAATCAGGTTTTCTATCTCAGCTGACAGTCCTGGTGGAGCGCCATGCTTTTATTTTCTTGTCCTATTTAATGTCATGATTCAGAACTTAGAGAAAGTATCATCGTCTCTTCATGGTGCACAATGTAAAAAGATAACCAGGTTTTCAATGTCCTAATTTTTCTAGAGAAAACAATTATGGGTACGAACTTTAAAAATTGCTCCCGGAGGACTGTAACAATCATGCACTTTTTTTTTTTTTTTTTTTTTTTTTTGAGACGGAGTCTCACTCTGTTGCACAGGCTGGAGTGCAATCGCACGATCTTGGCTCACTGCAACCTCCGCCTCCCAGGTTCAAGTTATTCTCCTGCCTCAGCCTCCAGAGTAGCTGGGACTACAGGTGTATGCCACCACACCCAGCTAATACTTTTTATTTTTAGTAGAGACGGTGTTTCACCATGTTGGCCAGGCTGGTCTCTAACTCCCAATCTTAGGTGATCCACCTGCCTCAGCCTCCCATCCACCTGCCTCGGCCTCCCAAAGTGCTGGGATTACAGGTGTGAGCCACTGCGCCCGGCCCAATCATGCACATTTTTAAGGGCGTAATCAATCCAAGGATTTTCCTTTTTACAGCATCCCTTGTCAGAGCCCATAAGTGCCCATCTCATACCATTACTTGTGTAAAGCTCACTTACCTTCCCGCCTGGACTAAATGCAGTTCCAGGGGGCCTGAGCATCCCAAAAGGAATACAAAATCATCTCAACCTTACTAATGCTTTTTGTGAATTCCCATTCATTGGGATCAGTTTCAAGGACTATTACAGATGCTTTCTGAAAAGCAACTCAGTTAAGCAATTAACAAAACTGAAGCTTGAACTCTACATATTTCTTCTAAGTCTTTATTAGTGAAAGCAAGTGAGGTAGGAGAGGAGACTGGGCAAGGAGTTTGACAATGTCTGCATGGCTGGGTTTTACTAAACTTCTGTTATCCTTGTTGCTTCTTATGTGGAAATGATTTGCTTTTCTGTGAAAATGCTGGGAGTTGCACCCTTCTGTACAGAGTCCAAGTTTATTCCTGTTGTATTTGAAATTTACCTCTCATTGCTGTGGGACCTTCATTTCCTCATAAGGCAGACAGTTAACAGACCAGATTTTCACTTGGGAGATCAGGCTTCTTAGTGGAGAGTTAGATTCATAACCCAGACTCATGACTGAGTTGAAAGAGGATCTCCGTGTTCTTAGTGAAATTGAGAAATGGCTGTAGATGCTGTGCAGGGTAGTTTGGGTTAGGCTATATGCTCTGGCCCCGCAGGATGGCATGTGCACACTGGGGCCAGGTCCATTTACTGTGAATTGATGCACATGACTGTTTCCTTCTGAGCTCCCTGTGATCTACAATAGCTGGTTATCAATTTATAACCAGCGCATCACGTATTCTGAGCAGTTCACACTGACTGTAACACAAAGCACATACTTATTAGTGACATAAATCAAGAGTTTCTAAGCCTGAATAAAGATGACTTTGTAACCCATACCCAGGAAAAGGAGAATTGGGAAGCAGCACTGGCTATCCCTATGGCAAATGCCAGTCATTCCCTTCCCTGAACACAGGCCGTGCAGTGTGAATTCTGTTTCCATGGGAAGAAAGGGCAAACAGAAAATCTGCCTGTGGTTTAAATCAGTTAGGACCTCAGAGGACCCTAGATGCGGGAGCTTTCTTTTCCTTAACTGTATACATTTTCATGATGGAGAAGAAAGCCTGGGAAAGGAATTGTGACTAGCATAAAAGATAACACGGGAGCCTTGGTACAAATGAAAACCTTCTGTCTGCCGGATCTTTTCTGGT
The DNA here is from genome assembly GCF_009764315.1 of Trachypithecus francoisi. Taxonomy (NCBI): domain Eukaryota; kingdom Metazoa; phylum Chordata; class Mammalia; order Primates; family Cercopithecidae; genus Trachypithecus; species Trachypithecus francoisi. The sequence goes on along the minus strand of NW_022681464.1, from coordinate 42,179,244 downwards.
GAGAGGGCGAACTGTGATTTATCTCTGCAAGAGATAGGCATGACCCAGGTGAGAAACTTTGGCTTGAAAATGATTCCCTCCTGGGCAGCAGATGGGTGAATTAAAGGTAAAATGGTTTTTAAGGCCCAGAGTGAGTCAGCTAGAATCTAAACACGCCAAATGCACACCCAAGGGAAATGAATAAAGGCTCGCAGGGCATCCGAGCAGCATACAGCCCCTTGGACGGGGCAGGAGGAATTCATTCAGGGAGGCGGGAAAGCCATTGCTCCCGGCTGTGCCTTTACGCCCTCGGGTGAGTTGCAGTGCTACCCTGAGGGGGCCCAGCTCCTGGCAAGGCATCTCAGAGACTCAGCTGGCGATGCTGTGGACCGTGGTGCCCAGGACTCACTGCCGGCCACACCTACAGGGGAAGCAGGGCCAGCTCTGTGGGGAGGACAAGCCTGTCTTAGGACAGAGATGACCTTTTCTGTGCAGTGGGAGCACTTGATGATTTCTCATCAGGCTCAGAGGCCCATCACTTCCACGAAGGCTACCCCACCCACCTAGAGGATTGTTACGAACATGAAACAAAAAATAGGTGTCTTTAGGGCACTGTTTGACAGTGATGAGTAAATTGCCTTTATTTATAAGACGAGAGCAGGGGACATCTCATTGCAACTGGCACATAACAACCACAAGGTCAAAAGAATAAGCTGCTGGAATGCAGGCGTCCCAGTCCCAGAAGCATAACTCCCCAGGCTGTGATCTGTCAGGGATCTGAGAGGTTAAGAGTGTTAAGTGTATAGGGGGGTGTGTGTGTGCCTGCGCATCTTCCTCCTAAACCATTTTCTTAGGGACTCCCTCAGGGGCTATCAAGCGTTTCCTGATGCAGTCAAATGCTAAATCCACATTTTGTGTATGTGAGATTTTATTTTTCTTCTTCTTTTACCTTTGGGATACTCTGGGAAGTAACTAACTTTTTGCTTCTTGGAAGTGGCATCAAAATGTTTATTGTTATCACATTCGATTCTTTCTCTTCCCACATCCACTTGTTCCCAAGATGGTGTGAGCAGTTTAATCAGGATCATACTCCTCCGGTTTATGTGACCATATTTTTAGATGAGCATTTCTTTCTTTCAGTTTCCTTCTTTTACAATGCTGTGCCAAAATAAAAAAGGAGATGGCGGAGTCTCTTTCACTTCACATGAATCACATTGTTGTATCCTATCCAGTCAATACCATCAAAGTCAGCGTCAGATAAAAGAACAGGCTTCAAGCTAAAAGCAGCACTGCACTGAGAAAACCAAAGCCATGAACGCATTTCCAGTACACCCACCACTCTATCCTCAAGAAGACCAGAACCTGTGGCCTGTTCCCCACCCATCACTACATCTTAGTCTGTTTGGGCTGCTATAATAAAAAGGCATAGACCAGGTGGCTTACAAACAACAGCTCTTTATTTCTTACAGTTCTACAGACTGGGAAGTCCAAGACCAAGGCACCAGCAGATTCCACGTCTAGTGGGGGTTTGCTTTCTTGTTTATCGATGGTACTTTTTTGCTGTGTCTTCACATGGTGGAAGGGACTACCTAGCTCTCTGGCATCTCTTTATAAGGGCCTGAATCCCATTTACGGCCTAATCACCCTCCAAAGCTCCCACTTTCTTTTATTTACTTATTTATTTTTGAGATGGAGTCTCGCTCTGTCACCGGGGCTGGAGTGCAATGGCATGGTCTCAGCTCATTGCAAGCTCCGTCTCCCAGGTTCAAGCAATTCTCCTGCCTCAGCCTCCAGAATAGCTAGGATTACAGGTGCCTGATACCACGCCCGGCTAATTTTTTTTTGTATTGTTAGTAGAGATGGGGTTTCACCATGTTGGCCAGGCTGGTCGTCAACTGATGACCTTGTGATCTGCCCGCCTCGGCCTCCCAAAGTGCTGGGATTACAACCATGAGCCACTGCGCCCAGCCAGCCCCTACTTTCTGATAGTATCACCCTGGGGATTAGATTTGAATTTGAACCAACATTCAGACCATGATACTATGGTGGAAGTGTCCATCCCCCTGTCCGAGGCTGGACCCTCCTCTTGGATCCTACTTGTCTATTCACGGGCACCTCTCCAGGCTCGTCCTTGTGCCATTCCTTTGCTCAGCCTTTCCTTCCATCTTAAAAAAAATTAGATTGACCCTACTCTGGGTTCTACTTCATTTCTGTGCTCCCTTTATAGCAAAAAATCTCAAAAGGGTAGTTAGTAGTCTTCCCAAATCCTGCCTTCTGTTCTCTTAAATATGATGTATATGAGCTTTTGATCCCAAAACTTCACCAGAATTACTCTTGCAAATGTCACCAATGACCCCCTTGTGGTTTACTTGACCTATGGGTAGCATTTGGCAGTTTCTCACTCCTGCCTCTGGGAAACTGTTCGCTTGACTTTGGGGGTACTACATTCTTCTAGTTTTCTCTGCTGCTTTCCTCCCTTTAATCTGTTTTATTTGCTGTATCCATCTCATCTTGCTGACCTCTTGCTTGGAGTGCCCATAGCTTCAACCCTGGATGATCTCATCCATGGTCATAACTTTAAATATTATTGTATTAACTGTGGTGGTTTTTATTTTCTATATGCTGACGCTTTGACATCTGGGGCCTGGCTGACCCTGGAGGGACTGCTTCTCCCAGGGTTAGCCAATTCCTGGAAGTAGTAAATAACTCTCTCAAATGCAAACCAAACCAAGCCAGAGCCCATATTCTCCACCATTTCCTCATCTGAGCTGTCACACCCTGGGCCACTGTCCATCTGCTTTAACCACCCCAGGACCAGATACCAGACAACTAGGGACAGCCCCTACACCCAGAACCCACTGAAATTACACTAACTAGCCAATCAAAATGCTCACTCTGCCTCACCCATTCTTTCTCAGGGAAACCACAGTGAAGACTCTTGCCTACAATTTCCCCCTCTCTCTGCTCTGCCCTCCCATCTCACTTTGGTGCTTCCCCGTGTGGCCCTGCTTGGCCTGCCATGCCGCCTGTTTCTAGGGATCTGTGAGTATAATATGCTTCTTCCTTCATGACAGTCCTACGCACGCCTGTGTATCTTACCATGACTGATTAAAACAAATCTCAGGTACCCTTAAAACAATAAACACACAACACACACTTTAAACTTACATTTATGTCCCAGACTTCAGTACACTCCTGATGCATATATGTATCTGCCTGCAGAACATCTCCACTATATTCAAGTAGTATCTCAAACTTAACATATCCAGTCCCTGATGTGTGAGGGTGTGAGTCCGCTGAGAGTGAGGGCTGCTAGCACGTTGTCACTTCTCATTATTGGACGTGATATCCGGATGTAGCCTGAGTCCTTCAGATCAAGATGAGACTGTTTGAAGTCTAATTTCATTCGTGGTTAGACGTTCAATGCCGTTCCAAAGATTTCCACAAATTCCCAAGGACCGAGTCTCATGGTCACTGTCAACTCCAGCTTCCACGGAAATGGCTAAGTCTATGTATGGTTTTACCATCGTGTGCCTTTTGACCCTTTCTACAACATTGAAGTTGACACCTGATTCATTTTTTATTCTCATGAACCATTTAAAGTATAGCACAACTTACTGAATAATTGTGTTTCATAGAGAAGGACTTTATATTGCAGAGACACTAATGATTTCAAATTGAGCAATACGAGTCATTATTCTGCATCCACTTATCACTGGGGTTTTCTAAATGACCACTTCCCTCTACAGGTCCTCAACCTTACACACTTTTTCTCTCTCTGCCTTCCCAATCTCCTTCCTCAATTGCTACTCCACCCCCCTTTAAAATTCTCATTCTTTTCAGGAGCAGAATAAATGGCCCTTCCATGTTACAAGATCTTCCTCTGAAGATGGTAGTCGGTTTTTTAGTGTTTTTTTTTTTTAAATTATGAATTACTTTTTACTATGAAAAATTTCAACATACAAAAATATGAATAGAACAATGAATACACAACACACCATCCAGATCTAGTAATACTAATATTTTGTCGTATTTGCTTCATCTGTATTTTTTTTTTTTTTTTTTTTTTTGAGACGGAGTCTGGCTCTGCCGCCCAGGCTGGAGTGCAGTGGCCGGATCTCAGCTCACTGCAAGCTCCGCCTCCCGGGTTCACGCCATTCTCCTGCCTCAGCCTCCCGAGTAGCTGGGACTACAGGCGCCCGCCACGTCGCCCGGCTAGTTTTTTTTTTTGTATTTTTTTTAGTAGAGACGGGGTTTCACCATGTTAGCCAGGATGGTCTCGATTTCCTGACCTCGTGATCCACCCGTCTCGGCCTCCCAAAGTGCTGGGATTACAGGCTTGAGCCACCGCGCCCGGCCTCATCTGTATTTTTATAGATATTATGACACTGTACTCTTAGCATCATCTTCAAAGAATGAGTACATTCTCTTACATAACCACCATGCGATTTCCACATCTGACGTTTTAACTTATTTCTTAATGTCATCTAATATCTAGTTCATTTTCAAATATCTCCACTTGTCTCCCAAGCAGTTGTGGTTTGAAACAGATTTTGTCTCAAACCTGTATTTTAAAGAGCATCCTGTTGTGAAGCATCTTAATATGGTTGCATGCTTTTCCTGACGCTTCTCTTTCTACAAAGTAGAGACAAACACCAGTGGTCGAATGCTCTCTATTAAATTACCTGTTGCAGTAAATCAATACCATTAAAGTGGGGTCTCTATTTTACACAGCTGTTTAACCACATGAGATAGATGAACTCATTTGTTAAATTGGGATCTGTAAACAAAAACAAATGGGAGGAAGCGCAACAGAGACAATGAGTAATGGAAACACAGTTTCCAGACTGCAGAAGCCAGGGCTTTACTAGAAAATATCTGCAGCCCTGAGGAAAGGCTTTCCGGGGTTCCTGTGACTGTTACCTAGCAACAAGCCCATCGTGCAGGGCACAGTGGAGTCCAGTTTAACAGGGCTCAGGAAGAACACGTGGGCAACAGCACCAAATTTCTTCTTTTATACTATGTTAATAACTCAGGTCCATGACAGGCTCTTACAGGAGCGGGTGTCTTAAGAAATCATCCCTGAATAATGCTTTCCCCATGTTAAGTCCCTAAAGGAGAAAAATGGCTTTAGCTTAATTCACTGTGCACATGTCATTACTTATTTGTCCGTATATCCATCTGATAAGAGTTAAATATACCATATGAAAAAGAAAATCATCCAAGCTCAAATTAGTTTTGATGCATGGTGTAAGGCTCAGAGATTCGTCCAAATTCATTCCTAATAGCAAATGAAGTCTGTATCACAGATTTAGTTATTATTAATTTTTTTTTTTTTTTGCTTTAGAAATTACTTTTAAGTAAATGACTTCGTTTTTTCAGATTTGCCCTCTTCTATTAGGGTGTTAATCTGAGCTGACTGGATTGCTTTTCTGTCATCTGTTTTTGCGTAAGATTTGTCAGGGAAAAAGTTGTGTTTCCATAGTGCAGTATTTCGACAACGCAATTATGCCAATGGTCTTTCTTTAGTAACAATATTCATTTCATTAAAAAATGAAAAAATGCTCAAAATGCTTCTCTAATGTTGCTTCTCTTTACCTTTTAACTAAGTCAAGCTAAGGCATGCATTATTAGCCAGAATCAGGACAGGAACCCAAATTTCTTGATCCCTGGTCTAGATTTTCATTGATTTAACTTTTTTTTTTGTTTTTTTTCAAATATATTGAGGCTGTACAAACTCATTTGCCTGGAATTATGTCCTGAAATCCCAAAGTTCTGCAGATAATGAACGTGGGACTTAGAACTTACTTAAAAGGCCATTTTGGTCCAATTGTGTCCGGAGTTGGCTCCTGACGGTGGGTTTGTGGTCTGGCTGACAAAGAAGCCCTGGACCTTGGTGGTGAATACTACAGCTCTTAAATATGGCACGGACCCAAAGAGTGAGCAGCAGCAAGGTTGTTGTGACGAGGCAAAGAGCCAAAGTACAGAGCTTCCGTGGGACCCGAGCAGACTGCCGCTGCAGGCTAGTGGTGGCCAGCTTTTATTCCCTTGTTGTCCTCTCCCATGTTCTATTTCTGTCCTATCAGTGCCTTTTTTCAATCCTCCCCACGATTGGCTACTTTTAGAATCCTGCTGATTGGTGCATTTTACAGAGTACTGATTGGTGCATTTTACAGAGTGCTGATTGGTGCATTTTATAATCCTCCTGTAAGGAAGGAAAGTTCCTGATTGGTGCATTTAACAATCCTCTTGTAAGAAAAGTTGCCCAAATCCTCACCCTACCCAGGAAGTCCAGCTGGCCTCACCTCTCACAATGGCTGTATTTCCATTTTTTTGGAAAAAATAATTTCTATTGATATCAAGGACACTCTGAGATTCCATAATAAGAGCAAACTTTTCTATATGACTTACTATTCTGTAGGGACTGTTCTAGTTTTTTAAGTGAGTTCTCATTTAATCCTCGCAACAGTGCTATGAGATAGACACTATCATGATCCTCATTTTATAGATGAGGAAGCTGAGCCACAGAGGGTTTAAATAACTTGCTCAAGGCTGTGGCGCTTGTATTTGAACCTAAGCAACATAGCTCCCAAGTCCATACGCTAAACACCTATACCATCCTCTGCTTTTACATTGGTTATGTATTCATTCACTCATCCAATGAACTTTTTTTTTTCTTTTCTTTTCTTTTCTTTTCTTTTCTTTTTTGAGACTGAGTCTTGCTCTGTCATCCAGGCTGGAGTGCAATGGCGCAATCTTGGCTCACTGCAACTTCCACTTCCTGGGTTCAAGAGATTCTCCTGCCTCAGCCTCCCGAGTAGCTGGGACTACAGTTGCGTGCCACCACGCCTGGCTAATTTATTTTTTATTTTTTATTTTTAGTAGAGACAAGGTTTCACCATGTTGGCCAGGCTGGTCTCGAACTGCTGACCTCGTGATCTGCCCGCCTCAGCATCCCAAAGTGCTGGGATTACAGGCGTGAGCCACCACGCCTGGCCCATCCAACGAATCTTTGTTGTGAGCACTGGAAACTCGATGGCAAGAAATGGACACTGTCCCTGCCCTCAGAAGATTATCCTCAAGTCTGATGGATATAATAGCCCAATGCTATACAGGTGGTTGCTGTCCTGTGTCACCCTGTGCAGATCAAACTATTATAAACCTCCAGGTAAGTCACTGCCAAATTTTCAAAGACTACACTTTTCATTGCAGATGTGACTCATTGTCTTAGTCTGTTTTTGTGTTGCTATAAGGGATTACCTGCAGCTGGACAATTTGTAAGGAAAAGAGGTTTATTTGACACACTGTTCTGCAGACTATACAAGAAGCATGGCGCCAGCATCTACTTCTGGGGAGGGCTTCAGAAGCTTCTATGCACAGCAGAGGGGGAAGGAGATCAGGCATCACAAGGCAAGAGAAGAAGCAAGAGATAAAAGGGAGGAGGTACCAGGCTTTTTTAAAACAATCAATTCTCGTAGGAACTATTAGAGTGAGAACTCACTCACTACTGGGAGGACGGCACCAAGATGTTCATGTGGGATTTACCCCCATGATCAAAGCCCCTCCACCAGGCCGCGCCTCCACCATGGAGGATTGCACGTCAACATGAGACTTGGTAGGACCAAACTGTATCCAAACCATAGCACTCACCATCTGTTCATCCATCCATTAACTCATTTTTCACACATTTATTTGGCACATTTACTATGCGTCAAATGCTGGGTCAAGGTATGTTGAGGGTACAGGGATGCCCAACAACACTGCTGCAGAGAACACTGCTGTAGAGGATTCTCCAGCTGGTGGGTTAAGGAGCTGCCATCTCCTGCTTCTCTGCCTGTGGAGGAATAAATATGCAATGGATATATGCAATTGTTTTGCTGTAGGATTTATAGGAGTACTACCTAGAAATACTTTAGCTCCAAACTCCTCTCAGGCAGGGCTCACACCTCCATGGAGCACTCAGCTACTAATTTATCTAAACCATTAATACTCTCAATTGACACAACTCAGGGCCACCCTTTACAATCATCACTAACCAAAGAGCCACATGCTTCCGAGTGTTGTTTAATATGCTGTTGTAATATGGAAATAAGAGGCCATGAGTAGTCCTGGGAGCCTGTGTCAGGGCTGTCAGTGCCCCATCCATATCTTTCTCCCCTCACCACTTTGGAGCCCTGGATTTCCAGCTGCCAGCATGTACATTTCTTCTCCCATAAGTGTTCTCTGGCTGCCATGGGATCCATGACTCCTGGGACGACTCAGCCAATTACAGATGGCGGGACCCTTGGAAGTGCATCTGCTACACTGGCTCCTGGATTTCCACAGCAGGTTAGAGCTGCGGGTAGCTATAGTTGTAACTCACTTGACAAGGAACCCTTTCTTGTCTATCATTTTGTTTCTGTCTTGCTTTCTGTCCTACAAGTGCTCTCTGGATCTCATACCAAATAAACTAATTGCACTTAAATTCTAGTCCTGGGGATTATTTCTGGGGCACCCAAACTAAGACTTGGGGCACAGTCTGAGTATTCATATTCTAGCAGCTTGATAGGGTTCTTGTGCTGTTTGCGTCAGCCCTATTCACTCACGTGGCCTTCACAGGCAGCTCTGTTCCATGAAGGACCTTGTCTTTCTTGCAGAAAGCATCATGTCTTACTTTAAACAAAGACCAAGAACCCTAAACAGATGTAGATTTGCCTTTTAGAAGCTCTCATTCTCAATGACTCCCACCAAAACTTGACTTTCCTGTGTCTTTATTAACTCATTTCATTCTTTAAGGGCAGTGGCACGATCTTGGCTCACTGCAACCTCTGCTTTCCCGATTGAAGTGATTCTCCTGCCTCAACCTCCCGAGTAGCTGGGATTATAGGCACCTGCCACCACGCCTGTCTAATTTTTGTATTTTCAGTAGAGACAGGGTTTCACCACGTTGGCCAGGCTGGTCTCAAACTCCTTACCTCAAGTGATCTGTCTGCTTTGCCCCCCCCCAAAGTGCTGAGATTCTGAATTTCTTTCTTGATACACTGTTTTGAGAGTCCAGGGTGGTCTGATTATGAAGGGTTTTGGTGGGTTTGTTCTTAGTGCCCTTGGTCTTCTGGTTATAATAGCTTGGGAGGCAAAATCATTAAGAGTGTTATTGTTATTGTTTTGTGATTTGCCCACCAGTGAAATCCGTCTTGAGGTTACCTTCCCTGAGATGCCAGTGGTCTGAGGGCACATCTCTCCCTACATGTCTACACATCTTCTATGATGGGGAAAAATTCTGCTGGGTTTAAGAAGCGACACTGAAATATTCCAGGACACATTGATATATTTTTTAACCAGAATGGTGTCAGACTAGAGAAAAACTGAGATGTACTGTGTTAACATCAGTTAAATCAAGGAAGAAGGCAGGCATCTGAAGACAGAAATGATTGAAGGGTTAGCGGGCGGCAAAGTTTGCAGAGGGTAGGAGGAAAGCCGACAAAGGAGGAAGAGAGAGACGAGCAGGAGATAGGACCAAAAAACCCAAAACAAACCACAGCCAAACTAGTTTTCTCTCTGCTTTGCTCTTCTGCATTTGGTCTCTGTGTTTGGAAAACAAAAGTGAAAGAGGAAAAGGCATAGACAATCAAATTTCCCCAAAGCAGAATGGATGGCAGTCCAAGACTCTGTGTGGAGCCTCATGCTTCATCCCCAGGACACTTCAAGTGTTACAATAATTACTGCCCTCATAGCTGCACCATGGCTTTTGTTTCTTATCACATTTCACACAGGTTGATAATGTCAAAATTAGAGACTGTTTCAACTCTGGGTTTATTTAGTGGTTGCCTGAAGTTTCCTTGAAAATGAGAGGTAACTGACCGGGCGCAGTAGCTCACGCCTGTAATCTCAGCATTTTGGGATGCCAAGGCAGGTGAATCACCTGAGGTCAGGAGTTCGAGACCAGCCTGGCTAACATGGTGAAGCCCTGTCTGTACTAAAAATACAAAAAATAGCTGGCCTTGTTGGTGGGCACCTGTAATTCCAGCATCTCGGGAGGCTGAGGCAGGAGAATCGCTTAAACCCAGGAGGTGGAGGTTGCAGTGAGCCGAGGTCGCATCATTGCACTCCAGCCTAAGCGACAGAGCAAGTTTTCATCTCAAAAAAAAAAAAAAAAAAAAAAAGAGTAGCCAAGATTAGCATTTATTGGGTTCTATTTTATAATTGCTTTCTTTTCTATATTTTGCTACCCCCCTCTTTTTCCCTCAGGGCTGACAAGTGACAAAAGGAGTTTTATCACCCTACCTCTTTCAATATTATTTAACCAAAAAGTGAACTGTAGCAAAGCAAATGCTTTCCTGTTTTCAAATGTGCAGGCATCCTATCATCAACGGAAGTCAATTTCATCCGCCTGATGGGAAAACACCACATCCTTAGTAAATGGAATCGCCCCCTCTGAAACTGACATTCCACACAAGCAAATGGCCAACTGTGCTGGCGCTGGTGCAGGATTAAAGATGATGATCCTATCTTATGTTTCTGCCACCGCTCATCATTTCTAAACCATCATCATACAGAAACCACTTGATCTGCTTCTGATTCGAGTCTCTTCAGGGTTCGTGGAAGCGTAATGGCCAGGGACACCAATAGCTCACAGCCCCTGCATGCCTGTGAGGAAGGAAACATCCAGCCCAGAGCCTGGGATAAACTTTGCTCTGCAGAAATCGCCCTGAGATATTAAATGTCCACAAAGAGCAGATGGGAGCCTTGCTTCTCAGAGTTCTTCCTCCAAAGGCCTCTCACTTCCAGCATCTGGGGATTAGCCCTGACCCCCTCTGAAGCAGGAAAGGCTGAGTTGATTTTGTTTCTGTTCCAGTCGGAGGCTTTGCTCTGACTCCAACTAAGAAGGGTGGGCCACAGCCTGGGTGGGAGCAAAAAGGTTCTCTTCATAGCCCTGCTGCTGGTGTGGGCTGCTCTTTTCACTCTCTGGACCTGTCTCCCCATCTGTGAAATGGGGCAAGGATGCTGACCGCAGATAAATTTTTGAGATTGAATTTCTGTGTTCAGGGCTTTGAAATCAAGAACAAAAGGGATAATTTGATCATAAAGCATTGTTAGTATTTTGCACCCACTTCTGCCTGTACTCGATTGTTCTCTGCTATAGAATCTTCTCCAGGGTTTCCTTCGGAAACTGTTGCTGCTGTCTGACAACACCCAAATGGCTCAGCCTCCGGCTTCCAGTGTCTGAGAAGGAGACTGTCCGCATAGCATGGAGACAGCCTAGTTAGCTGCACTGATAATTTTGCTCATTAATACATGAAAACTTGAAAACACACTTTTAGTGTTAGTTAGTGATTTCCCATAAATACTGGGACAATTTCTGCTCTAGAATGAAAGCAAAAGACCTCCTTCACCTTATGTCCCATTACAATGTATGCGTGCTGGTCATTTTACCTTTCTGTAAGAAACCCAAGGGACAGAGGGGCCGGAGAAACCCAAGGGACAGAGGCTCCCAGTGGCTGCGGTTCTTGGAATTTATGAGGTTGGAAGGCTGTCAGCTATTCAGAATCACAGAGCTCAGGGGCTGACAGCGACGGGAAGGGAGTCTCTTTACTATTACCTCTCATACATTGCCTCCATAAATAGCTTTTTAAATTATTATTTCTGCTGTTTGTAGATTTAGTTTATGGATGTGGTTAATGCTGCATCTGAATGTTAAGGGAATTACTATCCTTGTTAAGATTCTGACCTATTGGGGAGATTTGCTTAGGCTTTTTTTTCCCCACAATAAACACATCTGGTAGATGGCAAGGGGCTTATTTTTCCCCTGAATGCCCTGGTGAGTGTTTGGGGGGAGTGACTTTTAAGCACCAAAGAGAGCATCACCTCCAACATTTAACGTGCTTTGATGCTGGCTGAGGAAGGTAATCATCCCTGCCTGTGCCTAATGGGGGGCGGAAGGGGAGCCCTGCTGCAGCGGGGTTTCTGTGCTGTCTTCTGCAGGCTGTTTCTGGGCATCTATTCTCCAAGAACAATGACGGGGCTGCAAAGACAAATCCCAAAGCCGAGAGGGGCCAAGTGCATGGGGGGTGCACAAACCAACACCCCACAAAGCCACTGTCAGTGCCCATCACCTGCTGAGTGATAGACACATCCTCTTCTTGTCCCAGGGAGGCAGGTCTCTGTGTAGAGTGGTGACCAGCTGCGGTGTGAGGGCTTCATTGGGCTCTTGGTCAGAGTAGTGCCAGGCAAGGTGTGGGTATCAAAGACTGGATTCCTGAATGAGATTGATTTGATCCTTAGGACTATGTCAGTCATTTGAAGAGGCAGTTTTGGAAGGATGAGGTACTCACCTAGTAATCGAAATCCTGACTGACTACTCCCAATTCCCTTAATAACAGTATTTCATAGAATCACAGGGACAGGGCCAAGACATGCGTGTCTGTGCATGTTTGTGTGCCGGTGTGCACATGTGTATGTTCTATGGACTTGTGTGCATGTGTGCATGGGTGTGTGCACCTGCGTGTGCATGTGTACACGTGTGCAGTGTGTGCACATGCATATGTGTGCACGTGTGTGCCGGTGTGCACATGTGTATGTTCTATGGACTTGTGTGCATGTGTGTATGGGTGTGTGCACCTGCGTGTGCATGTGTACACGTGTGCAGTGTGTGCACATGCATATGTGTGCACGTGTGTGCTGGTGTGTGCATGTGTATGTTCTATGGACTTGTGTGCATGTGTGCATGTGTGTATAGGTGTGTGCACCTGCGTGTGCATGTGTACACGTGTGCAGTGTGTGCACATGCATATGTGTGCACGTGTGTGCTGGTGTGTGCATGTGTATGTTCTATGGACTTGTGTGCATGTGTGCATGTGTGTATAGGTGTGTGCACCTGCCTGTGCATGTGTACACGTGTGTGTGTGCACATGCATATGTGTGCACGTGTGTGCCAGTGTGTGCATGTGTATGTTCTATGGACTTGTGTGCATGTGTGCATGTGTGTATGGGTGTATGCACCTGCCTGTGCATGTGTACACGTGTGCAGGTGTGTGCACATGCATATGTGTGCACGTGTGTGCAGATGTGTGAGATTTCTCAGCCAGAGCTCTTTTCTGCCGTGTATCTAACAGCCTCCACCTCCTCCCTACTGGAGCGTCCATAGGCACCGTCAGCACGATAACCTCAAAACCCATTCCATGTTGTTTTCCTTTAAATCTGTTCTTCCTTTCCCTTTTTTCAGAAAACCATATGCTCACTTGTCCAAACCACAAACATTGATGTTTGTCTTACGTCCTCTTCTCCCCTTTCCTTCAGCTCACATCCATTAAATCACCACGGCATTTGGACTTTGACTTACAAATCTCTCAAATCCTTCTGCTGTTCTCTGTTCCAGTTGCCATCACCCCATCTCAGGCTCTGAGTTTCTCCTAACCTGGAGAAACCTGGGACAGAAGTCCCCTTAAAGGGTATGCTTGTCTCTAACCTGGACCCCTTTACCTTGTGCAGTAAAGAATGGCCCTTAGGGCCGGGCGCAGTGGCTCAAGCCTGTAATCCCAGCACTTTGGGAGGCCGAGACGGGTGGATCACGAGGTCAGGAGATCGAGAACATCCTGGCTAACACGGTGAAACCCCGTCTCTACTAAAAAATACAAAAAACCAGCTGGGCGAGATGGCGGTGCCTGTAGTCCCAGCTACTCGGGAGGCTGAGGCAGGAGAATGGCGTAAACCCGGGAGGCGGAGCTTGCAGTGAGCTGAGATCCGGCGACTGCACTCCAGCCTGGGCGACAGAGCGAGACTCCGTCTCAAAAAAAAAAAAAAAAAAAAAAAAAATGGCCCTTAGGCATAATACCGCCTTCATTAGCTCCCCATCACCTTCAAACAAGGATCAGGCTGGATTACATGATCTAGAAGGAGCTTTGTGGTCTGTTTCCTGCCACTTTCTCCTGTAAGCACCAATGCACCAGCCATGTGCATTTTGAATTACTTGCAGTTCCGAGACCACTCTCTCTTCTATGGGCCATTGTGTGTGTTTCTCTTTCTATTCAGAATAATTTCCCCCTCTCTATCCTTAATTCTAATTCAGCATTCATTTCTTGGCTTAGATGCTACCTCCTTCAGGAAGCTAACTTTGCCCAAAGATTGAGCAAAATACCCCTCCATTACACTCCCAAGACGCCTTGTGCTTTACCCCACACAGCTGTGCTGTGCTGTGCTGTGCTGTGCTGTGCTGTGCTGTGCTGGGACTGCCTATTGACTCGTGGGTCTCCCAGATGATGACTTTCTTGAGAGTAGCAGACACTGTTATTTTATTCTCAACATAAAGTTTCAAGCAACTAGTCAGTATTCCCTTGCTTGTTTTATAAAAACATACGTGAGTCTTTTTACACCCTGCACAAAACTGTGATTCACCTTACTCAACAAGAAAGTAAGTTGCTAACGCAGTTGGGGCAGTAGTATTAACAACAACAGTGGATAGTCAATGTTTGTTGAGCACTTGCTGTATGCCGTCCGGTGTCCTAAGCTTACGTGTGTCAGTTCACTTAATTATCACCAGAACCCTATGGAGGAGGTACTATTAATGCCCTAATTTCAAAGATAAGTTAACCAAGATATAGTTGAGTGAAGTTTATTCCATAATTAGGAAGTGGTAGAGTTAGGATGCAAGCCCAGGCAGACTGACTTTAGAATCAGACTTTTAATCAATAAGCTCTGTTTTGCAGAGTTGAAATTGAGCTAAAATACGATGTTGTGAATGTTTCCTCCCGGGAAATTTTTCTAGTGACAATCAAATAGTCCCACTGGACCTGTGTTATTAACAATGTATAAGATGCACTGGGTTTCAAGGATTTCTCCCTCTTGGGGAAATTTTCACTTTCCTCCAAGGACTCAGGAACCGGACAGCCAGGTGTCTCCCATAAACAAAGCCTTCTCAGGCGCATCCAGGATGGGTGTCTGCGAGAGTGAAAAGGGCTCTCACTCTTTCTGGCCGCAACCCTTCCAATGGGCTTTATCCCTAGTCCGGGAGTACTGTGTAAGTATTGTAAGTATAGTTTATTGGGTATGAAGATAGAAGTGAGAATTTATCTGTTTACCACCAAAGGCATTAGCTCAACATGTTAAGCACAAGTTGGGATGTGAGACAGTACCCCAAGAAAAACTGCCTGAAACACTCAGAGACCAGGGCTACCAGGAGTGGGTGACCACATGGGAGGATGGAGAAGGCGTCACAGTGAGTCCAGTCTTCTGGCTGCCACAGCCACACTCGTGAGGATACAGAGGCGCTGAGCAGGTCACTCCAAGTGGGAGTGCTCTCTGCATGACTTCCACTTGGAGATTGCTGGGGAGTCCTGCTGCCTGGCCACCTGCCTGTGAGCTGAAAGCCTGGCGTGGAGATATCCTGCCTCCTCTAACAATCCCTTCCTTCACCAATACCAAGCTACTTTTCTCTCTTCCTCCCTCTTCATTTCTTTGGTGCTCAGAGACGTGAGGTATGAGGAAAGGAGGAAGCAAGCAGGCTTCCTAAAGAAGCCACAACCAGGCCAAGCACGGTGGCTCACACTTGTAATCCCAGCATTTTGGAAGCCCGAGGTAGGCAGATCACCTGAGGTCAGGAGTTTGAGACCAGCCTGCCAATATGGCAAAATGGTGTCTCCACTAAAAATTCAAAAATTAGCTGGGCATGGTGGCGCAAGCCTGTAATCCCAGCTACTCAAGAGGCTGAGGCACAAGAATCACTTGAACCTGGGAGACAGAGGTTGCAGTGAGCTGAGATCATGCCATTGCACTCCAGCCTGGGCAACATCTATCTCAAAAAAAAAAAAAAAAAGAAAAGAAAAAGCCACAACCTGTCTGTGCTCAAGGTTGAGACCTCCCTACTCCCAAGGTAACAACTCTGACTGCTCTGGAGGAAAGATTAAAAGTCTTGATTGGAATTTCAAATTTTTAATCAGTGGGTCCTACTTAAATAGAAACCACTAAACTGATTTCTGGAGCTTTAAATGCCAAAGTGTGGGGCCAATATTTCTACCAGGGAAAGATGGCTTCCAAATGAGGCATCTGGTGTCTAAGCACACACGAGCATATGTGTTTACTGTGTCCAGATAAGTCAACAACTTTACTGAGCACCTACCCTGTGCCCAGAACGCGACTGAATCAACTCTGAGTGTTTGGCAGCAGGGATACATATGTTTGCCTCTAGCCTAGTGACAGCAGCACAGCAGAAGGGAAGAGAAGGCACTCTTGTTGAGAAATGTGTCTGGAAGATTTCTTCCAGTACAACCACTTTTACAGCTTATAGGCGAAGCTGCTTCGTTTGGTGCACTTTTGTTATAAGTATTACTTCTTCCCCTCCATAGACGAGCTAGTGGGGCTAATAGCACATGCAAGTGGGCACCTTGAGGCCTGGCAGGGAGATGTCCAAAGTAGGCAGCCCGTGGACAGACGGCTGGCAGAAATTTACTTATTTATTTTTTTTTTATTTTTTATTTTTTATTTATTTATTTATTTTTGAGACGGAGTCTCGCTCTGCCGCCCAGGCTGGAGTGCAGTGGCCGGATCTCAGCTCACTGCAAGCTCCGCCTCCTGGGTTTAGGCCGTTCTCCTGCCTCAGCCTCCCAAGTAGCTGGGACTACAGGCGCCTCCACCTCGCCCGGCTAGTTTTTTGTATTTTTCAGTAGAGACGGGGTTTCACCGTGTTAGCCAGGATGGTCTCGATCTCCTGACTTCGTGATCTGCCCGTCTCGGCCTCCCAAAGTGCTGGGATTACAGATTTGAGCCACCGCGCCCGGCCTACTTATTTATTTTTAAATGATCAGTACACACAGTACTTCTGTGTCCGGTCTCTAGATATTCAGTTTAGCCCATCACAGCCCTATGAAGTACTATTATTATCATGATTTCCCTTTGATGGATAAGGAAGTGGAAGCACAGAGTGGTTCGGGAACCTGCCCAGGGTTACAGAGATGTGGTTTGTATTTGGCCTTCAACATTGGCCAAATTTATTTGCCAACATTTACAAATTGTAAGACTGTGTATGAAAATCCACATTTGTGTTGTTTCTTTAAAAACTGGAAGATCTGATGACTTGATCTGATGGCTTGATGACTGATTCACTTGGCTCTGTGCCGAGCAGAACTAAGCTGTAAAATGTAAACATCTATTGATGAGCATGCATAAAAAGTCATACAACCTGTGAGGTCCTCACTCTGAAAAACAATGTGTATGAAAGATTCACTCTGAGATGAAAATAAGACAGTGTTTTCATAGCAGAGTCAACTCTTATTTTGGTGGAATTAGGCAATACTATAATCCAATAAATGGTGAGACAAATAAAGCAAACAGGGCTTCAGACCAAAGGTGCTACTCCCAAGATGTTGGTCTACTGGGCTTGCAAAATTCCCAAATGCCATTCATGCAAGAGTGAAAGTACATGAGTAACACTTACTCATTATACTAATAAGAAATTATTTTTTAAGTACTCTTATGATCAGGGAAACTATATAATTCACTTTCTAAACTAGAACACTTGTAAGTGTAAAAGTAGGTGTTCAACTTCCCGGTTTATTGCATCTCATCTTTAAATGCACCCTTCATTGCCTGCTCTGCTACAATACAGATGAGCCCTGTGAATATTCTTCCTTTGCCAGCCGGAATGTGGTGATGCTTTTTCAGGAGAAGATGTTGGGGGGACATGGGAGGAGGAAGGATTTTCTCTTCCTTATTCTGTGCTCCTCTCCAGGCTTTGTCAGCATGTGGTTTCTCTCTGGCACTTGGTTCTGAAGGTACTTGAGGGCTGGCAATGCCCAGAAGCCAGCAGCTTCTCTCAGGACTCCCTTGAGCAGCTTTGCCACTGAGAGCACCAAGGAGGCACCTTTCTGTGAATGGCTTTTCCTGGATGCCCACTCGTGGCTTTGCAGCAAAGTTCTGGGACTCAGTACCTCCTTGTGGACAGCTTCCTCTACCTGCACAGCACTACAGCAAAGGATTTCTGTGCCATCTGGTGGGTCACAGCTGAGCCCTCTCCAAAAGGCCTAGAATTTAAGCCTGATTCGGTCTTGTCCCTGGGCTCTCTATTTCAGCCTTAGGGACCAGGGCTGCTCCTTATATCTGAATTCTGTAATTCTTTAGAATTCTCTCTAGGCCGGGCGCGGTGGCTCAAGCCTGTAATCCCAGCACTTTGGGAGGCCGAGACGGGCGGATCACAAGGTCAGGAGATCGAGACCATCCTGGCGAACACAGTGAAACCCCGTCTCTACTAAAAATACAAAAAACTAGCCGGGCGAGGTGGCGGGCACCTGTAGTCCCAGCTACTTGGGAGGCTGAGGCAGGAGAATGGCGGGAACCCGGGAGGTGGAGCTTGCTGTGAGCTGAGATCTGGCCACTGCACTCCAGCCTGGGCGACAGAGCAAGACTCAGCCTCAAAAAAAAAAGAATTCTCTTTAACGCTCACCAGTTTCCTTATTATTTTCATCTCCTATGACTAATTCTTTTTTTTTTTTTTTGAGAGGGAGTCTCCCTGTGTTGCCCAGGCTGGAATGCAGTGAAGAGATCTCAGCTCACTACAAGTTCCGCCTCCTTCTATGACTAATTCTTTATATCAAACTTTGCCTGTACAATTTACTGTGTATTGGCTAGGCGCGGTGGCTCATGCCTGTAATCCTAGCACTTTGGAAGGCCGAAGTGGGCGGATCACGAGGTCAGGAGATGGAGACCATCCTGGCTAACATGGTGAAACCCCGTATCTACGAAAAAATACAAGAAAATTAGCCGGGCGTGGTGGTGGACACCTGTAGTCCCAGCTACCGGGAGGCCGAGGCAGTAGAATGGCGTGAACCCAGGAGGCAGAGCTTGCAGTGAGCCAGATCGTGCCACTGTGCTCCAGGCTGAGCAACAGAGCAAGACTCCGTCTCAAAAAAAAAAAAAAAAAAAACAAGTTACTGTGTATTCTCTGTGGTCTGATTGGACCCTGACTGATACACAGTTGGTACCTGGAGCGGCCCCAGGACATAGACTTGCAATGATGGGATCTGGGAATTGGTTAGTGGTGCACTTTGGTTTGAGCCCAATGCCAAGATCGTTAACAACAGAAAATGAGACACTAGTAAGCCATGATGTGCATCGCAGTTAATCAAGTCATTACCTGTGGGAAATTTAGATGAAACATCAATTTAGGCATGTGCTTTGGGAGCCCAAGTGTCTGCTGCCCTTGTCCATTCTGGTAATAATAATCACTATAAGACCTATGATGTGGGATGGATTCTTCTGAATGCATTTTAGCACATACAGAAAGAAAATGACAAGCCCAAGTCATTAAAGCTTTAGCCCAAGCCATGGTCTAAAAACGGAAAGCTTCCACGCCAGCCCTAGAATAATCTCGTGTTTCTTTTTGCTGTAGTGCTCACATTGCTGAAAATTAAACACAAAATTTTATTTGTGTAGGTTGCCCAATTACAACAGTTGAACTCACAGTCTTTCGAAGTTTCTTATGTAGAAACCAGGGCATTGATTGGGGGAAAGAGGCTCCCGAGACAGAATGGGAACATCTGGTTGGATGGATTGTCAGATGAAACTAACATCCGAGTCTCAATTGCCAGTAGAAGTGGCTTGCCCTCCAGTGTCTAGGAAACCTAGGCTTGTTGGCTTAAAAACTCTGTGATAACATCACCTGGGGCAGACACTTTGAAAATGGATGACTATTATCTTCATGACCGTCCATAACCACCCCATGATCCTCCTAGACCCACAACTAGGCTCAATCTCAGGGGTACAGGTACACCTTATGGCCCAGAAAGAAGTAAGTTACACACTAAAAGGAATGCAAGCCTTTACTGATGTATATACTTAAAAACCTGAGAAGCATTTGTGGGAGTGGTTTCTAGGAGTGCCAGCCTGGGGGTGGAGGAAGAAAACAGTAGATTGGACCAAATTAATGGGTCAGCATTTACTACAGATTCTGGATTTTGTATGTGAGCTTGTGCCATTGGAGGTGGCTCTAACAGTTTACTTGTTTGCTTGACTAAAACTGGGACTCCACAGTGGCCTACATTTAATGAGGCTGAGATGCCTGAGTTTCCCTGACACAATGTAGAGGAGAGAATCCAAGGATTTAGGGAGATGGGAATGAGATAGAGTCTTACTCTGTCACCCAGGCTGGAGTGCAGGAGTGGAGTGGTGCAGTCATGACTCACCGCAATCTCCACCTCCAGGGTTCAAGCAATTCTCCTGCCTCAGCCTCCTGAGTAGATGTGATTCCAGGTATACCACCATGCCTGGTTAATTTTTGTATTTTTAGTAGAAATGGGGTTTCGCCATGTTGGCCAGACTGGTCTCGAACTCCTGACTTCAGGAGATCCACCCACCTCAGCCTCCCAAAATGCTGGGATTACAGATGTGAGCCACTGTGCCCAACCCTGTAGACCCTTTCTTTACTAAGGCATTGAGAAATACATTAATGAGGGGAGCACCTGTGCTGTGTCTCCACCCAAATCTCATCTAGAATTGTAGCTTCCATTAATTCCCATGTGCTGTGGGAGGGACCCAGTGGGAGTTAATTGAATCATGGGGGCGGTTTCCCCTATACTGTTCTTGTGGTACTGACTGACTCTCACGAGGTCTGATAGTTTTATAAGGTTATAAAATTTATATAAGCTTATAACCAAGCCCCTTTGGCTTGGTTCTCATTTCTCTCTTGTCTGCTGCCATGTAAGACGTGCCTCTCACCTTCCACCATGATTGTGAAGTCTCCCCAGCCACATGGAGCTATGAGTCCATTTAACCTCTTTTTCTTTGTAAATTACCGAGTCTTGGGTATGCCTTTATCAGCAGTGTGAAAATGGACTAATACAACCTGAATTTGTGGAAACTCTGTGGTTGCTCTCTGTGGTAGGCCAGGTTTGACTGTAGAAGATTTGGCCATTCCAATGGTCTCCTAATTTCAATGGGGCTGATGGGAGCCTGGAGTTGCAGTGATTAAGTGGCAGCACTCACCTGAAGACAAGGTGGGTACACCTACTGTGCATGGCAGGTGTTAACCAGAGGCACCAGGAGTATAGCCTCCCTTCTTAGGATTATTGATGAACCATTTATGGCAGATTCAGATAGCAATGTTTGAAGTGTTTGCATCTGGAATGCAGACTTCTGATTAGGGTCTTTCAAATGATAACTACCCATCCCTGGAGTGTGGATTTATAATTTGAAGAGTACTTCAAATGTTAACTGCATCTAGGGAGTAGATTAAAATTAAAATTAAATTATATCCACATATGTATCACACTGAATATGCTGAAGTGTTTTAAAGTAAATTGTAGGCCATATACTCAACAGTCTTTCTCACGTGACAATAATCAGCTGCAGCGAGAGGCAGCCGCCTCTGTTAGACGGGCACACAGACTCCACTGCACCGCAGTCCCTAGTGTGACCTGGAACCTCCCTGTACATCAGTTGCCATTTGTCATCACGTTTGCTTTGTCACTTTTCTCATAGATGTGTAAAAAGGAAAGTGGAATATTTATTATACTATGTCTCTATCAAAAACAGGAAAATAAAAAAATAGACCTGGAAAGGTTGCATATTTTGAAATAAAATGGAGAGAGTATAGTTATGATTTTAAAGGCTGTATCTATGCGATTAATATGCAAAGCACGGTGGATTCATTTGGAAAGAATACAATTTAAGGCACCATAGTGGACTGTCTTTCCAAAGATGCCTCTCACTCCATATGCTCCGTTGTGATGTGACCAGCTGCCCCTCAGTGACAGGCAGGAAACAGAGGCAAAGTGGGCTCACGGGGAGGAAACAGAGGCAAGATGTCTTGCTCAGAGGCCATCAGGTCACAGGCCTACATCCTCTTACTCCCAGTACAGTGCTCACAAGACAGTAGACTGAGCAATAGAGAGTCCTAGAAGCTGACGCCATTTCTAGGGTGGTGCCTGGTGGGTAAGGGCAAGTGGAGGAGGAAAGAGAGAGAGACAGAAAAAGAGAGAGAGAAACTGAATTGGTGTTTGAATTCAATAGGGCAGATAAAAGTAAGAAGACCAGGTGTGGCCGGGCGCGGTGGCTCACCCCTGTAATCCCAGCACTTTGGGAGGCCGAGGCGGGTGGATCACGAGGTCAGGAGATTGAGACCATCCTGGCCAACACAGTGAAATCCCGTCTCTACTAAAAATACAAAAAAATTAACCGGGCGCGGTGGTGGGCACCTGTAGTCCCAGCTACTCGGGAAGCTGACGCAGGAGAATGGTGTGAACCCAGGAGGTGGAGTTTGCAGTGAGCTGAGATCATGCCACTCACTCCAGCCTGGGCGACAGAGCGAAACTCTGTCTCAAAAAAAAGACCAGGTACAAGAATGTATAATAGGAGGAAACAAAGACACTTGAATCGGGCTGACTTTAGTGACTTGCTTGATCAATGAGTCGTGGAAGGAACATTCTGGAATTTCTAGGGCTACGTCCCATTTGAGTCCAGTCAACCCACGAAACATGAGCCATCATAATCAACTGCTGTTTGCAGCCTTTAAGAATGGGCATAATTTGTCATGCAGCAATTGATAATCCAAACAGACTCCATTATGCAATACTCCTTTATTTTACTTATTACTTTCTGGCTTGGACCCATAGGTTGTGAGCCTGGGACCTCCCACCTTAGAGTTCTGTAATTGCTAGAGATTGATGTCACACACCTACCTCAACCAGTACTTACCCATCAGGAGTGTTCGCAGTGCACACACACATATTCAGCTGGTTTCTGTTGGCCAAACCTTTTTTCCTGGGGAAAGAGGAACCCTCTCTAGCCCTTCCTAACCTTTCTCCACCTCAGAGATATGCAAATGAGTTCCTGAGTCCTGCAGGTGCCCTGCAAAGAGGTGTGCAATGTATATTAAGGCATGTTAATTCAGTTTTTTCTACTTTAATAACTACATTTCCTTCACGTTCCTAAAAGACTTTTAAAGGAAGTTAAGTGAGGCTGTTCCACTCTAGAATTTCTTTCTTTTCTTTTCTTTTTTTTTTTTTTTTTGATACGGAGTCTCACACTCTGTCACCCAGGCTAGAGTGCAGTGGCATGATCTTGGCTCACTGCAACCTCTGCCTCCCAGGTTCAAGTGATTCTCCTGCCTCGGCCTCCCTAGTAGATGGGATTACAGGTGTGCACCACCATGCCTGGCTAATTTTTGTATTCTTAATAGAGATGGGGTTTCACCATGTTGGCCAGGCTGGTCTCAAACTCCTGACCTCAGGTGATCCACCCGCCTCAGTCTCCCAAAGTGCTGGGATTACCGGCATGAGCCACCACACCCAGCCTTACTTTCAAATTTCTAAGGGGTACAGTGGCATCACCGTGGCCATACCATGGTGGGAGAGCATCTAGGACCTGTGACTGTCACCCTAGGAACCCACCGTCAACCCTCATGCTGCCGGCACGTGTCTTCTAGCCCTGCATTCTCTCTGACCTCACCTATCTTCCTTCGTTCCTCCCTGCATTCTTGCATTCAATATTCTTTTATCACCAATCTAACCTTCTGAATTTCATCACCAATTCAGTTTCTGTCTGTCTCTCTCTCTCTCCCTGTCTCCAAGCTAGGCCTTACCCACCTGGCACCACCCTGGGAATGGAGCCCTACTCCAGGAGCCCCCAGTGCTCTGCCCAATTCTCTGTGATCCCCGTACTAGGAGTTAGAAGAACTGGGCCTGGGACTGGTGGTGCCACCAATATATCAACAGCCTTGCAGCAAGATGCTTTACCTCTGTTTCCTCGTCTGGAGACTTAAGGAGAGGCCTGATTCCTGGGCCACGTCCAGTGCCACATTCTGTCTCCCACATTTGCCTCCATTGTTCTACTCTGGGCTTCACCACAGGCCATGCTTCTCTTTCTCACACCCGGGCCAGCTGCCCAAGGGCCTTCTGAGTACACCCCCTCTTGGATAGGTAGCAATAAGTTTCCACTGCAAATATATTTGATTCTTTTCTTCTTAATATACTATTTGCACTCTACCCTGAGCTGTTTCAGAAATCTCAGTGAATAGCTGCAAAGATTAAGCCCGACCTTGTTGTCATTTTGGTATTTCAAAAAAGCAATTGCTTCATCCATCATTTAGCTCCATTCCACCGTAATCGGATCAAGATCACATAATAACCTTTTTCATAACTCGGCAAAACATTTGAGTTCAAATAATGCCTTTACCAAGACCCTGATCTATTGTTTCAAACAATTAAATAGCATTCGTATCAGAGAAGGCCATCTTTTTCCTGCCCAGGCCAGGGCCCTACTTTGGAGGAATCACACACAGACAGGAAGCCGCACCCCTTCCTCTTCCTCCACCTGGCCTCCCTGCCAGGACTTGGCTCCGGAAGAGGCCTCTATGGTCCTAGCTGCTCCGTCTCTGCTCTGTGGGACCTAGGAGCAGGCAGCGTGGAGCTGTCCGTGTCACTTGAGGTCTGGTCTCTGCACAGAATCCGGTCCCTGAGTGGGGCCCTCCCATTCCAGCGTTGATCTCATTCTTCTTCCTGAAACCTGCCGGGCCAGCACGGCTCACAAATGCTATCAGCATTCTGCTTCTTCCCTTGCAGATATGCATGGGAACAACTTCTGAATATAAAGACATTAAACAATGAACATTGTTTGCGATAGAATTAGGGCTAAAGCCTGAGCAAATAGCTGGATGAAATACATCTTTATCTGCCACTGTCTCTGATTTAAACAAGGCATAAGATGTTTGTTCAAAATGCTGGCCATATCTGGCTGTGTCTGCTTTTATGCGTCCCTCCCCCGCCCCCTCCCATCAGCAGCTGGGAGAAAATGACGTCTTCTCCTGAAAGCAGATGACATTCCTGCTCTTC
Source organism: Trachypithecus francoisi (assembly GCF_009764315.1). Classification (NCBI taxonomy): domain Eukaryota; kingdom Metazoa; phylum Chordata; class Mammalia; order Primates; family Cercopithecidae; genus Trachypithecus; species Trachypithecus francoisi. Next base: position 42,154,474 of record NW_022681464.1, on the reverse strand, counting down.
TCAGACACTCTCCCACCAGCAGCAGCACCGGGGGGTTTCTGAGGGTGGTTACTGTGTCCTGCTCAAGCTACCCTGGCTGCTGTCACCAGGCCAGCCACCGTTTCTGGGTGGCACAGGTGGGGAATGCTGCTTTCCCCTAGTCAGAAGAACTTGGCAGTAGCTCCCTATCTTCCCAGGGCTCTCTGATCTCTGGTTCCATTTTAATTGAATCCTTTGCAGAACATGCTGGTAACCGATTGCACCGGGAAAGTCATCAGAGTGATATTTACATGTCATTAATAAGGCCAGGGAGGGAGGGATGGCGAGGGAAGCTGTGGCAGGGGAAGAGGAGAGGGAGGAGAGCAGTTCAGGGCAGAGTAGGGACTCGCGCCGGGTCCTCAGGTTGTGAGTCTTGAGTAAGTCAGACACCTGGCTGGGGAGGGGAAGTGGATGGGTCTTTAATAGCGTTAGTTCCTTTCAACACCCTCCTTTTGTTTCTCGTCCATCCTGGGTATCCTGAGCCCCCAGAGCCCTCTGACCTTCCTGATCATTTCCTTGTGTCTTGCAGATAAAAGGAGAAGGCAACCTGCGTTTGTGTGCAAGCCCGTGTTTGCCTGCGGCCCTCATGCCCTCTGTCCCCACATCCAGATGGATGCTTCCTGAAAAGGTGTTCTCAGCAGCCACTGTGATCATCCGGTGGAGCCCATACCCCACACTGTCTGCAAAATCCACCTAAGAGACCACACAAGTGAGAAGGGGCACAGGGTCAGCCAGGCAGATGAGGGGCCATGGCTTGCTGTGGTGGGGGACCCTCCTCACTTGGAGGGTAAGGGTAGCAGCCTTGTTGACAGTCGCGTCTTCCTCAGCACCTGTGTGGAGTCCTGACCAGCCCGGCACAGTGGCTCCTGCACGCTGGAATGGGAGACGGTGCAGGCTTTCCTGGGAGTTGCTTTCCAGGGAGGTCAAAGAACCCAGCTGTGCTCTAACTTTTTGTTTTTCATTGATTCAGAAATATTTCAGGGACATGGGGTCCAAGCAGTGGCACAGAGTAAATATTAATAATAAGGGACCTGAGATGGGAGTGCTGTAAATACACCCAGGCCCCTTCATGCCTTGGACTAAGGGCTTTTCTGCCTGCCTGTTATGGTAACTCCACTAAACCTGATGGGCATGACCTAAATAGGGCACCTATGGAGCTTTCCTCATAGGAGTGGGTGCTTGGCTCCTACACACATGTGTAGTAATCAGGCGCCCTGGTCGCAATACAGCGGTGCAGCAGGAATATGCACGCTCCGTTCAGCGAGCGCCCTGAAGCCATTACACTGCTAATTATAAACACAGGCCACCAAAGCCCAGCTTCCTTCTATTCTTCTTACATCCTGCAGATGGCCAAACTTAGGAACTCGTCATCTGATTCCCCTGGAATGGCAGCTGGTGGCTTGATCAGTCAGTGTTTGGGGTTGGGGCTGGACAGAATCTGTGAGAGACCAGGTCTCCAATCGCAGTGTGGTTTCCATCTCTAAATGGTCATGGTACCATGGCACGTCCCTCTGGTCTTGGCGAGATAAAGAGCAGGCCTCTTGGAGCCCACCATGGAGCTCTGCAGGTGGATAAATATGTAACCCTTTTTGTTCCTTGGGTGTCCCTGGCTTTACTATAGTTTTGTCCCAAAGGACCTTCCTGTCTTTGAATGTGACTCTCCAGAGTTGGGAGGGTTGCTTAGAAATTGTATGGGCTGATCATTTCATCAAGCCAGAGGCATAAGCATGTGAACTTGATTTAAACAGTCTTTCTAAAAACCAGAGCTTGGGATCAACTTTCAAGAACTGTGGTGATTGGCTCCCTTCAGTCACCATAGTTCTTGAAAGTTGCATGGTGACAGCTCAGCCTCCTCCCTCCTGACTAGGTGCAGAGCATTGAAACTGTGTCCTTCCAAGCCCTGGGGAACAGAGCTGATTAATGGGTCTGGATTTTTTTTTTCATTATTATTTTTAATATGGCTGGAAATCTGGCAGACTGTAGGTATCCAGCAGAGAATCAAAATGAGAAAATGTTTAATACTATTGGTTCAGGTTTCTGAGAGCAGAAGAAGGATTAAGGACTTGGGGGTCAAAGAAGTACTTTAGATGCTGCATTGCCCTTCCTAGCTGTGTGAGCTCAGGCAGGTTCCTTAATCCCTCTGGGCTCCAATATTTTCTTCCTGTAAAATGAAGCTTGTTTGGGGGACTTTTCCATTATTATTACTATTACTATTATTATTATTATTTCGAGACTGTCAAAAAAAAAAAGTGGCACGATCTCAGCTCACTGCAACCTCCACCTCCCGGGTTCAAGCAATTCTCTGCCTCAGCCTCCAGAGTAGCTGGGATTACAGGCTCCCACCACCACACCCGCCTAATTTTTTGTATTTTTGGTAGAGATGTGGTTTCACTATCTTGGCCAGGCTCATCTTGAACTCCTGACGTTATGATCTACCAGCTTCAGCCTCCCAAAGTGCTGGGATTACAGGCATGAGCCACCGCGCCCAGCTGGACTTTTCCATTGTTAATACTAGGTATTAAATCATTTGACCCCTATTGGCTGTTCACTCATGCCAGGGGATGTTCCAGTTGTTGAAGACAAAACATCCGGTCTCCGCCGTCAGCAGGAGAGCAGGGCACAGACGCGTCCACCAGCAAACAGCATTGTCCTCCAGTGCACTAGACACAGCTGTGCTGCCCAGGTCCCCTCAGGAAAGAGCTTGCAGAGAGCCATCTTACCAGGGTCTCACCCTTCCTGGGCAGCTTGCGGTCAGTTACCTAGCAAGGAGAGGGTATAAAGGCCCAGACATTTGGCCATTTTGGCCCCACCCAGGATGACACTGAGGGTAATTTGTGCGCCAGACCCCCCCTGCTGGCTTGGTAGGGCCTGGGTTGCATTTGGACTTTTTCTACCCAATCCTGCTTTGTCCTCTCCTTTTGAAAACAGGTGCCCATCTGTACAACCCATCTTGTCCTCCAAACTCCAAAGCAGCTTCTACTTCCAGAGAGCCTGACTGCCGTCCAGCAGAGGGGCAAGCGGGGACATCGAGGTGTCTGAGTGGATGCAGGCACCCAGGGCGCCACTCAGAGCTCGTTCTAGTGACTTGGTTATTTCTGCCAGGACTGCTATTGTCCAGGAGTGCCTGCAGACCTGAGTTTGGTTTCCTCCACAGAAAACAAGAACTTGTGCACGGGTAGTTTATTTGTTAGGTAACTCCAGGAAGCAAGAGAAAGAAGTCGGGAGAGAAGGCGGGAATGGCGAAATTCACATGGTGGGCAGATGTTGCTGAACTACCTGACTCGTGCCTAACTGGGGCTCCGCCCACTAAGGAAATAATAGATGTGCTTCAGGGTTTCCTTCTATTTCCTTCTAGTCACCGACTCCCAACCCTTTCTGGTGGAGGGCTCCCTCTCCTTCTTTCTCTCCACTTCAGGGCTGTCTTGTTGGGCTGAGTGAGCTCTGGGGGCGTTGAAGAAAGACCTGGGGCTAAAAGGAGTAAAAGATGCAGAGGGCATTTGGAGTGGCACCACTGGCAGCATGGCAAGTCGTGCCAGACACAGCAGCAACTGAAACAGGGGCCGAGGGGCATGGCATGGGGCCTGCTAGTCGCCACAGTCTGTTAGCTCCTGCACCTTTCTTGAGTTGCTGCCAGGAGCTACCCTGTTGGTGGCTACCCTGATCTTCCCATGGGGATACGAATGACACATGGAGGCTAAGCTGGGCGTCAGACAGGCTGCTGGGATAAGCCAGAGGGGTCGGCAGCTTAGGATCTGTACAGCTCAGGCTGTTGGTGCACAGTTCCGGGTGGGCGGTGCTGTGGTTCTGTGTGCAGGCTCAGGAGCCAAATGGTGTGGGTTCAAATCCTGGCTCTGCCTCTTATTAACCATGAGCCTTTAGGTGAGTTCCTTACTGTGTCTCACCTGTAGGATGGGGAAAAATGAAAGCACTTAGGAAGATGAAACCACTCTAGAGGGTGGTTGTGAGGCTCTCATGAAATCAAGCCTGGGAAGCACTTTGTCCAGGACTGGTGCGGAGATGGAGGCAATACTTGGTAGAGGTCAGAATTATTAGATCGTTCACTCAGTATCCTTCCTGCAAAGGAAATCAACATAGAGCTCCTTTCTCGCACACTGCAGCTGCATAGTGGCACTTTATTGTCCGCTTTAATAGCACCCACAGTTGCAAGCATGCAGATGCAGCCACAGTTGTGAGAAGTAGTCCTGGAAGCATTTCTTTCTCCTCTACTACGTAAAGGGCAAAAGAGGCATCGTTGAAATAAAGAATAGCCTGTGCCCCTTCCCCACCTCAAGCTCCTTGGGCAAGGTCCGTTGCTAACTCTGAGTCTCTCTGAGGTCACTTACATCTATAATTGCTTCAGGGTAACTATTTTAATGCTTGCTCCAAAATCACCCTTTATGCTCCATGAAACAAACGGCTTTAACGTCATCTTTCAGCAGCTTTATTTTGGGTTTACTAAATTACTTATTCTACAATAAACCTGATGAGAGGCAGGCTTCATTATTCTTGAGTTCTACTCTAGCAAAAGTATAATAAATGTGGATTCAAGCACGTCTGGTTGCTTGTCTGTTTCATCCATCCTTTCATTCCTTCCCTCCCTCTCAGCATCTTGCTTTACCCTGGATGCTGGCACCTCCTGTCCTGTGGAGATGGGGATTAGTTTGTAGAAGGAGGTAACCCCCCCAGTCTTGGTAGTTTTCATCAACCCTCTGAAGGGTGTAAAATCAGGACAATAGAAAAGCAGATAGTAGCACAAAATAGTTAAAATCAAACTCTGAACTCAGAGTTCAAAGACTGACTATGCCACTTGGGAAGGAGTTTTTTGGGGGTTAGCAATATCTGTTTCACTGTATAAAGCACCTACCACAATGTCCGGCACTTATTAAGCTAAAAGGAGAATGCTGTTTCAACTAAAGCATGACATATTGGAACTAACAAAGGTTTCGAATTTAGACACATGTGATTGAAATCTCAGACGGAACATATCCAGCATATCTTGAATTTGAATTTCAAAACCCAAATTAAAGTATTTAAACTTTCCTTCATAACAGGCATCATCCCCAACCCAAGGATACTTAAGGCTAAATCTAGAACATGATTAAATACCATGGCCTTTAAAATATTGTTTAATATGGTTGGGACCGTGGCTCACACTTGTAATCCCAGCACTTTGGGAGGCCGAGGTGGGCAGATTGCATAAAGTCAGGAGTTTGAGACCACCCTGGCTGACATGGTGAAACCCTATCTCTACTAAAAATACAAAAATTAGTTGGTGTGCTTGCGGGTGCCTGTAATCCCAGCTACTAGGGAGGCTGAGGCAGGAGAATCGTTTGAACAAGGGAGGCAGAGGTTGCAGTGAGCCGAGACCATGCCATTGCACTCCAGCTTGGGTGACAAGAGCAAAACTCTATCTGAAAAAAAAAATGTTAATACTGTTATTTTAATTTTATATTTTAATACTATTATTTTATTTCAATGCTATTCACTATTGTCGTTAATCACAGTGTCCAGACACAACACGGAGGAGCAAAAGAGGATTGCATATGTAGGATGACGGCTGTAGGGTGGCCAGGAGGGAGGGCCCCAGCCCCCTGCTGTTTCAGCTCGTTGTTGATCATGGAAAGACCCCTCCCCAGAAGCAGAGTCTCACAGCCCTCAGGGCACAGACCAGAGAAGCAGAGATGCTCCTCAAACACAAGGCACAGCAGGCACACAGAAATGAACTTGACGTGGCTGGTGAAGATTCTCCATCTTAGAGTGGCTTGCTCAAAGTTGGTACCCACTCAGTTGAGTTCAGTCATCATCGATTAAGTAACAGCCAGAAGCTTGGAATATTGGTTATAGGTGTCAGGTCCTTAGGTTACAGTGGTGGCTCCGTGCTCCTCATTAAATCACAGAACCACCCATCCTACATTCTCTGAACTCTGGGACCACTGGCTTGACACATTTCTTATATAGAATACTATTTAGAGTAGATGAGGCTATGTTGTGTATGATTTTCAGGGACAGAACTCCTCCAGGTTTATCCTACTATGCTGATTCAAGGATTGGACTCCTGTTATTGTATGCTCCATCATCACTGAGTTCTTTGCTTTTAACTTCACCAATGACCAAGAGAAGAGGAAGCAAGAAAGATTGCACATGGAATGTTTTATGACTGGCCCAGAAGGCGAGGATATGATTCTGCCCATATCCATCAGCCAGAACTCAGTCACATGGTCCCAACCCAACTGTAAGGCATGCTGGGAAGTGTAGTTTTCTGGAGTGCCGGACCAGTGAGTACTGGTACTGGTGAGCATCTGGCCAGTCTCTGACATCCTTCGTATTAAAAAAAAAAAAAAAAAACTCTTCTTTTAATAGTTACCTAATGCTCTTCTCTGCAATCATGTTAGGCAACATGCAAAGACAAATTTATGCTCAGAGAAATTAAACGACATGTTCAAGTTCACAGACTTTATTGACAAAGTAGAACTATATAGTTTTTCCAGTGCCCAATTGTATCAGTCAGGACCAGCTAGGTAATGAATGCTACAGCAAAGACCTCCAAATCACGGTGGCTTAAGATGCAAATGTTCATTCCTCATTTCAAATCCCACCATGATCTGGTTCCTCATTGCCTGCTGCTTTGATCATTTAGCTCCACCGTAAGAATTTCTCATGATAAGAACCTCTTTGGTCAAGAGATCGAGACCATCCTGGCCAACATGGTGAAACCCCATCTCTGCTAAAAATACAAAAATTAGCTGAGTATGGTGATGTGTGCCTGTAATTCCAGCTACTCGGGAGGTGGAGGCAGGAGAATTGCTGGAACCCAGGAGGCGGAGATTGCAGTGAGCTGGGATCGCGTCACTGCCCTCCAGCCTGGCGACAGAGCAAGACTTCATCTGAAAACAAAAAACAAAAAACAAAAAACTCTTCATGGTTGTGACTTGGCTTGGGGGAAAGAGTGTGCAGAATTGCACAATGACCCTCAAATGCCTCCACCCTGAGGTGACCCCCATCACTTCTGCTCACACATTGCTTGAAGCAAGCCACTTGAACACAGCTCATTCAAGAGGCAGCAAACGTGATCTTCCAGACACCCAGGAAGGGCAGGAGAAGCCTTGGTGAGCATTAACGTCTCATTAGATGGGAGTCAGGGACTCCTACCCCTGCAGTGACTGAGAAATGAGGCCTGTGAATGCAGGTCAGGCTCAATCTCAGCCAGCCACTTACAATGTTTTCTTTTATTTCTATTACTATATATATATATATTTGTTTTTCAGAATACAGGACCTTGAAAGTCTTTTGGGCCCTAGGATATCTGATGTCCTTCATCCACCCAGAAACTCTTCTTTTTGTTCTAGACTCCCCCACTTGCTCTCATTTCCTGTAATACTGGTGGAACTATCTATGTATTTGCATTCATGTAAAATGCAAAGCCCCTTTGGCTTCTAAGGGAGGGCAGGTGTCAGTTTCTATAAGATTATGAACAGAGGGCTGGGTGCGATGGCTCAGTCCTGTAATCCCTGCACTTTGGGAGGCGAGCTGGGTGGATCACCTGAGGTCAGGAGTTCAAGATCAGCCTGGCCAACATGGTAAAACCCCATCTCTACTAAAAATACAAAAATTAGCTGGATGTGGGGTTGGGCATCTGTAATCCCAGCTACTCGGGAGGCTGAGGCAGTAGAATCATTTGAACCCAGGAAGCAAAGGTTGCAATGAGCAGAGATCACACCACTGCACTCCAGCCTAGGCGACAGAGCGAGACTCCATCTAAAAAAAGAAAAAGAAAAAAAAAGGTTATGAACAGAAAGGAGAGGGGCTTGAGTTGACAAGGGTCACTTTCTCTCTCCATGGAATTAACCAGTACATGGCGGGAGAGAATAAAGGACAATGGGCAAAGGGAGGCAGAGCTAAGACAGAGAGACAGACGCATGTGCACACACACTGGGCAGTGGAGGAGGCGCTAGGATGTCATGGTTGGGAGTCTGGATCCAACAACATCTAACATCTGATCCAGCCCAGCCTTGGCCCTCACAGCTACCAGACCCAATAAACCTCCTACTGGTTTATCCTGGAGCTGGTTTGAATCAAGTTTCCTTCATTTACAAATGAAAACATATCTGATGAACTCCTATCTATAAAATCTTCCTGGAGAAATGCAACTTTGGCATCTAGAGAAGGAGCAAGCCAGTGTGCTGCTGTGAACAGGAGAGAAACTGGAGCCATGGGAGATGTGGAGGAAATAGACTCAGGCTGGATGTTTGCCAGCAGCCAGGGTAGGATTAGGAGCTGGAGGACTGGACACCGTAGCTCTCTAGGGACTCTGCAGACATTTAGGGAGAGGTGGCTGAGGGGATGCCCACAGAAATCTCAAATTTGAGCAGTTATATGTGACTCAAGGAGCTCGGCATTGGAATGATTATTTTCTATGTCATGCCAGGCAGAAGGTATAATGTAGGAGATTTCTATCCTATGAGCATGGGTGCATGCTAAATCTATGCAGTGCATTAATCTTAATTTACTTTTTATTCTGATTTTTGTAGTCAATTGTTTAAAACCCAGGATGTCCTTTCTGAAGATTGTTGTTAGGATGCTATCACACAGTCCTCCCAGCCCCTCCGGGTTGCTGGGGCGGGGAAGCAATCAGTCTTATCTGTGTGAGAACCAGACTCCCACGAAGAGCAATCAGAGGAAGAAAGGAAACAAGGAAACTAACATGCATTTAGTATCTACTCTGTCCTAGGTGTCTGCTCTCTGCATATGTAATATGCATGATCTGTAAGATCCTGGAAGGGAAGTTTACTTCATAAATGAGGAGATTTATAGGTGGAGAAGGGGTAACTGGCCACCGTCTTATCACCAGCATGCAGCAGAGCTGGGACAGGGGCTGGCTTGGTCTGATTGCCACATTCCTGAACTTTTCACTGTGCAGTGTTGCCAGGTCAAAGGCACCCCTTCTGGTCCCCACTCCCATTTGCAGATGTCTAAAATTCTATGATAGAAACTTAAACACGAAAGGCTTTTGTTTATGTTAAAAAACAAAACTCCTTTATTTCTTTATTTTTTATTGATTTATTTTTTTGAGACAGAGGTCCACTGTGTTGCCCCGATTGGAGTGCAATAGCTCGATGTCGGCTCACTGCAATCTCCACCTCCAGGGTTCAAGTGATTCTCCTGCCTCGGCCTCCCAAGTAGCTGGGATTACAGGCACACGCCACCTTACCCTGCTAATTTTTGTATTTTTAGTAGAGACGAGGTTTCACCATGTTGGCCAGGCTGGTCTCGAACTCCTGACCTTAAGTGATCCACCCACTTCAGCCTCCCAAAGCACTGTGATTATAGGCGTGAATCACCGTACCCGACCCAATTTCTTTATTTATTTCTAAAATGGGGTCTCACTCTGTCACCCAGCCTGGAATGCGGTGGACTGATTATAGCTCACTGCAGTTTCAAACTCCTGAGCTTAAGCAATCCTCCTGCCTCAGCTTCCCAATTAGCTGAGACTACAGGCCTGTGCCACCATGCTCAGCTTTTTTTTTTTTTTTTTTGGTACAGATGGGGTCTCACTGCATTGCCCAGGCTGGTCTCGAACTCCTGGGCTCAAGTGATCCTCTCACCTCAGTCTCCCAAAGTGCTGGGATTACAGGTGTGAGCCACTGAGCCCATCCTAAAGCTTCATTAAATCAGGAAAGTCTGCGTTTCTGGTGACAGACTTCACTCATTTCATAAGTTTGTGGCTGGTAGTAATAAGTCAGAAGGTCAGTGCGGGTATTATGATGGTGTGGGAATAAAGCGTTAACCAGCCTGGGACCTTAGCAGCCCTGCTAGCAGGTAAACCCTGAACTGAATGCAAATCAGCAAACAGTCAGACCTTCCAGAGCAAACCATTTCCATTTCATTCTATATCTATGTATACAGTGGCATAGAATGAGAAGAAGAAATAGCAGATTAAAAAAAGATAATATGGCTGGGTGCAGTGGCCTCACGCCTCTAATCCCAGCACTTTGGGAGGCCGAGAGGGGCTGATCACGAGGTCAGGAGATCGAGACCTTCCTGGCTAATGCGGTGAAACCCTGTGTCTACTAAAAGTACAAAAAATTAGCCAGGCGTGGTGGCAGGTGCCTGTAGTCCCAGCTACTCCAGAGGCTGAGGCAGGAGAATTGCTTGAACCTGGGAGGCGGAGCTTGCAGTGAGCCGAGACTGCGCCACTGCACTCCAGCCTGGGCGACAGGGAGAGACTCCGTCTCAAAAAAAAAAAAAAAAAAAAAAAAAACCGTGTGTATATATATAACAGCAACAAAACCAACACACACTGAACAATATTTTGAGAGATGAACATTTAAGAAAATATTTCCTCTCTTGAAATGCTTCAGAGTTATGGGAGTGAAGATATGTTGGGGAAACTGAACACCTAGCAGCCTCATCCAGGAAAATAAATGTGGGAGATAAATTTCTTTTCTTTTATTTATTTATTTTTTTGAGACTAGTCTCACACTGTCGCTGGGGCTGGAGTGCAGTGGTGCAATCTTGGCTCACAGCAACCTCCGCCTCCTGGCTTCAAGCGATTCTCCTGCCTCACCCTCCCAAGTAGCTGGGATTATAGGCACCCACCCCCACACCCAGCTAATTTTCTGTATTTTTAGTAGAGACGGGGTTTCACTATGTTGGCCAAGCTGGTCTTGAACTCCTGATCTCATGATCCACCTGTCTCGGCCTCCCAAAGTGCTGGGATTACAGGCACGAGCCACTGTGCCCAGTCAAGGGAGATGAATTTCAAGGAGAACAAGTTAAGTGGGAAGTCGTACAATGGAATATTATATGGCAATGAAAAATAAATGAACTACAGCTTCAAGTAGCCACATGGATAAATCTGTAAAATACAATGTCAAGCAAAAGTCACATGCTATATCATTTACATAAACTCAAAAACACATGCAAACCAGTCAGTTCTATATATTGCTAAGAGGTACATTTACATGCAACACAAGTATAATGTCACGTGTGGGATCAATACAACTAAATCTAGGATTGTAGTTACCTCTAGATGGGGAGGGAACAGGGTGTTTGGGATGAAGAATAATTCGGGAAGTTTCCACTGCTTTTGTGATATTCGGTGATTAAGCTGGGTAGGGGCAAACTGGTATTTGCTAGATTATTCTCTACATGTTTTGATGTCTGAAAAACTTCCTAACAAATAAGAGAGTTAGGCAATAAAGATTAATTTAGCAGAGGAAACAGTCTGGAAAATGAATGTGAAGGGATTCTAAGATTCCCTTAGAAAAAATTGTCCAGCGTGGAGTCCCACTGTCTTGCATATTTGACTAACAGTAATGACAGCTTAAATGTGACATTTAGCAATTGTTTCTGCGGATGCCTCAAACCTTCATATGTCTTAACCTCTCACTTTTGGCAAATATAATGCCAGTCACACAGTAGAAAAATCTCTTGTGAGTGATTCATTATAGGAAACTGATGTGTTTTCTTTTCTAGCCTTTTTAACTTGGCCAAATTAGAAATATTTTAAATGTCAAAAAAGAGAAAGAAAAATGCCACGTGCAGTCCTTCGTGGGAGACAGCTAATTCAACAACAGAGACCAGAATGCCGAATGAACAGGGAGAGGTATTGCATTTGACTGTAGCTAGTCTCTACTCTTACAAATTTACAAAATTAGAAATTTGAGTTATTATAAAGTAAGAAAAATAAGCCCCTTTTATTTATTTCTTTGGACATTTTATTGATTATAATATTATAATAGCTTTTATTATAAAGAGAGCTTATATAAATCCAAGAGAAGGCAAAAACACTAAAAGGAAAGAAGACAATTTATAAAACAAAACAGATAACCAAAGACTTATTAAAATGTTCAACTCCATTAATGCTCAAAGGTATGCAAGACAAAAGGATTAACGTCCTATTTTCATTTTTCATCCATCAAATAGCAAAAGATTAAAAAAATTTAAGAGCACACCTGTTTATCACAATTTTCTGTGAATGCTATTCTATAATAAACTGTTTTCCTTAGGACAAGAACCAGTTTCATCTAAAGAGGGAAATACATCTACCTTCTAAATGTATGACTTAGTATAAAGTACCAAAAAACCTATTCAAAATATCTCCAAATTAGCCTAATACTATATAAGCAATTAAATTTCTTCCCCTGCTCTATCTTTGGATAAAATGTTCAAGGAATTTGTTAAAATGCAGCATATTCTCTGGGTGTGGTAAGCTCTTAGCCATTATTAACTATCACAGCCATTGCTTAAATTAGTTCAGATTAATCATTGAGTAGCCATTAAAAAACTCCTGTTCTTGTCATCTTTAATAGTTTTGAGCAGAAGATACAAAAGCAATATCAGAGACCCTAAATACATTTAGAACAAATTACAACAAATATATATACATGGAGTATACACATGTAATGCAATATTGTAGAGATGTATTGACTTAGATCTCTCTAAGTATAAATACTGGTTTATTTTCTTTTGTAATGAAATGAAACTTTATAACAAAGTTACTTTGGCATAGTCAATGAGAAATACGATGATTACTGTGCTATGCAGTCCTTGGGCATAAGTGCTGAGAAGCCCCAAACAAAACAAACAAAAATTTTAGTTTCTTCTTTCTTAACTTGTTCATTTCAAATATCTATAATCCACATCAAGTGAACATTTTTTCCTAATACAATGAATCAGAGAATATTTGTTCTTAATATACATAATATCACTTCTTCTTGCTAAGAAACCAAGGTTTTCAAGGAAACTTCCCAGCCTGGCTAGTTCCCTGTGTGTCCCGGGGAGAGTGCGGGGAGGATTACCTTCTACTCGAAAGCCATCTTTGCTTACCAAGATATGGATTGTAGATTTAGGGGTGCCAGGAAGATCTAAATAGGGATTGGTGGCTTGGAAGAGAAAGAACACAGGGAGAAGAAAGTCTAAATCCTCCAAAATAATGAATCCGTAGCAGGAAAGCTGCAGGGGATGGGGTGAGAATGGGAGGAGGAGATAGGCTTTCAGCAACATCCTCCCACTCCCGCTGGCTCAGCACTGGAGGACACCCTAGGAAGCCTGCAAGACACTGGCATCCAAGGCTGGGTGTAGATGCCATGTGTCATCGGTGCAAGCCAAAGCCCTGACACCCACGCTGCTCCATGTCATCTCCCCATGGGCCGGATTTGCCTTAGCTTTGGGCAAAGTCCTCCATTCCACAAGTAAGGTTAAGAGGAGTAGATATGAATGTAAATGAAAAGATATACACTTTGTGAGGATGACACTGAGTCAAAGTATAATCCATGCATTGTAAGAGTCTTTTTGGAGAACAGGTGGAAGGGTGTGGAGCAGTGGGGAAGGTGGTCAACAATGGGAGAGCAAAGTTCTGCAGAAATATCCACATCCCACTTCAAACACAAGGCTATGATAAATAAAAATTTTAAAAAATTTGTTTGAGATATACAGTCTCGCTTTATTTCTCAGGCTGGAGTGCAGTGGTGCAGTTATAGCTCAATGTAACCTCAAACTTCTGAGCACAAGCAATTCTTCTGCCTCAACCTCCCAAATAGCCAGGACTACAGTTGTGCATGACCACATGCAGCAAATTTAATGTTTTGGGGTTTTTTTTTTGGTAAAGAACAGAGATCTCACTTTTTGGCCCATGCTGGTCTCGAACTCCTGGTCTCAAATGATCCTCCTGCCTCAGCCTCCCGAAGTGCTGGGATTGCAGGCATGAGCCACTGTGCCTAGTCAATAATATTTTTAATATATATATTTGTTCAAAAATTTATAGACAATAAAATCCACAGTTTTCAAGAAACAACAGAATCATCCACATGGACAAGAGATAAAATGAGAACACAGAACAGGAAGCAGGGACTAAGTGCAGGCCTGCTGAAAACTGGGGTCAAAGAGAGGGAGTGGTGGACAGTGTTCTACTCAGAGAGAAAGGGGATGGAAAGTTCCCCATATACATCCAGATGGGGATGCTCTGGGCTACCTGCAAAAGAACATAGACTAAAATTAGCTACAACTACTAACCAGAGCTGGGGTAGAAAGTCAGCTTCTTGCTTGGGTGGAAGAAAAGAACAGAGATTTCTTGGTGGCCTGAAACCAGGCCTAACTATGTACTGGCACAGGGACTGGGTTTGCATGTAAAAGTTTAAGCTGTCAGCATAAAGTTTGATTATAACTAGGGACTCTGCAGTGCTGGGAGGTGACAATCTCAAAAGATCAGACAGAAAAGTTGTACATAAGAAGAGAGGGTGGGAGACAAAGAACTCACCCTCAAAATTTCAAAACACATAGAAAGATTAGTGTCATAAAAGATAGCCAAAAAATTCAACAAGTGAGAATTCATTCCTGAAGAAATGGAAATAATAGAATAATCTGAAAGGATTTACAATAAGTATGGTAATATTTTTCGAAGGGGTAAATAAAGGAAAAATGTTTTAGTAAAGTACAAAATTGGCAGACATTAATTAGTAATGTGTAGCTATGAAAAAGCACCAGTTAAGAACCTGGAAGTAAAAAATATAGGTATTGAAATAAAAAAGAGTAACTCCACCAATGCTGTCAAATCTATACAAGACACCGTCTAACAGAAGATGTAGTAAAGTGAATAAAATATTGAAGAATTCACCCAGAATATAACACTCAGAGGTCAAGAGAAGAAACAAAAATGGAAAATATTGAGAGACATGGAAGACAGACAGATTCTATCATACATCCATCTGTGAGTATTTTCAGCAGTACAGGGTAGAAAAAATAGTGGTCAGGCATTTAAAGAGAGAATGGCTGAGAATTTTCAGAATAAAGAATGCAAGTCCTGAGACTGAAAGCGTACATCAAGTTCTACACAAGGTAACACATGTTCAAAGTAATTGTAGGTCACTAAGAAAAAAGAAAAAGGTGCTCGAAAAAAACCCAGATTATCCACAAAGGGCTAACAGTTAGATGGAGATCATACCTTTCATCCGGAACAACAGGGACTGGAGGAGAATGGAGTATCATCATCCATATGCTGATGGAAAACACTGTCAACCCTGAATTCCACATAGAGCCAAATTGTCAGCCAAGAGTGAGAGCGAAATAACTTCAAAGCTACAGAGACAAAGGATGATGAGCACCAAAAAGACCAATAAATCCACAAGGAAGCCCTGAGATGCACTGAGCAATCATCACTATAAAGAGTACAACAGAAGCCCAACTCCAACATTGGAATGCCAATATCTCAGGGAAAAACTCAACATGCATCATGGCCTACTGGGATTATATTAGACATTAGAAACAGGTAATTGAAAGGAAAAGTCAACTTCCAATTAAGCAAATCTTATTACTCTCTAAGGAATGAAGGGAAGCAGGAAGAGATGGACCTAATGGAAGGAGGAATAGAGGAAGGAAGGAAGGAAGTGGGAGGTTCACCTGCCTGGCCCTATATTTCCCAAAGTGGAGAAGTGAGAGCCCCTAAAAAGATGTAATTGGATATGTGAGACAAAGGGAGTTGAGGCTCACCTTTGGGTTTACCTATTGAGTGTACCCCCTGGGGTGTGTATGGGATGGGGGCAGGGAACACATGGGAAATATGAACCAAAGCATTTCTGGCCACGTACCAGGCGATCATCCCCTTGACAAGAACTCTGTGAGAGAAAGCAGCAGTGCATTACAGGTCCGTGGCAAGGACAGCCTGGAGCACAGGGCAGGGCCAGCACCTCTGCAGGGCTCAGGTTGGGGACCAGACAGAGTTTCCCCAGAGCAGGAAGAGGGCGTAGAAGTCACAAGGCTCTTGTTTTGTATCAAGCCAGCCTGTATTAGCAGGCGCCCCTTAAACTTGGTGTCTTTGTCCATTTGTGCTGCTATAACAAAATAACCTGAGATTGGCTTATTTATAAAGAATGGAAATTGATTTCTTACCATCCTGGAGGCCGGAAAGTTCAAGATCAAGGTGCCAGCAGATTCAGTGTCTGGTGAGGGTTCTGTCTGTTACCAGGATGGCCCCTTGTTGCTGTGTCCTCACATAGTGGAAGGGCAGAAAGGGTCTAGCTAGTTCCCTGGAGCCATCATATAAGGGCACTAATCCCTTCATGAGGGCAGAGCCCTCACTACCTCATCACCGCCTGAAGGTTCCACCTCTTAACATCATTACCTTGGGGTTTAAGTTCAAACCTAAGAATGTTGGAAGGACATGTCCATTCAAACCTCAGCACTGGTAAGAAGCTCAAGTGCAACTCTGGCCGGGCACGATGGCTCACGCCTATAATCCCAGCACTTTGGGAGGCTGAGGCGGTCGGATCACGAGGTGAGGAGATCGAGACCATCCTGGCTAACATGGTGAAACGACGCCTCTACTGAAAGTACAAAAAAAAAAAAAAAAAAAAAAGGCCGGGCGTGGTGGCAGGTGGCAGGTGTCTGTAGACCCAGTTACTCGAGAGGCTGAGGCAAGAGAATGGTGTGAACCCGGGAGGTGGAGCTTGCAGTGAGCCGATGTGGCGCCACTGCACTGCAGCCTGGGGGACAGAGCGAGACTCCATCTCAAAAAAAAAAAGAGAAGTTCAAGTGCAACTCTCTGTCCCCATGTCTGTTACAACCTGAGAACCAACTGGGGCAGCTGCTGAGCTATAACGAGTGGAGCTTTCAGAAGACACATAGTAAGAAGAATTTCAACAACTTTGCTCAGATTTATGAATGAAATCCCTTCTTGGTCCTTTTTGAAATTTCATTAATATTTTAAAATTGCTTTTAATTGCTTCATTTGATATCTTAATGGTGTTTCTTTTGAATGTGATGCTGTTCAGAGAACTTGAAAGTTCAGCTTCATTTGAGTGACACATTTTAAATGTTATTCCTTTCTCTTTGGTGGAGGAGAAATCAGCCTGCATTCTTTCTGCTTCTGGGTTTCGGGCTGCACATCCACAAAGGCTGAAAGCTGCCTTCCCAGGACCATTGAGCATAGAGGGCCAGGTGCTAAGACAACTATAACCAGAGAGCTCTGCAGCACCCCATGATTTCACATGTTCTAGACTTTTCCCTCGGGCTTCTTTGTGTACAGGCCTTTCCTCAGTCGGGACAACATTCCCCGAGTGGGCAAGAGTACAGCGTGCAGATGAATCAGGTCAGAGGCCTGACCTCACAAGCGCCTGAGCCTTCACCTGCCGAAGAGGACGAAAATGTGATCTCCACCACGGGAAGGGCTTTTGTATGCAGCTACATTTTCCACACCTAGAATAGTGCCTAAATATTTGCAGAATGAAATCCCACGGACAGGGAGCTATCCATTGACATGATCCGCTTTTATGTAGGCTCTTTTAGAGATACATTTTTAAACATGCATGCCTTCATAATACAGACAAAAACGTTGGGGTTGACAAACCTGGACATTGCATAAGATACAGATGGGCCAGAAAAAAAATTATTTAGAGAAATAGATGGGTTCCTTTGTGCTTTTGAAGTGGAAGAAGAAAGGAATCAGTGCTGTCTGCTGCCTGAGATATTCAGTCTAAGAAATATTGCTGTGCTATGAAATTAATTACTATCCAAAAAGAAGGCCTCCGGGGATTTAAAATTATATTGCATGTATCTATGTGGTATATTATAGCACATTAAAAAGGTAAAGTAAATTAAAAGCCTTAAAGTAATTTACATAGTATTTAAAGATCCCTGTGGCTTGTTAATCATGCCTTCTACTCTATTTATTTTGTCTTTTTGTTTTTGTAAATAGGAATAGTCTCAGAATTGTGCCACTTGACTAATAAATGGCCCTTGTGTAGAAATGGCCACTGACCCCGTCCCCTTATCATGCTGCAGGAGTGACCAATGCCAAGAGTCCCGGCTGCCTCTCACCCTGCCAGCACCCCAGAGCCATTGCTTGTGGAGCTCCCACTGCTAATTTTTAAGCTAAACTTCTTCTCTTTATCCCTAAGTCTTCCAGAACTCAGGTTTTGGAATACCCTTAGTAGTATTCCAACGGTGTTATGATGAATTAGGCTTTTGGGGCTAGCCTGAGAATCTGACCTCCACTGAGAATATATGGATCAATTGCAAGTCAATACAGAATGATAATTAAGAGTGGGGTTCTGGAACAGGCAGACTACCATTCTTGGTGTCCAGATTCTGACACTTCTTAAGGGCATGACCTTGGACAATGTGGCCATTCTTTGCCTCAGTTTTCTCCCCTGTAAAATGAGAACAATAGCTACAACCAACTTTATTGGTACTATTATGGGCTGAATGTGTCCTCTCAAAATTCATATGTTGAAGTCTTCATCCCCACTACTCAGAATGTGTCTATATTTGGAGATAGGGTCTTTAATGAGATAATTGAGGGCCATTAAGGTGGGCCCTCATTCAACATGCCTAGTGTCCTTAAGAGGAGGTTAGGACTCAGACAGATACAGAAAGAAGACCATGTGAGGACACAAGGAGAAGAGGCCACCCAGGAGCCAAGGAGAGAGGCTTTGGGAGAAACCAACACCTTGATCTGAGACTTACAGCCTTTAAAATTGTGAGAAAATGCACTGTTGTGGTGCTTTGCTATGGCATTCCTAGCAGACTGCTGCTGGTACCTTTGAAGATTCCATGAGACAATGCATGTTACATGCTTGGAATGGTGCCTAGCATAGTAAGCACTCAAGTAATTTTAGCTACCCTTATTATATAAGATAATAAGCTGCTATTTCTAAATAATTGTAAATTAAGATTTAGATCACAAACTGGTCATAATGTGGGCACTTTTAGGTATCAGGATTACCTTGGACCTTCTCTTCTTTACATTAAACATTCATCTGTTCATTCATTCGTAAAACAAACATGTATTCACTGGCAACTCCCAGCCAGGAACTGTGTTTGGTGCTGGGTGTACAAGATGGATGGCACACAGATTGTAATGCTTCCTTGAAGAACTTAGAGTATCTGGAAATGGTCCAACGTGGCTCTTGGCATCATTCGAAAGATAGAGTGGTGGCTGGAGGCTGGTCAGGTTGAGCATTGAAACAAAACAGAACGATTGTCCGTCTGCAGGGCAGGCAGATGAGTGGCTCTCTGGACAGGAGGCCACTCTTGGGATAATGTGGGTTTTCCAGAGAATTTCTGCCGTCACCCAGCGCTGACCTGCAACATCCAGAGAAAGATGGCTCTGTCTGAGCAAAACATGCACGCTGGGCTTGAGGTTAAAAGGTTGCAAGCAAAGTCCAGCTCTGCTGGTGAAATTATGGCCAGGGCATGTTGTGTAGCCTAACGGGAAAAGTGCCGATGCCGACCCATCTACCCAGGCACGCTCTCTAGCAGAGAACTGGAATCGTCACTTATGCTCCGCAGGGAAGCTGTTTTCATAGCTAGGTCAGATTTCTTTGCAATTACAGTGTCAGTAATGAGCTTCATAGTTTCTCTCTTTTGTAAAACCACTTCTTCAGGTGTAATTGATATACAGTAAAATAGACATATTTCAATGGTAAAATTTGATGTGTTATACCACAATGAAGGCAGTAAACATAGTCATCATCCCTCACATTGTTCTCCTGTCCCTTAGTGATCCCTTTTTCCTGTCCTTCCTCCCCACCTGCAGGCAACCACTGATCTGCTTTCTGTCACTATCAGTTAGCTGGCTTTTTACATTCATCGTAATTATTCTGAGATTCACCCAGGCTGCTGCTGTGTATTCATGTTTCCTCTCTTTTTGTTGCTGAGTGGTATTCCACTGTATAAATATGCTGCAGTTTGTTTACCCGGTCACCTGTTGATAGACATGTGGATTGTGTCCTGTCTGGGCTTTTGGAAATAAAGTGGCTATTTCCAAAACATTTGTGTACAGGTACTTTGCATGGATATATGCTTTCTTTTCTCTTCGGTGAATGCCTAGGAATGGAATGATTGGATCAAATGGTAGGTATATGTACACTTTTTTTTTTTTTTTGAGACGGAGTCTCGCTCTGTCGCCAGGGCTGGAGTGCAGTGGCGGGATCTCAGCTCACTGCAAGCTCCGCCTCCCGGGTGCACGCCATTCTCCTGCCTCAGCCTCCCGAGTAGCTGGGACTACAGGCGCCCGCCACCTCGCCCGGCTAGTTTTTTGTATTTTTTTTAGTAGAGACGGGGTTTCACAGTGTTAGCCAGGATGGTCTCGATCTCCTGACCTCGTGATCCGCCCGTCTCGGCCTCCCAAAGTGCTGGGATTACAGGCTTGAGCCACTGCGCCCGGCCTTTTTTTTTTTTTTTTTTTTTTTTTTTTTTTGAGACGGAGTCTTGCTTTGTCACCTAGGCTAGAGTACAGTGGCACTATCTCAGCTGGCCGCAAGCTCCACCTCCTGGGTTCATGCCATTCTCCTGCCTCAGCCTCCCAAGTAGCTGGGACTACAGGTGCCCACCACCACATCCGGCTAATTTTTTGTTAGAGACGGGATTTCACCGTGTTAGCCAGGATGGTCTCGATCTTCTGACCTCATGATCTGCCTGCCTCGGCCTCCCAAAGTGCTGGGATTACAGGCGTGAGCCACCGTGCCCAGCCATATGTACACCTTTTTAAGACACTGCAAACTGTTTTCCGAATCGGCTACATCACTTTGTATTCCTATCACAAGTGCGAGAGATTTCTAGTTTCTTCACGTCTTCATCCATATGTTCAGTCTTTTCTAATTTTAGTCATTTTAATAGGTGTGTAGTGGTATATCATTGTGGTTTTAATTTGCATTTGTCTGATGGCTATTGATGAAATGTTTGTTCAAATCTTTAGCTGGCTTTTTATGGGTTGTTGGTTTTCTTATTATTATGTTTGGGTTTTTTCTGGATGCAAGTACTTTATCAGACATATGGTTTGCAAATATTTTCTCTTGGTCTATGGCTTGACTTTTTATTCTCTAAACAGTGTAAATAGCAGACTTTAAAGTTTAATGAAGTCTAATTAGTCAATTTGTTCTGTTATGGCTCATGCTTTAGGTGTCATATTTAAGAAATCTGTGCCTAACCTAAGTTTACAGTTTTTCTCCTATCTTTTCTTTGAGAAGTTGTATAGATTTAGGTTTTACATTTAGACATATGATCTCTTTTGAATTAATATCAATTGAGCCCATTTGGTTCACAGTTGTATTCATATCTTTTGTACTCTACTGATTTTCGGTCTAATTGTGCTGTCAATTATTGAGGGAGGGGTCCTGAAATCTTGGACTATATTTATGGATTTGCTTATCTTCCCCTGCACTTCTATCAGTTGTTGCTTCATGTACTTTTGAAGCTCTATTATTAGATGCATATTGAGGATTGTTATGTCTTGCTGATGAATTTACCTCTTTACCATTAAGAACTGACCTTCTTTATTCCTGGAAATATTCTTTGCTCTGAAATCTACCTTGCTTGAGGTTGATATACCCACTGCAACTTTCTTTCTTTTTTTTTTTTTTTTTTAGATGGAGTCTCGCTCTGTTGCCCAGGCTCCAGTACAGTGGCGTGATCTCGGCTCACTGCAAGCTCTGTCTCCTGGGTTCATGTCATTCTCCTGCCTCCGCCTCCCAAGTAGCTGGGACTACAGGCCCCCGCCACCATGTCCAGCTAATTTTGTTTCTGTATTTTCAGTAGAGATGGGGTTTCACCGTGTTAGCCAGGATGGTCTCTTGACCTTGACCTTGTGATCCGCCCGCCTCAGCCTTTCAAAGTGCTGGGATTACAAGTGTGAGCCACTGTGCCCGGCCTACCCACTCAACTTTCTTTTGATTCATGTTAGTGTGGAATATATTTTTAATCTGTGTCTTTATATTTAAACTGTGTTTTTCGCATGTTTATAGCAGCACTGATCACAATGGCAAAATCGTGGAACCAACCCAAATGCCCATCAATCAACGAGTGGATAAGGAAACTGTGATGTGTGTGTATATACATATATGTGTATATATGATGGACTACTACTCAGCCATAAAAAAGAATGAATTAACGGCACTTGTAGTGACCTGGACGAGATTGGAGACTGTGATTGTAAGTGAAATAACTCAGGAATGGAAAACCAAACACCATATGTTCTCACTGATATGTGGGAGCTAAGCTCTGAGGACACAAAGGCATAAGAATGATACAGTGGACTCCGGGGATTTTGGGGGAAGAATGGGAGGGGGGCGAGGGATAAAAGACTACAAATAGGGTGCAGCGCATACTGTTTGGGTGATGGGTACACGAAAATCTCACAATGCACCACTCAAGAACTTACTCATGTAACCAAACACCACCTGTACCCCAATAACCTCCGGAAAAATTTTTTTTAAAATTGTATTTTTATAGGCAGCATAGTTTTGCCTTTTGATCCAATATGACAATTTCAAACTTTTAGTTGGAATTTTTAGTCTGTTAACATTTACTGTGAGTATGGATATGCTTAGGTTTAAATGTACTCTCTTGCTGTTTATTTTCTATTGGTCCCTTTATTTGTTTTCTTTTTCTTCTTATCCTGCTTTCTCTTGCATTAACTAAATACATTTTACTCTTTCATTTTGTCGCATTAGTTGAATTATGAGCTTTAACTGCTTGTTTTGTACTTTGGTGATTCTCTTAGGATCTTTACTGTGCATCACTAACTTGCCCTGGTCACCTTTCAGGTGGTATGACACCACTTCGCATGTATTATAAAAGAATATAAAACAGTATATCCCATTTCCCTCTGCCGGCCTTTGTGCTACTGCTGTCATATAGTTCACCTTTCCACATGTTAGAGACTCCACAATACATAATTGTTATGTTTGTTTAAATAGTCAATTACCTTTTAAACTTATTTAATAAGAAAAGGCAATCATCTATGTAATCATTAGTTATTATTTCTGGCGCTCCTGATTTCTGTCTGAAGGACTTCCTTTAAGATGTTTTAATAGTACGGGTATGCTGGAGTAATGAATTCTTATAGCTTTTATGTGTCTAAAAATATTTATATTTTGCCTTCACTTTTGAAAGATATTTTTACTGGGTATAGAATTCTGAATGCCTTTTTTTTTTTTTTAACTGTTTCTCTTGAGTTTTCACTTATATTGCCTTTGTCAAGAAGCCAGCTGTCATTGTTAACTATGTGCCTCTTATGTATGTCTTTTTTCTCTGGCTGATTTTTACATTTTCTTTATCACTAGTTTGAGCAATTTCAGTTTGGTTTGCCTTTGTGTAGTTTTATGCCTTGGAGCTCATTGAACTACTCGTGACACTGAATTTACTGTTTTCATCAATTTTGGAAAATTGTTGGCCATTATTTCTCTCAATTTTTTTTTCTTCCCTGCTCTCTTTTGGGGACTTCAGTGCCACCTTACGGTGCTCAAAGTTGTCTCACAGCTCACTGCCCATCTTTTCGGTTTTAAAAATCCTTATTTATGTTTTAGTGTGGATAGTTTCTATTGTTATATCTTCAAGTTCACTGATCTTTTCCTTTGCAATGTCCAACCTCTCATTAATCCCATTCAGTGTATTTTCATTGTGGGCATTTTAGTTTTTACCTCCAGAAGTTGGATTTGGTCATTTTGTACTTCTAGGTCTCTACTTAACTTTTTGAACACATGGAATAAATTTATAATGATAATGTTGTAATGCCATTGTTTGTTAATTCTTTTTTTTTTTTTTTTTTTTTTGAGACGGAGTCTTGCTCTGCCACCCAGGCTGGAGTGCAGTGGCCGGCTCTCAGCTCACTGCAAGCTCCGCCTCCCGGGTTCACGCCATTCTCCTGTCTCAGCCTCCCGAGTAGCTGGGACTACAGGCGCCCGCCTCGTCGCCCGGCTAGTTTTTTGTATTTTTTAGTAGAGACGGGGTTTCACCGTATTAGCCAGGATGGTCTCGATCTCCTGACCTCATGATCCACCCATCTCGGCCTCCCAAAGTGCTGGGATTACAGGCTTGAGCCACCGCGCCCGGCCCTGTTTGTTAATTCTAACATATGTGTCAGTTCTGGGTCAGTTTCAGCTGAATGGTTTCTCTCTTTATTATGAGTCATATTTCCTGCCTCTTCTGCTAATTTTTTACTGGATGCGAGATATTGCCTTTTTGGCTACTGGATGGTTTTGAATTGCTGTAAGTATTCTTGAACTTTGTTCTGGGACATAATTAAGTTACTTGTAAATAGTTTGATCCTTTGAATCTTTCACTGAAGATTTGTTAGGTAGGCCAAGAGAAGGGCTAATTTTCACCCATTATTGAGACAAGACCCTTATGAATGCTCTACTTAGTGCTCGGTGCCTGGCTCGTGGGAACAGGTGCTATTGTTGGCCTTGTAAGCACTGGGTGTTATTCCTTCTTATCCTTTAAGATAAGTAAGGGTGTTTCCCCATTTGTGGTTTTATTCTGCACAGACATACACTGATCGGTACCCAGATGAACACTGAAGAACTTTCTGCAGATCGCTGGGGATCTCTCTCATAGTATATCTCTTTCCCCTCTAATATTCTGGCCTGCAAAGTCTAGCCACCTTCTTCTCCCTGGACTCTCAGCCCTATCTTCTCAATCCAGTGTCTGCTCCTGCTGGTACCCCTCTTTCTGTGCTATGGCCAGGGACCTCTGGTCAAGCAGTAAGCTC
This sequence comes from Trachypithecus francoisi, assembly GCF_009764315.1. Classification (NCBI taxonomy): domain Eukaryota; kingdom Metazoa; phylum Chordata; class Mammalia; order Primates; family Cercopithecidae; genus Trachypithecus; species Trachypithecus francoisi. The sequence continues at coordinate 42,129,972 of NW_022681464.1, read as the reverse complement.
AAGTAGTTGTAGGGCTCACATCATTTGCTTCCTATCTCCAAGCTAACAGTGTCCTTCATGACTGATGTCCAGTGTCTTGAAAACCCAGTATGTCATATATTTTATTCACAGAGAATACGTCTTTTATAACCTAGCCTCAGATATCACATTTTGTTATTTCTACCATATTCTACTGATTGAAGAGGAGATATTACTGAGGAGATATTACCCAAAGAAATAAATATCCGAAAACAAGAATCACTGGAGGCTGGTCACCACACACACGTAGTAAACACACCAACTCGGAGAGTGAGAATTAGATTGGGCAGGCAGCATGAAGCCAGGAAACAGTGCACAAGAAAGAGTTGAGAGCCCTAAGAAAGAGTTGGGACAGGAATAATTCCATTCTACTCTCTGTCTTCTATAAACACCTGTGTCCCAGTTGAGCTCTCTTCACGTTGTGTCACTATTACTTCAGTGCTAGTCTCCTCTATAAATTGAGGATTTCTAGAAAGCAGAAAATATCTCATTCATATGGGGTCCTCCAAGCTTCTCATATCATGCCCGAATGACAGTAGGAGCTCAAACGTGGTTTCTTGAATTGAATCAAGTTAAATAGTGTAGAACAGTAAATTTACTAATATCTATCACATAGCACTAAATGTTGAGATGTGCTAAGATGGTAGTGGCACAATAAAGGTAATGATGATTTTAAAACACTGACCAGAACCACAAGTTAAGGACAGAGGCCAAGAAGGTCTAATCCAAAGCTGAGAGTATTGTGGCAAATTCAGGCATAAAATGGTAAGATTTGGAATATATAGAAGTAAGAAGTGGGAGTAAAATGAAAGATGAATCCCACAGCCATATGAAGAAAATAATTGATAGGACTTATTGCAGGTTGGGTTTGAAAGGAAGGAAGGGCCAAGATGATTGTAAGGTTTCCAGCTAAGGACACCTAAAAGTTGTGGTGTCATCAACAAAGTAGAGTGCTCAGACCTGGATACATCACTCCCCTCCCAAAGTTGTTCTTCCTTTATTTCCTATCTTAATAAACTAAGCTAGAAATCTTCAAATTATTCTTGATTTTTTTTCTCCTTCTTACCTATGAATCAGTTGGTTACTCTTGCAGGCTGGAATATCCAAGAAGCTGACATAGATAGAGTTAGTGTGCAATAGGCTTATTAGGATGCGCTCCTGGGATCAGCCCTGTGTATGGGAGGGAATTGAGGCAGGATTAGAGAGAGGGAGAAGTCGAGCTCATGTGGACACAATGACAGCCTTGTGGGGTTTCACAGGGAGGAATGGAGTTAGATGGCCCTTCAGAGTGGCCCTGAATTTGACCAAGTTGACCAAGTCTTCATGCCCTCATGTCCCTGTCACTGGGCTTTGGGATGGGAAGTGACCTCAGGCAAGCAGCTCTGTGCAACTCAGGCAATCCCTGATGGGACTGGCAGCAGAAGACCACCTGCTCACAGCATGCTCAGTAACTGCGGCAACAAGTCCTTCACTGATGGGCATCTGAATGGCATGTTGTGGTGTGCACATCATGACTGTCCTCAAGTCTCCACCCCAGCCTCACCAGATTAGTTATTTGCAGTTCCCCTTACTTCTTTCTTGAATTGCTGCAACGGGGTCCTAGCTTGTCTCTCTGCTTACTGTCTTCAGCATTCTTTAATCCATTTTCCACACTACTTTGTGATAATCTTTCTAAATATAGATATAATCACGCCATTCTTCTCCTCAAAACCATTCAAGGGCATCTCATCACTTGTGGGATTCACAGTCTGGACCTCCACCCTAGCTGCACTCTGGCCCTGAAGAACTACATGGAGTTGGTGCTGGGCTTTCACATGCCATCTGTTTCTTTATCCGTCGGATGCCTTTCCCCTTGCATCTGACTTTTTGCTTCACTAACTCCTCTTATCCTGTCTTTCCAGACTCATGTCCTTTATGAAACCTCCACGATTCTGCTAGCCTACGTTAAATGGCATTACAATGTGTTATTATAGACCCCGGTATATGTCTTTTTGTAGCATTTTTTACATGACGCTCTAAATGTCTATTAACAGAGATTCATCTTGTTGGGAGTTGCAGATATATAATTTTCTCTTTAGCACAGCACCTAACACATGGCCTGGTGTGTAGGGGGCGCTCAAATGTTTGGACAGTAAATGAGTTAGTCAAATAATTGCTTAAAAATATATTGTCCTGGCCAGGCGCGGTGGCTCACTCCTTTAATCCCAGCAGTTTGGGAGGCTGAGACAGGCAGATCATGAAGTCAGGAGATCGAGACCATCCTGGCTAACATGGTGAAACCCCGTCTCTACTAAAAATACAAAAAAATTAGCCGGGCGCGGTGGCGGGCACCTGTAATTCCAGCTACTCAGGAGACTGAGGCAGGAGAATGGCGTGAACCCGGGAGGCAGAGCTTGTAATGAGCCCAGATCGCACTACTGCACTCCAGCCTGGACGACAGAGCGAGACTTCGCCTCAAAAAAAAAAAAAAAAATTTTCTCCCATTAGTGGCTCACCTGCAATCCCAGCACTTTGAGAAGCCAAGGCAGGCGGACCACAAGGTCGGGAGTTTGAGACCAGCCTGGCCAATAAGGTGAAACCCCATCTCAACTAAAAATACAAAAATTAGCCAGGTGTAGTGGTGGGTGCCTGTAGTCCCAGCTACTTGGGAGGCTGAGGCAGGAGAATCGCTTGAACCTGAGAGGCGGAGGTTGCAGTGAGCCGAGATCGCACCACTGCACTCCAGCCTGGGTGACAGAGAAAGACTCTGTCGCAAAAAAAAAAAAAAAAATTCTCCCAATTTTATTCTCTGGATTACCAACCACTCTCTTTTGGACATCAGCAACAGGGTTTTTAGAAGCAGGAATCAGTCTTTTTAAAATGTTTTTTATTATTTATTGTGGGTATATAGTAGTTGTATAGATTTATGGGGTACATGAGATGTTCTGATACAGGCGTGCAATGTAAAATAATCACATCACGAAGAACAGGGTACCCATCCCCTCAAGCATTTATCCTTTGAGTTACAGACAATTCGATTACATTCTTTACGTTATTTTAAAATGTTCACTTAAATTATTATTGACTGTCATCATCCAGTTGTGCTATCAAAGAGTGGGTCTTATTATTCTTTCTATTTTTTGTACCAATTAGCCATCCCCACCTCCCACCTCCCCACCACAAGAATCAGTCTTGAAAATGAGGTTTGCTCATGGACGAGGTCTGATCTTCGCTGTAAAAACATTACAGTCTACCCAGTTTAGCCAAGGAGCTACTTTTGCTCGTGATTGAAGATCTTCTCTGCGGCTGCTGATTAAGGTACTAGGCAAGGAATCTGCTCACTGCTCACTGTTCTGACACCAGCGTCTAATTTGCCCTCTGCCCTCTTCCTCTCACAGTGCATGGAGTCAATCCCAGAGCAGAAGTGGGAGGGGATGTGTATCACCCCCCACCCCCAACCAGAGCCATGCAGAGCTGTGGATGTCATTTTCTGCCACTGGGTTCTGGGTTCTGGGTTTCCAGACTGGGTGAGAGGAGATAGTAAGACTTGGAGGATCCCCCTGCCTCTGCCCCAGTCCACGGTTTTCCAGACCCCACCGCTTACTTGGTGTCCTCCCTGAAATGAAAGAGAATCGGGCTGTAAGACACAGAGAACCCTCTAAGCCACTCATCAGAGTGGTTGACAATCATTTAGTGCTTCCTCACCCATAAATCACTGGGTTCTAGATAAGGTGTACACTTCCATTAGCAGTAATCCTGCTCTCATGGGGCCTTCTAGCTTTCCCAGGATACCCACATGCAGGAGCTTAGAGACCGATTGTGTGGGTGACATGCACCTTTCGATAAATCCTCACACCTTATCCATCTGTATTTGTTTAGAATTACTTCAAAAAGAACTCTTAAACAGAATTCCATATTGCTTTAAATACGATTGGCTTTTTGGGAGTCACAAGGACTCTTTGGGAAACTTTAAATAATTTATTTTACAAGGCCATCCTCTGTCCTGGGAGGTTTTCATGTTGAATTCTATTAACAGCTTTTGTCTTCTGTTATAATGCATGTATTAACAATTAAAAGCCATTTAAAGTAATTGATTCAATTCACCAAAGCCAACAAATTAATTAACTGATGCATAATTAATCAGAGCAGCAAGGCATCCTTCTTCAGGGACCAGATAGGAAAGCTATGATTTGTGTGCTCATCAACAGAGTAGAGAGAGTCAGCTGTGCTCTTGAACCAGACACTGATACAACTGGAGTCATAATTTAAGGGTCGAAGGCTGTTCAGCCCACAAAAGGAACTCTCGGCCTTGGCAGCTTTTTTCAACATGAGGCAGTGTTACACTATCGTGTCAGTCAGCTTGGGCTGCCATAACAACAAAATACCTGACTTACGTGACAGACATTTATCGCTCATAGTTCTGAAGGCTGGAAAGTTCAATATCAAGGTGTCAGCAGATTTGGTTCCTACTGAGGGCTCTCTTCCTGGATTATAGATGGCCTCCTTCTTGCTATATCCTCACAGGGCAGAGAGAGAGCGAGCTCTGGTCTGTCTTCCTCTTATTTTAAGGTCAATAATCCCATCCTTTCCCACCCGTCTATGACTTGATCTAAGCCTGTACATCTCCCAAAGACCCCATCTCCAAATATTATCACACTAGGGGTTAAGTCTTCACTATATACACTTGTGGATTTTGTGGGGACACATACATTCAATTCATAACAATCATGCTCTGATCAGGGGTTTTTCTTTGTTTTTCTTTTTTTTTTTTTTTTGAGATGGAGTTTTCACTCTTGTCACCCAGGCTGGAGTGCAATGGCCAGATCTCAGCTCACTGCACCCTCCACCTCCCAGGTTCAAGCAATTCTCTTGCCTCAGCCTCCCAAGTAGCTGGGATTACAGGCATGCACCACCACACCCAACTAATTTTTGTATATTTAGTAGAGACGGGGTTTCTCCATGTTGGTCAGGCTGGTCTTGAACTCCCGACCTCAGGTGATCCACCCACCTCAGCCTCCCAAAGTGCTGGGATTACAGGTGTGAGCCACTGCACCTAGCCCTGACCAGGTCTTAAGAGAGACACAGAACTATTGGATATCAGAGCTGGGTGATCCTTAGAGTCTATCCTTATCTGTTCTCAACACGTACAGGTTGAATATCTCTTTCTCAAAATGCTTGTGACTAGAGTAATTTTGGATTTTTGATTTTTTGGGGGATTTTGAAATCTTTGCATATACATGATGAGATATCTTGGGGAAGAGATCCAACCCTAAACATGAAATTCACCTATTTTTCATGTACACCTTATATACATAGCCTGAAGGTAATTATACAGAATATTTAAAAATTTTTTGCAGCCCCACTGTGTACAATATTTTCTTTCTCTTTTTTTTTTGAGATGCAGTCTCGCTCTGTCACCCAGCCTGGAGTGCAGTGGCACGATCTTGGCTCACTACAAGCTCCACCTCCTGGGTTCACGCCGTTCTCCTGCCTCAGCCTCCTGAGTAGCTGGGACTGCAGGTGTCCAGCACCACGCCGGGCTAAATTTTTTATTTTTTTGTATTTTTAGTAGAGACAGGGTTTCACCATGTTAGCCAGGATGGTCTCGATCTCCTGACCTTGTGATCTGCCCGCCTCGGCCTTCCAAAGTGCTGGGATTACAGACATGAGCCACCACACCCGGCCCTGTGTAGAATGTTTTTAATAAGTTTGTACATGAAACAAAGTTTGTGTACATGAGGTCAGGTGTGAGCATTCAAAAAGATTTGAATTTTGGAGCATTTTGAATTTTGGATTTTCAGATTAGGGAAGCTCAACCTATAATAGTATACTTAAACTGTGATCTGAGGAAGGTGCCTATCTGTAATTTATTTCTGGTCTTTGAGGGAATGAGTCCAGAAATTGACAGTAAGCATTTGGAAACTCTGATAGCAATTTGCCAGAGTAATTTTATGATGTCGGCTGTATCTAATATTTACAATTTGGGGCTTATATTTTTGTGCTCTTTTTCATTAAACTTATCTCATAATTCATTTTTATTATATTTAAATAAGTTTCAATGTGCAATGGATTACGAATTATAAAAAAGAAAGCAAAACAAAAACAATTCGTCCTTTCCCACAGATATTTCTCAAAGCACTGCTTTGGATCATTCCAGAAATCTTTAAGCTCAAACCTTGCAGAATACTATCTTGAGCTGAATATGTTCTAGGGGAGATAACATGAGCTCTAATATGCCTTTGCAACTGTGTTAGAAAAGGAGATTTGAGCTCCCTCGCATTTTCCTCTGGAGGTGCTACCATGCGCTGCAGAGTTCAGTGTGATCTAGAGAATAAGATGAACAAAAGGTTATCAAAGCCACATAAGCTGTAAATAACATGGCTGCACTTACACTCATTTTGAACATGTGCCTACTGAGACGGTCACGAGTTAACTGTGAAAAGTCACATTATTCTACAATCACCAGCAACAGTTGCACATTAGGGTGCATTAGAGTAAATCACAGTGAATTATTTTCCTGGCTCAGATAACAAGAGTGCTCCAGACCTAGGGCCTTCACTTTGCGCTTTTTAGTGAGAAAATAACAGAAAAGAAACCTTAGAGTCATTATTTGGGATCGTGGGATGTTGATAAACGAGTTAGAACAGAAGTAGTTAGCCATATCCAGCACTTTACTAATAAAAATGAAGAGAGTACAGCTGTTGCTTTCACCTGAAGTGTAACAGACACTTGCTGGGGGCTGACTTGACTTTGTCCTTGGTTTGGGGTAATGAGAATGCCTTCCAGCAAGTTTGCACAAGACCTTTCAGGCTGTAGGAGCTGTAATCACTTTTGTAGCCCCTTGGATGGGATTTAAGGTAGGTTTGTCTTGACAATTTATATATATATATATGTGTGTGTGTGTGTGTATGTGTGTGTATATATGTGTGTGTGTGTATATATGTGTATATACATGTGTGTGTATATATGTATATACATATATATGTGTGTACGTATATATATGTGTGTGCATATATACGTGTATATATGTATATACGTGTATATATGTGTGTGTGTATACATATATTTTTTGAGACGGAGTCTTGCTCTGTCGCCCAGGCTGGAGTGCAGTGGTGCGATGTGGGCTCACCGCAAGCTCCGCCTCCCAGGTTCACGCGATTCTCCTGCCTCAGGCTCCCAAATAGCTGGGACTACAGACACCCGCCACCACGCCCGGCTAATTTTTTTTGTATTTTTAGTAGAGATGGGGTTTCACCGTGTTAGCCAGGATGGTCTCCATCTCCTGACCTTGTGATCCGCCCCCCTCAGCCTCCCAAAGTGCTGGGATTAGAGGCATGAGCCCCCATGTCAGGCCTCGACAATTTATAGATTATTGTGCATAAACATATAAACCAAGCTTGTCTAACCCACAGCCTGCAGGCCACATGCAGCCCAGGACGACTTTGAATGCGGCACAACACAAATTTGTAAACTTTAAAACATTATGAGTTTTTTTTTTAATTCATCAGCTATTGTTAGTGTTCATGTATTTTACATGTGGCCCAAGACAATTCCTCTTCCATTGTGGCCTAGGGAAGCCAAAAGATTGGACAGCATATGGGACATTGAAAACCGTATGGAACAATTCCCCACAAATCCATCTATCACCTCTCATTCCTTGAACTCCGACCATATACAGGAGCCTTGAGTTGGGAGTGAAAAGGTCCATTACTCCACTTTTGTGTGTAAATGGTCTTTGACATATGATCTCATGATTTTAAAAAGTAAAACTTGTATTCTGAAAATAAAAGTTGCTTATTGCAAAACAGCTACCATATTGCCTTGTTGTGACAGAAGAGAAATCACCCGCTTGAGATTGCACACGGGATCTGTTTAGTCAAATGAATGGGGGCAAACCTAACGTACCGAATCAGGAGGGTTATATTTTCAAACACGAAGTAAGCCACTCGATTTAATGTCCCTGATGCTTTTGAAGTCACTCAAATAGCAACACAGAATATCAGTAGTGGAGAAAATCAGAAAGATCTGGGTTCAAATCCTGACGTCACCACTTTCCAGCTATAGAACCTTGAATACTTTATTTGACCTCTCTGAGCCTTGTTTTCCAAATCTATAAGTGGATATAATGATACCTATCCTTAAAGGTGAATTAATGGTTGACATTTCTAGAATACTTCTTATATACTAGTCCCTGTGCTACATATTTACATAGTTTTTTTTTTTTTTTTTTTTTTTTTTCCTACTTACCCTCACAGCAAACCTTTACAGTTAAATAGTATGGTAACCTGGAACCCAGATTCAAACACTCAACCATTACAGCTTTAGAGATAAAGTATATAAGGGACTTAGCATGGTGCCTGACATATAGCAGGTTCTTAATAAATGAAGTCATTGGTCTATTACTATTACTGATACTATTGTGCAATAATAATAGACAAAAGCAACGTGGAAGTGAAAGTGCAAACGCCTGGCTGTTGCCCTGGACTTTCCCCTCTGCTGAGGAATCTGTGGCTGCTCTGCTTCAAGGGTGCAGGAGGTGGCCACAATCCTCAGGCCCCTGTCCTGGCCTCAGGCACAAGGCAGCAAGGAAAGCAGGTTTACCTTCAGGGCAATCCTTGGGAAAAGAATAATTTTAGGGACAACTAGAAGGCTCCATGGTCTCTCAAATATTTCTACTAAGGCCTGGATGCTGCCTAAAACTCATTTCAGGGTAGCTATACCACTCATTCTGCTAGGACAGTAAGAAAGCTCAAATATGCCAATGCCCAGGAAAGGGTACACAAAATGTGAGTATATTTCAGGCAAACAGAATAAAATGATATGAGATCTTAAGAGCTGTGACACTAGAGACTTTTTCTCTTTTAAAAAATTTTTATTTCCATAGGTTTTTGGGGAACAGGTGGTGTTTGGTTACATGAGTAGGTTCTTCAGTGGTGATTTGTGAGATTTTGGTGCACCCGTCACTCGAGCAGTATACACTGAACCCAATTTGTATTCTTTATCCCTCACCTCCTCCCACCCTTTTCCCCTAAGTCCCCAAAGTCCATTGTGTCATTCTTATGCCTTTGCATCCTCATAGCTTAGCTCCCAATTATGAGTGAGAACATACCATGTTTGGTTTTCCACTCCTGAGTTACTTCACTTAGAACAGTGGTCTCCAATCCCATCCAGTTTGCTGTAAATGCCATTAATTCACTCCTTTTCACGGCTGAGTAGTATTCCATTGTGTACATGTCTCTGTGTGTGTGTATATATGTGTGTATATGTGTATGTATATATACATATAGATCACAGTTTCTTTATTCACTAGTTAATTGATGGGTATTTGGGTTGATTCCACATTTTTCCACATTGTGCGACACCAGAGATTTTACAATGCAGGAGAACAATGGTCACCTGGCGCGGGTCCGAACGAGATGCTGTTGAAAGACAGGGGATGGAAATGATGTCAGGGGGTGTTACAGTTTTACTTCTTGCTGGCATCTCTTGTCTCCATCTGTGTGCAGACAGGTGACATACTGTGAGGAAAGGGAAGAAGCTTCCAGAGGAAGTGTGCTGTGCCTCAGTGCACCTCAGTGGGAACTACGTGGCCACCTCACCCAGCTACGCTCTGCTCCTGTGGGGGCCTGGGTGTATGTGTGGTCCCTCTGCTGCCCCTCCGCCCTCCCCTCTCTACCTTTGTACCGCATGTGGCATAATGGTTATCACAGGTACCTCCCTGGGTTCTAATCCCGGCTCCCTGCCCTGCAGCTGCCTGCGTTTGGAAGGTGTGCGAGGATGAGAGGACCCCGGCCTCACGCCCCACTCTGCGCCTGGCATGTGGTAAACAGTTCCCTGACAGTCTTCCCGCAAAACCCTCCCAGCCTCCAGGCTGTTGGGTAAATCAGAAAGAAAGTGTTTGGGGTTTGATATGAGAAAAAATAAACATAGGAACCAAAATCACCCTTTCTCCCCTCTTCTTACCAAGTGGGGTCTCCCCAACTGGCTCCCCTGCACAGGATGAAGCCAGGCCCTGGAGACATGGAGGGGCCCTGGTGAGGCTGAGAGAGACTCAGGAAAAAGCACCAGGAAGCCCCTGGCAGCAACCCCGCAGTGGCACCACATGAAAGCCCAGAGTGCCGCTCCTCCCACTTCTCCAGCTCCTCTCCAGCCTGGACTCCCTCAGACTCAAGGGCCATGTGGGGAATTGCGGTGGGTCACCAGGCCTATGACCACACAGGAAATGGCCAGCATGGTCAGGTCATCATCCTGAGCTCTATCCACCTTCGCAGGAGCCCGGGCCGCCTTGCTCTGCCCTCTGGCCCTTCCAGTCCCAGGCTGTCCCTGGCTTCTTGCAGGGAGGGTAGCATTCTCCATGGCACATGTTTTACCCACACAGAAAGTGTTTATGCGTTTACTGAGATTATACAGTAAATTAAATGAGTAAAAAAAAAAAATGAGATTGTATGTTTGCTTTCTGCTTCATGCAGATTCAAATCAGGGACGTATTTCTTTGACACGAATACAAGCCTTTTAAGACACCCACCTTGCAAGCCAGAAGGAAGGGGTTCCCCTGCCACACCGTCTGTGTGACGTGGGTGAGTCATCTCCCCTGTCTGTTCTCTTTCATGATTTTCTCTGGAGGCAAAATGAGAGGGGTGCAGGACACAATCTTTCAAGACAGCCCCCACTCTAACTCTCCCTGGTGTTGGTCAAGATGGTGGTGTCAGCTGAAAATCTATTTCCCAGGCCTCAGTTTGCGCATCTGGACACTGAGTTGTCACTGCCTTGTGACAATTTACCTAATATGAGTATTAGTGAGCTTGACACTCTCTTTCCAGCTCTCACTAAATATCCCTTACACCATGTCCCCATGTCCCTTAAAAAAAAGGGAAAAATGGGAGTTTTAACTAGTCTCTGGGGCTGCACGTAGGCTGAGACTATCTAATGACAAAACCAGGATAGGATGATTCAGTCAATATACATTTAAATTCAGTCAATAGAAAATATTCAGCAAAGCCTGTGGAAGCATCATAGAGTCAACAAACGTCTGCTGGGCCTCTACCATGTGCTACGGTCCCTTGGAGAAACTGAATTCATAGGCTCCTTCTGGAGGAATGTACAGTATATTACAGGGAGATAAATGCACCAATCCAAGTCACTCTCATTCAAGGTAAGGGGGCGTAAGTGCCACAAATGAGATACAAATTAAATACCATAAGAGCAGCCAGGCGTAGTGGCTCACGCCTGTAATCCCAGCACTTTGGGAGGCTGAGGCGGGCAGATCACAAAGTCAGGAGATGGAGACCATCCTGGCTAACACGGTGAAACCCCGTCTCCACTAAAAATACAGAAACAAAATTAGCTGGGGGTAATGGTGGACACCCGTAGTCTCAGCTACCCGGGAGACTGAGGCGGGAGAATGGCGTGAACTCAGGAGGTGGAGCTTGCAGTGAGCCGAGATTGCGCCACTGCACTCCAGCCTGGGTGACAGAGCCAGACTCCTGCAAAAGAAAAAAAAAAGCTCAAAGGAGAGGACGTTACTTGTAGCCAGGGATCAGGCCACCCTGGCACCCTAAATCCTCGTGGTACAGATGGCTTTGTGGAGAAGGGGGTGTGAGGGACGAGCTCTGAGGGAAGGTAGAATGTGGATCTATGAAGGTGAGGGTGTGGTTTGGAGGAAGGGGAGGGAGTGATTCCAGGGGAGAGGCATGGTGGGAGAAGAGGAAGTCCAGGGGATATCTATGGCAATGGACGGTGCCATTAGAAGGGCCTGGTCCTGGCTGGGCACAGTGGCTCATGCCTGCAATCCCAGCACTTTGGGAGGGCTAGGTGGGTGGATCACCTGAGGTCAGGAGTTCGAGACCAGCCTGACCAACATGGTGAAACCCCGTCTCTACTAAAAATAAAAAAATTAGCCAGGCATGGTGACAGGCATGTGTAATCCCAGCTACTCGGGAGGCTGAGGCAGAAGAATCGCTTGAACCCGGGCGGTGGAATTTGCAGTGAGCCGAGATTGCACCATTGCACACCAGCCTGGGCAACAAGAGCAAAACTCCGCCTCAAAACAGACAAACAAACAAACAAAAAAGAAGGGCCTGGTCCTGAGCAACAAGGTTATAAATGCTGGCTGAGATCTTAGAAAGCCTTGAACTCTAGAGCAAATAATGCATGTCCTGTTCCTAAGTCATTAGGAAATGGGGTGTTTTGCAGCAGGAAAAGACATGTAGGAATAGAAGAGGGGGGAAGGCAGAGAGAAGGGGCTCTGTGGAGAGAATATTGCACTCATCCAAATGAGAGAGGATGGTGGTTGAACTATGGTTCCACTAGCGAGGAGAGAGAAAGGGTTAAAGCAGCAGGGCCACACGTCTCTCCAGGTTGCCAGGGGTTGCCCCAGTTTGTGCCTGTTGCTCTGGTCTTATGATTAAATAATGCTCTCTTTAACTCTAGTTAAAGGTGGCACTGAATTAGCTAAGCGCAAGGGAGCAGCAGTGAAAAAGAAACAGATTTTGGAGGAAAAACAGTCTGGTTGTGGCTATATTAATTTCGAGGTCCTGTTTGGGCTTCTGATGGTAAAAGGTGACAACAGTAACAATGGCCATCATTTGAGTGCTTACTCTGTGGCAAGCACAATATTGACTTCTTCACTCTTTGCTGTCACCTTATGAAATGGTACTGCTATCCTCCTTGCATAGGTGATGAGACTGTGCAGAGTGTCATGTGGTCAGGAAGCAGCTGAAAATTCCAGCCTTGCCCTGGGGCAAGGACTCAGAGACAAGGACTGGAGGCCTACCGGCCAAAAAGAGGTGGCCAAGGCCAAGAGGCTCAGTTCCGAGTGGTCATGGCAGGTTGGAGAGTGAAACAAACGATAGGAACGGAAACAAACGTGGAAACAGCAGAAGAAGAGGAGGTCAGGAAACCCACAGGGAATGTTCAGCTGGAGGTGGAGAAAACAAAGTAACAGTGTCATGAGAACTCCGCAGGAGAAAAGCTAAGACTCTCACTAAACCTGCGTAGGAGGTGTTTGTTGTGCCTTCCAGGTGGTGATGAGTTAAAACCTGAGTGTTTTTATTATACTGTGTGCCTGCTACTGTTTTGAGTACTTGTTTTGCAGACTCTACGAAATGCAATTGCTGTAAAGTTCGCTTTTTCTCTTGTTGTTAGAAGTAATAAGTTACTCTGCTGGAACTACTGGTATTCCAAAATGTAGAATAGGTTAGAAATGATTTTCTCTTTCAGTTCATTTTATATTCTTCCTCCTTGCTCCTTGAGGAACTTGATCCCTTTATGCTGAATCTATCTTTTGATTTAGGAGAGAAATCGAGGATTTCTCAACCTAGGAACTGTGGACACTTGGGGCTGAAACATTCTTTTTCTTTTTTTCTTTTATTCAAACATCATAAGATGTTCAGCAGCCTCCCTGGCCTCCACCCACCAGGTGCCACCTAGCAACCCTCCTCCCACAGCTGCGACAATGAAAAAATGTCTCCAGACATTGCCTGATGTCTCCTGGGAGCAAAATCTCCTGTTTGAGAACCACTGTGATAAGCTCATTCATACTAAAGTGTAGTGACTTAATATGTTATTTCTTCAATGAGTCTTTCCATTTTGCAAGTGGAACTAAGAAGCCATGTAGGCCTGCAGAAATGTCAATTTCTTGATTTTTCTGCAGCCCAATGAATCTCTACTTTAAGCTTCCTGATGGCAGAAATACAATCCATGTAATGGACAGACTTGGTCACCTTCAGGATTGGATTTGACCAATTTATTTCAGGGTTTCTCCTTGAGTCCTGGGCCATTTGTACAGTGTTGTGACATCAGTCAGGAAGGAGCTAGGCTTCTTGTCACCACCTCCCATACAGCTAGAGGGGAGGCAGCCAGTGTCTACTTCTCGTTTCATCTTCGCCTCCTTACCTTCCCTCTTTCCAAGCTTGGAGGAGGGAGTGGGAAAGGAAAAGATCTTGAGCTTAAAGCCAAGAATCTACTGTCTTTGTTCTCTGGTTCTGCGAGGATAACTTCTCCCTAAGACAGTGATGAATCATTGTTAGCTCCCTGGGCTGGAGGAAGGCCCTGGGGCCCAGTGGAGAAATTGACTGGAAAGAGAACACATGGCTTAATACCCTCCTTCCCTCCTCGCTTTGCTCTCCTCTGTCTGCAGGTACCACTGCTCTGGGGATACATACAAAGCAGCATTTTCCAGGCAGGGCTCCATAAGCCACATGACACTGCACAGGGCCCTTCATGGATTTCATTCCACCAGACTTTTGGATGGACAAATACAGGTCATAGGTATGGAACTTTAAAAAATCAATTTCTCATCATCAGTCATCAAAACTACATTAAAATACATATAATAAAGCAGTGTCTCTCCACATCTCCACAGACCTGTGGATTACAATGGGAAACCTGGGAAGGTGTCAATATGAAGACGAATGTCACTGAACGTGTGTGTTTGACCTATAGAGAACAATCATTCTCTTTATACTGGGGACACAGTAAGACACAGTGAAAAATAGCACTGCCTTCCCACACCTATATTTAAGAATAAACAGCATCGAGCATTTATCCAGTACTGAAGAGCCTACCTCATGTGGTCTTATAATTACCAAGATAACTATCTTTCTTTAACCCTCCACACCTCCTACCCTCTCCTTCCTCACAGTGATGAGCTTGCTTCCAATTTCACTGGGAAAATAGAAGCGGTGAGAACAGAGCTCACGCAAGCTCCATCTGCCTGTGCCCGTGTTCTTTGTCTCTCTCCTGGTTTCTGGAGGAACTGCCCAGGCTCCCAGCAAGACTAGACCCATCCTCACCAGACCCATCTCTTCTCCTCCTTAAGAATTCCTTCATGCAAATGGCCAGGCGTGGTCGTGGCTCATGCCTGTAACCCCAGCACTTTGGGAGGCGGGTGGATCACTGGAGGTCAGGAGTTCGGGACTAGACTGGTCAACATGGCGAAACGTCGTCTCTACCAAAAATACAAAAATTAGCCGGGTGTGGTGGCGAGTGCATATAATCCCAGCTACTTAGGAGGCTGAGGCAGGAGAATCACTTGAACCTGGGAGGCGGAGGTTGCAGTGAGCCGAGATCATGCCACTGCACTCCAGACTGGGCGACAGAGTGAGACTCCATCTCAAAAAAAAAAAAATAATAATTCTTTCATACAATTCTCCTGGAAGTGAATTCACTCTTTCCTGTCTTGTCAGTCTTTTTACTGTTTTTTTCCACATCAGAAGAGTAACTAAATTTATTTTCTTCCATATCAAAGAGGGGAAAACCTTCTGTGGACTTTGTCTTCCTTCTACTACCACATGCTTTTTCTCCCTCCCAAGCAGCAAAACTCCTCAGCAGGGTTGCCTAATATTGCCTTCTCTGTTCTTTCATCAACTTGCCTGGTCAGCTTTGTGAGCAAAGGCACCAGGAGTCTACAGTCGCTAAGCCCCACAGTCAGCACCCACTGCTCTGTCTCCTACATCACTCCCTTCTTCCTGACACTCTGGCTCCACTCGGAATCCAGAATCCCACAGTCTCTTCTCTTCCTCCCATTCTGTCTGCATCTCCTGGTCATTTCCCTTTTTCTCCCATCTCTGCATGTGGCAGCGTCTTTGGATGTGCTCTTGCTCTATCTTGGAGAGCTCAGCTAGTTTTATGACTTCAAATGCTCCTACGTA
Organism: Trachypithecus francoisi; assembly: GCF_009764315.1. Classification (NCBI taxonomy): domain Eukaryota; kingdom Metazoa; phylum Chordata; class Mammalia; order Primates; family Cercopithecidae; genus Trachypithecus; species Trachypithecus francoisi. The sequence continues at coordinate 42,114,325 of NW_022681464.1, read as the reverse complement.
CTGATAACGCCCCAAATTTCTGTCTGCAGCCCACTGTTCCCCAGACTTACCTCAGACTTCAGTACACATCCACTTGCTTGCGATCTCCACCTGGATGTCTACAGACATCTAAAATGAAAATGCGGCCGGGCGCGATGGCTCAGGCCTGTAATCCCAGCACTTTGGGAGGCCGAGACGGGCGGATCACGAGGTCAGGAGATCGAGACCATCCTGGCTAACACGGTGAAACTCCGTCTCTACTAAAAAAATACAAAAAACTAGCCGGGCGAGGTGGCGGGCGCCTGTAGTCCCAGCTACTCGGTAGGCTGAGGCAGGAGAATGGCGTGAACCCGGGAGGCGGAGCTTGCAGTGAGCCCAGATCTTGCCACTGCACTCCAGCCTGGGCGACAGAATGAGACGCCGTTTCAAAAAAAAAGCAGAAAAAAACAAAAAAACCCAAAAACTTAGCCAGGCATGGTGGTGTGCACCTGTAATCCCAGCCACTCGGGAGGCTGAGGCGGGAGAATCGCTTGAACCCGGGAGGTGGAGGTTGCAGTGAGATTGCGCCACTGCACTCCAGCCTGGACAACAAAGGGAGACTCTGCCTCAAAAAGAAAAAGAAAAACAAAAACAAAAACCCTATTTTCCAAAACAAAACAAACAAAAATTGAGAAAAGTAGCAGTGTACATTTTTGGAGAGTACATTTTGTAAATCTCTTTAATGTCTGGCTTAATAAATGAATTCTCCCATTTTCTACTTTGAATCTACTGCAATATATGTCGTGTAGCCTCTAGAAAACTCAACTGTGTAGTTATGAGAGAATGAGAACAAAAGGGAAAATCATGTCTTATATTACTATGAAAACAATTTTGACCTCATGAGGATCTCTGAAAAAGTGTCAGGGGCTCCCAGGAGTCCCCAGATCATGCTTTGAAAAATGCTGGGGTAGAGCACATCACACCTCTGCTCAAAACCCTGCAAAGGCTTCCAGACATAGGATGAATAACAGCCAGTGTCCTGACAATGGGCTCCAAGATCCCGCATGGCCAGTGCCCTCCCTCTGTCCCTGGCACAGTGGCCACCCTGTGGGTCCTCAGACATTCCAGGCATGCTTCTGCCTCAGGACTCTTGCACCTACAAGTGCCCTCAGCCTACTACACTTTCCTTCTCATAGCTGCTTGGCTGGCTCCCTCATCTCATTTCAGGATTTTACTCAGACGTCACCTGTTCAGTGATGTTTACCTGGATGTCTCTCTCGTACTGCAACACTGCCCCTCCCCAACGGCTCCTTGGATGCTCCCCAACTCCCCCACTCACTTTAATTTTGCCTTAGCATCTATCTCTAACTTACTGCTCATTTTACAATTTATTTTTGTTTACTTCTCCTCCACCTCCAATCACATCCCCACTAGACTGTGGGCACTAGAGTGGTATAGTACATAGTAGGCGCTGAATAAAATTAGAAGCATGAATGAGTGAATGAATGTCTACATTCTAGCTGAGGAAGTAGAAACTTAGGGAGGGCACAATTTTCCCTGAGTCACAAAGCTAGTGGATAATACAGCTGAGTCCTGGAGGTGGGTCTGCTGGCTGCAAAGCCTGGGCTCTTTTAACCACACAGCCAAAAATGCAGGCTCATGTGTACATTCGATTGCATGATCGAGTTCAGGCTGACTCGGAGGTCAGGTGTTTTTAAGGTCTACAGGTTCACCCCTCTTTGGAATGGCCCTGGCGATGGTGGAATATACCATCTTCATTCTACAGGTGAGGACAGTGACCCAGAGATGTAACTGACTTGCCTAGAGTCACAGGATCCACAGCAGAAATGAGAACCCTGTGGGGCTTCCTAATCCAGCGCTCCAAGGAAATGCGAGGATATTGGACATGGGTGACTCGATTTAACCAACAGTAGCTTGGTTAGACAATCTGCCTTTGGATTCATTCATAGTTAATTTCCTCACATTTGCTTGGACTGATGATGCCACAGTTCACACTGTCTGGTATGGTTCGGCTGCAGAGACATGCAACTGGGCATGTATTTTGTGGCTTGGTGACAAATCAGGATACACATGCAGTGCTGCTGTGAGCCAGGCCAGTTTCCTCAGGGTCAAGGCCTTGGCTGCTGAACTCAGGTACAAAACGCCTCTGCTTGAGTTGCTTAGAGCTGTGACTACTGCAAGAACTCACGCGCTCCTCGATGTAGCCGTCAGCTGGTGATAACAATTCCAACTCTTAAGCTCAGAATGTCTGAGTAACTTGATAAAATTTGGAAGCTAGTGAGAAAACCAAGAGCACAACATGCATCTTTCTGATTCTAAAGTTCCTGCTACTGGCACCTCCTAAAGTAGGTTTAATGTGCCTGACACTCCGAGTTCATAGGAAAAGCAGGAAGAGAGGACTTAACTCACCCCCACGCAGCATCCCTCAGAGGGAGTCATGTTAGACAAGGGGAGGAAGGGAGTAGGCCTTATCTGCTGGCCTTTTCTTATATTTATCTTCCTGTGTCTTATGTCAGATTTCCTTTAAAATACTCCAGAGGGAAAAAAAGGTGTGTGTGCGTGTGTGTGTGTGGTGTGCTGGGAAAGGGACGTAGATGAAACAAGATTGACAAAGTGTTGATGACTTTGAAGCTAGATAATGGAGCTGTGAGGATTCATTACACTGTTCTCTTTATTTTGTGGATGTTCAGAATTTTCCATAATAAAAAGAAAAAGAGAAAGGAGATGCAGCTAAAAGAATGCTCATCCTCTGTTTGTTTATAATCATGAAATACAGGAAGTATTCAAAGTATCTAACAATAAGGGATAAGTTAAGTAAAAAAAAAAAAAAGGTTGCATCTGATCTATGCATTTAGGTGGCTGTAATAATATAAATGTAATTTGTTGATGCTGAGACTATCCAAATATACTAGTCACAAATAAACAGTAATGTTTAGGAAAAGATTTATATTAAAATTTCATTTTGATTTTAGGTGCATATTTTTATGTATATGCTTGTGTTTGTATATGCATTGAAAGAGATCTGGAAATAGCTCTTCCTGTGAAGACTTAACTTTATATACTTAGGTAATGTATAAATTTTCAGAACAAGAATGAATCACTATTGCAATTAAAATGTTTGACATTTTCTAAAAGCAGGTCAGAAAATGACATGTATCATAACATCACGTTTCTGTTTTTTAAAAAAGCAAGGGAAAAGAAGAGCATTAGTCAGATCCTGGACATAGGATGTGGACCAGAGCACATCAGCGGGGGGAGATTCTGGGAGAAAACCCTGGACCTGTCACGTTTCTGTTTACCCAGAACACAGCGCTGGGGAGGGGGTTTTAGTGCCCAGTGCAGTGCTGGGCTCAGCTAATACTTACTAAATTTAAAAAGCTCCCCACTACTCTGCCCTGGGAATGTGCATTCCCTCAACAGAGGAGAGAATTGAGTTCATTATTTCCTAAATTGGAAGGCTCTGATGAAAAGAAGATCTCCTTTGAAGAGAGAAAGGCAGCAATGAACAGAACAGCAGGAGGAAGTCAGCTCCTGAGAGTACCGCTGGCATCTGTCTAGTTGACAGCTCTACCAAGTAACGAGGTGCAGCACCTTCCAGGGGAGAGGGAGCTGGGGCTGCTGATGCACTTTTACTCCAAGGAAAGGCCAGAGTATAAAGTAAACAACTGCATTAGAATGCCATATGCACTCACGGGGGTTGTAATTGTAAACATAATTGTAGCAGCAGATTCATGGTGTCCAGCTAAATGGAAAATCTGTAATTCAGACCACGAAGTAGGCAGCTGGGTTTGTTGCTTTAGATAACGTAAATCTAAGGTCAGAAATCTTACCCTGGATGTGCTACAGTGTGAAGCTCCCAACCGTATCCTTTTTGCCATCAAGTAGAGGATATGCTAGTATGTCAATGCAATACTAATGGGACTCCATGGATTCTATTACTCAAGTGTCTCCAATCAATTAGGGGTTTTAACTTAGTCATACCAACATAAATATCCTTTAATACCAATTAAGGCTGCTGTTCATCATCATGATGGCTTTATCATGGTGTGTGTTTGTTTTGGTTTGGGTTTTGTTTTTTTTTTTTTTTTTTTGCTGCTGAAATTTTAACAGGAGGAAGACAAGACATTCTGGACAGAGTGGAAGATTCCTGGTCCCTCGACCCACACTGGTGTCAAATAATGAAAATCACTCTCACACTGTAGGTGTTCCATCTTCGAGTGCTTCTTGAGCTTAGGGGAGGTGAAAGAATTCAATAGGACAAATATTTTTCAATACCCTATTTTGAGTGAGGAACTCTGTAGGCCCTAGACTTTATTTGTTACACCAAATACATAAATAAATTGAAAGACCTCATTTTCTGATATGGTTTTCAAAGCTAAATAGCATGTTTATCAGTATTGCTCATTGGTATTAAAAATTACAACCCCTGCTTCAAGATTGAATTAAATCTATGACAAGGAGAAAACTCAATTCCAGAATCATGTTCATATTGCTCCTAGTATCACAATCTTTTCCTTGTTTCCTGTATAAAAATCTGCAGTAGGGGACTTTTCTGTTCCAATTGCCCTGCAATGGCTTGATCCTCCTTGGGATATGTTGTGTGCGATTTCAGGGAGTTCTCAGAATCCCTGACACCTTTGTATGAACCCCAGGTTAAAATAAGTATAAGTGAGTACTGTTCATCTGACCATGTATCCATCTATCCATCCGTCCATCCATCCATCCATCCATCCATGCCCCATCCATCCTCCCACCCATCCATTCATCCAACTATCCATCCATCCATCCATCTCTCCATCCTCCCACCCATCCATTCATCCAACTATCCATCCATCCATCTATCCATCCATCCATCCATCCATCCATCCATGCCCCATCCATCCTCCCACCCAACCATTCATCCAACTATCCATTCATCCATCCATCTATCCATCCTCCCACCCATCCATTCATCCAACCGTCCATCCATCCATCTATTCATCCTCCTATCCATCCTCCCATCCACTCAATTCTTCCATCCATCGATCCACCCACCCATCCATTCTCCCATTTGTTCATCTATCTGTTTATCTATGAAACTCATTTTTACCCATCTTATGAAGTGAAAATTGCCCTCAGACAAGGAAGAACAGTTGGCAAATCACAACTGATATCACATACATATTTAAATATTTATTAAAACTCATACGGAGTTATATACAGTTCAGATGTCATATAATAAATGTTCAGATCAATGTGTTCCAAACATTTGTATTGTATACCCAATCGATAAAAAATTGTAATCATCTTCAATATATAAAAATACATTTGGCCAGGTATAGTGGCTCACACCTGTAATCCCAGCACTTTGGGAGGCCGAGGTGGGCAGATCACGAGGTCAGGAGATGGAGACCATCCTGACTAACACGGTGAAATCCCGTCTCTACTAAAAAAAAAATACAAAAAAATTAGCTGGGCATGGTAGCGGGCTCCTGTAGTCCCAGCTACTCAGGAGACTGAGGCAGGAGAATGGCGTGAACCCGGGAGGCGGAGCTTGCAGTGAGCCGAGATTATGCCACTGCACTCCAGCCTGGGCGTCAAAAAAAAAAAAAAATTATACATATTTAGATATATACATATTTAAATGCTAATATGTTATACAAATCATAAAGCATACATAAATCACAAATGTTTAAAGGATGACTGTAAACTAAATGGAAAGTCCTAATCTTTTCTGCCCTCACCCTAATGATCATATTATGTATCTTGGAGGTACGCATTTCACCCTAGAGGCCCTGAGTTTGATATTACTTTCTGCTGCTTGCTTGCATGAGTAGCAAATCCCATATTCTACACTTGAGGAGTTCTAAGACATAAATACTTCTATTTTCTCCTGGACTCTTTGTTGGGAAGGGATATTTCCCTTGTCCTTTCATGTGAGCAGAGAGTGTTTTATTGATATGTGCAGAGTGATCAACCTCTTTGTCCTCATAAGTTCAGCTTAGCAGGAACTGGACACATTGTAGGCAATCGGGCAATGCCCCAGCACTGATGGAGCTTGGAGGTTTATCAGGGAGACGAACACACAAACAGATGGTCACGGCAGTGTGCTGAGGGCTGTTTGGGAGCACAGATGAAGGCGCTGTAGGTCTTCCATCCCCATCCTACAGCAGACTGATGGTAAGACTCAGGCCACAGCCTAGACTTGCCATCGAGCTGCCTCTAAGAACTGTGCTTCTTTGTAAACCCCAGTTAAATCACAAATTAGACTTCCATACCAGAACTCCTATGTTGCATTCTTTGGCCATTTTGAGAGGAGAAGCAAGCATATACATACAGAATAAACTATCCATTAAACTATGTTCCTATAATTCTTCTATCAATTCTCTTACTTTTCCACCATTATCAATGCTGTCATCAACAGCCCACCTCTCTCTACAGCGGGTAATGACTGCCCTATACCATCATATCAATTAAAAAAATGAGGAACAGGCTGGGCGAGGTGGCTCACCCCTGTAATCCCAGCACTTTGGGAGGCCGAAGTGGAGGACTCATCTGAGGTCAGGAGTTTGAGACAAGCCTGGTCAACATGGCCGAAAATCCCATCTCTACTAAAAATACAAAAATGAGCTGGGTGTGGTGCAGACGGCACTGAGCTTGGTGTGGTGCGGACGGCACTGAGCTGGGTGTGGTGCGGACGGCACTGAGCTGGGTGTGGTGCGGACGGCACCTGTAATCCCAGCTGAGAATCGCTGGAGCCCAGGAGGCGGAGGTTGCAGAGAGCCGAGATCGCGCCACTGCACTCCAGCCTGGGCGACAGAGCGAGACTCCATCTCAAAAAAAAAAAAAAATTGAGTAACGGAGACCACCAGCGACTTATGGTAAAGTGAGGGAGTGCAGGAGAGCTTTGTTACCTCCCACGGAGATAAGAGGGGTGCCCTTCATTTTATTTGCCCTCACCCAACACAGCGCCTGGGACCTAATAGGATTTCTACCAATGTTGGATGAAGGCAACTGGACGTGAGTAGTTCTGGATGCAAGTCAGAAGTGAAAAATTAGGTTGGGGAGACCTAGAAACAGCGATGGAGCTTGGAATACCAAACTGAAGATAAGTGATGAGGGTAAATTTTTGAAGCGAACATGGGCAATAATGAAAATGATCATCTTATCACCTGCCTCCATTGGGCGTTCACCATACCCAGAGCACCATGCGAATTACTCTATCTCGGTACTCTCAATTATCTTCACAGAAAGCTTGGGAATTGTACGTATAGATGGAGAAACCAAGGCACAAAAAGGATGAGTAAGTTGGACACTAATAGAGAACACAGCACCCTGCTACCCCAGCTCCCAAACCCTGCCCATTACATGAGCGCTCCTATCTGGGATCGATGCAGTCAAGCAGCATCTGTTGAGAAAAGCCGAAGGAAAGAGATGGGGAAGCTACAGGCTGCTCGGTCACTGTGATGATGGGGAAATAGACGATGCTGTGAGGGGAGTGGTTAGAAACAGGAGAGACCAAGACTCCTTTTCTGCCTGACTGTTGGCTTAAGCAGTCTTTGTGCAGATTCTCCTGCATGTCTGCACATTGCCAGGAAGTCAGGACAACATAAACCGGCAGCAAATTGCCCTCCACGCAGTGTGCATGCAAAGTAAAGCCGAAATCTGTGCTCATTGCCTTTCCCTAGAAGGCTGCAGCCACAGGACAGCCGGCCGTGTCGCTCCTGTAAGACGTTTTGAATACAAAGCAAGATCTGATCATATCTTAATACATTTTATCCAATTTGACCTTAGCAATGTTCAGTGGTAGAAACGTTTGCAGGTGTTGAATGACAGAGCAAACAGTCTATTTAGAGAGCGAGCCAAGCAGTCCTTCTCTCTGGAGGTTTGATCCTCCTTCGGTGTTGCTGGAGTGGATCAACACGGAGTTTTACAGCTGCTGATGGATTGATTTGGAAACACTTTTGCAGGCAGTTTAAACAGCAGGGATGACTTTTATTTTTGAGAAAATAAAAACAACCTAAATCTTTTTGTTTCATTTTCATAGGCTCGTAGGTCTGAAACCGAGCTTCTTTTTGTTGTATGAGTTTGCCTTGCGCTTCTAGGGTGTGACACACATGTGAACATTGCAGACAGCTGAGCCCCACCTTCGGATCTTGGGTGGGTGACAGTGCCTAGTGTGCTCCTAAAAGGCCAAGACCTGAGCCCACCTTTCTCAAGCCTGTGTCTGCAGAGACATCAAAGCTCCAGTGCAGCCCCGCTTAGAGAAAGGCTTCGCAGGAACTTTTAAAGAGCCGAGTCATCCATATCATCTGAGATCCTGGGTCCTAGACGGTCGTTTTTCCCACAATCATCCGCACTCCCCGTTCCCTGTGGACCTCTGTTCCTTTTATTCACCAGTTTTCCAGGGTGGGGTCATTTTCCTGCAGAACAGATGGGATTTGATGGGACAGAGGAAGCGCTGGAAGTTGTCCCCAGAGAGTCAGACCATAGGGCTATAGTGTTGAAAGCAGGGACTAGGAACAAGGACCTGGTTCCGGTCGCAGCTCTGACCTGCATCCACGTGGGACCCTGGGCATGTCATTTAGCCTCTCTGAACCGAAATGTCTTCATGTGTCAAATGAGAAAAATTGTAATATCTCTCTTGTACTCAGGCCTTTTTTGTTACAAGGGACAGAGAATCCACTCTAAATCGCTTAACCAGAAACCGGCATTGGCTCCTGTACTACAAGGGCGGGGGTGAAGCTGAGGACACACGCACCCCGGGTTTGAATTTCTGTCCTGTCTTCCTCCTCATCATGTTACCTCATTCTCTCTGACTGTGTCGTGCACATCACTGGGGCCAAGGCCACAGGGAGCTCCACCTCCAGGCAACTGTGGGTCCGGGAGGCAGATGGGGCATGTTCCCTCCAGGGCCAGCCAGAAAGTGCGCACAGGGGGTTCTGATTGGGTTGGCTGAGCCCCAAGCCCATCCCTGAATCCAGCACTGGACAGGGCTTCCCAAAGTGCTGCGACTATAGGCGTGAGCCACCGCGCCCGGCCCTAATCTGATTTCATCCTTAGTCAGTTCAGCCTGCTGTAACAAAGTGCCATGGATGGGGTGGCTTAGAAAGAACAGAAATCTATTTCCCACAGTTCTGGAGCCTGGAAGTCCAAGATCAGGTGCCCCCCATGGTCAGGTTTTATTTGGGGTTGCAGACTGCTGTATTTTCACTGTGTCCTCACCTGGTGGAAAGAGTGCCAGAGAGCTCTCTGGAACCCCTTTGATAAGGGCACTAATCCCATTCATGAGGGCTCCAGCCTCGTGCCCTTCTTACTTCCTAAAGGCTCCACTTGCTAATACTATCACATGAGGGATTAGGATTTCCACATGTGAGTCTGGGAGAGACACAAACATTCGGTCCGTAACAGTCCCCTAAAGAATCAAATGAGGTGGGGAACAATATTCTAGATGAGCAAGTGAGGCTTAGGCAGATGCTGACTAACCAGGCAAGGCCAGGCATGTCCCGGTCCTGAACAGGCACTCTGAACCGTTTCTCTGTCACTCAGTATCCTTTTGAAGCCCACGTGGCCTCCAGTGTCCCATGGGACAGCGTGGAACCACCCTCTGGAGAGTAAGGAGTGCAGGACCTCTACTCCTCTGTCTCAGGCCTAATACACAACGTTTGGCAGGAGGCAGCTGCAGCCAGCAGCTTCTGGCCCTGCAGTGGGGGTCTCCAGGGAGCCGTGTAGCAGGCCCGCTTGGAGGGTGACAGCAGTATAGTTGAGATAAGAAATAATGCAGTTCTCCAGGCAGAGCTGCAGTCTTCTAGCCCATATAAATGATTCCTTTAGTGATTTTGCCAAGGATTATGTGTTATGTGTGCTTGGGGAACCAACACAGCCTGAGAAACCGTCAATATTTCTGGAGAAGGGCGAGTGTAATCAGTCAAGCATTCCAGAAAAAATGTAGTCAATGATTTTAACAGCAAGTGGTTTTGACTATGAAAAGATTCAGCTATGGGTTTTTTGTTTTTTGTTTTTTTTCTTTTTCCCCAAGAATCACTCTGAGCAATTTCTTAAAGAATTAAAATGAAATGTTTCTTGGGTAACAAATCACCCAGTCTTACAGCTTGCAGCTTTATCACTCTCCAGCTAATGGGTCTGAAGAGAGATTTCGGAAATTTCTCGAGACTGCCGTAGAGACCTTGCTGGCAGGAACATAGGGAGCTGCTGTGAGGACATTACTGTTTTGGTTACAAGTTAGAAACAAGGAGAGGTCTAATGGCACAGAAGACGGGAGGGAAGAAGCGCTTCAATCAATCAAACCAGCGCAGAGCCTAGGTGTTCTCAGGGGCCAACTTGCTGATTAGCGGCTGTGGGCAGGAGTGGGCATGGCCAGGCCCTTAATGCACACACTCCACTAATATCTCTCTCTGTTGCTCATCAGATCTGGCTTGGTTTCTACAGTGGCTGTCTTATGATGGGGCCACTGGTCATTTTATGAAGAACCAGAAGTGGATATCCATCCTAGAAGTGACATTTTTTTTTACTACCAGGTTACTGAGTTTTGGAGTCTGGCTTAAATTTGCAGTCCTAGGGAAACATTGCTGATGGAGCCTTGCTGGTTTCTGAAAAATATTCACTAATGCCCTTGCCATGGGAATTAGCACTGATGGGGAGAGAAGAGAAGGGTAAACCAGGCGAAGAACAGAGCCAAAGGACGCCCAATGGGACTGAGGAAGTTACGACAAGCCCGCCATGGTTTGAAAGGAGGGGCAATTGGCTTTGACCTTGACTGAGCTGTCTCAGGCATCCCCGAGAAGGTTGCCCATTGTGAGCCTGGCTTGGAGTAAGTTCTGGCTTCCATGGCTTCACAGTGACCTGCGTGTCTCCTGCATCCGTCCTAGGCCTTGTCACACCTGTCATAGGCCACACCAGAGTCAACACCCAGTTCCAAGTTCCTACCCTCTTGTAGCACCCAGATCTTCCCACAATAAGCTTACAGACTCCTGTGTGCGGTTAACCCCCACGCCTCCAGCTTCCTAGTTTCTGTATGCCTCTACTTCTTAGCTAATCTGTCTAGACCCCACAGTTGATTAGAAATCCTCAATTTCACCAAGACACTCCACCCCCTTTTGCCCTGTCTTGCAGAGCCCCAGTCCTAGAGCAACCTCACAATCTGTTTTCCCTTCCATATCAGTTGACCCTGCACTTGGCTATGTGTAATAAAAGCCGACATCAGTGGCTTCATCAAATGGCAGTTTTATGTTATTCTACCATGAAAGAAATCTACAGGGCTAATAAGTACACATAGAATGTCCCCAACAGGCTCCTTCTCTTTATTCACTCTTTGTTAGCATGTGGCTTTTATCTCTGTGCTTGTTGCCTCATGGTCACCATATGGCTGCTTCACCTCCAGCACTGCATCTGCATTCCAGGTAGGAAAGGGGAAGGAAGGGTAAAGGGCAAAGGGCATGTGCCAGCTGAGCATTCCCACAAACAAAATACAAACCAATTCAAAAGAAAATCTTTTCCGGAAAGACCAGCTAGGGATTTCTGTTTCCACTTCATTGGCCAGAACTCTGACACAGGCCTTCCCTGGATGCAAGGGAGGCTGAGACACATGGAAGTTTTGGCTGGTCACATCGCCCCTCCAAACAGAAGGAGAGAAAGAGGGAGGGTGGAGCTGGGCTAGGCAGCCAGCCGTTTCTGCTGTCCTCCTTCCCGGTCTGCTGCATAAAAGGGCCACGGCAAACGCACCAGCTCCTGCTTGGCCCCTTCCTCACTGCCCTCAGAGGCTGCCCCACACCTCACCACTGCCCTCAAGGCCCCTGCCCAAGCCCATCCACTTCATTGTTCCTCTTTTGACAAGAACATCCAACCACCAGGCAAGGCCCGGCATGTGAACACACTGATGTCTTCTCTCATTATGTCTCAGTGGATGAGTTCTCCTTGCCACCCACTCTGTCCGAGCTTCCATCTCCCACTCCTCATGGACTTTGTTCCACTCATGATCAGCTGGCACGCCCATCGCCAGCTTCTTCCGCTCTACCAGCGGTTTTCCCACAGTCTATCAGCAGGATCACAGAATCTGTATCTTGTTGTGAAGATGACCTGATTTAATATGGATTGGTGTTACAATGATGATTATTCTAAAAAATAAGGCAAAACAACACAAACAGCCTTTGACTCTTTCTATGTCCACCTGCCTATGGAATCCAGTCACTTGACCATCCCAGAAACACCTAGCTTCGACACGTTCTAAACCAAGGTCATCTTCCTTCTCCGGCTCATTCACTGTTTTGGTGGATGGGACTCAAACCCAAACCTGAGGCCTATCCCAGCTCTTTCCTCTCCCACTCTGTCCTGACTCAGAAGTCATGAAATTGGTTGAGTGAATCTCCTAAAGATTTTGGAGTTTGTTCCTTCCCTTCTGTTCCTATACTCCTAGCCAGGTGGATCCAGCAGCATCCCATGTGAGTTCCCTGGTGTGAGGCCCGCTCCCCTCAAAGCTCCTCCACATAACCACCTGGGCACAATGTAAAACTCAGACCTGGGCGAGCACAGTGGCTCACGCCTGTAATCCCAGCACTTTGGGAGGCCGAGGCGGGTGGATCACGAGGTCAGGAGGTTGAGACCATCCTGGCAAACACGGTGAAACCTCATCTCTACTAAAAATAAAAAAATTAGCTGGAGGTGGTGGTGGGTGCCTGTAATCCCAGCTACTTAGGAGGCTGAGGCCGGAGAATTGCTTGAACCTAGGATGCAGAGGTTGCAGTGAGCTGAGATCACCCCACTGCACTTCAACCTGGGCGACAGAGTGAGACTCTGTCTCAAAAACAAACAAACAAACAAAAAAAACTCAGACCTGTTCACTCACTCCACACAGCGGCACAAGGGGCTTGCAGCAGCAGGATTCATGGGTGTTTCTCCCAGAAAGCTTACTTGGATGATAGCTAAGTAAAGTTTAAGCAAGAATTTTATTTGTAAAACTGCTTACGTTTAAATGGAAAAAAAAAAAGCAGAGCTCCCTTCTCCCACGTGGATCTAATGTGCAAAATCTGGTTTGGAACACAATGCCTGGTCTGTTTGGAATGAGTGAGGGGTGCAGCTGGGAGCAAGGCTGTGATCTCCTCCCTACTCGCCGCCCTTCTCACTTGCTGCAGTTAGCACTCTCTCATCTGGACTGAAATCCCGACAATAAGTGGATGTTCGGGGCAGAGCTACGCAGTTCAGAACTGGAACTCATGGTACTTGTAAATCCGTGTTAACCCGGAAATCATCCTTGTAAGGATAAGGAGAAAGCCTGTCTTTAAGTGGGAACTTTTTGTCAAGGAGCTTACGGTTTTCTGATTTCAAGTCACTTTTCTGAAGTCCGTATTAGGTCAGCAAGGGGTGGGGATTATCATTGTCATCTGACAGAAGAGGAGACAAGATAACAGAGAGGAAGGTTACGAGCAACTTGTCTCGAGTGGTGGATCAGAAGGATTTGGACCAGATCGGATCCCCACACAATCATCTCTTCACAGCTTACATTTCTTAGGTGAAATACAGCTTGCCATAATTCTGTAAGGGTGAAAAGCAGATTGTGAGTTGGGCGTGCTACCAAATTAAGAAGGTTTTCAGGGTTAGCGCAAGGGAAAATAGGAAGGGAAAACCTGTAATGTAGAAGACAGCTTCTGCCAGCTCTGCAAGCACGGTCTGATGACCCCCTATCTTTCTGCTTGTAATCTTACGGCTTCTGCCAATTTACCTAACAAATCATCTGTGCATTCACCCGGAGAAAGCGCATTCTGGTTCTATGGGCTTTAGGGAGGAAAGGACATTCTGAGGCAAGGGTTAAGTGCCAGATTCCTCCCAGCAGTCAGCATGAGGCCATGGGCCCAGTTCTGCATACTGTTTTCTCATCCCTGGTGAGGAGAAGAGAGGACGGGTGGCAGATTGTGATCTACAGAGCCTGGGAGCTAGGTGGTGTGACGAAACTGGAGGCAAATAGGTGACAAATGAAAGAACTATCCTGGAACCACAAATTTTCCCTATTATGATCTAAAATCCTAAATGTTAAAAGCAGGAGAAAAATAACCTGGAATAAAGGCCCCTTGGATATGGTCACTGCTTAAATCCCCATCTTCATCTTCTGTGTGCATTCCCAAGGGAACCCTCTGTCTCAGCCACACCGAGCCACACTTCGTGAGCCAACCTCTCTCTGCGTTCTACCTCTGCTCTGTTAGCCCCACTTCCTGGGATACTCTTTATTGCCTTCTCTGCATGCTTGACTTTTACTTGCATTGCAAGATTCAGTTTTCCAGAACAGCGAAACCTTCTGTATATCTACTCTCCTATAAAAGAAATAAAAACACTGCCAAGAACTGCCAAAATCAATTTTGTTAGTATTCTAAATTAACTAAAGGTTTGCAACAATCTGAGGAGGGTTTATTCAAGAAAAAGAGCAGAATCTCCTAAAAACAGGTTTGTGGCATCTTTACTTGCCCTAATTCCATGCCTCTCTTGAAAACCAGCAGCCACTAGAAGAGACAGATCAGCACTGGAGTTCCCCTAAAGCCCTATCCCCAGAGAACTGTCACTATTTGACCTGTCTAGCAAGTCACTGAAAAACTCAATTTTTCAAGACTTGTCTTTATTTCACCTGACTCCGAGTTCCATCTCTGTGAACAGTTCTACCTCTAGGTAATTTGCTGAAAACAATCAGCAACAATTGTTTAATATTGGAGATTCTTGTGGCAATGTTAGCAGTTAGGACTAACAAGATGCTAACAAAAAGCTTCAAAGGATAATTACCCTGATCTGATTAGTACACATTATATGCATATCAAAACATCACTATGTACCCCCATGAATATGTATAATTTTTTTTCAATTAAAAAATAAAATTTAGGCCAGGTGCGGTGGCTCACGCCTATAATCCCTACACTTATGGGAGGCCAAAGCAGGCAGATCATGAGGTCAGGAGATCGAGATCATCCTGGCAAACACAGTGAAACCCTATCTCTACTAAAAATACAAAAAAAAAAAAAAACAGCCAGGCGTAGTGGTGGGCACCTGTAGTCCCAGCTACTTGGGAGGCTGAGGCAGGAGAATGGCATGAACCTGGGAGATGGAGCTTGCAGTGAGCCAAGATCGTGCCACTGCACTCCAGCCTGGGTGACACAGCGAGACTCCATCTGAAAAAAATAAAATAAAATAAAATAATAAAAATAAAATTTAATTTAAAAATATGTCTAAGCCCACATTTTTAGAGATAGCAAAAAGCTTAAGGTAAAAACTGGAGAATGGGAGGTTTGTGGTGGGCTTTACAAAGTTCAAACATAGCCTTAGAAATCTAGAAAGCAATGTGCATGTGTGGGGCTATGTGCCTCTCCAGAAAAGGTAGAAGCCTTAAACTCTGACTTCTTGCTGATCTTGAGACTATGCACAAGCACAAGCTCAAGTGAAGGTTAAG
Organism: Trachypithecus francoisi; assembly: GCF_009764315.1. NCBI lineage: Eukaryota > Metazoa > Chordata > Mammalia > Primates > Cercopithecidae > Trachypithecus > Trachypithecus francoisi. The sequence continues at coordinate 42,098,925 of NW_022681464.1, read as the reverse complement.
TCCACAGCTGTAAACACTGAATCACTGAAAGTATGCCTCACCATGCACACAGAGGCACTCAGAAAAGGCTGTGGGAATATGTTGAATGGGGGAATCATCCAACAAATTATCTGTCCAATCATTAGCTGAAACCTAAGCTAACCTAGCAGAGAATTCAGAGGCCACAAACAAACAAAAACTTTACAGAGTTAGTCTAGAAAGTAACTAGGTGCCAGGGCTTGGTGGATCATGCCTGTAATTCCAGCACTGTGGAAGGCCGAGGCAGGCAGATCACCTGGTCAGGAGGTCAGGCAGGCAGGTCAGGAGTTTGAGACCAGCCTGGCCAACATGGTGAAACCCTGTCTCTACTAAAAATACAAAAGTTGACCAGGTGTGGTGGCTCATGCCTGTAATCCCAGCACTTTGGGAGGCCAAGGCAGGTGGATCACGAGGTCAGGAGATCGAGACCATCCTGGCTAACATGGTGAAAACCCATCTCTACAAAAAATTAGCCAGGCATGGTGATGGGAATCTATAGTCCCAGCTACTTGGGAGGCTGAGGCAGGAGAATGGCATGAACCCAGTGAGCTGAGATCGCGCCACTGCACTCCAGCCTGGGCAACAGAGTGAGACTCTGTTTCAAAAAAATACAAAAGTTTGTTGGGCATGGTAGTGCATTCCTGTAATCCCAGCTACTCAGGAAGCTGAGGCAGGAGAATCGCTTCAATTCAGAAGGTAGACGTTGCAGTGAGCCGAGATTGCATCACTGCACTCCAGCCTGGACAAAAAGAGTGAGACTCCATCTAAGAGAAATGAAAAAAGAAAGTAACTAGGCAAACAAACAACAGTACCTGTAACAACAAAACCTGGAGAAGGGTGAGGAATCTGATATCCACAGTTGTCACATTCTATTATTTTAAATGCCCAGTTTTCTTTTTTTTTTTGAGGCGGTGTCTCGCTCTGTTGCCCGGACTGGAGTGCAGTGGCCGGATCTCAGCTCACTGCAAGCTCCGCCTCCCAGGTTCACGCCATTCTCCTGCCTCAGCCTCCCGAGCAGCTGGGACTACAGGCGCCCGCCACCTCACCCAGCTAGTTTTTTTTTGTATTTTTAGTAGAGACGGGGTTTCACCGTGTTAGCCAGGATGGTCTCGATCTCCTGACCTCGTGATCCGCCCGTCTCGGCCTCCCAAAGTGCTGGGATTACAGGCTTGAGCCACCGCGCCCGGCCTTACATGCCCAGTTTTCAACAACAACAAAATGAAACAGACAAAAATTGGAATGTATGACTCATACACAGGTAGAAAAGCAGTCAATGCCTCTGACCTGGGTAGAGTGACATCTGGCTGTGGCATTCATCTCATATCAGCCAGGGACAAAGCAATCCCATGTTTATCTCGGCTTGGCCTTTGGTCTGTGCTCATGGCTGGTTCATGCCTTGGACACATCAGAGGAACACAGTAAATACAAACTTTCCTTGAGGAAGCATAGACAACAGACTTACTAGACAAAGACTTTAAATTAGGTGTTATAGATAGGCTCAAAAACTAAAATAAACTAAGTTCAAATAATTAAAGATATGTATGAGAATGATGTTTTACCACATAGACAATATCAATAAAGAGAAGAAAATTATTTAAAAAGAGCCAAGTAGAAATCCTGGAGTTGAAAATGAAAATAATCAAAATATGAAAAATTATCATCATATTCAAGGTAGATTTGAGCTGGTAAAAGAAAGAATCAGTGAACTTGAAGACAGGTCAATTGAGATTACTTAGTTTGAAAAACAAAAGGAAAAAAGAATGAAGGAAAATAAACAGTCTTGGATACCTATAGGACATCATCAAGTGCACCAACATAGGTAAAATGGAAGTCACAGAAGGAGAGGAGAGACAAAAGGAGAAGAAAGAATATTTAAATAAATAAACTGAAAACTACACAAATTTGATTTAAAAAATCAATCTACACATTCAAGAATCTGAATGATTCCAGCTGAGCACAGTGGCTCACACCTGTAATCCCAGCACTTTAAGAGGCTGCAGCAGGAGTATCACCAGAGGTCAGGAGTTCAAGATCAGCCTGGCCAACATGGTGAAACCCTATCTCTACTAAAAATATGAAAATTAGCCAGGTGTGGTGGTGGGTGCTTGTAATTCCAGCCACTTGGGAGGCTAAAGCAGGAGAATTGTTTGAACCTGGGAGACAGAGGTTGCAGTGAGCCAAAATCATGCCATTGCACTCCAGCCTGGGCAATAGAGCAAGACTCCATCCAAAAAAAAAAAAAGAAGAATCTTAATGAATTCCAAATAGAATAAATCCAAAGAGATCTACACATGGACACATTATAATCAAGCTGCCAGAAGCTATAAATAGGACACCAATGCTCATATATCAGCATTCTTCACAATAGCCAAAAAGTGTAAATTTCTCAAATGTCGATTGGCAGATGAATAGACAGACAAAATGTGGTATACCCATACCAGGGAATATTACTTAGCTATGAAAGGAAGAAAATTCTGATACATACTGCGGCATAAATGAATCTTGAAGATATTTTCCTTAATGAAATAAGCCAGGCACAAAAGGACAGATGTTGTATAATTCCACTTATCTGAGGTACCTAAAACAGCCAAATGTATAGAGACAGAGAGTAGAATTCAGGTTTCCAGGCATTGGGAAGACGGGAAATTTGGGAGTAATTGTTTAATAGGTACTGGATTTTAGTTTGGGAGGATAAAAAATTTCTGGAGATGGATTGTGTGTTAGTCCATTTTGCATTACTGTTAAGGAATACCTGAGACTGGGTAATTTATAAAGAAAAGAGGTGTGTTTGCCTTACAGGTCTGTAGGCTGTAGATGTATGGAATCTGCATCTGCTCAGTTTCCAGTGAGGCCTCAGGAAACTTTTACTCATGGCAGAAGGGGAAAGTAGCTGGCATGTTACATGACAAGAAAGGGAGCCAGAGAGAGGAAGAGAAGGTGCCAGTTTCCTTTAAACAACTATCTCTTGCATGAACTAGAGAACTCACTTATTACTATGTGGAAGTCACCAAGTCATTCATGAAGGATCCATCCCCATGACCCAAATACCTCCCACCAGGCCCTATCTCCAACAAGGGAAATTGTATCATTTCAACATGAGATTTGAAGAGGACGAATATGCAAATTCCATCAGATGGTAGTGATGACTGAACAACCATGTGAATGTACTTAATATGAAATACATGTGTACTTTAAGTGAATGCCACAGAATTGTACACTTAAAATGGCTAAATGATAAATTTTATGTTACGTGTGTTTTACCAGAAACAAAAACAAAGACAAACAATGAATCTTGAATGCAGCCAGAGAGAAGTTATTCACCACATGAAAGTTTGTAAGTGACTTCTTATAAGAAACCATAGAAACCAAAAAGCAATGGGATTATATACATAAGTACTGGGGGAAAAAAAACTGTCAACTAAAAGTTCCATATTCAGCAAAACTGTACTTTTAAACAAATGGGAAATTAAGACATGCTCAAAAAAACAAAAATGAGAGAATTTGTTCACTAGTAGGTGTGTTCTACACAGAATACTTAAAAGGAATTCTTTTGATTAGAATTGAAGGGCACTAGAGAGAAACTGAAGTCTACCTAAAGAAATAAAAAGCATTGGTAAAGATAAACACATAGGTAATTGTAAAAGACAGTATAAATATAACTTTTGTAACTCTTTTTACTTCTATCTAAAAGATAACTGCATAAAGCAATAATTTTAAAACTGTGTGAATGTGCTTATAAGGTACAAGGATATAATTTGTTTGACAATAATAGTGAGAAGTAAGGAGAAAGATAATGGAGCTATATTGGAGCAAATTTTGGATACTATTGAAATTAAATTGGTGTTAATCTGAGCTTAGATAGTAGCAAGTTATAATGGTAACTGTAATCCCCAGAGCAACCACTAAGAAAATAATTTAAAAGCATGTAGTAAAAGAAGTAATAAGGGAATAAAAATGCTATACTAGAAAATATCTATTTAATTTAAAGAAGTCTGTACTAGAAGAACAAAAAGACATAAGATATACAGAAAACAAATAGCCAAATGGCAGGCATAAATCCTATTTTACAATGATTACATTAAATGTAAATGAAATAAGTATTCCAATCAAAAGACAGAGGCTGGCAAAATGGAAATAAAAAACACCTGATACAACTATATGCTGTCTACAAGAGATACGCTTTAGACTAAAATCACAAACAGGTTGGAAGTAAAAGGTTAGAAAATATATGCCATAAAACGTGTCAAAAAGAGAGCTGGAGTGGAGCTAATATCACTCAAAACATACTTTAAGACAACAAGTTTTACTAGAGAAAAGGGAGGAGGTTTTAAAATAATGAGTCAATTCATCAGGAATACGTAACATTTATAAACATGCACATACCTAACAAGGGAGCCTCCAAAATAGATGAAGCAAAAACTGACAGAATTGAAGAGAGAAATAGATTATTCAACATTAATACTCCAAAACTCTAATATTTCGTTTTCAATACTCAGTAGAATGATTAGGGATAAGATCAACAAGGAAATAGAAGACTTGAAAACAGTATAAACCAACTAGCCTAAGCAGACATTTGTGGAACACTCCACCCAACTATAGCAAAATTCACATTTTTGTCAAGTGAAACATGCCCAAGGATAGACAATATGGTAGGCTGTTCAACTAGTCTCAACAAATTTAAAATACTGAAATAATAAAGTATGTTTTCTAATTGCAATGGAAAGAAATTAAGTCTTTTAATAGAAGGAAATTTAGAAAATTTATGAATATGTGGAAATTAAATAACAAAATTCTAATAATAATAGGTCAATGAAGAAATCATAAGGGAAATGAGAAAAATACTTTGAAATGGATGAAAATGAAAACAGCATACCAACGTCTATGGAATGCTGTGAAAACAGTGCTAAGAGGTAAATTTATAGCTGTAAAGGACTATATTAAAAAAGAGGAGAGCTTTCGAATCTCTAAGTGAATTCTGCCTTAAAAACAAGAAAAAGAAGAGAAAACTAAACCCAAAGCAAGCAGAAATGAGGGAAACATAAAGATTAGAGTGGAGATGAATGAAATTGGGACTAGAAAAACAATAAAATGAAGCCAAAAATTGATTCTTTGGAAACTTAACAAAATTGACAAACTTTTAGCTAGAGTACCAGAAAATGAGAGTGAAGACTCAAATTACTAAAAGCAGGAGTGAAAGAGGGAATGTTACTACCAACCTTACAGAAATAAAAAATGGCTATAAGGAAATACTATGAGCAAGAGTATGCCAATAAATTAAACAACCAACATGAAATAGAAAGATTCCTCTAAAGACATAATCTACCAAAACTGATCCAAGAAGAAACACATCTGAATATACCTATAACAAGAAAAAAGATTAAATTAGTGATGAAAAATCGTCCATAAAGAAAATACCAGGCCAGATGTCTTCATTGTGGAATTTTATCAAATGTTTAAAGAAGAATGAACAAACTTTTCCAAAAAATAGGAGTGAAACTTCCCAATTCATGATAGGAGCCCAGTTTTAACCCTGGTACTCAGACACATACATTGCAAAGAAAACTGTAGACCAATATACCTTGTGAAAACAGATGCAAAAATCCCTAACAAAACACTAGCAAATTTAATATAGCAATATATAAAAAGGATTATGCAACATCAGCAAGTGGGATTTATTCTACTAATGCAGGTTGGTTCAAAATACAAAATTAATCAGTATAATGCATCATATTAATAGAATAAAAGACAAAAGATACATGATCATCTTAATGGATGTAAAAGTACTTTTCACAACACCCTTTCACGTTAAAAACATTAACCAATTGAGAATAAAAGTAAACTTCCTCAACTTGATAAAACACACAGCTAACATCATAATTATGAAAGACTGAGTGCTGTCTCCCACCCCAAGATTAGGAACAAGATAGCAATATCCACTTTCACCCCTTCTATTCAACACTGCACGTAAGTTCTAGCCAGGGAGAGAAGACGAGAAAGAGAAATAAGCATCAAGATTGGAAAACTATCTCTATTCCCAGATGACGTGAACTTGTATATTGAAAATCCTAAAGAATCCATGAGAAAATCTATTAGAACCAATAAAATATATTCGGCAAGGCTGCAGGATACAAACTCAATACACAAAATTTAACTGTATTTCTATATACTAGCAAAAAGCAAATCAAAAGTGAGATTAAGAAATCAATTGCATTTACCATAGCATCAAAAGGAATACATTTAACTAACAAAGTGTAAGAATTGAATACTGAAAACTGTAAGACATAATTTGAAGACATTTAACAATACCAAAATAAATAGAAAGAAATCCCGTGTTTATGGATTGCAGGCTTAATATTGATATCAATAATCTCCCAAATTACCTACAAATGTAATGTAATCCCAATCAAAATTCCAATTGCCTTCTTGAAGAAATAAACAAGCTGGTCGTAAAATTCATATTGAAATCCACAGAACCCAGAATAACCAAAACAATCTCAAAAAAGAACAACAAAATTAGAGGACTCATACTTCTCAATTTCAAACTTACTGTAAAGTTACAGTAATCGAGATATGAGTTATTGGTACAAAGATAAATAGACATACAGAAAATTGCAACATAATTGAGAGTCCAGAAATAAACCCACATATTTATGGTAAATTGATTTTCAAGAAAGCTCAAAAAATGCAAAAGAATTAAGTTGTACCGCTATCTGTATCTCACACTATACACAAAAATTAACCTGAAATGCATAACAGACCTAAATGTAAGGCCTAAAACTGTAAAACCCTTAAAAGTAAACATAAGTCTTTGTAACCGTGGACTAGTCAATAGTTTCTTAGCTATCACACCAAAAGCATACCCAATAGAAGAAAAAAAAAAAAATCAATGGAACACCATTAAAATAAAAACTTTTGGCTTCAAATGACACCATCAAGAAAATGAAAAGACAACCCAAAGAATATGACAAAATATCTGCAAATCATATATCTAACAAGGGACTTGTGTATATAAAAAAAAACTCTCACACTCAAACGTGAAAATACAGATAATTGGCTGGGCATGGTGGCTCACGCCTGTAATCCCAGCACTTTGGGAGGCCGAGGCGGGCAGATCACGAGGTCAGGAGATCGAGACCACCCTGGCTAACACGGTGAAACCCCGTCTCTACTAAGGATACAAAAAATTAGCCAGGCGTGGTGGCAGGCTCCTGTAGTCCCAGCTGCTTGGGAGGCTGAGGTAGGAGAAAGGCGTGAACCCGGGAGGCAGAGCTTGCAGTGAGCCGAGATCGCGCCACTGTGCTCCAGCTTGGGTGACAGAGTGAGGCTCCGTCTCAAAAAATAAAATAAAATAAAAGGTAAAAAAATTAAAATAAAATAAAAAGTAAAAAAAATAAAATAAAATACCTAGGAATACATCCAACCAAGGAGGTGGAATATCTCTACAAGAACTACAAAACGCTGCTGAAATAAATCACAGATGACACAAACAAAGGAAATACATCCTGTGCTCATGGATTATAAGAATCAATATTGTGAAAGTGACCATACTGCCTAAAGCAATCTACAGATTCACCATTGTTCCTATCAAACTGTCAACGTCCTTCTTCACAAACTTAGAAACAATGATTCTTTGGACTACTTAATGCTCAGATTGTGTTTGGAATTAGCTGACCAGTGTGGTCACCATCTGGGAGAACTCAGGAAGCCCTCGCATCCTCTGTGGGCAGAGGTGGGTTTCTCTGTGAAGGAAGTCTGATGATAATGCCCACTCTGGTTGTCTAGCTCCTCCCCACTCCCACAGCAGACTCGGGATTCTGGGGCCATGGGCTTGGGTAGGGATTTGGGGTCTGGGCTGACGGAAGGAGCAGGGTGAGCAGTGCCCAGACAAGCACTAGGGTGTGGGATGGAGATCCCAGACCAGAGCAGAGAGTTTGAGCAGAGGGCAGGAAGCAAAACTTGCAGAGACTTCCTGAGCAGCTGAGTGTCAGCTGGGGGGCCTAAAATATCCACTGGATTCCTGGGGACAGGGGAGACACAGTCACAGGTTCTGAGCTGGCTGAATTATGGGGTCTTAAGGACAGCCAGAGCCCTCATGGGTGAGAAGAGTGAGAGACGTCCTTAAGAAGTGGCCCCCTACACCTGTAAGAATATGGGTAGAGAGGAAAGGAAACAGCATTTTGTTGGTGCTGGAGGCCACAGGGCAATAGGTGGGAAGCAACAGAGGCAAGAGATGCAGATATGAGCATGATTGCAATTCCCTGGGGGAGGAACCTTCAGAAGGATAACGAAGGATGACATAAGGATGCTCATCATGTGCCTGGCATGGTGTTAGGCATGATTCAAGGATTCCTCATTTAATTCCCGTAACAACGCTATAGGACAGGTGCAATTATGACATAATTGGAGATGAGAAAACTGAAGCTGAGGAAGTGGAAGATAGTTGCCCTGGTTGTCTCAACTAGTAGATGCAGAACTAGGATGTACAGAGCAAGTGCTACCCAGAGAGAAGACTCTGCTGGGTGCCTGCAACCAAGAGGTCTTGGAAGCTCTCCTTCACCCTGGCTTAAGAGTAACAGGAGGAAGATGCACTGCAAACAATGGCAGCACCAGGCATATCTCTGGGTCCTTGCTCGATTAGACTTTTCAGTCTTTGTCTTGTACTTGCCAGCTGCAAGCTCTGGATTTGGGAGGAGCTGAGAAGGAGACAGGCTGGAGAGGGAGGGGCAGCAAATCCAGGTATTGTTTCACTGAGATTAAGGACAGAGAATAATAGCCCGTAAGTCTGTTTTGAACACTCAAAGTGCTTGTCCAGCCTGACAGACTGAGCTTTGAAATCTAAAACAAGTCGAATCGAATGTCTTTTAGAGCCAAAATGGAGAAAACTAATCAGCTCATAATATAATATATACCAAGGCACCTGCAGCCTCAAAGAAAGGAAAAAAATCCAGGGATACATTAGACCTGAAATCTCCCGTGATTCTGATAGATGTGTATTTTCGAAAAGGAATGCTTTGGGTGTGTGTTTTGCTGGGAGAACCTGGGCTGTTCAAAGCTGTTTTGGGGTGATGTGGGTTGGGGGGTTGCATTTTCCCCGTGCTCTTGTGTGCATTTCCCCAAAGCCACCATGGACATTGTGTCAGGGGCTGGGGCAGATCTGTGGTGCCTAAGTGATTTCTTTATAATCTTTCCAAAAGCACGTATCAGTGTTCATGTTATCAAACTAAAAGCATGTAATCCGTTCTATACTGATATTTATATTAAAGGCCTCACAATATGAAGACTAATGTGGATGGGATATGTAATTTGATGATTAAATGATACGGATTTCACAGTGGAGAATGTATTTTCAGATTCTAATTAGAGCCAAGCTGAGCCCTGTGGATTCTTGTTAACTCACATGGATTATCTTGTACATTACAATTTTTTTTTTTTTTGAGATGGAGTTTCACTCTTGTCACTCAGGCTGGAGTGAAATGGTGCAATCTCAGCTCACTGCAACCCCTGTCTCCTGGGTTCAAGCAATTCTTCCGCCTCAGCCACCAGAGTAGCTGGGATTACAGACACCCACCACTACGCCTGGCTAATTTTTTGTATTTTGAGTGGAGACGGAGTTTCACTATGTTGGGCAGACTGGTCTTGAACTCCTGACTTCAGATGATCCTCCTGTCTTGGCCTCCCAAAGTGCTGGGATTACAGGCTTGAGCCACGGCGCCCGGCCAGTACATTATAATATTAATAAAACTCTTTTTCCTGTGTTATTTCCGGAGAAGCCAGGGAACCTAAGTGGGTGACTAGATTGAATGACTTTCCCCTGGGAGTTCCCAGTCTCTGGGGCCCAAGGACAGGTCTGTGGCTGATGCACACAGCGTGGGAATCCTCACCAAAAGTCACCAAAGATCACAGGATTCTAGGGAAATGACTCAGGCTTCCGATGGTGGCCGAACAGATGTCCTTGAGTCCCCTTACCACCCCACGATCCCAGGAATCTATTTTCTTGAGGAGGTTACTCTGTGCACAGGCAGGGGAGAGCCAGGACTTGCTGTTTCTGCCAAAAGAGAGGATCCTTTCTCAGTGCTAAAAAATATGCAGTGATCAGAATTGCTGTTGACTTAGGTCATCTTCATCCCAGTGACAGGGCGGCTACAGTACAGTTTTTTTCAAGGTGTTAGATGAAATACCCTTGTGGCAAAAACAAACCAGCATCTCAGCTAAGTAAGCATGCAGATGTCACCAATTCATCAGAGTCGTTAGTAGACACTAGCTCAGGACCTCCGAGGCTCTTGCTTACTTAGACGGGAGAAGTGTCTGAGAATCAGCAATGGGCCTCTTCCCATCCAGGTCACCTACACGCAGTGCCCCAAGTCCTGAGCAGGGGGCCACTCACATTCCACTGAAGAAAGAAGCTCCAGCACAGAGCACCCAGGATGGAACCCGAAACTGGAAAGCCGACAGCCCCACCCCACGTAATCCGACCTCCCCACCTCTCCCTGACCCCATCCTGGGGTGTAAATAAATAATTGAGAAAACACATTTTCTCCTGAAGTTTGTTTAATTTCCTATTTCTAGAGACCAGGAGAGCACATGCATTGTTCTCCTCTGCTGAAGACAGTTTTCATATAAATAAGGGATTCACTGTGACTCCTTTCGCTGATGTTAAAATTCCATTTAAAAGTAAATTGAGTTCCTGAAATATATGTATTGGCAGCAGGGGCTACCACAGCTGGTATTACATTTTACATTTAACATAGTGCTGTTTGCTTTGACAGATTCCAGACTTTTTCCTACATAAATCAATAGAGTGTTGTTTGAAGAGCTCAGATCTATCTTTCATTCTTCCCCCTACTCCAACCCTGCATTCTGAAACCCATAAAGAAGTAACTTTCTAGCAGGTGTCATTTGGTTGGAGAGTATTATTTACAGCATTGGACTGACTGCAACACCCTCTGTAACTGTAAACTCACACAGGAAATGCCAGGAGGAAGAGCCAGGATTTTGCTTCTGAAAAGAAGCATTCTAATGCATTTTTTAATGGTATGTCTGTATATGTAGGCACAAGCATGTACGTGTGTGCACATATGTGTAAGTATGTGGGGGGTGTGTTCATATATGTGCATGTGCAATCACATGTGTGTGAACGTGGATGTGCAAAAGTGTATGTGTCCGTGTATGTATGTGTGTGCATGTATACGCATTTAGGTGTGTGTAATCATATGTGATTTTTTTCACGACCCCTGTGCCCTGACTATAGTGGACATAAGTATTCCAGGGAGCAGCCAGCTGAGGCAAGAGCCATCAGGATCAGGCTTAAGGGTCTGGAGGAGGCAGGGGATGAACGCTGGTGGGAATCTAGAGGATTCCCAGATGGTGTGACTTCGGCCTTTCAGGAAAAGAAGCCATGCCCCCACCTTCTCTCACCCTCAAGAAGTGGAGTACTGACCAGATAATCACGTTCTAGGTGGGAGAGTTGGCCTCATTTTCCAGAGGATGGAGCTTAGAGTTCTACGTAAGCTCGTGCTGAGAAAAGGGAGTCTCTCACTGGCCACATTATTTTTAATGTAACGGGAAGGTGAATCTTTGACTAGAATTTTTTTTTTTTTTTTTTGAGACAGAGTCTGTCTCTCTCTGTAGCCCAGGCTGGAGTGCCGTGGTGCAATCTCGGCTCACTGCAAGCTCTGCCTCCCGGGTTCACACCATTCTCCTGCCTCAGCCTCCTGAGTAGCTGGAACTACAGGCACCCGCCACCATGCCCGGCTAATTTTTTTTGTATTTTTAGTAGAGACGGGGTTTGGTTTCACCATGTTAGCCAGGATGGTCTCGATCTCCTGACATTGTGATCCGCCCACCTCGGCCTCCCAAAGTGCTGGGATTACAGGCTTGAGCCACTGCACCCGGCCAACTAGAATCTTTTTCTTAAGACTAAAGATCCACAATTTTTTGCCCCAATGGAATGACGTGACTTGCAGCCTTATGTTCTACAACTGGCTGATACATTTAAAACAACGGGTAAGTAAAGAGCCTGCTAGGACCTTTGACTATTTGACATTTTAGATGAAGCCAGAGTTGCCGGGTCATGATGGTGCTCCCTGATGGCTGCAAGTGAAAGCAAGGGTGGGAAGGAAAAAGAGCAGATATTTCCAGCTAGGAGCTGACCCAGTTGTTCATGTCTGCATAGCCCAGAGAATGAAGCAAGTACAGAGCTGTTGCAGTAATTCTGATATTTCAGGAGATCTTCATTGTTCTCCTCCCCAGCTTGCCTTTGAAGAGAACATTTTTTTCTTTTTTCTTTTTTTTTTGAGACAGAGTCTCCCTCTGTCGCCCAGGCTGGAGTGCAGTGACGCCATCTCGGCTCACTGCAAGCTCCACCTCCCGGGTTCACGCCATTCTCCTGCCTCAGCCTCCCCAGTAGCTGGGATTACAGGTGCTCGCCACCACGACTGGCTAATTTTTTGTATTTTTTAGTAGACACAGAGTTTCACTGTGTTAGCCAGGATGGTCTCAATCTCCTGACCTTGTGATCCACCTGCCTCAGCCTCCCAAAGTGCTGGGATTACAGGCGTGAGCCGCCGCACCTGGCCTTTTTTGTTTGTCTGTTTTAATCTGAAACCTTCTGATTATAAAAATTCACATAATATACTATCTCTTTCTGTAACTTTATTTTTTGTGTCAACTTGACTGGGCTAAGGGATGCTGAGATAGCTGGTAACACATCGTTTCAGGGTGTGCCTGTGAGGGCGTTTCTGGAAGAGATGAGCACTGGAATCAGTGGACTGAGTACAGCAGATCCGCCCTCACCAGTGTGGATGGGCCTCATCCAGTCCATACAAGGCCCAGATCGAATAAAAAGATGAAGGGCGATTTGTGCTCTCTCTTCTTGAGCAGAGTCAGCCCTCTTCTCCTGTCCTCAGACTTTGGAGCTCCTGATTCTCAGGGCCTTCAGACTCTGGGACTTACACTAGCGCCTGACCCCAACCACCATTCTCAGGTCTTTGGCCTGACTGAATCATACCATCAGCCTTCCTGGCTCACCGGCTTGCGGGTGACATATAGTCACTTCTCATATTCTCATATTGGGACTTCTCAGCCTTCATAATCATGTGAGCAAATTTCCACAATAAATCTCCTTTTATCTGTCTATCTATCTATCTATCTATCTATCTATCTATCTATCATCTACCTACCTACCTACCTACCTATCCATCCATCCATCCATCCATCCATCATTCTGGTTCTGTTTTTCGGAGAACACTAGCACACTTTCCTTGGCTCTGTTGTCTAGATTTTCACATACTTTATTCTTTTCAATAAATGATATTCATTAGAAAGAGAATCATATGTGATCTAAGTTTGAGAAAAGAAAAACAGCTCTGAGTAGTCTGAGCTCTGTGACGTTTGCAGGCCCAGAGAGAAATGAGCATGGGGCTTCAGTCATGCCCCCTACACCCATGTCCACGGGCAATTGTTTAAAGTCATTTTGTTCCCAACTAGCTGTCTAGCCCATTATCTTCGTGTTCCTGGAATTTGTGATACAAAGAACAATGTATAGCCAATCAATAGCTTATGTTACTTTAGTGAGATTCCTGGAAAACAACTCAATAATTTCCTCTTCTTCCCCTTTGAAAATCCACTGGTAACTACCACTAATCAGAGTGTATATCTAGGGCAACTTGAATCTAGGCTCCAGGGTTGTAATTCTCAAGTTTGGCCCATATAAACTCTCTACTTACATTAATTTTGCCTCAATGTCTTTGTTTTAGATTGACAAATTGTATTCTTTGCCAGTCGATGTACTCTAATTTTGGGGTCAGAAATGACAGTCACTCCCGTGACTCCCTAGGAAAGAGGAGTTGTCTCTGTCCCCTTGACTCCACCATCACTGCCCACATTGGCCCACATGCTGGAGCACCAGAAAAAGCCACATTTTCACGTGGGTTGAGCTTGGAGCTACACATACGTTTTTCCTAGGAAATGAGAACTCTCTGGTCTAGTTCTTATGTATTCTGGAATATATATATTTGGTCTTTCTTGATGGAGCAGAATAATCTGAAATTTAGTTTCTTGCAGGGAGAGAAAAGCAGCTACTCAGATCCCAGGCCTGGACAAATGAATGTCTGCCAGATCCAGCCCCAGCCCCGCATAGTGGAGTTCTGCTTTGGGATTTGGGATAAAGCCTTAGGCAATTCAAACATTCCTTAGACTTTGATTTTGCTAATAAATGTCCCTCAGAGACATAGAAGGGGGCTGTGATCAAGGGTTTAGTATGAACACTCCTGACTCCTTGATCAAACTCTCTCAAAATACTTTTTGGTACTTTCTATCTCATTATCTAAGAGCTCTACCAACAGGTTCCATAAAGAAATAGATCGTGGGAGGGAGGTGGGAAGAGAATTTAATCAACCAGGATGCATGGCTAAAAAATTGAATTACAGGAATCTCCCTTAAATTCACCAGCCAAAGAGAACTAATTGGTTGAGACAGAGGAAACTAATCCCATATACTATTCACTGTCCCTTGGACTGTCTAGCTGAATTCTCTACAAAGATGAGATAGGAGTGGTTAGACAACTGGCTGGCTCCACAGAGGTGTCCGACGAATTCTTACCAGCATGCTTTGCTCTTCCTCCTGCTAGGTATGCTCTAAAATGAGACCTCCAAAGTGCAGAGCATAGAGCACCCATCACTAGTATCCAAATCCTCCTCATTCCTCAAGATCCAGTTCAATTTCAAAACCTCCCCTGTGTGCCAGGCCATAGTTATCCTTCCAGCGCCATTTAGACCATGATGTGACTGCTCGTGCTGTTTCTTAAGTGCTTATTTTCATCCAATATGATTCCTCTTCTCAACTAACTTATAAACATCTGAAGTGTCACTACCGTATTTTATATTTCTCTGTTTCTTACACAGAGTTTAGCACAGTGCCTTGAATATAACATGTGCTTATATACCATTAATGGATTTTTAAATGACGAGTCTAAAAAACCTGGGATTGAAAATATC
The DNA here is from genome assembly GCF_009764315.1 of Trachypithecus francoisi. Classification (NCBI taxonomy): domain Eukaryota; kingdom Metazoa; phylum Chordata; class Mammalia; order Primates; family Cercopithecidae; genus Trachypithecus; species Trachypithecus francoisi. Next base: position 42,083,914 of record NW_022681464.1, on the reverse strand, counting down.
TACTTGGATTTTTGGTTTAAAAAAAGGAAAACCAACTGCTCAAATCTTCATCTGCAAGGCTAGTCTTGAATTGCAGTGGGGGCTTCCTTTGAAGTCTTCCTGGCACATTATCACTCCTACCTACTTATCTCAAACTTCAGTAAATTAGTAGAAAATTATCTATTTTTTGGATAGAAAGTCCATCAATTCAAAATACATAGTTTTTTTCTTTCATTTTTAACCCTAAAATTGGGATGCATTTTCAACTGATGGCTCTTATAACTGGCAGCACAGCTTCCCCATCTTAATGTTATATAAAATAATGGTGCATCTTATAATCAATGGTGACTTAAAGTTGATGAAATATGGTGTGTTTAAATCTATCATTTATCATATGCTTATCTAGAAATTAATCTATGCAGCGGCCTTTGCATGATGAATGAATGTGGAAGGTATCCATAGGTTTTATAAAAATGGGACAGTCCTGGCCGGGTGCGGTGGCCCACGGTTGTAATCCCAGCACTTTGGGAGGCTGAGGCGGGCGGATCACCTGAGGCTGGGAGTTTGAGACCAGCCTGACCAATATGGAGAAACCCCGTCCCTACTAAAAATACAAAAGTAGCCAGGTGTGGTGGCTCATGCCTGTAATCCCAGCTACTTGGGAGGCTGAGGAAGGAGAATCGCTTGAACCCGGGAGGCGGAGTTTGTGGTAAGCCAAGATCGTACCACTGCACTCCAGCCTGGGCAACAAGAGTGAAACTCCGTCTCAAAAAAAGAAAAGAAAAGAAAAAAAGGGACAGTCCTTTATGCCATTCCTTCCTCCTGGTGCTACTGCCATGCATGTTCTTAGGTGTCCCCTGAGAGGTTGTAGGATATCAGTGAACTCAAAAGTGGAGAAAGAGAAATTGTATAAATGGAAGGAACAGTGAGGAAGGCATTCAGAGGGAGATGTCCAGGCACAGTTGAATCCAGGCATAGCTGGTTTGCTTGTCATTTCTACTTCCATTTTACCCTCCCTTTATTATTTCTTTGTGTTTATGCTGCCTGAAATTTCACCAACCTGTGATTTATTGAAACTTTGGGATTGAAATAATGATCTTCTTTAAAAACACAAATATCAGAGTTAGTGACTGCTTAACCTTAATGTGTCTTACTCTATTCTTCTTACATCAACTGAAATCAGCAACATCAATGGGGTAGTACTATGGTTTGGGATCTAGCTTGTTTGACCAAATTTGATCCCCATTGTTGGGAGGTGGGGCCTCTTGGGAAGTGTTTGGTGTGAATCCCTTGTGAATGACTTAATGCTGTCCTCACGGTAGTGAGTTCTTAACCTAGAGAGACTGGATCAGTTCTCAGAGAAACAGATAATTTCCTGTGAGAGTGGGTTGTTATAAAGCCTAGGTGCCCCTCCGTTTTTCCCGTCTTTGCATGTGTCTGCTTCTCCTTTTATCTTCTCCGCCACGTTGTGACACAGCATAAAAGTTCTCGCAAAAAGTCAGGGCTGTAGCCTTGAATTTTTCAGCCTGCAGAACAAAGAGCTAAATAAACTTCTTTCTGTTATAAATTACCCAGTCTCAGGTATTCTTTTATAGCAACGCAAAATGGACTAAGACAGGGAGAGTGGAAGAGAGGAACAGATGGCATGAAATACTCTGGGGAATTGGATGGGTTATTTGGGACTAAGTCTTCAAAATAGGAATTTTGATGTGGACCACTTTGGCCTCAGGAAAAGCATGGATGTGCTGCAAAGAGGAAGGATGGAGAAATTGGGGTTTTCAAGCTGGCCTTAAGCAAGAAAAAGGAGAGAAAACACATCTCCCTCTTGCTTCTTTCTCTAGCACAGGTATGGCAAATGAGATTGCTGCATTGGCTGTCCAGCATTTATCCTCTCTTGCTTTTTTCTTTTTCATTCAGGCATTGACCATTTGCCCTACAGTCCAGGAGTTTCAGGGAGAGTGTATGCCTCCCTTCCACATTTCCTGATTGGCTTAAAGTCAATGAGCACATCTCATCCCAGAGAAAGTGTTTAAAAATGGACATATGACCCAATGTGGGGACAATGAGATTGGTATGTCTGAGAAAGAATCTTCTCTCTGCTTCTGAGAAACCCAGTGGAAGGAAAATTTGCTTTGGACAGTATAGGGTAAGGCTGTGATGTCCTATCCTATTTGAGGTGACATGAATTGTCCCAACCTGCAGGACAGTTGAACGGACCCTGGAAGGGGGAGTGGGAATGGAGGAGACAAGAAAACACGAAAAATGGAGACAAGACAAATAGTCTGATCAAGTCTCGTTTAATGGTGGCGGTGCAACGCCTTATATAGGCTGGCAGAGGAAGAGGTCGGGCCAGGGCGGCGACAGGAGGCTGGGTTTACTCAAATTACAATTGCGCATGCGCCGTGGGTTTGTCATTTTCCCGGGCGCGGGATCGCGCCTGCGCCGTAGGCTGCATATCTTCCTGGGCGGGAAAAAGTTTGTGCGCGCGCAGGAAAGGCTTGCGCGCCCGGGAACAGTTTAGGCGCGCGCGGGAAAAGCTAGCGCGCGCGCGGGAAAGGTTAGCGTGCGCGCAGGAAAGGTTTGTAATGAAGAACCTGGAAATGTGCCATCTTGTCTCTGCTTTGCAGAGATCAAGCAACAGAGGTCGGCTAATTCCGGGCCTCATGGCTCGGGACAATGAATTTTTGCAGGTTGATCTGGAAGCCTAAGCAATGTGTATATCTATTTTTTTTTTTTTTTTTGAGTCTTGCTCTGTCACTCATGCTGGAGTGCAGTGGTGCAGTGGTGTGATCACGGCTCACTGCAACCTCTGCCTCCCAGGTTCAAGCAATTACCCTGCCTCAGCCTACCGAGTAGCTGGGATTACAGGTACCTGCCACCACACCTGGCTAATTTTTTGGATTTTTAGTAGAGACTGGGTTTCACCATATTAGCCAGTATGGTCTCGATCTCCTGACCTCGTGATCCGTCTGCCCTCGGCCTCCCAAAGTGCTGGGATTATGGGCGTGAGCCACCGCGCCCAGCCATGTATATCATTTTCACAGTAGAAAATTTTCCTCTTGGGAAAAACAGTTGACTTCAAACAAACTTTTGGAAACCAACCTGTTCATCAGTTGGAGAGTAACAGTGGTAATTTTTGAGTAATAAGAGTCATTGTTATATACCAAAGAAGTGAAGAATATTTTTTACAATATTTCAAAAATTTAAAATGACATTGTGTCCTGAAGTGATATATTAGAATTGAAAGGAATATGACACTCTGATTTAAAAATGCAAGAAACTGAAGTAATTTATGAAGTGCTGGCAGCTAGCTTCACATCCCCTCTCACTGCGTGGGCTTAAAATTACTTTGGAGGCTTTGGTGAGAAGCTTTAGCGCATTGTGTTATGAAAGTACCAGGTTTGGGCTCCAACAGCATGAAGCAAGCGCTGGCCCAGCTCTTGGGAAGAGCTCTGCATAGCCAGGTCTTAACACATATAGAGATTAGGTCTTTTTCAGTCCAATCTGGTCCCAGGAAGGGACCCTAGAACCTCGGAAAGTTGAGATCCATTTGGATCCAGAATGATCTGAAGGGTCTGCTTTAGCATGGGTAATCTTCACACTCACATCATAAAGCGATAAAATAATAATAATAGCCAATGGTTTTAGGGTTCTTCCCAGTTTATATAGTGCTTTTACAGGCATTATCTCATTTGTGCTCAGGATAAATAGGGTCCCTGTTCCAGAGAGCAGCAAGCAGGTCATGGAAGCTCACATGTGGTACTAAGGATCTCACAGCAGAAAAGGGATCTGACTCACAAACAAAACTCCGTCTTATAAACGAATCCAGATACTTCCACTATATCTTGCCTTGTGCTTTACCAAAACAATTGGGACCACCATGTCGAGTTGCCTTATTTTCCATCTTCTACATTTTGATGTATCCTCACAATCACCTGTACTCTGTCTGTTTTCTCTCGTCTTAACTGAAAGGAAAGATCACCCCCTACTCCCACCTAAAGCTAATAAGTTTGCCTGTGTTCATCCCTCCTGTATCCTTCCTTAGGTCATCTTTTTGTCTTGTCTCCTGCCTCCTTCCTCTTTGTCTACAATGTGTTGACCTCTGCCCTATACTAACAAACAAAGCTTTTATCTGTGGCCATTAGCCTTACCCTTTTGCTTCCTTCCTTTCCTTTCCTTTCCTTGCTGTTTAGAAAAAAGCAATCTCTACATGCAGCATTACCAAGCATCCTTCTCCCTTCCCCATACATCCAGTCTCCCCAAGAGTTGTCAGCCCACTTTTCTTGCTTTAGATTGATTTCTTCTTCATGCCCCAGAAAACCATCCTAATTCAAGCCTTTATGGCCTCTGTTAAGGGCTGAATTGTGTCTCCCCCAAATTCATATGTTGAAATCCTAACCCCAGTATTTCAGAATGTGACTATATATTTGGAGACAGGTCTTTAAAGAGATAATTAAGATAAAATGAGGTCATACAGGCTGGCACCCAACTGACATAACTGATGTCCTTATAAAAAGAGGAGATTAGGGCACAGACATGCACAGAGGGAAGATCACGTGAGGACACAGTAAGAAGGCGGCTGTCTGCAAGCCAAGGAGAGAGACCTCACAAGACACCGATCCTGCCAATGCCTTGATCTCAGACTTCCAGCCTCCAAAACTGTGCAATAGTACATTTCTGTTGTTTAAGCCACTCAGTCTGTGGTACTTTGTTAGGTCAGCCCTAGTCCTCTAATACATCTACTTAGCTGACTAGCCATTTGCTATGCTCCCAGTTCCTTCCCTTCCAATGACAATGTCCTTCTGCATGACCAAGACAAGAATAATTTTCCCAAGTTACCATGTTAACCATGTGATTCCCTTTCTCAAAAAGTTTCAATGGTACCCTTCTTACCTGCATAAGTTTGAAGTGCTACATCCTGACATTTAACGTGCCCACAATTTTGCTACCATTGTCCTTTCCAGAATCAGATTCCTTAACTTCCTACCTGAACTTTCTGCTTCCTTCTTTTTTTTTGAGATGGAGTCTCACTCTGTCACCCAGGTTGGAGTGCAGTGGCGCCATCTCGGCTCACTGCAAGCTCTGTTTCCCGGGTTCACGCCATTCTCCTTCATCAGCCTCCCAAGTAGCTGGGATTACTGGGACCCACCACCATCCCTGGCTAATTTTTTGTATTTTTAGTAGAGATGGGGTTTCATCGAGTTAACCAGGATGGTCTCGATCTCCTGACCTCATGATCTGCCTGCCTCGGCCTCCCAAAGGGCTGGGATTACAGGCATGAGCCACCGCGCCCAGCAACTTTCTGCTTCTTTCATATTCATTTCTGCTTCTTCTGTGCACATCCTGTCCCCGCCACCCCTCCGCATCCCCTTGATGGAATCCTGTCCACATTTCAAGGCCAAGACCACGTGACACCTCCCAAAAGCCTTGCCACAATTTTTTTTTCTTCTAAATTACACATGACAATAATATGTATTTCATTCACAGGACATATAATCCACTTTGCCTAATTTTATTGTTATGAACACTCTGGGAATAATTCATCAACTAGACTGTAATCATCTGGAGGACAGAAATGACTCTTTTATAGTTTTTTCGTTTTGTATTCTCTCTACTTCTTGCTAGAATGTTTTGTACACCGCAAGGGATCAGTAGCTATTGGTAACAAATTAATAAAACCAAAGTACAGGTTAAAATGAGTATCTATTATTTCCTCCTTCCAAGACAATACAAATGACATTCTGAAAGATATTGAAATGTGGGATCCAGCTCTATAGTCTACAATGGTTCTTATTTTTATCTACTTGTTGTCTTGGTTTTTTATTTATCTATCTCTTATATCTTACCTATGGATTGTTTTTGTTTGTTTTAGTTGTGAAGAAGTGTTAAAATACTGCTCTACTCTGCTTGGGTTCTCACTTAGTTACTTTTGTAATATATTCATTGCATTATTTGCAGTAAGCAGTTCCTGTATAACTTCCATGACACAGTGTACTCACATCATGAAGATTAGAAAAATGGATAGTAAACTATTTTTATCATATGAGTTATTCAGGGAAGCATACCATTGCTTTGTAACTTTTTATTCAGAGAGACTTTACTTTTGTTTACTGTATTGTTGCATAATTCCCCTGCTCCCTACCCCAATGACACTCCAGAATAGCTATAGCTTTGGCAGTGCTTGCTGGATAGACGAATATATCACTGCAATTGGAAAAATATCACTGGAGGGACAGTTCCAGGTTTGAAAATAGGGCAATTAGCTCTCAGCATGAAAAGGTGTGTCAGATGCTCCTGAAACTGAAAGGCAGATAATGCTGGGCCAGGCATAACACCAAGGGCCGACGGCGGTCACGTAGAATTCCTCCTGGCTTGTTTCTGCCAAAGAGGATCATTTCTGAACTGAATTCCACTGCTCACCCCAGGAGAAATTGCCAGTAGGTAGTTGTGCAGACCTGTGTGCATATATGGGGTCAAACATTCATGATCTCTCATTGTTTTCTTTATTATTATGAGGAATTCTGCTGCACAAATCGTATGTTACTCTTCAGAACAGACCATCATGATAAACAGTTGGTACCTGCATCAGTAACAGTCCCTTCCTTTAGAGGAGTGCTTTGCCCCAGCTCCTGTTGATTTTCCCCAGCTCCTGTTGATTCTGGGTTTGTGGTGGGGATTCCAATCACATCCCTGAACACCCGACTCACCGCCCTGGAAAATCCTAACACCAGCCTCACACCTGATGACAGCTCAAAGTAAGGAAATGTCACCCAGGCTGGGCCACGGAGAGACCATCCCTGGGAATTCTCTATACTGAAGCAAGAGTGAGCGGCTCTTTCCTCTGGGATTGCTACTCCTGACAGGACATAAGCCTGGTTTTAGCAGTACCCCATGACAAAGAGATCTAATCTGTTTGGATTAGAGTGGGGGAAAGAAGCCAATGTACAAAGACAAGCAGATAGGCTGGGAGAGAAAGAGAGAACAGTGACATTATTTGCATCACTGTACCCACCTTTCCCTACGACCATCTCTCCAACTGTCTCCCCAGTCACATGCATGAACAAATCCTCTTTTTTTTTCATTTCCATATTAGGCTAAAGAACTAGATTCTGGAGAATAGGGTGGTGGTGGTGATGGGCTAGGGTAAGGTGAGGCACTGCTTTGCAGTGAGTATCAGCCTTTTGCTTGGATGTGCCAAGGAAGGTTAACAGGGGGTCTGAAGTGGTCCCTGGTGTCCTGGATCAGTCTCACATGAGCTGGGCTACCAGGTAGGACAGCCACAGTGGCTGGCTGTGCATGGCTCTTTAGCATATAACTTCTATTCCCAATTCTTTCAACCTAGCCAAGGAGATAAGACTTAACGCTCCAAGTAATAGAGAACAATCGGGGCACGCTGGTCAGTCCTCCAGCATTCGCAGCATGCCCATGGATGCTTCAGGGCTGTGGAGACGAGGGACAGGTGAACTTGTAGAGTCACTGGGCCGTCACTTCTTGTAGGCCCTCGATCATGGACCAGCCTGAAGGCTGGCTAGAATTGGTTCTCAAATGGAATCCTAACTGTTTAAGCGACAGGATAAAGCTATTATTCTCTTCACCCTTTAGACTTAGAATAGCTTGCAGTGTTTGATTCCTCCTTTTTTTTTTTTTTTTTCTTTTTTTTGAGACGGAGTCTGCTCTGTTGCCCAGGCTGGAGTGCAGTAGTGTGATCTCGGCTCACTGCAAGCTCTGCCTCCCGGGTTCACGCCATTCTCCTGCCTCAGCCTCCCGAGTAGCTGGGACTACAGGCGCCTGCCACTGCGCCCGGCCGATTCCTACTTTTCTTGAAGTTTCTTCTTTTTGTTTTACTCTGTAGTTTTCCCAAGGATTATTAGGGTGACACCAAAAGTGCAGGGCAGACTCTGTGCTAATCCTGGTTTTGGCCAAGCAGGTCACCTCTCTCTCACACTGTAGATAGAGGTGTGTCTGCGGCCAGGCGCAGTGGCTCACACCCGTACAGCACTTTGGGAGGCCAAGACGGGTGGATCATGAGGTCAGAAGTTCGAGACCAACCTGACCAACATGGTGAAGCCTCGTCTCTACAAAAAATGCAAAAAAAGTAGCCAGGTGTGGGCCGGGCGTGGTGGCTCACGCCTGTAATCCCAGCACTTTGGGAGGAGGTCAGGAGACTGAGACCATACTGGCTAACAGGATGAAACCCCATCTCTATTAAAAATACAAAAAAAAAAAATTAGCCGGGTATGGTGGCGGGCGCCTGTAGTCCCAACTACTTGGGAGGCTGAGGCAGGAGAACGGTGTGAACCTGGGAGGCAGAGCTTGCAGTGAGCCAAGATCAAGCCACTGCACTCCAGCCTGGACAATAGAGTGAGACTCCGTCCGAAAAAAAAAAAAATAGCCAGGTGTGGTGGTGGGTGCCTGTCATCCCAGTTACTTGGGGGGCTGAAACAGTGGAATTGCCAGGGAGATGGAGGTTGCAGTGAGCTGAGATCGTGCCACTGCACTCCAGTCTGGGTGACAGAGCGAGACTTCATCTCAAAAAAAAAAAAAAAAAAAGTGTGTCTGCTTCCCATGAGGTCAAATGGGGGATGCTGCTACTTGTTCTACCTGCCTCACAGTATTATTGTGACAACCAGTGAGGCAGTTCACAAGATAGCACTAAAGAAGAGCAAATAGCATAAAAAGTATTATCATTGATGCCTCTCAGCTCCAACACCAGACACATTACCCAAATCAAAGAATTACAACCTTGAGGCCGGGCACGGTGGCTCACCCCTGTAATCCCAGCACTTTGGGAGGCTGAGGCGGGTGGATCACGAGGTCAGGAGATGGAGACCATCCTGGCTAACACGGTGAAACCCCATCTCTACTAAAAAAATACCAAAAAAATTAGCTGGGCGCGGTGATGGGCACCTGTAGTCCTAGCTACTTGGGAGGCTGAGGCAGGAGAATGACCCAGGAGGCAGAGCTTGCAGTGAGCAGAGCTTGCACCACTGCACTCCAGCCTGGGTGACAGAGCGAGACTCCATCTCAAAAAAAGAAAGAAAAAAAGAATTATAACCTTGCAAATTTGCTCTGCATGATTCAGCATGGTCCTTTCTCAGAAATGCCAGGACCAGATGGATGAGGTGGCCTCCATCCAGCCTCTGTCATGGCCAATGATCCTGACAGGTCCTTTGACTTTTCAGTATTTACTCTGAAAGAACTTATGCAAGAAATCAAAAATGAGACACTATAACAAAGCATTTGCTTAACTCTCTCCAATGGATAAAACTTTTATATTTATAAACTCACAAGATAATGCATCTTTAAAACAGATTAAAACTTTTTTAAGACGGTAAAGAGGGGGAAACAGCAGAGAGAAAAAGCGTATCTGTGGCAAGCACTCTTCAAAACAATTTCAAGTCTCAGGGACTAAATGCTCTCCCTGGAATTATCAGGGACCCTGGGAAGACAGAATTGATGCGGCCACCTCAATCCCTCCCATGTGGGTACTTACATCTGGAGTGAAATAGTGAACAGCTTTTCAAGAGATGAATCCTCATTTCAGGAATGAATATTAAATTTCACATTTCGTAAAAGTCTTGAGCCAGACCTACTACATGAAAAGCGACTCTCAGTTAATGTCATCTGTAATGAAACAGGGGTCCCTCCACCTGTTTCTTATTTGCATTGCCTGGATCATATTGGCAAAAAAAAAAAAAAAAAGAGCCATTTTCTTCTCATATTCACCTCAGCTGTCCCTTGTATATTAAAGATACCATAAGGATATTTTAAATTCTGGCAGGGCAAAGAGGTCTCTGCATCTCTCAATATTTATCTGAATCTAACTTTGTCCATCAAGAAATGTATAGAATATGGTCTTCTGAGCTTCTTGAAACTTGTCTAGCTAGTAAACATGCTAAAATAAGACTAATCCTGTTGAATAAAGTGGCTTTATGGTGGGGTATGCCTTTTTGTCTGTATTTCCTCCCATCCGCAGAATGACTACGGGTTTGCTCAGGAAAACAAAGACCATTCTACATAGGTCAAAGCCGGAAGGGATTGCTTGAAGGGGCTTGGGTGCTTATCACACTATTGGAAGTCTAAAGGAGCAACAATCTAGGGGCCACCGGGACATTCAGGTTTGCTGTTAGAGTTAAGACTTGATGTTGCCCAGAGTGGATAAAGCTACAGACAATTGCTGCAGAGTTCACAGACCCTCTGTAGACATGACATAAACAAGATGTCGAGGCTGAGGCTGCTGAATAACTCCTGTCTGGCGAGAGCGTGACCATAACTTCCAGAGAAAGAGACAAAACAAGGCTTCTGTCACCCTTCACCTTCCAAATATCAAGTGAGTTTATCTCATTGATAGAGTTAAAGGTGTATGCAAAGTACCTGTAGCAAGGGAGAATGGGAAATGTCGTTTTCAAGCTTCTGGGCTGTGAAGCATAAGAAAAAAACAGAAGGTAATTTATTGCCAAAGGTAAACCAGACATAAGCTTTGTCTTAAATATTTCTGTTCTGGTATCTTTCCTTCATCAACCACCCACCTCCCTGTCTCTCTCAGCCACTGTAGGCTTCAGGTTGGTCTTGCTCATTGTTGATTATTGTCCAGTGCATTTCCTAGATAAAAGGCAGTGGCCACGTACGTAGTCTTCAAAATCATTCCTCATTCACTTCTGTTTTCTCTCCTTTGGACCTCAACCTTACCAATCCTTTCTACCTCTACTTTTCCCAAATTTAGAAAAAACGCAGGCCAGGCACGGTGGCTTACACTTGTAATCCTAGCAACTTGGGAGGCCAAGGCAGTTGGATCACCTCAGGTCAGGAGTTCGAGACCAGCCTGGCCAACATGGTGAAACTCTGTCTCTACTAAATATACAAAAATTAGCTGGGAAACCCCATCTCTACTAAAAATACAAAAATTAGCTGGGCATGGTGGCACAGGCCTATAATCCCAGGCTGAGGCAGGAGAATCGCTTGAACCCAGGAGGTGGGGGTTGCAGTGAGCCGTGATCGTGCCATTGCATTCCAGCCTGGACAACAGAGCAAGATTCCATCTCAGAAAAAGTAAGGAAAAAATGCAGGCCAGCCTCGGTGGCTCACACCTGTAATCCCAGCATTTTGGGAGACTGAGGTGGGTGGATCACCTGAGGTCAGGAGTTTGAGACCAGCCTGGCAAACATGGCAAAACTCCGTCTCTACTAAAAATACAAAAATGAGTTGGGGGTGGTGGCAAAGGCCTGTAATCCCAGCTACTCAGGAGGCTGAGGCACAAGAATCGCTTGAAGCTTGAACACCCAGGAGATCATGCCACTGCACTCCAGCCTGGGTGACAGAGCAAGACTGTCTCAAAAAAAAAAAAAAGAAAGAAAGAAAAAATGCATAAGTAAACATCCTATCAAAGAATGGAAATGCCAATACCTATGAAATTGATGAGATTTAACAACGAAGACGTTACCGTCATGATGAAAGCTGTTGAAAAGCATAGTAGCTAGGTCTAGTTTAAAAGTGCATTAATTCAACTCAACATTTTCATGTAACAAAAGAGCCACAGTGGCATTTTGACATGCTTCCCTCCCCTCGGATCCGATTTATATGAAAAGTAAAACCATGCTAAGAGACCATGAGGATGTCATGGGTGTGGGGTTGTGTAAAGATAGACTGAGGAAATTGTATAAGGAACTTCTGGCAAAAGAGAGGAAATAAGCTGTGATATGGTGTGACCTTTAGTGAAATTGTGTGTCACATTTGAGCAATAAAAGGAAATGAGTCAACTGACTCCCTTCTCCCGTCTAGGCTGGGAGCCATGTGCTGAGGACCAATACTCCAGTCCCACTTGCTCCTTCTCCTGCCGCTGCCAGGCTGGGTCACAGCCTCGGAGGAAGAGAATGCGGTTCTGTGAGTGTGCCAGGGACTCAACTATTGTCTCAGGGCTCCAAACCCCCATCTGCACTCTGCCCTGGGAGGGTGGGGTTGAACTGTGAGCCACATCCTTGCTGTGCCTCCAGCTTCCTGCCAGGCTGTGCCAGTGGAAGGTGCTAGAAGGAACTGGTAAGGAGGGAAGAGCAAGGAGGGACTTGATTTTCCTGTCCATTCATCATTCTGAGTGCCCACACTCCCTCCCAGCCGTGTCTGTCCCTCACTGTAGCAGCAGCTGAATCCAGTTTGCAGTGTTTCTAACCCTCACAGCCAACCCCATCACACACACCCAGAGACCAGCAGCAGCTAAGCAGCTCTGCAGGCCCCTGAGCTTTTAGGTCCTGGTGTCCCTAGCCTCAGGGGTGGCAGCCACTCCCTGCTGTTACCTCCTCCCTGGCATCCACCATTCTCCTTTTGTTTTTTTAGTTCCCTGGCTTCAACCGAATTCATGGTTTACAATTCTTTACTATTATATTGTCTGTCTTCAGATAACTGGTGTGGTTTCTGTTCCCTGGCTGAACGCTGGCTAATACCATAAACAAAATGGAGTTTTTGGAATCCTGGAGGCTTTGCATGAGTATTTGCTGAATGAATGAGTGAGTGAAGGAGTGAGTGAGCCAGGGCTCCCACTGCTGTCTGCAGCTGTCCATGCGCTGTGCACCTCGCAGGAGGAAATCAAGGCGCAGCTCAGAGCCCTCAGCCTCAGCCTCAGCCTCCCTCTCCTTGTTGCCGGGACTTTCATCCAGCTTTGGGGCTCCCTCCTGTGGGCTCTGCTGGTGTCAGACAGGGCAGCAGACAGTCTCTAAACTCCAGGGTAAAGATGGCCCCGGCTAGATGCGCCCTTCTGTCTGCACGAGGCCACTTGGAGCTACCAGGGATGACCAGTCGAGCTCTGCGTGTAAAACACAGCTTTTCTGTTGTCTCTGCAAGGCCTTCACATACAGCTCCCGAACTCTGGCAAATCTCAAACCTGAATACCCTGCTCTAGGAAAGAAAGTAGCCAGGGGGAGAAGTCTGGTTGACTATTACCCAATTGAAGTCCCACAGTAGGAAGTAAATGAACCTGATTAAAGAAAATGGAGTACATTTCTGGCTTAGCAGAGAAAAAAATATATAAATAAATTTTTGTATGGGCCTGAAATTTTCCCTTGTTACTTACTTAGGAGCTGGAATCCTAAAACGAGAGTGCCACCTGCTGCCCATCGTCAGATCCGGACCGGAACATCGCGGGTATTTCAAGGCAGGTGCCCTGAGTGGCACAATCGGGGCTAAAGCGTTCTATGTGAACACCGCACAAAGGATTCTAGGAGTGACTGCCGTGGCCACGTAGTTTCCACAAGGTGTTTGGCCCTGTCCAGAGTATGTGGACTTGCTACCTGTCCAGCACCAGGCACTCCTCTGTAAAAGTGCCTCTGTGAGGCCAGGCGTGGTGGCTCACGCCTGTAATCCCAGCACTTTGGGAGGCCAAGGCAGGCGGATCACCTGAGATCAGGAGTTCAAGACCAGCCTGGCAAACATGGTGAAACACCAACTCTACTAAATATACAAAAATTAGCCGGCATTGTGACATGCGCCTGTAATCCCAGCTACCCAGGAGGCTGACTCAGGAGAATCGCTGGAACCCAGGAGGCAGAGGCTGTAGTGAGCCGAGATCGCGCCACTGCACTCCAGCCAGGGCAACAGAGCAAGACTCAAAAACAAAAGTGCCTCCGTGGAACCTCTGGAGTATCCCTGCTTTCTGACAAAACTCTTGGCAGATGAAACTGAAATGGCACAGTTCATGTGTGGAAATAAGTGATTATGGCTTCGGATTAGATATAATAAGTAGATTACAAGAACCCGTGTCAGGGAACCATAGCATGATAGAGCCAGAAGGAGGCCTTCCAATATTCTTTACGAGAAAGCCATAGTGAGTCTTATTTTTAAAAATAATTTTAACCTTTATTTTATATGCAAGGGGTACAATGCAGGTTTGTTACCTGGGTATATTTCGTGATGCTGAGGTTTGGAGTCTAAATGATCCTGTTACCCAGGTACTGAGCACAGTGTCCATTAGGTAGTTTTTCAGCCATTACCCCCGTCTGTCCCTCCCCACTCTTGCAGTCCCCAGTGTTGACTGTTCCCTTCTCTATGTCCGTGAGTACCCAATGTTTGGCTCCCACTTATTATTATTATTATTGAGACTGAGTGTCGCTCTGTCGCCCAGGCTGGAGTGCAGTGGTACGATCTCGGCTCACTGCAACCTCCACCTCCCGATTTTAAACGATTCTCCTGCCTCAGCCTCCCAAGTAGCTGGGACTACAGGCGCCCACTACCACACCCGGCTAATGTCTGCATTTTTAGTAAAGACAGGGTTTCACCGTGTTGGGGCCGGGCTAGTCTCAAACTCCTGACCTCAAGTGATCAGGATGTTTTACATTTATTTTTATATTTATTTATTTATTTACATTTATTTCATGTGGAACTTATTTAGTATTGACATTGTTTGGACATTTTTCTTCTCCCGATCTCATGTTGAAATGTTATCTCTAATGTTGGAGGTGGGTCTGGTGGGAGGTGTCTGGGTCATCGGGGGCAGAGCCCTAATGAGTGGCTTGCTGTCATCGCCGTGGTGATGAGTGAGTTCTCACTGTTAGCTCACGTGAGATCTGGTTGTTGAAGGGAGTCTGGAGCCTCCCTTCCCTCTCTCTCTCGCTCCCTCTCTCACTATGTGACACACCCACTCCCCTCTTTGTCTTCTGCCATAACTAAAAGCTTCCTGAGGCCTCACCAGAAGCAGATGCTGGTACCACACCTCTTGTACAGTCTGCAGAAAGAACTGTAAGCCAAATAAACCTCTTTTCTTGATAAATTACCCATCCTTGGATATTCCTTTATAGCAACACAAAATGGATGAATGCAACAACTTTGTGGTAGATATATGATTTACCTGCTGTCCTACCACCAATTAAATTCCCCATTATAGCCCACATATATTCATGCCATCTTTCTCTATCTACCATAAAATGTATGAGTCTCTACTGAGTGACACATGAGCAGAATCAAGTGATATTCACAGCAAGACACCACAAGAGCCTAAGGCACTTCTGAATCATCAATGATTGGATTACGTTCAGTGAAATTTTAGTGTCAAGTCTATTTTCTTGTGTTCTAATATCCTAAAATTGAACATCCACATTGCTAAATGTGACATTTGGTGACTCACTGTCAGCAAGGATATCAATTGACCAGAATTCCTGTTCAAGTGTGCTTATAGCTCATTGCAAGATGGGGCAAGTCAAATCAAATTAGTTCCTCTGCAGATAAAACATTTTCATTTCAATAATAATTGAAGGCTTTCCGGGCAAGAGAAATGTATCTTAAGGTAAAATCTCAAAAAAAATTTAAGAATAACAAAGCATGTCAGTCATAATAGATATTTTTGTAACAGTGATAACATTTTGACCTAGCCAAATTATGTGGAGAGCCTACCGTACCTGACTTTGTGCTCCTCATAAGCAGCATGGGGGAGAAAGAGTGGCTAAGATGTGGTCTTGCCTCCTCTGAGTACATTGTCAAAAACTGCCTCCTTCTGCAGTCTCTCCATCCATATTACTAACTATACCATTCACCCAGATTTATTTCTCCCCACAGCAGTAAATACTATCTGAAATAATATATGATGTTTTTTTTTTGTTTTTTTTTTTTTTTTTTTTTTTTTTTTTTTTTTTTGGTTGAGACAGAGTCTTGCTCTGTCGCCCAGCTGGAGTGCAGTGGCCCGATCTCAGCTCACTGCAAGCTCCGCCTCCCGGGTTTACGCCATTCTCCTGCCTCAGCCTCCCAAGTAGCTGGGACTACAGGCGCCCGCCACCTCGCCCGGCTAGTTTTTTGTGTTTTTTTTTTTTTAGTAGAGACGGGGTTTCACTGTGTTAGCCAGGATGGTCTCGATCTCCTGACCTTGTGATCCGCCCGTCTCGGCCTCCCAAAGTGCTGGGATTACAGGCTTGAGCCACCGCGCCCGGCCAATATATGATGTTTATAAGGCAAAATAATGTAACGAGCATACCACTATTAGGCACTTCTTCCTTATTGGTTTTCTTTCTCTCTTGGGAGAACACAAGGTCCATGAAAGAAGAGACTTTGTGTCATTTTGTACTGAGTCCCCAGTGATGGGAAATAAGAAAAATGTTCAATAATGATTCATTGATTGGGGAATGATGATTGAACAAATCTATGTCAATATATATTTTAGTTTTTTTATACTGGGTCACTTTTTTATTTCGTATAAAACCAGATGTTTCTGATTTACGCAAAAAGATTATTAAAATTTAGTAGGTACTTCAATTGTTATGCATAACACATTTATAAACATGAAACATTTTGTAAGCCATATATATCTTCCTAATTCATTCATTTCCTACCAAATTATGTGTCTCACATTATTAAACACATCCCTTGGGCAACCGTCTTTTCCTTTGTAGTCATTGCAGTCATTTCACATTAAGATATACAAACTGCAGAAATATCATTAATTTGAAACAGGTCAGGTCTTGGACATTTATGGTAAGTGATCTACTGTGTAACCATTTACCGAGTGAATACTGTAAGCCAGGCAAGAGCCAGCACTTTGCATATGTTTAATTTTAATTACATGAAAACTCTAAGAATAAATAATATCCGCATTTTGCAGATAAGAAAACAGAGACAGACCAGCTTAGTAATAAATCTAAAATTTAATCTTGAATCAGTGTTAGTTCCTGGGTCAAACTCTTCTGAGTCCCGTATCTAAGCTTTCCTATGAATGTGATCATTCACGTGGACACTTTTTATTACATAAAACAATAACAATAAAAAGTGTTAAAGTATTTTCTCACATAAAAAACAGAACACTGTTATTTGCATAGATCATTAACATCAGCTTACTCATAAAAATGACATTTTCTGCTATTGATTAGATATTTAAATAATTCGTGACTGAGGCCTTCTTTAACTGGTAATTCAGGCAGGACAGGACAGAGTAGATCACTCTGAGTTCAGGGGTGCTGTGAACTCAGAAGTGTTATGAATGCAGAGGTGCTATGACCTCAGAGGTACCAAGGGATCAGGAATGCTGAATTTAGGGGTACCATGAGCTCAGGGGTTCTACAAATTCAAAAGTGCTATGAGTTTAGGGGTACAATGAGTTGAGAAGTACCAGTTGAGGGGTGCTATGAGTCTAGGAGTGCTGTGATTTCGGACATCTATGCGCTCTGTGATCTTACGAATTTAGGGATACTATGAGTTCAGGGGCACGATGAGTTCAAGGTGTTATGAGCTCATGGTAGGGCCACATTTTAGCTTGTATGAACCCTGGGCATTTTTGCCTTTGTGTGACTTTCTCCATAGAAAGTATTAAAAATGTGTATTGGTATAAAGATTAACATAAAACAAACTAGATTCACTATTATATATTCGTTATTTCCCATTAATTTCTCTTCTGATATTAAAATAAATTATAATTTAAACATTTTCATGGGCCTTTAAAAGTATCATGGGCCCTGGGCCCTGTGCCTGCAGTCGGCCCCGATGCCTGGGGCTAGGCAGTGTGCCTGACACACGTGTGTGCTCTCCACTTCCTCAATTTCAACTGCTAGAGAGTTAATCATTCAAATCATATGCCCACTAAGGTAAAATAGCATTAGAAGAATTGACCTTAGGTTGGTATTTTATATGCCATTTAAATTGACAAGAGCAGAGACCCGTGTCTGTGTTCTCTGATGAAGGCAGGGATGCTGGGGAACAGAGGCCGACCTTGGGGAGGGTCCTGCTGATCTAGCTCTTTGGGGAGACAGCGCAGACTCCTCCCCTTCCCACAGTGGTACCTAAGGCTTGCCTCGGCGATACCCTACATTATCTGTCTACACATGTGGCCCTTCCACCGTCTTCTGTGGTCGTTACATTGTCTGTTGTCTCTACATATAACAACATATGTTCTTATAAAAAACAGCATATTTGGGCCCACTTCCTTTCATTCTTTTTCCTAGCATCCATGCACACATGCATGCACATGCACACGTATTAACATCAGAACCATGCTGTGCCTATGGATTAAGTTCTGCACATTTCCCCTTGTCCTTAAAATTTACGGCTTTTATGGCTCTTCCCTAAGTCCGTGTTTTCAGTTTTTTGTTAGCACACTAGATTTTACCTGCTTAAATATTTTCCAAAGATTTGGAAGTCACATCCGATTTTAAATCTAACAATAAATTACTTTTTTTTCTTTGAAACGGAGTCTTGCTCTGTTGCCCAGGCTTGAGTGCAGTGGCACAATCTCAGTTCGCTGCAACCTCTGCCTCCCGGATTCAAGTGATTCTCCTGTATCAGCTCCCCTAGTAGCTGGGATTACAGGCATGCACCACCATGCCCAGCTAATTTTTGTATTTTTAGTAGAGATGGAGTTTTGCCGTGTTGACCAGGCTGGCCTGGAACTCCTTAGGTGATCTGCCCCCTCTGCCTCCCAAAATGCTGGGATTATAGGCATGAGCCACCTCACTCGGCCAGGAAGTTTTTTTTTGTTTTGTTTTTGTTTTTTGAGACAGAGTCTCGCTTGTTGTTCAGGCTGGAGTGCAGTGGTGCAATCTCGGCTTACTGCAGCCTCTGGCTCCCGGGTTCAAGCAATTCTCCCACCTCAGCCTCCCGAGTAACTGGGACCACAGGCACACAGGGCCATGCCCAGCTAATTTTTGTGTTTTTAGTAGAGACGGGGTTTCACCCTGTGGCCAGGATGGTCTTGATCTCCCGACCTCGTGATCTACCCCCTTCAGCCTCCCAAAATGCTGGGATTACAGGCGTGAACCACTGTGCCTGGCCATTAAGTTACTTTTAAGCTATAAGAACATTACTGGACATATGTTTCTCTAGGTACCAGAATAAAATCATGACATGGTAACCACTGTGCACCCCACATAAGATGGGGTATTTAGCATTGCTTTAATTCAGCATCACCTCCCATATCCCAGACTTTGTTAATAAAATCTGGGGTTTGAGACCAGCTTGTTCTTATTCAATTACTGTTTTTCTATTAAATATAATTCCATATTAAATTTGAGATTGTCAGTAAAACTAAATTTATAACATTTTAAATGTCATTTTAAAACTAAATTTATAACAGAATAAGTTTTATGACATATTTAGTAGATTTCGTTGTTCACTATTAGTCCTTTTATATCAAAATTATCCATTTGCTAACAGTGGTTAATTGCTTAGTTGGCTCTAGGTCATCTAAAACAATTTTTACCAGAATAGCACATTCGTGCCTATTTCTTGAACCTTGCATACTCAAAAATATCTTTCTGTAGTCTTCACATGAAAAATAACTCAACTGGGCATATATTTTGGTTTTGCAACTATTTTCCTTCAAAACAGCAAATGTTCCTTCATCAGATTCTGGTATTTAATGATTCCCTGAGGCCGTCCTAATTTCTGAACTTCTGTAGGTAACCTATTTTTTCTGCCAGACTGATTGTTGGGTTTTGTTTTCTTGATCCTTGAAATGCCAAAATACAACCACTTCTCATGTCACTGATGTCTCATCCTGGTAACCTCCTTCTAATTGCACTCAGGTCGTTTTTTCAGCTCAGGCTCAGGAAAGGTCCAACCACACCATATCCACCTCACCCTCACCCTCCCACCATGATGTCTTTGGTGACTATTCCATCCATTGGTTCTACTTGACATTCTTCCTAGGGAACAGCCCTAACTTCTTTCTGTCTCTGTTCCTCCTTTTATGCATGTTGAGTGTTCACCAGATGCTGTATGTCGTGCTGAATTCCCATACATATTTGCTGCTGTCCCAACTGTGGTACTCTGTCCGGAGCCATGAGGCCCAGAATTAGCCGACCTCTGTTGCTTGATCTCCTCAAAGCGGAGACAAGACGGCACATTTCCGGGTTCTTTATTACAAACCTTTCCCGCTCGCACCTAAACCCTTCCCGCGCGCGCTAACCTTTCCCGCGCGCACGCTAGCCTTTCCCGCGCGCGCCTAAACTGTTCCCGGGTGCGCAAGCCTTTCCCGCGCACGCGCAAACTTTTTCCCGCCCAGGAAGATATGCAGCCTACGGCGCAGGCACGATCCCGCGCCCGGGAACATTACAAGCCCATGGCGCATGCGCAATTATAATTTGAGTAAACCCAGCCTCCTGTCACCGCCCTGGCCCAACCTCTTCCTCTGCCAGCCTATATAAGGCGTTGCACCGCCACCATTAAACGAGACTTGATCAGGCTGTTTGCCTTGTCTCTATTTCTTGTGTTTTCTTATCTCCTCCATTCCCACTCCCCCTTCCAGGGCCCGTTCGACTGTCCTGCAGGTCGGGACAGTACTCTCAGGAGATATTGTGATCCTGTAATGCAGACGGAAGACTTACCCAGATCCACACACGCTGTAAGTGCTGGCGTTGAGCTTCAAGTCTGAGTGAGATCCCGAATCTCATGCCTTTTCACCCCAATGCTGTACTTTCTTTTCTTCTGTCCATCCCACCGTTTGTGTGTCATTTCCTTTCCTCTCCATTCTCAGAGAGAGTCTCAGGTTTGTCTCCCTTACTACGGATCAGGTTTTCCAAGGTGTCATTTCTGATTTACCATCCCCACATAGATTAATTCAGCACTGAATTTCTCGTTTCCTTTAATATTTTCTTATTTTACTTATCTCGCCTTTCTTTATCTGGGCTGCTTCCATATCAGTCTGTTCTCCCTTTGACATTTTGTTCCATTTCAAAAAGGCAATTTGATTTTTTATCTAAGCATGATCATTTTTTCCTAAAATGTTTCAGTTTTCTTTTTTTTTTGTAGAAAAACATTGTTTCCAGTGAAATTTTAGCACGAGGCTGACTTTATCAGGCCCATACTATTTTTTCAAAGACTTCTCCTGTTTCTTGTTTACTTGTCCAAGAAGGCAGAACTCTACTAGCACAAAAGAACAAGCATGCTGTGTGTCCCCACTCCCACCCTTCCCGAGTGGCTGTCCCAGGAAGAGCTGGGGGACACACGCAGCTTTTCTGTCACTAGGAGGCCTGCTGCTGGAATGTCTTTGCTAAACTATGAAAGGAGCTTTTCCTGTCTTCGCCGTCTGACCTTGTGACCCTTTGTAAAATTTGAGGATCTCAGAAATAACAGCCTTCCAGATGCCCAGACGCCAAAGCTCTTCCAGACTCTGTCCCTATTCTTAGTGCTTTATTTGGGCCACTACACTCCCCAGAACGAGCCTCCCCCAGAGGCTCTAGAATTCTCTAGCTCAATCTAGCAGCAGAAGTAGCTATCTGGGGAGGACAAATCTGACCGTGCCAAAAAGTAGCACCTAGAGAGTCGAGGCGTGACATGTTCTGGTTTCACAGATGGTGAGGCTCTGACCTGGTGTGGAGCATGGAGAGGGATGGAAGCCAGTTGACCCATTCCTGAGGCCAGACCTGCATTGTCCACCAAGTGACATTAGCCCTACCACTTGTGGAAAGTCTTCCCAAACTCTGGCAAGGGATTGGCTGTTAGTCCTAGTTCTGAGAGTTGCAAATATATTGTTTTCTTATAAATGGGCATTGAGGGAGACTGAATCAGGAGGGGCTAGCCAGGTGACCTTTTAAATTAGAAATCTTAAGCCACACACAGTGGCTCATGCCTGTAATCACAGCACTTTGGGAAGCCAAGGTGGGCAGATCACTGGAGGTCAGAAGTTCGAGACCTGGCCAACATGGTGAAATCCCATCTCTACTGAAACTACAAAAAAAATTAGCTGGGCATGGTGGCACATGCCTATAATCCCAGCTACTTAGGAGGCTGAGGCAGGAGAATCTCTTGAACCCAGAGCCAGAGGTTGCAGCAAGCCAAGATTGCAACACAGAACTCCAGCCTGGGCAACAGAGTGAGACTCTATCTCAAAAAAAAAAAAAAAAAAAGACTGGGTGCCGTGGCTCATGCATGTAGCCCTAGCACTTTGGGAGGCTGAGGCGAGCAGATCACAAGGTCAGGAGTTTGTGACCAGCCTGGTCAACATGGTGAAACCCCTGTCTCTACTAAAGATATAAAAAATTAGCCAGGCATGGTGGCACACGCCTGTATTCCCAGCTACTCGGGAGGCTGAGGCAGGAGAATCACTTGAATCTGGGAGGCGGAGGTTGCAGTGAGCCGAGATTGCTCCATTGCACTCCAGCCTGGGTGACAGGGCAAGACTTTGTTTCAAAAACAAAACAAAACAAAACAAAATTAGAAACCTTAGGCCAGGTGTGGTTGCTCATGCCTGTAATCCCAGCACTTTGGGACGCTGGAATGAGAGGGTTGCTTGATCCCAGAAGTTCGAGACCAGCTTGGGCAATCTGGTGAGACCCCATCTCTAAAAAAAACCTTAAAAATTACCAGGGTGTTGTGGCACGCACCTTTAGTCCAAGCTACTTGGGAGGCTGAGGCAGGAGGATTGCTTGAGCCCAGGAGTTAGAAGTTACAGTGAGCTATGATCACACCACCATGTTCCATCCGAATGACAGTGTGAGACTCTGTCTCTAAATTTAAAAAATAATAAGAAGAAGAAAATAAAATCAAAAGTAAATTAGAAACTCTCTTGACATTTTCCTTCCTCCAACATGAAATATCACTGAATCACTGGATAACTTCAAGTTAACATTGAAAGTTTTAAGTATCTAATCAATACATGGATAAAAGGGAATGATAATGATGTCCTCAATGTGCCTACTGCCCTGTATGACTCTTCAGTCCTAGCCTATCCACACATAGCTGGGACACTCATTTTGTGAAGCAGATCCAGGGACAACCTGATATTGTGCTTCTCTTGTTCCTGGCCCTTCTCAAGAGTCCAGGACGACCCACTCAAAACTCAGAAACCTCTGCTTAACAAGGAGACCCTCACCCTGGCACTACAGCACTAAAATCAAGCACTGTTCCAGAGGCCACACCAAGCCCCCATCTGAGGACCATGTTAGGTCTAGAGGGAGCAGAGACCTGAAGATTCCCTATATCCCCCAGCGTAACTGGCTTCATTCAAGATATCTGAGTACTGGGTGGAGAGTGAGGTTATAGGAAGTAGCAGAACTCCTTGTTGTACTTTTTATTTGCATTAAATGCACTGTTTCCACAACAATACCACCAAAACTTCTCAACTGCTGGGAGGACCAGCTGTGACAATGAGCTACTACTTAAAAATCCGCAAGGTTTTATTGTCAGTTTCAGCAGCTCTTATCAAACATTCTGGATCTTAACACCAAATGATGAGGTCTGGCTGGCCTAGGCCTTCGCTGCTGCCTGGCCACAGCTCCCCAGCCTGAGGCTGGGGCTTCCCCGTGGTCCCCCACGTCTGCACTGTTGGAGAGTAGAGGACGGTCACCCCAACTGTTTCATTTCTGTCTGCCAGGTGTGAGATGGCTCTTCTGAATCACTGTCAGGACAGGCTCCTGCAAACCCTCCTACTGAACTGACCTGAATCCCCAAAGGGCAGCTGAGCTCTCGTGCATTGTGCCCTGGGGTCAAGGACTTGGCTTCTTGACATGTTGGGCCTCAGATAGTTTCTGGGAAGAACATGGCCTTTGGGAGCAATAAATCCTAGGTTAAAAATCCTAGCTCTGACATTTACTCATACCTACCAAGTTACATGGTCATTCTCAGCTTCTGATTCCTCATGTATAAATTGGGGGAATGTGACAATTTAGTGAAGAAATAGATGCAAAGTGTCGAATTGCCTTGGACAGAGCACAAATGCTAGCTTTGCTACTTTTCCCTCTCCGCCTGGCTGTTGACATAAGAGCTAGGACTACAAGTCTAGCCTGATGGCCAGCTGGGTAGAACTATGATCACCCATATTCTTTCCCCTGCCCTGAAAATTTTCTGGCAGGAAAAAAATCTATCAAACATGACTTCCAACACCAGCCCCCAATACTTCTCTCCAAGTCTTTTGTGATTAGGGAGGGTTGGGTGTTAAGGAGCTGTTCATGGGCCTTCAACAGAAATCCATTCCCAAATAGCTTGGGGAGCAGGGCCCCGTTGGCATCTGTGAGTAACTCTGGGCGATAAAGAGCTTTTGAGGTGTTATGGGCTCTGAATCTGGTACAAGTTCTTTCTGATCAACCTGTTAGAGCAAAGCAAGTGTGCTTCCCCACTTCCTGCCTCTCAGCCTCCCCTGCACAGACAGGACAGAACAGCCACCAGGGAAGAACAGCCGCTGGTCCTGTGCCTGCAGGGAGACGTGGCTCCTCTGAACCACCGTCACAACCATGTCCTCTGGTCCTCTAGGAAATCATCCCCTTGAATCCAGAGATGAATATATTTACTGATATTATAAATATTTATATTTATTTACTGTTTTTCTTCTGCTAGATAATAGTACTATGTAACTATATAGAAAATATATCAAATTTCGGCCGGGCGCGGTGGCTCATGCCTCTAATCCCAGCAGTTTGGGAGGCCGAGGGGGTCGGAGATCTAGACCATCCTGGCTAACACGGTGAAACCCCGTCTCTACTAAAAATACAAAAAATTAGCCAGGCGAGGTGGCGGGCGCCTGTAGTCCCAGCTACTGGGGAGGCTGAGGCAGGCGAATGGTGTGAACCTGGGGGGCGGAGCTGGCAGTGAGCCAAGAATGTGCCACTGCACTCCAGCCTGGGCGACAGGGCAAGACTCCATTTCAGAAAAAAAAAAAAATATATCAAATTTCTCATTTTTCCTATGAGAATTTTTTTCTTGATGGTTTTCTATTTGTTTTTGAGATGTGGTTAAGAGAGAGCAAATACCAGAGGCGGTATCAAGGGGAAGCCGTTAGAAGGATGAAGAACAGAGGGTAAGTTCTCTGGGGATCACAAGGTGGGGTGCAGGGCTGCAGCCGGAGGCAAGCGGTGGGGGCACAGCAGGAGATGAGAAGAAACAGCAGAGCAGGGTCTGCACCGCGGTGGACGCCTTTAACCCCAGCGCTTTGGGAAGCTGAGGTGGGAGGATCCCTTGAAGCCAGGAGTTCAAGGCTGCAATGAGTCTGGGCGACAGAGCCAGACCCCGTCTGAGAGAACCTGAAGCACAGCAGGCGGGGAGACAGCCACTCCCTGTGCCCAGGAGCCCTGCCCTCCGCTGCCAGAGGAACCTTCGTGCTTCTGAGTGGCGGAACCGGGGGAA
This sequence comes from Trachypithecus francoisi, assembly GCF_009764315.1. Taxonomy (NCBI): domain Eukaryota; kingdom Metazoa; phylum Chordata; class Mammalia; order Primates; family Cercopithecidae; genus Trachypithecus; species Trachypithecus francoisi. Next base: position 42,058,921 of record NW_022681464.1, on the reverse strand, counting down.
ATGGGCAGTCTGTGTGTAGCGTATCAGAACTCTCCCACAGTAAGTACATGTTACCAAGTGACCTTTATTTTGTCTGGGGACCTTGAAACAAAACAAAACACAAATACACAAACAGAAAATCAGATGTCCAAGGGAATAACTACGTACATAGGTACTCATTTTTACAGCTTTCTCAATTCCAGGGTGCCTAGAAGCTCCCAGCAGCCATGAGGCAGGTGGATAGTTCACTGGCACCTGCCATTCCAGAGGAGCGCTTTAAAACAGCTGTTTCAGGCACTTCTGCAAAGCAAGGGAATAGCGTTCTTGCCAGCTCCTTGTCCAAACAGAAACATTCCTGTGATCCAGCCAGTAAAATCGGTAGCCTTTGACCTCTGGAGGCTGTGACAAAACCCTGCTTTCCTTGCAAATAACAGAGCTGATTATTTTCCAGCCTTTGATAGCGATTTGGCCACTGCCCAAACCCGTATAATTAGCATCCTCTGCTTCTATCAACCAGAAACGCCACAGACGGAGCCCTGGATCTACTACACAGGGAGAAGTATGCTATCTGGATCTGGCTAATTAGATGATTTTCATACTAAATGCACTGACTGATAACCTGAAAATTTACCTCAAGCTTGAAAGAATCGGGTGACGAACTGTTTGTGCAAGAGCAAACTGTACGGATTCTCTTTTGGCCTCCAGATTTTCTTTTCTTTCTTTTTAAAACATAGACAGAAGTGTGTTTGTTGCTCTCAGTACCGGAGGCTAGAAGTTCATGGTCAAGGTGCTGGCAGATTTAGTGTCTGGTGTGGGACTCATAGATGGCACCTTGTTGCTGGGCCAGCACAGGGCAAAGAGGGGAAGAGAACTCCCTGGAGCCTCTTTTAGGAGGGCGCTAAGGCCATTCCGGAGAATGGAGCCCTCTGACTTCACCACTGTCCAAATACCTCATTTCTTAATACTGTCATATTGGGTATTAGGTTCCGACATGTGAATTTGGGGAGGACATTCAGACCACAGCAATATAAGACCACATCTAAGAAGTAACTATCAATTGCTTTTTTAATTAAAAAATTATAAAATTGATGTTGAATATTATATCAAAATCCTTACATTTAAAGAGATGTCTATGATTTTTTTCTTATGTAGTAATAATACATGTTTTAATACATATCCAATGAATGTACCATCTTTGTAATACTTATACGAAAACTTAGACATAGTGGTTTTTTTTGGGGAGGAGTGGCGGGGACGGGGTCTCGCTCTGTCGCCCAGGCTGGAGTACAGTGGCATGATCTTGGCTCACTGCAACCTCCCCCTCCCGATTTCAAACAATTCTCTGCCTCAGCCTCCCGAGTAGCTGGGATTACAGGCACCTGCCACCATGCCTGGCTGGTTTTGTTTTGTTTTGTTTTTCAGTAGAGACAGGGTTTCACCACCTTGGCCAGGCAGGTCTTGAACTCGCAGGCGTGAGTCACTGTGCCTGGCTGACATGGTGTATTTTAAAAAACTGATACTAGATTCTATTTGCTAACATTTGACTTAGGATTTTTGCATTGATATTTATGGGTGAGATTTTTCTGCACAGTTGGGGTGTTTTATTTTTGTTAGATTTTATATCAATGTTATGCTGACTTCATAAAAAGAATGTGAAAGCTCTGCTTCTTTTTTCCATGATCTTTTAACAATTTAAATAACGTTGATGTTATCATTTTAAGGTAAAGAGCAGAAATAAATGATTTGGGAGACATAAAGTGGTAGAAATCAATCTGAGAGCTGTTTTTTAGAAAAAATAATTTTCCAAAATTGTAGCTAACTAGCCAAGAATATTAATAAAGCACACATACACATAAAAAACTTTTAATGAGGAAACTGCAGATACAGAGAAAATTTAAAGAACCATGAGACTAGCTTGGTCAACTCTATGTAGATAAATTTATAACTTCGATAAACTAAATAATTTTCAAAGCAAGTGTGTTACATAGAGTCATTAACTTTGGATAAAAAATCGGTCAAGTGTGGTGACTCAAGCCTGTAATCCCAACACATTGGAAGGCCGAGGTGGGTGGATCACCTGAGGTCAGGAGTTCAAGACCAGCCTGACCAACATGGCGAAACCCTGTCTCTACTAAAAATACAGAAACTGGCCGGGCGTGGTGGCTCACGCCTGTAATCCCAGCATTTTGGGAGGCCGAGGTGGGCGGATCATGAGGTCAGGAGATCCAGACCATCCTGGCCAACATGGTGAAACCCCATCTCTACTAAAAGAAATACAAAAAAATTAGCCAGGCGTGGTGGCGGGCGCCTGTAGTCCCAGCTACTTGGGAGACTGAGGCAGGAGAATGGCGTGAACCCAGGAGGTGGAGCTTGCAGTGAGCCGAGATGGCGCCACTGCACTCCAGCCTGGGCGGCAGAGCGAGACTCTGTCACAAAAAAGAAAAAAAAAAACAATTACCCGGGCTTGGTGGCTCATGCCTGTAATCCCAGCTACTTGGGAGGATGAGACAGGAGACTCACCTGAACCCAGGAGGCGGAGGTTGCAGTGAGCCGAGATCGCACCAGTGCACTCCAGCCTGGGCAACGACAAAAAAAAGGGAGACTCCTTCTCAAAAAAAAAAAAAAAAAAATCTAGTAAGACAAATTTCCATTTAAAAGATGAAGAAAGCAGCCATACATAAATATATACACCCGGTTTCCCAGATAAATTCTTCCAGTTTTTCTTGATAACTGAGAGACCCATGTGGGCCATTCGGAGCAGGGGTTGGGGAGGGCAGGGCAGAAGAATGCCACAGAGATTGGCAGTGACAGCAGCAATGTTGGTCCGTGTCATGCAGTCAGCCTGGTTTGTGGGTGAATCTGCAGTTCTGTGAAAGGGTGAGTGTGCAATTGTACAGCCAGAGAAGGAGGCCACTGGGACACAGTGACATTGTCTTTGTCCCTGTTGAAGGTGGTGCTGTTTAATTATAGAAGGAAAATAATCCAGAAATGGATACCAACTACTTAATACATAAATTAGCAACCGTGCCATGAGTGGATGATGTGAGCAGTTTGGTCCTGGAATAACAGCTCTATTTTGTGTAAGCCTGAGAATTCTGAAGAAAGGCTTTCTATTTCCCTTTTTCTTTTATGCCATTAAATAGAAACCTGAAAGTTAACAAAGCCTCAGCTGATATCAGTCAGCTTTGTGAACAAGCAAACCAACCACCAGCTAGGAAGCATCTATTGTATGGCTCCTCAGTTCACAGCGGAAACCAAACTACAAGGTGAGAGATAAGCAGAGATACCTTTCCCAGATCCTCAACCCAAGAAGGGAGCACGTAGGAGGCTCGGGCAGATTCTGTCCGTGGAGTGGGTTGTGGCGGAAGAGAAAGAGACAAAAAGAGAAAGAGAATTTGTATTTTCCTAGGTATCCTTAAATCCATTATTCGTTAATTAGAGGAAAACATGCCTTGTTGAGGGGTAAATCCCACCACCAGAATGAGCAGGATAGAGGGACCCCGTTCCCTGACTCTGTAAGTCCCATGGTTTAGAGAGCAGCCTTCTAGCGTGTTCAGCCATTCAGCTGTCTCATCAGGGAGTGCTTTAGATGAACAAATGTGAGCATTCTAACATTACTGGAGGGATTATTACATCGTATTAAATATTTCATTTATCTGACATCACCCTACTGACTCATTGCTATAATTTATTAAATCAGCCTCCAAGTAGAACTATTTGATAGTTTTCCATCGTGAGGCTTGACTTTCAGGTCCTCTTCCCCTACACCTGTAAATGTGCTCCTTCCCTTTCTGTTTCTATCTGGTTCCATTTCCCTAAGTGACATGGGGAGGTGGCAGGTCCCAGGCCACGTGAGTGGAGTAGGTAGACGGGGTGAGAGGTAAGTGGGGAAGAGAGACAAAGGCAGGTGGGGTTCAGCACAGCTGGTGTCCATGGACTTCTGGTCAGTCTGGTAGTCATCAGGGCTCAGGCGATCAGCATGGAGTTAAGGGGCCACCCACACGTCTAGATACCTGAGGCTAGAGCAGACAGAGGATGGACAACTTCCAACCTTGAACTAGTTGGAATTCTCCCATCAGAAGTCAGCTCAGGCTGAGAATCAAAGCAAGATCTCATCTCTACAAAAAAGTTATTAAAAAAAAAAAAAGCCAGGCATGTTGGTGCACACCTGGAGTCCCAGCTGCTCTTGAGGCTGAGGCAAGAGGATGAGGCAGGAGGATTGCTTGAGGCCGAGGGTTTGAGGCTGCTGTGAGTGCACCACTGTACTCCAGCCCAGATGACAGAGAGAGACCCTGTCTCTAAAAATAAGTAAAGAAGAGAAGATAAAAGAAGAAAAGAAAAGAAGAGAAGTCATCAACAAATATTGTTACATTAAAAGCATCCTGGTGGGGCAGCAGCATGCCTTTGCCTCGGCCTTCCCACGCATTGATTCGTTCTATAAGTACTTTATCCTTTCATTTCATTAGTATTTATAGAACAACTACTATGGGCCAGGTATTTCACAGGCATTGAGACCAAAGTTGGTTCCAGATGTCAGGGACTTACACAGTCAAGTGGAGTAACTGCCATTTACCTTGGGCAGGGTGCATTAGATCATTTTCAATCCTTCCTGCACCTCTGCCATGATAAGTATTATAATCACCATGTTTTAAAGGAGATGTTAAATATCTTTTGTGAGTTTGCACAGCCAGGAAGTAACTGGCCTAGCATTTGGATTTAGATCTTTGTGACACCAGAGCCTGTGCTTGCTTTTTGTTGTGGAAAGAGATCCTTGGCCGGGAGCGATGGCTCATGCCTATAATTCCAGCACTTTGGGAGGCTGAGGCGGGCGGATCACAACATCAGGAGATCAAGACCCTCCTGGCCAACATGGTGAAACCCCATCTCTGCAGAAAATACAAAAATTACCTGGCTGTGGTGATGCATGCCTGTAATCCCAGCTACTCGGGAGGCTGAGGCAGGAGAATCGCTTGAACCAGGGAGTCGGAGGTTGCAGTGAGCCAAGATCTTGCTCCAGCCTGGCAACAGAACGAGACTCCCTCTCAAAAAAAAAAAAAAAAAAAAAATCCTCCTCACCCTAAATAAAGCTCAGGGGCTGTTATCTTTCAGTGGGCTCTGCAAAACCGAAGAGTAGTGTACAGCCATCTAGGAATTCTCATTGAAGGAGTTTAAAAACGACACTTCATCTTTTTGCTCATTGAGGTCTAAGGCGAAGCACTCAGCTTTTCTCCAGGATTACTGATATTTCTGGCCTTGGATTATTTCACTGGAATTCTCTTCCACAATGTTCAACACCCATTACATCTCCACCCACCTGGAAACTGGGTCTATGTTTGTTCTGGGAGGCTCTCTTCCAGGCTTTAATTGAGAGATAAGCATGGTTATGGACCAAAATATTTCAGATCAATTGGCGATCTTAGTAACTTGGATGAAAGCCCCCATCTGTGACAGTAAGACAGGCATGCCCAGGCATTTGCATGGGACCTGAGCTGTGTGCACTGTTTCAGAGACAGGCCTGGAGAGAGCTAAGCTCATGTGAAACTTACTGAAGCTTTTTTTTTTTTCTTTTTCTTTCTTTATTTTTTTTTTTTTGAGATGGAGTCTCACTCTGTGGCCCAGGCTGGAGTGCAGTGGCCCCATCTCGGCTCACTGCAAGCTCCGCCTCCCGGGTTCACGCCATTCTCCTGCCTCAGCCTCCTGAGTAGCTGGGACTACAGGCGCCTGCCACCATGCCTGGCTAATTTTGTTTTTGTATTTTTAGTAGAGACGAGGTTTCACCGTGTTAGCCGGGATGGTCTAGATCTTCTGACCTCGTGATCTGCCCGCCTCAGCCTCCCAAAGTGCTAGGATTACAGGTGTGAGCCACCGTGCCTGCCCGTACCGAAGCATTTTTATTTGTAAAATACAATGATCCTTTCGATCCCAGTCCTAATTTCATCATCTCCCCTTTCTGTTGCATGGAACTCAGTGTATATAGCAGCATTTGAGTGATGGCCACGTCGTTTCTGCGTGGCACCACTCCGTTAAACCTAAACCCTTTACCACACCCCTCCCTGAGTGGCACTGTTTCTTCAATTATTACTCCTTCATGGTTTCCAGAGTGGGTTCTTTTTCATTAGCTCCACCAGGATAGATTATGCTGAGAAATGTAGTATATCTTCCAAGTAGTTAACTGATCTTCAGTGACCTCAGAATAGAAACAGAGAGAAATAATGCTCTACTGTGACTCACATCTCAAAAGAAGAAACATAACCTTCTAATTAAATAAATCTAGCTGGAGCGATGCTTTCTCAACTATTTAAAAATAGGAAGCATATCAAAATCCGGGCAAAAGTTGGCATAACAAAATATGGTTGGTAGCTGCTTCTGGATAGTAGACAGTAGTGGTGATATTAACTTTATTCTTGATATTTTTCCTTTTCACTCAGTGTCTATAACAAGCATGGAATATTATCACAGTCACAACAAACACAGTAAACATTTTGTTAACTCTTAGTTTATAAAGTGTTATCCAAAAAAGGCATATTTAAACTGTATTCATGTTATGCACACATGAAGTCACTTGAAGCTAGAGATTTGAGTTGACTTTTCAAGAAAGTCTCAATTTTAGGCTTTTGTCTATCACCATGGCAAAACCTAAGTGACGATCCTACTTAAAACTAAAAATTCTGGGCCGGGCATGGTGGCTCACGTCTGTAATCCCAGCACTTTGGGAGGCCGAGGCGGGCGGATCACGAGGTCAGGAGATCCAGACCATCCTGGCTAACACGGTGAAATCCCGTCTCTACTAAAAATACGAAAATAAAATTAGCTGGACATGGTGGCGGGTGCCTGCAATCCCAGCTACTCGGGAGGCTGAGGCAGGAGAATGGCGTGAGCCCGGGAGGCAGAACTTGCAGTGAGCCGAGATTGTGCCACTGCACTCCAGGCTGGGTGACAGAGCGAGTCTCTGTCTCAAAAAGACAAAACAAAACAAAACAAAACAAAAAAAAAACAGACAAAAAAACCCACTAACACTAAAAATTCTGGATATATTTTCTTTTCTTTTTTTCTTTTTTTTTTTTTTTCTGGAGACAGAGTCTCACTCTGTCACCCAGGCTGGAGTGCAGTTGCATGATCCCCATTCACTGCAGCCTCTGTATCCTGGGTTCAAGCAATTCTCCTGCCTCCACCTCCTGAGTAACTGGGGTTACAGGTACCCACCACCACGCCCGGATAATTTTTTCATATTTTTAGTAGTGACAGAGTTTTATCATGTTGTCTAGGATGGTCTCAAACTCCTGACCTCAGGTGATCTGCCCTCCTGAACCTTTCAAAGTGCTGAAATCACAGGCATGAGCCACCGCACCCAGCCTTGAGTATCTTTTTCTTTCTTTTTCTTTTTCTTTTTTTTTTGGTGAGGCAGTCTTGCTCTGTCACCCAGGTTGGAGTGCAGCGGCGTGATCTTGGCTCATCATAACCTCTGCTTCCTGGGTTCAAACAATTCTCCTGCCTCAGCCTCCTGAGTAACTGTGATTACACACCCAGCTAACTTTTGTGTTTTTAGTAGAGATGGGGTTTCACCATGTTGGCCAAGCTGGCCTCAAACTCCTGACCTCAGATGTTCTGCCTCAGCCTCCCAAAGTGCTGAGATTACAAGCATGAGCCACTGTGCCTGGCCAAATATTTTTAAAAATTGTTTTAGATGCAGCAGTGACCTGGCAAGTGACAATTCAGAGGGAGAAGGAAGCAGGCATTTTCCAAAACAAAGCATTTGCTAACTTAGATGAGCAAGAACTTAGTTTCCATAGCTTTTTAGAGCATGAGGGAAAAGAGACAGAGCCTGAGTTGCCCCCAGGTGAGAAGTCTGTCCCCATGCCTTGCAAAGAAAGCTCAACTCCATCCAAATGGCTAATCCTCAGATTAAGGGGGAACTGGAAACAAACCCACGTTCCTACCCCCAAGATAGCTAGAGAAACATCCTGTTTTCAACACTGGGTATGAGCAAAGAAAAAAATCTCCACCTAGAATTCATAACACCATACTAGGCCTTAAGCAGGTATGCAGCCCAAATTTGCATCACAGGGTCATCCAAAGCTGTAATCCTATGAACTAGCTTAAAGAAGTCACACATAGGTGAGGACCCCAAGAGCCAACAGAGGAATATGCAAATCCTTTCTGGAGGAAGGAATTCCGTCCCCACTCCAACCTGTGTTTCAAGGGATTCTTTCAGATAAAGCTCCACAGTCAAAATTCACAAAATTTACAAGGAAACAAGGCCTTAGAGAAAGACTCAACTGAACCAAAAATTAGCAGAACTGGAATAAGACGTTATATGTTAAAGTTATCAGACAACAGATGTAAAATAAGTATTTAAATATTTTATTTATTTTATTTTATTTTATTTTATTTTATTTTATTTTGAGACAGAGTCTCGCTCTGTCGCGGCCCAGGCTGAAGCGCAGTGGCCGGATCTCAGCTCATTGCAAGCTCCGCCTCCCGGGTTTACGCCATTCTCCTGCCTCAGCCTCCCCAGAGTAGCTGGGACTACAGGCGCCCGCCACCTCGCCCAGCTAGTTTTTTGTATTTTTTTTTTAGTAGAGACGGGGTTTCACCGTGTTAGCCAGGATGGTCTCGATCTCCTGACCTCGTGATCTGCCCGACTCAGCCTCCCAAAGTGATGGGATTACAGGCTTGAGCCACCGTGCCCGGCCTTAAATATTTTAAATAAAATAGAAAGATAAAGGATTGAAAATAGTAATGAGGTAAAGATTAGAATGAGATCTAGCAGATTGGAATAAGAGCCAAGAAGAATTTCTAAAAATTAAAAATACAACAATGAAAATTAAAAATTGAGTGAATGTTGTTCAACTGGTCAAGACTTAGCTGAAGAGAAATTAGTGAACTGGAAGCTGAACCTGATGATATTTTCCAGAATTTAGCCTATAGCAAAGAAAGTGATGAAAAATAAGAAAAAGAGGTTAAGACCTAAGATACAGTGAGAAAAATCTAACAAACACTGAATGGAATTGCAGAGAGTGCAAAATAGGGAGAGGCACTCATGTCACTGCAGAGAAATTCCCAGAATTGACCAAAAAATTAATCCACAGATTCAAGAAGTGAGTGACTCTCAACCAAGCCTGATAAATAAAACACTAAAAAGCATCAAAATGAAAGTGAAGAACACAGCCTGGGCAATGTGACAAAAGCCCATCTCTACTAAAAATACAAAAAACTAGCCGGGTTTGGGCCGGGCGCAGTGGCTCATGCCTGTAATCTCTACACTTTGGGAGGTCGAGATGGGCAGATCATAAGGTCAGGAGTTAGACCAGCCTGGCCAACATGGTGAAACCCCGTCTCTACTAAAAATACCAAAATTAGCCGGGTGTTGTGGTGCATGCCTGTAATCACAGCTACTCGGGAGGCTGAGGCAGGAGAATTGCTTAAACCCGGGAGGCGGAGGTTGCAGTGAGCCGAGATTATGCCACTGCACTCCAGCCTGGGCGACAGAGCAAGACTCCGTCTCAAAAAAAAAGAAAGTGAAGGACAATATGGACAAAGGGAAAAAGTCATGAAGTCGGTCACAGGTAAATGATACATTGTCTAAAAAGAACTGCAATGAACTGGCAGAGGACTTTTCGGAAACAGCAATGGCAGACGTCATACAGTGGAGACAGATTTTAATGTGCTGAATGAAAATAATAATCAGCCTATACCTGATTAAAGTATCACTCAATAAGAACAAAAAGATATCTTTAGATAAATCAAAACTAATAGTATTTTCCAATAACCACTAACATACTTCAAACCAACAAAATTCAAAAGGAAGCAGAGCAGTTAAAGAAGAAATACGATCCCTACACAGGAGGGTGAAGGTGAAAAAGGCAACGATAAGGCAAAAATGGGTGAAATACAGGAGTAAAATTAAATATAGACTGCATTAAGCAATATAAAAATGTTTTGTGTGATTTATTAAAAAACAGGGAACTAAAATGCAAAATGTTCATATGCACTAAAATATGTAATGTGACATAAATGTGTAAGAAGTAGAGAAAGAGGCAGTTAGAATTATTTTGAGGAACTTGTATGGGAAGACTGAAGAGACATGGATTACTTTTAGACTTTAACAAGTATGCACTGGAAAACGATATAACATAATTGCCCAACTAATAGAAGAAACATTAAAGTGAGAAAAAGAGTTAAATCCAAAAGAAATAATGAAAGGAAAGAAGAAACCTGTACATAGTAGGACAAATAGGACCAAATAGGCAATAGGAAAAAAGCAATCTTAACTCTGTATAGAATTTAAACACCAGGGCTAGGCGCAGTGGCTCATGCCTATAATCCCAGCACTTTGGGAGGCCGAGGTGGGTGGATCACAAGGTCAGGAGATTGAGACCATCCTGGCCAACATGGTGAAACCCTGTCTTTATTAAAAATACAAAAATTAGCCAGATGTGGTGGCGCATGCCTATAGTCCTAGCTACTCAGGAGGCTGAAGCGGAAGAATCGCTTGAACCCGGGAGGCGAAGCTTGCAGTGAGCCAAGATAGCAACACTGCACTGCAGCCTAAAGAAAAAAAAAACAAGAACACATCTCAGAATCAGTGATAGAGTCCAAGAGTTGACACACTTTTTCTGAGGAGAGCCAGATGGTGAATATTTTAGGTGCTGCAGGCCACTGAGGTCTCTGTTGCAACCTCTCAGCTTTGTTGTGGTGTGAAAGCAGCCACAGACAAAGTGTGAATGAGTAGGTGAATGTGGCTGTCGGTGAGTGTGGCTGTGTTCCAATAAAACTTTATTTATACTGGGCAGTAAGCTGGATTGAATCTGCAGGCTGTTGTTTTCTGGCCCTGATAAGAGTTTAAAAGGCACAGTAAGAGGAGATGCTTCACGTCTCACCTAACAATATTAATTCCAGCTTTTAAATAGACATGGAAAATCCCTCTTGCAGTTCGGTCTCTGTGGCAACTGACCCTGCGGACCATGTGTGAGGAGCTATTTCAGGCAGCGGTGGAGCTGAGCCAGGCAATTCACACATCACCACATGACATCCAGGACACTACAAAGCCACTGTCACCGAAAGGCATGAAAGGATCTGGCCATTCAGGCGCCATCTTTTGACAAGCATTCCTCACGGTCACATCCCTACAACTGGGCTTGGGAGATGCTGGAAGGTCAGTCCCCAAGACCATAGAAAGCCCACTGGGTAATGTCCCAGTACAGTAGAGGGATTAGCCTTGTCTAAATATACGAATAAACACAGCAGAGAGCAGACAGGTGGCTCTACCTCATGACTCTTTAAACTGGAGGCACAGAAAGAGCAGAAGAGGCGAGTGACATTAAGCCCCAGTAGCCAGTGAATGAGGAACGCCAGAGTGTGTGGCTTGCAGAGATGCCCAGAACCTCATCTCAGAAAGAGCCGAGGGGACCCTACGGAGAGTCCTAGAGTCCGAGACGGAAGGAGTTGACATGGACCTCTCCAGGAAAGGTGTCACGCAGAAGAGTGAAGTAACTTCAGGGGAATCTGAATGGCAACCAGAGCCAGAAACAGCAACAGGGAGACGCTGTGGTGGGACGAAGAAACCCGAACAAACACAGGGGACTTTTAGGAAAAGTGATTAATTCAAGGCCTGGAGGAAAAGGGCCTTGGGCTTGAGAGGATGCTGCTGGTGAATGAGACTGTTCGGAGCTGGTGGAGCTCCTGGACTTCTTCTCCTGCGTCCCTGCTATTTCCAGTGAGGGGCAAACGGGAATAGAGTGCATAGATTTGCGCCTCTTACAGGGTTTCCTGGGGCATGGAAGTCTCCATGGGATGAGATAACCTTTGCCTTACATTAATTTTTTTTTTTTTCCTTTTGACTTAGAATACATGGTGCAAAAAGCATGCTCCATGTCAGCAGCAGCCAAAACAACTCATCTGGGACGTGCAAGCGCCAGCCGCCACGCTCGGCGTTTTGATCCAGCGTTCTGGCTAAAGCTTGAAATGACAGAGCTGCCACCATACGTGAAATCTGCCTTCGCTCTGTTTACTGTTTCATTTCATCCTTGATTTGCTGTCACTTTTAGGGGTATCGAGCACATTATTGAAGAGCTGAGTGGATGCCTGCAACAGCCCTTAAACTGTCTTCGATTTTCACAGCCAGCTATTTGAATAGAATTGCTGCAACTGAAACCAGGGTGTAGAAACATTTATATTTGTTTATTGGAGAAAATAATCAGTAAAATATGACTACAATGTTTAAAGACCTGTTTGACTCAGAGATTACAGACACTGTACCGGGACGTGTCTAAGCGCTGAGCAATGGAGATGCTGTGGAGCCTGGACCACGCTGCTGTGGGGACTGCGGTCCTGAAGCAGGTCACAGCAGCCCTGCACAAGGAGATGGCTTCCAGCCTCAGCCAAGAGTCAGTCAGAAGATGCCCAAGGGAGAGAGGGAAACAAGGAGACGACAGGCCATCTGGACAATGGCAGACATCTTTCTGCCAGCAGGCACCTGAAGGAGAATTTCTTTCCCAGCAAACTCACCAAGGAAGTCTGGGAGGGCACCAACATTTGCAGCCTAGAGCAGGAGCCGGGGGGGCCTGCAGGCCTGAGGTGGCACATGCACATCAGAGTCCACCTGATGCCAGTGTGGCGAGTTTGGGCACTACCCACCAGGAACCCAAACAGCCACGTCGGGAGACATGGATCGCGGGGCTGCTCTCTGTGCAGGTGTAGTGAAAAGTCTGTGCTTAGAGGTTTTAACTTCAGGCTGTCTGGGCACAAAAGACTAATGCTCTCCTAGGGGAGTAGGTTGGTTTTGTTCCAGGAGAGGACGATTCTCACCATAACAGCAGGGATGGTGCAGAGGAACAGGGAGGACGCAAAGCAGAATATCAACGGAAGCGGCCTTCCCAGAACCAGGACGGAGAGAATGCTCCCGTGACTCCTGGCCAGGCAGGCAGGGAGACAGGACTGCTGGGCAGGGATCTGCCTGCCTAACCCCCTCCTCCAGAGGGATTTGACCACTCATGGAAGCCTGTGCTGGAAGCTTGTGGGATTCAGCCAGCTCCGGTCCCACCCATTCCTGCTCAGCCCCGGTCTCCCATTTTCTCCAGCTTCGATTCCACACTGACTTGTGACTGTCTGCTCACGGGTCAGTTCCCTTTGGCAGCACTCACCTGAGCCACAGGGAGAGGTGTGCCCCATGCTGCCTGCTGGACGCCCTTTCCCCGACAGGTGATGATGGGCACACTCTTGGTGCCACTTCCCTCATGGATGAAACTGATGACCAATTAACAGGGTTGTCATGAAGATGAATTAAAAGATATAGATCACTATATAGTTCCTCAGGACAGGTTGACGATTCCATATCTGGAATGCAGGGAACCAGAAGTGTTTCAGGTTTCAGATTTTTTTGGATTTTGGAATATTTACATATTCATAATGAGATATATTGGGGATGGGACCCAAATCAAAACATGAAATCATTTATACGTCATGTACACCTTATACACATAGCCAGAAAGTAATTTTATACAATATTCTTTTTTTCTTTTTTTTTTTTGTGACGGACTTTCCTGGGCTCGGTTGCCCAGGCTGGAGTGCAGTGGCATAATCTCGGTTCACCGCAAGATCCGCCTCCCGGGTTCACACCATTCTCCTGCCTCAGCCTCCCGAGTAGCTGGGACTACAGGCACCTGCCACCACGCCTGGCTAATTTTTTGTGTTTTTAGTAGGGACGGGGTTTCATCGTGTTAGCCAGGATGGTCTCCATCTCCTGACCTCATGATCCGCCTGCTTCTGCCTCCCAAAGTGCTGGGATTACAGGCGTGAGCCACCGTGCCCAGCAACTTTCTGCTTCTTTCATATTCATCTCTGCTTCTTCTGTGCACATTTTATACAATATTCTTAATAATTTTGTGCAAGAAACAAAGTTTTGACTGCATTTTGTCTGTAACCCATCACGTGAGGTCAGGTGCGGAATTTTCCGTTCATGGCATCATATTGGTACTCAAAGAGTTTCCAATTTTGGATAATCTCAGATTTCAGATTTTTAGATTAGGGATAACTAACCTGTAAGAATAACTATGTAGGCCTGGCGCGGTGACTCACGCCTGTAATCCCAGCACTTTGGGAGGCCAAGGTGGGTGGATCATGTGGTCAGGAGATTCAGACCATCCTGGCTAACATGGTGAAAACCCCTCTCTACTAAAAATACAAAAAAAAATAGCCGGGCATGGTGGCAGGCACCTGTAGTCCCAGCTACTCGGGAGGCTGAGGCAGGAGAATGGCATGAACCTGGGAGGTGGAGCTTGCAGAGAGCTGAGATCACGACGCCACTGCACTCCAGCCTGGGTGACACAGTGAGACTCAGTCTCCAAAAAAAAAAAAAAAAAAAAAAGAATATGTAATAGAGATCTAATAAGATTTAAATGGACCTGACTCATGGTAAGTATTCAACAAATGTTACTTATACTTGCATAATTGTTATTGTTTAATCATTATTGTTATTATTTTTTCCATAAACCACTAACTCAGAGACATACATGTAGCTAAACTGCAGCAACTAGATGATGTCCTCTACCAAACAGTAATGAGATGATACTGCCAATGTGGCCATGCTGTCCTCAAGCTAATCATTTATTTATTGAACTCATGACTGGGGGTTTAATTATGCATGCGCCCTTAGTGTTAAAGTTAGGTGATGAGTTCATATGTTTATTCTTTGGTTCTCAGTACAGTACTTTTTAATGTAACATAACTTTGCACCAAAGGCACTCCTTAATCAGGTGTACACACCTGGTATTCCATTGATAAAATGAATTTCAACTAAGGAACAAATTACAAATTAATGATTCTTAATAATTAGATATGAATATATTCAATAGAATGTATTAAGTACCTAATGTGTGCCAGGAAGGTTATATGCTGGGTACTGCAGCAGTGAGATAGGGTAGGCATGCTGCCTGTTGTCATGAGAGATACACATTACACAAGGTACACATCTATCTGTGTGTGTGTTTGTACACACATTTATATAATGAATTTAATTACATTTGATGATACACACATACATATAGACACACATATATGTGTCATTTCAATTGTGATAAGTACTATGAAGGAAAAGTAAAAGATTTTCTGAGAAGGTCTATTTCAGCTACAACCTGAAGGGTGAGTGGGCTTTGGCCAGGCAGATCATTGCATGGAGAGGGAACCGTGTGTTTGAAAGTCCTGAGGTAGGCCAGTGGCCCATGGCTTCAGGAGCTAGAAGGCCAGTGTGCGAGAACAAAATGTGGGACGGCAAACGAAGAAGTTCTTGGATGGAGCCAGGGTCTGCAAGGGCTGGTAGATCAAATGTAAGGATTTTGTCTTGTATTGCAAGCACATATTAAAGAACTTAAGGAACTGGTGGAACATGA
The DNA here is from genome assembly GCF_009764315.1 of Trachypithecus francoisi. NCBI lineage: Eukaryota > Metazoa > Chordata > Mammalia > Primates > Cercopithecidae > Trachypithecus > Trachypithecus francoisi. The sequence goes on along the minus strand of NW_022681464.1, from coordinate 42,043,556 downwards.
TCCAATGTGCACTTTTAAATACCTCTCAGCTCCTGTGTGGAGGATAGATTTAAAAGGCAGGCCCAGGGAAGAAAGTAGGGAGACCAGATTGAGGAGGAATGGTAGTAGCTTGGCCGAGGAGCAGCAGAAAAGATGGAGAAGAGGATTTTGGGGGTAGAGCCTCAGGATCCAGTGATAGGTGAGCTGAGCAGATTGAGTGAGGCAGATGGCTGGAATGAGTCTCAGGTTTCAGGGTAGATGTAAGCGCTTTTCACTGAGATGGAGAACAAGGGAGAAGGATCATGTTTGAGGGAGAAAGATGAAGAAATCAATGGGCTGGTTCCTGGCACAGGTGAGCCTCTTGTTTCTGAAAGTGAGAACAAATGTTTTAAAAAGATACATATGACAAAGAAGACGAATTTTAAGATTTGTTTGTTTTAGGTCTAGAGTCTGCAACTATTGGATGGGTATTAGCCTGGTAACATAAGAAGAGAAAGAAATATAAATGTTTGGCCATCCTTTGATCTATGGAATTGTGCACAACGTGCAATTTTTTTTCTTTCTTTCTTTCTTTTTTTTGAGATAGACTTTCGCTCTGTCACCCAGGCTGAAGTGCAGTGGCGCGATCTTGGCTCACTGCAACCTCTGCCTCCCAGGTTCAAGCAATTCTCCTGCCTCAGCCCCCCGAGTAGCTGGAACTACAGATGCGCACCACCACGCCTGGCTAATTTTTGTGTTTTTAGTAGAGACGGAGTTTCACCATGTTGGCCAGGCTAGTCTCGAACTCCAGACCTCGTTATCCGCCAGCCTTGGCCTCCCAAAGTGCTGGGATTACAGGAATGTGCAATTTTTTGTTTCCTTTGGTATCAAACTGACACTTCTCTGCATTATACAGTATCATTACATTATATACAAATTTGAGTTTTAAAAACTTTTAGTGTGATGTTAACTCTCGATTTTGCAAAAAATTCAGAATAATGTCAATACTCTAAGTTTAAAAAAATTAAAAATTACAGTTTCAAAGCTGATAAACCCTGTGAATTCTGAATTGTGTTTATGCTACTTTCTTATGGCTGTGTCATTTTAACTAGTAAACAGAAACACCCATTGTTTTCTAGAACAGTGATGAACTATGACAATTTTGAATTATGTGAGATATAGAAGAAAACATTTTTGCTTACAATGATACTTTCTATCCGGCAGAATTATAACATTTTAGCTTAGAAATGGCCTTAACCAAGCCCCATACATGTCGCTTTATGCAATGTTATGCACCCAGGAGAATTAGTGAATCACATCCTTCCAAATATTTCACATATATTCTCAAATGTGTTATTTTAAGAGTCTTCCTTCTCTTCCTTTTGCCTCTTGTTTTCCCAAAGTGTAGTTTTAAAAGTAAATTGTTGGCAAGTTTGTAGATAGTTTTTAAAGTGCAGTGATACGTGAATAGAACAGCAAATATCAAATCAGAAATTATTCCTTACATTTCTATTCCCCCAAGGAAGAGGAACTGCAAGATGGAAAAAGGCCTGTCATCATCAAAACACATATGGAGAAAATAATTTCCCAGTGAGAAGATAAAATTCTGTGGCTGTCTCTGCAGTTTAAACTAGGAGTGCAAGATTTGTTCAAAAGACCTCGTACGCATTAGCAAGATGTAAACAGCAATCAGATTATTTGATCAATATGTGAAAAAAGAAAGCACACATACATGCCAGTGGAACTTTTTCTTTAGTTTTCGAAATAATTTATCATTTTGTGTTATTTTCCTTTAAAAAAGAAACAGAGACAATGAATCACACCCTATCACTCATCTCAGAAAGGAATTCCCCATCTCCTGGTGACCTGTGAGAAAACAGGTCACAGGTTATAGGATGGTTTCTCTGCCCCTTACCACGAGTAAGAATCTGCAGGGCCATCATTCCTCGGTATGCGTGACTTTATGGCGTTTCCATGCCTGTAGAGAGAATGCAAGATGAGGCCAAAATAAAACATGATTTTTAGCTAGAGTTCCAAAAGAAGGTTATTGCCCTCTGCTTAGCAATTCTTAGTAATTACTAAATTCTTAGTAATTCAGACAAGAAGCCCAACAGAATACACACACAACATTATAGAGAAGCCTTCTGGGCCGCTTGCGAGCAAGACACCCTGTGTTGGAGCAAGTATCAGTAGTGCACAGGTAGGAGACTGTGCAGGGCTAACCCTGAAATTCTGTTGATCAAATTTCACATTCTAAAATGTATTCATTGAATGACAGACTCAAGGAAAATTTTCCTTTCCACAGTTCTAAGAGGTAATCTAACATGAATGTTGGTTTTGTTATCTTTTGCTCTAGTTTTAAACAAGTAGCTTGAAAACGTAATGATGCGCCCTAAGATAGAAACAAATTAAATCACATGGAGAAGGAAAAAGAGAGGAAAGGAGATGAATTGAGACTTGTCCAACTATATTTCAGTGAGTCTTGTCCCATACTGATATGGATCTGTACTTAATGACTGATTAAAATTGCTGCCAGTTAGGAGAGCAGGCAGAGGGTGGGCTGGCAGCCAAAGGCAGAAATGCGTTAAGTGTCCACTTGGAACACTTGGCCCTGCTAGCTGGAATTTCTGTGTGATTAGAGAAAACTTCTTTTCATCAACCAATAATTTCAAGGGTTTTCACAAATACAGGTGTGAGATATAGAATAGTAATAGCCCCTTTATCTAGCATCTGGAAAAAGTAAGCATTACCGCATATGGGGCTTTTTCAGATGGCTGAGCATAGTACTTTGAGTATCACAACTTCAAGAAAAAAAATCACCAGTTTTGATTGAAACCCTTCACAGTAGAGATGATTTTTTCCTAACTTCTTCCTGTCTGTTTTGCTAGTGATTCCCAAATTTTATCTCCAATCTGGATCTCTTCCCTGAACTCTAGATGGCTTTCTCACTTCACTCAGACCAAAAGCCAAAGCTCTTCCTGTGGCCTAAAGCTTTCCATTAGCCAATCCCACCATCCGGGTGACTTCATTACTCTCCCTGCACTCACTCTATTCAGACAGGCTGGCCTTCTTGATTTTCCATGAGCATGTCAGGCACACTTCTAACTTTCCATGTGCTTTCTTTTCTGTCTGAAATATCTTTCCCTGAAATATCTGCATGACTGTCTCCTTCACTGCCTACCAGCCTCTGCTTTTTTTTTTTTTTTTCTGAGACCGAGTTTCTCTCTTGTTCTCTTGTTGCCCAGGCTGGAGTGCAATGGCACCATCTCGGCTCACCGCAATCTCTGCCTCCCGGGTTTGAGCAATTCTCCTGCCTCAACCTTCCTGAGTAGCTGGGATTATAGACATGCACTACCTGGCTAATTTTGTATTTTAACTAGTAAATAGAAACACCCATCATTGTTTTCTAGAATAGTGATGAACTATGACAATTTTGAATTATGTGAAATATAGAAGAAAACATTTTCTTCTATATCTGTATTTCTTCTATATCTGTATTTTGAGGCTGGTCTCGAACTCCCAACCTCAGAAGATCTACTCGCCTCGGCCTCCAAAAGTGCTGGGATTATAGGCGTGAGCCACTGCACCTGGCCAAGTCTCTGTTTAAACATGATATTCTCAGCAACTTTCCTGACTATCCTGTAGCAAATCCCCCCCAGTCCTATTCTCCCTCCCTGTCTTATTTTTCTCCATATGCTTATTATTAATTGGCATAATATGTATATGTGTATTCATTCATTGATTCATTCATTGATTCATTCATTCATTCATTGATTCATTCATTATCTTATGACCTGAAGATCTCACCTATGAGTACCTGAATAAAATATTTGACATTAACTCTGGGATCTCAGATAGACTTGGAATAACTGAGATTGACTTATAAATGACCTCCTAATAGAGTAGCATTGTATCATTCAGAAGGAAACTGTGATATGTCTAACATGTAGTCAAAAGGTGCTTTAGAGTGCCCAAAAATAACGTGGGAGTTCACTCTGGGCTGCCTATATAATGAGCTTGTGGGACCAGAGTTTCACTATTTTTTCCAGAAGAGTGAATGAAACTCCAGATTGTCTTCTTTGGGACTAATGATGCCCAAGATCTCTCAGTGCTCAGTAGCTGGCTTTCTTTGACAATTCCTAACACAAAAACCAGCCAAGAAGCCACCAAAGGGAGTGGTATCGTTTGGCTATGTACCCTTCCAAATATCATCTTGAATTTGCATATGTTGGGGGAGGGACCTGGTGGGAGGTAATTGAATCACTGGGGCAGGTCTTTCCCATGTTGTTCTCATGACAGTGAATAAGTCTCACAAGGTCTGATGGTTATATAAAAAGGAGAGTTTCCCTGCACAAGCTCCTCTCTTGTCTGCTGCCACGTGAGCCACGTGAGACTTGCCTTTCACCTTCCGCCATGATTGTGAGGCCTCCCCAGCCATGGGAACTGTAAGTCCAATAAACCTCTTTCTTTTATAAACTGCTCAGTCTCAGGTACATCTTTATCAGCAGCGTAAAAACGGACTAATACAGGGATCTAATTAGTGTGCTCATGATTTCCATATAAAAAGGGATAAATACCAGAGAAGTGAGTTCTCCCCTAGACAGACACACCTCCCACGCATGGCCAGCCAAATACCTTGTCCCTGGCCTCCTTTGACCCGCTCCGCATCAAGAGGAAATCTGGGAACCTGTGGCTTCTCCTCCTTGATGACTCTTGGCTTGTAAGTTTCTGCTTTCTTAATAAAGTTTATTCTTTAATTCACGGTTTTGAGGAGTTCCCAAGACCATCATCAGGTATGACAATTTGCTAGAGGGACTCACAGATCTCAGGAAATCTGTTTATTCATGGGTATGGTTTATTACTACAAAATGATATAAATCAAAATCAGCAACAATAAAAGGAGCATGTGGCAGAATCAAGGAAAGCCCAGGCACAAGTTTCGGCTGTCCTCTTCTAATGAAGTTGCAGAGATGGTGCTTAATTCTCACAGCAAGGATGTATGACAGCACGTATAAAGTGCCACCCACCAGGGAAGCCCCCTGTGCCATGCTGTCCAGGGATTTTATTGGGAGTCACTCATGTAGGCACGCAGTGTCCATGTGGTTGACCTTAGTACTTCAGACTCCAGCTTCTCCAGAGGTCAAATGGTTAACATGTTACCCAAGGCCCACACCCTAAATGACACTGATAGGATAGACTATCTGATGTGGCTCAAGTCTCCAGGAAAGCACACCCTTTTATCAGGCAGGATGTTGGAAGGGCTTAGAGGTTATCTCCCAGTAACCATTCAAAACCCAAGCCTTTCTTTAGAATGTGCAGGATCTGAGCACCCGCTGAGCATTCAGACCTGCTGGGCCAACCTTTTGATGCACACATACTGTGTGATTCTGTCAAATTCATCCTCAGCCTTTGCACAATAGGTGATGCCTATTAAGGAACCAAGCTCACATGACATAAAGATAAACCTGCTCATTCTTTTTCTTTTTTTTTTTTTTTAAGACAGTCTCACCCTGTCACCCAGACCGGAGTGTAGTGGCATGATCTCGGCTCGCTGCAACCTCTGCCTCCCAGGCTAAAGCAATTCTTGTGCCTCAGCTTCCCAAGTAGCTGGGATTACAGGTGCCCACCACCGCGCCCAGCCAATTTTTCTGTTTTTTGCGGAGATGGGGTTTCACCACGTTGGCTAGGCTCATTCGGACTCTCAGAAATGGAGCTACTTTCCATCTCCAGCTGTAGAAGAAAGCTGGCTCAAACAATATTTGTTGTGGCAGATTAATCAACAAGAGCATGATAAGTTCATTCATAAACCGTGTAAACTCAATTTTCTATAATCAACATATTATATAATCAAATGAACAATAAAAAATTTCTGTAGAAAACATGTCATATGTATTTCTGGGAAATTAAACAAATTCTTTAAATTGTTTATAATAGAAGTTTAATTATGAAAACAAAAGAGCATAAAAATTAAACATACGGAAAACTTTTATCCTTCTTGGATAGATTCTTTGTTTATACTATTCCTGTGACTTCCAGAAAGAAAATCTTTAACTTTCTCATATATTGTGGCTGAAGAGGATAATACCAGAAGTAGACTTTGAATTATTAAAGTATATGGCAACAATATGACAGCAATATTATTTAAGAATTTTTATCATGCACAATTGTAATCTACCCTTTCATAACTAAGGTTAATCAAAACCAAATTAAGTCCTTCATTTCTGATTTCCACAGTGTAGATAACAACAATTTGTAGCTTTGACTAAAACAGTGCAGGTGGAGAGAGGAACAACATTATTAAGAATCAAAGATACCAAAGAGTTATTTTGCAGCTTCATGTGTGTTCATTTACAGAAGTTACTTTTGAAAATTTATAACAAAAATCAAATTTGATTCACATGTGCAGGTAGACAAGGAAGGGCTATGGAAGAGGTATGAATTTTATTATCATATTTCCTTTGGAATACATTATGAGTTTTCAAAAAAGAGGAAAGGTTTCAGCTTTAAGTGCCCACATCATTTAATTGAGTCAAATCCAGAAGTATTTGTTTGTTTGTTTGTTTGTTTGTTTTTAAGGGAAAGCATAGCTAGGAATTTCATCTGTTCCAGAAGCGTGAATCAGAGAAGTTGTTAATCAGTCAATTAAAAAAGCCGAACAGAGGCTTTTCCCTCTGAGCTTCCAATCCAGTAAAAAATTAGAGATGGAATCCAGGCAGTTTGGAGGTATATAAAGCCCTAGATTCACCCACAATACTGCTCGCTCTTTTTATATTTTTGAACATGAACCAAAATTAAAATTACCTTTTCTGGCATGCTGGAAGGGATATCAAAGCACTCATACTGATCTCGACCCATCTCCACAATGGTTTTTGCTTTTCTTGAGTAATGACAGTAATCATAAGCCCAATATCTATTTACCAAGGCATTAAATGAGAGAGAAACAAAGTAAAAAAAAAAAAAAAATGCAGTCATAGAATTTTAAAGCTGAAAGGAGCATAAAGTGAGTTTACTTTAAAGTGAGTGTAATTGCCTAACTTTACAGAAAACTGAGACCCAGAGAGGTGAGGTAATCTCACATGCTCTTTCACTTTCTCATTTGTCCTCTTGATACATTATTCTTATCTCCCCTATGCTGTGTGCAGAGATAACAGCCATCAAGGCGTGCAGTCTCCAGTGGCAGAGAGAGCCTGGAGCAGCTGAATCTGGAGACCAGAGCTTTCATTTTCCAGTGAGCACACATTCTGCGAGACCAGGTTTTCTCCTGTTTGTGTTACGATAGGAGACACCTAGAGTGTTTGTTAGGCCCACACGTGCCAGGCCCTACCCCGGCCCACTGAATCTGAAGGCATACCAAAGGAGCTGGGGCTCTACCCTTTTAACAAATGCACAGATGAGTCTTATCACCAGGCACCAGCAGGGCTCCCGTCTGCTGACCAGGGCCAGAGTCCCGCCTCTTTCACTGGCCTCTTTCAAGGGCCAGGTTCACAGCCCCATTGGCTTCATGGTCCTATGTCTGACTGTTTAGGTAAGAACTGGCATCAGCATTCACAACCCAGAGTGAGCCACAGAATTACCTACTTTGCTTTAAGCAAAGAAGCCCAGGTCTACCCCAGACCAACTATATTAACATCTTTCAAATCTTTTTTTGAAATACCAGGAGGTATTCTGATGAACAGCCAACATTGAGAACCACTGCCAGCCCTGGGTCCTTTCTGAAACCTCAGGAAGGATCCTGGCCCATAATGTGGTAAAGGAGAGGCTTGGGAACGCTTTTCAAAGCCAGGACACACGGTGTCTCCAGGTATCATGACTCCTTCCACGTGCCTGCCTATCAAGGTGTTATAAAGCAGCCTGCTGTGAGACAGTGGGATTCACAAATTTCCCTTCAAGACAAAGCAAAACAAAGGAACCATCATGTCTGCAACTGTCGTGCTGGACTGTGCATTCCCCAAACCATTGCAGTCGTGCCACATCTCTGCCATCCCATAATTTCACCTAAATGCCTTTGCACTTGTCTACACATCTCTTCAGGCAGTGCTGTCACAGGATTGCATCGTGTTTAGCTGAGCCTCACTCCTTTGCCCCCTGTCCCATCATCCTGTCCTAATATCACCTGCTCAGGCTCAGGACACACACACATACACAGTAAGCATCACGTGATCCACGTGCCTGCTGTCAGCCCAGCGCTTTCCCAGGACCCCGCAGAGCCTCTTCTTATGGGCATACATAGGGTCGTGGGTGTGACCTTTAGGAGATAGGAAGATAACAGACACTTCCCCACAGTGCCATGGCCAGGCACACTGACTTCTGAGGAACCCAAGTCACTCAAGACCAAAGAACATGGGTGAGTAAGTGATGTCCCATCAGCAGCTGCAGCTCACACCCTCAAAGCCTGTATCGCTTTACACTTTTCATAATCTATGTTTCTCTTAAGAGTTTCGCCAGGCATGGTGGTTCATGCCTGTAATCCCAGCATTTTTGGAGGCCGAGGCGGACGGATCACCTGAGGTCAGGAGTTCAAGACCAGTCTGGCCAACATGGCAAAACCTCGTCTCTACTAAAAATACAAAAATTAGCCAGGTGTGGTGGCGGGCACCTGTAATCCCAGCTACTCAGAAGGCTGGGGCAGGAGAATCGCTTGAACCTGGGAGGTGGAGGTTGCGTTGAGCTGAGATCATGCCACTGTACTCCTGCCTGGGTGACAGAGCGGAGTTTCAAGAAATACCCTGATGGTACTCCAGTTTGCCTTTTATTTTCTGTCCTGTGCTGAAATAAGGAGTGAGTCTAGAGGCATATAGGAAATCAGCTCTCTCCTTGCAAGTAGATTCCTATGGCACTACTAAAAAAAATCTGCATAGCAAGTTTCATGCTAATGGCTTTCGGTTATGCTTGCCTAATGATGCCCAAGCTCTTACAAATTCATCCTCTTTTTATTACTGTGCTGTTCTTTAAAAAAAAAATCAGTAATGCTTTGGATTCAACATGTAACTAGACAGGAAACTTAAAAGAAACACTTGTAGAAAGTTATCTTAACAAGGTCAAGATTGTTCCCATTATTGTTTACAATAACTTTCATGTTCCTCTTAATTTTATTTTGTTTTCTTGAAATATAGGAAGGGGTTGTATTTTGGTATTCTTGGATTAGTTACAACTAAGACAGCACCTCAAGGGTACTGGTACCTCATTGCACACTAGCTGGGTATTTTCTGTTTCTCAAGTATATCTTACAGAGTACTGAAAATAATTCTTTTGTGGAATGAGAAAATCAAGAGCATTTGGACACTTAAGTGGCAGATAATAATGCCATAATTTAGTATTTAGTATCTTCATAGTGGCTTAATTTAGCAGCTTTAATTTTTTTAGACCATTTCCTGACTTCATCTTCTCTTTTTCACCATTTGTACCAGAATCTCGGTGACTCCATCTAGACAGGGGACTTGCCCTAGCATATGAGAAATACACCCCAGTCCAGCCTCTGGGCCTCCGTCTCCCCAATAATCTCAGGTGTTGATACCTGAATGTGCGTTCCAGTAGCTGAACCCACATTCCTTTAATCTTCCTCTGTTTTTAATGAATGGCTCTCAAAATGCATATTCAATATATGCTTTGAGCCATATGAAATACACTTTCAAAATGCAATATTCGTTGCCAAAAGAAAAAGGTCTAGTTTAATGAATCTGTACAAATAGTGACAGCATTCCCTCTTTTATCTCTTTCCAGCACAAGCATGACTTTATTGTGAAATCCAGGTGCAGTCATGTAGTCGCTGTATCTTTCCTTACTCCAGAAAGGCAGTCTATTAACTAAAGCCCAAGAATGGAGTGCATTTCTCTGTTAATCATTTATTAAATCAACAAGCTAAGTAATGACTACATTTTTCTTTCTAATGTGCCTGCAGTATTATGCATTTAGCAATATTATTCCTTGAACAGATGTGTCTTTTCACAGTCGTCTTCCTTTCCTGTGAACATAGGATTTCTTCTTAATTGTATGCTTGTAAGCTTGCTACTGCTTCGAAAGGTGCTTCTAAACACACACTGAGCTCCCTCCGTGCTGAGAGCCAAGTGACATGAAAACCACAACATCATCAAGAATGGGAGCAGCCAGCTCCCCACATCAAGCACCCAATTAGCTCGTATTCTTTGGCTAAATATACTCTGCAGCCAATCCAGTCACCTTGGTGCTTTGATTTCAGAAGCTTTAGAAATACCTGGAGTTACTTGAATGTGGCAGTATTCAAAATACAAAAGATAAGGAAGAAGCATTTCACAATCAGTGAGCAAACTATAGGACCTGACAGCAAAGACATTGAAGGTTACATCAAATTCCTTCCACGTTCGCATTTTGAATAACTAAGCACATTAACCAGTTTTGTGCTCAGCACTTCCCTTTATCAATAAAAAGGAGTATTCACAAAGAATCAATATCTAAAGCACATCGGGCGACTACTACACTTTTATGATTTCCTCAATGTTGAGTGTTAACAAAGAAAACCTTGCTGCTATACTTTTGAAAGACACCAATGGAAGCTGACAACCAAATTGATATCATTTTTTTCTTATAAAAAGTATAATGAGCTCTTGGGTCACCTTCAAAATATGGTCACATTCTTTCCCTGGAGTAGAGTTACTGTGGGATCAAGTGACTGAAAAGGCTAGGAGAGGAAATAAAAAGATTGCTCAGCAGGACAAGTGTGGTGCTGCTGTCCTCGCCTGCGTCTCTGCCCACAGCAAGGTCATGGAAATTCAGCGTGAGCCCAAGTGGTTCTTCAGCAGCAGACACTCATGGACATGATCCTGGCACTCACTGGTGTTTGCCTGACAGCTGCGTGTGCTTCAGCCACGGCTGCAGTAAGTGACCTACCGGGTTCTGCGGAGGAAGCCTGGCCCTACCATTCCCCATTTAGTCAGGAGGTCAAGTGAGAATTCCACTGATATCTTTAAATAGCCTTGGCTGCAACAAGCTAACGTGGGGGAGGATTCTGGAGTGTGCCTGGGTGCACCTGGCAGTGATAGGCAGGTCCCCAGTTGCTGCTGGAGGGGGAATTCGGAGGAGACTTCCTTAGCTGCCTCCAAGTGACACTGGTAAGGTCTGTGTGCAGTGGTTCAACAGAAGACCTCATGCACAAATGTGCTAATGGAACTATGGTATCTGGTGATAACAGCAGAAATTGGCTTCCTTCTTTTATGGGTGGGAAAATTGAATTGGAGTCTGTTGGGAAAAATCACTTGCTCTATGAATAAGCTATATGGACCCCCTTTGAACAGCTTTTAGAAAAAGCAAGTATTTTTCACAGTAAAATTGCCTCAGCTCAGAACCTGAGAGTGAGCTAGCCACTGCCTCAATGCTTTGCTGTTCTTTCCAAATCAGGCAAGTGCAGAGGTGGGGAGGAATTAGGGTTTGACGGCTGCAGGGAATGAAGGGGTTGACTGATTTATCCCAGCTGTGCTCTTTGCTTACTGCTCTCTGGTTACCGAGACTTTGGAGCTCAGTCTAGTCTACGCCCTACAGTGTGTTATTCTTGCTGCAGCCCAATTTTTGTATGTTTCTTGAGCAGGGATCACATCTTGCTGCACATCATAGAAACCATGTGGGTCTGTCTCCTCCTCCAACCCGGGAGCTCCGTGGTAGGAGGAGCAGGTGTTGTTCTTCTCAGGTTTCCCGCCCAGTGTCCAGACTGGAAAAGGTGCTAATACATATAAGTTAAATTGAATTAAACTAAGAATACCGAGAAGTTACACAAGTCTTGGCAGCAACCCCAAATGCTAAGTCTTGGTATAGTTTGCTATAACTTTGTAGACAAATGTGCCAAGAAATCAGAACCACTGGCTCTTCATAGACCTGAAGGTGCTTGATTTTCTTCAGTGTCATATTTTCATTCTGATTCTTTAGTTCTAAATCAATATTAATGTCGTGTGGCTCTTGGCTGCTGCCATAGCAGTAAGGTCCGGTGACCTTTGGTGTCGGAACTCTGTCACTGCTTGCCTGGGTGTCTGTATGTCACTAACAGCTGTGTACTCTTAAAATAAAAAACAAGCTTCATGTTTTTATAGAGCCTTTTTCCCAAGGAGCTTTTAAATGTCATTAAACTTATTTTTTTTTAATGTTAACATGGGAAAGTCAATATTACCCTCCTCCAAATTGTAAAAGGGTAATTACTTTTTTGCATGACTTGTCTATGTCTTTCCCCCTCTTTGCTGCCTTTTGGTCATTGTTGGCCAAGTTATCCCATTTAGTAGTTTATCTCTGAGAGGGCAGATGTAGTCATGGAGAAGTGAAATTAGAATGGGATCATTTGATGATTGCCTAATGTCTAGCAAAGAAGTTCAAGGACATGACAATGAGTGGAAGATGACTGGGAAGTAAGGTTGAAATACACATTACATCAGTTCATATTTATTATCTGAAAGCCATCCTTCTACCCATTACTCACCACCAGACATAAGCATGAGTGGCTTGGTTATTCCTCTATAGCCGCATGAAAGAAAAATTCCTATGATTGTCCCCCAGAACTCAAGGGGAAAGCTCTGCCTGTCTGGGTCACTGGGGACAGAGCGCACTGTGGTTTGCCTTTTGGTCCCAAGTAATGCTTCATGGAGGCTGATGGAGGAATGTGTCTTGACGTTGCCATCTGGCCACAGGTTGCTGATTCAAGGGTAGAAACTATCTGAAACCAGGTTTCAGCACCTCATACTGTACTTGGCACACAGTACTTAGCAAATATTTGCCTTTTGAATTACATTGAATTCAGACCTGTTAGGTGTCCACTCTCCCGAGGGCTGAATCTCACTGCTCCTCAGAAGAACCAGAACTGTTAGTTCTCTTTGGGGAAAACCAACCCCTTCTTTCAACTTATGTTTAGGATGAGATGAACACGATAATCCAGAGGTTATTAAGAACATACAGAGTTAAAAGCAAACACCTCCTTAACATGGGTGTTCAACTTAGCAAATATTAACAAAAGCATTGCCAGACACTAAGGGTGAGAGTAGAAAGAAGTAGATGAGAGATGAGAGAAGTACCCCGGTTGACCGAGTCCAGGTGAGCTGCCTCCCATCCAGGCCTCCAGGACCCACGTCATGTGTGTTTTTTGTCCTTCAGGTAGCCGAACAGCATCTCCAGGCCCCCCTCCACCAGCTCCGGCAGAGGCTTGGATAAAGGGTTGTGGGAAATGTGGAGCCCTTTGTCCATGGGATTCCAGGCGATCCTCACCAGTCTACACAGCAGGTGGAGTTCGCCCGGGAGGGTCTGGATGTCGTTGTTGTTGAGGTTCAGCAGCTCCAGGCTGGTGACCAGGCAAAGCGACCTCGGGAAGGAGTGGATGTTGTTGCCCTCTGCGATGAAGATCTGAAGGCTGGTCAGGTGCTGGATGCTCTCAGCGATGTTTTCCAGGCGATTCGAGCCCACATGCAAGAAAATCAGCTCCTTCAGGGAGAACACACACATGGGGATGTGCGCGAAGACGTTGTGGCTGAGGTTCAGCTTCCTCAGTCTGGAGAGGTCAGCGAAGCACGCAGGGAGCTGGGACAGGCAGTTGTGCGACAAGCTCAGGACCTCCAGCTTTCGGCACAAGCTCAGCTCGGCCGGCACCTCGGTCAGGCAGTTCATGTTGACAAACAGGACCCTGAGGCACTGCAGGAGGCTCACTTCTCTGGGCAGGCTCTTCAGGCGGTTCCCGCACAAGTTCAGGACCACGATCCGGGTCAGTTTGCCCACCTCGGGAGGGAGAACCCGGAGCTGGTTGTGAGACAGATTGAGTTTCTGCACCTCGGACAAGCCCCACAGAAAGTCGGGGATGTCTGTCATTCCTCTGGTGACCAGGCTGAAGCTGACGTGGTGCATGCCCCGCTTCAGCAGAGACCGCGGGTCCCTTCCCGAGAGCAGGGCATCGTCCCACGGAGAAAACTTCTGTCTCCTCCCCGTGAATAGTACCCTCCTGGGGCCCTTATCCTTGGAACTGGCCCTTGACTGCCTGGCCCCCATTGTACCTTCCCTTCTAGTCACTCTCCGCTGCCACCTCCCAGGCAGGGACTGTGTCCTCTCAGCTGCTAAAAGCCAGGCTGTTGCAGGCAGGGAGCGTGCGTCCGGGTGAGAACCAACTTGTGACTAGGCGGTCCTAGCGTGGAGAAAGCTGCCCGGAGAGTCTCGATCAGGCCTTGCAGGTATCCGAGACAGGTCCCTGGGTGGCTGCAGGAGCTGGGCCTGTCCCCCAGGGTTTAGGTGTTTTTTCTCTGAGCAGCTGGGCTGTAATGATATACTTGTCCAGGAGACTGCTAAACTGCTCATTTCCCTCTGAATGCTACAAGGCAGCTGTCACTGTCACTCTGCCTGAGTTTTATTGACCGGGTACATGCAAACAGGTCACAGGAAGGCTGCATATAACTTTACTCTCTCAGCTTTTCTTGGGTGTCACAGTTGAGAAGGGTGATTAACAAGCCCATCTCTAAAAAGAAGTAAAGTGGAAAAACAGAGCAGGTCACACAAGCACCGGCTGGTGGCAGGATTGCGGGAGCTCAGCCAGACAACTTTACAGTGAACCTGGGCTCCATGCTAGCGACAGTTATGTCTCCAAAGCTGAGAATCTGCAGATGATATCGTAGGTCCCCGTTCCAAACCTCGATGAACTGTACTTTTGTGAAAACATGACAAAAGCAGCCCGGATACCTGGAATCGCCCAGGTCAAAGGTTTTTATCCTGTGCTTGTCAGAGGTGATTTAGGGAGAAGGCGGTTGGGAGGGATCTCAGCCCCTCACTCCCATTTCAGCCAGAGAAGCTCTGGGCTCATCTGTCTTGCAGAGACCTTCTGTATTTAGTAGGATGCGCTTTAAATGTTTGAACAGCCACTTGAGTGGCCACCTTAGTATGGTAAGCACTGGCCACGCATTGTCCTGGAAGGATATAATGAGGCCCCCCTCGCTACGCACCATTCTCTTTCTCTCTCTCTCTTCTCCTCCCTTTTTATTTATTTTTAATTTTTTATTTATTTCTTTTTCTTTCTTTCTTTCTTTTTTTTTTAATGGAGTTTTTGCTCTTGTCGCCCAGGCTGGAGTGCAGTGGCGTGATCTTGACTCACTGCAACCTCCACCTCCTGGGTTCAAGTGATTCTCCTGCCTCAGCCTCCCAAGTAGCTGGGATTACAGGCGCCCACCACCTCACCTGGTTAATTTTTGTATTTTTAGTAGAGACAGAGTTTCACCATGTTGGCCAGGATGGTCTTGACCTCCTGATTGAGGCGGGCGGACCTGCCTCGGCCTCCCTGTCTTTTTCTAGAATTAAAAGTTAACTTATACCTTAAGTTTGCTAAGTTCATTGTTGGTGTTATGGGCTGAACTATGTCCCCTCACCCTGCCCTCAAATTTCGTATGCTGAAATTGTAACCCCCAGTATCTCAGAAGGCACTGGGTTTGGCGATTGGCGAAAGGCTGAGGCAGGAGAATTGCTTAAACCCGGGAGGCGGAGGTTGCAGTGAGCCAAGATCACGCCATTGTACTCCAGCCTGACCAACAACAGCAAAACTCTGTGTCAAAACAAAACAAACAAACAAACAAAACATAGAAATCATCAGTTTTTGTGCCAGTCTCCTCCATTAGACTATAAATACATTTCTTAGGACTGGAGCTAAATCTTATTCATCACCGTTTGTTCTCCTTGAGCCTAGGACGTTGCCTCATATGTGGTACCTATTCAATGAGCCCTGGTTCCTCCCCACTGTATCCTCTTATTTATGAATCAAACCTACTCTATTTTGAGAGGCTTACTGACTCTCTATCCTATTATGTGACCCATATGACCAGAAACATAAATAAAATTGCCTTGCTTGTCAACTGGTATCAGACTTCTATTTATCCAAAATTACACTGCTGACATTATTCATTCGGGGAAAGAGAACCTACAAGCAAGGCCATTTTATCTCTTTGAAATCCTAATGTCAATAGCTCTTGCCTGTCACCAAACAAGATACAGAAATTATAGGACTGGTGCAACTCTAAGAAAGCATTGAGTCTACTTTTGCTGGCCAGCTGCATTTTATTAAATCATCTCAGCAAATTCAAATTTAGCTTTTTAAAGGCTGCTTCTAGAAAGACAGCCATTTTGTTATTTTGCATATTTTTCCTCTCGGGAAATCCATTTGCTGGGCTAACCCTAGCTTTCAGGTATCAGTTTTCCTTGCATCTTCCTATTTGTCTTCAATGGAGCTGGGTAACCAGTGAAGGCTTTTATAGTCCTGTTCATTCAGTCCTAATCCACCAAAGTACACTTCGTGCTTTACAGCACTGAAGGAAAGGCGAAATAAAAAGATGCTTTGATTAAAAGTCGAGAGAGTAATTAAATACCAATTCAGCCTTCTGCATATTAAGTTTATATCAGAAAGCAAGGTCATGAATTTAAGAGCAATGAGATTCTATATAATATCCATATACCAAAGTAGCAGAGCTTTATTAAAGATCAAGTCTCTTTTTAAGAAGTTTTAAATTATTGTGACATTTCAGGATAATAAATTGATAAATGGCTAAAAAATTAAAAAAAGCAAAGAAGAGACACTAAGTTCAGTCAAGTGAAATATCTGAGATCTAGGCCTCTCTGATAAAAAGTTTAAAATACGCATAGTGTGTATAAAATTTATCTGTTTAATAAATTATAAGTTTGAATCTTATTTAAAACTCCCCAAACTACTTACTATTGTTTTAATTTCAGATTTGTCTAGATTATGTTAACAAAAATAAATTTTCCCTCTTCATTGAATTGGTGAGGAAAAGTTAAAAAGAGTTGAGCCCTAGAGTAAGAGGAATTCCAAATTCAGTTTAAAATCCTTGGTTAAGAGTTGGACTTTGTCCACATACATCTGAGCCACTGGGGAATGTTTTCCAGCTTCTTTCTCACAGTGGATTCTGAGGGAACCCAGTCTTGGCTACAGCCCCTCTCATGGGAACTCCCCTGTGCATGCGGAAAATGTTGGTAGCATACATATCTGTGTCACTGGGACAGGCTTGCCCACCACTGTCCAACAGCAAACTCTGAGGGGGCCCATTCTCAACTCCAGCCCCTGTCACGGCAGTCAGGGAATGGTCCCATTGATCCAGGGATCTGCCAGGAATTTTGCTCCTGTCTGGGTCAATGGGACAGGTTTCTATACTTGGTCCCTGGCCAGCCTTCCCACACAGACTGGTTACCCTCCTTAAGTCTTCCCCAGGTCCATCCAAGCTGGGACACTGCAACAACCAACCTTGGAGTCTTTGTGAGACTTACAGTAAGCCTGGCCTTCTGGCTCCCTCTGGTGCTTAAATGGCTGCAGGAGTCACAGGCTCTGACAACGGTCAATCCACTTAGGTTTCTAGTCAGGCTCTCTAAAGGGTGGGCACAAATAAAGCTAGACTGCAAAGACCTGAATAAATAATTAACTCTTGAATGCACAGACATCAACGTACATCTACAATTATCAAGAACAGTCAGAGAATTATGACCTTACCTAATGGACAAAACAAGGCAGCAGTGACAGAATGTAAAGAGATAGAGATGTTTAATCTGACAGACGAGAAATTCAAAATAGTCATGGTAAGGAACCCATTAACTTCAAGAAAATACACAAAAAAATTCAGAATTTCATCAGATACATTTAACGGATAAATTGAGATAATAAAAAAACAGAAATTCTGGAGCTGAAAAACTACAAATGAATGAAAGGAAAAAAGCCAACAGAGAGCAATAAAAGATAAAGTAGAAACTGAGAAGTGATAAAGTAAAAGAAAGAATCAATGAGCTTGAAGACAGGCTATTTAAAAATATACAGTCATAAGAGAAAGAAGAAAAAGAAATGAAAAAATCAAGCTTATATAATCTGTGGAATCACATCAAAAAAGCAAGTATTTGGGTTATTGGAGTTCAAGAAGGAGCAAAAGACAAAAGGGTAGGAAGCTTATTCAAAGAAATAATTTAAAAAAAAGGGGGGGGGCCGGGCGCAGTGGCTCACGCCTGTGATGCTAGCACTTTGGGAGGCTGAGGCGGGTGGATCATGAGGTCAGGAGATCGAGACCATCCTGGCTAACATGGTGAACCCACGTCTCTACTAAAAATACAAAAAAATTAGCTGGGCGTGGTGGTAGGTGCCTATAGTCCCAGCTACTTGGGAGAGTGAGGCAGGAGAAGCATGAACCCAGAAGGCAGAGCTTGCAGTGAGCCGAGATTGCACCACTGCACTCCAGCCTGGGCGACAGAGTGAGACTCTGTCTCAAAAATAAATAAATAAATAAATAAATAAATAAATAAATAAAAGGCTGGGCGTGGTGGCTCACACCTGTAATCCTAGCACTTTGGGAGGCTGAGATGGGTGGATCACGAGGTCAAGAGATTGAGACCATCCTGGCCAACATGGTGAAACCCTGTCTCTACTAAAAATATAAAAATTAGCTGGGCATGGTGGCACGCGCCTATAGTCCCAGCTACACGGGAGGCTGAGGCAGAAGAATCACTTGAACCCAGGAGGTGGAGTTTGCAGTGAGCCGAGTTCACGCCACTGTACTCCAGCCTGGTGACGGAGCAAGACTCTGTAAAAAACAAACAAACAAACAAACAACAACAACAACAACAAAAAAAAAACCTTTTCAAACCTGAAGAAAGATATAAATATCCATGTAGAAAAGTCACCAATCAGGCCAGGTGTGGTGGCTCATGCCTGTGATCTCAGCAATTTGGGAGGCTATTGCGGGAAGTCAGGGACCCCAAATGGAGGGACCAGCTGAATCCATGGCAGAAGAACATAAATTGTTAAGATTTAATGAACATTTATTAGTTCCCCAAATTAATACTTGTATAATTTCTTATATCTATCTTTTTTTAGGCATCTGGAATGCCCAGGCATAGTTATGTGCTCTTTCAGAGGCCCCTGTTTTCTGTGTACACGAACATAGAAGAACCCAAACTTCATTCTCACTCGGAGGCGTTCTGATGAATTTCCATTCCAGGCAGAGGTGGATTTACTGTGAAGCTAACACAGCTTAAACTTTAGCACCCCTCACATGCCTGGGACACTCCCAAGGCACTAGATGAGGCCACAGTCTATGTTCACATCGAAAATAAACTGTGTAAAAGGTAGGCATTTTAGCTACAATCCACTTAGAATTCTCTCTGTCACACATCCCCTCGGTTTAGGTGGCATGAGAGTGGCCAAGCATTTTTGGGGTCTAGCCGAAGGTAACTTGAATAAGAAATACATCTTTTTTGGGTTAGGTAGGATGTATGTACGTGATTTGTGGTCATCTTCATGGATAGCGAAGTTTTTCTTGGCCATTCTGGTGTTAGAATATATTCCAGGACAATTATTATCACCCACCATGTATCTCAATTGGTGGCATAACATGAAGGTTCAAAACCAGAGGACATGTTGAGATACAAATGATTCCTATGGCTCCTAGCACTAGAAGCTAACTTGTGAAAAATTGTGCCGCTTGGCAGATGTTGTGGTGCATTGTTTGCAAAGCTGGCTGCAAAAACTACTTCCATACTGCACTGTCATTTGTTTGCAAAGTCTGCGGTGTCTTCCTTAAAAACCCCCTCTATTTCACCACACCTCAAATCTAGGCTAGAATTTGGGCTTGAATTGACCAACAGACCCCTGTGGAAGTGGTAGATTCCATTTTCTCCAGGTGAGTAATTTGCCTAGGGCATAAGAGGCCAGGTAGATTTATTTGTTCCTTATGGAAATAGGGTCTTGTTCTGTCACCCAGGCTGGAACGCAGTGGTGCCATTGGGCTCACTGTAACCACTGTAACTCCAGGGCTGAAGCAGTCCTCCTGCCTCAGCCCCCGAAGTAGCTGGGACTAAAATGTATGCCACCATGTCCGGGTCATTTTTTATTTTTTATTTGTATAGATGGGATGTTTTTTTTTTTTTTTTTTTTTTTTTTTTTTTTTTTTTGAGACGGAGTCTCGCTCTGTCGCCCAGGCTGGAGCGCAGTGGCCGGATCTCAGCTCACTGCAAGCTCCGCCTCCGGGTTTACGCCATTCTCCTGCCTCAGCCTCCCGAGTAGCTGGGACTACAGGCGCCCGCCACCTCGCCCGGCTAGTTTTTGTATTTTTAGTAGAGACGGGGTTTCACCGTGTTAGCCAGGATGGTCTCGATCTCCTGACCTCGTGATCCGCCCGTCTCGGCCTCCCAAAGTGCTGGGATTACAGGCTTGAGCCACCGCGCCCGGCCTAGATGGGATCTTTTTTTTTTTTTTTCTGAGGTGGAGTCTCGCCCTGTCGCCCAGGCTGGAATGCAGTGGCACAGTGGCATGATCTCGGCTCACGGCAACCTCCATCTCCCAGGTTCAAGTGATTCCCCTGCCTCAGCCTCCCAAGTAGCTGGGATTACAGGCATGTGCCACCGTGCCCGGCCTTTTTTTTTTTTTTGAGATGGAGTCTCACTCTGTCGCCAGGCTGGAGTGCAGTGGCACGATCTCCGTTCACTGTAACCTCTGCCTCCCAGGTTCAGGTGATTCTCCTGCCTCAGCCTCCCGAGTAGCTGGAACTACAGGTGCCCACCACCATCCCCAGCTAATTTTTGTATTTTTAGTAGAGACGGGGTTTCACCATGTTGTCCAGGAGGGTCTTGATCTCTTGACCTTGTGATCTGTCTGCCTCAGCTTCCCAAAGTGCTGGGATTACAGGTGTGAGCCACAGCACGAGGCTGAGATGGGATCTTACTATGTTACCTGGTCTCAAGTTATCCTCCCACCTCAGCCTCCCAAAAAGATGGGATTATATGTATGCGCCACTGCATCTAACCATGAACAGGTAGCTTTTACACCCACCCTATTTCTGCCATGTGAAGAAGCACAAGCTAGCTTCCTCAAGGATGAGAGGCCGTAAGGAAAGGGCTGCCCAGCTGACAGCCCACACCAACTACCAGATATGTAAATGAGCCCATGTGAGCTCGTTCAGCCCCTTGTGAGCCACCAGATGGCTGCAGCTTCATGGTAATCACAGATGACACCAGCAGAACCACCCAGTGGAGACCAGTCCAACTGGCTTATCCACAGAATCACGACAAAACAAAATTGTTGTTTAAAGCCACTAAATTTGGGAGTCGATGTTACACAGTGATAGATAACTGATACAAACATGAAAAGTTGGAAGCGGTGGAGAACATGAAAAGTTCTCACCACACCTAGTCAAATAGACTATCTCTTCTGTCAGGAGTGCAATAATGCAGCATATCCAATTGTAAATGAATCATACATTTTCCTTTATTGCCTGGCTTGCTTCGTCTCTTTTTTCTCCCCAGGCAATGACATATTTTTGATAAAACTCAAATAAGCCTTATTTTATTTTATTTTTTTTGAGACAGGTTTTAACTCTTGTTGCCCAGGCTGGAGTGCAGTGGCGCAATATTGGCTCAGGGCAACCTCTGCCTCCTGGGTTCAAGCAATTCTCCTGCCTCAGCCTCCCGAGTAGCTGGGACTACAGACATGCACTACCACACACCTGGTTAATTTTTGTATTTTTAGTAGAGACGAGGTTTCACCATGTTGGCCAGGCTGATCTCAAACTCGTGATCTGCCTGCCTCCGGCTCCCAAAGTGCTAGGATTACAGGGGTGAGCCACCGCACCCTACCTTAAATAAACCTTTTAAATTTGGAAAGATGCTTTGAAAAGTTTCAGTATAAGTGAAAGTTACATGTCTCAATACAAGTAAGAAGTTAGACATTCCTGATTTGAATTCAAAGGAGTACCTTCTTTTGCCATCCTTGACTTTATTTGCTTAAGTTCATTTAAGTAAAAAAAAATGACTGAAGGATTTTCTAGAGAAAAGGAGTCTAAAAAGAAATTACAATTAAATGCAATGTGTGATCCCTGATTGAACCTTAGACCAGAAAAAAATTATTTTTATTTTACTATAGGGACATTAGTGAGATAATTCTGAAATTTATGTAATATGTGGGATTAGTAATAGTATTGCATCATGTTAATTTTATACTTTGAAGATTGTACTATGGTTATACAAGAGAAAAATCATTTTTTTAAAAAAGAGGAAATACACATTGTATCATTTAAGGGCAAAGGGGCATTATATCTTAGTCTCAAGTGTAAAAATATATATTTGTTTTTTGTTGCCGTTGTTGTTGTTGTTGTTGTTGTTTTGAGACAGAGTCTCACTCTGTCACCCAGGCTGGAGTGCAGTGGTGCTATCTCAGCTCACTGCAACCTCCACCTCCTGGGTTCAAGTGATTCTCCTGCCTCAGCCTTCCAAGTAGCTGGGATTACAGGCATGTGCCACCATGCCTGGCTAGTTTTTGTATTTTTAGTAGAGATCAGGTTTCACATATTGGCCAGGCTGCTCTCGAACTCCTGACCTCAGGTGATCCGCCCTCCTCGGCCTCCCAAAGTGCAGGGATTACAGGCATGAGCCATTGCGCCCAGCCACATATTTGTTAAATATCATATATATATAACAGAATAGTAAAGCCAATGAGGAATGAGGGAAAATGTTATCATTTGGAAACACTAAGTCAAGAATATATGGAACTCAACCATTTTGCAACTTTTCTGAGTCTAAAATTATTTCAAATTAAAGTATTAATTTAAAAAATATTTTTGAGGCTGGGCGCAGTGGCTCACGCCTGTAATCCCAGCACTTTGGGAGGCCGAGGCGGACAGATCACGAGGTCGGGAGATCCAGACCATTCTGGCTAACACGGTGAAACCCCGTCTCTACTAAAAATAAAAAAAATTAGCCAGGCCCTGGTGGTGGGTGCCTGTAGTCCCAGCTACTCGGGAGGCTGAGGCAGGAGAATGGCGTGAACCCGAGAGGCGGAGCTTGCAGTAAGCCGAGGTCGTGCCACTGCACTCCAGCCTGGGGGACAGAGCGAGACCTTGTCTCAAAAAAAAAAAAAAAAAAAGAGAGAGAAAAGAAGCGCTGTGTGTTGCGACACCTGGAAGGGAAGAGCGTAGTTGAACAGAGCAGTCAGAAAGAAAGAATGAAACCTCTCAGCCTCTGCTAGAACATGCTGGGTTTGCCTTTACTCACCAGTCTTGAACCAGAGACCCCAGGAGAGGAGAATTTCAGTGTTGGCAGAAGGACTCTGAGGGCCATCTCAGCTAAGCCCTCTGTTTTATAGCTGAGGGGTCTGGGGATTCCAGGAGTTAAGTGAATCACTCAAGCTCAAACAGGCCGTGACGGGCAAAGCCGGATCAAGTCTCTGGCTCCTCATCCAGTGCGTTCTGCGCACCTGATCTTCAAGCTCTCAGAAGTGCTACCTGTCCGTCCCTGCATGTGGGATTGGGGGAGGCTTGAAGGCAGTGTATGGAGACAGGGGAGGCCCATGGGGCAGAACCTGTCACGAAAGGTGAATTCAAGTCAAGCACTCATAGGAAAAAGAAACTATGAATTTGTTTCCTCTGTTTTTATCATTCTCCTTAAACAACACGATGCTGTTGCTTTAAAATGTAGTATTTAAAAAAAGTGGGGAAGGGGAGAAAATATTAAAAAAACCTAGAAAAAATATGTGAAAGTGACTCAGCAGAGCCCAGAGAAAAGAAGAGGAGGAGGAGGGGAGCAGAAGAGGAGGCTGTTTCATGTTGGCATCAAAATCTGGGCCACATTTCTCCTCTGTAACTTGGAACGGCTAATTTGCTTAGCAGGGGAGCTGTATCGTTAAGCAGAAAAGTTTACTGGTAAAATCTCAGGCTAGCAAGTTGAGCAGCAGAGCCAGAGCCCACAGCTGGCCACACGGGGGCGCTGCCTGCCAGAGTCCTCAGGGGTTTGTTTCCTGGGACAACTGGCATTGCCTTATCACTCATGTCCCAGACGCCTTCCCACATGTCCTCACCTGAAACAAGGTGGAGGCAGAGGTCTCTGTCACCGACAGTGGCTCAGGGCAGTGTGAACTTCTCCTTCCTCATCTACCATCTCCCTCTCACGATGTTTGTCCCCAAAGAACTTGTACTGGCTTTTAGTAAAAAGGCTGCCGGAGAGGTGGAAATGGGAGAGTTAAGGTTGAGATGTGGGAGAATGTATTTTACATATAAATGGGGAAAGTTTTCTTTTAAAAGAAGATTATCCGCAGGACACGGTGGCTCATGCCTGTAATCCCAGCATTTTGGGAGGCCAAGGCAGGCGGATCATGAGGTCAGGAGTTCGAGACCAGTCTGGTCAATATGGTGAAACCCCATCTCTACTATAAAATATTCAAAAATTAGCCAGGCGTGGTGGTGTGTGCCTGCAGTCCCAGCTACTAAGGAGGCTGAAGCAGGAGAACTGCTTGAACCCAGGAGGTGGAGGTTGCAGTGAGTGGAGATCGTGCCACTGCCCTCCAGCCTGGGTGACAGAGTGAGACTCCATCTCAAAAAAAAAAAAAAAAGTGGGGGGCTGGGAGCGGTGGCTCATGCTTGTAATCCTAGCACTTTGGGAGGCCAAGGCGGGCGGATCACGAAGTCAGGAGATCGAGACCATCCTGGCTAATACGGTGAAACCTCGTCTCTACTGAAAATACAAAAAATTAGCCAGGTGTGGTGGCAGGCCCCTGTAGTCCCAGCTACTTGGGAAGCTGGGGCAGGGGAATCACTTGAACCTAGGAGGCGGAGGTTGCAGTGAGTCGAGATCACACCACTGCACTCCAGCCTGGGCAACAGAGCAAGACTCCATCTCAAAAATAAAAAAGAATATCTTAGACATCACATTTCTGTTTCTTTTACTCCTCTTTAAAAAAATCCATACAAGTGCTCATATGTCCTGCCTTCCCCTTTGAGAATTATTTCTGTATAAATTGATTCCTAAGGATCAAAAAGGAAACTGCCTTTTTCAAACACAATGGGAGAGAAGAGGCTTAGCCAGGAAGGCGCTGGTCCTCCATTCCTGGAACCTGGATTTGCTCTCTGCAAATGGGAGGATGGTAAGGGTTCTGCATGCCTTTAGCATCGAGTCTGGCACATAAGATGCACTCAAAACATGAAGCTGCCATCATGTTCATTGTCTTTCTTCTCCCTTTCCACAGAAAAATATACAGGTACATATCACCTCTTTTTCCTCTAATTAAATGAAATCAGGGCAAGCACTATGGAAATCAAGAAGCCTATTTAAAAAATTAGACAGTCGGTGTCACAGGAGTTGAATCTGTTTGCCTTCTCTTACTCTCGCTTTGTGATCTGCTTGTGAGCTAAATGCCTGGTGTTTCTATTTCTCTCTTATTCAAGCTGTCATGACTGCTATGGGGGGAGGCGCCAAGTTCTGAGCTCTGCCCCTAAGCAGCAGCCAGGAGGAAGCAGCAGGGTAGGTGGACAATTGAGGATGCAATTTGAATTTAGGAGGGCTGAGCAGACTTTTTGCAGTGTAGTGATTTTTATTAACTGATTTCCAGGCTTAGCATAATCCCAGGAATGACATTTTGCAGGTTTAATGCTTTCAGCAGTTTTATCAACTGGCTAGATTACCCTCAATGACACAATAAAACTCTTATGTTTACTGAAAGTTTATAAGACACTGAGCCCTGGGCATTCTTCCAAAGACTAGAAAAGACAGTGAAAGTGAATGGAATAGAAACATAGATGGAGGGAGAAAGATAGAGACAGAGATGGAAAGAGAGAGACAGAGATAGAGAGAAGGAAAGGAAAGGGGAGGGTGGGAGGGAAGGTGGAAGGAAGGAAGGAAGGAAGAGAGGGAGGGAGGGAGGGAGGCAGAGAGAGAGGGAAGGAAGGAAATATGGAAAGAACATAGAGTTTGCTGACTGAATGAGAGTAGGGTCTGGGAGGAACTGGAGAAGGTTATGGTCTTTGAAAGACCTTGTAGGAGTATGACAACATTTAGAATCAAGCTGACATAGCATCATCTTTTTAGAAGCATATTCAGGAAAGATTTTGTTTTCAGCAACTTAACAAACACCATTTAAAATGGGCTAACCACAGTCAAGTCCTTACATATAAAGTCCTGCCAAAATGTTTCACAGCCATCCTTTTGGAGCCAAGTAAATTATTTTTAACTAGTAGACTCTAAAGACTCTCTGAAGTAAGTCATCAAACAGAAGTCTGTGTTTTTCCACTGTTGATTCTAATGTCATAATTCAGAACAGTTGAAATGTCTAAACATCCACAAAGAACATACAATGAAGCTTTGCAAAAATCTAGCACGTTAAGCCAGAAGGAATCTCCAATCTCTGGTTTACTGCCTCTGAATTCATAGATCATTGAACTGAGACCCCGAGCTGTTGGGTGCTGCCCCCAGACACACACAGCCGTGGACAAGCCAGGGCTGAACTGAACCCCCACGTCAGCCTCCTGCCTCAGCAGCATTTCACCCCACTCCACCCTTTCCTGAAAACACTTTAAAGTAACCCTCTTCTCAGGGACATTTTATTTCAAGTGGAATCAAATCTTCAGAATGAAAGGGATGATGCTCTAAATGGCTGACTTCAGGCTTTAGTCATAGGGAGAAATAGTCCGGACATCAGTGTGGCCTCCCTTGTGCCTCTGATATCACCCCATGAAGAAAGGTGTTTGCCTGCTCTCCCTACAAGTTAGATTAACTTTGGGAGAGAAAAGGGAGAAGCAGGGTGGTGTGCAGAATCCTGGTTTGTATGTGGAGCCTCTTAGCCCTCTTTCTCCTCACAGGAATGGGAAGGAGACCCTGGAGGAAGGGCACCATCATGACATTGGGTGCTGGATGGAGAACGCCCTCTGCAGTGGGGAGACTTGGCTTTGAGGCCAGCTCCCGAGTAGTCACACCATTCTCCTGCCTGAGCCTCCCGAGTAGCTGGGACTACAGGTGCCCGCCACCACGCCCGGCTAACTTTTTTGTATTTTTAGTAGAGATGGGGTTTCACAGTGTTCACCAGGATGGTCTCGATCTCCTGCTCTTGTGATCCACCTGCCTCGGCCTCCCAAAGTGCTGGGATTACAGGCGTGAGCCGCCGTGCCCGGCCATACTTATTTCTTAAATTATCATTGCAGCATTTTAAGCTGTATTATTATTAATAATTATTCAATGATTTACTGTAAATTAGTGCAACCCTACGGGGGGAAATGGGAATGTCAGTGTGAAGTGTTCAATCCCTGCTCATAATCTGAATATTTTGCACCAGAATTGGAATGGAATTTTTGAGAAATGCTAACAGATTGGCACCTTGTATCTGTCTGGGGTGTGTTTGTGTGTGTGTGTGCGTTTGCATGCACACACTTGTGCTTCATATAAAAAAGATGCTGGTATTTTGCCTCAGGAGTCAGGGAGTAATGATAACGGTGTTCTGTGACAGCTGGAATCAAATGTGAATGTGCAGCTGCTCATCAGAAAGCTGCTGCAGCCTCCAGAATAAAGAGGAAAGTGCTTCACCAGGCCCCATGCCAGCTAGTCCCTCCATTCCCCTGAGGTCTCTGCTCTTCCACTCTCTGCTAGCTATGGCCAGTTCTCCCAGGGAGCTCGCCCCGCTTAACCTCAGCCACCTGGAAAGCCTTCACCTCCCACCTCCCCTCTGCCCTGGTAACACTCATGAACCCCATACGTAGGTCTCCCCTTAGACATGGATGCTTGCATTCTCAGTTGGATTTCTCTAACTTTGTGATCTTTCTAGAGCCTCAAGTGCCAAGTAAAGGCTAAATATATTTTAGAAATTACCCATCATGAGCTATTTGGGTTTGGATGAAAAGTTGTAATGTTTTGAGTAGTTGACCTGAATACTTTGGGTATTTGACTTTTGTTTTAATCATTATTTAGTAATGTCAGTTTTTTAGTGTTCTTCATGGACTGTTTTTTAACCAGTTAAGAGTTTTTGGCCAGGCACAGTGGCTCACACCTGTAATACCAGCACTTTGGGAGGCCGAGGTGGGTGGATCACCTGAGGTCAGGAGTTCGAGACTAGCCTGGTCAACATGGTGAAACCCGGTCTCTACTAAAAAAAAAAAAGAAATAGCCGGAATGGTGGCAGGCGCCTGTAATCCCAGCTACTCAGGAGGCTGAGGCAGGAGAATCGCTTGAACCTGGGATGCAGAGGTTGCAGTGAGCCGAGATCGTGCCACTGCACTCCAGCCTGGGCAACAGGAGTGAAACTCTGTCCAAAAAAAAATCACTGGGGTGGGAAACAGAGGTTAGAAATCCAAAGCCATGATTTTTTAAATGTATGGAATGGAAATGAGAAAGAAAATGCATAAATATATAGCAGCAGATGATGTAAAGCTAGAGATTAGAATGATGGAGAGGAGGTACAGGAGAACTAGCTGAGGAAAAGAAGTCTGTGCAGTTACTGTGTTTCCGCTGGACGGATTTCACTGGAGTATATGCTATCTACGAAACAGTGGCTACTCCGTATGCTAAACAACTCCTTTGAACAGTGGTCTGATCTGTTCTGTTAGATTCTGTACAAGATCAGCGGCTGGCTTGAGATCTGTGTGGCCTTAGGTCACGAAGGTGCTCCTCATTTTTGACCTCTTGTGCCCTCAGAATTCCTGAGAAGCAAACACTTTTCACAAATTAGTGAGAGGCTACGTGAGATAAAAGAAATGGGAGGGAAGGTGGAAAGCAGTGGTACAGGAGACGTGACAGATTACCTGCTTCATTGTAGGTAGGTAGCAAGGATAGCAACCTTTTCTTTTATAGCTTCTGAGTTTTCAATCATACTTTTTGTATAATTTCATTCTCTTTGTGGAAGCCATAACAGTTTTCCCCATGTTTCTTCAAATATATAGTACATTGCATTTTCATTTTAACCTTTTAAACCTTCACTTTTTTTTTTTTTTTTTTGAGACAGGGTTTCGCTCTGTCACCCAGGCTGAAGTGCAGTGGCACAATCTCAGCTCACTGCAGCCTCGATCTCCCAGGTTCAAGCAATTCTCCTGCCTCAGCCTCTCAAGTAGCTGAGATTACAGGCACCTGCCACCACACCCGGCTAATTTTTGCACCTTTAGTAGAGGCAGAGTTTTGCCATGTTGGCCAGGGTGGTCTGGAATTCCTGACCTCAAGTAATCCACCTGCCTCAGCCTCCCAAAATGCTGGGATTACAGGCATGAGCCACTGTGCCTAGCCTACATTTTTCACTCAATTGAAATCTGTTTATTATTTATTTATTTGAGACAGGGCCTCATTCTGTCTCCCAGGCTGGAGTGCAGTGACGTGATCATGGCTCATTGCAGCCTCAACTTCCTGGACTCAAGTCATCCTCCCACCTCAGCCTCCTGAGTAGCTGGGACTACAGGTGCATGCCACCACGTCCAGCTAGTTTTTTCAATTTTTAGTAGAGATGAGGTTTTACTGTGTTTTCCAGCCTGGTCTCAAGTTTCTGTGCTAAAGCAATCTTACCACCTTGGCCTCCCAAAGTACTGGGATTACAGCTGTGAGCCACCACACCCTGCCTGAAACGTTTATTTTTAAACAGATTTTATGGCGTGAGGTAAGAATTCAACTTAGTATTTTTTTTCCAAGTAACTATTTATCCCAACATAATTTGTTAAATAGAAAACACTTTCCTCCTAACTCAAAATGACCTAGGCTTTTAAAATCTGTTAGTGTTCCTCCTTGGGAAACATCCATGCTGACAAAATTTTCAGACCACCTTGCCTCCTATGTCTGGTTGCTGTTTGGGGTCAGGTAGGAGATGTTAACTAGAATGGAATGGTCTGGAGTAAATTTCAGGACACTGTGCCAAGGGAGAGGAGAGTCATGCAGAGTAACTCGATGTCCCCATGCTTTGTTTGGTTGTGGGTTTTTTGTTTTGTTTTGTTTTGTTTTTTTGAGATGGAGTCTCGCTCTGTTGCCCAGACTGGAGTGCAGTGGCGCAAACTCGGCTCACTGCAAGCTCCACCTCCCGGGTTCACACCATTCTCCTGCTTCAGCCTCTCGTGTAGCTGGGACTACAGGTGCCCGCCACCATGCCCGGCTAATTTTTGTGTGTGTGTGTTGTGTTTTTAGTAGAGACGGGGTTTCACCGTGTTAGCCAGGATGGGCTCCATCTCCTGACTTCGTGATCCGCCCACCTCAGCCTCCCAAAGTGCTGGGATTACAGGTGTGAGCCACTGTGCCTGGCCTTTTTTTTTTTTTTTTAATAGGGTCTCTGTCACCCAGGCTGGAGGGCAGTGATATGACCACAGCTTTCTGCAGCCTTGATCTCCATCCAGGTCTTAAGCAATCCTCCCACCAAGAGGTGAACCCCGCTGGGCTTCTGGGTTGGGTGGGGACTTGGGGAACTTTTCTGTCTAGCTAAAGGATTGTAAACACACCAATCAGCGCTCTGTGTCTAGCTAAATGTTTGTAAACGCACCAATCAGCACTCTGTAAAAACGAACCAATCAGCGCTCTGTAAAATGGACCAATCAGCAGGCGAAGGACGTGGGCAGGGCCAAATAAGGGAATAAAAGCTGGCCTCCCGGGAGCCAACAGCAACAACCCGTTGGGGTCCATGTAAACGCTGTGGGAGCTTTGTTCTTTTGCTCTTTGCAATAAATCTTGATGCTGCTTGCTCTTGGGGTCAGCACTACCTTTATGAACTGCAACACTGCAAAGGTCTGCAGCTTCACTCCCGAAGCCAGTGAGACCACCAACCCACCAGAAGGAAGACACTCTGAACACATCTGAACACCTGAAGGAACAAACTCCGGACACACCATCTTTAAGAACTGTAACAGTCGCATCGAGGGTCCGTGGCTTCATTCTTGAAGTAAGCGAGACCAAGAACCCACTGGAAGGAACCACTTCCAGACACACCCTTCAGCCCTTGAGTAACTGGGACTACAGGCATGTGCCACCATGCCCAGCTATTTTTGAACGGGTTTTTTTTTTTTTTTTTTTGTAGAGATGGGGTCTTGCTATGTTGACCAGGCTAATTTTGAATTCCTGATCTCAAGCAATCCTCCTGCCTTGGCCAGTGCTGGAATTACAGGCATGAGCCATTGTGCCCAGCCACCCCTGCTTTGAATTCAACATGTGTCTGATTATTTTCCATTTTTGCATTGCTGTTCCAATACTGGAAGAAAACTTGGCTGCATTGCACATATTGATAATGTTGCTGAGACACCAGGGGTTCAGCCGAGGTCCTTGTTGCTTGCCACACAGAAAGTCAATCACTGAGACGATGAGTACTGCCAAGGAAGACGGCTTTCAGCAGGTGCTGCAACCAAAGAGATGGGAGTTCAGTGTCAAATCCATCTCCCTGCCTGACTAAAACTGGGGTTTATTTAGCAGGGAAGAAATGTAACAACGTGTACGAAAACAGGAACTAGGGAGGGCCAATGAAGCAACCATGATGAGTGAGAGGTCCAGCCCATCACCATGCCTGGCTAATTTTTTGCATTTTTAGTAGAGACGGGGTCGTTGATACATTTTTGTGAGGCTTCAGTTCTTTGAAACTTTTTTGAGAGGCCTAAAGGTCCTGTGCTGAAGAAAGAACTCAGATAAAACAAATACAGGTTTCAAGCTTGACTAGCAGAAGGGTCACTTTTTATGTTTATCCAAAAGAACTGTCTCTGGGACTACTGGGTCAGTTTGAACAGTATGTTATTAAAAAGTGTGTATATTGGCTGGGCGCAATGGCTTACGCCTTTAATCCCAGCACTTTGGGAGGCCAAGGTGGGTGGACCACCAGAGGTCGGGAGTTCGAGACCAGCCTGACCAACACGGAGAAAACTTGTCTCCACTAAAAATACAGAGTTAGCTGGGTATGGTGGTGCATGCCTATAATCTCAGCTATTCGGGAGGCTAAGGCAGGAGAATCGCTTGAACCCGGGAGGCGGAGGTTGCGGTGAGCCAAGATGGCGCCATTGCACCCCAGCCTGGGTAACAAGAGTGAAACTCCGTCGCAAAAAAAAAAAACAAACAAACAGTGTGTGTGTATATATATACTTGTGTGAGTCTTATATATATTATTTGGCTATCCACATGTAATTTTTGCCTTATAGGCTAGCTTTAGACTTTGATTCCCATTTAAAATGTGACTCAACAATGCTATGGTCTGACTAGTTGTGTCCCACCAAAATTTGTATGCTGAAATCATAACCCCCAAGATGATGGTATTAGGAGGTGGGGCTCTTGGGGGGCGGGTGTTTAGGTCATGAAGATGGAGTCCTCACGAATGGATTCATGCCCTTATAAAAGAGGCCCAAGGGAGTTGATTGGCCCCTTCCACCATGTGAGGTCCCCTAGATGGTGCCATCTGTGAGGAGGAACCCCCCACCCCAGACACCCAATCTGTTAGCACCTTGCTCTCAAACTTTCCAACCTCCAGAACTGTGAGAAATAAATTTCTGTTGTTTATAAGGTACCAGTCTAAAGTATCATCTTATAGCAGGATAAACGGAGTAAGACATACAGTATAATAGAAGGAGTGGGGCCAGGCACGGTGGCTCACACCTGGAATACCAGCACTTTAGGAGGCTGAGGTGGGCAGATCACGAGGTCAAGAGATCGAGACCATCCTGACCAACATAGTGAAATCCTGTCTCTACTAAAAATACAAAAATAGCTGGGTGTGGTGACGTGCACCTCTAGTCCCAGCTACTCGGGAGGCTGAGGCAGGAGAATAGCTTGAACCCGGGAGGTGGAGGTTGCAGTGAGCCAAGATCACGCCACTGCACTCCATTCTGGTGACAGAGAGAGACTCCATCTCAAAAAAAAAAAAAAAGAGCAGCAGCAGCAGTGAGTATGTTTGACATGGTCTGGCAGCATTAAGGGTGGCTTCTATTGGAAGTGGCAGTAAGCTGATGTTAGAGATTTAGCCATATTGGAAGTAATAGGCTGATGGGAGAGATTTAGCCAGGTGAGGACTGAAGGCAAAATTGAAACGAGGGAATACATTGTGTGCAAGAAGTTGGAAAAGCCCAGTATGGCTGGAGCAGATAAATAATAAGGATGATCATTAACAGAACAACAGCTATGTCTTCTGTGTTTATTCCCACCCAGGGCCTTTGGGAACTTTGTCTCTTTTCACATGCTCTTTGTTTAAATATAGTTATTTCCATTTTGCCAAAATGGAGTCCAGTACTTAAAGAAACAAATAATTTGTCTTAGATGGCATAGGTATTTACTACAGAGTATTTTCTTTTTAATGGTGAAATTAAGAGTATTTTCTTTCTAATGGTGAAATTAAGAATCCTTCTGTGAAATTCTAAAAGAAATTGTGACATAGTTAAAGTTATTTTGGCTTTGTCCCAGATTTCTTTTTTTTTTTTTAACTGTGGGCAAGTGACTTTACTTCTCTGCACCTCTGTTTTCTTGCAAGCAGAGCCAATGTTTGGATAAAGGTTAGATTCTGTGAGTGTAAACGTGATGCCAACAGAGGCCGTGATCGTGCGAGCAGAGAGCTCTACCAAGAATGCTCCCTCTTGCACTCTCATACTTCAGTCTCCCCTGGGCACGTTTCTTATTTCTTGGCTTGGCTCCTGTGACATAGACACCATCCTTCTTTCACCTTATTTTCCTACTAAACCACTGGGCCATTAGGACTCTAAGGCTGGCTCAAATTTGTACCCCTCGCTCCAACTCACTTTTCCTGCCCACACCACTGAGCAAGCAGCTGTGGCCAGGCTGTCCTGCCCCTCTTCCTGCCCAGTTCCATGTCTGCGTGTTGGGGTCCATTCTCTTTGGTAATTGCCGCTATAGGTTCTCCATTCTCCTCAACACTTAGCTTCCTTAGGCTTCCAGAACTAGATTGATTTTCTTCACTGCCTGGAAACTCATTTTCCTTGCATTTCCCCATTTCCTCCTGCCCCTGCGGAGTGGCCTGCTGAAACTCTCATTCCTCACATAAGTGCCCTTCTCTCCATGTCTCTCACTTCCAATTTCACTGTCAGCACTGCACACATGACTCTGAAAAAGCAACCAAGCCCCTCCTGCCTGCTGTCTAAAGCTTCGAGACCACATTTTCAGCTCTCAGTTTTGGACATCCACTTGGACTTCATTGAAGCATTTCAAAGTGAATATAGTTAATGTTGAACTGTTTTCCTCTTCTCTTTAAGCCCAGATTTCCTTTTTTAAAAAATTATCACTCTACCAGGAAGGAACCCTGGCTATGAACCATTCTTAACTCTTTTCCCTCCCTCTTCCTCCATCCAATCCATCACCAGAACATTCTTTTTCTAAATTCTTTCTCCCTCCCTCTCTTCTTCTCTCCTTCTTTCCCTCCCTTCCACTTTCTTTTTTGTTGTTGTTGTTTTTATTTATTTATTTATTTTGAGACAGAGTCTGTGCCCAGGCCAGAGTGCAGTGGCACGATCTCAGCTCACTGCAACCTCCACCTCCTGGGTTCGAGCAATTCTCCTGCCTCAGCCTCCAGAGTAGCTGGGACTGCAGGAGTGCACAACCATGCCCAGCTAATTTTTGTATTTTTAGTAGAGATGGCATTTCACCATGTTGGCCAAGATGGTCTCAATCTCTTGACCTCATGATCCTCCTGCCTTGGCCTCCCAAAGTGCTGGGATTACAGGCATGAGCCACTGCGTCTGCATCTGGTTTCTCTTTCTTTTCTTTCCCTTTCTTTCTTGCTTGCTTCTTTCTTTCTTCTTTCTTTCTTTCTTTCTTTCTTTCTTTCTTTCTTTCTTTCTTTTCTTTCTTTCTTTCTTTCATTTCTCTCTCTCCTTCCTTCCTTCCTTCCTCTTTCTTTCTCTTGCTCTCTGTGTCTTTCCTGTCATTCCCTCAGCAAACTGGTTCAGACATCCTTGTTATCTCATGCTGGGGCCTTTGCTGTTGTCTCCTGTCTGATTGCCTTCCCACTGGTACTTGGGCTATTCAATTAATTATTCAGAGAGCTGCCAACTTAACATGAATAAATCTTGAAAGCATTGTGTTAAGTGAAAGAACACAGACACAAGAGACTACATACTGTACAGTTCCATTTATCCTAGAAAAGGAAAGGCTACCGTGATGGAGAGAAGGTTAGTGACTGCTGTTACCCAGGTGTGGGGGAAAAAGACTGACTCTAAAGGGGCACAAAGGAACATTTTGGGTGAGCAAAATGTTTTCTATCATGATTGTAGTGGTGATTACACGATCATATACATTTGTCAAACAAAACTCATGAACAATTGGTGAATTTTATTAAATGTATGCGTGATTCATAGCTAAGTATATATGCGTGTGTGTGTGTGTGTGTGTGTGTGTGTGTTTGTATAAACGTGGGACTCTGTGCCTCACACCCCCAGGAGACATTAATTCACTTTTGCCTATGCTGCGTATACTTTGTTGAGTGTAACAGTTTTTACTGCAGTGACCACAATAACACAATACACATCCCTGCCTCCCACATTCTCTCACTTGTGCCCTACTCCAGGTGCCCTCTGGAGGGCAGAATTTGACATCTTCCTGAACAACTTGGAAACGGTTGCAGCCAAGCTCTGTGGGGAATATGACAAGATGATCTAGCTCTTTCTCTGGTGAGTCTATTTAGGAAGTGTTAACATATGAATAGCTTGGAAGTTCAGAAAACAGCTCAAAATGATCCCTGTTTCCCACCCCCAGCCCCCACCTATTAAGCCTACTCATGTCAAGGTCCAGCTCCACTGTCACCTTCTCCTTAAAGCCTTCTTTAGTCATTCATGGTGATCTGCTCTTGCTAGTCTGAGCTCTGATGCAGAAGTGATGGAGAAAATTTATTCCACCAGAATTCCCATTTGGAAAATCACTGAAAAGAATACTTTGAGAATCTTGGATTGAAAATGAGACTCAGCCGGGCACGGTGGCTCACGCCTGTAATCCCAGCACTTTGGGAGGCTGAGGCGAGTGGATCACGAGGTCAAGAAATCAAGACCATCCTGGCTAACACGGTGAAACCCTGTCTCTATGAAAAATACAAAAAATTAGCCAGCCGTGGTGGCGGGTGCCTCTAGTCCCAGCTAATTAGGAGGCTGAGGCAGGAGAATGGCGTGAACTCGGGAGGTGGAGCTTGCAGTGAGCCAAGATCGCGCCACTGCACTCCAGCCTGGTGACAAACCGAGACTCTGTCTCAAAAAAAAAAAAAGAAAGAAAAGAAAAGAACAGAAATAGAGGAGAAGACAGACCAGATGCATAAATACAAGGAACACGGTTAAAGAGCCAGGTCCTAACTGGAGCCCAGTGTGAATAGCTGGAGAAGGGAAGCATTTTCTTCTTTGCACTTAGTAGGTTCTCATTAACTACAGCCTGATAGTAGTTGTCACTACTCTGTCTACACAACTTCCCAGGTTTCCCTCTCACTAGGGAGTGAATGAGTGGGCATCCTAGCCTACCCCTACAGGGAAGTCTAGCCCTCTGTTGCTAGGCTTCTATTCCAACGTTGCTGTTTGATTCGGCTGGTAGTTTAAAAAATAAGCAGAAGTCTACAAATCAACTCAGATCAGATTTGGAGTCTGCAGAGACAGCCAGGGGCCCAGTAAAAGCTGGTAGCACCTTGTAATGAAACATTTATTCGGATTGTGGTTTTGCAAATGACAAATCAATTTAGAGTAATGTTTCTTCTGGTGGATGGAGGAGTGCGGCTGGGTTTCACACTCATCACAGGCTGACATTTCCTTGAACCGCCTAACTTCAGCCTTGCATTGTGCAGCAAACGTGTGACACAAATGGAGCAGAACAAAATGCTCCTGCAAGGGCACAAACTGCTCTAACAAGGCCAGTGCAGCAGCCCATGTGCGTCCAACATAAATAAAGCATCAGCAGATTCAGGAAAACAGAAAGCGTAATTGAACCGAGATGAGAACAAGAGTCAGGTTTTGTAAGACCATCCCAAAGTGGATGCAGCTAATGGCTTTATCATTTCTTCTCAGATAAAGGCTGAATGGTTGAGTAGGCAGCCTTGGGAAGCCGGTAGCAATGAGGGGAAGATCACAGACACACAGAACTGCAAGCATCAATCACAGGTGCTCTTGTTGGACACATTTTTTTAAAGGCTTGGGAAATGAATGGAGAGACAAGCAAGAAAAAAAAGAAACAGGATGGATATACTTTCTGTTTCACAGAGAAATCCTAAAGCCGTGGAAAACCTGTTTTCTGGCCAGGCACAGTGGCTCACGCCTCTAATCCCAGCACTTTGGGTCACGAGGTGGGCGGATCATGAGGTCAGGAGTTCCAGAGCAACCTGGCCAACATGGTGAAACCTCATCTCTACCAAAAATACAGAAAAATTAGCCGGGCGTGGGGGCAGGTGCCTGTAATCCCAGCTACTCAGTAAGCTGAGGCAGGAGAATTCTTTGAACCTGGGAGGTGGAGGTTGCAGTGAGCTGAGATGGCACCATTGCACTCCAGCCTTGGCGACAGGGTGATACTCTGTCTCAGAAAAAAATAATAATGTTTTCCATGACAGCATTTGACTCAGAATCCTTATCAGGGACTATGGCTTATGCACGTGTGGAGCACCTGCTTGGTACCCAGCACAGTGCCTCACCTGTGGAAGTTACCCAGTGAAGGTGTGTCTCACTGTTTTAGCTTCATTAATTTTCTGTTATTTCTTTCTTCCCAGTCCTTGGTTCCCATTGAATATGGCTTTGGCTTAAGGAAATCCTAACACCTGATTAGAAGTGGACAGGCAAGCAGAAAGAAGACAGGACTGAGTAAAGCAGAATCAGTATAAATAGTAAATTTCAGACTCTCACTTCTAGTCAAGATGGGATGTCTAAAAAATAGGACAAAATACACAAAACAATGGTTTTCAGACATTGGACATCAAACAGTGCAGGACAGTGACCCCTGAGCTGGAGGACACCAACAGGTGAGCCCTGCTTGCCCAGCTCACTTGCTGGAAAGGAGGGAATCAGAAACAGATGGTTCAGGAGACAGTGCTGGGAGTATGGGGAGGCCAGAGTGGCTGGAGTTTGCAGGGGAGGGAACGGCAGAGATGAGAGTTACACAGAGAGACAGAGAGAGCACCAGAGACCTGCTAAGGGGCCCTCCAGCCAGCGGGTGAGCACTGGTGGGTGTATACATGTGATGAGACTACTCAAGTCCTGGAAAAGAGCCAAAAAATCCCGACAGGATTACAGAAGCCAATCGCTTCAACTCACACAGGCCCAGCAACAGTTTTAGCAGAGAACCGATATGGTCTGACTCAACATTTTAAAGGGATCACCCTGGAGGCTGTAAGAAAAACAGTTTTGAGGGCCAATGATAGAAATGGGGGGACAGAAGCCAGTGATCCAGGTGAGAAGTGACACCAGCTCAGAGCGGCACCTTGGCAGTGGGAGGTGAGTTCTGGAGAGAGTTTTTAGAGTCATTCACATTCCCTGGTGGATTGAGAAAGAGGTGTTAGGATTGAGCAACTGGAGTTTTGATGACATTGCCATCAAATGACATGAAAAGGCGTTCAAGTGCAACAAGGTTTATTTTTGTTTTGTTTTGTTTTGTTTCGTTTCTTGTTGCTTGTCTTTTGAAGGGGAAAGACGGGTTTAGGATGTGTGTAAGTTTGAATTGTCCAACAGACATCCAAGTGGTGATGTCAAGTAAGTAGTTCAATCTGTGAGTCTGGTGTTTAGGGCAGAGGTGTGGATTGAAGATAGACTTTCTGGAGCCTCTGGCGTGAAGGAAGTGTGTAGTGGTCACTCCAGACCTTTTTTTTTTTTTTTTTTAATTATACTTTAAGTACTGGCACACATGTGCACAACATGCAGGTTTGATATATAGATATACATGTGCCATGGTGGTTTGCTGCACCCATCAACTCGTCATTTACATTAGGTATATCTCCTAATGCTATCCCACCCCCAGCCACCAGCCCCCTGACAGGTCCGGTGTGTAATGTTCCCTGTCCCGTGTTCGTGTGTTCTCATTGTTCAATTCCCACCTATGAGTGAGAACATGTGGTGTTTGGTTTTCTATTCTTGCGATAGTTTGCTGAGAATGATGGTTTCCAGCCTCATCCATGTCCCTACAAAGGACATAAACTCATCCTTTTTTATGGCTGCGTAGTATTCCATGGTGTATGTGTGCCACATTTTCTTAACCCAGTCTATCATTTATGGACATTTGGATTGGTTCGAAGTCTTTGCTATTGTGAATGGTGCTGCAATAAACACATGTGTGCATGTGTCTTTATAGTAGCATGATTTATAGTCCTTTGGGTATATACCCAGTAATGGGATTGCTGGGTCAAATAGTATTTCTAGTTCTAGCTTCTTGAGGAATTGCCACAGTGTCTTCCACAATGGTTGAACTAATTTACACTCCCAACAGTGTAAAAGCATTCCTATTTCTCCACATCCTCCTTGGCATGTGTTATTTCCTGACTTTTTGATGATCGCCATTCTAACTGGCATGAGATGGTATCTCATTGTGGTTTTGATTTGCATTTATCTGATGATCAGGGATGATGAGCATTTTTTCATGTGTCTGTTGGCTGCATAAATGTCTTCTTTTGAGAAATGTCTGTTCATATCCTTTGCCCACTTTTTGATGGGGTTGTTTGTTTTTTCTTGTAAATTTGTTTAAGTTCTTTGTAGATTCTGGGTATTAGCCCTTTGTCAGATGAGTAGATTTTAAAATTTTCTCCCATTCTGTAGGTTGCCTGTTCACTCTGCTGATAGTTTCTTTTGCTGTGCAGAAGCTCTTTAGTTTAATTAGATCTCATTTGTCTATTTTGGGTTTTGTTGCCATTGCTTTTGGTGTTTTAGTCATGAAGTCTTTGCCCATGCCTATGTCCTGAATGGTATTGCCTAGGTTTTCTTCTAGGGTTTTTATGGTTTTAGGTCTTATATTTAAGTCTTTAATACATCTTGAGTTAATTTTTGTATAATGTGTAAGAAACGGATCCAGTTTCAGTTTTCTACATACAGCTAGCCAGTTTTCCCAGCATCATTTATTAAATAGGGAATCCTTTCCCCATTTCTTGTTTTTGTCAGGTTTGTCAAAGATCAGATGGTTGTAGATATGTGGTGTTATTTCTGAGGCCTCTGTTCTGTTCCATTTGTCTATGTGTTTGTTTTGGTACCAGTACCATGCTGTTTTGGTTTCTGTAAACTTGTAGTATAGTTTGAAGTCAGGTAGCATGATGCCTCCAGCTTTGTTCTCTTTGCTTAGGATTGTCTTTGCTATGTGGGCTCTTTTTTGGTTCCATATGAAATTTAGAGTAGTTTTTTCCAATTCTGTGGAGAAAGTCATTGGTAGCTTGATGGGGATGGCATTGAATCTATAAATTACCTTGAGCAGTATGGTCATTTTCACAATATTGATTCTTCCTATCCTTGAGCATGGAATGTTCTTACATTTGTTTGTTTCCTCTTTTATTTCGTTGAGCAGTGGTTTGTAGTTCTCCTTGAAGAGGTCCTTCACATCCCTTCTAGGTATTTTATTTTCTTTGTAGCAATTGTGAATAGGAGTTCACTCATGATTGGGCTCTCTCTCTCTGTTTATTGGTGTATAGGAATGCTTGTGATTTTTGCACATTGATTTTGTACCCTGAGACTTTGCTGAAGTTGCTTATCACCTTAAGAAGATTTGGGGCTGAGACAATGGGGTTTCCTAAATATACAATCATGTCATCTGCAAACAGGGACAATTTGACTTCCTCTTTTCCTAATTGAATACCCTTTATTTCTTTCCCTTGCCTGAGTGCCCTGGCCAGAACTTCCAACACTATGTTGAATAGCAGGGGTGAGAGAGGACATCCTTGTCTTGTGCTTGTTTTCAAAGGGAATGCTTCCAGTTTTTGCCCATTCAGTGTGATACTGGCTGTGGGTTTGTCATAAATAGCTCTTATTATTTTGAGATATTTTCCATCAATACCTAGTTTATTGAGAGTTTTTAGCATGAAGGGCGGTTGAATTTTGTCAACAGATGCAGAATTTTCTGCATCTATTGAGGTAATCATGTGTTTTTTGTCATTAGTTCTGTTATGTGATGGATTACATTTATTGATTTGCATTTGTTGAATCAGCCTTGCATCCCAGGGATGAAGCTGACTTGATCGTGGTGGATAAGCTTTTTGATGTGCTGCTGGATTTGACTTGCCAGTATTTTACTGAGGATTTTTGCATCAATGTTCATCAGGGATATTGGCCTAAATTTCTCTTTTTTGTTGTTGTTGTGTCTCTGCCAGGCTTTGATATCAGGATGATGCTGGCCTCATAAAATGAGTTAGGGAGGATTCCCTCTTTTTCTATTGATTGGAATAGTTTCAGAAGGAATGGTACCAGCTTCTCTTTGTAGCTCTGGTAGAATTTTGCTGTGAATCCGTCTGGTCCTAGACTTTTTTTGGTTGGTAGGCTATTAATTATTGCCTCAATTTCAGAGCCTGTTACTGGTCTATTCAGAGATTCAACTTCTTCCTGGTTTAGTCTTGGGAGGGTGTATGTGTCCAGGAATTTATCCATTTCTTCTAGATTTTCTAGTTTATTTGCATAGAGGTGTTTATCGTATTCTCTGATAGTAGTTTGTATTTATGTAGGATCATTTTATCATTTTTTATTTTTTTATTGCATCTATTTGATTCTTCTTTCTTTTCTTCTTTATTAGTATTGCTAGTGGTCTATGTATTTTGTTGATCTTTTCAAAAAACCAGCTCCTGGACTCATTGATTTTTGTTTTTTTTTTTTGTCACTATCTCCTTCAGTTCTGCTCTGATCTTAGTTATTTCTTGCCTTCTGCTAGCTTTTGAATTTGTTTGCTCTTGCTTCTCTAGCACTTTTAATTGTGATGTTAGGGTGTCCATTTTAGATCTTTCTTGCTTTCTCTTGTGGGCGTTTAGTGCTATAAATATCCCTCTACACACTACTTTAAATGTGTCCCAGAGATTCTGGTATGTTGCGTCTTTATTCTCATTGGTTTCAAAGAACATCTTTATTTCTGCCTTCATTTCTTTATTTCCCCAGAAGTCATTCAGGAGCAGGTTATTCATTTTCCATGTATTTGTGTGGTTTTGAGTGAATTTCCTAATCCTCAGTTCTAATTTGATTTCACTGTGGACTGAGAGACAGCTTGTTGTGATTTCTGTTCTTTTACATTTGCTGAGTTGTGTTTTACTTCCAACTACGTGGTCAATTTTAGAATAAGTGCAATGTGGTGCTGAGAAGAGTGTATATTCTGTTGATTTGGGGTGGAGAGTTCTGTAGATGTCATTTAGGTCCACTTGGTGCAGAGCTGAGTTTAAATCCTGGATATCCTTGTTAACCTTCTGTCTCGTTGATCTAATATTTACAGTGGGGTGTTAAAGTCTCCCATTATTATTGTTTGGGAGTCTAAGTTTCTTTGTAGGTCTCTAAGGGCTTACTTTATGAATCTGGGTGTGCCTGTATTGGGTGCATATATATTTAGGATGGTTAGCTCTTCTTGTTGAATCGACCCCTTTACCATTATGTAATGGCCTTCTTTGTCTCTTTCGATCTTTGTTGGTTTACACTATTTTATCAGAGACTAGGAGTGCGATTCCTGGTTTTTGTTTGTTTGTTTGTTTGTTTTTTGCTTTCCATTTGTTTGGTAGATCTTCCTCCATCCCTTTATTTTGAGCCTGTGTGTGTCTCTGCATGTAAGATGGGTCTCCTGAATACAGCACACTGATGGGTCTTGACTCTTTATCCAATTTGCCAGTCTGTGCCTTTTAA
This sequence comes from Trachypithecus francoisi, assembly GCF_009764315.1. NCBI lineage: Eukaryota > Metazoa > Chordata > Mammalia > Primates > Cercopithecidae > Trachypithecus > Trachypithecus francoisi. The sequence continues at coordinate 42,001,155 of NW_022681464.1, read as the reverse complement.
TGGGGGAATTTAGCCCATTTACATTTAAGGTTAATATTGTTATGTGTGAATTTGATCCTGTCATTATGATGTTAGCTAGTTATTTTGCTCGTTAATTGATGCAGTTTCTTTATTTTGCCTGTTAATTGATGCAGTTTCTTCCTAGCATCGATGGTCTTTACGATTTAGCATGTTTTTGCAGTGGCTGGTACAAGTTGTTCCTTTCCATGTTTAGTGCTTTCTTCAGGAGCTCTTGCAAGGCAGCCCTGGTAAAATCTCTTAGCATTTGCTTGTCTGTAAAGTATTTTATTTCCCCTTCACTTATGATGCTTAGTTTGGGCGGATATGAAATTCTGGGTTGAAAATTCTTTTCTTTAAGAATGTTGAATATTGGCCCCACTCTCTTCTGGTTTGTAGGGTTTCTGCTGAGAGATTCGCCGTTAGTCTGATGGGCTTTCCTTTGTGGGTAACCTGACCTTTCTCTCTGGCTGCCCTTAACATTTTTTCCTTCATTTCAACCTTGGTGAAACTGACAGTTATGTGTCTTGGGGTTGTTCTTCTTGAGGAGTATCTTTGTAGTGTTCTCTGTATTTCCTGAATTTGAATGTTGGCCTGCCTTGCTAGGTTGGGAAAGTTCTCCTGGATAATATCCTGAAGAGTGTTTTCTAACTTGGTTCCATTCTCCCTGTCACTTTCAGGTTCACCAATCAAACAGAGATGTGGTCTTTTCACATAGTCCCATATTTCTTCGAGACTTGCTCATTTCTTTTTACTCTTTTTTCTCTAATCTTGTCATCTTGCTTCATTTCATTCATTTGATCTTCAATCACTGATATCCTTTCTTCCACTTGATTGAATCAGCTATTGAGGCTTGTGTATGCGTCACAAGGTTCTTGTGCTGTGGTTTTCAGCTCCCTCAGGTCATTTAAGGTCTTCTCAACACTGTTTATCCTAGTTAGCCATTTGTCTAACCTTTTTTCAAGGTGTTTAGCTTCCTTGCAATGGGCTAGAACATGCTCCTATAGCTCAGAGAAATTTGTTATTACCGATCTTCTGAAGCCTTCGTCTGTCAGTTCGTCAAAGTCATTCTCTGCTCAGTTTTGTTCTGTTGCTGGCAAGGAGCTACGATCCTTTGAAGGAGAAGAGGCACTCTGGTTTTGGAATTTTCAGGTTTTCTGCTCTGGTTTCTCCCCATCTTTGTGATTTTATCTACCTTTGGTCTTTGATGTTGGTGACCTACAGATGGGGTTTTGGTGTGGATGTCCTTTTTGTTGATGTTGATACTATTCCTTTCTGTTTGTTAGTTTTCCTTCTCATAGTCAGGCCCCTCAGCTGCAGATTTGTCAGAGTTTGCTGGAGGTCCACTCCAGACCCTGTTTGCCTGGGTATCACCAACGGAGGCTGCAGAACAGCAAATATTGCTGCCTGATCCTTCCTCTGGAAGCTTCATCCTAGAGGGGCACCCACCTGTATGAGGTGTCTGTCAGCCCCTACTGGGAGGTGTCTCCCAGTCAGGCTACACGGGGGTCAGGGACCCACTTGAGGAGGCAGTTCTGTCTGTTCTCAGAGCTTGAACACCATGCTGGGAGAACCACTGCTCTCTTCAGAGTTGTCAGACAGGGACATTTAAGTCTGCAGAAGTTGTCTGCTGATTTTTGTTCAGCTAAGCCCTGCCCCCAGAGGTGGAGTCTACAGAGGTAGCAGACCTTGCTGAGCTGTGGTGGGCTCCGCCCAGTTCGAGCTTCTGGCCACTTTGTTTACCTATTCAAGCCTCAGCAATGGTGGATGCCCTTCCCCCTGCCAGGCTGCAGCCTCTCAGGTTGATCTCAGACTGTTGTGCTAGCAGTGAGCAAGGCTCCATTGGCATGGGACCCGCTGAGCCAGGCACACGAGGGAATCTCCTGGTCTGCTGGTTGCTAACAGCATTGAAAAGAGCGATATTTGGGTGGTAGTGTACCTGTTTTCCATGTACAGTCTGTCACAGCATCCCTTGGCTAGGAAAGGGAAATTGCTCGACCCCTTGCACTTCCTGGGTGAGGCGACGCACCACCCTGCTTTGGCTCACTGTCTGTGGGCTTCACCCACTGTCCAACCAGTCCCAATGGGATGAACCAGGTACCTCAGTTGGAAATGCAGAAATCACCCGTCTTCCGCATCAGTCTTGCTGGGAGCTGTAAACCAGAGCTGTTCCTATTTGGTCATTTTGGAAGCAAACCCACCCCAGACATTTTAACACAAATATTCCATTACCCAAGTCTAAAGTTAATCAATAGTTTCACAGTTTTCCTAAATGATACAAGGAATTTGGAACACTATGACTTTGATTACTCTTCTTTGTGTACTGCATTTTTGTTCCTCTTTGTTTTTGTTTAATCCTACAGGATTTGTTGACATTACTTCATATAGTCAGTGCTCACATAAATTGACCCTTTCTCAGCCATCATTCTCGCATCTTAGATCTACACTTGGACTCACTGTCCTTTTCATTAAATACATCTTTCACAATCTCCTTAGCAAAGGTTGGTGGCTGGAAAATTCTGTTTTTATTAATTTAAATGAATACAGTTCTAAATTGACATCTATTTTCTTGATATTTTTGAGACAGAGTCTTGCTCTTGTTGCCCAGGCTGGAGTGCAGTGGCACAATCTCTGCTCACTGCTACCTCTACCTCCTGGGTTCAAGCAATTCTCCTGCCTTAGTCTCCTGAGTAGCTGGGATTACAGGCAGCCACCACTATGCCTAGCTAATTTTTTGTATGTTTAGTAGAGATGGTGTTTCACCATTATGGCCAGGCTGGTCTCAAACTCCTGACCTCAGGTGATTCACCTGCCTTGGCCTCCCAAAGTGCTGGGATTACTGACATGAGCCACAGCATCTGGCCTGACATCTATTTTCTCTAAGGACATGGAAAATACTATTTCCCTCTCCTGGGCCTCCCCCTGGTGCCAGTGAGAAATCAGATCTCAGACTAAATGTCATTCAAATGTAGTGAATCTGTGTTTTCTCACTGGCTTTTACAGAGGTCTCTTTGTCTTTGTCTCACTCTGATATGACTACAGGTGGATTTCTGTTTCTTTCAATTGTGCTTGAAAATTGTGTTTAGTTCATCTGTGAGTCAATGTCTTTTATCGGTTCCGAAAAATCCACGGCTATTATCTCTTCAAATATTGCCTTTGGTCCCTTCATATATTATCCCTTTCCCCGTAGCTTCTGGATCTCTTAATGTTTCTGTCTTGTTTTCCCTGTTTGTCTCAGGCACTGAACTCTGAATAATTTCTTCAGAAATAATGTTCTTTTTGCTAATTCTCACTAGGTACAAATAAACAGCTGCCAAAACTTTTCAATGGTTTTCATGTCAATCATTATACATATCTTGCCTATAAATTTTACTTTTACTTTTTTTTTTTTTTTTTTTTGAGATGGAGTCTCACTGTGTCGCCCAGGCTGGAGTGCAGTGGCGCGATCTCAGCTCACTGCGAGCTCCACCTCCCAGGTTCATGCCATTCTTTCACCTCAGCCTCCCAAGTAGCTGGGACTACAGGTGACCACCACTACGCCCAGCTACTTTTTGTATTTTTAGTAGAGATGGGGTTTCACCATGTTAGCCAGGATGGTCTTGATCTCCTGACCTCATGATCCGCCTGCCTCGGCCTCCCAAAATGCTGGGATTACAGGTGTGAGCCACCAGGCCTGGCCTTACTTTTACTTTTAAACTTGCTTTTTAAAAAACTTTTAAGCTTCCACTTTTATTTCATTAAAACATATTAGACATTCTTATTTTATATTCTGTATCTGATAATTCCAATACTCGCTGTCTTTGTGGGTCTAATTCGGCTGTCTTTATTTTTACCAGCTCTTGAGCATGGTGACTCGATTCCTTGCGCGTTTTGTGGTTTTCAACATTAAGTTTGTGTTTCTTGGAATTTTATATGAGGGAGTTCTTGGAGGCCTCATCTGAAGGTAAATGCCTGCAGAGACAATGCTCATCTGCTTTTGCCAGTTATCTCAGAGCCCACCAGGCCTGGACTACTACAAACTAAATGATGGTTTGGAAAAGTTTGGGACCACAAAAAAAATGAATGAATTCAAGGTTAAAGTCTATAGAAGACTACCTGGTAATGATACATTTTCAAGGAAGATTTATTGTTCACTCTAACCCAAGGATGTAAGCTAGGCAATTAGCCTTACAGTCCCTGGGGTACAGTATCCATATCCTTCGTCTACCCTGACACCAAGTAGGTAACTGTTTAAGACTCCAGCTTACCATAAGGGGGTCTCCTACAAGAGTCTCTTTCTTGGGCTACCCATGAAAACCAGAGACCAAGATATCAGGTTTGCAAATGTGCTCAGGGCTAAACCTCTCCTATCTACTTCCAATTTCAGGTTCTCCTTTCACTTAGTTTTGGCCTCTATGCATGCCTTACATTCATACTGGTTTATCAATGTATTAGAATTTTTTGTTCAGCATATTTAGTTTATATAAACGGAAGAACTGGTCAGGGTATCTAGTACCCAGACTGTTGAAATCACAAGTCCTTCACTGTCATTTCATTTTAACCTGAACAATTGCCGTATCAACATCACACCACCATAGGCTCTTTACAATAATTGAAAAGATGCTAAGATGCTACTTTTGAAAATATGCTTCCTTTATCACCACAGATAAGGTGTTTAATTAATTAATTTATTTTTGAGACGGAGTCTCATTCTGTCACCCAGGCTGGAGTGCAGTGGCGCTATCTCAGCTCACTGCAAGGTCCTCCTCCCGGGTTCACGCCATTCTCCTGCCTCAGCCTCCCGAGTACCTAGGACTACAGGCGACCGCCACCACGCCCAGCTAATTTTATTTGTATTTTTAACAGAGACGGAATTTCACTATGTTAGCCAGAATGGTCTCGATCCCCTGACCTCGTGATCTGCCTGCCTTGGCCTCCCAAAGTGCTGGGATTACAGGCGTGAACCACCTCATCCGGCCCACCACAGGTAAGTTTTTAAAAGCATATATACGGAGGGAAAAAGAACAGAATAAAGGAACTAAGGTCTTCCATGAGGCACAGAGGGTTAAATGGGAGATGGACTGAATTAACTCTCCAGCCAGAGATGGTGACCGTCTCACATGGCCACACATTTCTGTGGCCAGCACAGGTGCATTTAAAAGGCTTGGGCAGGCTAGACAGTCCCAAATAATCACTGCTGGCGGTAGCTAGGACTCCAAATTTGGATCCTATTCCAAAAATTACACACGTTAAGACTTAATTTGTTTTTGATCCATCAGATTCTGCTAATGAAAACTAATTGCCTTGAAACTCTTTTTCTACATGTTTGTATCAGAAACTCTGTAGCTAACCCTGAATTACTGGATTTGTATTTCTGCCTGCAAAATCAAACAACTGTGAATGTTTCAGTTTCTGGTTTAATGCTTGATCTTCTCTTTGATCATTTTGTTGGATGTGAAAAATGGTAGGTTAATACTAAATGTTAACCAATTCTTGATGGCTTACTTTTCTCAATTTGCTTTGGTGGTAGCTTGCATCTAATATGGTAAGTGAATGTAATTAGACTGTGGATAAATAACATTAACACATGTTCATATTCAGTACTGGTAGAGTCTGAAGACATGATTTCTCCACGGTCAAACCTCCACAGTCTTTTTTTTTTTTTAAAGAAAACAAAGTCTCACTCTGTTACCAGGCTGGAGTACAATGGTGTGATCTCAGCTCATTGCAACCTCTGCCTCCCGGGTTAAAGTGATTCTCCTGCCTCAGCCTCTCAGGTAGCTGGGACCACAGGCACACGCCACCATGCCCAGATAATTTTTGCATTTTTAGTAGAGATGAGGTTTCACCACGTTGGCCAGGATGGTCTCGATCTCTTGACCTCATGATCCGCCACCTTGGCCTCCTGAAGTGCTGAGATTAAAGGCGTTAGCCACCATGCCCAACCATCAGATCTTTATTGATTTGATTTCTCTATGCAACGTGTGGCTCTGAGTAATTTGGCCTTTGGGTCTCTTTCAGTTTAACTTTCAAAGTCTTCCGGGTATCTTTTTTCTCTTGTCTCACAGTAACTCAGAATGATGCAGAATAATTTTCCATTTAGATGAGTGAGGCGACTAGGAAAGGCAGTAACTGATGTCACAAATATCTTCTAAGCCTGATTCAGACTCAAAGAAAGTTTTGAAAAGAAAAATTGGATATGTTTTTCTTTTCTTGGCATTTTATTATTTCCCCCAAATGTATTAGTGGCAGTTATTGAACCATATTTATTAATTTCTCATGAAAATTCAGTTACAATATTTTGTTCTTACCAGTAATCTAGCAAAACAAGCTATTCTTTTAATACACCCTGGGGATTATATCTTGACGTTAAGATGAGTGAGTGTTTTAAAATAATTTAAATTCACTTTTATCTGTGTTTATTCAGATTCCATTATTTAAATGTATGCATGATAGTATAAAGTCTTTCAGTTACAAAAAGAATAACCAATGTGTTATGTAACTTCTTCCTAGTTGATAATTAATATTTGCACCTGCAGTTTTTTATTCTGCCTGTGAAAATCTGCAATAAAATGAGGTTTAAATCTGAATGTGTGCTCACTTCACAGGGTTCCTGTGAGCTAGTGTGAGCAGGTAGTACCCCCATTATGCCGCTAAGGGGAGCTGTTGGTCTTTCATTACTCAGTAAACCAGTGCTGGCCTCTGCCTGGTCTGTGAAGTGACTTTCTGATTAGGAGTGGTTCATTATCATTTCTTGCTTGGCACAATTATGAAAGAATTCTGTAATCATTCAGAGAGGCACCAAAGCAGCTAGGAAAAAGAAGCTGATAAACTCAATCAGATACTTTGAAAACTTCTTTTTTTTTTTTTTTGAAAACTTCTAAAGAATATTCAGCTGCCTTAGAGCTCATCATCAAATCCTAACAACTTCTCTAATAGAGAAAGCAAAATTATGAAAATTCCATACAAAGAACACATTTCATTAAAGTTGAAAAGGATAGTAGGTTAAGAGTTACATGATAAATGGCCCCAAAACTGCTTATTAAAGAATAAACGCCCATGAAAATCTTGTCAAGCAACCAGGCCTACGTTTTCCTTTTTTCTCTTTTTCAATTCAATTCAAAAAACCTGGTAATACCCAGCCCTCACCAGCCAAGGGGTGTGAGGGAGGTCGTGTGAATACTGACAGATGAATTTTTGTTGGCTTGATAAACCCGTTTTGTAACCAGAATCTCAGACACATTTGGATGTCTTCCTCCTATTCTAGAATCTTCTTGGAGCACATCTGCTCTCGGGGGGCCCATGTTTGCTCCTGCAAGCTCCATTTTTTATCAACCTCCTTTTACCTCAACTCAGTTTCCAGGCTTATCTGTGGGTATCCTCAGCCTCATTTGAAGGCATGTCTGACTGGTGTCCTCTTAAGAAGAGGAAATTTGGACACAGAGACCCACACAGAGGGCAGACCATGTGAGGACACAGGGAGAAGACAGCCATCCAAGCCAAGGAGAGGCTTCACCAGAACCCAACCCTGCCAGCACCTTGGTCTTGGACTTCAGCCTCCAGAACTGAGAGGAAATAAGTTTCCGTTGCTTCAGCCTCCCAGCCCATGATTCTTTGCTATGGCACCTGCAGCAGACTGAGACAGCCCTGTCTGTCCCTCCTGGCCACCGGGTTGTGAGCTGACTGTGAACAGGCTGATGGGCGCTGAGGGCAGAAGCTCCCTTGTCCTGCTTCCCATTGGGATTCTAGGCGGACAACCTCTTAGTGTTCTTGATCCAACATGAGGTTCCTGTTAGTGTGCAATCCGTAGCATCGCTGGGCATGGAAGGACAGATCTTCAGCTGCCCAGTTTTCCCTCAGTTCCTGGGATGCACGGCAGGTCCCTAATCCTGGTGTGGGCCACATGGAAGGCCACTCACGTGCGAGAGGATGAGCTGAGGGGGACAGTGGTTGCTGTGAGGGAAAAACCTGGGCCCTGTAGGCCAACACAGCAGAGCGGCTGCCCCAGCTGGGGAGCGAACGGAGTCATAGTTGGCTTCTGCTCCTTGGAGCAGGGAGGTGGGGCCAGGCCAGCGGGGGGAGTCCAGGCCAGCTGACCTGAGAGGATGGTGACAGCAGATGGCAGCAGTGATCCGTGACTAGGGTGACAGTCACTGTGGCTGAGAGGCCAAGGACTCCCAGAGCAGCACAGGCCCTGGCTGCAGAGCCCAGGCTTCCTTGCCCAAGCATCGCTGGAAGACAAGGGAGAGGGTGTGGGTTTGGGCTGCTGAAGGAAGGAGTGTTTTCCTGTCAAAGGCAAACTGCAGCAGATGCAACATTCCCTTCGGGGCACGGAAGGGAAACTACAGCTTTCCTAGGAATCTGCAACTTCCCGTGCAAGGAGCTCAAGGGTAGCACATGAAGCCCTGGATTCCAGGGCTGGCCACCACTTCTGCTAAACTGCAAAAAAGTCCCAGGTGTCATCTGGGCACCATGCCCAAATGGTGGAATTTCACTACTGGGAGATGGCATAATCACTTGTCCCTCGTGAAATGTCCTCATGGTGGTGCCGCCGCCGCCGCCTCCTCCTCCTCCTCCTCCTCCTCTTCTTCTTCTTCTTCTTCCTTTCTTCTCTTCTTCTTCCTCTTCCTCTTCCTCTTCTTCCTCTTCCTCTTCCTCTTCTCCTTCTTCTTTCTTCCCCCCGTCATCCTCCTCTTCCTCCTCCTCCTTCTTCTTTTTATTCTTCTTCTTCTCCTTCCTCCTCTTCCTCCTCCTCCTCCTCCTCCTTCTTTTTGGACACAGAGTCTCGTTCTGTCGCCCAGGCTGGAGTGCAGTGGCATGATCTCGGATCACTGCAACCTCCACCTTCCTGGTTCAAGCAATTCCCCTGCCTCAGCCTCCCGAGTAGCTGTGACTACAGATGCACACCACCATGCCCGGCTAATTTTTTTGTATTTTTAGTAGAGACGGGGTTTCACCATGTTGGCCACACTGGTCTTGAACTCCTGACCTCAGGCAATCCATCTGCATCAGCCTCCCAAAGTGCTAGGATTACAGGCGTGAGCCATTGTGCCCACCCCCCGCTTTTTTTTTAAATCTCCCTTTTCTCTTTTCTTTGTGTTATCAAATGCTAACTCCCCAAAGTGTCACTGAAACAATCTGTTGATAAGTACACGAAGCCCTGTAGATTCTGACTGTACGGAAGAAGAGGCAGAGGGAGGAGGACAAAGCTGGCATCTTTATTAAGATGCTAAAGTCTGATTCCAGGTGGGTTTTCCCATTGAATGGGGACTTGATTAGGCTTGGGTGAGGACCATGCTGTAATAGGTGAGGACTGCGGGATGACACAGCAAATCGGTGATTTTGAGGCAGGGTAAAAAGAGTCTTGGGAGGGTTTGATGTTTTGTATTGAAAAGCTGATGGGTCTTTCCAGAAGATGTTGGAAAGATAAAGTTATCTACAGCTCTCTGGCAAGTTTGCTGGAATCGTAAATTCATGTTGAGGAGGACAATAGGCCAGTGAAGTCACGTTAATGTAGACCGTGAGCTGTGTGGTGTAGACCGCCCCGGTTCTCAATCTGGTACAGAGAAAGCCCTGGTCCAGAGGCAGATGAGGCAGCGTGTCCAAGCAGAGCTGGCTTGCCTGGGCTCGCCAGGGTTCTGTCACTTATGATGTGTGAGATTTGGGGATAGTTGCCTCACCTCAATGCCTGGAAGATAGCAAGTTCTTGCTACTAATCTTATCAGAATCTATTCTCAGCCCTCAAAGAACGTCAGCATTCATGGAGAAATCAGATGTGCGTGCGGCAGACGTGGCCTGAGAGACCCGGGCTCACCTCCTGGCGTGTCCCTGGGCAAGCAGGTTGCCACACATCCAGCCTCACGGCTCCCCGCCTGCAGTCTCTTCCGTGTGCTTCACAGGGCTGTCATGGAGGGCGCATGGAAAATCACACACGCGCTCAATTCTAGAGCCCTCTGCTATGAAAGGCATCCCTAAGGGGCCTCCCTTTCACTGCCTCCATCTCTCTTACCTCCCCTTACCCACTGCATCTCCATTCCTCTGCCAGTCGCTCCCCTCCCATGCCTCTTCTGTTTCTACCATCCCTGCCTGTGCCTTCTGTGTATGTTTGGTTTCTTTTCAGGGTAAAACCCTTATTCCAGGCCTTTGTTTGTCTAGTTTCAGGTGAAGACGCCAGATACGTTTACCATAGCGTGGCTTTAGCAACCGAGTCCTAGGGTCAGACCCAGACTAGCTAGCTGTGCAGATGGAGGTAAGGTACCTAATGCTGCGCCATCTGTTTCCACATCTTAACAATGACACAGTGCCTGCTGTGTACAGAGGTGTTTTCACATTGGCTGGCACAGGCAGATGAAGGAGTGCTCGACTCACCTCCCAAGCTCTCCTGGGACCACAGGAACTACTTTGTCGGTGGCTTTGGGGTTTACTGGACTAGTGGGCCAGGCTGTCTGTGTCCCAGTCGTGGCTCCATCCCTTAGGGCCAGGCTTAGTGAGGCTGCAGAGGAGCTCCACTTGGCACAAAACTTAAGGGGCCACCAAAATCTCTATAATCAAGCTGGATAATATCTTAATGCAGTCTTTCTAAAGATCTTATCAGCAAACTACAGCTCACAGGCTGGCCTCCTGGTTTTTTGTTGCTGTTGTTGCTGTTGTTGTTGTTGTTGTTATTGAAACGAAGTCTCCCTCTGTCGCCCAAGCTGGAGTGCAGTGGCGCGATCTCGGCTCACTGCAAGCTCTGCCTTCCAGGTTCATGCCATTCTCCCACCTCAGCCTCCTGAGCAGCTGGGACCACAGGTGCCCACCACCACACCCAGCTAATTTTTTGTATTTTTAGTAGAGACAGGGTTTCGCCATTCACAGGATGGTCTCGATCTCCTGACCTCGTGATCCGCCCACCTCGGCCTCCCAAAGTGCTGGGATTACAGGCGTGAGCCACCACACCCGGCCCCTCCTGTTTTGTAAGTCATGTTTTATTTCAGAGCTGAGATTCTGGAAGCTCATATATTTGGAAGGTACCCAGTATTAATGAAGCTAAAGTCTGCATCTACTAGGAGACCCATTCTGCTTCCATGGCTCCTCTGTCCAAGAAGCGTTTGCCATGGGTACTTGATCATCCTCTACTCTGGCTCCCAGAAGCACAGCAACATGGAGCATGGAGAAGGCTGGCGGTGGGGGCTAGGAGGGAGGGAAGAGGGCAGGGCTCAGGCATGTGGCTCTTCTGCCCTGGTAGCCCCGTGTCTCCAGGGTTCTTACCTATCCTATCTCTTTCTCCTTGCTTTTTGTCCTGTGTTTCCAATTCATTTAATAAGCAGTGTGTTTCAAACACTGTATTTTAACCTGTGAGCCTCTCTGTTCCTTGGTGTCTGTGACAGCTTGCCTGGCAGTGAACTTGGAGGCTCCCACTACTTCAAGGGACTTTCCATAGGAGGATTTTGGCCTCCTCCCTAGTGTTCAATTGATCCAGGACTTTTCTTATTTTGGGTGAGTCTAGATAAATAGGCCAAATATAGCACCATGAGGAAAAGACAAAGAATGCAGTGACTAGGCTGGGGGCAGTGGCTCATGTCTATAATCCCAGCTCTTTGAGAGGCTGAGGCAGGTGGATCATGAGGTCAAGAGATTGAGACCATCCTGGCCAACATGGTGAAACTCCATCTATACTAAAAATACAAAAAATTAGCCAGGTGTGGTGGCAGATGCCTATAGTCCCAGCTACTCGGGAGGCTGAGGCAGGAGAATCACTTGAACCGGGAGGCAGAGGGTGCAGTGAGCTGAGATTGCGCCACTGTACACCAGCCTGGTAACAGAGTGAGACTGCACTTCATCTCAAAAAAAAAAAAAAGCAACAGATAAAAAGCAAAAAAGCAACAGATAAAAAGCAAACAAGCATTTAAAAGAAGAAAGAATCCTACTCCAGGAGCTGGTTTCTGGAAGGGGGCGGCTCATGCAGAGATTTGTGCCTCAGATCTTGAGCAGGGGAAAGTTGAGCACAGGTTCACAGGACAGAACCACGCGTTTCAGCCCAGACATTTCATTTGAATTTGCCAAGCCTTTAGAACTAATTCTCAGTTGCTGTAAACACCAGGGTGGGAAAATCAAAAAGTAGTTCTGTGGAGTGGCCTCCAGACACATCCAGGAGAGGCATCCTGTAGGGCCCCACAGGGCTTCTCAATATTCTAGATTAAAAGAGACTTTAGGGCCGGGCACAGTGGCTCACACCTGTAATCCCAGTACTTTAGGAGGCCAAGGCGGGTGGATCACCTGAGGTCAGGAGTTCGAGACCAGCCTGGCCAACATGGTGAAACCCCCTCTCTACTAAATATACAAAAAATTAGCCAGGTGTGGTGGTAAGCCCTGTAATCCCAGCTACTTACAGGGCTGAGGCAGGAGAATTGCTTCAGCCTAGTAGGCAGAGGTTGCACTGAGCAGAGATCATGCCATTGCACTCCAGCCTGGGTGACAGAGTGAGACTTTGTCTCAAAAAAGATACTTCAGCAAGATGCAATGAGAGTGCTCAGATTGCATGTGGTTGAGATAAACAGGCTCCCCCAACACTCCCACCACACATATCCTCTTCTTAGCTAATAGGGCTTAAAAAGACTCTCCCAGAGCCTAATCACAGTATCAGGAAAGTCAGGCCCCTCATAACCTACAATTCTACATCAGCTGATGAGCCCGTTTTTTTTTGTTTTTGTTTTTGTTTTTTGAGACAGGGTCTCCCTCTGTTGCTCAGGTTGGCGCTCAGTAGTGTGATCCTGGCTCACTGCAACCTCCACTTTCCAGGTTCAAGCAATCCTCCCACCTCAGCCTCCTAAGTAACTGGGGCCAGGTCTCACTATGTTGCTCAGGCTGCTTTCGAACTCCTGACCTCAAGCGATCCTCCTGCCTCGGCCTCCCAGAGTGCTGAGATTACAGGTGTGAGCCACTGCGCCTGGCTGTGAGAAGCAATTTTCACAGAAAACCAACCAGGGCTCCAAAGGATCCAGCAATTTAAAACAGTGCAACATTCCAAAGTGCAAGGTGAAGTTGTCTTCTTCCCAGCACTTTCTGAACCAAGGAAATATTCAGCTGAAGCACGTTCGTGCCCCTGAAGGCATAGCGGCCTCTCCCCTTCCCACTGACAAGGGGCATGTCTTCTTCAGCAAAACTATAGGCTTGAAGGCCAGCCTGGCTGTTGTCTTGAGAGAAAAGTTTCCAGATTCCTCAGCCCTGTCTTAGGACAGCAACCAGCAAGGAAGGCTGTGCTGCTCAGAGCAAATCACTGGGCTTGGCGAGCCTCCAGGTAGGGTTGGGTGCCAGGGCTGGGCTGAGGGCAGCCTGGGTGGCTTAGGTCACTTGGGCTCCTGTGCCCTGGTTTCTTCATCCATAGGGAGGAGAGGATATTAGAGAAAATATGTGTGAAGGCTAAATGGGTCAATATGAGCATCTTCCCCCCGGGCACCTGCTAAGCACTTCATAAACATGAACCATCATGGCATGGGGCAGGCGGGGCTACTCTTTGCCATAGGGGAGAGAATGGGAGAGACATCTCGAAAAAGGCAAACAGAAGTAGGACTCCTCATTCCTCTCTCAGGGACGCTCTGAAAGCGAAGGGAGGAGCGATCGCTCTCCAGCCACCAGCCATCCCTGTGCCCCGGGGAGCAGTTCCAGAAAAGCACACACAGGAAAGCATTTACAGTGATTCCAGAGTGGTGTGATTGTGGAGGCTGCTCCAGACAGGAATGCAGGGCAGTTGTGCCCTGGAGGTCCTGGCGGGGAGTGCAGAATGGGCTGCCACGGCCTGGAGCTGCGCAGAGACCCCCACAAGGCTCCAGAGAAGGCGCCTAGGAGCTCAGCAGGCGAAGAGAGGCTCAGGCCTGTGGTGGCAGGGGTTTTGGGGGTGGGGGTGTCTCAGAAGAGGCAGGGACACCCCCAGCCCTTAGCTCCAGCTCAGCAAGCCGAGCTGTGTGGGTTCTCAGATGGCCATGTAGCCTGCAGCCCCAACAACCGAGAGGCCATGCCAGGGACGGCACCTGGGGGCAGCACCCTCCAAGGACCCCCTGAAGTAGGGATCCCCCATCCACACCTCAGAACTGCATTCTTGAACCCAGTTAGCTCAACTTTGCTCTAGCCAAGTCCCCAAAATGCCCATAGACACCCCAATGCCACCAGATCTGAAAAAGTTTTAGAGAGGGCAAGTTAGCATAGAAAGGTAGGATGCTCTGGACAAACTGCAGTTCAATTATCTTAATTTTGCCAGCTTGATAAAAACAGATGACCCTGTGACGATATTACCGGGGTCCCTCCCAGGCCTTACAAGAGACTCAAGTGAGTGGGGAGCCTAAAGATTCTTTGGTCTCCCCGTAACTCCTTTTCTACTTTTAAGAGCTGAAATCTAAAAGGAAACTGGGGATATGAAGAATTTTCCTCCCAATTATATCTCTGCCCAATTCTATTTGCTGAACCTAAGGTCTAGTCTCCATTTACAGGAAGGCTTAACCACTTGCTTTGAAAGATAAAGTAGATTGGGTAGTAAAGAGCTGCATATTAGTGAATTAAAGCTTGCTTACAAAAACCTCGTCATCAAAAATGGGATTTGAGGCAGGTTCATAAAATACAGTTTATCCTTAAATGTTCCCTTGGAAACGATTGTGCAGGATGTGAACGTTAATCTCTGAGACCTTGGACTTTAAATTCTTAATCTAATTGTTGCCTATTTACTTAGGCTTCCTGACCTTTCATTGCCGAGCGGTTTATTGTTACAAGCTTTCTGCTTTATAGGGTAGTTTTTAAATTTTTAACTATGCTGGGGCAACACATAGAGAATATCTCATAATGGCTGCAAGCACCATCTTTGGCAAAATAAAGCCACTGCAGGTTAATTAAGAAATTTAGAAGATTCTTTCACAGACAACTCTGTGCCCTGAGAGGAAAGGTTATAATTAAGATAGATTCAGTGTTATTAGGATCATTTAAAATGCCAACGCTTCAAAAACTGAAGACAATAAAGTCAGCGGGAGAACACATACTATACATTCAAAGGGTTTATTGGATGAACTGACCTTGCTAAGAACAAGGAAAAAGGAACTTTTGTTCTTCCCACCACTGTCTTCACAGCTGCACCCCCGATCTCCATTCCTAAGGCAAGGAAGATGTACTTAAGCTTTCCCTGTGACTTTCAGGGATGAGAGCAATCTCCTTCTCAGATGTTAAAAAGTCCAGACCCTCTGACTCAAAATGCAAACGTCTCATTCCATGGAAAGCTTCCACGGCGCAGGCCTGAGCTGGGTTTGGCAGCTCTAAGTTCATTTCTGGCTTCACCAGGGCAGGGTGAAGAGTGGGACAGACAGGGAAAAGGGGCTTCTTGCGTGAGTTTGTGGCCATCTGGTGCTGTGGCAGTGGTGTCATGATGATGGTCTGGAGGGCTGCTCTTGTGGGTTCTTCAGGCGCACACACAGCTGGGGACATTGGACATGGCCCCTCCCTGGAGGGAGCAAAGCAGCCTCTGGCTGACTTCCTAGGGCTGGCCCTCAGGCCCTGCTTCCACGCCACAGAGCGCCTGTCTGTTGAGGTCTCCTCTCTGGAAAAAGATCTTCTTGGGCAGACGCATCTTTGAAGTCAGCTCCGCCCTGGCTCACAGTTTCCCCTCCCCTTCGGCGGTTCAGGTGCCACCCCTTGAAGCACCAACTCTGTTGCTGGGGACAGCGTCCGCCATCTCTTGCCTTCAGACTTTCCCAGGTGAGAACCAGGGGGTGGTCTCGGGGTTGGGGGGCACCCGACCCAGGGGCTCACCTGCAGCTCCCACAAGGCCCTTCATTCTGCCCTGTTCTTCTGCCCCAGGGCCTGGGGACCTCCCCTCCTCAGCAAACATCCCAGCAGCAGAGTGTATCCTTGGGCAGTGGGAGCCGGGACTGCAGTCTATTCTCTTAAACTGAAGGCTGTTTTCAAAGAAATCACCTTTTCCTCCTACCAGTCTCATCTCTTATTTATTTATTATTTAGACAGAGTCTCGCTCTATCACCCAGGCTGGAGTGCAGTGGCGCCATCTCAGCTCACTGCAACCTCTGCCTCCCGGGTTCAAGTGATTCTCCTGCCTCAGCCTCCGGAGTAGCTGGGATTATAGATGCATGACACCACACCCGCCTAATTTTTGTATTTTTAGTAAAGATGGGGGTCTCACCATGTTAGTGAGGATGGTCTCAAACTCGTGACCTTGGGTGATCCACCTACCCCGGCCTCCCAAGGTGCTAGGATTACAGGCGTGAACCACCGTGCCCAGCCCATTCTCATCTCTTTCAGATTAAAAGTAGATGAAAAGTGAGTGACATGCAGGGGCTGCAGAATCAGCTTTGGGCCCACCCTCAGCAAGTTCTGCCCGGATGACTTCACACCACTTTCTAGAACACAGAGGCCATGGTGACATATGGTTCTCAGCTTCAGGGCCTCACTTGAAATTCTTGGATAACATGGAAAGTCCATAATGTGTGAAATTATACTTTATTATGATCTGAGGGAAATTCTTCATAGTGCAAATTCACAGAATGCAAATTCTTTACATCCTGGTATCATTGACTGATACGGGAAGTCAAGGCTGGCTGGAGTGCGAATCACCATGGCCATGTACAGTGTTGGACATCCACTGTGCAAAGGCTTTTCATGAACATCTGATCCTCTATAGACATTCAGTTCACAATCTGGAGTCACAGACATTATCTTCCAGGTGTGGAAACAGACACAGGGACATCATGTGACCTGCCCAAGGTTAACCAGCTTCTAAGTGGTAGAGTTGAGGTCAGACCTCAGAGCTATTCTGTCTCAAAGCTCGTTTTATCATACACCCTCTGGCTTGATAATTATTATGAAAATATCCCTTATGCTAGTGCTTGAGGCTGCTGTCACCTCTGTCTGCTGCTTCTTCCTCCAGAGCCCTGAGCAAATCAATCAACTCAGTAAATGTGTTCACGAGGGCTTAGATTGGCCTAACGTTAAACACAGCTCCTAAACTCGGGGAGAGCATTGAAGGCCCTTAGGGCTTCACTGGGGGAGCAACCTACTATCTGGGAGACAGTGAGAGAGCAGGGCAGGCTGTGGAACAGCAGGGGCAGTGTGCAGTGGAGGCTGTAAGTGGCAAGAGGGAAGTCACTGGAACTGAGGGTCGTGGTGCGTTGAGGAGGAGGAGGGCTTTGAGGGAATCATGGAAGCACAGACAGAAGTGCGTGGAGGAGCACAAGGAGGTGACTCACGTGTGGTATCTCCCAGCTCAGGTGCAGGTGGCTAGCAGGGAGTAAGCAGGGATTGAGGAGGGCTGTGGCTCATTTTCCTGGAGCTTCCATCACAAAGCACCACCAACTAGGTGCTTAACCAGCAGAAGCTGATGACCTCAGAGTCCGAGGCTAGAATTCCAAGGTCAAGGCGTCAGTAGGGCCATGCTCATGCTGAAACCCACAGGGGCTTCTTCCTTGCCTCTCCCAGCTTCTGCTGTTGCCAGCAACCTTTGGCATTCCTCGGTGTGCAGCTGCACCACTCCAACCTCCGCCTGCATTGCCTTGTGGCCCTCCCGCCCTGCGTGTCTGGGTCTTTTCTCTTCTCATAGGAGCACCAGTTGTTTGGGATTAGAGGCCTGCATACTTCAGTATGACCTCACCTAACCTTAACTAATCACATCTGCAACAGCCCTTTTTCCAACTAAGGTCGCATTCGAAGGTATGGAGGCTAGGACTTTATATCTTTTTGAGGGGAACACACTCAACTCTTGACCTGGAAAACCTTTGCTGGCTCCTCATAGCTTAGAGTTCAAGTCTAAGGATGAAGGGGCACTCGGGGTCGCTCAGTCTGTCCTCAGCCCTCTCTCCCTTCTTCCCATTGGTCAATCTCCTACTCACTTTGCATCAAGCTTCCTGGCCTCCCAGGCCAGAAGCACACTGTGGTCTTGGTGGGCGCTGCCTCCTGTCCCCACACTCCCCACTCCCTCTGATGAGGAGCTCTTCATAGATCATGCTCACTATCACCTCCTTCTCTGTGCCTTGCTTCAGCCTTCACCTGGAGGAATAAGGAATTCTCCCACAGCATCTTCCTTAGAGCCCTGTCACAGCATTTACTGTGTGATGCAGTTACCTGTTACCTAGCTGTGATCCCATTTTAGCTCAGCCAATCACCCACTTTGGGCCTGGGACTCACTGAGTGATAGGCTTGTGAGGATTGGAGGCTATGTTCCCAACCAGCCCCCCAGAACCACTGAACTCCTGATCTGGTTGAAGTAAACTGTTGCATTTGATGACTGACCAAACAGTGTGATATCTGAAAGAAGATATCATCTTCCCACATGGCAGGGGGCGAGTGCTTCCAGAGTGCAGGCCAGGTGTCCACAGGTGACTCTGCCAGGCAGGGCACCTGGGAGGAGAAATGACGGGGGTCACGGGTCTGGCTGTTTTGGGACAGCAGTAGGGTTGTGAGGAAGAGGGAAGCAGAAGGAAAAGAAGGAGGGGAAGGCAATTCTAGGCAGCTACCACTGAAAAGGAAGAGGAGCTCTTTTGCCCAAAACCTTAGAAGGACCCAAGGTGGGGGACAGGGTTTGGTGGGCGAGCAGGTTCTAAGTGTGCTGCATGGAATACAGAATAAGAAATTGCATCTGGAGATAATGTTTCTTGGGGAGTGATAGATTATTACCAAAGACAGATGAGTTAGTAGAATCACTCTGGTTCCACGCAGGAAGCCATGCTTGGTTTTTCCTGCTGTACGGATCAGCAGTGCCATCTATTGGGGCTTGGAGTAAACTGTGTGGTTTGGAACGCATGAAGACTGAATCCTCTTTCACGCCCAAACCCACAATGACTGCATTAGTATGTGTTCAGTATGACTTATTGCAGATTAGGATTAAAAGGACATTATGCATGGCTAGAATGAGAAAGGACATTATGCATGGCTAGAATGTTTTTTCATTTAAAATGGTTGGGAGGGGTGAAGGGAGAAAACTGTGTTCTTTAGCTCTGAATGACATTTTATCATTCAGAAATGAGAATTATGTGCCTCCCAGGCCTGAGGTCAGCACAGGCACCACCCTGCCCTCGTGGGATGTGGTGTGGAAAGCTCAGAGCAGCTTGTGCACGCTCCCATGTTGTAGAGAATCTCTTCACACACGCATTCTGAGAGATGATAGGGAGAGAACTTTGAGTTTATGCAATTTCCCAGAACACTCAAAAGTCCATGTTTTTCTTTTTATTTTGAGTTAATGGTGAATGTTATCTCTGCCATCCCAGTGGCAGGCTCATTTTGTTCCTCCCACCTCTCCTTGACTGTAGGTGCTCCCCATGAGGGCGGTCCTCAGCCCTTGTCCCTCGAATCCCACAGCTTTACCTGCCATGGACATGCTGATGATACATGCGTCTGCATCTGCTCCCCCCACACCCCATCTCTCGGCTTACTTCCAAATCCACCTGCCTAAGTGCCTATCAGTCATCTCCATCTAGATGACCTGCACGCACCTAAAACTCAACACATCCAGAGTCAGTTCAGTATCCCCCTTAAATCTGTCCTCTTACTTTCTTTTCCTTGGCTGAAGGCATAACGCCCACCAGGTTTCCCAAGCCGGAAATCCTGGAACCATTCATTCTTGACTCTTTTATCCCTTGAACCACAGCGGCTCATCCGTAAGGCACAGTGCTGGGACTATGCAGAGTGCAACGGTTTACCCAGATAATTCAGGAATCAAGAGTCCTTCAAACAGAAATGATAAAATAAAAACTAACACTTACATAGTGTGGTTTATGTGGTAGGCACTGCCCTAATAGTGATTTAACTACCATTCAAATGTATTGGTTCATTTATTCAATCAAATTCTCACTGCAGCTCTGAGCTAAGTATGATTATTATTTGTGTTTTATAGATAAGGAAACTGAGGCACAGACCTGTTAAAAAACTTGATTAAAAGTTCACTGGGGCCAGGCACGGTGGCTCATGTCTGTAATCCTAGCACTTCAGAGGCCGAGGCAGGCAGATCACTTGAGGTCAGGAGTTCGAGACCAGCCTGTCCAGCCTGGTGAAACCCTGTCTCTACTCAAAACTATAAAAAAATTGCCGAGTGTGGTGGCATGCACTTGTAATCCCAGCTACTCCAGAGGCTGAGGCAGGAGAATCACCTGAACCCAGGAGGCGGAGGTTGCAGTAAGCCAAGATCTTGCCACTACATTCCAGTCTGGGCAACAGAGCGAGACTCCATCTCAAAAACAAACAAAAAAGAAGTTCATTGGATAGTTGGGTAAAAATATATCATTGCTGCCTTTTGGGAGCTCATAGTTGTAGAGGAGAATCAGACAGGCAGCAAACAACCACCTGTGTGGAAGTGCTGTCATGGCGGCATGTGGAAGGCTCCCCAAGGACAGGGATATACTCACATATGTCTGAGATGACACAGGGACCTGCACTTTGTTGAGAAGGATGAACGTTAGTTTGAGTCTCCCGTTTCTCAATCCCAGTGTGTGGGATTTAACTCAAGCCTATCACATTTCATTCAAGCCTCATTAGGGGTGTGTCATTCATGGTAGGCTTATTATGTTGTAGGAACAACCCCCGAATCCCAGGGACCTCATACACTAAAGGTTTGTTTTCACTGACACCACACATCAGTGCAGGTCAGCTGGGGCAAAGCTCAGTGCCATCTCTCAGGATCCCTGGATGATGGAGGCTCCGGCTGGACGCAATCGCTGCAGCAGTGGTAAGGGAGTGTGGCGACTCACACACAGCCTCTTAAAACTTCCATCCGGAACCAACATAAGTAACTCCTGCCAGGTTTTGTTGGCCAAGAGAGTCACATGGCCACATGGGACATCAAAAGACATGAGGAATTATAACCCTACCAGGTCCCTGAAGAAGGCAAAGTAGAGTATTTATGGACTACCCTAATGGCTGCCATGGCGATGGGGAGTGGAAGTATGTTCTCTGAACATGGGACATTCGGAACTGGTGACTGACTCAGGTGTGGAAACTAAGCAGCCTTGGCAGCAGGTGGGAGGAAGCTGTGCTGAGATGGGCCCACATTCCCATGGTGGCAGGACAGGGGGCAGTGATGCCAAGCATGGAGTTAAAAATAACTAGACTTGGCAGTGCGCAGTGGCTCATGCCTGTAATCCCAGCACTTTGGGAGGCAAGCAGATCATGAGGTCAGGAGATTGAGACCATCCTGGCTAACAAGGTGAAACCCCGTCTCTACTAAAAATACAAAAAAATTTAGCCAGGCATGGTGGTGGGCGCCTGTAGTCCCAGCTGCTCGGGCGGCTGAGGCAGGAGAATGGCGTGAACCTGGGAGGCACAGTTTGCACTGAGCTGAGATTGCACCGCTGCACTCCAGCCTGGGCGACAGAGAGAGACTTCTTCCCCCCCCCCAAAAAATAATAAATATATAAGAATAAACAAATAAATAAATAGCTAGACTTTCATAGCTCTTTCTAGGTGCCTGTCACTGCCTTAAGTGCTTTACATATATCAACTCACTTGACTCTCAAGCCTAAGGCCCTAATAATTATAGAGCTACAGAAGAATCTCTCTTCAGAATAATTCCTCTTGGAGGGTTTCTGGTATCTAACTTGTCTCTTCTTTTCCCTCTAACATCTCACCAGTATGTTGTGCAACATCCTGAATCCAAAGCAAAGTTAACAGACTGAGTAACCATATTCTTTTGTAACAGGGTATATTAGTTTGGTGGGAGTGGGAGGATATGACCCTTCCTCCAATTTCCATTTGGAATATGGCTTCAAGAGAGTGAAGTTGGCCAGTATCCTGTCTCCAGGACAAATATTGGTACCCGGGATTTGCACAGTGGCTAGAGAGACACCTAGCAAACAATTTGAGCTTATTAATCACTGGGGTTCACACATGAGTAAATTTGTTGAATGAATTTGTGTGGCCTTTGACAGAAGCCAGATTGTTGAAGCGACAGTGGAAGCCTTAGAGAGAATGTGTAGTCAGCAACTGAGCGTGAGGGTGGAGCTAGAGAAGCCTGGTTCGGCGTTCTAGGTGCAACGATACTCAAACTCAGCCACCCTGTTCATTTTCTGCTGCTAAAACAGAATATACAGGCTGGGTAATTTTATTTTTAAAAAGAGATCTATTTGGCTCACAGAAGCTGAGATGTCCAAGACTAAGAGCTGCATCTGGCGAGGGCCTTCTTGCTGCATCATAAGATGGCAGAAGGGCATCATGTGGTGAGAGACCCTGGGAGAGTACTTTTTAGAGGCAACCAATGTTAACTGAGAGAAACCCTGAGGGAGACATCACTTGTACACTCCTTTTTTCCTTTGGAATTTGTATTAAGTTCATCATCTCACGTGAAGACAAAATAAAACTAATCACTTAAAAATTTTTTTTTGCTGGGTGTGGTGGCTCACGCCTGTAATCCTAGCACTTTGGGAGGCTGAGGTGGGCGGATCATGAGGTCAAGAGATCGAGACCATCCTGGCCAACATGGTGAAACCCTGTCTCTACTAAAAATACAAAAATTAGCTGGGTGTGGTGTCAGGCGCCTGTAGTCCCAGCTACTCGGGAGGCTGAGGCAGGAGAATTGCTTGAACCTGGGAGGTGGAGGTTGCAGTGAGCCGAGATTGTGCCACTGCACTCCAGCCTGGTGACAGAGTGAGACTCCCTCTCAAAAAAAAAAAAAAAAAAGTTCACAGAAAATTCTAACAAATCTTTTCATGAGTGTAAACATCTTGGTGATGAATTTACTCTAGTGAGTGCAAATGTCTATGAGGTTTTTTTTGCGGGAGTGATAAAAATGTTTTAACATTACTGTAGCAATGGTTGCATAACTAGTAAATTTACTATTAAAAGTCATTGAGTTGTACTCTTAAAAAATAAATGGATTTAATTATATACAAATTATATCTCAATGAAGCTTTTAACATGTTTACTCCATGTATAGATTCATGTAGATATAGCTATAACACATAGCTAGAAACATAGAAACAAATACAGATACAGACAGAGAGAAAGTAACGCAGAGGTAATAACAAAAATAACTTCCTGATTATCTGCTATATATTAGGTACTTAAGGATGTTATACTTAATGATAACAACTTTTCCAGACAGGCATTAGGGATCCCGTTTTACAGATTAAAAAAACTGCAGCTCAGAAATGTTGGGTGGAACTGATAGTAAGGGGGAGGGTGTGGATTTGAGCTTGGGCCATCGAAGGCCTGTTCTGGGTCCACTTTATTGCCTCTATTATGAGAATATCCCCAAGTAATCCAGCCTGGGAAGCCAGAGTACCAGAGCTTCCTAGCATTCTATCCTGGGATGCAAGTCAAGGAACCATGGCTGATACCTGAAAGGAGGAGAAAGAGGGGAGATTTAGACAGTGGTTCGAGCCTCGGTGTGAGTCAATGGACAAACATCCCGTCTAGAAACAGTGTCAAGTTCTGAGGAATGCCTGCCCTCCCCCTCCATGCGCAGCCCGGGACTCCTGCTCCCTCCTGTGCCTCAGTCTCCCGATTTGGGTCTTCCTCTTGCTCCCGTGCCACACCCAATATGTCCATTCCAACCCAGCCTTGCAATGAAGCCCTCCAGCCACCACTGCTACCTAAAGTCATCCCAGAGTTTACAGTTCCGATAGAACTGCAGCAAGGTCAGGACATCGGGAACTACCAGAGCAAGTTCTCCAAACCTGTTCCCTTTTAAAGGGTTAAGGGTAATATGTACAGGTGATGATTGCTTTTTACAAAGTTCAAAAGAACCTGGAGGAAGCGGTGTGAAAGCAAGAGCTGGAGGTTTTTTGAGAAGATGGTAAAAGGAGTCAACAGCACCACAAAGCCCTGCTGGGGCCTCCGTCCCCCACCAGCCCACGCCTCCAGAAATCAGAGCCACACTACGCCCCTGGCTGTAGTCTTGATAAAGTTTGCCTTGTTATCTTGAAAGAGAAAGACTTTGGGTTAGTTTGCTTTGCTTTGCTTTGCTTTGCTTTGCTAAGGCTTTTATCAAAAGATAAGGCAAGCCGACTTGTGTGGAGGTTGTAGGGATCACCACTGCTAACACTGATAGGTTCAGGACAGGCAGACTGCTTACCCTGATGGCTTCCTTTAGCTAGAGATCAGGGAGCATGAAAATGAACAGATTTGAGGACATGTCCACTTCCTCTTCCTCCTTCTTCCTCCCTCTGCTCAGAAATAAGCAGGCTCTGCAATAACAGTCTCAGAAAAGATGGAGAACTTGTCCCAGGTTGGGCCCGGAATTGGCTCTGTGATGCAAACTAGGTATTGCGAGGTCTATTTCTTTGCGCCTTTGGAACACTTGGGAGGCCCCCGAAAGAGCACCGTTAGTGCCCACTACCAGAAGGATGGTAGTGATCTACCATCCTTCTGCCATTCGCTTTACCTTGTTCTGTTACCTTCTTCATGATTTGCTCGCTTGCAAAGTATCTATTTAGTAGTCAGATGTGAGTTAATTTAATTAAATCCTAGGAAGTGCTGGAGATAGCGTTCTTCAATGGCTTCTTTTCTGGCACAAAACGAAATGCCCCAAACACTCAGGGAAACACAGTAGTTAAAGTGGTGTCTCTCTTGCTTACAGTTTAATCATTTCTTTTTTTCTTGCCTAATATTAAATAGTACTTTGATTAAAGGTCACCCTTACACCCTAATAAAGAAAACTGCTTACATTTCCCAAGTATGTTTATATTTCATTTCACATCACCAAGTAATCAAGTCCTTTCTTCATGTCACACCCCCTAACTTTCTAACTAAATGACTGACATTTTATCCAAAACTTCGCCTTGGGAATGGGGAGAAGAAACAACGTGTTCATCAATGTGTTGGTTCTTTTTGCTTGACACGCCATCACTGAAAAGTCACTGATACGT
Organism: Trachypithecus francoisi; assembly: GCF_009764315.1. Lineage (NCBI taxonomy): Eukaryota > Metazoa > Chordata > Mammalia > Primates > Cercopithecidae > Trachypithecus > Trachypithecus francoisi. Next base: position 41,976,358 of record NW_022681464.1, on the reverse strand, counting down.
AACTCAAGATTATGGAGATTACACCACTGCACTCCAGCCTGGTGACAGAACAAGACTCTGTCAAAAAACAAAACAAAACAAAACAAAAACCACCTCTCAATAATGGGAATTTGAGGGCCGGGTGTGGTGGCTCATCCTGTAATCCCAACAATTTGGGAGGCTGAGGAGACTGGATCACCTGAGGTCAGGAGTTCGAGATTAGTCTGGCCAACATGGTGAAACGCTGTCTCCACTAAAAATACAAAAGTTAGCCGGGTATGGTGGCATGAACCTGTCATCCCAGCTACTCGGGAGGCTGAGGCAGGAGAATCGCTTGAACCCAGGAGGCGGAGGTTGCAGTGGGCAGAGATCACTCCATCGCACTCCAGCCTGAGCGACAAGAGTGAAACTGTGTCTCAAAAAAAAAAGAAAGAAAGAAAGAAAAGAAAAGTTACTCTCTTGAGCAGAAAGACTGAAGAGTGGGTGTTGAGAGGAGATGGAATGGGGTTAGAGGAAGACCCTTGGACAAGATCCTGTATTTAGGGATGGGATAATGTGATAGAGCTATGGCGGAGACTGCTATTTGCCTACCTGGCAATTATTCACCTTGAAATTATTGCTTAGGTAAGGAACTTTGATTTTATTTCGTGTGAATAAATCCCCCACCTAACAAATTACATTGCCCAGCTTCCCTTGATGCCAGGCCGGGGCACGTTCTGGCCAAAGAGATGTAAGTAAAAATGTAGAACTTGGAAATAAATTTTTTTTTTGAGACGGAGTCTTGCTCTGTCTCCCGGGCTGGAGTGCAGTGGCCGGATCTCAGCTCACTGCAAGCTCCGCCTCCCGGGTTTACGGCATTCTCCTGCCTCAGCCTCCCGAGTAGCTGGGACTACAGGCGCCCGCTACCTGGCCTGGCTAGTTTTTTTTTTTTTTTTTTTTAGTAGAGACGGGGTTTCACTGTGTTAGCCAGGATGGTCTCGATCTCCTGACCTTGTGATCCGCCCTTCTCGGCCTCCCAAAGTGCTGGGATTACAGGCTTGAGCCACCGCGCCTGGCCGGAAATAAATTAACTTAGCAGAAGCTGAATCTGGAAGTCACCCCTTTTTCATTCTTTTCCTGCTTGTTGCCCCGAATGCAGACGTGGTGGTTGAAGCCCCAGCAGTCACACTGGACCCTGAGTGATATTCAGGTGAAGCCTCTAAGCGAGAATGATGGAGCAGAAAGAACGAAATACCCTGGGTCCCGAAGATTTTCTGGAAAGTCCTTGTCAGTCCTGGACTAGCCACCTGTGGAGCTTTTCTGTGTGAGAAAACAAACACTTGTGTGTTTAAGCCATGACGTCTCCTGGAGGGTTCCACCATGGTCCCTGCTCACTTCTTGTTCAGAATCCCTGTCCTGAGGACCTCTCAGGGGCCAGGCAGCAATTTGCCCCTTTCTTCTTCTTCACCCCCTCACCCTGGACTCACCTCCTGTCTCATCCCACAGAACTTCTCTAACACAAGGCGATTTCAGCAGAATGAGGTTTTGAAGTGCAACAGAACACACCCCTGTTGTACAATTTCTCCACCTACAACTACAAAGAAATCACATTTGTGTGTGTGTGTGTGTGTGTGTGTGTGTGTGTGTGTTGTAGTAGAGAGAGGGTTTCACCATGCTGGCCAGGCTGTTCTCGAACTCCTGACCTCCAGTGATCTGTCAGCTTCAGCCTCCCAAAGTGCTGGGATCACAGGCATGAGGCACCGCGCCTGGACAAGAAACCACATTCTATGCCAGTTCCCTCATGGCCTGACCTCCCGCCGTTTTGCTTGAACCCCTCTCCCTGCCAAGACCCTGTCCTCTCCTCTGTCAACTCTCCCGTCCAGTCCAGGCCATCTCACAACCTCATCTTCCCAGTTTCTCTATTAGGGAAAAATTTAAGGGTTGCATCATTACTTTAAAAAATATTCTCATGAGCAGGGAAACTTGGTTTTCTTTGTTGTAACCCTTGCCTGTGCAGATTACCTGCGGGAGAACTCATCACAGCCAAAGGGCTCATATGGTGTTTTACAAAACAAAAGGGACCTGAATCCCAAATCTCCATCCTGGCAACATGAAAGAATAGGCGAAAGCTTTGAAATGAAGGTTTCTTTTAACTTGAGTCAGATCTCAGACTTGGGCAGTTTCACTCCCCCTCTAAGTGGGAGCAGTCAGCGGAACATTGCTGTTTTCATATGGCCAGAGCAGGGGCCCAGGACTCGTGATTCCTATTTCTCTTCCTGATACACATGACAAATTGTTAATATTGCTTAGACAGTAAACCCTTGCACATTAATAATTAATTAATATCCTCATAGAAAAGTAGCCATACAAGTTATTCAAAAAAGAAAACATACATATGGGAAATTACTTAATTTATTATTATTTTATTTATTTCTTTCTTTATTTTTGAGATGGAGTTTCACCCCTGTTGCCCAGGCTGGAGTGCAATGGCATGATCTTGGCTCACTGCAACCTCTGCCTCCCAGGTTCAAGTGATTCTCCTGCCTCAGCCTCCTGAGTAGCTGGGATTACAGGCATGCGCCACCATGTCTGGCTAATTTTTTGAATTTTTAGTAGAAACAGGTTTCACCATGTTGGCCAGGCTGCTCTCGAACTCCTGACCTCAGGTGATCCGCCCGCCTCGGCCTCCCAAAGTGCTGGGACTACAGGCATGAGCCACCGTGCCTGGCCCAATTATTATTATTTTGAGAGGGAGTTTCATTCTTGTTGCCCAGGCTAGAATGCAATGGCAAGATCTCGGCTCACTGCAACCTCTGCCTCCTGGGTTCAAGCCATTCTCCTGCCTCAGCCTCCCAAGTACCTGGGATTACAGGCATGTACCACCCCGCCTATCTAATTTCTTGTATTTTTAGTACAGAGGGGGTTTCACTATGTTGCCCAGGCTGGTCTGGAACTCCTGACCTCAGGTAATCCACCCGCCTCAGCCTCCCAAGGTGCTGCAATTACAGGCGTGAGCCACCGCTTCTGGCTGAATTTATTACTTAACATCTCTTAGCATTATGCAATACAAAATGCAAATGTAATAACTATGTATACTTTTTCTTATAGTGTTAGCAAAGGCAATACTTTATGATAATGTTGACAATATGTCAGTGTGGGTGAGAGGGGAGAGGAAGTAGCTATTCTCATACACTGGTGGTGCACATCCTCATTTTGGCTTGTCTCCACCTGCCTCCCAGGCCTTTGGGGGCTTGCAAAAGCTCCAGATACCACAAGAGCAGCTTTACTTCTTAGTGCTGCAGCTCATCTTGGCTTCCCCTCTGAAGGCCAGCCTCTGGCATGTGGATCTAGCTTCCCTAGCAGCTGCCCTCTACCTGCAAGGAAAGGGAAGTTAGCACCCCATGGTCAATGGCAGACAACAGCTGGTAATTTCTCCCCCTCATTTTTTCCAACAGACTGTTCCAAGGCACAGTGGTTCCCTATGACATTTCCAGAAACACTCTCATTGCAAAGCGACTGAGTTTTTGCAAGAAGCTATGACCCGCTGTGTAAAACATTTCTTTAATTTGCTCTCTTTCCTTCTTATTTCCTTTTTTCCCTTTTTCTTGCTCTCTCAAGACAGCAAACCCCCAATAGACTATTCACATGTAAGCTATGTATCAGACTCAGTTTTCTAACACACTAGAAAGATGGTAAAGTAGTATAACTTTTTTGGAGGACAGTTTGGCAAAACACATCAAATTGTAAAAGAATGTATGTACTTTTTACTGTGGTAAAATATAAATAACATAAAATCTACCATTGTAACTGTTTTAAGTGTATAGTGCAGTGGCATTAAGTACGTTCACACGGTCGTGCAGTCATCACCGCCATCCAGAGCTTTTTCATCATTACAAACTGAAACTCTGTACCCATTAAACAACAGCTCCCCTGTCTTCCTTCCCCCTAGCCCCTGGTAAGCACCAGTCTACTTCCTGTCTCTAGGAATCTGACCACTCTAGGTGCCTCAGATAAGTGAAACCACAGAGTATTTGTCCTGCTGTGTCTGGCTTACTTCACTTGGCATTCTGTCTTTAAAGTTCATCCATGTTGTACCACAACGTGTCAGAATTCCCTTCCTCCTTCGTAAGTCTGAATAATATTCAATTATGTATATATATATATATATATATATATATGCGTGTGTATGTGTGTGTGTGTGTGTGTGCACTACAATTTGTTTTTGTTTTTGTTTTTGTGATGGAGTTTCCCTCTTATTGCCCAGGCTGGAGTGCAATGGCACAATCTCGACTGACTGCAACCTCTGCCTCCCGGGTTCAAGCAATTCTCCTGCCTCAGCTTCCGAGTAGCTGGGATTACAGGCAAGCGCCACCATGCCTGGCTAATTTTTGTATTTTTAGTAGAGATGGGATTTCTCTATGTTGGTCAGACGGGTCTCAAACTCCTGACCTGAGGTGATCCGCCCTCCTCGGCCTCCCCAAGTGCTGGGATTACAGGCATGAACCACCTTGCCTGGCCTTTGCTATCTTGTAGTTATGTTTTTGATAAGCATTAGGGGTTTGGTATTTATAAGTAATAAGAAATAGTAAATAATGAGAAATTTATTCCTGGTTAGCATTTTTTTTTTTTTTTTTTTTAAATTGAGATGGAGTCTCTCTCTGTCACCCAGGCAGGAGTGCAGTGGTGCAATCTTGGCTCACTGCAAGCTTCGCCTCCCAGGTTCAAGTGATTATCCTGCCTCAGCCTCCTGAGTAGTTGGGACTACAGGTGCCTGCCACCATGCCCAGCTAATTTTTGTATTTTTAGTAGAGACACAGTTTCACCATGTTGGCAAGGATGGTCTCGATCTCTTGACCTGGTGATCCACCAGCCTCGGCCTCCCAAAGTGCTGGGATTACTGGTGTGAGCCGCCGTGCCCAGCCCTGGTTAGCAGTTTTATGAAAACATTTGAATTTCAGGTCTAGATTAGCAGTAAGTAATGTATTTGGAGAAGTTTGTAAATGTTTGTTTAAGGAGGATGTTCATCACCAGTTTTTGTTTTTTTTTTTAAGATCCAAAGTTTGGAAACAATCTACACGTCTATTTGTGGCGGTATGGAAAAGCAAATGGCTTTTGAAGAAATGCAGATAGCAAGTTCATACTAGGCCATCTCTAGAGGATGTGGAACAGAAAGATAGATTTCCAAGTGGAAAGGACTGTTGAAGAAATGTGGTTTGTTGGTTTGTTTGTTTGTTTATTTATTTATTTATTTTTAGAGACAGTGTCTAGTTCTGTCATCCAGGCTGGAGTGCCATGGTGCCATCATAGCTCACTGCAGCCTTGAACTCCTGGGCTCAAGTGATCCTCCTGCCCCAGCTTCTCAAGTAGCTGAGATGACAGGCTTGAGCTACCACATCCAGCTCTTGAAATGTGGTTTTGAAAGTCTTAGTTCTGGCTGTGCGTGGTGGCTCACGCCTGTGATCCCAGCACTTTGGGAGGTTGAGGCTGGTGGATCACAAGGTCAGGAGTTCGAGACCAGCCTGGCCAACATAGTGAAACCCCATCTCTACTAAAAATATGAAAATTAGCTGGGCATGGTGGTGCGTGCCTGTAATCCCAGCTACTCGGGAGGCTGAGGCAGGAGAATCTCTTGACCCCAGGAGGCAGAGGCTGTAGTGAGCCAAGATTGTACCATTGCACTCCAGCCTGGGCAACACCGTTTCAAAAAAAAAAAAAAGAAAGAAAGTCTTGGTTCCCCTGGAAACAAAAAAGAGGGACACTTCTTCCCCTCCATGCACCACTCTTTCTATCCCTATTCTCCCAGAGCAGGAAATGCTCATCCCATCGGTCAAGGTGTTGGTCAGGTTTCACTTGTTAGTTGGTGGGGACACCGGGCACCAGGGGTCCTACACTCACAGGGCTCTCGCTCTGCTGTGCTCTGTAGTTAAGCTGCTAGGACTCTCAGGAAGACCCAGCTAGGTCTCTGCGCTTCTGCTCTCTCTGATTTTTTATTTGGTCTTCTCTCAGACTAATTCTCCTCCAGGAGCTCTCCACTTCCTCAATCAGTGAGCTAAACTGAGCCTGGCTCCGTGCTAGAGGACTGGCCATCTCTTCTCTCTCTCTTTCTCTCTGCAGGGTGAGAATGCTTATTAATGTGATAGACAGAACTCTAACAGTAACCCTCAGGGCCCTCTTCCTTGTGGGTGAAAACAGAATGTGTTTATCACTCCTGTGATTACGTTATGCTATATGCCAAAGAGAGAATCTGTGAGTGGACCTAATCTAACCACACAATCCCTTTAAGCTTAGAAAGCTTTCTCAGGCTGGTGGTAGAAGGAAGGTCAAAGAGATCTGAAGCGTAAGCACAGCTCACTGTTGATGGCTTGAAGATAGAAGAGATCACATGTGAGGAGGACCAGAGAGTGGCTTCTAGGAGCTGAGAGCAGTCCCTAGACAACATTTAGCATGGAAATGGGGACTTTCACCCTGCAGCCATGTGGAAATGAATTCTTCCAGTGAGCTGAATGAGGCCGAACACAGATTCTCCCTCCGTTTCCAGAGAAGAACCCAGCCTTTGAGACCCTAAGCAGGGAACCCAAATGAGCTCACCTAGACTTCTGGCCTTATTAACTGTGAGTTAATAAATGAGTGTCCTTTTAGCGGCTGGCTTGTGATAATTTGTTACCCACAACAGAATACAAATACAATGACCTATTTATCCTGTCACTATTGAAACAGCACTAGCTACTGGGATTCCACTGAGCCTGTTTTCTCATCTATAAAACAGGAACACTAACACCAGATGGGTTAAATGAGACAATGAATGTAGAAAAAAACTTTGTAGATTGTAAAGTGTTAAAGAAAATTGTGAACTATTCTTGTTACCATTACTAAGCATGTACTTGAACTGGGCCCAGTTGGTGGCCTGGTATCATCATTTTTTACCCATTAAGAGTGGGCAGGCTGGGCGCGGTGGCTCACGCCTGTAATCCCAGCACTTTGGGAGGCCGAGGTGGGTGGATCATGAGGTCAGGAGATCGAGACCATCCTGTCTAACACAGTGAAACCCTGTCTCTACTAAAAATACAAAAAAAATAGTTGGGCGTGGTGGCAGGCGCCTGTAGTCCCAGCTACTCGGGAGGCTGAGGCAGGAGAATGGCGTGAACCTGGGAGGCGGAGCTTGCAGTGAGCCGAGATCACACCACTGCACTCCAGCCTGGGTGACAGAGCGAGACTCTGTCTCAAAAAAAAAAAAAAGAGTGGGCAATGTGGGGATTATATTAGAAGTGGGGGACAGGGAGGAGGACACTGGCCAGGTTAGAAGTCTTCATAATCCATACCTCAGACTGAATTGTACATACTAATTAATCAATTAATTATTAATTCCAAAGGCAAACTGCTCTCATAGGTATTTTTTTCTTTTTTTCGAGATGGAGTTTCACTCTTGTCACCCAGGCGGGAGTGCAGTGGCGTCATCTTGATCCACTGCAACCTCCGCCTCCCAGGTTCAAGTGATTCTCCTGCCTCAGCCTCCCAAGTAGCTGGGATTACAGGTTCCTGCCACCACGCCTGGCTACTAATATTAGTGTTTTTAGTAGAGATGGGGTTTCACCATGTTGGCCAGGCTGGTCTTGAACTCCTGACCTTAGACGATCCACCCGCCTCGGCCTCCCAAAGTGCTGGGATTACAGGGGTAAGCCACTGCACCTGGCCTCTTATAGGTATTTAAGAGTGTAGTTCACATAAGAGGATTACAGTATCATTTGGAAGTATACTGTTATCAAATGTTTAATTGTCTCATCCCAAAAAAATGTAGGAGGGAGACTGTCTTGCCCTTTGTGTTTTAGGTGTCTGTGTCAAAGATGATCGTTCACAGCCACTACTTCCTTGTGTTCTGCCAGCATGACTCCCCAAATATCCCTTTTTCGCCATCAACAGGGTTTCTTGTGTCTCAATCCAAGCCTTCCTGGATTTCACGGGTATGTTAGTGACTCTTTCTCCTTTTCCTCGGGTGTTGGGAGATGGTTCCATTTAACTCATGACTCTGGTGATCTTTCTGCTACATTTCCCACAATAGCTAAAGCCCATGCAGAGACATGTTTCAACCAGTTACACACATAATGGAAGAAGGAGTAGCATTGTTAGGATTAGATTTTTGGGACAAGCTAAGACCAGCTGTCATGTTTCTTCAATTGATTTTTTTTTTCCCCAAAAAAGGATCAAGATGTTCTGAAAATGAATTAAATATATTATTGCCCATAGCCTAATTTAAAAAAAAAAATTAAGGTAACAGTAATAACTTCTTTTTTTTTTTTTTGAGACTGAGTTTCACTCTTGTTGCCCAGGCTGGAGTGCAATGGCATGATCTCGGTTCACTGCAGCCCTTGCCTCCCACGTTCAAGTGATTCTCCTGTCAAGCGATTCTCCCGCCTCAGCCTCCCGAGTAGCTGGGATTACAGGCACCCACCACCACACCTGGCTAATGTTTTTTTTTTTTTTTTCTGAGACGGAGTCTCACTCTGTTGCCCAGGCTGGAGTGCAGTGGCGCAATCACAGTTCACTGCAAGCTCTGCTTCCCGGATTCACGCCATTCTTCTGCCTCATCCTCCCGAGTAGCTGGGACTACAGGTGCCCACCACCATGCCTGGCTAATTTTTTGTATTTTTTTAGTAGAGACGGGGTTTCACCATGTTAGCCAGGATGGTCTCGATCTCCTGACCTTGTGATCTGCCCATCTCGGCCTCCCAAGTGCTGGGATTACAGGCGTGAGCCACTGCTCCTGGCCTAATTTTGTATTTTTAGTAGAGATGGGGTTTCACTGTGTTGGCCAGGCTGGTCTCAAACTCCTGGCCTCAGGTGATCCACTTGCCTCGGCCTCCCAAGGTATTGGGATTACTGGTGTGAGCTATCTCGCCCGGCCCACAAGCCCTTTTAATAAGGGCCCTAATTGATTCATGAGGGCAGTGTCATCATGACTTAATCACCTCCCCAAAGGCCCCACATCTTAATACAACCTGTATGGGGATTAAATTTCAAGATGAATTTTGGAGGGGACACAATTTTTCAAACCATAGCAGTGACTTCTGTCCAAAGAGTACAGTATGGAAAGGGACAAAAAAGAAAGAGTAACTTCACAGTGGAGAAACCTGACAAACACTACATTGGCCAAGTAAGTGATCAAGATCAACACTAACAGTCACAGCTTGGCTGGACGGAGTGGCACATGCCTGTAATCCCAGCACCTTGGGAGGCCGAGGCGGGTGGATCATGAGGTCAAGACATGGAGACTATCCTGGCCAACATGATGAAAACCCGTCTCTACTAAGAATACAAAAATTAACTGGGCGTAGTGGCACATGCCTGTAGTCCCAGCTACCCAGGAGGCTGAGGCAGGAGAATCACTTGAACCCAGGAGGCGGAGCTTGCAGCAAGCTGAGATTGCGCCACTGTACTCCAACCTGGCAACAGAGCAAGACTCCATCTCAAAAAAAGAAAAACAAACAAACAACCACCAAAAAAACCAGTCACAGCTCATGTAAACTTTGAGTGTGAGTGTGTGTGTGTGTGTGTGTGGTATGATAGGATGTGATGAAAATGACTCTTTACCTCTGTCTTCTTCCTCCTAAGATCCATAACCCCAATCTAATCATGAGAAGAAAAAAAAAAAAAACCGGACAAATTCCAGGAGAAAAACATCCTACAAAATTCCTGATCAGTACTCCTCAAAACTGTCCCGGTCATCAAAAACAAGGAAAGTCTGAGAAACTTTCATAGCCAAGAAAAGCTAAATAGATAGGATGATTAAATATAATGTGGTGACCTGTGGGATCCTAGAAGAGAAAAAGGACAGTAGGTAAAAACTAGGAAAAACTGAATAAAATGTGGACTTTAGTTAATAGGAATGTATTGATATCGGTTAAATAATTGCAGCAAACATACCATTCTAATGTAAGGTGCTAATAGTAGGGGAAAATGTGTACAGGATTGGAGAGTATGTGAGAACTCTCCTATCTGCTTACTTTTCCTGTAAATCTGAAAGTATTTTAAAAATTGTTTTAATTAGGCCGGGCGCGGTGGCTCAAGCCTGTAATCCCAGTACTTTGGGAGGCCGAGACGGGCTGATCACGAGGTCAGAAGATCGAGACCATCCTGGCTAACACGGTGAAACCCCGTCCCTACTAAAAAAAAAAATACAAAAAACTAGCTGGGCGAGGTGGCGGGCGCCTGTAGTCCCAGCTACTCGGGAGGCTGAGGCAGGAGAATGGCGTAAACCCGGGAGGTGGAGCTTGCAGTGAGCTGAGATCACACCACTGCACTCCAGCCTGGGCGACAGAGCGAGACTCCGTCTCAAAAAAAAAAAAAAAAATTGTTTTAATTAAAAAGTTGCCAGCCAGGCGCGGTAGCTCATGCGTGTAATCCTAGCACTTTGGGAGGCCAAGGCCGGTGGATCACCTGAGGCCAGGAGTTCAAGACCAATCTGGGCAACATGGTGAAACTCTGTCTCAAATAAACATACAAAAAATAGCTGGGTGTGGTGGTGTGCAACTGTAATCCCAGCTACTCCGGAGGCTGAGGCATGAGAATCGCTTGAACCAAGGAAACAGAGTTGCAGTGAGTGGAGATGGCGCCACTGCACTCCAGCCTGGGCGACACAGCAAGATTCTGTCTCAAAAAAAAAAAAAAAATGTTACTATTAAGAAAATGAAAAGACGCTGGGCACGGTGGGTCACGCCTGTAATCCCAGAACTTTGGGAGACCAAGGCGGGCGGATCACCTGAGGTTGAGAGTTTGACACCAGCCTGACCAACATGGAGAAACCCCATCTCTACTAAAAATACAAAATTAGCCGGGCGTGGTGGTGCATGCCTGTGATCCCAGCTACTAGGAAGGCTGAGGCAGGAGAATCGCTTGAACCTGGGAGGCAGAGGTTGCGGTGAGGCAGAGGTTGCGGTGAGCCGAGATTGTGCCATTGCACTCCAGCCTGGGCAACAAGAGTGAAACTCTGTCTCAAAAATAAAACAGAAAATGAAAAGACAAGCACATACCAGCAGAAAATGGAAAAACATGCCTGATAAAGAATTTATACCCAGAATACATACAGAACTTATATATTTAATATTTTATTTACTATTAGGAAGACATACAATGGAATTAAAAAGAAAATAGGCAAAAGACTTGAACAGACACTTCACCAAAGATTATACAAATGTCAAATAAGCACAGGAAAAGACGATCAATATCATATCATATCATATCATTTATCATTAGTAAATGCAAATTAAACTACAATGAGGTAGTATTACTAGAATTGTTGCTACTAAAAAAAAAAACTGATAGTCTGGGCACAGTGGCTCATGCCTGTAATCCCAGCACTTTGGGAGGCCGAGGTGGATGGATCATTTGAGGTTAGGAGTTTGAGAGCAACCTGACCAACATGGTAAAATGCAGTCTCTACAAAAAAATACAAAAAAAAATTAACTGGGCGTGGAGGTGCATGCCTGTAGTCCCAGCTACTCATGAGGCTGAGGCAGGAGAATCGTTTGAACCCCAGAGGCGGAGGTTGCAGTGAGCCAAGATAGCGCCACTGCACTCCAGCCTGGGTGACAGAGCAAGAGTTGGTCTCAAAACAACAACAACAAAAACAAACAAACAAAAACCTTGATAATACCAAATGTAAGTGAGGATGTGAAGCTACTAGAAATCTTGGAATTTTAGGCTGGGCGCGGTGGCTCACGCCTGTAATCCTAGCACTTTGGGAGGCCGAGGCGGGTGGATCACGTGGTCAGGAGATCGAGACCATCCTGGCTAAAACAGTGAAACCCCGTCTCCACTAAAAATACAAAAAATTAGCCGGGCATGGTGGCGGGCGCCTGTAGTCCCAGCTACTCAGGAGGCTGAGGCAGGAGAATGGCGTGAACCCAGGAGGTGGAGCTTGCAGTGAGCCGAGATCGCGCCGCTGCACTCCAGCCTGGGCGACAGAGCGAGACTCCATTTCAAAAAAAGAAAAGAAATCTTGGAATATTATATTGTTGATGGGAATATCACTTTGGAAAGTACTTTTGCAACTTCTTAAGGAGTTCATATATACTCACAATGCAATTCAGAAATCCAGCTCCACATAAATATTTGCACTTGATGTTCATAACAGGTTTATGCATAAGAGCCAAAAACTGTGGGTCATCTAAATCGGTAAATAAGTAGAGGTATACTTATACAATGGAAAGCTTCTCAGCTATCAAAAAGAATGGCCTACCGACTCTCAGAATGGATGAATCTCAATAGCATTATGTAAAGTGAAAGAAAAGAAGATAAAGACAAAACAGTGTATAATTCCATTTATTTGTTTATTCATTTTTTCCGTTGGAATCTTTTACTCTGTTTTGTTGATGCTTAAGGAAAACAGCCTTGCCCATAACTCACTGTGGCCTGGAGTCATGACACCAACTTATTGTGACCAATTACAAAAGAGGCCAAACCGCATTCTTCTTAGAAGGTCTATTCAGTTAATAAATGGCACTTAACTGATGGTTTTCTTCATATAAACTCTAACAAGAACTCCTAAGTTGCACTGATTATGCCCCCAAGAGATAAGGGACCGATGGTAATTCAGATGAGCACCTCTGAAAAGATTGATCAGTTTTCTGTCCCATTCCAGACAGATGTTTTGGAAAACCTTGAGGAAAGACTGAAATTCCCCACCAGTCTGAGACTGTGTGCTAGTTTTTACAACATTAATTAGAAAAAACAAGAATCCCAACATGGCACCCAATAGACCTCCACAGAGAAAATCATTGACCAAATGAGCACTGGGAGTCGCTGCAGTAGGCAGATGCTCCTTAAAGGCACCTTCAGGCCAAAAAAAAAAAAAAGAAGACATTGCTAAGTCCATTCCGGAAAAGAACGAGCAGCAAGTCTCAACAACGCTCTCCAATTCCACGGAACTTCAGTGCCTTGAAAGCCTTATAAGTGCTGGTAAATGTGTCCTGATGCCTGTGGCCTTGAAGCAATGTCTGAACTCCTTCCAGTGGAGTGAAAATTGCTTCTGTTGTCCCTGCAAGCGCTGCTGCTACGACACGGGTTGTAAACTCTGGAGCACTGACACATTTGTGGAGAAGGCAGGATAAATCCTCCTACAGATCAACATAAGTGCAAGTGTAGTTATCTTTTACATCAATGAGGGAAGGATTCCAGGATACAAGTTTCGAAATCCATCCCTTCTCAACTGAAGTATTGCATCCCGGGTTTTAATGGCATACAGCTGTTGTTGAAAGAGGATCTTCTGAATGGGAAATGTGATTATTACGTGTTGAAGGCTACACAGCAGCCACACAAGTCATGCTTCATTTCACCAACATTTATAATATGAGGTGATATATCTTGTTTTGAAGATGTTAGTATTGGTGGCCTCTTTTCATGAGCTTCTGAATCCATCATGTTGCTTAAGATCTTTCTGGAGCTGGGCACGGTGGCTCATGCCTGTAATCCTAGCACTTTGGGAGGCCGAGGTGGGTGGATTGCATGAGGTCAGGAGTTTGAGACCAGTCTGGCCAACATGGTGAAACCCTGTCTCTACTAAAAATACAACAAAATTAGCCAGGTGTGGTGGTGAGCACCTGTAATCCTAGCTACTTGGGAGGCTGAGGCAGGGGAATTGCTTGAACCAGGGAGGTGGAGGTTGCAGTGAGCCGAGATCGTGCCACTGTACTCCAGCCTGGACGACAGAGTGAGACTCCGTCTCAGAAAAAAAAAATGTGTTTGGTGCAGTGGTTCACGCCTGTAATCCCAGCATTTTGGGAGGCTGAGGCGGGCAGATCACATGAGGCCAGGGACCTTGAGACCAGCCTGACCAACATGGAGAAACCCCGTCTCTACTAAAAATACAAAATTAGCCAAGTGTGGTGACGCATGCCTGTAATCCCAGCTACTCCGGAGGCTGAGGCAGGAGAATTGCTTGAACCTGGGAGGCGGAGGTTGTGGTGAGCCGAGATCGCGCCACTGCACTCCAGCCTGGGCAAGAGCAAAACTGTTTCAAAAAAAAAAAAAGATCTTTCTTTTTCATGAAGGGCCTTTTTTTCTTTGCAGGATGATAGCTGTTTGATAATGTTCCCAGTTTCTTCCATTGTTATTGTTCTGTTAGGTTCTCTCTTCTGAAGTCAATTTTGATAATTGGATTTCCCATTGCCAAGGCATCCTACAGTCCAGTGAGTGAGCCAGGGCCCATGCAGGCACCTATAATTCCATTTATATGAAAAATGTAAAAGGGCTAACCTGTAGTGACATAAAGCAAGACAGTGGTTTCCAGAAATAGGTGGCTGGGAACTGATTACAAAAGACAGTAGGCAACTTTTCAAGGGTGAGGAAAATGTTTTCTATCATGAATATGGGGGTGGCTGTAATTGTTTACATTTGTCAATCTTACCAAACTGCAAACTTACAATTCCTGCGTTTTCTTATCCATAAAATATACTTCAATAATGCTGATTAGAAAAGGAGCTTGTATCTGAGCCAATCACTGGCAAACAGAATAGAATTACCTTGACCAACTTCAGTTTATCAAGATTCACTCCCCCAGGGTGAAAAAGTGCTCCTCTTCCCTCAAAACAGCCTATCTTCAACCTGGAAGGAAGGTAGGGTTACAACCAGCAATGTCTTCTGCCCTGGGTCAGCTACCTGCAGACTTTTGAGAACATTATTGAAATGATGGACTCTTCATCTCATAATTAAAATCCAATCTTTCATAGTACTAATTACCTATTGAATCAAAACTGTGCAGAATGTTAATGAAAAATAGCCAGTCAATTAGAAGTCACATATCAAACAAAACCTTCAGCTCAATGAGCAGGCAACCAAGGAAGAGTACATTAAGCTGCTCTGGAACAAGTTGTGACACTGTGACCAGCACATGTGGTATGTGACCTTCTTTTAACTCTTCTTTTCCTTCGCTCCATATGGGTTATTTTATTTTCAATCCTTGGCTGCTTAGTTTGTCCTTCTGGCTCTGAAGGGAGGTCATTTTTGGCCTAAATCAGAGAGGAAAGGCATATGCTGCTTAGCTCTTGAAATGTTTATTTTTCTCAGCTACATATGTTTTGCTTCCTTGTCTAATGTCTGTTCTGAAATTTAAGAAGTCTGCCTTACACTGATGGTTCTCATTACAATGGATCTAGGGTGGTCCCAGCTTCTCGCTAGCATTTTATGTGTGAGTTACAGAGCTATGCATAACTTCTGCTCTGCTACTAGTGATGCATTATTGGTACTTACGGAATTCAGGCACAGATTAACTAAGATCTGGTATGAGCTCACTTGAAACATCTGATATTTAAGAAAGTCAATCTAATAGAAAAATAATCGGTGCATTCTTTGAGATTCTTTAGGTCCTAGATACCTTAGGAATGTAGGTAATCAAAAAACAAACAAGCCTGGCCTCATTATCTCAGTCTCTTTTCTTAGTCAAAGCCCTCCCTGAGTTAATAAAGATGTAAAGCTGTGCCCTGGGCTCTAAAGAAGGTTAATATGAGAATCTGTTTGAATAGCACTGTGTCTTGGAAACCTGTAACTAAAAGTATTGTCCATTATGCTGATAATCCACGAATACATTCACTCCTGAAATTATTTATGCTTCAGTGTTTGTCTCTGCAGATAAACGTCCATGTTTTCTTTCATTAGAAAATGAAAACCTTGGCCGGGCGCGGTGGCTCAAGCCTGTAATCCCAGCACTTTGGGAGGCCAAGACGGGCGGATCACGAGGTCAGGAGATCGAGAACATCCTGGCTAACACGGTGAAACCCCGTCTCTACTGAAAAATACAAAAGACTAGCTGGGCGAGGTGGAGGCGCCTGTAGTCCCAGCTACTCGGGAGGCTGAGGCAGGAGAATGGCGTGAACCTGGGAGGCGGAGCTTGCAGTGAGCTGAAATCCGGCCACTGCACTCCAGCCTGGGCGACAGAGCGAGACTCCGTCTCAAAAAAAAAAAAAGAAAATGAAAACCTTGCAGCCCTTAGTTGTCAGGAAACACAAAAGCGAAACCCACCGCAGAATTATGATGATGAGTGTAGCGTAGATACAACTGAGATATTTGCTTTTGTAAATGGTCTCCATAAGAGCCCCCGGCAAAGGCTCACCTCTAGGGACCTGGGCCCTCTAGACAACATGACTCTAAACTCACTTCTTTCTTAAGGCCCTTCTTGCTCCTAGTAAAGTTCTCATTCCACACCTGGAATTGGTAATGCATTGTCTCAGGACACACTTGGAGAACGTCTGGAGCAGAAGGAAAAAAACCTCCCATCCTAGCACGGATTAGGGTTTCCTGAATTGGGGTCCTCAAGAGAACCCCAAGCTGCTCCAATAATAAGCTTCCCTGTTTGCCGCAAACTCCATCTGAACAGCTACCTTGTGGAGAGCGGTCCTGATTGTGCTTTGGATGCTGGCATGGCTTGATCTTGCCCATCCCTGTCTCTCTTGCTCTCCATTTCTTCTTCTCCATGCTCAGCTGGAATTCCTAGACCTGAGTTCCAGCTCTCATGTGTCTCCCGATAATGTCCTAGTGTAGTCTACAAGAATTTCTCAGTGGTCCTCATTAACACTATTTTCCCAATATTTCTGGTTCTCCTCCACTTACAGACACATAATAGGACCCCACTATCATGGTTTCTTGAGGTTAGTTATGACCAGGTGACTTGCCATGGCCTATGGAATATAAACAGAAACTTTAAGAGCCAGTGTGGGACTTACTTCTTTGCTTGCCTCAGTTGGAAGCATATGTTGAAACGAAGCTTCCATCAGCTTGCATCCCTGAGTTACAATAGTGAACGGAGCCCACTGCTAACCCACAATCATCGAGAAAGAGATCTCTGTTGTTTTATGCTTCAGAGGTTGCAGACTAGTTTGTTACTGCAGTATAACCTAGCCTATCCCCATATTATGTCCTCTCCTGGGTTGGTATTTAATTTTTCTGTTTTCCCAGGATTGTATAATATTTTCACATCCTGTATTTCATTGGATATTTCAGGACTAAGTTTGACTTGTTTTTTTTTTTATTTTACACTTTATTATCGATCATTATTGTTAGCGACATCAACATCCATGTTTACGACCTTTAGCATCTTAGAATCAGTTCCTGCCCACCTTACCTGTAGAACGTTTCTTCTTCGTATCAGCAAAATCACTAAATCAAACCTTTCTTCCACATTCCAAACTCCACACCCCTCTGCCTGGATTCATCTTGATTAAGCTACTTAAGGCATTGCCTGTTTCGTCATTGAAAAACAATGCTAATCGGCCTACCTTATCTCCTAGGGCTGTTGTGGGGACTCAGTGAGACAAAGCACAAAAGCCCTGGGCCCAGTCTCTGGCGCATTACATGCGCTCCGGAGCTGCCTGCTCTGCTAATTATTGTCATTATGATGTGCTATCAGCAACCGCTCTCTACCACACTCTACATTCTTGATATTTTGTTCTAATTCTAATTTTGTTTTAAATTTCTAATTCTTGATCTATCAGCTTCCTTTGACGATGGAGGACTCCTGTATTTTAGCTCCATGCATCCAGGCTGTGGCTCCCCCTAAATCACTCATCCCTTAACCTGGAGTTGACTGCAGACGCATGAAGGAGCTCAGGAAGGCCAGCAGAAAAAGCATCCAACTGAGCCTGTCTAGCTGGCAAAACACAGAATCATCTTGAGGAAAATAAATGATTGTTGCTCGAAACCATTAAGTTTGGGGTTGATTTATGATACAGCAAAGATGAAAGTACACTTTTTAGCTCTGCAAACTCAAGCAGGTTAGCTAGCCTCTGTGAATCTCTGTGGCTTTACCCAGAAAATGGGAATCATATTCATCTTGCATAAGCCGGACGCAGTGGCTCACGCCTGTAATCCCAGCACTTTGGGAGGCTGAAGTGGATGGATCACCTGAGGTCAGGAGTTTGAGACCAGCCTGGCCAACATGACAAAACCCCATCTGTACCACAATTACAAAAAAATTAGCCGGACATGGTGGCGGGAGCCTGTAATCCCAGCTACTTGGGAGGCTGAGGCAGGAGAATAGCTTGAACCCGAGAAGCAGAGGTTGCAGTGAGCTGAGATTGAGCCATTGTACTCCAGCCTGGGCAACAAGAGTGAAACGCCGCCTCAAAAAAACACAAAAATTTACCTTGCATATGAGGATTAAGCAGCTGGCATAGTAATGGCTCAGCAAAGGGCATGTCACTTATCTTCTCTGTAACTTTCTGGTGTCCTCATCATGACCATCCTTTCCTCCTTTGTCCTTTCTCCTTCCTCAAATGTCCCTACTCCAGCTCTCACCTTCAGTAGGTCAGTCCTGGATCCCCTTTTCCGGGAAGGCTCCCGCCGTTTTCTAGAAACCCTCTTGTCTTGCTGTCACTTCAGTTCTCCGTGACCTTTCTCTGCACAGTCTCAACTTGGTGAGCTCCTGCACACCAGTGACTTTGAGGTCACACAGAGAAGACTCGATTTTCTGGCCTCAGCCACAATCTCCATCTGTCCTGAATTTCCAGCTGTTTTTCTAACACTGCCATTTGACTAACTGGTAACATCGAAATGACAACAATCCAACTGTGCTCATGATTTCCTCTCCCGTCGGTTCATCTTCCATCTAACCATTCTTTTTTTCACTCTCAGAAAGAACATTTTAAGTCTACAATTTCCTTGATCATCTGCATCCAATTAGTCACTAAGTCATGTTTCTTTGTTTGAAATCTCATCTGATTCACCCTTCTTCATTCTCACTGCACATTCTTCTTCTATGTTCCCCACCTCCACCCATATGGCCACTTCCATTTATTTTCATTCCGCTCTTTCCATTTACTGCTAGCAGGTAGATTTTCATTTAAAAAAAAAAAAAAAAGATTGTTGCCTTGTTCTTGTGCTTAAAAATTGATAATAAGCCAGGTATGGTGGCTCACACCTGTAATCCCAGCCCTTTGGGGGGCCGAGGTGGGTGGATCACTTGAGGTCAGGAGTTGGAGACCAGCCTGGCCAATATGGTGAAAACCCGTCTGTACTAAAAGTACAAAAATTAGACGCGTGTGGTGGCCCGCGTCTGTAATCCCAGCTACCTGGGAGGCTGAGACAGGAGAATTGCTTGAACTCGGGAGGCAGAGCCAAGATCATGCCACTGCACTCCAGCCTGGGTGATAGAGTGAGACACCTTCTCAAAAAAAAAAAAAGAATTGATAATAATTTCCCATTGCCTGCAGGATTCAAATGTATCTCCCACGTCTCACTAATTGCTCCATGCAAAGGGTCCTTTCTTAGTCCAATATCTCCATAGACAGATCCTGAAGCAAAGATGAAAATGCTGATGGTTTATTCTTTGAGACATGCAAATTCATGGCAACAAAGAAGAAAATGAAGAGAGAGATGGGGAGTAACCTAGAGATGTGTGACTGCCTGGTACTGCTTCACCAGGAAGAAACGCAGCACGGGCTTGGCGGCGTATCTGCACCCTGGACTTGTCCAGGTGGGCTGCTCGGAGAAACTGGGCCTGGCAGAGGAGCATAGTAGAGAGAAACAGGAGGAGAGCCTGTCTAGCTCTCTCCCTCTTCTATTTCTCATTGGTCAAAATTCATCCCATGGAGAGTAAACTGACCCCCGCTTCTGGGTTTCATCATCTGTCCCACTCAATTGCTACTTAGGGTGCCAGATGGTACACAGTGTGGCGTGGTGTTTTACCTATGCCCAGAAGTGTAGGGAGGAGGAGAAACTCCAAAAACAGCCAGGAAGAAGCCAGATAGGAGAGACCAACGGCCCTCATACAGCCTGCCTATAGCTCTGCCCCATCCAAACATTTCCAGTGTTGTCTCTACGCCCCTGCCAAAGTGATTCCCCACAACTTTTTCTGTTTTCTTGCCTCTTTCAAAACTAGACTTATCCTGCATTGACTGTTGGCATCTCACCCGCTTCGTGGAGCTCTTCCTGTCCACCTGTGGAAGGCAGGCGCCATCTTGCTTGTTGGCCAGCAGCACCCTCCTCCTCTCAGCACTCCCTTCTCTGTCTGGGGGAGGATTCCCCACGGGTAAAACCTCTTTCTTACTCCCAGCTCCTCCTGTGGAAGAGAAGGGAAGGTCAAGGCTTCCTCACTGCCCACCTGGGGCATACAGTGTAAGCTCAGCCAATCAGTTACTGGCTCTCCAGGCTTTGAGCCTTGAGCTGGTGAAACAAAGATGCAGTGAACATTTGAAGGTCAGACAGCCCCAGGTGCAGCAGTCTGCTTCAGCTAGACTGTTTTTGGTGGGTGACCTTGGGCGTGGATTCTGTTGCATAGCACCTGTGACTCTCTTGGTTCCTGTTTTCCAAGCCCTCCTCTACAAGTTCCCATGGATTCTATGATCCCCATTCTCCCTGCTGTGATATCCCTCTGATTAACTTGCCTTTGTTTGTTGCTTGTGACTCAGAACTGTTTATACTTAGCAGCTTACATTACTTTCTGCCACCTTGGGACTTTTATACCATTTGGAGCTAGTTTATGAAACATGCTTAGCATAATGCCTGGAACATAGTAAACACACAACTGCAACCAAACTACATTTTTGTCAAAATCAACAAATATTTGTCAAGTTTCAGACACTGTGGGGGAGTGGGAAAACAAAATAAACTGAGAAGGAGCATGTGTTTCTTATTTAATAGGAAAAACATGTTTGTAACATCAACAGCAGTTGCAACCGAGATTGTATTACAGAGCGCATCCGGGCCACAAGGGAGCAAGTAGTTGGTGAGTTCTGGAACAATCATAGAAGGCTTCCTGAGGGAAATTTTTTACTTGGGTGCTCAAGAAAGACCAGGAATTCAAAGATGGGGAAAGGAAGGGCTGGGCATCATAGATAGTGGGAAACGCAGCTGAGCTCTGAAAGAATGGGCTGCTAAGTGGGAGAGTGAAGAGTTTAGGGTAGGCAGTGTGTTTGCCTGGCAATTCTAAAGGCCCCTTAATGACCGTGGGCAGGAGTTGAAATGCGATGGGTTGGCATGATTCTCTAGCCACCTTCAGTGGCCATGGTGCAGTCCATCTTCTCCCATATTCTGCTTAAATCTCCAACTCTCCCATGGTAAAGGTGGAGTTGGAGATTTAAGCAGCCTAAACGAGACAATGGGTGTAAAGTATGATTTGAAGATTCAGTACCTGCTAACAGTTGTTATTATCACTGTCATTACTACTTCTTCTTCTTCTTTTTTTTTTGGAGACAGAGCCTTGCTCTGTTGCTCAGGCTGGGATGCAGTGGAGCAATCTCAGCTCACTGCAAGCTCTGCCTCCCGGGTTCAAACAATTCTCAGGCCTCAGCCTCCCAGGTAGGTGGGACTAGAGGCGCCTACCACAATGCGTGGCTAATTTTTTGTGTTTTAGTAGAGACAGGGTTTCACCATGTTGCCCAGGGTGGTCTCAAACTCCTGAGCTCAGGCAATCCGCCCATTAGACCTCCCAAAGAGCTAGGATTACAGGAGTGAGCCACTGTGCCCAGCCAGTGACTACTACGTCTAGCAAAAGATTCGGTTATTTACATTTTCCAGAGGAGGAAACTGAGGCTCAGAAAAGGTAACTGACCTGTTGAAGGGTCAAATCGCTCACAATTTCTGGAGCTACAATTTTAATTTCAGTCTTCTGATCTTCACATATCCAATGTGTTGCTTCTCAAGATTAAATGAGATCCTGTAAAATGCTTTTTGATAAAAAAAATACTGTCTTTTCAGGCAACTGATCTTATTACTTAGTAACATCTTCTTCCTAAAATTTGAATATTGTCCTTGCCACTAAGCCAATGCCAGGTTTACGAGTTATTTAACTCAAATTTCGCTTCTTGATGACAGGTCTGGAGATGTGTCATAAAACGACACAAGTGGGCATTGTGAGGCAAACATGAAGAAGCCCTTGGAGAACCTAAAGTGTAAAATATTGTAGAATATTTGCCTCCATCGGGAACAAATAGTAGAAGAAATTAGTAAAAAGCTGAAGGAAGGCTGGGCGCTTAGAATCATGCCTGTAATCCCAGCACTTTGGGAGGCCGAGCTGGGCAGATCACAAGGTCAGGAGTTCAAGACCAGCCTGGCCAACATGGTGAAACCCCATATCTACTAAATATACAAAAATTAGCTGGGTGCGGTGCATGTCTGTAGTCCTAGCTACTTGGGAGCGTGAGGTGGGAGGATCACTTGAATTGGGAGGTGGAGGTTGCAGTGAGCCGAGATTGTACCACTACACTCCAGCCTGGGCGACAGAGCAAGACTCTGTATAAATTGCTGAAGGAAGCTCCAATAATAGTGAGCGGTGTAATACAAATGACACAATGACAAATATCTTTATAAACATGTATTTCTGACTTTCCAGATAATTGGTGTCCAGCTATAAATTTTTTATTTGCAGGGCTGGGCCCAGTGGCTTTGGGAGGCTGAGGTGGGTGGATCACGAGGTCAGGAGTTTGAGACCAGCCTGACCAACATGATGAAGCCCCATCTCTAAAAAAAAAATAAATTAGCTGGAAACAGTGATGCACGCCTGTAATCCCAGCTACTCGGGAGGCTGAGGCAGGAGAATCACTTGAACCCGGGAAGCGGAGGTTGCAGTGAGTCAAGATCGCGCCACTGCACTCCAGCCTGGGCGACGGAGTGAGACTCTATCTCAAAAATAAATAAATAAATAAATAAACAAAAAATTCGTATTTGCTGCTACGGTTGCAAACTTTGCTTTCGGAGTCTGACTTTCCTGTTGAAAGGCTGCATTGTTACAGATACCCCGCAGGCAGGGATGTACTGCAGAGTCCTGGGGACAAACGCTATCTACATGTCCGTATGAACAGCTGTCTTCTAGACCCCTCCAATTTGGCTTCCTCTTCCTCTATAAAAGAAAAACACACCCACCAAGTTCCCTAAGGACCAATTCCCTGCCAAAACCAATTTGTAAAAGTCTTTTTAGTTTTTTATATAGCTGGCTGCTATTTTCTTGTAGCCTCCATCCACTCCTTGGCTTTAGGGAGATGCCCTTTCTTAGCTCACATCTCCCCTCTGGGTCTCTAGTGCTTCTTGCTACATAAATAAGAGGACAGATAATAGTTCATCTCTTTGCAAATGTCCAATTGCCTTTTATAAACATGTGCTGAAAAGCTCCATTAGAGCCCACATTATCGTCTTATGGCAGCTGTACAACACTCTTCCTAACCCACGGCCATGAAGATGATATCATAGAATAAACTACTATCGAATGTTTACTTGATGCCAGGAACAATGCTAACAATTCTGTGTTCATT
The DNA here is from genome assembly GCF_009764315.1 of Trachypithecus francoisi. Taxonomy (NCBI): domain Eukaryota; kingdom Metazoa; phylum Chordata; class Mammalia; order Primates; family Cercopithecidae; genus Trachypithecus; species Trachypithecus francoisi. The sequence goes on along the minus strand of NW_022681464.1, from coordinate 41,953,172 downwards.
ATGTCATTCAATTCTCATCTTTTGATATACGTCTTATTTTTATCCCCATTTAATAGTAAAATGGGAATATTTTATAGTAAAATGAGTAAACTGAGGACAAGAAAGTGAAGTAATTTTCCACAAATCACCCAATCAAGTAAATGTGAGAGCTAGTATTTGGTCCCAGGCAGTTTGAGTCCTGAATTGTTTAACCACTGCTTTTTCTTGTGAAATATCTTTGTTAAATCCTATTTAAATGTATTTTTTTACATTATACTCTGGAAATGCAGCTATGTAAATGTAAAATACTACAAGGCCCTTAAGAAGAGATTAAATGTCAAAAGGCAGACGCTGCCTGCTGCTGTGGCACATACCTGTAGACTCAGCTACACCACAGGCTGAGGCAGGAGACTTTCTTGAGGCCAAGAGTTCTGGCCTGGAGTGTGCTATGTCAATCAAGTGTCCACACTAAGTTCCACTGCAGTAATGGTGATCTCCCAGGAGTGGAGGACAACCAGTTTGCTTAAGGAGAGGTGAACTGGCCAAGTTAGGTAATGGAGAAGGCCAAAATTCCCGTGCTGATCAATAGTAGGACTGCACTGTGAATAGTCACTGCACTCCCTCTTGGGCAATGTAGCAAGGCCTCATATATATATATATATATATATAATATATATATATTTTTTTTTTCTTTTGAGACAAGAGTCTCACTGTGTCCCCCAGGCTGGGGTGCAATAGCGCAATCTCAGCTCACTGCAACCTCTACCTCCTGGGTTCAAGCAATTCTTCTGCCTCAGCCTCCCGAGTAGCTGGGATTACAGGCGCCCACCACCATGCCAGGCTAATTTTTGTATTTTTAGTAGAGACGGGGTTTTGTCATGTTGGCCAGGCTGGTCTCAAACTCCTGACCTCAGGTGACCCGCCCACCTCAGCTTCCCAAAGTGTTGGGATTATAGGCACGAGCCACCGTGTCCAGCCGCTCTCATCTCTTTAATAAAAGAAAAAAAGAGTTTTAAGTAAAAAATAAGAAAGCAGATGCTATCTGACATTCTCTATGGTCCTTAATGGAAGGTAGATATATTAATATAAAAAAGTGCCCAATTTCAAGTGACAAAAACCCAACTCAAAATAGTTAAAGAGAGAGGAAAGTTTAAGGCATGTACATATAAGGAAAACTTGAAAAACAAAGATGGTGCTGAGGCTCAGATAACCTCTGCCTTAAATAAAGGTCTAAGATGGTGACTGTGATTTGTCAAGACAGAGGATGATAGCCAGAGTGGGAGGAGTGTCCTAGGGATAAGGTCATGTTGTGTAAATTGGATCTTCTTCTTCTTCTTCTCCTTCTCCTTCTTCTTCTTCTTCTTCTTTTTTTTTTTTTTTTTTTTCGAGACAGAGTTTTGCTCTGTTGCCCAGGCTGGAGTGCAGTGGCATGATCTCTGCTCACTATACCCTCCACTTCCCAGGTTCAAGCGATTCTCCTGCTTCAGCTTCCTGAGTAGGTGGGATTACACGCGCACACCACCACCCCGGCTAATTTTTGTATTTTTAGTAGAGATGGGGTTTTGCCATGTTAGCGAGGCTAGTCTTGAACTCCTGACCTCAGGTGATCCACCTGCCTCGGCCTCACAAAGGGTTGGGATTACAGGTGCCCGCCACCACGCCTGGCCTGGATATTCTCCTGCTCACCACAGAGCCACAGGAAGGTGATTCTCAGAAAGTAAGTGGGAATGTAGTTACACCATCCCACAGATGTTCTGTACAACAGAGAGGCTAGGAAATTTCTATTAAAAATGTTCTCTAAGGGCCGGGCGCGGTGGCTCAAGCCTGTAATCCCAGCACTTTGGGAGGCCGAGATGGGCGGATCACGAGGTCAGGAGATCGAGACCATCCTGGCTAATACGGTGAAACCCTGTCTCTACTTAAAAATACAAAAAAAAACTAGCCGGGCGACGAGGCGGGCGCCTGTAGTCCCAGCTACTCTGGAGGCTGAGGCAGGAGAATGGCGTAAACCCGGGAGGCGGAGCTTGCAGTGAGCTGAGATCCGGCCACTGCACTCCAGCCTGGGTGGCAGAGCGAGACTCCGTCTCAAAAAAAAAAAAAAAATGTTCTCTAAGAAATGTTGTCCTGCCTCAGCCTCTCGAGTAGCTGTGACTGCAGGCGCCCGCCACCACGCCTGGCTAATTTTCTTATTTTTTTTTTTTTTTTAGTAGAGACGGGGTTTCACCACGTTGGCCAGGCTGGTTTTGAACTCCTGACCTCAAGTGATCCACCCACCTTGGCCTCCCAAAGTGCTGGAATTACAGGCATAAGCCACTGCGCCCAGCCAATACTTTTGATAGACAAAAAGAAAGAAAAAAAAACCAGAGGAAATTAAAAATTCTTTAACGGAGACCAGACATAGTTTAAACATAATAATAATTATTATTATAATAACAAAGCAGTTGAAATCGCGTGTCAGGAGCGCTTCCTCTTTCTCCAGCGGTGAGGGTATGTAATCATAATAATTAAGTCCAAGGGCCCTTGCCTTCTTTAGGCAAACAAAGTGGGGAACAAGTTGCAACTGATTTTCAGAACAAATCCTCAAGTCCTCTGCCCACGGCGGAGAGGGCAGCGGGTCGGCCGAGCCTGGGTGGCGTCCCGAGGGTTCGCCTCTTGCCCAGCTCCCAGCAGGGGCGCGTGGGTCCTGGCCCGGGGACTGCAGGGCCGCGGCGGGGCGGGCAGGGTCAGCAGGGCACATACTTTCTCGGAATCCACCCTCCCGAGCCCCCACAGCCCAGTTTCTCCTACCCTCAGCCCACCTTCTCCGCCCACCTCCTATCCGGAGCCTGGGCGGCGGCCGCGGTCAGCAGACCTCCCCTACCAGGGGTCCGCGTGCGCGGGATCCCGGCGGCCAAGCAGGGCGCCCCGGGAGGAGGGGTCTGGGCGGCTGGGCCAGGCCGGGCGGGGCGGGGCGCAGCCGGGGGGGTGTGTCCGAGGGCGGCTGGAGGGAGGGGCTGCCGGGACGCCAAGGGCTGCGGGGCCGCGGCAGCTCAGACTCGCGTCCCGCGGAGCTTTTCAGGCGGGCGCGCGGCTTTCTCCCCAGACCCACCGAGCGGCGAAGAGGCGAGATGCGCGGCGGCGGCGGCGCGTGGGGCGTGCTCCTGGCCTCGCTGCTGTGGGTAGCCGCGCGGTGCCAGCAGAGAGGTGAGCTCGGCCCGGGTCCCTGGATCCTCGGGTCCCTGTCCCCCACAGGCGCGCGGGCGGGGGCGGCCGCGGACAAAGCCCGTCGCGTTGGGGCTGCTGGAGACCGGGCGCGCATCCTGGTCCACCTCGGACTGGGGGCTTCTGACACGTGGGTCTCCCGCACCGGCCGGGGAGGGCGGGTTGGGGACGCCGCTCCTGGGGGAGGCTGCCCGCTCTTCGCAAGCTTGGGCTTTAACCTCCTCGGGCTTCGGGGGTCGTCCAGCCTCGCCTCTGGCTTTTGCGGAACTTAGTGACCCAGGAGCGCCATCTACGCGAGCAGTACTGGGGGTGGCGGGAGCGGGGCGCCTGGGGGTGCTTTCAGTGCCCCGGCTGCGCGGGCAGGGGTGGCGGGGCTGCTGGCCGGGCGCGGGGAATGAATGGGCAAAGAGCTCCTCCGAATCGCCCTCATTGTCCGGCTGCGCAAGCTGGGTCGCCGCGGTCGGGGAAGGGCGGATTCCTCGGGGCCACTCGCTGCTGGGCGGGCTAGTGGGGAGAGACGCGGCGAGAAGCGCGCCCCTCGCCAGCGGCCCCGGGCAGGGGGACCCGCAGGCGGCCTTCAGGGCACTGATGCGCCTTCCCGACCCTCGCTCTTTGTGCAATCGGCGAAGTGGCCAAACCCGCTCATTCCTCGCGCAGGTTTGACCGTGGGCGCGCCAGGGCGAGGGACTGGCGGAGAAGGGAGCACCTTGCATGCGTGTTGCAAGGATTGAGAAGAGAAACTCAAAGCGAATTTTCACTTTCTGTTTTTGCGTGCGGGAGGGAGGGAGAGAGAGAGAGAGAGAGAGAGAGAGAGAGGAGAGAGAGAGAGAGAGAGAGAAAGGAGAGAATTCTTTTCCCTTTGGGGGGCAAACCCAGTCCCCACGCCACCCCTAGAGCTGTCTTCGCAACGTGGCTTCGTGTTGGCTAGGCAGTCACAAATATTTGTTGAAAACATCTTAAAGCATGCAGCACATGATAATGGCCGTATTCCCACAAATACAAACTTCATTGAAAAAAAAAAAGTACAGGTAAAAAGTAATGGGCGGAATTCGCAGTGCCCTCGTGGGAAACGTGTGTTTGGGCATTGTGCTGAGTTTTGAGCTCTGCAGAAACGCGACCATCTCATTCATTCAGGCATTCATGATGGAAGCACTGGACCGGAGCTGGAAATGCAGCTTTGAATAGCTGCAAGTCTGCTGCGCGGAGCCGGGCTGGGAAGAGGGAATTAACATAGTTATCAGCCAGAAGAAAGGAGCCTTTAGGGAGGGAGAGGAGCCTTAGAGGACTTCGAGCGGACTCCTGTCTATCAGGCTGCTGAAAGTGAACAAGTCCCAGTTTCCCATAGGGTAGAGAAAGCAGCTTGCCTCAGCTTATTGTTCCCTGAAATTGAAAGTCTGAAGGTTGTCCTGGCCCCTCGGGGTTCGGCACTTGGCCTGCCGGTTATGAGTGGTGTTTGGGGAAAATGGGACCTCATGGGGCTTTCCTGCTTTGAGATGCTGCGGAAAACCTCCCAGGGCAGGAGCCCTTTCATATTTCATATCGCATTCCCTGTTTGCCTTCTGAACCCCACCAACCCTCACCCTTCCTCACGAGCCTCCTTGAGAAGTTTTGATTTTTTTTTTTTTTTTTTGAGATGGAGTCTCACTGTCGCTAGGCTGCAGGCTGGAGTGCAGTGGCGCCATCTCTGCTCACTGCAACCTCCCCTTCCTGGGTTCAAGCGATTCTTTTGCCTCAGCCTCCCGAGTAGCTGGGACTACAGGCGTGTGCCACCACGCCCAGCTATTATTTATTTATTTTTTTGTATTTTTAGTAGAGACAGGGTTTCACCATATTGGCCAGAGTGGTCTCGAACTCCTGACCTCGTGATCCGCCCGCCTCGGCCTCCCAAAGTGCTGGGATTACAGGAGTGAGCCACCGCATGCGGCCGATTTTTTTTTTTTTAATAGAAACGATTTTGTGCCCAGTGAATAGCATGAATGATTAATAAACTTGTGTGTTTTGGTGATAATACAATAATCCTGACCTGCAAATCACCTGCTAGTTAGCTGTCTGGTGTTATTTTTTAAAATAACTTATTCTCTATTGACATTCAGATTGTTAGACGTTCCCTATCATTTCTGTAGTCTCGCTGGGTTACCTGACAACTTATAGTATATGACCTGATGGCTCACTTTCTTTTGAAATATAATCAGTTTCAAGTGAGCTCCTCCTAAGTATTGAATAGGAGGTATTGTGTTTGTAAAAATAATGTGTTAAATTCATGGCTGGCAAATCACATGAAATTATGGTAGCTTCATCACTTTTGCTGGAAACCATCCCCTCTTTTTTTCTGAATAAAATAGACAATTCCAAGTACAGAAAAAAATCTACAAGTAAAAGAAAATTCGCTTCATTCTCATATATGACATAGTATTCAAATTTAGCAAGTATGTGCTCCACTGTAAAGTATGCAAGCCTGAATGCATTTCAAAAGTGCATTTTTCTTTTCTGTTGCTGTATTCTCTAACTAAGGGCCCATGAAAAATATTGATTGTAGCAGTCGGAAACAAGAGTATGTGTAATAGAACCATCACTGCCCACCTCCTACATAGCCTGGACTTTACTCCATTCTTTTTTTCCCTCTTTTTTTCCAGACATTAAATATGAAGCCTACACCTGTAGTTAATCTAGTGTGATTGAGAATTCAAATGCAACAAGAATATTAGAATAAATACATATACTGATCTTCAGTGTCTTGTGCCACTGCTTTATAATTGCACTGCTTTTTAAACTCATATCATAAAATGTTTCTGGGACCATTTATTTCAGGGTAATGATCCTTGAAACACCCTACCGTTTTATACTAATTCATTCATGAAATCCTATGGATAGTCATTTTCATGTACAGTAAATTGTTATGGGGAAATAACACAAGCTCTATCTTTAAGCTTCAGGTGTTTAATTCTGTGGCTTTACTAGCTATGGCAAATTGGGGACATAACCTGTGCTTTAGTTTCACCATCTGTAAAATGGGAATAATAATGGTGCCTATCTGGAAGGGATGTTAATGATTAAATGAAATAATGTGAGAAAAGTTCTTAGACCAGTACCTAGTACAGGGTTAACCCCCAACAAGCAAGTTTATCTATATTCATCACTATTACTATTTTATAAAGAACTATATGTTTTTAAACTGTATTCTCCAAAATGCCTGATTGTTTAGAAATTTGGAGTTTGGATTTGGAATCAAATAGTCTTGGGCTCAAATGCCAGACCTGTCACTATGATTAGCTACGGCCATGGCTAAGTTTCTTAACTTCTCTGAATGTCAGCTTTCTGTCTATAAAATGGATAGCGTTGATATGATTAAATAATATGTGAAAAATATTAGCATGGTGTAGGGCGTGTCCAGTACTCAGTGCATGATGGTTATTACTGTTATGCCTATTGTACTTGCTCATCATCCTGGACATCCTGTCTCTTTCATTGCTGAAATCCGTTTGGTCATTAAGACTTGTTGATTTTACCTCCTGAAAATCTGTGCAGTCTCTTTCCCCTCACTGCTGGCTAGGCTTAGGAATTGTTTGTTTTTCTCAGGTTGTTTGTTTTTCTCAGGATATAGTGTGATGGTTCACCCAGCAGGCCAGCAGCCTCACCTGTTCTCCTTCCTCAGCAGTGCCATCACTGCGATGTTTCTAGAAACACCATCTCGATAACCGCTCCTACTCTTGTTTAAAATTCTTTCTATTTCTCACCGTTTCTTTACCAAATTACTAAATGTTCCCCAACGTGACTTACTTTCCTTCCTTTGTGTTTAAGCAAGTAGTCTTCTTCCAAGGTGTGCCCTTTTCACTCCACATCCCTCTCCTGGGCCCACCCTCTGGGTTTAGATTATGTGCCCCAAACCCCTCACTTTATAAGATGCACAAAATGACAGTGTCCTGCTGCATCACATTGTGAGTAAAGCGAGGAGGCTGGGACTCCAGCTGCTCAGCTGTCTCAGAGCTGAGAGGCATTATCTGGAACACGCCTACACCTATTTGTAGCTAACCAGTGTTTCCTGGGACATGTGCTATTTAGTGCTGGACACGTCTTTCATTTGGGTTCTAAAGAACCCTGGAAAATCTTCCCAGCTCTCTCTCTGCTGAAGTATTTGTTAGACCACTTTCCCTGCACTCCCAGGGCTTTCCCTACTCGATGCTATTGTCTTGCCTGTCATGGGGCCAATAATTGGCTTGCTTATCTGTCTCACCGTCTCTCTCGGGCTTCTCAAGGATAGGCACTGCTTTATTCGTATCTGCCGGTTCATTGCTTTACAGTGTTTCTAGCAGTTAATAGCCACTTCTTGTTGCTGAGCTGAGTTGAAATGAACATCTTTATTTAGGAATCAAGTAACTTTAAAAATATTTTGAATAGCTGGGCGCGGTGGCTCACGCCTCTAATCCCAGCACTTTGGGAAGCTGAGGCAGGTGGGTCACCTGAGGTCAGGAGTTCAAGACCAGACTGACCACCATGGAGAAACCCCGTCTCTACTAAAAATACAAAATTAGCCGGGCATGGTGGCGGGTGCCTGTAATCCCAGCTACTCGGGAGGCTGAGGCGGGAGAATCACTTGAACCCTGGAGGCAGAGGTTGCAGTGAGCTGAGATTGTGCCATTGCACTCCAGCCTGGGCAACAAGAGCGAAGCTCCGTCTCAAAAAAAAAAAAATATATATATATATATATATACACACACACATATATATACACACACATATATATATACACACACATATATGTGTATATATATTTATTTTGAATAGATAGTCCATATTTATGGTACAGAATGCAAAAGGTACTATAGATAGAAAAAAAGTTAAGACTTGGCTTTTTTACTCTCTTTTGAGGTAACCACTAGCTTTAGTTTTTCGGGTAAGCTTCTAAAGATGTTTCTTCAGGTAACTTTTAAAAGCAAGCTACATCATAAAACCCACTTCTTCTCTAATAGTGTAAGAGGAGCATCAGTGATTTTCTGAGGAAACATGGATGCATGGAACAGTATCCCTCTGTCCACTGCCCTCCCCTCATACTAACTTCTTTATTAGACCTTGTGCAGGATATTAACACGTCATTTAGTAAATGTATATACTTGCAACTTTTTCACCTTGCAACTTGTCCTTCCAAGTAGGGCTTTGACAGAAAGGTATTGTTAGAGCAGTGTTTCCTAGATCTTTCGGAGTTTAAAAAATTGATTGATTTCATGGCATTGTACTACTTCTAAAAGTATTGTTTACTATAGTATTAATAAGCTATTTTTAAGCCATAGAGAATTTTAAAAAATATATTTTAGAACTTTGTGATGTATGATATAGAGAAGTTGAGTTTGAGAACAATTCTATTACACGTTAAGGGTAAGTTAATGTATTGACCAATAGGTATGACTTATTACTGGAACACTATGGCAGGTATAGAAAATCTTTATTTAAAAAAATTTCTAATGAGTAAGTTAAGTCTGTACCTTGAATATAAAAATTAATTGAGAGCAACTGGACAGAACTCTGGAACTTAGACCTTAGCTGAAATTTTTCGTTACATTCCTCAGGAATGTTTGGATGAACCAGATAAACTATCATCTCCTAAGAATGGTGTGTGTAGTTATTTACAAGTTTGCAAATAATTCTTTCACTTGTTTTAGTTCTAAAATATCAATATGCGTCCATGGACAATAGAATAAACCAAGGCATTGCAAAATTAATGAGGAGAAAAAACCCTTCATAGAAGTAATTTAGTTAAGGTCATGAACTTTGCTTCTGTTGGAACATGTCTGTCTGGGAACTATTTCAGCATAAAACACCACACGATAGCGATAGCGATAGCGGGGTTCATTGTATTTTCACCCCCCTTTATGCTGGGGGTGACAGTGCCCAGGGGAACCATTTGATAATAAATAGCACAGAGTCTTCCCACTTGTGTCTTTGTTTTCTCAAGGCTGGCTCAGGAGAGCTTTCTTTGGGTTAACTTGTTCCTCATCTTGCTTGAGGGCAAGAGGCAGACAATGGAGGCAGTGAGATTCCGAATCAGCTTGGGTGGATAACATTCTTGCCTAGGTAAGCTTTTATCTCGAAGTGTTCATTCAGAAATGGTGATGGAGAAATACCACTGCGAAATCACCAGTGCGATTTCAGTGTGTGTGCACATTTTTTTTAAAATCAACCATTTGAAGTTTGAATGTCTTCATTCCAGAAGTTATCTTTGAAGTCTGATCTGCTGGCCCAGCAGGCCAGCAGGCAGTGTAACTGACATTCTTGTGCCAGAGAACCTCCTGTATTGCTGGTGGGAATGTCAAATTTAGATCAGTGAGTATTTATGGAAAGTGCCATCTTTTCTCATTCCCAAAAGTATTTCCTGCATCTTGTTCCATTGCTCCATAGTTTGCTGCCAGAACCTCAGGAGGTTCTCTATGACAATAGCAGCGTTAAAGAAGATGCTTAAATTTAGCAGATGATTTTTAGTTAAAAGAGAACAATTAGAAGTGGGGGGCGGGGAGGGAAAAAAAACCCTCACACCACAGTGTTGATTATGATACACCATGCTTTTTTCTTTGTTTTTCCTTTGGCACGGAGTCTCACTCTGTTGCCCAGGCTGGAGTACAGTGGCTCAATCTCTGCTCACTGCGACCTCTGCCTCCCAGTTCAAGCAATTCTCCTGCCTCAGCCATGTTGGTCAGGATGGTCTAGGTCTCCTGACCTCGTGATCCACCCACCTCGGCCTCCCCAAGTGCTGGGATTACAGGCGTAAGCCACTGCGCCCGGGCAGCCGGCTGCTTTTTATCGGGTCTCTGATGCTAGCCTGTGTCCTTTCGTTTCATCTAGGCCCACACTGCAGTTACAGTAACCCCGCCAAAATACCGCCGTCATAATGTGCTCCCTCAGCTTCTGCCCACCTGCTGTGGCCCTCTGTGATCCCTCCAAGTTCGGTCACAGCTATCCTGCCCTTCTCCACCCCTTTCTGTAGCTGAACTATTAGCTTCCATTGCAGGGGTCTCCTTCCTGTCTAACCTCACGTGGCATATTGACTTGCAGCTGTGTGATTTGGTTACGTGACTCTCTCACCCGAAATGTACTCCCATTTCTCACTGAAAACCTCACCTGACAACTCATGCACAGGCTGCACCATACCTTGATGTGATGGCCTGTTTCAACTGTCTCACTTCTGAATATGCATTGTATTTTGCGATAAATTGGGGTTCCCACCCAGCCAGAGTTGCCATCGGCTCCTCCTTTGAATGGCTGGTCCAGAATGCCATAAGCCAGTGTCAAAAAGAAGGGACATACCTGTTTCGAAGATCAAAACCTTAGCTCCCAGCATTTCTTTGAATACACAGACAACTCCGGGGGTGGGGGGGGTGGGGCTCTAGTGTTAAAACCTGGGTCATTAGTAGCAGGAGGACAGTAACACCGAGGAACTCCCCACAGGTAGTCAAGTTGCCTGAGCAACCATAAAGCCATTCCCCGGACTCTGGATAACAAACCCAGCCCTGGCCCGCCTCTGGGTATGAGGTCCTTCAGCCTCTTAGACTTTGTATCATCTAATCAAATGGATTGCAGTTCATTTGATCTGGGTAGGAACCAAAATCTGTGCTTCAGCAAACCTTTTCCCATTTTGTATCCAGAGGCACAAGGACCTTTTCAGTTGGTCTTCAAGCAGACCCTTTGGATTTCTGGTTTAAATGGTTGTTTGCAGAGCTCTTCCTGCCACTGCTTGCTTTCCGTCCTTGCTGCTGTGTCCTGTGGTGGGCTGGTACTCTTTCCCCGCCCCTCAAAAGCCACAGTTTGTCTCTTCAGCCCTTTTACCTGAATCTCCAACTCTACCATTTTTACCTTTACTTTAGTACAAAATGAGTTTTTTTCTTCTCTTTGCAGCTTCACTCCTGGCTTCACGGGCATACTTTTCATTCTAGAAGTTTGGAATGGGGAGAGTTGGAGATAATGCATCCACATACGAATGCTTTTGGAAGCTCCCAGTGTTTTTCTTTAAAAGGGAGTCAGCTTTTTTTCTTTTTTTTCTTTTTTGAGACAGGGTCTCGCTGTGTCACCCAGGCTGGAGGGCAGTGGCATAATCTCAGCTCACTGCAACCTCTCCTTCGCGGGTGCAAGCGATTCTCTTGCCTCAGCCTCCTGAGTAGCTGGGAGTGACCTGTCACCACACCCAGCTAATTTTTGTATTTTTAGTAGAGACAGAGTTTCACCGTGTTGGCCAGGCTGGTCTTGAACTCCTGACCTCAAGTGATCCGCCCACCTCAGTCTCCCGAAGTGCTGGGATTACAGGTATGAGCCACCATGCCTGGCTGGGAGTTAGCATTTTATTTTTTATATTTATTTATTATTATTATTAATATTTTTGAGATGGAGTCTTGCTCCGTCGCCCAGGCTGGAGTGCAGTGGCACGATCTCGGCTTACTGCAAACTCTGCCTCCCGGGTTCACGCCATTCTCCTGCCTCAGCCTCTTGAGTAACTGGGACTATAGGCACATGCCGTCACACCTGGCTAATTCTTGTATTTTTAGTAGAGACAGGGTTTCACGATGTTGGTCAGGGTTGTCTCGAACTCCTGACCTTGTGATCTGCCTGCCTTGGCCTCCCAAAGTGCTGGGATTACAGGCGTGAGCCACGAGAGTTAGCATTTTAGAGTTAACACCTCATTGGAGAGGAGTATAGTATTTCCTTGTAGGAGTATTGTCATTTCTATTCCGTTTTTAAATTTTTTTTCATGCACTTGCTCATTCATTGATGCACTCATTCATCCATGCACTGAAGACACTTTGGGACTTCCACTCTTCCAGGCCCTGGGTCAAGGATGTTCAGTTAGTGTGTCTGGAGAGCCCTGTTCTTGGCTTCCTTCCTCACTGGGAATCCAGGGCACTTCTTGACTTTCTTGGTGTATTTGTTTTTGAAGTCCAGGGAACTGAAAAGTGCGTATATCAAAAGGAGTTTTCTGGCCAGGTGTGGTGGCTCACGCCTGTAATCCCAGCACTTTGGGAGGCCGAGGCGGGCAGATCACGAGGTCAAGAGCTCAAGACCGTCATGGCCAACATGGTGAAACCCCGTCTCTACTAAAAATACAAAGATTAGCTGGGAGTGGTGGTGTGCGCCTGTAGTCCCAGCTACTTGGGAGGCTGAGGCAAGAGAATTGCTTGAACCTGGGAGGTGGAGGTTGCAGTGAGCTGAGATTGCGCCTTTGCACTCCAGCCTGGTGACAGAGCGAGGCTCTGTCTCAAACAAAAAATAAAAGAAGTGCTTCCCAGGTGATTCCACTGTGCAACCAGGGTTGAGAACCACTCAGTTAACATCACAAACTTTGTAGGTGAATGCAGTTTACGCAGCAATGCAAGGAGACAGGATCTGCCACCACCCCTTGCTTTGTCTGTAGGGTGGAAGTTGGGACATTGATCCCGTCCTGCCCACCGCAGCCCACAAGCCAGTGCTCTGTACATAACAGATGGGGAATACTCGGGTCCCAACGGACTCTCCTCACTTCATGTCTATTTCCTGATATTCTCACGGCTCTGTGAAGTGGGGATAACAACACTCACACATCTCAGAGCTGTGAGCAATCTGTGCACTTAGAGATCACGTTGGATCAGTGACGTGGCTCAGGGAAAGCCGGTTTCTTCTATGTCCCCGTTGTCCTTTGTATAGCGTTTTTCACTTGGAAAGGTCTCACCCGATGCATCATTGTTGCACTTGTGTTTAAAGGGGCTTCCCCACAGTCCAGTCTTGCTTTGCTGACTTGGTCATTCACCAAGACCCTTCTTTCTTTGAAAAATACTCTTGATCATGTATGACATTTACAGTCCTCAAGTTTTCGGATAAAGTCTCGTGTTGCAGAATTGAGTGTTGATTGATCTGGTGTTGCACTGAATTGTTCATTCTTTAATGAATTCATCCAAAAGTTAGTAAGTGTCTTCCATATTCAGACGTTATTCTGTGCTGCAACCCTTCTTTCTCAATGCCTTTACATGGACGTGTCACAGGAGCCTTTTCTCTGGGATTATCTGGGTCACCCCCTTTCTCCCCTGAAGCAACCTGCTGATCTCCTCTTGCACTGTCTCATGTCTGGTGACTCCAGGGTCTGGCTGTCTTTATTCACCGACTGCTCCGGTACTCTGCTGCTTATTTATTTATTTATTTATTTAGATGAAGTCTCACTCTGTTGCCCAAGCTCGAGTGCAGAGGTGCTGTCTCAGCTCACTGCAACCTCTGCCTCCCAGGTTCAAGTGATTCTCCCACCTCAGCCTCCCAAGTAGCTGGATTACAAGCACCAGCCATCATGCCTGGCTAATTTTTGTATTTTTGTAGAGATGGAGTTTCACCATGTTGGCCAGGCTGGTCTTGAGAACTCCTGACCTCAGGTGATCCACCTGCCTTGGCCTCCCAGAGTGCTGGGCTTACAGGTGTGAGCCAGTGTGCCTGGCCTGCTCTTGTCTTTAATTGATCATTCATTATGCACTTGCTTTTCTGGCTTCCTTCAGAAGTTTTCATCAATATTTGGCTTGTTATTTCTCTTCCACCCAACAAAACAAGAGCCATTTTCCTTTCCATATCCCTGTCATACACAGACACACACACACCCCTTACACATCTGCCTATATTGACTTACAGACCAGCTGCTTACCTGGCTTCCCTGCCACAGGCACTTGGAGAGGTATCACACTGACGCCAACTGAGTAGAGCCAGAACCTGGGCCTGGGGCTGTCTGCAGGGTGGAGCAGGTTCTTCTGGAAGGGCCAGTCCAGCTGCAAGTGTGGGATGAAGTCTCATGTAGCCTGTAATAACAGTTTTCTAAGAGCCCAGAAAGCTGTTGGCATTGGAAGTTCCCCCTGAGTTAATGGACGGTGAGGTTGACTGTGTCATCCCATCCCTGTTGAATTGCTTCAGTGGCATCTCATTCTCTACTGAGTGGGACTTCCAAGGCCCTCTGTGATCTGATCCTGCTCAGACCTCTCCACAGCCTCTTCTCCCACTGCTAACCACATCTTGACCATTCTGTGATAGCTGTAGTTTCATCACGTGATCTTTATTCACCTATGGCACTCTGACTTATTCCAGCCCACCCTGTCATCCTTCTTATTGTTTCCACAGTGATTTCTCTGTACCTCTGACCAGTACATCATTTTGCACCTATTTGTTAACTTGCCTGTCTCCCCTTAAGGGCCGAGTGGTTTGCCTATATTTGTTGTGCCTAGCACAGTGCCTGACATATGGAGTAGATTCTGTAAATATTTGTTGAATGAACAAGTCCCAATACAGACAAGCAATGGAAATCTGTTAATAGTAGGTATTGGCTGGACGCGGTGGCTCACGTCTGTAAGCCCAGCACTTTGGTAGGCCAAGGTGGGTGGACCATGAGATGAGGAGTTCAAGACCAGACTGGCCCACATGATGAAACCCTGTCTCTAATAAAAATACAAAAATTAGCCAGGTGTGGGGGCGGTCGCCTGTAATCCCAGCTACTCAGGAGGCTGAGGCAGAGAATTACTTGAATCCAGGAGACGGAGGTTGCAGTGAGCTGACATCGTGCCACTGCACTCCCGCTTGGGCAACAGAGTGAGACTCGGTCTCAAAAACAAAAACAAAAAAAAAAAGTGGGTATTATTTAGAGATCAGACAGACGGGCAGAGGGGGTTAGGGAAGTCACTAGTGAGGAAGCAGAGTGAAGCTCTCCTGGGGAAGGGCGGGGGCTGCCTCTAGAAGGCTAGGAGACCTCAGTGGGTCACCCAGGCAGGACTTCTTTTTTCTTTTCTTTAGACGGAGTCTTACTCTGTCACCCAGGGTGATGTGCAGTGACACAATCTCGGCTCAATGTAACCTCCGCCTCCTGGGTTTAAGCGATTCTTCTGCCTCGGCCTCCCGAGTAGCTGGGACTACAGGCATCCACCACCATGCCTGGCTAATTTTTTTTGTATTTTTAGTAGAGATGGGGTTTCAACATGTTGGCCAGACTGGTCTCGAACTCCTGACCTCAGTTGATCCACCACCCATCTATCTTGGCCTCCCAAGGTGCTGGGATTATAGGCATGAGCCACCACACCCAGCCTAAGGCAGGATTTAAAGACGGGTAACAAGGAAGAATCCAGGTAACTAGACTAAGAAAGAGAATGGACAGACCTTTTTGGAACCAAGACCTCTGCTCACTTTTTTTTTTTTTTTTATTTTTTGTGATGGAGTCTCGCTGTGTCCCCCAGACTGGAGGGGAGTGATGCGATCTCAGCTCACTGTAAGCTCCGCCTCCCGGGTTCACACCATTCTTCTGCCTCAGCTTCCCCAGTAGCTGGGACTACAGGTGCGCCTGCCACCACGCCCAGCTAATATTTTGTATTTTTAGTAGAGACAGGGTTTCACCATGTTAGCCAGGATGGTCTCGATCTCTTGACCTCGTGATCCACCGGCCTCGGCCTCCCAAAGTGCTGGGATTATAGGCGTGAGCTTCCATGCCCAGCCCCAGGGAGGATTTAAAGACAGGGAACAAGGAAGAATCCAGGTAACCAGACTAAGAAAGAGAGTGGATAGACCTTTTGGAACCAAGGCCTCCGCTCACATTACTTTTTTTCTTTTTTTATTTTTGAGACGAATCTTGCTCTGTCGTCCTGGCTGGAGTGCAGTGGCGCAATCTCAGCTCACTGTAAGCTCTGCCTTCTGGGTTCACGCCATTCTCCTGCCTCACCCTCCCTAGTAGCTGGGACTACAGGCGCCGCCACCACGCCATGCCCGGCTAATTTTTTGTATTTTTAGTTCACTGTGTTAGCCAGGATGGTCTCAATCTCCTGACTTCGTGATCCACCTGCCTCGGCCTCCCAAAGTTGCTGGGATTACAGGTGTGAGCCACCGCGACTGGCAGGCCTCCACTCACATTCTAAACCAGAATACAAGGTCAGGAACAAGCCAGCAGCAAAAACAAGAAATTCAGACACTCTCTGCACTCATGAGTGGACTCCAAGTATGGATACAGAAAATCCGCAGAATCTAGTAACTAGGAGGACCCTGATGACTTGAAGACATTATTAATCTGGCATATTCTCATCTACCCAGTCAGTGCAAAGAAGAAATGGATTACGTTTTTTGTAATAGGATTATTTACTGATGATGAATATTCCATCCAACCTTAAAACTTACATTATACTCAACAAAAACTTATTTCTAGATTTAGAGCCACTGATCTGTAGGCATCTCAAGCCAGAAATTCATTAACACACATAGTCAACAAGTATTTGTTGAGTTTCTAGAAAGTGCCATCCATACAGGTGACTTGTACTCCAGACCCCAGTGCTAGGAGTCAAGCATGAGAAATGTGCAAGAATCCTACTAAGTGTGTTCCTCAGTACAGATCTGGGAGAGATTTCTGTTTCTGAAAGTCTCAGACACCTATATCACTCCATTTATTGCTGTGGGATAGTATCATTGTCAACAGAAAGAGAATTGTAATTAAACACTACATTTCTACTGCATGAAGTCTCCTTTTAAAGAATATGACTTCAAAATACTCTAGTGTGACTGCAGACTTGTTGGCATTTGCTGAGTAGTGATATTTTTACATATAGCAGAGGTTTTTTTTTTTTTTTTTTTTTTTTTTTTTTTAAAGGGAACTGTACCTGTATGGCTTTAAAGGGCTTTCTTTAAGTGAGAGAACAGCTGTTCTCCTCCAGGCACTCTGGGCTAAGACTTCCTCCTCCTCTCAGGAACAGAACAAAGGCATACAGAATTTATGTCACAGATGGATTTTTGTTTGATAAAAATCACTTATTACAAAACAAAAGAATGACCCATTCTCTTTAGAAATATGAGCATAACCTCTCCTGTGGCTTTGGTGGTTTCTAACTTTGTTGGTTTACTTTTAATTATTATAATGGACTGAATTTAAATGGGCCGTGTTTTATATGATCAAACTTTCCTTGAAAATGTGTATATAAGATGGTTTTCAGTAAAGGGAATAATTTCAAATTCAGTATTAAAATAAATCCAAAATAATATTTGAAGGAATTGGCTAATAAAGAAAATAACGCCTTGGTCACTGTTGTAGGGGCCAGATGTGGTGGTCGCACCTATAGTCTCAGCACTTTGAGAGGCTGAGGCAGGAAGATCCCTTGAGCCCAGGAGTTCGTGACCAGCCTGGGCAACATAGGGAGATCTCCCTCTCTACAAAAAAAATAGAAATTAGCCAGGTGTGGTGGCATGCATCTGTAGCCCCAGCTACTTAGGATGCTGAAGCAGGAGGATCACTTGAGCCCAAGAGGTTGAGGCTGCAGTAAGCTTTGATTGTACCACTGTATTCTAGCCTAGGCCACAGGGTGAGACCCCATCTCTAAAAATAAAAATATAAATAAAATGTGTATCTACTTTTTGGTGGATAATGGAAGATGGAGGTACACAAGGATTGGTTAGTCCCTACAATCTGACCACATAGACAATCACAAGAGAATAACTTGAATCCAACATGCACTTCTGCAGTACACATTATGAACATACCTTTGCTAGGAAGCAGACTCATAACAAGTCCTAGGCCATATCCTCGAACTGATAGTCACAGCTTTCTGTCTTTTTGGGTATTCAGACTTCTCTCTTGGCGATTGGCAGCCTTCCTAATGCTGGATACAGGACATTTCAGGGATCAAGTGTCAGGTTCCATCACATTCCTTCAGGATGTGCGTTTCAGGCCACATAAATTTATACCATGTACTTACAAGAGTGAGGAGAATCTCTGTTTTGACAGTTTTATTGTAGTATAATTTACATACCCTAAACTTCTGCCAGTTGTAAGTGTACAGTTTAATGTTTTTTAGTAAATTTAGAGTGTTATACAATAGTCACCGCAATCTGGTGTGAACCTTTCCAAGACTGCAGAAAGTGTCATCATTTTCATTTGTGCCCAGCCACTGCTCCCACCCTTACTCTGGCATCCAGCAATCATCTGCTTTCTGTACTTTGAGAAGTGCCTTTTTTGGAAATTTCATATACATGGAGTCATACAAAATGGAGTCTTTTTTTTTTTTTGAGATGAAGTCCAGTTCCGTCACACTCCAGCTCTGTTGCCCGGGCTGGAGTGCAGTGGTGTGATCTTGGCTCACTGCAACCTCCACCTCCTGGGTTCAAGTGATTCTCCTGCCTCAGCCTCCTGAGTAGCTGGGATTACAGGTGCCTGCCACCACGCCTGGCTAATTGTTGTATTTTTAGTAGAGGCAGGGTTTCACCATGTTGGACAGGGTAGCCTAGAACTCCTGGCCTCAAGTGATCTGTCTGTCTCGGCCTCCCCAAAGTGCTGGGATTACAGGCATGAGACACCTCACCCAACCAAAATGGGGTCTTTTGTGTCTACTTCTTTCACTTAGTATTTTCTGGGTTCATCTATGTTGTAGTGTATGTCAATAATGTTCTACTTTATTGCCGAATGGTATTCCACTGTGTAGATGCACCACATTTTATTATTGCCGAATGGTATTCCAGTGTGTAGATGCACCACATTTTATTATTGCCGAATGGTATTCCAGTGTGTAGATGCACCACATTTTATTTATTCAGTCATCAGTTGATGGACATTTTGATTGTTTTCAGGTTTTTGGAGCTATCAAGAAGAATGCTATAAACATTCACATACAATTCTTTGTTTAGATATAGGTTTCATTTCTCTTGAGTGAAATTCCTACGATTAGAATATGGATCATGTGGGAAGTTTGTGTTTTTCAAAGTGTCTGCACAGTTTTACAGCCCTACCAGCAGTGTCTGAGTGCTCCGGCTTCCCCACATTCTTACCAACGCTATGTGTTACCTTTCTGATGATAGACGTACAATGGGTTCAAAGTGGTATCTCATGGTATTATTTTGTACTTCTCCAATGATTAATGACATTGAGCATCTTTTCAAATGCTTCTTAGCCATTCATATATCTTTGGTGAAATGTCTATTCAAGTATTTTGCCCAATTTTTAATCAAGTTATTTATATTCTTAATTAAGAGTTTTGCATATTTCCTGGATACAAAGCCTTAATCAGACATGTGATTTGAAAGTATTTTCTCCCAGTCTGTGCTTGTCTTTTTGTTTTCTTAATGGTATGTTTTGCAGTGCCATAGGTTTTTAAAAATTTTTTATTTATTTTTATTTTGATGAGATCTATTTGATCAATTGTTTTCTTTTGTGGGTTATTCTTTTGGTGTCATTTTGAGAATTTCTTTGCCTAATCCAAGATCACAGATTTTCTTTTGGAAAGTTTGTAATTTAGCTCTTAAATTTAGGTCTTACGATCCATTTGAGTTAGCTTTAGTGTATGGTAAGGAGTCAGGGTGTAAATTCATTTTTTGCATATAGATATCCAGTGGTCCCAACAACGTTTGTTGAAAATACAAAATCGCCTTCGCACCTTTGCCAAAAATCAAATGACCATAAATGGAAGTGTATATTTTTGGACTCTATTTTGTTCTGTTGATCTATGTGTCTGTTTTTATGCTAATATCACACTGTCTGGACTTCTTTGGCTTTATAGTAAATTTTGAAACAGTAGTGTAAATCATTCAACTTTGGTAACTTTTTCTAAATTGCTTTAACTGTTCTAGGTCATTTGTATTTCCAATTGTATCAGCTTGCCAATTTCTACAAAAAAAAGAAAAAGAAAAAAAGCCAGCTGAGATTTTGATAGCAATCGGATGGAATCTACAGATCAATTTAAGGAGAATTGCTGTCTAACAATATTGAGACTTCCTGTCCATGAATAAGAAATATCTTCTCATTCATTTAAATCTTCTTTAATTTCTCTCCCAAAAGTTTTATAGGTTTTCAGTGTATAACATTTCTTTCATTGAATTTTTCTTGAATTTCTTGAATTTTCTTGAATTTCTTTCATTCATTTTTTGTTGTTGTTGTTCAAGTATTTTGTTCCTTTTGAATAAAGAAGCCTGGTGTGGATGGAGAACTGATCCAGCCTTTCTGTGGCTCTCCTGTTTCCAGGATCTTGTTATTACAAATTTGGTTGGCGCAGCTGTACGGTTGCATGCACCCTATTGGGACAAAAACCTCAGGCTAGACCAGCTGTGAGCTTTCCCCATTCATTTTCTACCAAGTTCACTACTTTTGCTGATAAGATCATTAGGCATGTCCTTCCGCTCTGCTCTGAATCAAGCCAGCCTTCTCCATCAGTGGAGCTGCTGGCTTTAGCGGCTAGCCCTGCCTTAGGAAATGCCCCTGCCAACGGGTTGGGGTGAGAATGGAGCCGCCTCTGCTGGAAGGCCGCTCTCTTCCATGCATCTTACCCAAAACTCTAGCAGCTTTTCCTAAAGAAAAGCTTCTCAGTGTGTTGTTTGTCTTAAGGTGGTTTTCAGAGTCCTGAAATGGTTGCTTTCGAAAACTTTGTTCACTTACTTAATTTTTTTGGGTGGGAGAGAATTTGTCAACTGCTTTATTATGCCATAGACAGAAGTTACTCTAAATTTTATATATGTACATATGGAATGAGAGGGGAGTAGGGGGGGAAGAGAGACAGAGAGTCTTGCTTGGTCACCTAGGCTGGAGTGCAGTGGTGTGATCACGGCTCATTTTAGCCTTGACCTCCTGGGCTCAAGTGGTCTTCCCACTTCAGCTTCCTGGGTAGCTGGGACTACAGACATGCACTACTACCATGCCCAGCTAATTAAAAAAAATTGTTGCCCAGGCTGGTGTTGTACTCCTGGGCTCAAGCAGCCTTCCTGCCCTGACCTCCCAAAATGCTGGGATTATAGGTGTGAGCCACGATGCCCAGCTCTAAAATGTAATTGATATGGAGACCTTGATTACCATGAATTTCACCAGTGGAAATCTGTTTCTATTAGTCATCATGCCATTAACAATCCACTGATTTTACTAATATCCCATTGCTATATTCTCCCTGGTAATTAACAAAATGCTGATGTCATGGAGACAGAAAGAGCAGGGTGCTCCTGGAATGTGGGCAGTATTCCCGATTGGAGTACCACCAGCTAACTGCCCAAGAAGACACATCACCTGTTTTAATACTAGCTGCTTAACCTGTGTCTCTCACACAAACATATACCATACCACAGTCTAGACTGAAGTATTTTCTTTTTTTCTTACTTTTTTGAGACGGAGTCTTGCGCTATTGCCCGGGCTGGAGTGCAATGGCGTGATCTCAGCTCACTGCAACCTCCACCTCCCAGGTTCAAGCGATTCCTCTGCCTCAGCCTTCTGAGTAACTGGGATTACAGGTGCCCGCCACCACGCCTAGCTAACTTTTTGTATTTTTAGTAGAGATGGGGTTTCACTATGTTTGCCAGGCTGGTCTCTAATTCCTGACCTCATGATCTGCCTGCCTCGGCCTCCCAAAGTGCTGGGATACAGGCGTGAGCCACTGTGCCTGACCTACTGAAGTAGTTTCAAGCTATTTAATTGGATTTTCACCTTTAGTCAAACCTCAGTTAATAGCTCCAGTTTGAGTAATTGTCAGCACACTCAAGTAAAGGAGAATTCTGTGGGAATTGCAGTCCCCGAGAGGAAACAGATGCCAAGTTCAAAGAAGGGCTCTTTGGGCTGCTTGGGCCCATAGCCCCAGAAGCTGAAAGAGAGCTGGCACTCTCCTGGAAACCAGTGAGGCCCTTAAACTTGCCAGCCTTCTTCAGAGCTGGAGCCTGGGGGCTGGAGACAGGAAGGGGAGGGCTCCCGGAGGAGAAGGGGTAGAAAGTGCAACCCAGAACTGAAAGGGAGAAAGCTCACTGTTCTGTGTGTGCATCATAGTGGGGTGTGTAGTGAGGATAGACCATTTGAGTGTTACCAGTTTGTTTTAAAAGAAAATACATTAAACAAGACTCGTATAAATGTGATTTAAGAGAATGATCTATTAATGTGGTCCAGCTTGGGTTTTGATTCCTTCATTACCAAAGTTTGGACATAAAGTAAATTTTCCCTTACTGTATTATCATAATAAAAATATAGGGAAGAACTTAGGAAATCAAAGGAAACAACTTTTTAATTTTTTAATGAGAGCACAAAGAGAGAGAGAGAAAGAGAAAGGTCCTAAGGCAACCAGGAAACAGCTTGTCAATTTCTACCAAAAAAAACAAAAAACAAAAAACAGCCAAGGGATATTGCTGGACTCGGATGGAATCTGTAGATCAATTTGGGGAGAATTGCTCTCTCACAATGTTGACTCTTCCTATCTACAAATAAGAATTATCTTTTTATTCATTTAGAACTTAATTTCTCAAAAAAATTGTATAGGTTTTCAGTGTATTGGTCTTGAATTCATTTGGTTAATTTTTTTTCCTAAATATTTTATTCTTTTTGAATAAAACTGAGAAATTTATGGTTCTGGACACTGCCTGTGTGGATGGGGCCTGAACTGCACTGGTCTGACTTAATAGATTTCCCGGGTTGTTACTGAGTTGAACTTGTTCATATGTTGTGTCTTTACTTTTGGAACCCTTGAAGTTTTTCCTCTTAACAGTAAGCCAGAAACCTTTGTTTTAACTGAAGTACCACATTGCCTTTAAAAATAGTTCCCAGAGGTCTCCAAGACTTGAATGAAGATTGAGGAATATGGAGTTCTGGTTAAATAGTGACAGAAAGCTGCTGGAAGGAATGAGATCTTATGAAGCAGTCTGATGATCTTGTGCCAAGTTTGGCTGAATTGGTTAAACTCAGGGTGTTTGAGCTGGAAAAAAGGTCCAGGGAGATCGTCTAATATCTTTTTTTTTTTTTTTTTTTGAGACCGAGTCTTGCTCTGATGCCCAGGCTGGAGTGCAGTGGCACAATCTCGGCTCACTGCAAGTTCCGCCTCCCGGGTTCACGCCGTTCTCCTCCCTCAACCTCCCGAGCAGCTGGGACTACAGGCGCCTGCCACCACGCCTGGCTAATTTTTTGTATTTTTAGTAGAGACGGGGTTTCACTGTGTTCGCCAGGATGGTCTCGATCTCCTGACCTTGTGATCCGCCCGCCTCGGCCTCCCAAAGTGCTGAGATTACAGGCTTGAGCCACCACGCTCGGCCATTTGATGCTTTTTTAATATCATTATCTAAGTTAGGATTTAAAATATTGAACAAGGAAGTGTTGGGTCCACAGGATGGAAAACGCAGGTCTCTGGTCCTCAATTCAGTATACTTTATGTTGCTTGCCCCATTTTTAAAGACCACTTTTTGGGAAAATACACTCCTTCCCAGGCTTTCCCCATGCAGTTGCACCTGTGTGGTGAATGAGCATGTGCTGCCGCCACAGGAAATTGGTTCACATGGAGATGTTTGGGATGACCAGCAGAAGAGACTGAGAAGCTGCTTGAGGGAGACCACGAGTCTGTAGTATGATGTATGATGTATGTATGCAGCATGACATATGTAGCGTGGAGACCAAAAGAAACAGGGTTTAAGAAAGAGAGAAAGATCATTTTTGACAAAAGCTGCTGCAGGTTCAAGTGCACTGAAAGTAAACTGCTTATTGGGTTTGCCAAGATGGAAGCTATGGAAACCTTGCAAAGGGCATTCTTTTTTTTTTTTTTTTTCTGAAACAGAGTCTTGCTCTGTTGCCAGGCTGGAGTGTAGTGGCCCGATCCTAGCTCACTGCAACCTCCACCTCCCAGGTTCAAGTGATTCTCCTGCCTCAGCCTCCCAAGTATCTGGGACTACAGGCGTGTGCCACCTGAGTGCGCCCGGCTAATTTTTTGTATTTTTTAGTAGAGATGGGGTTTCATCGTGTTAGCCAGGATGGTCTCGATCTCCTGACCTCGTGATCCACCTGCCTCGGCCTCCCAAATGCCTGGGATTACAGGCATGAGCCACCGCGCCCGGCCGGCATTCTTAGTGATGAAAAGGAACAGCTTCTCAGTCGGAGCTGAGTGAAGAGAGAATGTGAGGCAAAGAATTGGAGACAATGAAGACAATTTTTATTATATACAGCCTTAATCTAGTAATAGTCTTTTGAAAAAAGAGAAAAACTACCAGGTTCAACGTATATGTGTTTATAAAGAGGCAGCTTAATTTTGGGGGAAAATATAGTGCTAGAACTGAGAAAATATAGTTATCAACCCCAGTGGGAATGACACCAAGGTAATTTAACTCTGTGCACCTGCGATCACAGTGTTTTATTGTTAAATATATTTGTCTACCGTTGGTGCATAAGGTAAAAGGTAACTCACATGATTTCTTTGTCTGTAAGATGACCCTTTAGATATGTAGTGGAATAAAAGTAGCTCTAATCCTGTGGATCCAGCCACCTTGGGGTCTTCGTGCTGGTGTTCTGTTAGAGGTGGTGACGCATTTGACATCTCAAGTGCCAAATGATTTGATCAGAGGTACTGGTCCCTGGACATTTTTAAGGACAGTTTCTTATCGCAGCTACCACTAGGTACATGCAGGACCAGTCATGTAAATTGAGGAGACAGTGCAAAGTGAAAATGTGGGACTCTTTCTTTAAATTATTAAACATTTCAAGACAGTTTCAGCATAGCACTAAACCAAAAGTGATTGTGCAGGTCACATACTCATGAAATGGTCCTTAGCACATGCTCTGGGATAGTGAAACAAAGATGCTAAAGTTTTAAAGCATAAGCAAGTAAAATCTGTACAACTAAGTGCAGAAGTGGCAGAAGAAAGGGGAAGAAATAACTAAGACCTTCAGGGTTTTGTGGAAAAGTTCATGGCCTTCGGAAGTGGTTGGGCTGGTTAGAAAACTGGTGTTTTAAGAATTTAAATAAAGGATATAAATATTGCAAGTGTTATAAATGATATAAGCAAAATTTAATATAGCTGCATTTTCATCCAAAAGGGTTGTCATTATTCAGCTTAAAGGCTGCACTTGCTTTTTTGTTTTTCACCTTTAACGATTTAGGAGAGAGGTACAGTGACTTCTCAGGACAATGGGAATGATATGAAAATTTAAATATATTGCATATTGTGGTGCTGTTGTGTTTTGCCTAAGGACAATAATAATTTTAATCAGGTAGAATATTTAAATTGTTGTCCTTGGAAACGAAAGAGAAAACTGCTTCATGATGAATGAATTAAAGTTCTTTTCTCTGCAACTAAACTTGTATACGAAATGAAAAAATCACAGTGTCATTGAATGTAAGTATTTAAAGGAACCATTGTGAGAGGAGTAGGCGGATACTGATAACACACTGTTTTTCTGCAGAAAATATTTGTGCCTAACTTCTTCATACCATGTGTTTCTCTTATAATCGAAACTTCTGTCTTTGTCAAGGACACCTTGAGCACATTGCTAGGGAAATGGAACTCTTAACAAAACCCTGCTAAATCCTTTTGCTTACCACCCCCTCTTGTTTTCTGATTAAAATTCTCTTCATCTTCCCACATAAGGGGGTGAAAAGAAATCAACTGTGTTAAATGCCAGACTCCCAGGAGTTTGGATGTGACTTTTCTCTCACTGTTTGTATGGGTCTTTATTCCCTCTCTCCCTCCCTCTCTCCCTCCCTTCCTTCTCCTTCTCTCTCTCTCTCTCTGTTCTCTTTCTTTCAGTATCTCTCCCTGTCTTTCTTTCTCACCACCCACATATTTTCTTGTCCTGTGCTGGAAAGGGTTTTGGTGCTTGCCTGGTGAAATCTCTAGACTATCTTAAAGCTTTTCTTTTACTAACAGCCATCAATGATTAAATTGCTTTAGTCCAAAAACCAATAATTTGCTTTTGAAGGAGGGGGGCTATTCTCCCCTTAGTGTTTCTGCATCAAGCTGAAAGAGCTCCCTGCTTAGGGTAACTCAAGTCACCTTCCTTAAAAAAATACTCCCAGGTGTTAGAGATCTCTTTATTAGAGTCATAAAATAACTACTTGGTTATTTTAAATAGTTCTCTTTGGAAATGAGAGTCCCATTTTACATTAAGCAGGCAAGGCTTTGATGTATTTCACGTATTTAAGCCTTAGCTTTGATTTGTTAGTATTTAAACTTACCGAGAACACTGGTCTTTGAGACACAAAACGAGTTCATTTAGTAGTGGTTTAAAATAATTTTTAACTTATAACAAATAACTGGAAACAGAATTTCTTTAAGCAGGGTATTCCTGCTATGGGAACATGTTTGGTGGCAGGTTTCCCAGGGGAGAGGATCCAGGAATAAGGAAGCACTTATTGTACGGTGCCATTGCCACTTGCTGATGGCTCAGAGGTGGAGCTGAGGCCTCTTGGAACTATGTGGTATCGGGAATGAATGTTTATGTATGATTAATTTTCAAACACACCTACTTTATGACACATGGCTGTATTTGTATTGTTTTCTGGGGAAATAAAAGGTTTGAATGAAGGTGAATGTTGCCACAGCTTGTAAACAGCCTCCTGAACCTGTTGGGGATGCATTGCTCCAAATCATTTCAGTTTAATCCTTTAATCCTCCCCCCATCTCCACCCCTCACCTCTTTCCTATGTGTTCACAGCCCTCGGCATTCACGGAGAACATGTCCCTGAAAACACGCTGGAGCGTCAAATGCAAGAAATCAGATAATAATTATGTTTGAAGAGGGTGATTTTATTCCCCAGGAGAAATAAAACCTCGCTCAGGCAACAGGGGATGCATTGAGGACTGGGTCTGGAGGCAGCTGCTGCCAGCCCCACCCCAGGTCACTGGGCCTTCGCCTGAGCTCTTGACCTGGCTTGAGCCCATCCCACTCACCTTCACAATCCATGTGGGCAAAAAGTCATGGGCCTCTGGCTGCCTTATTCCAGGGATGCATGGGATCCTCGAAGAGGAGGCAGGGCAAGGAAACTAGCAGAGTCATCTCACCACTAAGTGGAATTCTTCCTCTGCCCTTAACTCCTTGCACCTTCCCTACCAGGGTTTTTTGTTTTGTTTTATTTTGTTTTTTGCCCAGGCTGGAGTGCAGTGGCGCATCTCGGCTCACTGCAATGTCTGCTTCCCAGGTTCAAGTGATTCTCCTGCCTCACCCTCCCGAGTAGCTGGGACTACAGGCGCTCCACCACGCCCGGCTAATTTTTTGTATTTTTAGTAGAGATGAGGTTCACCATCATCTCCTGATGGTGGTCTCGAACTCCTGACCTCCAGTGATTCGCCTGCCTTGGCCTCCCAAAGTGCTGAGATTACAGGCGTAAGCCACCACCCTGGCCCCTACCAGGGTTCTTTACCTTTATGGTCCCAATTAATCCCTTTGGCAAAGCTTGTGGACCTATTCTTAGCATGGTTTTTGTTGCTGGTTTTTTTTTAGATACAAAGTCTCACTGTGTCTCCCAGGCTGGAGTGCAGTGGTGAAATCATAGCTTTGCAGCCTCGAGCTCCTAGGCTCAAGCGATCCTCTTGGCTCAGCCTCCCCAGAAGCTGGGATTACAGACGTGAGCCTCCGTGTCCAGCTTCTCGACATATTTTTAAATGCATAAAGAATATACTAGACAGCAGGCACTGCGACTCACGCCTGTAATCTCAGCAGTTTTGGAGGCTGAGATGGAAGGATTGTTTGGGGCCAGGAGTCCGACCAGCCTGGGCAACACTGAGAAACTCTGTCTCTACCAGAAAAACAAATAAATAAAATAAAATTAACCAGGCATGGTGGCATGCACCCTAGCCCCAGGTACTTGGGAGGCTGAGGTGGAAGGATCGCTTGAGCAGTTCGAGGTAGCTGTGACTGTACCACTGCACTCCAGCCTGAGCAACGCAGTAAAGACCTATCTCCAAAAAATAAATAGTAATAATAGTAAATAATTTTTTAAAACAAAAAAAGAAAGGCAAGTACGTTAAAATTCAGTGTCACCCGTGCATGGCTAGCTCCTTCTTATTTTTTACATAACTCGTTCAATGTCACCTCCTGAGATGCCTTCCCTTGTCGGCTTACATGACAATTAAAGGAGAGATTGTGATTTACAAAAATGCAGTTAACTTACAGGGGTGCAAGTACTGTGTTGCAAAGCCAATAGCAGCAAGAGCAATAAGATAAAATGAGAAAAAGGCAGGGAGGAAGGAGGAGAGGAAGGGAGGAAGGGAAGGGGGAACGGGCGAATCGTGCAGTGTGGCCATGCCTTGACGAGCCCCTGAGCTGAGCTGAGGCCCCCTTTCCTTTAGGCCTCTCACCGTGCATACTTCTCTGGGCTAAGAGTGTTTCTTCTATTTCGAGGTATATGCTTTTCATACCCAGTGGCCCCTAAAGGCTAACCCACTTCTCTTCATAAACTTAAGAGAAACAGAGATTCAAATATATGAGCTATAATCGTGAACGTCTAATTATTTTTGAGGAAGCGTAGTGACACCCACTGATAATATGAAAATAATGAGCAGTTATTTGTTGAGATCTTAATACATTGTATGAAACCCTTTACCTACATGATCTTGTTGATTTCTCACAAAAATGCCTGGGTGCCGTGCTTCTCATCGTTCAGATAGAGAGAGTGGGAGGTAAAGCCCTTGGCCAAGGCTGCACTGATGGCAGCCGGTAGACCTGGAATTCACACTGGGGGCTGCCTGACGTGAAGCCTGTGTTCTTCCTCCTTACCAATGCCTTCTTTCCTAGGCACTAGCGATTTCAGAGTTTGGATTCCAACAGAGTTGATGTAAAATACATGATTAGAATCAGCATTTCCATTTGAAACCTGGACACACAGGTTAGACCCTCAATATGCCATATTTAAATAGAGCTTAGTGTCTTGAAATAATTCCACATGATGTAGGTTTACCCACATCCTGGAGGATGGGCCAGGGGAAGGAAGAGCTGTGCCATGAGCCATCCTCCAGGATCCTCTGGCTTCCTGAGCCAAGATGGCCTGGAGCATCATCTATTTTTCTTCCAACTCATCTTATGGTGGGAGTTGTGCAGGAGCAACTTTCCTGCCAGTGCTCTACCCCTTATTCATCCATTCCTATCCTGGAAAGTAGTGATGAAATCTGATTCTTAAGAACTGGAAGGTTAACCTATGAAGGGATAGATTTAAAGACTTGATGAACTTTAATTTTACCTGCAATAGCTCAACCAGGACTTGTTACTGCTACCAAAACTCCCAGTCATTGTGACATTTTTGTCATCTTTCTGAAGTCATTACAGGACATTTTATAGACTTTTCTTTTTTTAGATGAAAGGGTCAACTTCAATCCAAAGCACAAAGAAGCAAATAATAATATTTTTTCTCTCTATTTCCATTTGGTTCTTTTGTCCAAGAAGATCAAAGAATTACTAAATTATTTCTCTTCACCCTTGCACACACTGAATGGAGAAAAGTTTTTCTCTCCTCATTTTTCAAATAGTGAGAGAGATCATGGTGGGTCAATTTAGCTGGTAGTTTATTAAGGTAAAATAGTTTATTTTACCTTAATAGGTAGTTTATTAAGAATCACAGCATCTCAGGAAAAAAGTACTCATAGAGATATTCATTTAATAGCTGAGGAAATCGAGGCTGAGAATTTGACTTGCCCAAAGACACAGAGTCGGCAGCAGGCTGAGTCTAGATTTTAGGCGCTGGGTCCAGTGCACTTGTGTGGTCCGTGAGGGAGAGGCAGAGGGATCTCCTTCCTTCGCTCACTCATTCTTCCACTGAGGCATTATCGGCATTCACGCGAGCCAGATACTGACCTGGGGCCACTTTTGTTTTTATATTTTGGAAAAGGATAATGGGGGAGAAGAATTGGGGAGAGACAGGCCAGTAAATTCATGATCTCGATATGAATGGTAAGCGCAATGGGGCATGCTGAGTTGAGGTAGAATGGAAGACATTCGCCTGGGTTTCAGGAAAGGTCTGGACTTGGCTGGAAGCATGAGTAGGGCATGAATGGATCTGTGAAAGGTACAAAGGGAGGGAAATCGAAATGGATCTAAAGAGCATGGAGAGGAGTCAATGAAAGATGTTATGTCTGTCCCTGTCTGAATGCATGCCCTTCTGTTTCTGCCTAGATGATGCCTGACCATTTCTCTTGCTCTAGAATGTCTCCTCAAATCTGTTTTCAAATATTGCTGCAGTTTTAATATTATACTTATCCACATCAGTCAGTAGAAGCTTCTCTTTTCTTCTTGGTTGTGAGAACCCTGGAGTCAGGAAAAGCTCAGTCGTTCATCATAGTGCCCTGGGAGGCGTGTGCCACAATTCTCACCCGCTTTTTCTGGCGCATATGTGTAAATCGTAGATACGTTACTGAATAGGAATCCAGCCACCCTCCTAAAATTCATGTCATTAGAATACCTTAATCTTAATTAACCTGGAATACGATGTTATTAGAATACCTTGGTATTATTATTATTATTTTATTTTATTTTTATTTTTATTTTTTGAGACGGAGTCTGGCTCTGTCGCCCAGGCTGGAGAGCAGTGGCGCGATTTCGGCTCACTGCAAGCTCCGCCTCCCGGGTTTACGCCATTCTCCTGCCTCAGCCTCCCAAGTAGCTGGCACTACAGGCGCCGCCATCTCGCCCGGCTAATTTTTTGTATTTTTTGGTAGAGACGGGGTTTCACCGTGTTAGCCAGGATGGTCTCGATCTCCTGACCTCGTGATCCACCCGTCTCGGCCTCCCAAAGTGCTGGGATTACAGGCTTGAGCCACCGCGCCCGGCCTACCTTGGTATTATTATCCTGGAACATTATTAAATAGTTCCAGGATTTTTCACTGAATCATGCTATTTGTAGTTGTTAGAGGTACTGTTTTTATTGCTGAGTCAGGTGACTACCAGGTTTCAAAGAAAGTGCTGATTAACAGGGTGGCTTCTTTCTAATACCAGGCTTCTCTGATCAAATGATAGATGTTCACTTGGGCGAATGGGTAAAATTAAGAGTAAAATAAATGTAAAACAAAATGGGTTTGAATATTTTTTAAAAATCACAAATTTCTCAATTTAGATTGAGAAGTTTAGAAACTTGAATTCCTCCTTTTCCAAATTTCTCCATAGATTGAATAAGTAGCTTTGTTTTTCAAAATAAAAACTCCCAACACCAGAAGCCACCCTGATTATTCAACCATATAAAATATTCATATTCTTTTGTTTCATTCTGGAAAAAAATGATCTGGAAATATTGCCCCCGATCCTGTAGCTAAGAATTGCAAATCATTTTCTTTTCAGAACATCATACTGATTTTGAGTATGGATCAAGCAAATACAACATTTTCTGAAACTCAAAAACTCTTTTTTTTTCCAAAATGGAAAAAAAAACTCACACTTCTCTTACACACAAATAAATTAAGACTTTGAACGCTTGGCTTCTGAATCATTTGAAAAATATTGGCAAAGAAGTTGTTGTAATGAGCCTCAGGCTTAGCCAACATTTTAGATGCTTTAGTTTTAAGACAGGGAAGATATATTCTGCTGGGAAGAAACCCAAAAACCTGGAAAAATGAATTATTAAACTATCTGGAAGTGTCTCAGGTGTGGTAATTATGGTAGTAGCATTGCAGTCTGTCACCTTGGTTGCAGTTTTTCACCTAATGTTTATAAGGGAATCTTCCAGTAGGTTAACACGGTCCTGAAATGCACTTCAAAAGGCCAAGTATACAGGAAAGGTTTAAAAACAGTAACTACTAGTGAATGAGAAGGAATTTATTTCATGCTTGATGGAGTTTGGCTTTATAAATTTTTTAGCTGCTGGTTAAATCCACAATAGAGGAATGGTTCCATTGTGTGTCCTGAGTAGAAGAAAAAAAGTAGAAATTAGTATCACAGTAACAGTAACTAAAGTAAGTAACATTTCTCAACAAAAAACATGCAGACTAATTTATTAAGTCCTTGATGAAGTACTGGGAAAACTGTATCACACTACATAGCTACAGTCCTCATTCTACCCTTGATTGTTACCTGTAAAACTAAACATACCTTCTTGGTACTGATCCTAATGCTCCTTCTCACTCTCTGATTTCCTATCCCACCTCCTGCTCAATGCTCATGTGGTTTCCCTTTATTGAAATATTTCAGTAGTCTGCAATGAGTCAGCAACCTCAGGGACTTTAAAAAAAAATCTGTTGGGAAACAAATACAAGATGGCCAAATAGGAACAGCTCCGGGCTACAGCTCCCACCGTGACGGACACAGAAGACGGGTGATTTCTGCATTTCCAACTGAGGTATCAGGTTTATCTCACTGGGACGTGTCAGACAGCGGGTGCAGGACAGCGAGTGCAGCCCACTGAGCGAGAGCTGAAGCAGGGCAAGGCATCGCCTCATCCCGGAAGCGCAAAGAGTAAGGGAATCCCCTTTCCTAGCCAAAGGCAACCTTGACACACAGCACCTGGAAAATTGGGTCACTCCCTCCCTAATACTGCACTTTTCCAAGGGTGTTCGCAAACAGCACACCAGGAGATTATATCCCGCGCCTGGCTTGGAGAGTCCCACACCCACGAAGCCTCCCTCATTGGTAGCACAGCAGTCTGAGATCTAACTGCAAGGCAGCAGCAAGGCTGGGAGAGGGGCGCCCGCCATTGCTGAAGCTTCAGTAGGTAAACAAAGAGGCCAGGAAGCTCGAACTGGGTGGAGCCCACCGCAGCTCAAGGAGGCCTGCCTGCCTCTGTTGACTCCACCTCTGGGGACAGGGCATAGCCAAACAAAAGGCAGCAGAAACTGCTGCAGATTTAAATGTCCCTGTCTGACAGCTTTGAAGAGAGTAGTGGTTCTCCCAGCATGGAGTTTGAGATCTGAGAACGGACAGACTGCCTGCTCAAGTGGGTCCCTGACCCCCAAGTAGCCTAACTGGGAGGCACCCCCTAGTAGGGGCAGACTGACACCTCACACAGTGGGTACCCCTCTGAGACGAAGCTTCTGGAGGAACGATCAGGCAACAACATTTGCTGTTCAGCAATATTCACTCTTCTGCAGCCTCCGTTGTTGATACCCAGGCAAACAGGGTCTGGAGTGGACCTCCAGCAAACTCCAACAGACCTGCAGCTGAGGGTCCTGACTGTTAGAAGGAAAACTAACAAACAGAAAGGACATCCCACCAAAACCCCATCTATACATCACCATTGTCAAAGACAAAAAGTAGATAAAACCACAAAGATGGCGAAAAACAGAGCAGAAAAGCTGAAAATTCTAAAAATCAGAGTGCCTCCCCACCTCCAAAGGAACACAGCTCCTTGCCAGCAATGGAACAAAGCTGGACGGAGAATGACTTTGACGAGTTGAGAGAAGAAGGCTTCAGACGATCAAACTTCTCCAAGCTAAAGGAGGAAGTTTGAACCCATCACAAAGAAGCTAAAAACCTTGAAAAAAGATTAGATGAATGGCTAACTAGAATAACCAATGTAGAGAAGTCCTTAAATGACCTGATAGAGCTAAAAACCATGGCACAAGAACTACGTGACAAATGCACAAGCTTCAGTAACCGATTCGATCAACTGGAAGTTGATCAGTGATTGAAAATCAAATGAATGAAATGAAGCGAGAAGAGAAGTTTAGAGAAAAAAGAGTAAAAAGAAATGAACAAAGCCTCCAAGAAATATGGGACTATGTGAAAACACCAAATCTACTGATTTGGTGTACCTGAAAGTGATGGGGAGAATGAAACCAAGTTGGAAAAGATTCTGCAGCATATTATCCAGGAGAACTTCCCCAACCTAGCAAGGCAGGCCAACATTCAAATTCAGGAAATACAGAGAATGCCGGAAAGACACTCCCCGAGAAGAACAACTCCAAGACATATAATTATCAGATTCACCAAAGTTGAAATGAAGGAAAAAATGTTAAGGGCAGCCAGAGAGAAAGGTCAGGTTACCCACAGAGGGAAGTCCATCAGACTAACAGTGGATCTCTTGGCAGAAACCCAACAAGCCAGAAGAGAGTGCGGGTCAATATTCAACATTCTTAAAGAAAAGAATTTTCAACCCAGAATTTCATATCCAGCAAAACTAAGTTTCATAAGTGAAAGAGAAATAAAATCCTTTACAGACAAGCAAATGCTGAGAGATTTTGTCACCACCAGGCCTGCCCTAAAAGAGCTCCTGAAGGAAGCACTAAACGTAGAAAGAAACAACCAGTACCAGCCACTGCAAAAACCTGCCAAAATCTAAAGACCATCAATGCTAGGAAGAAACTACATGAACTAATGAGCAAAATACCCAGCTAACATCATAATGACAGGATCAAATTCACACATAACAATATTAAGCTTAAGTGTAAATGGGCTAAATGCTCCAATTAAAAGACATAGACAGGCAAATTGGATAAAGAGTCAAGACCCATGAGGGTGCTGTATTGAGGAGACCCATCTCACATGCAGAGACACACATAGGCTGAAAATAATGGGATGGAGGAAGATCTACCAAGCAAATGGAAAGCAAAAATAGCAGGGGTTGCAATCCTAGTCTCTGATAAAACAGACTTTAACAAAGATCAGAAGAGGCAAAGAAGGCCACTACATAATGGTAAAGGGAGCAATTCAAGTAGAAGAGCTAACTCTCCTAAATATATATGCACCCAATACAGGAGCACCCAGATTCATAAAGCAAGTCCTTAGAGACCTACAAAGAGACTTAGACTCCCACACAATAATAATGGGAGACTTTAACACCCCACTGTCAACATTAGACAGATCAATGAAACAGAAAGTTAACAAGGATATCCAGGAATTGAACTCAGCTCTGCACCAAGTGGACCTAATAGACATCTATAGAACTCTCCACCCCAAATCAACAGAATATACATTCTTCTCAGCACCACATCACACTTATTCCAAAATTGACCACATAGTTGGAAGTAAAGCACTCCTCAGCAAACGTAAAAGCACAGAAATTATAACAAACTGTCTCTCAGACCACAGTGCAAACTAGAACTCAGGATTAAGAAACTCACTCAAAACCGCTCAACTACATGGAAACCGAACAACCTGCTCCTGAATGACTATGGGGTAAATAACAAAATGAAGGCAGAAATAAAGATGTTCTTTGAAATCAATGAGAATAAAGATACAACATACCAGAATCTCTGGGACACATTTAAAGCAGTCTGTAGAGGGAAATTTATAACACTAAATGCCCACAGTAGAAAGAAATCAGGAAAGATCTAAAATTGACACCCTAACATCACAATTAACAGAACTAGAGAAGCAAGAGCAAACACTTTCAAAAGCTAGCAGAAGGCAAGAAATAGCTAAGATCAGAGCAGAACTGAAGGAGATAGAGACACAAAAAACCCTCCAAAAAATCAGTGAATCCAGGAGCTGGTTTTTTGAAAAGATCAACAAAATTGACAGACTGCTAGCAAGACTAATAAAGAAGAAAAGAGAGAAGAATCAAATAGATGCAATAAAAAATGATAAAGGGGATATCACCACCGACCCCACAGAAATACAAACTACTATCAGAGAATACTGTAAACACCTCTATGCAAATAAACTAGAAAACCTAAGAGAAATGAATAAATTCCTGGACTCATACACCCTCCCAAGACTAAACCAGGAAGAAGCTGGATCCCCGAATAGACCAATAACAGGCTCTGAAATTGAGGCAATAATTAATAGCCTACCAACCAAAAAAGTCCAGGACCAGACGGATTCACAGCCAAATTCTACCAGAGGTACAAGGAGGAGCTGGTGCCATTCCTTCTGAAAGTACTCCAATCAATAGAAAAAGAGGGAATCCTCCCTAAATCATTTTATGAGGCCAACATCATCCTGATACCAAAGCCTGGCAGAGACACAGCAAAAAAAGAGAATTTTAGACCAATATCCCTGATGAATATCGATGCAAAAATCCTCAAAAAGTACTGGCAAGCCAAATCCAGCAGCATATCAAAAAGCTTGTCCACCACGATCAAGTGGGCTTCATCCCTGGGATGCAAGGCTGGTTCAACATTCGCAAATCAATAAACGTAATCCAGCATATAAACAGAACCAAAGACGAAAACCACATGATTATCTCAATAGATGCAGAAAAGGCCTTTGACAAAATTCAACAGCCCTTCATGCTAAAAACTCTCAATAAATTCAGTATTGATGGAACATATCTCAAAATAATAAGAGCTATTTATGACAAACCCACAGCCAATATCATACTGAATGGGCAAAAACTGGAAGCATTCCCTTTGAAAACTGGCACAAGACAGGGATGCCCTCTCTCACCACTCCTATTCAACGTAGTGTTGGAAGTTCTGGCCAGGGCAATCAGGCAGGAGAAAGAAATAAAGGGTATTCAATTAGGAAAAGAAGAAGTCAAATTGTCTCTGTTTGCAGATGACATGATTGTATATTTAGGAAACCCCATCGTCTCAGCCCAAAATCTCCTTAAACTGATAAGCAACTTCAGTAAAGTCTCAGGATTCAAAATCAATGTGCAAAAATCACAAGCATTCCTATACACTAATAACAGACAAACAGAGAGCCAAATCATGAGTGATTGAATTGAAGCCAAGTGATTGAGTGAAGCAATTGAAGCCAAATCAATTGCTTCAAATAGAATAAAATATCTAGGAATCCACCTTACAAGGGATGTGAAGGACCTCTTCAAGGAATACTACAAACCACTGCTCAGTGAAATAAAAGAGGACACAAACAAATGGAAGAACATTCCATGCTCATGGATAGGAAGAATCAGTATTGTGAAAATGGCCATACTGCCCAAGGTAATTTATAGATTCAATGCCATCCCCATTAAACTACCAATGAGTTTCTTCACAGAATTGGAAAAAACTACTTTAGAGTTCATATTGGAACCACAAAAGAGCCCGCATTGCCAAGACAGTCCTAAGTCAAAAGAACAAAGCTGGAGACATCACGCTACCTGACTTCAAACTATATTACAAGGCTACAGTAACCAAAGCAGCATGGTACTGGTACCAAAACAGAGACATAGACCAGTGGAACAGAACAGAGCCCTCAGAAATAATGCCACACACCTGATCTTTGAAAACCCTGAAAAAAAAAAAAACAAGAAATGGGGAAAGGATTCCCTATTTAATAAATCGTGCTGGGAAAACTGGCTAGCCATATGTAGAAAGCTGAAACTGGATCCCTTCCTTACACCTTATACAAAAAATAATTCAAAATGGATTAGAGACTTAAATGTTGACCTAAAACCATAAGAACCCTAGAAAAAAACCTAGGCAATACCATTCAGGACATAGGCATGGGTGAGGACTTTATGTGTAAAACACTAAAAGCCATGGCAACAAAAGCCAAAATTGACAAATGGGATCTAATTAAACTAAAGAGCTTCTGCACAGTGAAAGAAACTACCATCAGAGTGAACAGGCAACTTACAGAATGGGAGAAAATTTTTGCAGTCTACTAATATCCAGCACCTATAAAGAACTCAAACAAATTTACAAGAAAAAAACAACCCCATCAAAAAGTGGGTGAAGGATATAAACAGACACCTCTCAAAAGAAGACAGCCAACGGACACATGAAAAAATGCTCATCATCACTAGCCGTCAGAGAAATGCAAATCCAAACCACAATGAGATACCATCCCACACCAGTTAGAATGGCAATCATTAAAAAGTCAGGAAGCAACAGGTGCTGGAGAGGATGTGGAGAAATAGGAACACTTTTACATTGTTGGTGGGAATGTAAACTAGTTCAACCATTGTGGACGACAGTGTGGCGATTCCTCAAGGATCTAGAACTAGAAATACCATTTGACCCAGCCGTCCCATTACTGGGTATATACCCAAAGGAATATAAGTCATGCTGCTATAAAGATACATGCACACGTATGTTTATTGTGGCATTATTCACAATAGCAAAGATTTGGAACCAACCCAAATCAATGACAGACTGGATTAAGAAAATGTGGCACATATACACCATCGAATACTATGCAGCCATAAAAAAGAATAAGTTCATGTCCTTTGTAGGGACATGGATGCAACTGGAAACCATCATTCTCAGCAAACTATCACAAGAACAGAAAACCAAACAGCTCATATTCTCACTCACAGGTGGGAATTGAACAATGAGAACACTTGGACACAGGAAGGGGAACATCACACACTGGGGCCTATCATGGGATGGGGGGAGGGAGGAGGGATAGCATTAGGGGATATACCTAATGTAAATGATGAGTTAATGGATGCAGCACACCACCATGGCACATGTATACATTTGTAACAAACCTGCACGTTGTGCACATGTACCCTAGAACTTAAAGTATAATAGTAATAAAAAAATTTTTTTTGTTTACCAGCCTGGGCAAAAAGAGTGAAGTTCCATCTCAAAAAAAAAAAAAAAAAAAAAAAAAAGATTATGTTTAAAATGTGCTTGCTCTAGTACACATTTCTAACCGACTCCGCCACCCCCACTTCTTTTTTTTTGAGACAGAGTCTCTCTGTGTTGCCCAGGCTGGAATGCAGTGGCATGATTTCGGCTCACTGCAACCTCCGGCTTCTTAGGTTTAAGTGATTCCCCTGCCTCAGCCTCCCGAGTAGCTGGGATTACAGGCGTGCACCACCACGCCCCACTAATTTTTTTGTATTTTTAGTAGAGATGGAGTTTCACCATGGTGGCCAGGCTGGTCTCGAACTCCTGACCTCAAGTGATCCACCCCCCTTGGCCTTCCAAAGTGCTGGGATTACAGGCGTGAGTCATCATGCCTGGCCCCAACCTTCTTTCATCTTCTCTCATCTTTGAACAGATGTGGTTCTTTGCAACAAAAGGATAGTGATTACTCTATAACTATGAAAAGGGAGTAAATATAATATGTAAGACATCGCTTTTAGTGAAGATTTTTTTCCAAATATTAGCTTATCTGAGAAGGAAGATTTAGTTTTAGTGAAAGACAACCTAGATATTTTTGTGAAATTAATTATCTGAAGATTTTACTTGCATAGGCATGCTAATGAAGTATATTTCTTCTAAATATACTTTCAATAAAAAAAGCAATCTTCCTTTTTATTAAAAGTATATTTAGGGCCAGGCATGGTGGCTCACCAGCACTTTGGGAGGCCTAGGCGGGTGGATCACTTGAGGTCAGGAGTTCGAGACCAGTCTGACCAACATGGTGAAACCCCGTCTCTACTAAAAATACAAAAGTTAGCCAGGCGTGGTGGTGTGCACATGTAATCCCAGCTACTCAGGAGGCTGAGGCAGGAGAATTGCTTGAACCTGGGAGGTGGAGGTTGAAGTGAGCCAAGATCGTGCCACTGCACTCCAGCCTGGGTGACAGAGTGAGACTCTGTCTCAAAAAAAAAAAAAGAAAAAAAATGTGTATATATATATAACAGCCAGATAAGAAACCTGTCTAGTGCAAAGAACTATCTGATGCTGGTTACTGTAACTGAGATATTATTCTCCAAAAACAGTTAAATTTACGTTTGTGAGGTTTGAGCTGCTTTTTCTCAATGGCTCAGGGCAAAGATTCCAGCAGAGATAGTGTGTGGGGCCCCCATGACTCCCTGCCCCCTCCCCTCCTCAATAACACAAGACCCTGCAGTTACTCAGACTGAGAGGTTGTAGGGAGTTCTTGTGATGTCCTGCAACTGGTGGGGGTGAATAAGGAGAAAGTGGCAACATTCATTAACTGGTGAAGTATTTGTTGTTAATCGAGAAATGCCTCGTGAAGTCAGTTCTTGTAACCTTGGTTTCTTTTTCTTGCTTGACTAGTCTATGTGAAGGGAATGGATAAAGTTGATTGTACTGTAAATCTAAATGCATGTATGTAATACAGAACGAAAAAATGTAATTTTAGCTGTTTGGACAAAACGCCATAGTTTAAAAGCATATTTTATTTTAAATGATTAGCTCATAAGAGAAATGTGAATCAGAATACTAGAATGTTATGGTCATAAAGGATGGAGGAAATTATTATTTATCTTAGTACCAAATAGAATAAGTGTCAGCCCCTGCTACAGGTAAGTACCACATATAAGAATGTATGTGTTACTGTAGGAGCTCCATTATTACATAAAATATAACTGTCTAACTACTGCTTGATACAAATAATGAATTGGGGAGCTGCATGATTAAACATAATGTCTCATCTGGTTCCTCATAAAGCATTTTTTTCTTAGTTTATATTAAGAAAAGAAGTCCCTTTACAGGGATATGATAAAAATAAGCATCTTTAAGTTAAAAATGAAAATAAATATATTAAACATAGTATATGATGTAAGTCCATGTTATGTTTCAAAATTAAGAATAATGCTTTAGAGTACAAATATTAAATAACTATTTTATTTTGAGAGGGTAAGGACTTATTGACAGAATGGGGTCCTTCTATTTGAGTAGAATTACTAATAGGTAGTTCTGTTTTATGTAAAAAGTTTTTGAAAGACTACCTAATTTTTTTTTTCTCTCTCTTTTTCTTTTCTTTTTTTTTTTTTTTGAGATGGAGTCTCGCTGTGTTGCCCAGGGTGGAGTGCAGTGGCCGGATCTCAGCTCACTGCAAGCTCCGCCTCCCGGGTTTACGCCATTCTCCTGCCTCAGCCTCCCGAGTAGCTGGGACTACAGGCGCCCGCCACCTCGCCCAGCTAGATTTTTGTATTTTTTAGTAGAGACGGGGTTTCACCGTGTTAGCCAGGATGGTCTCCATCTCCTGACCTCGTGATCCGCCCGTCTCGGCCTCCCAAGGTGCTGGGCATGGTAAGTTTTTTAGTGTAGCAAGTGTTAGAAAAAGAACCATTTTTGTTTTATAATTTAAAATTTAAAATATTTATAGTGGAAAAGATCATTGAATGTATTAGGCAGTGCCTAAAAAATAACAGTTAAAGCCATGAATTCCTTCTGTGTTACTAAAATTACACTGTGCTATTTTAAATTTCACTGAAAAACATTTCAGTAATGGTATTTCTATATGGTTTTTACAAAGAAAAGATTATATTCTGTGATCTTTTAAGATCAAGTCATAGTATGTTAGAGAAACGCCACTGAGCTGAGATCCTTGTAGTACGCTCTCAGCTCAGTGTCCATGTCTGGAGAATGTCTCTTCAACGTCGCGGCACACCATCGTTTCTGTATCTTCACAGAATCTTCATTGCTGCTATCCCCTTTTACCAAGATAACGTTAAATCTCCAAAGAACCGAATGGAGATACTTTTCTCACAGTCACCTGGAAATTATTTCCTGAATAGTTTGGACCTGGCACTGATCTTGGCTGCTTAAAGATAAAATCAGCTGAGACAAAGAAACTGTACAAAGGCAAAGATCAATAATGACTTGAAAAGCGTTTTGAAAACTGGATCTTTGGGTTCTAAAATTTTATTCACCAAAGAAAACAGGAGTAAAGAAAGAGAAGAGAGAGAGAGAAAAAAAGAAAATCCTAGATAATTATAGAAAAGACCTTGTAAATACTACCAGAGGCAACTGGACCTAAGTGAGGACAGAATAAATTCCCTTCTTTCCAGTGATAGGTGTTTGAATTGCATTGATAAATATATGCATTGGTCATTTGAAACTTCCCCTAAAGCCTGTTTCACAGCATTTTATTGTAAACATTTTCAATCAGAAAAGTGGAAATAATTGTACAGTGAACACCCATACTCTCGCCTTGATTTTTTTTTTTTTTTTTTTTTTTTTTGAGACTGAGTCTCGCTCTTTTGCCCAGGCTGGAGTGCCGTGGCACGATCTCCACAGTGGCTGAACTAATTTACACTCCCACCAACAGTATATAAGCATCCCTCTTCTCCACAGCTTCTCCGGTATCTGTTGTTTTTTGACTTTTTAATAATAGACATTCTGACTAGTGTGAGATGGCATGTCATTGGAAGCCAGCTTACTTTGTGATGCATTTCGAAGTGAGTTGGAGACGTAAGTATACTTTGCTCCTAAACATTTCCCCATGTACACCGGTATTTGTTTATGATTCTTTTATTTTGTTTTTTAAGGTAGAATGTACACGCACTAAGATACACAGATCTACCCAAATCTTTGGTGTACTCATTCTATGATTTTTCACAACTGCATCTGCCTGTGAAACCCAAAGCTTTATTGAGATATGAACATATTACCCTAGAAAGTTCCTCTGTCCTTTCATAGTCAATCCCTACCCCCTGCAACAATGTTTTGACTTTTCCCCATAGATGAATTTTGCTTCTGCTAGAATTTCATAAAGCTGAAACCATGCTGGTATCCTGCGTGTGTGTGAGGATTCCTTCATCCAGCACATAGACTTTCAGTCTCCTTTTGATTCACCTACCAAGTGGGACGGGGTAAGCTCATTCTCTGGATTTCAAGTGGCTCAGCTGATTTGGTGACTTTTCACTTTCAGGCCTGTTTCCTGCCATTCTCAATCTTGCCAGCAACGCTGACGTCAGTACCAATGCCACCTGTGGCGAGAAGGGGCCCGAGATGTTCTGCAAACTTGTGGAGCATGTGCCGGGTCGGCCCGTCCGAAACCCACAGTGCCGGATCTGTGATGGCAGCAGTGCAAACCCCAGAGGCAAGTGTCGCGCCTTCGTTTCTGAAATTCTCGTGGGAATGTACACTCTGTGAAATGAGGACTGAGACTTCTATTAGGAAGCCTTAAACATTGTGTTCACCTTCACTGCTCTTTGTTTCACTAGCATTACGGTTTAGAACTTAAGAAATATAAGGCAAGAGCTGAGAGGAATTCATGTTTTTTATTTTCTTTTAACAGAACGCCATCCAATATCACATGCCATAGATGGCACCAATAACTGGTGGCAAAGTCCCAGCATTCAGAATGGGAGAGAGTATCACTGGGTCACAATCACTCTGGACTTAAGGCAGGTAGGTCAGGCCAGAACCCTTGAAGAGTGTCTATGGGCTGCTGAACTGTGGTCTTCCAATGACTTTTGGGAAAGTCTGGCTTCTTTCTGAACACATTTACATTCTGGTCTATTTTCCACCAGGTGAAGGCAAGTGGTATACAGAAGGAGTCCCTGGTGCCATTTCTTGTCACTTTTATCATTCTCAGGTGTCTTTGGGGAGATGGGTGCAATTGCTTCCATATGGTTGATGTTCTTTGAAGCTGTATCAACAGGGCACACCCATCCATCCAGGAAATGTCAGGCTGTTTGCTGGCTGCCGACAGATGCATGGGGAGGGAGAGGGGGAAAACACTTGTATTTCCTAACTTTTAGCGTACTATCTTGCTAATGTCTTTGCGCAAGTTATTCTATAAGGATTATATAAGGCTAGAAGAAAACAAAGCAAGACAGTGTTAAACCTCTTGATTGTGTCTGCCCTGCCAGATGCAGTCTGTCTGGGCCAGGTAAGCTGGAGTTGCCCAATACTAACTTAAGCAGCGCCTTCAGCATGAGTGGGGAAAGGGAAGGTATGATTGGCTCCAGCCACACCTGCATCCTCTTCCCTTGCTTGAAGGCCACATAGGAGGATGCGAAGAAATATGAGATGAGCTCTGAAGAAATATGAGATGAGCTCCAGTTGCCCTGATGTTCCTGGGAAAGGAAAGGAAAGAAGAGGAGAGGAGAAGGGAGGGGAGGGGAGAAGAGAGATGGCAGGTGTTTTGGGGCTGTTGTCCTGGTTCTGATTTGAGCTTTTCAGAAAAGCCATTGCATTAATTCTTATTTATTTCCATTCTCTTGTGTTAGAACTCATAAATTTCATGTAAAATATGAGATTGGTTAAGAGAGGCAAATAATTGTTATGTGCATTGTAGGATTTACATAGAAATTATGGAGATTTAATGACAATCAGAATTCTTTGAATAAAGGATAGTTTTAAAATGTGCAGGATTTTTTTTTGAAACAAAGCCTCGCTCTGACACCCAGGCTGGAGT
Source organism: Trachypithecus francoisi (assembly GCF_009764315.1). Lineage (NCBI taxonomy): Eukaryota > Metazoa > Chordata > Mammalia > Primates > Cercopithecidae > Trachypithecus > Trachypithecus francoisi. The sequence continues at coordinate 41,909,467 of NW_022681464.1, read as the reverse complement.
GCAGTGGCGTGATCTTGGCACACTGCAACTTCCGTCTCCTGGGTTCAAGCAATTCTCCTGCCTCAGCCTCCCGAGTAGCTGGAACTACAGGCTCCCGTCGCCACGCCCGGTTAATTATTTTGTATTTTTAGTAGATGGGGTTTCACCATGTTGGCCAGGATGGTCTCATCCGTTGACCTCGTGATCCGCCCGCCTCGGCCTCCCAAAGTGCTGGGATTACAGGCGTCAGCCACCATGCCTGGCCAAATGTGCAGGATTTTAACAAGACAAGGTGATACTTCATATACTGATGTACAAGGAACTTGTGTTCTGTAATAATTACGGCAAATAAGGTAGCAAGATGTGCAGCTCAGAAGACGTTTTCCAAGTTCAGGTTCATAGTATTATGAAAGTAAAATAACACTTTTAATAGCTTTTAGGTGTAGGACATGAAGTAATGTGACACTCTTTCATATTTTCAAATCCCCCTAAAGAATAAAGAAAAGAGCTTCTTGGCCGGGCGCGGTGGCTCAAGCCTGTAATCCCAGCACTTTGGGAGGCCGAGACGGGCGGATCACGAGGTCAGGAGATCGAGACCATCCTGGCTAACACGGTGAAACCCTGTCTCTACTAAAAAATACAAAAAACTAGCCAGGCGAGGTGGTGGGCGCCTGTAGTCCCAGCTACTCGGGAGGCTGAGGCAGGAGAATGGCATAAACCCGGGAGGCGGAGCTTGCAGTGAGCTGAGATCCGGCCACTGCACTCCAGCCTGGGTGACAGAGCGAGACCCCGTCTCAAAAAAAAAAAAAAAGAAAAGAGCTTCTTTTTTCTTTTCTTTTTTTTTTTTTTTGAGGTGGAGTTTCGCTCTTGTTACCCAGGCTGGAGTGTAATGGCTCAATCTTGGCTTGCTGCAACCTCCACCTCCCGGGTTCAAGCGATTCTCCTGCCTCAGCCTCCTGAGTAGCTGGGATTACAGGTATGTGGTCTCGAACTCCTGATCTCAGGTGATCCACCTGCCTCAGCTTCCCAAAGTGCTGGAGTTAGAGGCATGAGCACCACGCCCAGCCAAGAGCTTCTTTTTTACCCTGGCCTTTGTGTTTATCTCAGTGATAAGAATGGTTCTCTGGAAGATTTTGGTTTTTCCCATCACCTTTCTAATGTATTTTCCTTTTTCTAAAGGAAAAAGTAAAACAGTGTTCACTATTAGGAATATGGTATTATATGAGTTTGGCCAAATTAAGACCTGGACATTTTACATATAGATTTCAAACCTCTGTAAGTCTATCCTTTGTCTTGAGATTTGTCATGCTTGACTTCATCCTGAAGCGATGGACTAAGTTAGTCTGAGGAATTCCAGAAGGCAGTCTCCATTTTAGATGTTTAAGGCATTTTAAAAAAATAAACATACACATGTAGTTATAGACTGCTTTAGGTAATTTTTAGTGTTTTAGGGTAGGCTTTTAAAATAAGATCACTTAAAATAAGTAGTATTCAGAAATTTCTTTACCGTTTACACAGTATAAAAATTCTGCTTGTGCTTTGTTGTTTTTTTTTTAAACAAAGCACATTATGCTTATATCTGATCAAGCCTTTCTCAGATTTTTTTATTTATTGAGCCTTTTTATTACAAATACTTTTGAATATGTAGAAAGCATACTACAGTGAATTCTCCTGGAGAAATCATAGACTGCTGTCTAATACATTACAGACTAGGTATTCTTGATTCTCAGCTGAGAGACTGCATCAGGGCACCAGCTTGGTCCTGAGACCTTCAGGATAGGGATGGAGGAAATACAGAAGCAGTTCCATTTGTGTATTAACTATTGGGTTTTGGTGGCGTGATTTGGTGGTGATGCATGAAGTGTGGTAGGGTGATATATACAAAGTGAAATGTGATAGCATGAAGGATGTAGAGTACCTAACAAGCTCCTCACGTTTAATAAACCTGAGTTTTTTTCCCTCTGTCATATTTCTAATACACAAATTACTTTAGATTCCCAAAGATCTTCAGATATCACCAAGGGAAATGTTAAACAAGGGCTTAATAGAATCTAATCACAGTTAGCTAACAGGATTAAGGAGTGCAGTTATGCAGATTTTGAGAAATTCATAAGTCAATAATTATTCTGTTTTTTTCTGATTAGGAAATTAAGATGGAATCATCATAGACAAATGGAAGATACTGATAAGTGTAAACGGGTAGAAACATATCATCTCTTCACCCTGTAGCAATCGCTAATTGGTATCTTGGGATATTGACTGTGTCATTTGCCTACAATTCTATGCATTTAATAATGCTACGACAGTACTATCATGTATTACATACTTACCGCACCAGACATTGTGCTATGCACTTGATGAGGATTATGTCATTGAATTCTCATAATCGCCTATGAGTTGGCTCCTGTTATTATCCCCTTTAGACAGATGACAAAACTGAGATTTAGAGAGTTTAAGTTTAAAGAGGCTTGCTCAAGGGTAGGACTCACTGAAGCTTGAGAGCCTGGACTCTGCATCATTGCACCACTCTGACCCTCCAGCTGAGACAGATTATGTGATATATAAATTCGTGTTTGAATGTTTTATGTAATTTTATATCATGAACATTTCCCAGTATAACTAAAACTCAAGATTAATAATTGTTAAAACGGCATTAATAGTTTCTTTTTTTTTTTTTTTTTTGAGACGGAGTCTTGCTCTGCCGCCCGGGCTGGAGTGCAGTGGCCGGCTCTCAGCTCACTGCAAGCTCCGCCTCCCGGGTTCAGGCCATTCTCCTGTCTCAGCCTCCCGAGTAGCTGGGACTACAGGCGCCCGCCTCGTCGCCCGGCTAGTTTTTTGTATTTTTTAGTAGAGACGGGGTTTCACCGTATTAGCCAGGATGGTCTCGATCTCCTGACCTCGTGATCCGCCCGTCTCGGCGCCACCGCGCCCGGCCTCTAATAGTTTCTATATATATGACTTACCCATCATTTGCCCAAGAGTCCTCAGGCCTGACATTTTGGTGCTTTTTCTGTTATGGGTGATAACTTGAGCTATCAATGAAAAAAGGTTCATTTCGTACATATACCCATGAAATAATGCAGTGAATATCAATCACGTTTGAGGTTTATATGACAAATTTATGGTTAATTTTGTTTTGAGCATCTTTTGAAAGAGGAATGTTATTAACAGCTACACATATAGGAACTTATAGATATGAATTATAGACTATTCGACATTTTTTCCTCATCCGTATTATTTCATCTGCTTTCCCCAGCAGTTCTGGAATGTGAATGATCTCCTCTTTGCAGGTACAAAAATCACAGCACAGAGCAAGCGCGTCACAGGCTTGCCCAGGGTCGGTCTATGGCTGCACGTGCTCAGGCTAGGCCTGGAAACCAGGACCTCTGGTTCTGTCTACACCATGCCACGCTGTCACCTTGTCTTTGGTCTCCAATTCTTGTTTTCCTTTGTTCTGACTTTATGGGGAGACTGGCAAGAGCTCTTGCAATTCTCTCCTGATGTTGGGAGTGTTCGGATTCTATCCTCTTCCCTCTTCTGTTTGCCTGCTCGGTAGGGTCGTCTCCCCCGTGAATCCAGCAGGGATTGACACTTTCTTCATGCTTTTGCAGTGGCTGATAGAATTGGGTGCTACCTAACTTTTTTTTTTTTTTTTAACCAAGAAGGAGGAAAATAAATCAGTATCTTCGCTTTTCCTTAAAAAACTTCTAAACCCGGAGAACATTTCACTGGGAGTGAGGGTCAGATGTGTGAGTAAAAATGTGTAATGGTCTTTTAGAAGGTAAGATCTGTTTTGTAAAGAAGGAAAGTTCCCTATGGCATTGAAAATAAAGCTGCCTTTTGGAGCCGTGCTTTATTTTATGTGTAGGTTTAATTAGGAAGTAGCACTTTGTTGTGGGAACATAGTCACAGAGGGCCTTTGTTTTATGCAAATCTTTAGACAAGAGCTGCTTGTTTGCTGGGTTTTGTAAAACCTCATTAATTCAGATGTCAGTTGTTTTTTTCCCCCAAATTTCTGAAAAATTGACCAGTACAAGGTGAGGTTTATTATTATATCATTCAAATATAAAGTGTTTATTAAGCACATCGACAAGGTCAACAAGAAAATCGGCAAATTTCACATTCTTAAGATAAAATCTTTAAAGATTTTTATTGCAAGAATTGCATGTAACTTGGAGCATCTCGTTAGAAGTGAATTTTGGCTGTTCCTGAAAAGAGGTTAGGCAGAAACCCTTCCTAGAAGCACTCAGATAGAAATTACTTTTCCTGTATGCTTGTTTATACTCTAATGATTCCATTCCAGTTTTCTATTACTTCATACTGGCCTCCACCAATTTCAGATATTAAGGTTTCTTGATTTGCTTGGTAAAATAAATAGATTGGAAGAAATCTTAAGCTCATCATTATGATTTGGAAGTAAGCCACTCTAAATTCCTGCCCTCCAGACATTTTTATCTTTGTTGTCATGTTCTCTGTGAAGCTGCTAGCCTCAGAAATAGGTCTTCCTTTCGTTTTCACATTTTCATTACCTCATTTTATTTTCTCATGCATAGCTTCTCTGCTGGTTATCTATTGTGGAAGAAATCACTGTGAAACTTTATGGCTTAAAACAGCAACATTCATTTTATACCTTTCCTGATTTCAGTGGGGTCAGGATTTAGGAAAGGCCTGAGTGGGTATGTCTAAGGCTGCAGACCATGAGGGCTAGAGCTGGAGCAGCTTAGGGAAGAGGGTCTCTCTTCCTTAGGGAAGAGGAGGGAGTTTGGGGAACCTGGGGAAGAGGGTGCTGGACCAGCTGGGAGAAGGTCCCTGGGGCAGCTGGAGGCTGTGTTCATGAGGGTTCAGGGCTTCTCCGTGTGGTCTTTCCGCATGGACGCCAGAGCTTCCTCACAGCATGGCGGCCTTAAGGCAGCTTGCTTATAGGGCAGCTTGGGGCAGGAGGCAGAAGTTGTGTCCCCTCTTAGACCTGGTCTCCAGTCACACAGTGCCAGTTTCCCTGTGCTCTATGAGACACCCAGTCACTCAGGTTGGCAGAGATTCAAGTTGGGAAAGATAGACCAGCCTCACCCATCAACTGGAGGAGGGGTGAAGAATTTGAGGCCTGTTTTAAAACTACTACTACCTTAGCCTTCTGAAAGGGTCTTTCTTTGAGAGGCTTTAATCTTTGCAGGCTTGCATATCTTATCTTGTAGGGGCCGCACCCCTGTCTTTAGGTGAGGTGAAGAGCTTATAGGAACCGAACAGGAATGCAGATACTGTTCTTTTCACAGTAAGTGAGCTGAGTAAGTGAAAACAATTGAGGCCGGGCTTTAGGAACAAGATGGAGCTTTGTTTCTTGTTAAGATTTATATTTAAGCTTTCTCACTTATGTATTATTGGTGGGGGTTGCCAAATAGTCCAGGATAACCATTTTGCCATTTGGCAGAGCTCAGTTCTCTTTAGATTTTGAGCTGCCAAGGTTTGGTCGCATACTTTCAGTGTTTCTACCCAGCAGGACTTCTTGCATTGGGCCTGGGAGGATTCAGGGAAATCCGTGAAGACAGTTTTGCAGGACTGGATCACAATATGCTTTTCATATCCCCAACTGTTTTGGCATCAAAGTAAAGGTTTTTGTATATTTATGGGAAAAGAGGGAAGTCCTTTCTGAAATTATTTCTTCCTGTTATATTGAAGCTGAAAAAAAAAGGGATAAGTTTTAATTTCTCAAGAAATTTTTCTTTGAAAAATATAGTGCAGTTTGGTGTCCACTCTAGCTTTTTCTTTTCTTTTTACGTATTGACTTAGCTTCTCCTCAGATTGTAACATTTCCATCTTTAAAAACAGAGCTGTAACAACATTTTAAAAAAATGGCTTATAAAAACCTCAGCTAGATCTCAAAATATCTCTTATGTTTTTAATGTCTTCAGTGGACCTTTTCTCTACACCGAACTTCCTTTATTTTGATGCACTAGTAACATATAATAGCAGAAACTTTTTGAACTATAGAAAATGTAAGAAAAAAGTTATTTAAAAAAATCCCCTGTGATTCTTACAACCAGGGGTGACCTTTTGCTCCACTGCATCATATCTGAGAACACTGAATATATTTAAGACATCACGGAATCTCTGCCTTGTGCATACTGGGATCTCAGGATTCATCGATGAACAAGACAATGATCAGATCCTCGTTAAGCCCTTAGTGCAGAGAAAGTGCACAACACATGGGCGGTTCCTTCATTGTGTTGGTTATTAGCAGTGATGAGCAGGTCGCCTTCACTGCATGTTTAAGGCATGCCCTACCTTTCAAGGGACTTCTGGTCTGGTGGGGAAAAATAGACTTCTGCTGAGTGGTATAGAGTGTGCAGGGACTGGGGGTGCACAGAGAACACATAGGAAGGACCACTTAGCGGTTCAAAGAAACAACGTGGGCTGGGAGCGGTGGCTTATGCCTGTAATCCCAGCACTTTGGGAGGCTGAGGCAGGCAGATCACCTGAGGTCGGGAGTTCGAGACCAGTCTGACCAACATGGAGAAACCCTGTCTCTACTAAAAATACAACAATTAGCCAAGCATGGTGGCACATACCTGTAATCCCAGCTACTCAGGAGGCTGAGTCAGGAGAATCAGTTGAACCCGGAGGGTGGAGGTTGCGGTGAGCCGAGATCACGCCATTGCACTCCAGCCTCGACAACAAGAGCAAAACAGCGTCTCAAAAAAAAAAAAAAAAAGATCAAAAAAAAGAAACAATCCAAAAAAGGACCCGCTGGAGGAAGGGAGGAGGGAATACAGAAGGAAGCGGCAGGAAAGAGTAGGGTGGGAAAGACCTGGAAATTAGAAAACCTGGCATGTCTGTGGAGCTGACATAGTACATTCAGTCCTAGAATAAACGTTTCCTCTCGTTTTTTTTTTTTTTTTCTATTTATTGGGATATAATTGACATATAGTGAAATGCACAGATCTTGGGTGTATAGTTGGGTGAGTTTTGATAAATACAGACACTTGTATAAGCCATCCCCTTGTCAAGGTATAGAACATTTCCATCACCCCAAAAGGTTCCCCCACCCACTTCCCAGCCGATTCCCCACTTGCTCTCCTCCCTCCCAGCAGCCAGAGGAACCGCTGTCCTGAATTTTTTTTTCACTTTGGAAGAGTTTTGCCTGTGAGATGACTTCTTATCCATGGAATTACAGTGTTTCCTTTTTTGTGTCTGGCTTCTTTCTCTGAGCATGAGGTTTGTCAGATTCACATGCCGTTGCTTACATGAGTGGCTTGTTCCATTCATTTCTGTGTAGTATTTCACTTTATGGATATACCAACATTTATTTATCCACTGTCTTGCTGGGTATTTCCAGTTTTTGTCTATTGTAAAAATGCTGCTGCGGACATTCTTATCAATCTTTCTGGATGTTTTCATTTCTCTAAGAGTGGAACTGGCCACAAGATATATGTATATTTAACTTTATAAAACATTGACAAAGCACAGTCCAGAAAGTGCCTCTAGGCAGAAAGCAAAGCAATCCTGGGCTCTTCTCCCGGGAGTCACTTTCCCGTGCTGCCTGCTGTCCAATATTTGAAACCCATTCTTTATATCCTGTGTCCAGAGTTCTAGCTGTTCACTGCAGGAGAGCCAGGTGGTACCAGTTTCTTCTTCATAGCGACCAGTAAAATGCCTGTAATAATTTTTAATGGCAGAATGATATTCTATCATTTGGCTACACAATAATTCATTTAACCAGTTCCCATTGGGAGACACTTAAGGTGTTTCTGATTTGGGGCTATTCTAAGTTATGCTGCAACAAACTTTTGAATATTTTATGGCTGTTATGGTAATTTATTTTTTAGTGTCAATTCCAAAAAATTAGATTCTTTGGTTAAATGCTTAAATTTTTTAAAATGTGATCTTTATTGCCTTATTTTTTTCAAAACCGTTGCTCAACTTACCTGCTCAGTATCAGTGACTGTGTTCCACAATTCCTCAGCAGTACGGAGATCAGAATTTTATTTTCTTCTTCTTATTATTTTTTGTCCTGTGCTACTTGAATAGCAGAGAATTTATTTGTTTATAATGAGTTGTTACATTAGGTCACTGTACTGGACATATCTTTGGGAGCACTAAGCTAAAATAAGATGCTTAAACAATGTTTGGTTTATTATCTTCACATGTATAAATTTTATGATTATTAATCCATTGAGGCAGCCAAATTGCTATAACACGGTGGTGACATTTTTAGATATTGAATATCAATATCAGGGGCTGGACAGACTTTTCAAGTCATATTCTAACCAAAGAGAAAAAACTGATTTGACTCTAAGTCTCATTATTTTGAGAAGTGCCAGTGGAGTCACAAGAATAACTATGGAACACGGGGAAATTGATTAAAAATCGGATACCTTACCTCTGTATTGTGCATTTTATAAAGTGCTTTCCTATTCATTATTTCATCTTATACGTACATGAAAAATCTGGAGAATGTGTCGATTTGTAGCCACATCACTCACGAATATGCACTGGGATGTACAGAATACATCCTCTGAATTTGTCATGTTAAGCCTAAATCATGGAAAACATTCAATGTAGTTTTAAAGTTCTCTAGACTATAGGAAATTAAAAATATATTACTCACCTATCACTACCTGTTTGCAGGAGAATATGGTGATTGTGGAATTCTAACTCTGAAAGCGTTGGTTTTGGTGAGATGACCAGGCTGCCAAAGTGCAATGAAGGTGGAGACTTCTTAGTGACTGGGACAGCTGCCTGTTGATGCCAGGGCACCTCCTCAGACCTGTGGTCTCTTTGCAATTTGTATGCAGGCACTTAGAAAGCACTGGTTCACTCTGGCCTGTCCGTTTCGGAAATGAACCTGGGAAAACCGTGAGGTCATATTTAAACCTGCAGATAATTAGCTGGATGGCATAGCTGTACAAACTGAGATGGCCTGGGAAATTTGGTAAAACTTTAAAACTATTATACTTACTAGCTTCTGTTCAGCCAACTGGGCTGATTTTTGAGACAGTCTCACTTTGTCACCCAGGCTGGAGTGCAATGGTGTGATCTGGGCTCACTGCAACCTCTGCCTCCTCAGTTCCAGTCATTCTTGTGCCTCAGGCTCCTGAGTAGCTGGGACTACAGGTGCATGCCACCACACCTGGCTAATTTTTGAATTCTGAGTAGAGATGAGGTTTTGCCATGCTGCCTAGGCTGGTCTCGAACTCCTGGCCTCAAGTGATTCACCCACCTCGGCCTCCCAAAGTGCTGGGATTACAGGTGTGAGCCACCGCACCTGGCCAACATAAGCTTTCTTATCAGTTGAGAATTATTAGAACATGTGTAATTGTTTCTGTGTTTTAAAAAATTATCGACTATGTTTTAGAGAAGTTTTAGGTTTACAGAAAAATTGAATGGGAAGTACAGAGAATTCCCCCACACCCCTCTGTACAGTAGTTTTTGGATCAAATTTTGGCTAGCATTTTTTTTTTTTTGAGACAGAGTCTCGCTCTGTCACCCGTGTTGGAGTGCAGTGGTGCCATCTCAGCTCACTGCAACCTCCGCCTCCTGAGTTCAAGAGATTTTCCTGCCTCAGCCTCCTGAGTAGCTGGGACTGTAGGCATGTGCCACCATACCTGGCTGATTTTTTTGTATTTTTAGTAGAGACGAGGTTTCACCCTGTTAGCCAGGATGGTCTTGATCTCTTGACCTCGTGATCCACCTGCCTTGGCCCTCCAAGGTGCTGGGATTACAGGCGTAAGCCACCGCGCCTGGCCTTGGCTGTTCTTTATCACCCTTTTAAGAGCAAGTGACTGATCCAGTGCAGTTTCAACAGTTCCTAAGACCTTTTCCTCCATAGTATTTACAAGACTATCATGAGAATTGTCAATATAATTTAAGAAGTTTTGCTTTTCCTACTATTTAATGGTATGTAATCAGAAGATATTTATCTGTGTTCTTCATATGACAGAAGCACAAAAAAATGCCAGTTAAATAACCACTTAGTAGGTCTCCATTGGGATGAACAATGTTTAGGATCATTTACAACTTTATCCAGTCTTGTATCAGTCTTATAGACTGAGCCAGGCAAGAGGTGGGGCTGCCTGAGGTCACCGTGCTGCTCAGGAAATGCCACCAAGGAGAAAGCATTGTGTAAACAGTGGGTCTTCCACTGTAAAGCCCTGAGTTTGGGGCTCTGATTTTGTATTTTGTGAAGTATCATCATGCCTTGCCAGAGCTCAGAAAGAATGTGACCGAAATCAGGTCATGAGAAAGATAAGATTTCAAACATCCCCTTGGAGCTGTTTGCTTGACCTCCGCTGACTTAATTGGTTTCTATGGAGTTGGCCCCTGCCTAGAAATACTACATTCCTACTCATTTGCAACTTAGACAGCTCAGTCTTTCACAAGGTTGAATCTTCATACCATTCACTTCTCATCTCTTTTTTTTTTGGAGGGGGTGGTGTTGTAAAATATGCATAACATAAGATTTACCATTGTAACCTTTTTTTTTGTATAAAAATGGCATATTCTTTATTTTGCATACTTTAATTTCAGAACAAAATAAACAAAAAAAATTTACAATACACAACATGTAATCCTGCTGTCAGAGTAGGGAGGGAATGGGGGCTTGACACCTCGTTTCTTGCCTTCAACACAAGGACAGGAGAGAGAAAAAAACACTAGACATCAGCAGGGGGAGCCAGATGGGACAGGGCACTCGAGGCTGCTGTGGGAGCCATTTTAACCATTTTTAAGTGTGCAGTTCGGTGACATTAAGTACATTGTGCAACCATCACCACCATCCATCCCCAGAACTTTTTCATCTTCCCAAACGGAAACTCTTTACCCCTTAAACACCAACTCCACGTTCCTCTCTTCCCCCAGCCCTGGGTAGCCTCCATTCACCTTTTGTCTATGAATTGGATTACTCTGGGTAATCAAGCTTACATAAGTGGAATCATACTCTATTTGTCCTTTTGTCTGGCTTATTTCACTTAGCATATGTAATGTCCTCAAAGTTTATCTATGTTGCAGCATGTATTACAATGTCCTTTCTTTTTAAGACTGAATAATATTCCATTGTATGCATAGACCGCACTTTGTTCAGCCATCCATCCATTGATGGACACTTGGGCTGTTTCCACCTTTTAGCTATTGTGAATAATGCTGCTGTGAACATTGGTGTGTATGTGTGTTTGAGTCCCTGCTTTCCATTCTTCTGGATATATACCTGGAAGAGGAATTTCTGCATCATATTGTAATTCTATGTTTAATTTTTTGAGGAACCACTGTACTGTTTTCTATAGTACCCGCACCATTTTACATTCCCACTGCATCTTTTAAAAAAATAAACAAAAGCCTTACTATCTATTATGTGTCCTACATATTTGGATATTCTCTTTTAAAAATAAGCTTTAAGTATGATGATTTGTCAGTTAGATACTCAATGAAGTTAGATGTGTCTAAAGAGAAAGGAGGATCTTCAAGTAGAATATAGACCAAAGATCCATATAAAAAGTGAAATTTTACACACACACACGAAATAATACTTTCTCATCTCTCTAGTGCTGAAACTATCAACGATTCAGCTAGATTTAGTGCCCGAAGGAAAGAACACATAATTATTGTTTCTGGGTGTTGTAAATGTATAACTAAAAGGTTAATGTTTAATGGAGTTCATTAAGTACGCATTTGCACAGCTTTTCTAGGCAGTATCACCTGTTGGATTTTCGAGGCTTAATGATTAAGGGCCCCTTTTACTGTCATTGGGTGTGATACCCGTGTGTTTTCTCATAATAAGGCATGAAAAGGAGGGATGCAAGCTGTAAGCTCTTCACCATTGCTCCATCAACTGGGGCAAAAACAGGTCAATGTGAGGACTAGGAGAAGAAGAGATGAAAAGAAGTTGAGTTTTCAGCCAGAAATTCTCTGGGGCTGAGGCAAGAGGGGGGAAGTGTGGGCTTTGGGGCCGTGTGGGAGAGAACTCTGTACTCTTCCTACAGTGGAGAGAGGGATCTGATCAGAGCTGGAAGGCCCTGCTTGGCCTCTTTGTGTTTTCCTTCTCACTCACGTTTTGACCTTTCAGAAAACCCTGTCAGACCCATTCTTTTCTCTCTGCCCTGGTCTCTTGGTGTTTACAGTCAGCACCACCATCTCTCATGATTTCCAGGCACCAACATCCAATTCTGTGACTTTCAGCCCTGGTGACCCCGTGGCTCCTTGGTTTCAGGTCCTGGGATGGTCTAAGGGTTTTACCACAGTGCACAAAGATCTGCGTGATGGCCCATGGCCCTGACCAGGCCCCCGCTGGCTCTCTCCTGCTGTCTCTGCACTCCTTCCTCTGTGCTCCGCCCTCAGGGTTCCACTCTGTCCTTCTTCACCTTCGCTCCAGTTACCTGGACATCTCCCATCTGGCTTCAGAGGTAACTTCAGGGAAGCCTTCCCTGACTATCTGCCTTCTCCAAACTTAATGGGCCTTCCGCCAACACCCAGAGTCTCTCATAGCCTCCGCCCTTCTCCCTGGTGACTTGGTCAGCCTCTGGCTTTCCCACCAGGGCATTGGGTCACATAGACCTTCCATCTGCTGCCATATTTGTGGCACCTGGCGTAGTCCCTGTGACAAAGCAGATGCTCAGTTAATGATGACTGGACAAAGCTTCAGTGAAAAATTGTCAGTGGGCGTCCCTTGTCCCCAGTCTCCTGTGTCCATGTGGAGTGCTCCTTTGCTCACCCCTCCCCCACCTCTCCTCAAGGGAGGAGCAGCCATTGTCCTCACTTGGGGACAGCTGACTCTCTTCCCCAGGGCATGTGTGCGCTCTTCTTTTCCTGTGCAGGCTGTTCTCAGATGCACGGGTTCTGGCCCACAGGACAGAGCTTCTGGGGTGGATCCACAAGCATCCACTCAGGCTGGGACGCAGGAGCGAGTGTGTTGAGCAGGCTTCTGCTGCGCCCATCTACACCATATCCTCCAGTTTGCTTTTTTCTGGAATATTGCAAACTGCTTTTTCCAATCTTCATGACAGATTTCTGAGCCTACTTCCACAGCCAGAAGAGGAAGGAAGGGTTGCCACTCATTGCCACCACCGTCCCGACATGAACACATGGAGAACTGCATTTTGGAGAAAAGCCTAGTGTGATTTCAAAGGCTAAGATACTCCTAGGTGAAAACTCAGTAGTTCCGGCCAAGGGAATGGTTAGGAGTTGGGGAATAGAAAAGGTGCTTTTTGGATGTGTCAGATCTGAGAATGGCCTATAACTGCATTTCACAAGTGGGTTTATATCATTCTAGGGGCACTTGGCTGTCACGTGGATCTTACAAGGTGGGGAAAATAAATGAAGATCCCCACAAAGAGCATTTGGTGACATGTCTGGCTGTGGTTTTGAGGTAGTTCCAGCTAATTTTCCACAAATTTAGCAAAATCGCCAAGAACACTTGGTCAGCTTGAGCAATAGGAACAATTATAGGGAGAAATACATCGAGACTAGGAATGGAAACCAACCTCTTACTTGTCTGTTCTGTTTCTTAGATAAAGCGGTTCAGCACCTTTTGCGGGGGATGAGGGACAGGCAGGGTCTTGCTCTGTCACCCAGGCTGGAGTGCAGCGGCACCGTCACGGCTCACCGCAGCCTTGACTCCCCAGGCTCAGGTGATCCTCCCACTTCAGCCTCTCCGTGACTGGGACTATAGGCGTGCACCACCATGCCTGGATGATTTTTTTTTTTTGTAGTTTTTGCAGAGATGAGGCTTTGTCGTGTTGCCCAGGCTAGTCTCAAATTCCTGGGCTCAAGCAGTCTGCCCACCTTGGCCTCCCAAAGTGCTGGGATTACAGGCGTGAGCCGCCACCCCCAGCCTGCATGCTTTTTTAAAACAACAATTCTATTAGTCACCCTCAAATGGAAATGGTGGCACCTGGACCGTGGGTCAGCTTGCAGGTGGGCTGCTTCTGAAATCGCTTTTCTAACTGATAGAAAACAAAACTGCTTCTGATGGGTGTTCGAAGTATTCCTTTCCTATCTCCAGATTACTATCATGGGTTACTATTTACGTTTTAAATGGGCTCGTATCTCTGTGCCCCTCTATTTGTCAGCAATCGTCGTTCTTACTTTGACTTTTCTTCAACGTCCTCTTTAAGTATCTCAGCATAGTTCTGAAGGGAGCATTCCTGGATTGTCCTGTCCGAGACATGAATTTTAAGAATTTTAAGGAAAGAAATCTGCTTGATCTAAATTTATCACTATTGGCAGCTTGTCCCTCCTCCCCTAATCAAAACAAAAAGCCAAAAGAAAATGAGGAAAAAAGAGAAAAGTTACTGGACAAGGACATGTTTTGTTTTGTTTTAATTTTGGGACATGTTTATTTTGCACATCTAATGGCAGCACCAAATTTAAAGAGAAACAAGTCACGTTTTATTCTAAAATGTTCTTCTCATTTACGAAGCTGGGTTTTTTTGGTCATTAATTGAGTATACTGCTCCTAAAATGAGGAGATAACAGTGAAAACTGCCAACTGAAATATACCATAAATATAACATAATATATAAATATAACATAAATATATACAACATATAAACATATATATTTATATTTATATAACATAAATATAACATAAACTGAAATATGACATTTCAAGTAATTGCTCTGAGAACTGTGTTTAAAATGTGTATCGCAGGCATCCTTCCTTCCCTCTCAGCTCCCGAGCGTCTCTGGTTTTCCTAGTTTTTGATGTCACTTCACGTGCTGATCGATTGACTGAAGTGCTTTGGTGACTGACACACTGTAAAACTGGAAGTGAGCCATATCTGCGTTAGTCATTAGGCTCCTATTAAATAACTGCTTCTTTATTCATGAGTAGTAAGTATTAATTCAAATGGTCATTTTGCATTTCATTCTCTAATAATTTCATGAGGCATAAGGCTTAGCACAAAAGCACCACTTTCACAGGGATAATTGAGCAATATGATTTATCAAACGTACTTAACTGTTCATCTAAATCTCTTTTGTCTGGGAAGAGTTCATTTCCTTCATGCAAGGGGGAAAACATTCATTTTCTCTTCATTCACTGTTCGGTTACCACCATGGAGGCAGGTAGGTTCTTCTATGGAGAATTTTCAGAGGGGAGTCGTGCCTGGTATTGAACCCTGTAGATTTCCTGAGAGCCTGTGGAGAACAGCTGCACTTTCTGTGGAGAGGAGCGGCTTCACTTCTCTCTGCACATGGGAAGTTGACCTCTGATGCTGGAAAATTCAGTTATCTGTATTTTTTAGACATCTGTGCCTGAGATGGATTTTATATATTTAAGTTAAGATTGAGGCCCACATGAACATTCCTGTCTGGATTCCTTTTTAGAAAGTGGCGTTTGATGTGTGCCTACTTTATTTATGTGACACTGTTTATGTGCATTCCAGTGATCATTAACAAAGGCTACTTGGTGGAAAATCGTGATGAAAGTGGATTTAAAAATGGCTGTATCAGCTGCAGGTTTAGCAAGACTATATTGACTCTGAGTCTAGTGAGAACCCCTGCATCATCAGTTTGTGTTCAGCCAACCTTAAATCCAGAGAAAAGGCAGTTTAGTCAACCATGCAAAAAAAGGGCAAAAGAAATATTGTGCATTTTATTGGGACAAGGGTTTAATATTCTATATACCGGCCAGGCACAGTGGCTCATGCCTGTAATCCCAGCACTTTAGGAGGCCAAGGCGGGTGGATCACCTGAGGTCAGGAGTTCGAGACCATCCTGGCCAACATGATGAAACCCCATCTCTACTAAAAATACAAACATTAGCTGGGCATGGTGGTGTGCACCTGTAATGCCAGCTACTCAGGAGGCTGAGGCAGGAGAATCGCTTGAACCCAGGAGGCAGAGATTGCAGTGAGCCAAGATTGCACCACTGCACTCCAGCCTGGGCGACAAGAGAGAAACTTTGTCTCAAAAAGAAAAAAAAGTTCTACATACTAACAGAAAATCCTTCAGTTTTCCTACATTATGTGTAAGACCAGTTTGTCAACACATGGTTGGTGAATTGGGCCTGTATTAATCAGCTTGGACTGCTGTAACAAGTAGCACCGACTGGGCAGCTCAAGCAAGAGACACTGACGTCCTCACAGTTCTGGAGGCTGAAGTGTAAGGTAAAGGTGTCAGCAGAGTCGGTTTCTTCTGGCTCCTAGTGGCTTCTCCTCCCTGAATCCTCACAGGGTCTTCCCTCTGTACTGTCCATGTCCTAATCTGCTTTTCTTATGACACCAGAAATGTTGACATAGGGCCCACTGCAATGACCTCATTTAACTTAATCACCTCGTTAAAGACCCTGTCACCGGATCCAGCCATGTTCTCAGCTACTGGAAGTTAGAACTTCAATGTATGCCTTTTGGGGGAAACAGTTCAGCCTATAACGGAGCAAAATGAAGACAAGTTGTTGTATTTAGAGTCTTTATAGCCCCCGTTTCCTCTTTATCAGACTCAGCACCCTCAGGACCCCTAGTTTGTGTCCTGGTCTCCAGTTTGGGGACCTTGAGGGCTATTGAGAGATTGTGGGAACAATGGCCAACATCCTAAGGAAGGCTTTGATCAAGATAAAAGTTAACTAACTCCTCCCTTGAAAGTTCGTCCTGAAGTTTTTCACTATGATTGTTTTTCCGTTTGGTATCATTTTCTAACATATGACTAAGCTCTCAGAATAAAAGCTGGCAAAAGGTTGATAAAATACTGACACATGGTATTGAAATAATTCTGGGCTGGGTGCGGTGGTTCACATCTGTAATCACGGCACTTTGGGAGGCCAAGGTGAGTGGATCACTTTAGCCCAAGAGTTCAAGACCAGCCTGGACAATGTAGTGAGATCCCATGACTACGAAGAAAATTTTAAAAAATTAGCCAGGCATCATGTGGCTTGTCTGCGGTTCCAGTGATTTGGCGGGCTGAGGTGGGAGAATCTCTTGAGCCCAGGAGGTCAAGGCTGTAGAGAGCTGTGACCATGCTACTGCACTCCAGCCTGGGTGATAGAGTAAGATCTTATATCAAAAAAAAAAAGGAACAGAGAGAGAGAAAGAAAGAATGAGAGAAAGAGAAAGAGAAGGAAGAAAGGAAGGAAGGAAGGAAAAGGAAGGAAAGAAGGAAGGAAAGAAAGGAATGACAGTGGTAGAAGTAAAAGGGTGGAAAAACTGGATTAGAACTTACCAGTTGTCTCAGCCTGGGATTTCTTTCCTTTTCTTTGCAATATCTAGAAGTAGTGCGGCATAGTGCTTAAGAGTACAAACTGCCTGGGTTCAAGCCCTGCTGTATACAGTTCAGCATCTGTAAGATACTGGGAAGATTACCTAACCTTTCTGTGCCCCAATTTCCTCATCTGTAATGGGGGGAAATGACAGTACTTACTTCGTGAGAAGAATGTTGTAAGAATTCAAAGAGTTGTTGAGGCATGGTACCTCATGTCTTTAATCCCAGCACTTTGAGAGGCATGGATCATTTGAGGTCAGGAGTTTGAGACCAGCCTGGCCAACATGGTAAAACCCCATCTGTACTAAAAATGCAAAAATTAGCTGGACGTGGCGGCGTGCACCTGTAATCCCAGCTACTCCGGAGGCTGAGGCAGGAGAACCACTTGAACCCAGGCGTCGGAGGTTGCAGTGAGCTGAGATCACGCCACTGTACTCCAGTCTGGGCGACAGGGCGAGACACTGTCTCAAAAAAAAAAAAAAATTCAAATCATTAATAATTCTAATGAAGCACATGGCATTGGCACTGGCCACAGAAAGTGCTTCATGGCATTAGAAGTCATTAATTTTTGTTTCTTGCACACTCTCCTTCGTCTTCCCCAACTCAGCAGAATATCTGGAAGAGTTGCCACTGTACTTAACACATGAACCTGGTCTCCAAGTGAATGTAGGAATCTTTTTGTTTGTTTGTTTCCTGGCATTACAAAAACAAAAGTTCAGTCACCCTATGTGTGTGTGAACATTTGGGGGCAGGCAGTACGCAGGGTGGCTGAAGGGCTCTGGAGTTGACACCACTTGGTTTCTTTGGGGACCTGCAACTCAGTAGTTTGTTCCTTGACCTCTCTTTTCTTCAGTTTCCAAATGTGTAAAATGGGCACAAAAACAATAATGGGTTGTTTGGGATGATGATACATGTGTAAAGCTCTTAACATGCACGTGGTAAACTTGTTAGTTCTTTCCATTTTCAAATGTGAAACTGGAAGACAGAAAGTAATTCTGTTTCAGATGTCTTTGTAAATGACCTTGCCTTCTCTCCCTCCCAAATGGGCTGCCTGATCATCCTGGCTCATGTGGCGCCTCTGCTTTGTGAAGTCGAGTTTCACATGTGCAGCAGTAATGAATGATCACAGCCCACATATTCATAGAGTTCAACTTTTATGATGCAAACATTTACAAAAAAATTGGACAGTGTTGAGTAGCTATGAGAATGTTCTCCCTTGTCCTCCTTGTCAAAGCCCCTGAACACATTATTTCACTTCTTTTTTTTTTTTTTTTTTTTTTGAGACAGAGTCTCACTCTGTCACCCAGGCTGGAGTGCAGTGGCGCAAGCTTCCACTCACTGCAAGCTGCCACTCAACTGCAAGCTCCACTCACTGCAAGCTTCCACTCACTGCAAGCTTCCACTCACTGCAAGCTTCCACTCAACTGCAAGCTCCACTCACTGCAAGCTTCCACTCACTGCAAGCTTCCACTCATTGCAAGCTTCCACTCAACTGCAAGCTCCACTCACTGCAAGCTCCACTCACTGCAAGCTTCCACTCAACTGCAAGCTCCACTCACTGCAAGCTCCGCCTCCCGGGTTCACGCCATTCTCCTGCCTCAGCCTCCCGAGTAGCTGGGAGTACAGGCACCTGCCATCACGCCCAGCTAATTTTTTGTATTTTTAGTAGAGATGGGGCTTCACCGTATTAGCTAGGATGGTCTCGATCTCCTGACCTCAAGATCCGCCCGCCTCGGCCTCCCAAAGTGCTGGGATTACAGGCGCGAGCCACCGCGCCCGGCCCTTATTTCACTTCTAAATGTGCTTTAGAAACGGCAGTTGTCTTTGAAAGGAAAGCAGCACAAGCACAGAGATAGCCAAAACATCCGACTCCCTGAAATCACTTGCACACTGAAGTCCACTGGAGAACGTTCCTGGCAGGTGGAAAGAGTTACTATAATGAGATAGAATTATTAGTCCCTATTGATTTTATGGAATTCCAGAATCAGGGAAAAGAAAAGCAAAGAAATAAAACCCAAGAAAACCCAGGCAATGAGACTCAGTAAATTAACAACTTACTTCCCAAAACATACACATGTAGGTGTATGTGTGTGTACGTGGGTGAATTTTTTTTTTTTTTTTTTTTTTTTTTGAGATGGAGTCTCGCTGTGTCACCCAGACTGGGAGTGCAGTGGTGCGATCTTGGCTCACTGCAACCTCTGCCTCCCAGGTTCAAGCAATTCTCTGGCCTTGGCCTCCCAAGTAGCTGGGATTACAGGCATGCACCACTACACCCAGCTAATATTTGTATTTTTTTAGTAGAGATGGGGTTTCACCATGTTGGCCAGGCTGGTCTCGAACTCCTGACGTCGATTGATCTGCCCACCTCGGCCTCCCAAAGTGCTGAGATTATAGGCGTGAGCCACTGCACCTGGCCTAAATTTTTATATATACATATATATATATTTACACACACACACACACAGCTGACCCTTGAATAACTTGAGGGTTGGGGTGCCAACTCCCAATGCAGTCAAAAGATCCATGAATAACATTTGACTTCCCTAAAATACTTAACTACTAATAGCCTACTATTGACTTGAAGCCTTGCTGGTAACATAAACAGCTAACACATATTTTATGTGTTGTATGTATTGTATTATGTATTATGTATGTATTTATGTGTTGTATGTTTATGGTATATTCTTACAATAAAGTAAGCTAGAGAAAAGAAATTGTTATTAAAATGGTAAGGAAGAGACAATATTGTATTTACTATTATTAAGTGGACGTGGATCCATCAAGGTCCTCATCCCTGTCATCTTCACATGGAGTAGGGTGAGGAGGAGGAGGAAGAGGGGTTGGTTTTGCTGTCTCAGGGGTGGCAGAAGCACACAAAAAAGTTCGTTTATAAGTGGACCTATGTTGTTTAAACCCGTATTGTTCAAGGGTCAGCTGTAGACACGTATGTTTAGAGGTACATTTACACACATGTATTGCATATCTATTTTACAAATTAAAAGTGCTGCAGTTTGGTTTTTTAAAAAATCATCTGTATCCATCTGGGTTAAAGGAAGTCTGGAGTCAGTAGTTTACACGGAGAAAGGCATGTTTTGGTTATTGTTGCTTGCTACCGCGACCTGAGTTAGTAATCTAAGTTTACTCTCAGAAAAGTGAGTGCTTGCTAAGGCTGAATAACTAAAACAGGGGTGTGATATTTTTACTACGTTCTTCACAGTTCAGAAAACGTTTAGAGTTCTCTATTCAATTCCTGGGAGCTGCATTTTAAAATAAGGTTATGTCCAGAGCCTTATGACAAGGCAAGGATGTCCTGTTAAATGATGAATGTTTTCAGGAAATCAGAATATTAAGGAGAAAAACGAGAGATTCTGGAGGTGATATATGATAGCTATGTTCAGATACTTGAAGGACAGTTACATGAAAGTGTAGATACTTGAAGGACAGTTACAGAAAGATCTTTTCTGCCGCTCCAGCATGTAGAATGTTATGGGGGAGCTTGAATCAATGTAAAAGAAGATTCTCTGGCCAGGCACAGTGGCTCAAGGCTATAATCCAAGCACTTTGGGAGGTCGAGGTGGGTGGACCACTTGAGCCCAGGTGTTTGAGACCAGCCTGGGCAATGTAGCAAGACCCTGTCCCGCAAAAAAATACAACAGTTAGCCAGGTGTGGTAGTGCGTGTCACTCTGGAGGCTGAGGTGGGAGGATCACTTGAGCCCAGGAGGTTGGGACTGCAGTGAGCTGATATCGTGCCACTGCACTCCAGCAGCCTGGGCAACAGAGTCAGACCTTGTCTCAAAAAAAAAAAAAAAAAAAATCCTTTAATGAAGGAGTTGTCTTAAAACAAAAGGACTGTCTTAGGAGCTAATGAATTTCCTGTCACTGGAAGTACTTGGAGAAGGCCTGGGGTTTTTGGAGAGATAATTCCTTCTCAGTGCTAGATTTTGGGCTAGATATCTACCAGGGTCCCTTCCAAATCCAGGATTTGTCTGCCTAGTCTCCTCCTGCTGATAATAGTCATCTACATTCATTTTTCTCCCCAGTTTGTTTCCTCATTACTCTGACTTTTAATTTTTTTCCATTAATAGACATTTTTGGAATGGTTTTGCATTTATAGAAAAATGAGCAGAAAGTACAAAGTTGCATACTCCTCACTCTCTCCCTCCTCTCCAGTTTCTCCCACTATTACCATCTTTCATTCGAACGGTGCATTTGTCATCACTGATGAGACAATATTGATGCATTATTATTGTTGAGTGTATAGTTTACATGAGGGTTCCCTCTTGGTATTGTACATTCTGTGTGTTTAGACAAATGTGTAATGACATGTTCCCACCATTAAAGTATCATACAGGGTGGTTTCACTGCCCTAAACATCTCCTGTGCTCCACCTATTCATCTCCTTCCCTCCCTCTGAGACGCAGGTAGCCACTGATCATTTTGCTGTCTTCATCATTTTGCCTTTGTCACAATGTCATACAGTTGGAATCATACAGTGTGGAGCCTTTTCAGATTGGCTTCTTTCACTTAGTAATATGTATGTATGTATGTATGTATGTATTTATTTATTTATTTATTATTTTTGAGATGGAATCTTGCTCTGTCACCCGGGCTGGAGTGCAGTGGCACGATCTCAGCTCACTGCAACCTCCGCCTCCCGGGTTCAAGCGATTCTCCTGCCTCAGCCTCCCGAGTAGCTGGACTACAGGCATGCACCACCATGCCCAGATAATTTTTTTGTATTTTTAGTAGAGACGGGGTTTCACCATGTTAGCCAGGATGGTCTCGATCTCCTGACCTCATGATCCATCTGCCTCAGCCTCCCAAAGTGCTAGGATTACAGGTTTGAGCCTCCACGCCCAGCCTATTTATTTATTTTCTGAAACAGAGTTTCTCTCTTGTTGCTCAGGCTGGAGTGCAATGGTTCAATCTCAACCCACTGCAACCTCTGCTTCCCAGGTTCAAGCGGTTCTCCTGCCTCAGCCTCAAAAGTAGCTGGGATTACATGCATGCGCCTCCACGGCTGGCTGATTTTTTTGTATTTAGTAGAGATGTGGTTTCACCGTGTTGGTCAGGCTAGTCTCAAATTCCTGACCTCAGCTGATCTGTCTGCCACGGCCTCCCCAAGTGCTGGGATTACAGGCGTGAGCCACGGTGCCTAGCCTTTCTTTCTTTTTTTTTTTTTGAGACAGAGTCTCACTCTGTAGCCCAAGCTGGGGTGCAGTGGCACAAGCTCAGCTCCCCATAACCTCTGCCTCTGGGGTTCAAGTGATTCTCATGGCTCAGCCTCCTGAGTAGCAGGGACTATAGGCACGTGCCACCACACCCACCTAATTGTTTTGTATTTTAGTAGAGACGGGGTTTTACCACGTTGCTCTGGGTGGTCTCAAACTCCTGAGCTCAGGAGATCCACCAGCCTTGGCCTCCCAAAGGGCTGGAATTACAGGCATGAGCCACTGAACCCGGCCAGTAATATGCATTCAAGGTTTCTTCATGTCTTTTTGTGGGTTGAGAATTCGTTCTTTTTATCTTAATATTCCATGGTCTGGATGCACCATAGCATGTGTTTCTGTTTACCCGTTAGAGGACATCTTGGTTGCTTCCAAGTTTTGGCAATGGTGGTGCAGGTTTTTGTGAGGACCTAAGTTTTCAGTTCATTTGGGTAAATCCCCAGGAGCATGACTGCTGAGTATGGTGAGCATTTTTACTACTGAGGATGGCGAGCATGTTTAGTTTTGTAAGAAACTGCCAAACTATCTTCCAAAGAGGATGTGCCATTTTACATTCCCACTGGAAATGAATGAGAATTCCTGTTGCTCCACAGCCTCCCCAGCGTTTGGTGTTGTCAGTGTTTTGGATTTTAGCCGTTCTGGAGATGTGTAGTGGGCTGACTTTTTTCTCATATTTAGATGTGTTATCTCCAAATCACTATAAAAATACTTTTAACACTACTGTTAATGTAACATAACACTAGTATCTTTCAGGATCCAAATAAAGACACCGGAAACAAGAACAAGCTCTTGTGTTCATACCAATATTGTTAATAATAATAATACTACAAATTTATTTGTACTTTTTGAGTTTATTCTGAAAGCAAATGCTACTAGGAGATTATTCACAAGACACATTTCTGATTAACGTGTATGAGCAGTTATACTCCAGAGCTTCGATTTTGGCAACCAGTGTATACCAGTTCTCTCCAGATGCACTTTTGTTTTTAAACAGCTGCTACTGATTCTATTTAAAAAAAAAAAAATTATTGTATATATTTAAGGTATACAACTTGATTTGATATACATATACACTATGAAAGAACATCCATCACAATCCAGATAACTAATATATTTATCACTTCACATAGCTACCCTTTTGTGTATATGATGAGCATACATAAGATCTACCCTTTTAATACATAAATTTCTAGTATACAGTACAGTATTGTTATCATCCATTGTATCTCCAGAACTTATTCATCTTGCATAACTGAAACTTTGTATGCATTGACCACCACCTCCCTATTCCCCTCTCCCCACAGCTCCTGGCAGCCACCACTCTACTGTCTGATTCTAAGTTCAACCATCTTAGACTCTACCTTTACATGAGATCACGCAGTGGCTCTCATTCTGTGCCTGGCTTATATTGATTCTGGATTGAGACTTTTCACTGTCTTTGTTTCAGGTCTTTCAAGTTGCATATGTCATCATTAAAGCTGCCAATGCCCCTCGGCCCGGAAACTGGATTTTGGAGCGTTCTCTAGATGGCACCACGTTCAGTCCCTGGCAGTATTATGCAGTCAGCGACTCAGAGTGTTTGTCTCGTTACAATATAACTCCAAGACGAGGGCCGCCCACCTACAGGGCTGATGATGAAGTGATCTGCACCTCCTATTATTCCAGATTGGTGCCACTTGAGCATGGAGAGGTGGGTATCGTGCCCGCTGCGGCAAGATCTGTTTCCTCATCAGAGTCTCCCTGTCTCAGATGTTAGGACAGCCATTGTCATGGCCAACATTAAAGACGCAAAATTGATTTCTCTTAGTACAAAACTCTTTAACATAGCTATCTAGCTCTATTTAAAGTGGCCTTGAGTCAAGTCTGTTATGAGTAATTTCACAAACAATATAGTTTACCTTGTTGACTTCTTCTCTTCAAGGAGGCTCTCAGTCTTCACTCTGCTCTGATTTAATGACGCCCTTGGATCCTCCTTCAGAGCATCTTCCCCACAGCACCCTGGCAAGAACATTTGTTGAAATATTAGAGAGCTAAAATGTCCCCCAAAGTTGTAGTTCTCAGTTTTCTCAGTGTTCTCCTCGGCAGGTGGTGAGCGCTGGAGACTCTTGAAGTCTTGCAGCTTAGTCCCCAGCATGCCCAGATTGTATACACTTCCTTCAAGTCAGGGTATAATGAGACACAGCCCATTCTTTAGTAGCACCTGGCTCGATGAGATCAAACTACAAAAACTCTCCAGTGCTCTTCACAGCGGGAACTCTGCAGCGAGCTGTGTGTGGTTTCAGGGACAGAGATTAATTAAGGTAGCCTGTATCATTCAGGCTTTGTGGCACTTTTTCTTTGTTCTTTTCGAAGCCTATTCATAACATTTAAAATTTGCTTCAGAGAAGATGTAGCCCTGGGACAGATGCTTAAATATTCTAACCACATGGAGAGAAACAGTTCTCTTAAAAGATTTGCAGCATTAATGCCATAATGTGATGAATGCTGCAGTCTTTGTTCTTCACATTGGAGTCTGGTTCCACATCTGATCTTCGGCAAGTGAGGGTTTTCTTTTATATCAAATTTTAAAGTTTGAGACCTAATTTACATTCAGGAAAGCATACAGATTTTAAGTATATAGTATATCTGAGTCACTGAAATAGATAACTTCAATAAACTGAAGGCATTGAGATCATGGTAATTCACAAGTAATTAACGAATGTTAGACATACTTTTACAAGAAGCTCGTTGTTTTGTTTTGATTTTAGATAGTATCTCTTAAAGATCTGTCCTGACATTAGACAATCAGGGCTATGTTTTTGCATGCTTAAAATTGACATTTGTGGCCAGGTGCAGTGGCTTACCTCTGTAATCCCAGCATTTTGGGAGGCTGAGGCAGGCGGATCACCTGAGGTCAGGAGCTCAAGACCAGCCTGGTGAACATGGTGAAACCCTGTCTCTACTAAAAATACAAAAATTAGCAGGAGGCTGAGGCAGGAGAATTGCTTGAACCTGGGAGGTGGAGGTTACAGTGAGCCAAGATCGTGCCACTGCACTCCAGCCTGGACCATACAGCAAGACTCCATCTCAAAAAAAAAAAAAAAAAAATTGACATTGGTCTATTTTGATGCTTTCATCTTCAGATTCATACATCACTCATCAATGGCAGACCAAGCGCTGACGATCTTTCACCCAAGTTGTTGGAATTCACTTCTGCACGATATATTCGCCTTCGCTTACAACGCATTAGAACGCTCAATGCAGATCTCATGACTCTTAGCCACCGGGAACCTAAAGACCTGGATCCTATTGTTACCAGACGCGTGAGTATGGGACGGCAGTCCTGCCACTATGAAAAATTAATTTTATTTAAGGAAACTATTATTTTTCTTCTTTCTTTTTTGGTTGTTCTTTCCCCCACATGTTGGCCTTTTTTCTTGCCGGTGGCTATATCCTTATTTCATGTAAGATTGCTATGTTGTTACAGATGCTGCCTTTAGGTGATGGACCAAAATCGTGTCCTCAGGTCCCTCACCCACCCTGTCCCCATAGTACCATAATGTGGTGAATGTCATGGTCTTTATTCATCACATTGGAGTCTGGTTCCACATCTGATCTTCGGCAACTGAGGATTTTCTTTCATAGCAAATTTTAAAGTTTGAGAAATAATTTACATTCAGGAAAGCATACAGATTTTAAGTATATAGTTAAGTGTATAAGAACTGGTGTCACAAAAATCTTCATATCCCTTCAATAACCCAGGAGTGGGATTACTAAGTTATAGGATAGGTGGATGTTTACCTTTTTAAGAAAATGCTAAACTTATATAAAAAGTATTTGTATCCAGCTGGGTGTTGTGGCTCACATGTGTAATCCCAACACTTTGGGAGGCTGAAATGGGAGGGTCACTGGAGCCTGGGAGTTTAGGACCAGCCTGGGCAATAGAGGGAGACCTCAACTCTATTTAAAAAATAAAAATAAAAGTAATTGTATCCGTTTTGTAGTCTGACCAGCAATGTGTGAGAGTTCTGGCTGCACTACTCACTCTTAGATATTTAGTGCTATCAGTCATTTTTATGCCGGCTGTTCCTGTGTGCATGTATTGGCATTTTGTGATGTTAATTTGTGTTTCTCTGATGACTAATGTTGACAATGTGCTTACTAGTATACGATCAGATTTTTTTGTCCACTTTTAAATTGGACAAAAATAAGCCTCCTTGTTACTGACTTATAATTTTATTTATTTTGTGTATGAATCCTTCATCAGATATGTATATATTGCACATATCTGTTCTACTTGGTGTTTGCTTCTTCACTTTCCTGTGACTTTTGATGAGCAGAGGTTTTGTGATGAATCTCAATTTACCATTTTTTCTTTTAAGATTAATGCTTTCTATGACCTCAAATAATATTAGCTTATCCCACATTTACCAAGATATAATGGTACGCTTTCTTTTAGTAGCTTTATAGTTTTTGCTTTTACATCTATAATTCATTTCATATTAATTTTTGTATTTGATGTGAGGAAGGAGTCGGAGTTTTTTTGTTTTTTGTTTTTTCCTATATGTATGTGCAATTGTTCTAGTACCGTTTGTTGAGAATATTTTACTTGTTTTGGGGTCCTTGTTGAAAACTATTCAATCTTATTATTGTGGGTTTATTTCTGGACTCTCTACTGTTCTATAGATCTATTGGTCTATTCTTGTGCCAATAACAAGCTTTCTTGGTTACTGTAGCTTTATAGTAGGTCTTGAGAGGTCAGGTTTCTTGTATTTCCTTATAAATTTTAGAATCAGTTTGTCAATTTCCGTAAAAAAAAAATTAAGCCTGCTGAGATTTTCACTGGGATTCCATTGATTCTTTAGACCAATTTGGGAAGAATTTGAGAAGACATTTTAACAATGTTGAGTCATCCAATCTGTGAACCTGCTGTAACTTTTCACTTATCTAAATCTTCTTTAATTCCCCTTGGCAGAGTTTTATTGTTTATTTGAAAAGGTCTTGTTCAATAATGCTCAATAATGTTCAATAATGAAAAAAGAAGGCCGGGTGCGGTGGCTCACACCTGTAATCCCAGCCCTTTGGGAGGCCTAGGCGGGTGGATCACGAGATCAGGAGATCAGGGCCATCCTGGCTAACACAGTGAAACCCCGTCTCTACTAAAAATACTAAAATTAGCTGGGCATGGTGGCGCATGCCTGTAATCCCAGCTACTCAGGAGGCAGGAGAATAGCTTGAACCTGGGAGGTGGAGGTTGCAGAGCCGAGATCACGCCACTGCACTCCAGTCTGGATGATAGACCACTGAGACGCCTTCTCAAAAAAAAAAAAAAAAAAGGCACACATAGTAAGACTAAACTGTTATTATTTGTAGATGACATGGTTATGTATGTAGAAAATCTGCAAAGCAACTACCAGAAATAAAAAGTGAATTTAGCAATGTTACAATATACAAAATCAATAAACAAAAATGAATCACATTTTTAGTCACTAGCAATGAATAATGGAAAATGAAATGTAAAAAGAAGTCTATTAACACTAACATGTAAAAACATAGAGAAGTGGTGAGTGCATTTCTTCAGAGGAAAGCACTTTGTTCTGTTAATGTGATTGACATTTCTTGATTTTTGTGTGGTAGACTAACTTTGCATTCTAAGGTAACTCTTAGTTGTTCATGATCTTTTCAAGAGAGTGCTATATTCAATTTACCAATTTTTTAAGGATTTTCAATAATGAGTTTTGAAAGAATACTGACTTGGTTTAAGATGCAGCCAAGTTGGGGAATTCTTTTAGACTTCTTTGGGTTCTGATGAACTAATTTGAGCCTAATTTATTTTAATTGAGCACAGGATTCTTTGTGCATGAAATATAATTTTTAAATGTACATGTAATTATATTTGAGATTGCCAATAAAAACTCTTAAACCACATGAGATATTTGTTGGTGTGCCAACATTTTCATGTCACTGAAATCTAGGTTTTAATTTTTGTTCATGACTTTCTTTTTCCTTAGTATTATTATTCAATAAAGGACATTTCTGTTGGAGGCATGTGTATCTGCTATGGCCATGCTAGTAGCTGTCCATGGGATGAAACTACAAAGGTGAGTTGTAGTATTTTACATTTCACTAAAACTTCAAAAAAGAAATTATGCCTATAATATCTGCATTACTCTTTTTTATTCAAAACAAACATGAAAGGTATAAAATTATGCTGCAAAAAACAGATGTTCAGAAGTTTAACTGGTATCATTTTTAAACAATTTCATTTTGCTTCGGAGGATACGTTTCTTTTTTTTTTTTTTTTTTTTTTTTTTTTTTTTTTTTTTTGAGACAGAGTCTTGCTCTGTCGCCCAGGCTGGAATGCAGTGGCCGGATCTCAGCTCACTGCAAGCTCCGCCTCCCGGGTTCCCACCATTCTCCTGCCTCAGCCTCCCGAGTAGCTGGGACTACAGGCGCCGCCACCTCGCCCGGCTAGTTTTTTTTGTGTTTTTTTAGTAGAGACGGGGTTTCACCGGGTTAGCCAGGATGGTCTCGATCTCCTGACCTCGTGATCCGCCCGTCTCGGCCTCCCAAAGTGCTGGGATTACAGGCTTGAGCCACCGCGCCTGGCCCGGAGGATACGTTTCTAATTAAGTCCTTGCAATGATTTGTTTTATGTGATAAAATATCCCTAACATAAAATTTACCATTTGAAAGTGTACAATTCAGGGGCCTTATGAATTTTGAAGCCCTTCTGTCTATAAGAAAGTCAAGCAAAAAACGTGCAATTATAAATTATGTTTACATTTTTTTTTTAAAGAAGGGTTTTCTCTTCCTATTTTCTCCCCTTCCATTTTGTTGGTACTAAATCAAGATTTAAAAGGGGCATGGTGGCTCACACCTGTAATGCCAGCACTTTGGGAGGCAGAGGCAGGTGGATCACTTGAGGCTAGGAATTTGAGACCGATCTGGCCAACGTGGAAAACCGCATCTTTACTGAAAATACAAAAATTAGTGGGGCATGGTGGTGTGCACCTATAGTCCCAGCTACTCAACAGGTTGAGGCAGGAGAATCGCTTGAACTCGGGAGGCGGAGGTTGCAGTGAGCTGAGATCATGCTGCTGCACCCCAGCCTGGATGACAGAGCAAGACTCTATCTCAATAAAAAAATTTAGAAAAAGATTGAAAAGTTTATCTGTTTTAGCATTACATTAAATGAATAATATGACATCTTCTTTTATTTTTTAAAATTTTTGTTTGTTTATTTATTTATTTATTTATTTCGAGACAGAGTTTCGCTCTTGTTGTCCATGCTGGAGTGCAGTGGCACAGTCTCGGCTCACTTCACCCTCCACCTCCCAGGTTCAAGGGATTCTCTTGCCTCAGCCTCCCGAGCAGCTGGGATTACAGGCACGTGCCACCATCCCCAGCTAATTTTTTGTATTTTTAGTAGAGAGGGGGTTTCACCATTTTGGCCAGGCTGGTCCTGACATCTTCCCTTTTAAAACACTTATGTGAAGTTACTTCTTATTTTCTTCTAATCTTTGTAATTCTTTACCTCTTGAATAGGACTCTTCTATTATCGATGCCAAAAAATATATAGATGAACACTAAGAAAATTATTAACAGGAGCTTCTAAACTCTTAATGTCCATGCATCTTTTTTAAAAAAGTTTTTATTAGCTAAGTCGTATCCTGGTTTTGCTTTCTTCCTCTCTACTTCTGTTTGTAACAATTACAATTATAAACTTCTGTTTGTAACAATTACAAACAATTGTTTGTAAACAATTATGCGGTGATTAACCCTGTATAGGTCCTTCTCAAGTGGGCAAATACTTCTGCAGGTTGTTTGTATATATTGGCATCTAAAAATTAAATGCCAGCTTGCTTTGATGATATTCATATATCCTCTGTTGTGAGGTCTTGCCACATATTTGACAGATAGGTTCTTGTTGTCATGAAATTAAGAAAAATAAGCAGATACATTTTCTGATCCAGTTTTGGCTTCCTTATTGTACAGAAACTGCAGTGTCAGTGTGAGCATAATACTTGCGGGGAGAGCTGTAACAGGTGCTGTCCTGGGTACCATCAGCGGCCCTGGAGGCCTGGAACCGTGTCCTCTGGCAATACATGTGAAGGTCAGTATACTTAGAATCTGAAGGTCAGTGCACTTTTCCTCTTAATACGTCTAAGTTTATGATGTCTTAACAACTTTTATAGTTAGCAAGTAACTTGTTTTCTTAGAAATTTAAGTAGTTTCCAAAGCTGCAGAGTATCTTAAAATTTTTACTATTGTGGCCTAAATGTAGCTTTATGGGTTTGCTGTTTTATCTACAAGTCCCCCTTCCCATATAGTTTATTATTCTGTATTAATTTTATTTTAGTTTTTGTTTTTGTTTTTTTACCGTGGGATCTGCCAGGTTGTATATTCCGTATTGATTTGGATTTAAGTTTTAAATAGGCAATATATTCACAAGAGTCCTACATCTAACAATATGTAAAAATACGTAGTAAAAAGCATGACTTCCACTTCATCTCCTTCCTTTGCACTTTTTATTATTTTCTAGTATGTCCTTCCTAAAATTGTGATGCATATAAAGCATACGTTAACATATCCCTCCAGCCAATACGGTTCTTACGCAGAAGACAATGTACTATGCATGCCATTGTATACATTGCTTTTTTTGTTTGTTTTTGAGACAGAGTGTTGCTTGCTGTGTCGCCCAGGCTGGGGTGTAGTGGCGCGATCTCAGCTCACTGCAACCTCTGCCTTCCGGGTTCATGCTT
Source organism: Trachypithecus francoisi (assembly GCF_009764315.1). Taxonomy (NCBI): domain Eukaryota; kingdom Metazoa; phylum Chordata; class Mammalia; order Primates; family Cercopithecidae; genus Trachypithecus; species Trachypithecus francoisi. The sequence continues at coordinate 41,878,334 of NW_022681464.1, read as the reverse complement.
CATGCCATTCTCCTGCCTCAGCCTCCTGAGTAGCTGGGACTACAGGCACCCGCCACCACACCTGGCTAAATTTTTGGATTTTTAGTAGAGATGGGTTTCACTGTGTTAACCAGGATGGTCTCCATCTCCTGACCTCGTGATCTGCCCACCTCGGCCTCCCACAGTGCTGGGATTACAGGCATGAGCCACGGCACCCGGCCCAGATCACTTTTTATATTTAAAAATGTATCGTGAAATTCTTTCCATATTAGCAATTAGAAATGCTGTTTTTAAAAACACTTGCACAGAATTCCGTTATACAAATGTAGTATAATTTATTAAACAACCACCTATCGATGGTTATTTTGATGGTTGTTAGTCTGTTGTCCACACAAACAATTATGCAGTGATTAACCCTGTATAGGTCCTTCTCAAGTGGGCAAATACTTCTGCAAAATGTAATCCCAGGAGATGGTTTCCTGGGTCAAATGGGTACGTGCATTTATTATTTTGCTATTAATAGCTCTTCCCAATTGTCTTCCATAATATTGCCCATATCTTACAAACATTACTTATTCTAGGATTTTAATTTGATCTAAAGTCATAGAACTTACTTAGGGAGGTTGAGAGTTTTCTTTGTATAAGACATGCTACATAAATGAACTGAGATGTTAAAATATTCTCCTAGCATGTAATTGTCACAATAAAGCCAAAGACTGTTACTATGATGAAAGTGTTGCGAAGCAGAAGAAAAGTTTGAATACTGCTGGACAGTTCAGAGGAGGAGGGGTTTGCACAAACTGCTTGCAGAACACCATGGGAATTAACTGTGAGACCTGTATTGATGGATATTACAGACCACACAAAGTAAGAGTATTTCTTTGCCATTGCCGATCATCATCTTCCCCAGGTAGAAAAGAGACTTTGTCAAGTCTTAACCTCTGTATTGGAGACTTTTGTAATGTTTCATTTATGTCCTTGTTACGCTAGTAGTGTTATATATATAATATATATATATATATATATATATATATATATATATTTCCTACTCTATCTGTCCTGCTTTTCTTGCCCAAAATAGGATGTCAGTCATTGTTATTTAACTTGAATTTAGGGGCCCATTAGCTATGTAATCTTGGGTCATAATACTAACTACAGATGTGAAAATTCGGCCATAACTAAAGCAGCTGTCTCTTGACTGTAGGAGGTGCTCAGCCAATCTTTTTTATTTTTATTTTTTGAGACAGAGTCTCGCTCTGTCGCTAGGCTGGAGTGCAGTGGCGCGATCTCGGCTCACTGCAACTTCCGCTTCCCGGGTTCAAGTGATTCTCCTGCCTCAGCCCCCTGAGTAGCTGGGATTATAGGTGTGTGCCACCACACCCAGCTAATTTTTGTATTTTTAGTAGAGACAGGGTTTCACCATGTTGGCCAGGATGGTCTCAATCTCTTGACCTTGTGATCTGCCTGCCTTGGCCTCCCAAAGTCCTGGGATTACAGGCATGAGCCACCATGCCCGGCCGTGTTCAGCCAATCTTTAATTGACTCAATATGTAGTTCTTACATGGGTTCTTACGGTGGTCTTGTTATAATGTGGCTCTGAGAGACAGCAGAGCGAGGGGGACTGGATAGCAGGGATAATGGAAAAAGATGCCACTTTGCTAATGGTACTAACTACTGTCACCATCAAAAAGATGTTTGGGCTTCCTGGCTTGAGATCACCTTATCTTCCTGAAACCTGACTCCCACCCCCATGCACAAAATCATCGTAATAGTCCCATCTTGAGTAAAAAGCCAGTACCTTCTTATTGATACTATTGCCAACATTGCTGTTACTTCTAGTAAGAGAATCCAGGGCAACCTCTGCCTTTCAGGTGTCTCCTTATGAGGATGAGCCTTGCCGCCCCTGCAACTGTGACCCTGTGGGGTCCCTCAGTTCTGTCTGTATTAAGGATGACCTTCATTCTGACTTACGCAATGGTAAGCACTTGATTCACTTTTGTACTTGTAGTTGATTTTGTGTGTGTGTGGAAGATGTGCACATACTGGAACTATTACCATGATATAGCCAGTTGGTAACATGATTCTTTATTGATTCTTTTGTTCACCAAGTATGTATCAAGCACCTACTATGTCTCAGGCAGTTTTTGAGGACCTGGGAATATGTACTTCACAAGGTAGTCAAAGTCCTTGCTCTCAAAAACACTAAACAAACAAGTACATGGGTAATGTAATGCCAGGTTGAGAGGTAGCGTCATGGACATAAAGCAAAATTAGGACTCATGAATGGAGGGAGATGGGGTAATGAGGTGACAATGTTGGGGTGATGAAATGGCGTTTGAGCAGATAATTGAGCATTTGATGAAAGAAGAAATAAGGCTCATTTTAAAGCCATGTGTGTAACACAGTAAATAGCAATTGCTCTGCTTAGCTTTTAGAAGACATTCGGAGGGCTTTTGCATACATCATCTCAGAGCAAGCAAGTCTCCCATCCCGTTAACTTGGTAAATGTCAGAGTTATTTCTTTCCGTTTCCAAAACTGGCAAATTGACTTGCAAATACCAGGGTCTCCTGAATAGGTTGCATCTGTTCAGAGACTCCTGTGACCCCATCAAGGTCTTAGCCGCTGGCAGTTAAAGTGGATATTGACCAGCAGGGATGGATGGGACCCCCAGCAATGGGGAGGGTAAATTACCCAACCAAATTGATTCTGACGTGCAACTGGTGAGGGGATGATAATGATGATAATGAAGATGACGATGGTGATAGTGGTGGTGACATTTACCATCAATTGAGTTCATTTAAAAATGTATATCATTTAAACTTTTCTTTTTTTTCTTTTTTTTTTTTTTGTTGAGACGGAGTCTCGCTCTGTCGCCCAGGCTGGAGTGCAGTGGCCGGATCTCAGCTCACTGCAAGCTCCGCCTCCCGGGTTTACGCCATTCTCTCGCCTCAGCCTCCCGAGTAGCTGGGAGTACAGGCGCCCGCCATCTCGCCCGGCTAATTTTTTGTATTTTTTTTAATAGAGACGGGGTTTCACCGTGTTAGCCAGGATGGTTTCGATCTCCTGACCTCGTGATCCGCCCGTCTCGGCCTCCCAAAGTGCTGGGATTACAGGCTTGAGCCACTGCGCCCGGCCACATTTAAACTTTTCAACCACAGCAGATAGAAATTACTTAACCCACGTTACAGGCAAGGAAACTGTAGCTCAGAATAGTTAAGAAACGTGCCCGAGATCACACAGCCTGAAGGTTTCAGAGCTGACATTAAAAGCAAAGATAGTGCTTGCTGCGCTCTGCCACTTGCGTCTGTGCTTTTTATTTTTTACAGTTTTATAGTTTACAACGATGCGGTTCTCCCATTTGAAGTCTACAATCCATTGTTTTGGTGTATTGGTGCAACCATCACCACAATCTGAGTCGAACATTTTCATCACCCCATAAAGAAGCCCCTTACAAACTGGCTGTTACTTCCTACTTTCCTCCAGCCCCTCCTCCCAGCCCCTGGCAATCTTTAATTAGCTTTTTCTTTGCAGATTTACCTATTCTGAACATTACATAGAAGTGGAACCATATATGTTGGTTTTTGGTGACTGGCTTCTTTCACTGAGTATAATGACCCTTTTTCAGGATCATCCATGAACATTACATAGAAATGGAACCATATATGTTGGTTTTTGGTGACTGGCTTCTTTCATTGAGTATAATGACCCTTTTTCAGGATCATCCATGTCATAGCATGTATCAGTATTTCATCCCTTTTTATTACCAAATAATATTTCATAGTATGGACATACCACGTTTTATATATGCATTCAGCAGTTGATGAACATTTGAATTGTTTCTACTTTGGGGCTATGATGAATAATGCTGCTAGGGACACTCATGTACAAGCGTTTTGTGGCTGTGTGTTTTCATTTTATTGGCTGTTTACTTAGGAGTGCAATTGCTGGATCTTACGGTAACTCTGTGCTTCAGATTTTGAAGAAGTGCCAAAGAGTTTTCCAAAGTCACTGTACCATTTTATATTCTCAGCTCCCTCTGTGGATGTCATCTCTGTCTTCTTTCTTTAAACAAAGAATTGGCAAACCATGGCCTATGGGCCAAATCCAGCACACTGTCTGTCCTTTTGAATATAGTTTTATTGGAAGAGAGATGTAGCCATTTGCCTGTGTATTCTCTATGACTGTCTTCAAACAATAATGGCCAAGCTGAGCAGCTGCAGATGATTCTCTGAGGCCAAAAAGCCTAAAATAGACCCCCTCTGACCCTTTACAGAAAACGTTTGCCCACCCCTGCTTTAAACCTCTTTTGCCTTCGTGTTGGGTCATTGCCATTGTTGTCTTTCTAGGGAAGGGGCCGGGTCAGTGCCCGTGTAAGGAAGGCTATGCAGGAGAAAAATGTGATCGCTGCCAACTTGGCTATAAGGATTACCCGGCCTGTGTCTCCTGTGGGTGCAACCCAGTGGGCAGTGCCAGTGACGAGCCCTGCACAGGGCCCTGTGTTTGTAAGGTAAGTGGGGAGGTCAGAGATACCCCTGAACTTCCTTTGAGCTTCTCTGGAAAAGGAGTGTTTTCCATTGGCTCCAATGATCAGTTCTTGAGCAAAGTGATAAGGTTTAAGCAGAACTCCCCTTGCCCCTTCTCTCCAAGCCACACCGAGTTGGCTGTATTATATATGTTTGGACTTACGTAGGCATCTGGCTTGCTTTTTTTGTACCTCTGGTAATGGTCATATGTTCCAGAGGCATTTCTGTCACTTCTTAGAGGACGCCATGCACTGCATACCTTTATACTCCCACCTCCCTCTGTGGGTCTCATCTCTATTTTCTTTCTTTAAACCAGCACTTGGTAAACTGTGGCTCGTGGGCCTAATCCGACACACTGCCTGTTTTTGTGAATAAAGTTTTATTGGAACAGAGCTGTATCCATTTGCTTGTGTATTTTTATGACTATTTTCAACCAATAAAGGCTGAGTTGAGTAGTTGGAAAAGAGATGCTATTGACGCTTACCTGAGTTCTGTGATATTCTTTTCCAGCTTTGTATTTGGAGGAGAACCGGGTTAACATTACATTTCCAAGAACACCAGTTAAAGGCAGATATGCTATTTTGAGTTTCTCTTTTTTTTTTTTTTTTTTTTTTTTTTTTTTTTTTTTTTTTGAGACGGAGTCTCGCTCTGTCGCCCAGGCTGGAGTGCAGTGGCCGGATCTCAGCTCACTGCAAGCTCCGCTTCCCGGGTTTACGCCATTCTCCTGCCTCAGCCTCCCGAGTAGCTGGGACTACAGGCGCCCGCCACCTCGCCCGGCTAGTTTTTTGTATTTTTTAGTAGAGACGGGGTTTCACCATGTTAGCCAGGATGGTCTCGATCTCCTGACCTCGTGATCCGCCCGTCTCGGCCTCCCAAAGTGCTGGGATTACAGGCTTGAGCCACCGCGCCCGGCCAAAAAGGAGTTGAATAGTCACGAGAAGTGCATTAATGTGGTCCCAGTGAGGGTTTTTATTTGGCCTTACAATATTAATAACAATATCTTCATAATTCATAGGATATTCTATTGTACCTATGTGCTTATTCCCACCTGTGCAGTCTTAGGCACATGTTATATACGATTGGAAATAATCTTGAGCATTTATGAATAAGACAGAAGATTCAAAACTGTCTTCAGATTTTGAAATGCTAGAAAGATCAGTAAAAAATGAAAGATTTAAAACAAAACAAAATAATTTAAATAGAATGATCAGCTTCTAAGATCTCCAGCTTTGTTCTTGACTACAAAATCAAATTGTATATATTTCAAAATCTCTATTCTGGAAATATTGACTTTATGAGGCCTCACCTTTACTTTGGACGTTTATTTTCCTGTGTCTGTGGATCGCCGAACACCTGTCTGGTTAATGTCATTTTATTCTCTCTGGACACATTGGTTTCAAAGCTAATCTTTTACCCTAACTTACAGGAAAATGTGGAGGGGAAAGCCTGCGATCGCTGCAAGCCAGGATTCTATAACCTGAAAGCAAAAAACCCCCAGGGCTGCTCCGAGTGCTTCTGCTTTGGCGTTTCTGATGTCTGCAGCAGCCTCTCTTGGCCTGTTGGTCAGGTGGGAGGCGCCATCTACTACGAGGCGGGATTTCATGAGCAGGTCGTATTGCACAAGTTGGCACGAGCTGTGTGAGGAGGAAATGAGGATGACTTCCCCTGCGACACCACTCTCATCCCTTTGCAGTGACATTGACATGGGTCAAAGGCAGCCCTCTGCTCCTCAAGTTTCTTATAGATCACGTGCTTGCTCCCACACACATTTCTCTATAGAAAAAACAGGATGATGTGGCACTAGAGAACACGTCATGTTTCAGTTTCTTCTGTGGGGAAATGGATTGGGTGGGGAGAGGTCCGCTCTCCCCGTGTCCGCCCCTGCTGCTCTCAGGCCTAGGAGCGCACCTGGCCATGGGACCATGGGAATTTTCCAGCTCAAAGAGACGAAGGAGTAGGAGGCCCTCCGGTGGCAAGGGTGGGAACAGCGGCACGTGGTGCAGGGTTTATGAATGCAGGCCAAGTTGTTGCGGGAACCGGGAGTTCTGGGGTGATGGGTTCAACTGGGGTGTCCAGGGGTGGCTAGAAGAGGTGGAGATGGTGTGATGGCTGCAGGCAAGGGAGGAGCTGCTCGGTAGGGACTTACCCACCGGTGACTGCTGTGGCCACCACGCTGGGGGGAGTACCATCACCTCTATGTAGGTGACACACTGGGAGTATAAGATCTAGAGGTTATCTTTGTACATTTTTCAGCATTTGGGTAAAAAGGAGGGGGCAACGAAGAAGAGGGAGTCAGAGCTAGCAAGAGACATTTTGCTGAATACATTTATGATGTTCTTTTGTTGTTTTCAATCTGAAGTCTATATCCATGGCCTTTATGGTTTTGCTCATTTATTTGCTTATACTGGATCTGGATTTGGGGTAGTGAGTCTTGTTCTCGGATCCTCCTGGTCCTTTACAAGTGGAAGGGTCAAGGGTCATGAGGTTCGGCAGCCACCGGTGTTATGTTAATACCATTCCTAGAGAAGCTTTCTGGCCCATCTCTTCATTGTGAACACATTACTGCTGCACTGGGTGAAGTCTAAGGTAAGTTCTATTTCATACTTCAAAACTCTTGAATTTGTTTTTAAGGTAAGCAGTATGTCCGGGTGGCTGGTCACCGACCTGATCAGTCCCAGGAGGATTCCGTCTCAGCAAGATGCACTGGGCGGGCGCCACCAGGTCAGCATCAACAACACCGCGGTCATGCAGACGCTGGCTCCCAAGTACTACTGGGCGGCCCCCCAGGCCTACCTTGGAAATAAGGTGCGTGTGTCCCTGCAGGCAGCGATGTCTCAGACGAAGATCTCGGGGAACACTGAGAAAGAACTTGCGCGGCCTGCATTTTAGGTAGTCTCATAGGGCACCTGAGTGTCGGACAGCATTTCACAGCCTGTACTTGCATCTGATGATACGAAGAAGGTTTTCTAGCCTTGTTAGACTTTATGTTGTGTTATTCAAATAAGAACTTCTGCTCTTCTGGTCTGGTTCCTGAGCAGTGTGTTTGCTGAAGTCTTATCCCCTTCTCTGAGAGAAACTTTCCGGGTCCCTGGATCACTTGTTTATGAAGTGTTCATCACATTCCCGCTTTGTTTAGTTTGCTGTAGGCTCAGCTTCACGCCTCCATGGCTTTGTGGAGGGCCTGGCATACATAAAACAACTCAGGGAAGGTTCCAGCAATGGGGCTGCTGTGCAGCTCCCTCACTTTGAGTACCATGGCAGGCTGTGCTCATCTGAAGCTCACATTTAGGAACAGATGGAATACTTTCTGCTTTTGTTATATTTCAAGAAAATGCAAATTGGTGATTCTGCAATGTGGAGACTGGTTTGTAGGCTTAAGCCTTCCTTGCAATGATGTGTTCCCATTCCCCCTCCCCTGTTATGCCACGTCCCTCCAGATTCTGATTGATATGAAAATGTATTCCCGAGAATCCGTCTCAATTATTATAGCTCCCTGCTTACCTTCCCAAGGTTTTTTGTTTGTTTGTTTTAAAGTAATGGCATACGGGCATGCTAGTGTAGTGTTGTAGGTTGGTATGCTTCTATTTAATTTGATGGTTATATTTTCATTTTAAAGCTTGTTTTGTATATTTTTAAGGAGCATTTATTTTTGAAAATTATTGTTTTTTCCATCAAATTCTAATCCTAGAACATGTGCTCTATTTATATGATTTTATCAACAGAGTTCAATGATGTTTTTTCTCTTGATATCACTTCTCCAAATTTATGGTGCAGAGTTGAGTTCTGAACAATATTATTACTGTCACATACCCATCAGAAAGAAAATCTTTATTTTGTATTGAAGGACATCTCATCAGAAGAAACACCTTTAGTCCTTTCTCTAACTAGCAAATCAAACATGTCCTTTATTGTCCTACGAGGAGGATGCTGAAATGAAAATGTGGATATTGTAGACATGGGTCAAACTCCCCATCCCTTAAATTACTTAAGTGAAGTAAATATCTATTGTGTGATTAACAAAAGTTTATAGTAATTTGCCTTGTGGTCTCTAACAAAGAGTACATTTTTCTTCTGTGCTTTCAAACAATGTGCTGCATTTTGGTAATATTGATTAACCAAAGTGTTTCTAAATACACTTCCCTTTCACTGCCTTTAGTGTGAATTTCCTTGTCTGTCATGGCCAAGCGGATAGTTGTAGCCTAGTTGTTTGCAGGTGGATCCCAGTGACCACTTCCTCTTACTTGGTTGTTGCTGTGATTGTTTTCTCCTTTCGTGTTCACTCTCACTTAAACATTTCAGCTGACTGCATTTGGTGGATTCCTGAAATACACGGTGTCTTACGACGTCCCAGTAGAGGTGGTAGACAGTAACCTCATGTCGCACGCTGACGTCATCATTAAGGTGATTGGTTTTGCTTTGATTCTGCTGTAGAGCTTAGGGCTTAGTGGGCTGATAGTTTATGACTGAAAGTGACTAGGTGAGGCCACCCCAGCAAGGAGCTGGTGGCCAGGTGGCCATTCAGCAGACCCTGGACTTGGGTGGGGACTGCTGAGACGGTGAGCGTGAGAATCCGTCTTTGAGTCCATTTCTGGAGTTGCCTCAGGACAGCACCTGCCACTCTTCTCTTCATCGCCAGGGTGTACCCATCTTTTCACATTTAAAAAGGAAGCGGGGCTTAGTGGCTCATGCTTGTAATGTAAGTGCTTTGGGAGGCTGAGACAGGAGGATTGTTTAGGGCCAGGAGTTTCAGACCAGTCTAGGTAACATAGTGAGACCCCATCTCTCAAAAATTATTAGCCAGGCACCATGGCACGTGCCTGTAATCCCAGGTACTCGGGAGGCTGAGGCAGGAGGACGGCTTGAGCCCAGGAGTTCAAGGTTACGGTGAGCTGTGATTGCACCACTGAACTCCAACCTGGGTGACAGAGACAGAGCCTATCTCTAAAAAAAAAAAAATTTAAGTCAAAAGGAGACAAAATTTTGCACTGACCTTGAATCTTCTCTTTTAAGTCTCTTCTTCCCTGTGCCACTTTGCCTCTCAGACGAATGGATTAGGCAGTATTTGGCAGTCTGAGGACAGTAGACGTGTTGCCATTCTTGTCCTCAGCCTCTGTCCCTATCCCCACCTCCTCGTTCTCCACAAAAAAATCCAGCTCAGTCAGGAGGGCTCCCCAAGTCCCAGGGTCCAGGGCACGTTTGGGCAGAAACCGCTCCAGGTTCTTGTCTCTTGGGTCCTTTCGTCTGGAGCTATCGGCACCTCCATCTCCAGCCCCAACAATTGCAGACCATACACGGTAAATCACTTTGGTTAACAACAATTCAGTGAAAAGCTGGAGCTATGTTTATATACTTTTTCTACCTCTGTACTTTAGTTAAAGATTAGAGGTGTCAGATGGGTTGCTTTGATAAAAACTGTGGGCAACTACATGACTTTCTTTCTTTTCCAAGATCCCAGCAAAGTACACATCATTTCACTTTATTACCGGAACCCCTCTAAAAAGAATACAATGAAACACCTTTTCTCTTGATGATTCTGGACCAAGAGCTGTAGACACCATTACATGTTTGCCACGAGAAGCTAGGCATGAATGAAAAACCACGTTGCTGAATACAAAATTTAATTTTATTTTTTATTTTATCATTAAATTCAGTGACGAATGTATTTTCTCTTGTTTTTACATGTTAGGGAAACAGACTCACTTTAAGCACACAGGCTGAGGGTCTGTCATTGCAGCCTTATGAAGAGTACCTAAATGTGGTTAGACTTGTGCCTGAAAACTTCCGAGATTTTCACAGCAAAAGGCAGATCGATCGTGACCAGCTGATGACTGTCCTTGCCAATGTGACACATCTTTTGATCAGAGCCAACTACAATTCTGCAAAAATGGCTCTTTACAGGTATGTATTGGAAATGGAGGAAGAACTTATGGTGAAGGTACTCCAATTTTATCTTCATTTATTAATATGTATTTAAAGTTCAACATATTTTACATTCATTATATTAAGCACACAGCTAAAGGAACTGGTTGGCTTAAAAACTACTAAGTTTACAAACGTAATTTTATTGAAAACATGAGAATAGTGACCGGGCGTGGTGGCTCAAGCCTGTAATCCCAGCACTTTGGGAGGCCGAGACGGGCGGATCACGAGGTCAGGAGATCGAGACCATCCTGGCTAACACGGTGAAACCCCGTCTCTACTAAAAATACAAAAACTAGCCGGGCGAGGTGGCGGGCGCCTGTAGTCCCAGCTACTCAGGAGGCTGAGGCAGGAGAATGGCGTAAACCTGGGAGACGGAGCTTGCAGTGAGCTGAGATCCGGCCACTGCACTCCAGTCTGGGCGACAGAGCGAGACTCCGCCTCAAAAAAAAAAAAAAAAAAAAAAAAAAAGAAAACATGAGAATAGTTGTCCACATCAGCTGTATCCAGTAGAAGACAGACTTGACATTAGGATGAGAAACTTTCAAAGGGGGTTTCTGGGAAACGCACGATGAGTTAGCAATTGTCTGGACCATGTGGCACCTGGTTCTCACCAGCCTAATGTTAACCATCTTAGCTTTTACTCAGTCCATTTAAGTGAATGTATCCATTGTTGGTCATTTTATTACTTTGAGGAGGACAGTTTCTGGCAATGTCATGCCAAGTATCAAAGTTGTATACAGCTAGGCTGGGCGTGGTGGTTCACGCCTGTAATCCCAGCACTTTGGGAGGCCAAGGCAGGTGGATCGTATGAGGTCAGGAGTTTGAGACCAGCCTGGCCCAACATGGTGAAACCCCATCTCTACTAAAAATACAAAAATTAGCCAGGCGTGGTGGTGCATGCCTGGAGTCCCAGCTACTCAGCAGGCTGAGGCATGAGAATCATTTGAACCCAGGAGGTGGACGTTGCAGTGAGCTGAGGTCGTGCCACTGCACTCAAGCTGGGGCAGCACAGCGAGACTTTGTCTCAACAACAACAACAACAAAAATGTTGTATGCACCTAACACAAACATAGCATGACACATTTAAGGATGATCTTTCTATTTGTGATCATTGAATGGATTTAATTTTTCTGAGGTGCTTCGACTCCAACTAGGCAACGCCAGACGTTTCCCACAGTGGTCTATGGGCAACAGCGTGACTTTGTACCAAACATTGAAGACATTTCCAGGGAATGATGATGGCTCCCAGAGAATGTATTGTTGTGAAAGACCTTTAGTTATTTACAAAAATCACATCACTCTTTTACTGGATTTAAATGTTTTTTTTTGTGTTTTTTTTTTTTTTTTTTTTTGAGATGGAGTCTCCCTCTGTCACTCAGGCTGGAGTACAGTGGCACTATCTCAGCTCACTGCAAGCCCCGCCTCTCAGGTTTAAGAGATTCTCCTGCCTCTGCCTCCCGAGTAGCTGGGACTACAGGCACCCACCACCACGCTGGCTGATTTTTTGTATTTTTAGTAGAGATGGGGTTTCACCCTGTTAGCCAGGATGGTCTCGATCTCCTGACCTCGTGATCCACCCGCCTCAGCCTCCCAAAGTGCTGGGATTACAGGTGTGAACCACCATGCCCGGCTAGATTTAAATCTTTTAGGAGCCCGTCTTCACTGAGATGTGAGGTGTATTTGCGAGCGTGTGAGTCACATAACAATCTGTCTGTCTGTAGGTTGGAGTCCGTCTCTCTGGACATAGCCAGCCCTAATGCCATCGACCTGGCGGTGGCCGCTGATGTGGAGCACTGCGAATGTCCGCAGGGCTACACAGGGACCTCCTGTGAGGTGACGCTTCTCTCTTCCTGCCTTTTTCCTTTCGTTTCTTCCTAAGGGGAAAACAGTGCACTGAAGGGGATGTCATGGCACACATTTGAATTTTAGCTTTAGCATCCCGATGTTTGGCTCAGTCTTTTTTGGGCAATAGAAATATTAGAAGTCACATTGCTTAAAAAAAATCAGATTCCTCCACCAGGAATGGGCTGAAGCACTTGACAATATTTTGACGTCGTGCTGCCCTCCTGCCTTAGTCAACAGGAAACTTGCAATACCCATGCCACTGACTGTGTTTCTAAGGAGGATGGAACTTGATCATATTTGAACATTTACAAATCACCAGCATGTGACCTGGGTGGCTTTATATAAGCCAGCCCTATTTTGAGACCTTTTATGGCCCCTGGGTATTTTACTTTGGTGGGCTCCACCTTACATGTGAAATATATGAAAATGCACTTGCAATCCTCAATGAAAGTAATCTGTTGCTAAAAATATTTTGAAATTACTTGGACAAACGTATTGCTATTAATACCGTAACAAGAATAGGCCGTAAGACTCATTGCACAACCATTACGTTTTTGTGTGTATGTTTCTACCTTTAAAAAGAAATAAGGAACTGGATTATGGTGATGGTTGCACAGCTCAGTAAGTTTTTTACTAAAAGTCATTGAATTATACACTTGAAATGAGTGAATTGTGTAGCATGTAAATGATACCTCAGTTAGGATGTTTGAGAAAAAAGAAAGACATTTCTGTACTCGTGGACAACTGAGCAGTTTCTCGTTTGTAACGTAGTAGAGGGAGGATGACTTTCCCTTCTCTTGCAGTCGTGCCTCTCTGGCTATTACCGCGTGGATGGAATACTCTTCGGAGGAATTTGTCAGCCCTGTGAATGCCGCGGCCATGCAACTGAGTGCGATGTTCACGGCGTTTGCATTGTGAGTCTCTCACTGAAGCTCAGGTGCCCTGTCCTACTCACTTCGGAACCATTTGCTGTGTACAAGTGAATTTTTGTTTTTTGAGTGCTTCCTCCACGGAATAACCCTGGCCTCACAGACCCCAAAGAAAATTTACAGATTTAAGCTCATGTTATGAAATGTTTCTTGTTTTTTTTTTTGTTTTGTTTTGAAAAAAGTTACTTTGGTAATAGTAGAAAAGGGATATACGATTTCATTGCAGTTCTTTTTATTAGAATAATATAAAGTAGTTTTTATTAGGTGAGACTGTAAAGCAATAGAAAGGTAGAAAATGTTGTCTACTTACTAAATACAAAGGATAGGATCTTTGAGATGACAGTGCTGATATTTATTTATTTATTTATTTGAGACAGAGTCTCACTCCAAGCTGGAGTGCTTACTGCAGCCCTGGACCTTCTGGGCTTAAATGGTCCTCCCGCCTCAACCCTCCAAGCAGCTGAGGCCACAGACAATGCTAGTATTTTTTTTAAAATCATGATATTACATAATATACCATAAGAAGAAGAATAGGCCGGGCGCGGTGGCTCAAGCCTGTAATCCCAGCACTTTGGGAGGCCGAGACGGGCGGATCACGAGGTCAGGAGATCGAGACCATCCTGGCTAACACGGTGAAACCCCGTCTCTACTAAAAATACAAAAAAAACTAGCCGGGCGAGGTGGTGGGCGCCTGTGGTCCCAGCTACTCGGGAGGCTGAGGCAGGAGAATGGCGTGAACCCGGGAGGCGGAGCTTGCAGTGAGCTGAGATCCGGCCACTGCACTCCAGACCGGGCGACAGAGCAAGACTCCGTCTCAAAAAAAAAAAAAAAAAAGAAGAATAAAGTATAATCACACCCACTTATATACCGTGCTTTATAGTTAGTTGGGATAAATTCATCAAACAGGTACTTCTTTTGTGCAATATGAGTTGAAACAGGGCTTAAGAAGTAGGTAGTTAATCTTGAGAATGAACGTTGGGGCAGGCATGGGGCAGGACTTGTTTTTTAACTTCAATCAGGAATTCTTCTAGGCCCTATGCCCTGAAGCCAGGCCGCACTCTGGGGTCTTGTGGGTTTGATACTCAGAGATGGAGTGACTGCAGATGCTAACCAGCTGTACCCTGGTCGCCTGGCAGGGAAATGGTCACACTTTTTCCAAAAAGAATCGACTAGTCACAGAGTTAGGGAAAATTAATTACCAGACCCAGGGAGAAGATCTCAGAATGATGCCCAGGATGGCTTATGGGCTCTAGAATTAGAATTTAATTTTTCTTTATTCTTTAAGTAAAGTTTTTGTTTTCCCCCATCTAGGATCAGATGTTGAATTTTATCATCATGTCTTCTCAGGCTTTTAGTAGGAAAGGTTTCTACTGCCTTTCTTTGTATTTTATGCTACTGGCATTTTGAAGAATATAATCTTTTTTTTTTTTTTGAGACAGAGTCTTGCTCTGTTGCCCAGGCAGTGGTGCAATCTCGGCTGACTGCAAGCTCCACCTCCCAGGTTCACGCCATTCTCCTGCCTCAGCCTCCTGAGTAGCTGGGACTACAGGCGCCCACTAATTTTTTGTATTTTTAGTAGAGATGGAGTTTCACCATGTTAGCCAGGATGGTGTCGATCTCCTAACCTCGTGATCCACCCGCCTTGGTCTCCCAAAGTGCTGGGATTACAGGCATGAGCCACCACGCTCGGCTGAATATAATCATTTAAAAAAAGAAATAGAATGTCCTTGGTTCTGGGCCCTTCTTTGGTTTCTCGTGGATTCTTCAGGCCGGAATACTTTGTCAAGGATGAGTATCTCAGAGCACTGCCAATGGGAGTCCCAGTGTCTCTCTGGCCCTCACTGGTGATGTTAATTCTGATTACACAGGCAAGGTGTCGGTACATTTTTCCACTATATAGGAACGATTCTTTCCTTTTGCAACTGAAAAACAGTTGGAGGAGGACACTGTGAGACCATGTGCATATCCCACTCTTCATCAGAATTCCCCTTAGAGGTAGGAGTTGGAAGGTTCTGGCCAAAGCAGCACTTGCTGTGATGTTTGCAAAAGCTTCTGCCCTTGTCCGTGCTCATCAGTCAGAGAGAAAGCTCTCAGGTTTCTCATTTATACAAACTACACTTGCTGATACTAATCTGAAAACAGGAGGCCTTCCTCATATAGCTCAGAGTTTTGTGGCTGGTTTTAGCATTTTGTCTTTTTTTTTTCTCCACTTGGACTTCAAGTTGCTTATAGATAAATCTGAAAATCCTTTAACACAACCTGAGCCGATTGTTCTGGTGCATGTTCCTAGGCATGTGCGCACAACACCACCGGTGACCACTGTGAGCAGTGCTTGCCTGGCTTCTACGGGGAGCCTTCCCGAGGGACTCCCGGGGACTGCCAGCCCTGCGCCTGCCCTCTCACCATAGCCTCCAACAAGTAAGCCTCGGGCCTCACCAGCATTTCCTGCCGGCATGGCCAGGATTCCCACCCAGATGTGTACTCATGTCTTCAGAGCAAGCCTTTGTGTGTAATAAGTGTGTGAATTTTGCCAGTGACGATTGATTTGGATTAAAGACAGAGGAGTGGGTTATTTTCTTCTAAACCAAAGTTTGGCGTATTAAAACAGGCAAGAAAAGGTGTGTGCCAGCAAGGACCTCTGCATGCCGTTTTCCCTCTTGGTTCCTCTTGGTCATCAGTTGTTTCACAAGTATATATTGTCTACTCACCAGCGGACTAGGAGGTAGAGGGATACAGAGAGGAATAAAACATTGTCCCTCGACTTAGGGAGTTTTTGATCTAATGACCAAAATATGTACCTATGAGCCTAAACAAGAATAGTCTAAATCCATTCATTGATTCAACAGATGTTTATGGAGTGCCTACTGCGTCCTGGGTTTTACAGCAGGTGTTTTGAATAGCAAGCTGTTCTCGTGGGCCCCAGGGGACGCAGTGTGGTCATGAGTGTAGTGAGACCTGTCCACCAGATGGTGGGGTGGAGGGAGAGCAGTGTCCAGCCTACCTAGGTGGGTGCAGGAAGCTCTTATCTCAGACTTGCAGGAGAAGGAATTCCACAGGCAGCACAGACAGGCATTCTAGGCAGATGGAGCTGGGCGTGCCATGGCGTGGCAGCAGGAACAGGCATCGCCCATTTGAGGAACTGCAGCAGGCCATGGAACAGAAGGCATGGAGGGAGGTGGAAGGAGATGTACCAGGCAAGGCCTTGTAGTCACACTGGGGCAAGTGCATCCCACAGGCCAGCAGCTGAAAAGCCTCCGTCTCTCGCTGGTTTAACCTTTAGAACTCTTCCTCCACCCACTCTGAAAGAATTCCCCCAGGGATTTTTATTTGACATTCCAGTATATAAAAAGGATGCAGTCAGGGTTACTCGTGATGAAATTGGGGGTGTTTACCGTCATCCACCCTGTGCAGTCTCAAGGTTTAGGAATAGGGTTGGAAGGGGCATCAGTTAGCAGGGGGTCCCTGGAGAGGTGCGAGAGCCTCCTGACCACTTTGTGTTTGAGCGAGCTCACTTTTGCCCTGGTATGGGCAGGGCTCTGACGTGGGAAGTCAATGCCAGGGAACCCGAGGTGGGGAATCCGGCATCCTAGGAGCACTCAAGTAGGCCTCCTGGAGGAAGCGTCAGCTGAGTTGGACACTGGGGCTGAGCTGGGTTAACCCAGGCAGACAGTGGGAGAAGTTGGCGCGCTGTGGGCTGAGAACAAGAGGAGTAGGGAGCAGGGAGTGAGGCACGAGTGTCAGTACCTGGATCATGGGACCAAGAGTCGATGAGGGGTTGAGGCTCACAGGGTGGCCTGGCTGACCAGAGGCCCCGGGTTCTGAGCTAAGGAGATCTCACTGAGTCTGTAAGCATAGGAGTGGTAGAAATTAAGCATTTTAAATATTTAGAAATTCGACTTCATCCATTGGAAAATTTTGTTCATTTCTGTTCTGACAGTTTCAGCCCCACCTGCCACCTCAATGATGGGGATGAGGTGGTCTGCGACCAGTGTGCCCCAGGATACTCAGGAGCTTGGTGTGAGAGGTACTCTGCATCCACTGGCTTCAAAATGCTGTGTTCACATTTTCAAAATTGAATATAAATTCTATGTGTTTGTTTTTAAATGCATAGTTAAGTGTGGTTTTGGAGTTTTGATGCATAATTGTTATTTCATAGAATCACTGAGAAAAATCAATATTTCATGTTTTAAAATTAATGTTAAACCTTGCTGGGAATTTTTTAAGAACGGTACTCTTTTCCTGGCTAATGTGAGTTCTCATCAAGAACAATAGGCTGGGCATGGTGGCCCACACATGTAATGCCAGCATTTTGGGAGGCCGAGGCAGGCGGATCACCTAAGGTTAGAAGTTCGAGACCAGCCTGACCAACATGGTAACACCCCGTCTCTACAAAAATACAAAAAAAAAAAAAAAAAAAAGGCTGGGCATGATGGCGGGTGCCTGTAAACCTAGCTACTTTGGAGGCTGAGGCAGGAGAATCAGTTAAACCTGGGAGGTGGAGGTTGCAGTGAGTGGAGATTGCACCATTACACTCTAGCCTGGGAGACAGAGTGAGACTCCGTCTCAAAACAACAACAACAACAACAAAAACAATAGGAAGCAGCAAGGAGTGGGTATCTGTGGTTCACACATTTGAATATTCCATTGTTCCCGGCTATTCTGGAGATGACAGGTGGTTTGGTTTAGTAGCTGTCTTCTGGCTTCTGAAAGCCAGTGCTGTTTTACCCATGTGTGCGCCTCAGTGCCCAGCTCTGGCCGAGCCTGTAGGAGGCTGTGTGGCATCTGGAGTGGTCAGGGGTGGGTCAGAGTTGGCTCTGGACACGGTTACACGTCCACTGGATTTATGCCTCATTTCATCCCTTCATCACGACAGGTGAAGGGGATCTGGGAATGCCTGAGTGTGGAGTCGCATCCCTTTCACAGTAAATCTCAGGGAACAGAGTCAGTCTGATTTACTGGCCACTCAGGGAGCCCCTGGACAGTGCGGTAAGGCCTTAAGTAATTGCATTTGTCTGATCCCGCTTTCAATCTTTGATACAGATGTGCAGATGGTTACTATGGAAACCCAACAGTGCCTGGCGAATCTTGTGTTCCCTGTGACTGCAACGGCAACGTGGACCCCTCGGAGGCTGGTCACTGTGACTCGGTCACCGGGGAGTGCCTGAAGTGCCTGGGGAACACAGACGGCGCCCACTGTGAAAGGTGTGCTGACGGCTTCTACGGGGACGCTGTGACAGCCAAGAACTGCCGCGGTGAGTGCGCGAGTGTGAAGTCAGGTTGGCTGCTTAGCGCCGTAGGAAGTCACATGTGTCACACAGGGCCCAGCCTAAGAAGTCACACTCTCTTGAGGGGTTACTTGCATTAATGCTGGGTCTCCGATCAAACATAGACCCACGACCCGGTTCTTCCCTGGCTACCCTATCTGGGCTTGGTTAGTCACAACCCGTAGGGGCCAGGCCTGGAAAGATGCAGCCTGCCACTCGAGCGGCCAGTGTGACCTGAGAGAGTTCTGGCTCTGCTCCCAGTGACTGAAATGAAAGTGGGGAAGCTCAGAGCCTGTCACATTCATAAGGGAGATGATTCAGGGGCTGCATGAGGCAGATGAGATTCCAAGATGAAGGGTGGGAAGTGGTAAGACTGTAACCCCAGAAACTACGTAAAGCACCGTGTGGTGCATCTTAGTCCTCTGTGCTGAAACTACCCGATCCCTGTGTCTCTCTGCTGAATTTGAGTCTTGAAATTACGGATCATGGAGAAAACTAGATTCTCCTATACAGCAGACGACCTGGCCGGAGGGATGATTCAGCCCTCAGATTTTGAAGCAGTGAAAGAACAAAACTGGCAATTATAAATTATTTTGAGTATTTCATATAAACGCCGGTCATACTATGGTATTACAATGTGGGGACACAAGAGGGCGCCAGCTATACAGAAAACGTACTTTCCCAGCCACACATGGAGAGATTGGAAATGTTTTATAGCCCTGGGCCAATCAGGCTGATCTCCAGCAGGTGGCCACCTTGACTGGCTATCATACCAGGATAATTATGATAACAGGATTTCTACAATGCTTCACAGTTTACAGAATGTTTTTATCATTTTCATGTCATTTCTTTTCATCATTACTGCAAGCCTTGGTGATTCGTTCCTCCATTCATTCGTTGTTTATTAAGTGTCTGGTATTTCCCAGACACTATCCTAAGAACTGTGACAGGTAGTTGGGAAATTGTGGTTCAAATCTACTGGGAAGCTACACATGATGATGGTATGGGGAAAAAACATACCTGCAGATCCAGGCGTTGGAGTCTGACTAATGTGACTTTGATTCCAGGACCAACTGTGTGACATTGGGCTAATTTATTAGCCTCTCTGAGCCACTATTTTGTTATTCATAAAATGGACATAATTATATGTGTATATTAAGGCCTTTCTGAGAAGTCAGTGCGATAACATTTACAGTTCTAGACATGAAATAAATGGTAGCTATGATAATTACTAGTAATAAAGCAATCATTTTTATTATATTTTCACACCACTGCTGTCCAATAGAAATATAATGTAAACCACACATGTAATTTAAAATTTTTTAGTAGCCACATTTTTCAATAGTAAAAAGAAGTAGGTGAAATGTATTTTAATAATATATTTTACCTGAGCTGATATATTAAAAATTAGCATTTTGTCATGTGATCAGGTTTTAAATCTTATATTAAATAAGTTAAATGAGTATAATTTTTATATTGCAAGCTACTCCTGAGAATTAAAATATATATAAAGTACCTGGCTATTCAGTAATTGGCCTAAAATAATACTATTTTAAATTAGTACTATCTATAACATAAATACTATTTTAATTAAGAATTACTAATTAAATTAGTAATTAGTAATTACTGGCCAGGCACGGTGGTTCACACCTGTAATCTCAGCACTTTGGGAGGCCGAGGCCAGTGGATCACCTGAGGTCAGGAGTTCGAGACCAGCCTGGCCAACATGGCAAAACCCCATTTCTAATAAAAATGCAAAAATTATCTGGGTGTGGTGGTGAGTGCCTGTAATCCCAGTTACTCGGGAGCCTGAGGTGGGAGAATCACTTAAGCCTGGGAGGCGGAGGTGGCAGTGGACCGAGATTGTGCCACTGCACTCCAGCCTGGGTGACGGAGTGAAACCCCGTCTAAAAAAAAAAAAAAAGAATCACCTTAATAATTATTACTGCAGAGAGAGAACTAGTAATAGCTGTGTGACCTGTGGGAAGTTATCTAATCTTTCCAAGTTGTAGATTTTGTAGATTTCACACCAAAAATAGAGAACATTATTTTTATTTCACCTCCCTCCTTGGTTTGTGATGAAAGTACAAAGAAATACTGAATATGACAGGCACAGACTGACAGACACATCATACAGTGAATATGATTTTTTAAATTATCATCCATAGTTTGTATTGATCATACTTGCATTGAACTTTAAATATTCCCCAGAGAAAGGGGCAGCTTTACATGAAACATGGAGGGGAGACACACGAGAAGCAAGGAGGGCTGAAAAGTGGGCGTCCCTAATACGTCAGTAAGAGGGCGACACAGAAGGGAGAGGGAGGTCACAGGGTCCCTTCCACGGAGCCATGGGGTCAAAGGGGGACCGGAGTCTACTCCCTGAATTTGGTGCCTGGGAAATCCCTGGAGACTTTTGGGAGAACAGTTGTAGCCGACAAGGGGCCAGGAAGACACTATGCAAAAGTTGGATTGAACAGACGTGCCAGGGAGGTGGATGTTCCGATGGAGGGTCAAGGGGAGGGGGTGTCTTGTGTTTGATGGGGTCGGTAGAGAAGGATGTGCTGGGGAATTAGCAGTAGGGTCTGCACAGTCCAGCTATGGGTTGACAGAGCAAGTCCCTGAAGGGCGCCAGTGAATGGGGCCTCCTGTGGGACTTCAGCGTTAAGGCCCCCACCCCAGGAAAACAGGTGGCCAGCCTGGCCTAAATCATGAAGGAGGCGAATCCCAGCACGTTTCCTCTGCTCTCGACCTTCCCATGTCCCGTGTCCAGCACTCTTGCTGCAGCCTCCAGGTTGTGTTTGGGCCTTCCATTATTTGTGAAGTTTTTCTCTCTTTTTTGTTATATTGTTATGTCATGACACACACTGTACATGTTCTGAGTCCACGCATTCATAAAGAGTGCCTGGGGGCCGGGCGTGGTGGCTCACGCCTGTAATCCCAGCACTTTGGGAGGCTGAGGTGGGCAGATCACGAGGTCGGGAGATCAAGACCATCCTGGCTAACACGGTGAAACCCCATCTCTACTAAAAATACAAAAAATTAGCTGGGCATAGTGGCGGGTGTCTGTAGTCCCAGCTACCTGAGAGGCTGAGGCAGGAGAATGGCGTGAACCTGGGAGGCGGAGCTTGCAGTGAGCCGAGATGGCACCACTTAGACGCCAACCTGGGCGACAGAGCGAGACTCGTCTCAAAACAAACAAACAAACAAAAAAAAAAACAAAAAAAGAGTGTCAGGCAACATATTAAATATTTTTTTTTTTTTTTTTTTTTGAGATGGAGTTTCACTGTTGCTCAGGCTGGAGTGCAGTGGCGCGATCTCGGCTCACTGCAACCTCTGCCTCCCAGGTTCAAGAGATTCTGCTGCCTCAGCCTCCCGAGTAGCTGGGATTGCAGGCATGTGCCACCACGCCTGGCTAATTTTTGTATTTTTAGTAGAGACGGGGTTTCACCATGTTGGTCAGGCTGGTCTTGAACTCCTGACCTCAGGTGATCTGCCCTCATTGTCCTCCCAAAGTGCTGGAATTACAGGCATGAGCCACTGCGCCCAGCCAACGTATTAAATATTCTAACTGAAGTGCTTATTGAGGGTTCCCCTGTGAATATTGATTAAATATATTTTGGACCCATAAGATTGTATCACTTGGCAAAGGTAGGGGCCTTTGTAGCTTTGTCAGTGTTGTAACTGTAGATAAAATGGAACCATCTGGCCTGAAACTACAAAGGACTTATGACTTAGAACTGGGATATATCGTATTTAATGAAAACTTCTTTTTCATTAAATTATGAAATATAATATTAATATGTACTTATTTAGATTACGTTTTAACTGAGCTTTAAAATATTAAATATGTGGCCAGGCACAGTGGCTCACGCTTGTAATCCCAGCACTTTGGGAAGCCGAGGTGGGAGGATCACGAGGTCAGGAGATCGAGACCATCCTGGCTAACATGGTGAAACCCCGTCTCTACTAAAAATGCAAAAAATTAGCCAGGCGCGGTGTCAGGCACCTGTAGTCCCAGCTACTCGGGAGGCTGAGGCAGGAGGATGGTGTGAACCCAGGAAGTGGAGCTTGCAGTGAGCCGAGATCGCACCACTGCATTCCAGCCTGGGCGACAGAGCGAGACACTGTCTCAAAAAAAAAAAAAAAGTATATATATATATATAAAAATATAAAATATGTACCTGAATGAAATCAGAGCAAATGGCTAAGTTGATTTTGAAAATCTTCATTGCATGTTTTTCACGGGAATTTGTAGCTTATTTGAAAAATGTCATGGAATTCATGAAATTGGTTAAGCGAATTTGTAATTATTGTCTTAATAGCTTCAATATGTTTTTCCTGTGATGGATCCTTCCACTATCCCTGTTTTAGTTTACTCTTCAGAAGAATGCCAGACTTCTAAAGCTATTGCCATAATACCATTTTTAGTTTTCTGATTTGAAACACTGAAAGTTGACATTGTTTTTTTCCTTTGGGGATGAAGGATCTTAGAACCATCCTCAGAAGTGAGGGTTAGTATGTCTTTGTGTGCATGTGTTTAGCCTGCGGATGCCATGCGAAAGGCTCCCATTCTGCCGTGTGCCATCTTGAGACCGGACTCTGCAACTGCAAACCAAACGTGACTGGACAGCAGTGTGACCAGTGTTTGGTAAGATGCATGTGACTGACACCTTAGCCTTGGTACAGAGGCGATTGAATCCATGACTCAGAAGGAGCTAAGTCCCCAAGTGTATTAGTCTGTTCTCATACTGCTGTAGAGATACTACCCAGGACTGGGGAATTATCAACAAAGGAGGTTTAATTGACTCACAGTTTCGCATGGTTGGGGAGGCCTCAGGAAACTTATAATCATGGTGGAAGGGGAAGCAGGCACCTTCTTTATAAGGCAGCAGGAGAGAGTGTGAGCATGTGAAGGAGGAACTGTCAACACTTATAAAACCATCAGATCTCATGAGCATTCACTATCATGAGAACAGCATGGGGAGCTGCCCCTATGATCAAATCACCTCTCTCCTTTGACACATGGGGATTACAATTCGATTTGAGATTTGGGTGGGGACCCAGAGTCAAACCATGTCACAAAGTGTGGCTGACAAGTGCTGTGCCTGTCTAGAGAGTGACGTTCACTATAAAGGGATGGGGATGGTGTCATGAATACTTTATGATTCTATGAAATACCCTGTGTGTGTTCTGGAACATACTAATATGAAGAGTCATTGATTCAAACATATGTTGGTTTCCACTGTCTCCCCCTTTGGTGAAACAGCATGGCTATTATGGGCTAGACTCAGGCCATGGCTGCCAGCCCTGCAATTGCAGCGTGGCAGGCTCCGTGTCAGATGACTGCACAGATGAAGGCCAGTGTCACTGCGTCCCAGGTGTGGCAGGGAAAAGGTGTGACAGGTGTGCCCATGGCTTCTACGCCTACCAGGATGGCAGCTGTACACGTAAGCCTTGATTTCCTTGTTTGAGACTTTATAGTCATTCTTGGACCTTTCCTTCGGCCCTCCCTCTACTTCCAACTAATTTCGGTTAAGTGCATTTACTTTTTCTCTTCTTTCCCTGGAGGATTTCATACCTTTTTTCTGGTTTCTGATCCCTATCAGGGTACAAGCCTAAGTTTTGGTCATGGCTCTGCCACCTGCTAATTGTGGGAGCTTAGATTCGTTACTTAACTTCGCTTGGCCTCAGTTTCCTCATTTGTAAAATGGGGATGCTAATGAGAATCTGCATTGAGAAGTTAGTGTAAGTGTTCTATATAGTCTTCAGCATGGCTTTGGGCCTGCAGTAAGTAAATATTGGCTCCCTCTGTGATCAGCTAGTGAGGGCCTTTTCACTCTTTTCTCTGTTTCCCCTGTCCTGTCCCCATTTTCCCTCTTCCCCCAGCATCTCCTGAGATGGAGGGCTGGACCCCTCCATGAGGACATGGAGCGGTCTTCAGAATTGTGAGGCATCTTTTAGGAGGGAGAAGAATGGCTTGGACTCTTCATAAAAGGGAAAGAACAGCGTCAGCTCTTAGCCCTTTAATGACGTCACCCAGATCTGTAACACAGCCTTCATCTTTATTCCAGCCTGTGACTGCCCACACACTCAGAATACCTGCGACCCAGAAACTGGAGAGTGTGTCTGCCCCCCTCACACACAGGGTGTGAGGTGTGAAGAATGTGAGGATGGGCACTGGGGCTATGATGTGGAGATGGGGTGCCAGGTGAGCGCTGTCATCCACGCTTTTGCGTAACTGAGAGTTGCTTTGCTGTAGCAAGTTGCAGGCCTTTTCTTCTATATGTTTTCTGGACTTTAATCTGTTGAATAGCTTTGTGGGTTTAAAAAAAAAAAACAACTCAATATGGGCCAGGCACAGTGGCTCACACCTGTAATCACTGCACTTTGGGAGGCTGAGGCAGGAGGATCGTTTGAAGCCAGGAATTCACGACCAGCCTGGGCAACAAAGCAAAACCCTGTCTTTGCAAAAAATAGCGATTAAAAAAAAAAAAAAAAACGTAGCCTGGTGTGGTGGCACATGCCTGTGGTCCCAGCTACTTGGGAGACTGAGGCAGGAGGATCACTTGAGCTTAGGGATCCGAGGCTGTAGCGAGCTGTGATCGCACCACTGCACTTCAGCCTGAATGACAGAAAAAGACTCTATCTTAAAAATCAAAAACAAAACAATACACCTCAGTGCAGATGAGAGGGGTCAACGTGGAAGACCCGACACCCTTAAGACACCTTATTCTAGGTTTTCTTCAAGAACCTAGTTGTTACACTGATGGTTAGAAAATCCGAAAACTGGCCGGGCACAGTGGCTCACGCCTGTAATCCCAGCACTTTGGGAGGCTGAGGCGGGCAGATCACAAGGTCAGGAGATCGAGACCATCCTAGCTAACACGATGAAACCCTGTCTCTACTAAAAATACAAAAAAAATTGGCCGGACGTGGTGGCAGATGCCTGTAGTCCCAGCTACTTGAAAGGCAGAGCCAGGAGAATGGCGTGAACTCGGGAGGCAGAGCTTGCAGTGAGCCAAGGTTGGGCCACTGCATTCCAGCCTGGCTGTCTCAAAAAAAAAAGAAAATCCAAAAAATATTTTAGTGTCCTTTAAATATATTATGCAATGTATACTATCTTCCAAGATAAAGTAATAAGTCTCTTTATTGGGGGTTTATGTCCAAACTATGAGGCCTCCAGTTTTCTATGTAGTCTTCTTCAGTTAAATTTGGGTTTGTGTTTTGGAAACAAGAGGAAATTACCTTTTTTTTTTTTTTTGAGACAGGATCTTGCTCTGTCACCCAGGCTGGAGTACAGTGGCACCATCAAAGCTCACTGCATCCTTGACCTCTTGGGCTCAAGCAATCCTCCCGCTTCAGCCCCCCAAGTGGCTGGTACTACAGGCATGTGCCATCATGCCCAGCTAATTTTTTGATTATTTGTAGAGACGGAGTCTCACTATGTTGCCCAGGCTGGTCTCAAACTCCTGGGCTCAAGTGATCTTCCCACCTCTGCATCCCAGAGTGCTGTAATTACAGTCATGAACCACTGTGCCTGGCCTGATTTCTACAGTAATTTTGTGGGACTTGTTTTGACCGAGTAGATTTAATTGCACTTCACAATTTTGGCCCCATGCGCATGTGCCACCAAGATGCACAAATGTCCAGCAACACAATGCCTATCTCCTGTTGGCACACGGCAAAGTGAATCCATGGAGCAGTAGCAAGAGAGAGATGGTTCATTTGTAGATCTTCCCCACGTGTAGTGTTTTCCTGTCATTCAAATATGTGCGTACTTGGAGGCATCAAATCTGTCTTTTTATTGAGTTGGTTTTCCTGTCTCTCAGGCCTGCAACTGCAGTCTCGTGGGGTCGACTCATCATCAGTGTGACGTGGTCACCAGCCGTTGCCAGTGCAAGTGGAAATTTGGTGGCTGGGCCTGTGATCAGTGCTCCTTGGGTTACAGAGACTTTCCCGACTGTGTTCCCTGTGACTGTGACCTGAGGGGGACGTCGGGGGATGCCTGCGACCTGGAGCAGGGTCTCTGCGGCTGTGCAGAGGAAACCGGGGACTGCCCTTGCAAGGTATTTACCATCCATCTTCCTCCTCCTTCCTCTCTCTGGCTCCTCATCATGACTCTTGGGCTTTGACTACTTACCTCAGCAACCAGGTTTTCGATGCTTTTCCTAGTGACTTCACACTGCCTTCCGCATCTGAGTTCAGAGTCTCTGGTGCTCCACTAGAGCGATGGATGAGTTTTGAAATTGAATTTTTACTGTTACAAGTGTCAGATGATGGAACCGATTTGAAAACTGCCCTGAGTTTTTGGTCATATATCCCGGAGGCTGAGTGGCTGTGTGTTTTGAGTATGCAGGTGAAGCAGGTGTCTCAGGGCTTTGGGATTTGTGATGTGATCCCTGTGAGGTTATTGGGCTCCCGTAGGTGCCGGCCACACTGAAGGAAATCAGGGTTTATTATTTTCCCAAGAGGTAAGATTTCAATGTCATTGTAAGTTTTGTGTATTTCCGTTAGTTTTCCCAATGTGCTTTGCTATTAGGAGGTCAGAGCCACCTCCTCTGGTCCTTTTCCCATGGATGGTGAGATGGGAGCCCTCTGGCTTGATGATGGTAATGGGCTGATGGGTGACTGGAGATGAGAAGGAAAACTCATGTAGATACCATGGCCTGGGAGTAATAGAAGCATCAGTCTCCCTGTTTTCGGCCTTATTTATTTATTTATTTATTTAGAGATGGAGTCTCACTCTGTCACCCAGGCTGGGGTGCAGTGGCACAATCTCGGCTCACTGCAACCTCTGCCTCCTGAGTTCAAGCAATTCTCCTGCCTCAGCCTCCCGAGTATTTGGGACGACAGGTGCCCACCACCGTGCCTGGCTAAATTTTTGTATTTTTAGTAGAGATAGGGTTTCACCATGTTGGCCAGGCTGGTCTCAAACTCCTGACCTCAGGTGATCCGCCCGCCTCAGCCTCCCAAAGTGCTGGGATTACAGGTGTGAGCCCCCACACCTGGACTCTGCCACATCTTATGATAACAGCTGTGATGACAGATGAGTGGAGCAGCAGGCCGTGTCTTAATAATCACCTGGGCCAGGTGCGGTGGCTGATGCCTGTAATCCCAACACTTTCGAAGGCCGAGGCGGGTGAATCACCTGAGGTCAGGAGTTCGAGACCAGCCTAGCTAACGTGGCAAAACCCCATCTCTACTAAAAATACAAAATTAGCCGGGCATGGTGGTGGGCACCTGTAATCCCAGCTACTCGGGAGGCTGAGGTGGGAGAATCACTTGAACCCGGGAGGTGGAGGTTGCAGTGAGCCGAGATTGCACCACTGTTCTCCAGCCTGGGTGACAGAGCGAGACTCCGTCTTAAATAATAATAATAATAATACCTGCCAGTGGCTCTCATGCCCGGGGTTCATCAGAATCACCTGGGGACTCGAGGCAGCTTCCAGAATTGTCACAGATGTTCTCATCAGGGAATCTGTATTTTCCAAAAGCTTCCAGAATGATTCTGATAATCATCTGCGTTTGAGAATCACTGATTGGATCTTTGAGAAAACTGACACGCAGAGAGCTCAGGGCCTGGCTAAAGGAAACTGATGTTTGTGCATCTATAATTACTTTTAAAATTATGTTTGTGTTTTGTTTTGTTTCTATTTGTTCAGAAATCACATCTCTTTTTTAGGCAAAAACAAGTCCGTTATTTGTTTCCCTTTAGGAGAATGTCTTTGGCCCTCAGTGCAACGAGTGTCGAGAGGGCACCTTTGCCCTCCGCGCGGACAACCCCCTGGGCTGCAGCCCCTGCTTCTGCTCCGGGCTGTCCCACGTCTGCTCAGAGCTGGAGGGCTACGTGAGGACCCCAGTAAGTCACACACAGCAAAGACGCTCTGCCTCTTCCCTTGGGAGGAGGGTGGGGGTGGGACACACAGCCAAGTGTTCACATTCAATTTTGCTTTTATGGCATCAGAAATTCTAGGAAGCAATTTGGGTTAGAACATGGATCAGAGCTCAGCTTCTGCTGGCCGAGGAGGTAAATGGAGCTTGAACTAAAGGCTGTCCATGTTGTTTCTTAGCTAATCTATGAAAAGCTTTCACTGGAGATAAGATAGAACTGCAAAATCTTAACCATCTTCTGCATATCATCGAACATTTCCCCAGTGCAGCAACAGTTTGGCCTTAAATGCAGTAGTTTAAAACGCTTTCAGTTCATTTTCATCCAGATGTTTAGTTTAAAGGAAAAGTCTTTACTGTTTCTGTTTTAATAATGAAGCTGTTTCATCTGTGAAACAATGATGGAGTCTAAAGGATGAAACTGGAGTGGAAAGTTCGTATTTTGAAGTGCACTTTCCCTCCCTTTTGTGGTTTAGGTAACGCTGGGCTCCGATCAGCCTCTTCTGCGTGTGGTTTCTCAGAGTAACCTGAGGGGCACGACTGAGGGGGTTTACTACCAGGCCCCCGACTTCCTGCTGGATGCCGCCACCGTCCGGCAGCACATCCATGCAGAGCCGTTTTACTGGCGGCTGCCGCAGCAGTTCCAGGGAGACCAGGTGAGGTGCACACCCAGCCGAGAGCCAGTCCCAGTCCGCGCTTCCTGGGACATATGGAAATCGTTTAAAATCACCATAGTCTGGGCCGGCCTGGCATTTAAAGAAGTGGTTATTAATTTCCTCTTTTAAGTGAGGTCAGGGAAGTTTAATGCTTATAAAAATCTTGTCAAGTATATGGTTCCTTAAAATTTTTCATTAATTTTAAAAGTTCACATTATATTAATTTGGTTCACATAATATAATGTTCACATAATATAATGTTTTGGTTCACATAATATAATGTTCACATAAAAGTTCACATTATATTAATTTGGTTCTTCCTAAAGCAGTCATTCAACAAACATATACAGTTGTTTGTCACTTAACAATGGAGAGACATTCTAGGGGAATGTGTCATTAGGTGCGAATGTTAATATCATAATCTCATGAGACCATGGTCGTATATGTGGTTTGTCATTGACTGAAATGTCATTACGCGGTGTGGGACTGGACTGTGTTTACTAATATGCCCGTGGTGCAAACCTAGGTGCTATGGCCTGGGAGTCCCTTTTCAAGAAATTATCACTCATTTGGGGCAGGGCGCGGAACTACTACAAAAGATCATGAAAGGCATCACTTGGATTTTTGTTTATATAAACATTGGAGTCTGTGTATGAATTCACCCTGATCTTTACAATTTGCAAATATGCATCCAGTGCTCCTGGAGATAGAGAAATTTTTAATTTAAAGGAGCTTGAAAATAATTTGCATCTTTACCACCTTGATTTGTTATTTTGGAGCTCACTTTTGTTTGTATTCTCAAGAGGAACTATGTAACTTAGGTCAACTTAATAATCCATAATTAAATGGAATTAGAAGGAAACCAAATCCAGACAACATGTTTCACGCATGTATTTTTAAGAGACAAGATTTCTCTCATATGGTGGTAGGCTTGCAATAAACTGTTTTTAAGCAAAAACTTTGTCAGAGAAGTAAACAACACTTTGTTATTTGATAGCTCATGGCCTATGGTGGCAAACTGAAGTACAGCGTGGCCTTCTATTCTTTGGACGGCGTTGGCACCTCCAATTTTGAGCCTCAAGTTCTCATCAAAGGTGGTCGGACCAGAAAGCAAGTCATTTACATGGATGCACCAGCCCCAGAGAATGGAGTGAGGCAGGAACAAGAAGTAGCAATGAGAGAGGTGAAAATGGGATGTTTTCATATAAGTTCCTTAAAGACATTGACTTTGCTATGGATGTAGTGAAAGATGAAAGCCATTAATAAGAGAATGAGCGGCCGGGTGTGGTGGCTCACACCTGTAATCCCACCACTTTGGGAGGCCGAGGTGGGTGGATCACCTGAGACCAGCCTGTCCAACATGGTGAAAGAGACCAGCCTGTCCAGTTGAGACCAGCCTGTCCAACATGGTGAAACCCCGTCTCTACTAAAAATACAAAAATTAGCCAGACATGGTTGCGCACGCCTGTAGGCCCAGCTCCTTGGGAGGCTGAGATGGGAGAATCGCTTGAACTCAGGAGGCAGAGGTTGCAGTGAGCCGAGATTGCGCCACTGTACTCCAGCTTGTGCAACAGCGAAACTGTCTCAAAAAAAAAAAAAAAAAAAAGAGAGAGAGAGACTGAGCAAGAAGACCCTGGGATCAAATTTCCAGTGGGATTAGCAGGATTTCCAAAAACAATTTGAATTTCAAATTCTCAAGAAATGTATATTAGGCATATGTCAGTTTAGTGGGCACTGCACCTTAAATTCTTTATCTTGGCATACTAATTTCAACCTGCATGGAGATAGTGGTACAGGAGACTTTGGACTTGCTCAGATTTGGGAAGTGTCTATTCTCCCAGCAGATGTTTACTGGATGTTCGCTGTGTGGCTGGCACTGCCTTAGGTAATGCGTGTCTATTGATAAATGGGACTGACCCTGCACCTGCCTGTGGAGGTTTCAGGAGGTCTTTGTCAGTTACATTCAGTGGCATGCACAGAACATGGCTCATTTCTGGAGAAATTTATAAAAGAATTTATTCTTTATAAGTTTTATGCCTGTCAGAATTTGGCCTCTGAGCTTAAATTAATGTGTTTCTCATTCTACAGAATTTTTGGAAATATTTTAACTCTGTTTCGGAAAAACCTGTCGCGCGAGAGGATTTTATGTCTGTCCTTAGCAATATTGAGTACATCCTCATCAAGGCATCATATGGTCAAGGATTACAGCAGAGCAGGTACTTGGAGCTTCTACAATTTTGACCGTTATTTTCATATTTGAAAGCAAACTGAAAGAATTTGACTCATTCCACTTCCATTACCTACTATTTTTATTAATACATGTAGTTCAGTTCCTTATCAAAACATTGTTAAATATTAATATCATTATGGAATGTGTGAGTTATAACTTAAAGTATCCACCTAGCATGCTAATGTCGATATAAAATATAAGGACATAATGGTGGAATCTTGGCTGAAGATAAAATGCAAAAAAAAAAAAGAAACAATTGCGATTTCTGTCTGTGAAAACTGAAATGCCCATGTCTTCATAATGATGTATAAAGAATGCTGTCACCAACTCATCTAATACTTTAGCCCATAAAGAAAGCCGTTAAGTCTTGGCCAAATCGGCACTTCAAGAGGTCTTTTAGGTGTACTTCTGTCACATTATTTTTAAATTCTTAAATGTCTAAAATATGTCATGACAGTACTAATGTGCTTTAAGACATTTCACTTATCATCACAAGTGGGAACTACTCCAAACAGGGAAGGAAGCTCTGGTTTCATATATATGCAAATATTAGGTCATGTGCTATGTTTCTAGAAAGTTTTTCAAATGTTAGCATTTCCTCTCTTCTTAACATGATGGCTGCACAGAATCTCAGACATTTCAATGGAGGTTGGCAGAAAGGCCGAAAAGCTGCACCCAGAAGAAGAGGTTGCATCTCTTTTAGAGAATTGTGTCTGTCCTCCTGGCACTGTGGGATTCTCGTGTCAGGTAGGGAGACTCTAGTCAAAATCCATCTCCTTGTTATAGCAACTCCAAGAGACGAACAGAACTTATGTGTATATACTATATCATTTTTTCTCTTTTTGAATTAAAAAGAAATCAATTTTGGTAAAATGTACATAACAAAATCTGCCATCTTTGCCATTCTTTGGTGTACCATTTAGTCGTGTTAAGTACAGTTACCTCATTGTACAACTGTCACTACTGTCATTCTCAGAGCTTTTTATCATCCCAAATGCAAACTCTGCACTCATTAAACACAAGCTCCCCATTTCCTCTCTCTGCAGTCCCCCACAACCACCACTCTTCTTTTGGTCTCTATGTATTTGACCACTGTAGGGCCCACTTCTATAATATATGTAATACATGGCGCCTGCCTGTAATCCCAGCTACTCAGGAGGGTGAGACAGGAGAATCACTTGAACCCGGAGGCAGAGGCTGCAGTGAGCCGAGATCGAGCCATTGCACTCCAGCCTCAGTGACAGAGAGAGACTCCGTCTCGAAAATAAATAAACAAAATAAGTGGAGTAATACAGAATTTGTCTTTTTGTGAATGGCTTGTTTCACTTAGCATAATGTCCTCAAGACTCATTCATGTTGTAGCATGTGTCAGAATTTCCCTCCTTTTTAAGGCTGAATAATATTCCATTGTATATACATGCCACATTTTGCTTATTCATTAATCTGTCACGGAATAAACTTGGGTGGCTTCCCCGTCTTGGCTATTGT
The DNA here is from genome assembly GCF_009764315.1 of Trachypithecus francoisi. Classification (NCBI taxonomy): domain Eukaryota; kingdom Metazoa; phylum Chordata; class Mammalia; order Primates; family Cercopithecidae; genus Trachypithecus; species Trachypithecus francoisi. The sequence continues at coordinate 41,845,606 of NW_022681464.1, read as the reverse complement.
GAATAATGCTGCTATGAGCATAGGGGTTCAAATATCTCTTTGAGATTCTGCTTTCGTTTCTTTTGGATGTGTACCCAAAAGTCGACTTGCAAAATCACATGGTACTTGAATTTTCCATCTTTGGAGAGATGGAAATGGTATAGCTGCTGGTTTTTACTGTACCATTTTACATTCTCACCAGCAGTATACGGGGTTCCAGTTTCTCACCAACACTTGTTAGTTTCTGTTTTTTGTTTTTTGTGTTTTTTTTTGATAGTTGATACCCTGACAGGTGTGAGGTGGTGTCACCTTGTGTGTTTTCATTTGCATTTCTCTGATGATAGAGATGTTGAACTTCTTTTCATATACCTGTTTGCCATTTGTATGTCTCCTTGGGAAAAATGTCTATTCAAGTCCTTCACTCACTATTTAATCAGACTTTTTTGTCCTCCCTTTTGCATCCCCTCAGGACTGTGCCCCTGGGTACCACAGAGGGAAGCTCCCAGCAGGGAGTGGCAGGGGACTGCGCCCTCTGGTTGCTCCTTGTGTGCCCTGCAGTTGCAACAACCATAGTGACACCTGTGACCCCGACACCGGGAAGTGTCTGGTATGCTGGTTTGTGGGGGTGTTTGCCTGAGTTTAGAAGTAAAGTGGATGCTGAGTGTCAGATTTCTGGTCAAAGTCATAGCTGTGCCTTGGTTTAGTGAGAGGTTAGCTAAATGTAAAATATAAATGTATTTCTTTAAGAAAGGAATAGCTTAGTGGTTCTGACCTTATCAGTGGAAATTCTTTTATAAATTTTACTTTCTTGATGAATTTATCTGTGGGCATCAATTTGGGAATTACAGTCATGCACCAAATAATGACATTTCCATCAACAGTAGATCACATATAGGACAGTGGTCTGATAAGACTATAACACTGTATTTTTACTGTACCTTTTCTATGTTAGATATAGTTAGATGCACAAATATTTACTGTTGTGTTGCAGTTGCCTACCATATGGCCTAGGCGTGTAGTAGGCTGTGCCATCTAGGTTTGTGTAAGTGCACTCTATGATGTTCACACAATGACAGAATCAGCTAGGGATGCGTTTCTCAGGAAGTATCCCCATCTTTAAGTGACGCATGACTGTAGTTGCATGCTTTGTTTTTAATTGCAGTACTGGTTGCCGTAGTCAAAATAGATGAGATATATGATGAAGTTTGGGGACTCACGTGGGAATTTTAAAATAAGTTAATGCCAGTGTTGAAAATGTATTTCTCTGTGTAAAATATTGCCCTCTCCTTGCATTTTTAAAAAAATGCATATTCTCTAGGGGATGATAGCAGCACATTATTCACATGTTAGTGTGTGTTTGCTTCTCAGCCACCTTCTCCTAGGCCAAGACTGGTCTTGGGGGCTGGGCGTAGTGGCTCACGCCTGTAATCCCAGCACTTTGGAAGGCCGAGGCAGGCAGATCACGAGGTCAGGAGGTCGAGACCATGCTGGCTAACATGGTGAAACCCCATCTCTACTGAAAATACAAAAAATTAGCTGGGCGTGGTGGCGGTGCCTGTAATCCCAGCTACTCAGGAGGCTGAGGCAGGAGAATGGCACGAACCCAGGAGGCGGAGCTTGCAGTGAGCTGAGATTGCACCACTGCACTCCAGCCTGGGCGACAGATTGAGACTCCGTCTCAAAACAGACAAACAAACAAACAAACAAAAAGATTGGTCTTAGGGACGCATGGAGAACTCTGACCACTGTCAATGACTAAGCGACCCAGACAGAAGCCTCGCAGTCCTGACTGAAGACAAACTCCTGTGCCCGTGATTTAGCTTAAGCCAGTGAGGCAGATAACAAAATGATCTGATACTTGTTTCCTGCTCCTGAAGGCTCCTGCTTTACAATAACTCAGGTGGAAGCATTGATTACTGGTAGAAATTGTTCAAAGATTAACTTGCCTTGCGTAAAATAACGCATTGAAGGGAAATGCGCTGCCCACCAAGGACACACCCGAAGCCTTGGAGATCCTGGGTGTGGCCCAATCACAAGGAAACACTGGAGCCAAAACAGAGGAGTTAGGACTGCGGGCTCCCGACCTGCCTCCCACCACATTTTGATTCTGGTTTTCCCTCTTTTTACAGATCTGTATTCTGTGTTTGTCCCTAGGGACTTCTTCATTCATGGTCACCACTTACTGACAATTCCTGTCACTGAAACCCACTATAAACAAAAACTGGTGTCTGGGCTTAGAGGATGGGATTTCAGGGTTGCAATGGTCCTTCCATTCTTGTCAGAGTCACTTCAGATCTTTTTTTTTTTTTTTTTTTTTTTGAGATGGAGGCTCGCTCTGTCACCCAGGCTGGAAAGCAATGGCAACATCTATCTGCCTCCTGGCTTTAAGCGATTCTCCTGCCTCAGCCTCCTGAGTAGCTGGGATTACAGGCGCCTGCCACCATGCCCAGCTAATTTTTGTATTTTTAGTAGAGACAGCGTTTCACCATGTTGGCCAGGCTGGTTTCGAACTCCTGACCTCAAATGATCCGCCTACCTTGGCCTCCCAAAGTGCTGGGATTACAGGCATGAGCCACCACCCCTGGCTATCCCTTCAGATGTGAAGTCTGAACTGTAACAGCCATGCCAGGCAGTAATTTAGTGTACATTTTACACACCTGCAACAATGGGGAGCTCACTCCCATAACAGCTGAGCTCATCTTTGGGCAGCTCTGATTCTTCCTGAAGCCGGTGCCCCTGGACCATGCATCTGTTGGTGCATCTGTTGGTGGTGGGATCTTAACAAATACCTTGCAAAACTACTTGATCAAATCCCTCTTTCCCGTGTCTGAAGGCCCTGAGTCTTCAACCTTCCAAGTCACACACCCTCACATGGAGGCCAGATGGAGTGGTCATGGGTCCATTCACCAGTCTGGGGTGTGCATGTCACTGTCTGTCTTTGGTATCCTGCCCTGAGCCTAATGCCTTTGCTCCCGGAGTCGATGGGAGCATCTCTCCTTGACTCAAGGTGCTGTGTCTCCACAGCACAGCCTGGACAGGGTAGTCATGTCCGCCCTGCCACTGCTGCCTCACAGCATTGATTAGACACAAGACCCTTGCACTCTTCTCACCAATATAGTGCCTCCGTCCCTTCCTCCTTGCTGTTTGAGCCCAGGACCTTCCCTTCCGTCCTCAGTGTTTCAGATCCTTTTGTGGTTCAGTGCAATTCATTTCCCTTCAACATAATCTCCTAAGCACTCCCTCTGTATTTATTGTACAGGTAGATATAAAGACCGTTTTGGATCTGATTTTGTCATTAGTATATAGGATGTTCAGGTCACTGGGCGTTTGGTGTTACCATAAAAATGATTGACTGGGGCCGGGCGTGGTGACTTACACCTGTAATACCAGCACTTTGGGAGGCTCAGGCAGGCGGATCACCTGAGGCCGGGAGTTTGAGACCAGCATGACCAACATGGAGAAACCTCGTCTCTACTGAAAATACGAAATTAGCTGGGCGTGGTGGCGCATGCCTCTAATCCCAGCTACTCGGGAGGCTGAGGCAAAAAAATGGCTTGATCCCAGCTATTCAGGAGGTAGAGGTTGTGGTGAGCTGATACCATACCATTGCACTCCAGCCTGGGCAACAAGAGTGAAACTCTATGTCACACACAAAAAAAAGTGATTGATTGGAAGTATGACTTGGAAGGGGCTGGGGAGACAGAAGACAAGGGCAGTCGGTAGCTTGGGAGCTTCTCTTCCTGGTTACCCACTCCCTACCACTGCCTTCTGGGAGATACGACTAAACCTTTTTACATCAGTGAAAAATTGGCAGGCATTCTCTGTGCATTTCCCATAGCAACGAGTTCAGCCCACACTTGAGTTCTCATCAGGGGGTCCGTATTTCCTGGCCACTCTTGGGGCAGCTTGTCTTTGCTTCTCTAGGGAGCCCAGAGTCCGTCGTGTGTCAGGGGGAGCTGGTGTTAGCTGTGGAAAACCTGAAAATCTTCAATTCTCTCTCATCGTCTAATATTTATTCCCTGTCAAGTTTAGGCCATGCCATTAACACATATCTTTAACACATTTACTTTTCAAGAGAGAGATTACAAATTTTACTTCTAAAGAGAGATCACTTTGAGAGGTCAGGTAGATCCCAGTAAAATTTGTCCTCATCAGGGAAAAAAATAGGAATAGAACTTTAAAATGAAAAATACTAGAATTTTAAAAACATTTAAATGAACTTAAAATAGTCTTTTTTTAACATGTAAAAATATGTCTTTCTGTATCACCTCTCACTGCCGAGGATAAAAGTGTGAGTCAGCCTGGGAGTTTGCTCAGGGGTTCCTCAGCGATCCTGGTTTTTCTACTCAGCTGCATCAGACATGGAATCTTGTGGCCAGGGACTGAGTAAATAGAGATGAATTGAGCAAATGCCAATTTCAAATTGGAATCAGATGGCAAGAACTGCTTGTCCTTTTAGCTTTAAAAATGTGTACCCTTGAGGGGCAGAGCAAGATGGCCGAATAGGAGCAGCTCCAGTCTCCAACTCCCAGCGCGAGCGACACAGAAGACCGGTGATTTCTGCGTTTTCAACTGAGGTACTGGGGTCATCTCGCTAGGGAGTGCCGGACAATCGGTGCTGGTCAGCTGCTGCAGCCTGACCAGCGTGAGCTCAAGCAGGGCGAGGCATCGCCTCACCTGGAAGCGCAAGGGGGAAAGGAATCCCTTTTTCCTAGCCAGGGGAACTGAGACACACAACACCTGGAAAATCGGGTAACTCCCACCCCAATACTGCGCTTTAAGGAAACAGGCACACCAGGAGAATATATCCCACACCTGGCCGGGAGGGTCCCACACCCACGGAGCCTCCCTCACTGCTAACACAGCCATCTGCGGCGATCTATCCGCAAGGCAGCAGCGAGGCTGGGGGAGGGGCGCCCGCCATTGCTGAGGCTTAAGTAGGTAACAAAGCCGCTGGGAAGCTCGAACTGGGTGGAGCTCACAGCAGCTCAAGGAAGCCTGCCTGTCTCTGTAGACTCTACCGCTGTGGACAGCGCACAGCTGCAGCCCATTAGGGGAAAGAGCGGGGGCGGTGCAGACGCGAACGACTCTGTCTGACAGCTTTGGGGAGAGCCGTGGATCTCCTAACGCGGAGGTTGAGATCCGAGAACGGACAGACTGCCTGCTCAGGTGGGTCCCTGACCCCTGAGTAGCCTAGCTGGGAGACATCCCCCACTAGGGGCAGTCTGACACCCCACACCTCACAGGGTGGCGTCACCCCTGAGAGGAAACTTCCAAAGAAAGAATCAGACAGGTACACTCGCTGTTGAGCAATATTCTATCTTCGGCAACCTCTGCTGCTGATACCCAGGCAAACAGGGTCTGGAGTGGACCTCAAGCAATCTCCAACAGACCAACAGACAGTCCTTCTGACTGTCAGACGGAAAACTATCAAACAGGAAGGACACCTATACCAAAACCTCATCCGTACGTCACCATCATCAAAGTCCAGAGACAGATAAAACCACAAAGATGGGGAAGAAGCAGGGCAGAAAAGCTGGAAATTCAAAAAATAAGAGCGCATCTCCCCCTGCAAAGGAGCGCAGCCCATCGCCAGCAACGGATCAAAGCTGGTCAGAGAATGACTTTGACGAGATGAGAGAAGAAGGCTTCAGTCCATCAAACCTCTCAGAGCTAAAGGAGGAATTACGTACCCAGCGCAAAGAAACTAAAAATCTTGAAAAAAAAGTGGAAGAATTGACAGCTAGATTAATTAATGCAGAGAAGATCATAAACGAAATGACAGAGATTAAAACCATGACACGAGAAATACGTGACAAATGCACAAGCTTCAGTAACCGACTCGATCAACTGGAAGAAAGAGTATCAGCGATTGAGGATCAAATGAATGAAATGAAGCGAGAAGAGAAACCAAAAGAAAAAAGAAGAAAAAGAAATGAACAAAGCCTGCAAGAAGTATGGGATTATGTAAAAAGACCAAATCTACGTCTGATTGGGGTGCCGGAAAGTGAGGGGGAAAATGGAACCAAGTTGGAAAACACTCTTCAGGATATCATCCAGGAGAACTTCCCCAACCTAGTAGGGCAGGCCAACATTCAAATTCAGGAAATACAGAGAACACCACAAAGATACTCCTCCAGAAGAGCAACTCCAAGACACATAATTGCCAGATTCACCAAAGTTGAAAGGAAGGAAAAAATCTTAAGGGCAGCCAGAGAGAAAGGTCGGGTTACCCACAAAGGGAAGCCCATCAGAATAACAGCAGACCTCTCGGCAGAAACTCTACAAGCCAGAAGAGAGTGGGGGCCAATATTCAACGTTCTTAAAGAAAAGAATTTTCAACCCAGAATTTCATATCCAGCCAAACTAAGCTTCATCAGTGAAGGAGAAATAAAATCCTTTACAGATAAGCAAATGCTTAGAGATTTTGTCACCACCAGGCCTGCCTTACAAGAGACCCTGAAGGAAGCCCTAAACATGGAAAGGAACAAGCAGTACCAGCCATTGCAAAAACATGCCAAAATGTAAAGACCATCGAGGCTAGGAAGAAACTGCATCAACTAACGAGCAAAATAACCAGTTAATATCATAATGACAGGATCAAGTTCACACATAACAATATTAACCTTAAATGTCAATGGACTAAATGCTCCAATTAAAAGACACAGACTGGCAAACTGGATCAAGAGTCAAGACCCATCAGTCTGCTGTATTCAGGAGACCCATCTCACATGCAGAGACATACATAGGCTCAAAATAAAGGGATGGAGGAAGATCTACCAAGCAAATGGAGAACAAAAAAAAGCAGGGGTTGCAATCCTAGTCTCTGATAAAACAGACTTTAAACCATCAAAGATCAAAAGAGACAAAGAAGGCCATTACATCATGGTAAAGGGATCAATTCAACAGGAAGAGCTAACTCTCCTAAATATATATGCACCCAATACAGGAGCACCCAGATTCATAAAGCAAGTCCTTAGAGACTTACAAAGAGACTTAGACTCCCATACAATAATAATGGGAGACTTCAACACTCCACTGTCAACATTAGACAGATCAACGAGACAGAAAGTTAACAAGGATATCCAGGAATTGAACTCATCTCTGCACCAAGCGGACCTAATAGACATCTATAGAACTCTCCACCCCAAATCAACAGAATATACATTCTTCTCAGCACCACATCGCACTTATTCCAAAATTGACCACATAATTGGAAGTAAAGCACTCCTCAGCAAATGTAAAAGAACAGAAATTATAACAAACTGTCTCTCAGACCACAGTGCAATCAAACTAGAACTCAGGACTAAGAAACTCAATCCAAACCGCTCAACTACATGGAAACTGAACAACCTGCTCCTGAATGACTACTGGGTACATAACGAAATGAAAGCAGAAATAAAGATGTTCTTTGAAACCAATGAGAACAAAGATACAACATACCAGAATCTCTGGGACACATTTAAAGCAGTGTGTAGAGGGAAATTTATAGCACTAAATGCCCACAAGAGAAAGCAGGAGAGATCTAAAATTGACACTCTAACATCACAATTAAAAGAACTAGAGAGGCAAGAGCAAACACATTCAAAAGCTAGCAGAAGGCAAGAAATAACTAAGATCAGAGCAGAACTGAAGGAGATAGAGACACAAAAAACCCTCCAAAAAATCAATGAATCCAGGAGTTGGTTTTTTGAAAAGATCAACAAAATTGACAGACCGCTAGCTAGACTAATAAAGAAGAAAAGAGAGAGGAATCAAATAGACGCAATAAAAAATGATAAAGGGGATGTCACCACCGACCCCACAGAAATACAAACAACCATCAGAGAATACTATAAATGCCTCTACGCAAATCAACTAGAAAATCTAGAAGAAATGGATAATTTCCTGGACACTTACACTCTCCCAAGACTAAACCAGGAAGAAGTTGAATCCCTGAATAGACCAATAGCAGGCTCTGAAATTGAGGCAACAATTAATAGCCTACCCACCAAAAAAAGTCCAGGACCAGATGGATTCACAGCTGAATTCTACCAGAGGTACAAGGAGGAGCTGGTACCATTCCTTCTGAAACTATTCAATCAATAGAAAAAGAGGGAATCCTCCCTAACTCTTTTTATGAGGCCAACATCATCCTGATACCAAAGCCTGGCAGAGACACAACAAAAAGAGAGAATTTTAGACCAATATCCCTGATGAACATCGATGCAAAAATCCTCAATAAAATACTGGCAAACCGGATTCAGCAGCACATCAAAAAGCTTATCCACCATGATCAAGTGGGCTTCATCCCTGGGATGCAAGGCTGGTTCAACATTCGCAAATCAATAAACGTAATCCAGCATATAAACAGAACCAAAGACAAGAACCACATGATTATCTCAATAGATGCAGAAAAGGCTTTTGACAAAATTCAACAGCCCTTTATGCTAAAAACGCTCAATAAATTTGGTATTGATGGAACGTACCTCAAAATAATAAGAGCTATTTATGACAAACCCACAGCTAATATCATACTGAATGGGCAAAAACTGGAAAATTCCTTTGAAAACTGGCACAAGACAGGGATGCCCTCTCTCACCACTCCTATTCAACATAGTGTTGGAAGTTCTGGCTAGGGCAATCAGGCAAGAGAAAGAAATCAAGGGTATCCAGTTAGGAAAAGAAGAAGTCAAATTGTCCCTGTTTGCAGATGACATGATTGTATATTTAGAAAACCCCATTATCTCAGCCCAAAATCTCCTTAAGCTGATAAGCAACTTCAGCAAAGTCTCAGGATACAAAATTAATGTGCAAAAATCACAAGCATTCTTATACACCAGTAACAGACAAGCAGAGAGCCAAATCAGGAATGAACTTCCATTCACAATTGCTTCAAAGAGAATAAAATACCTAGGAATCCAGCTTACAAGGGATGTAAAGGACCTCTTCAAGGAGAACTACAAACCACTGCTCAGTGAAATCAAAGAGGACACAAACAAATGGAAGAACATACCATGCTCATGGATAGGAAGAATCAATATCGTGAAAATGGCCATACTGCCCAAGGTTATTTATAGATTCAATGCCATCCCCATCAAGCTACCAATGACTTTCTTCACAGAATTGGAAAAAACGGCTTTAAAGTTCATATGGAACCAAAAAAGAGCCCGCATTGCCAAGACAATCCTAAGTCAAAAGGACAAAGCTGGAGGCGTCACGCTACCTGACTTCAAACTATACTACAAGGCTACAGTAACCAAAACAGCATGGTACTGGTACCACAACAGAGATATAGACCAATGGAACAGAACAGAGTCCTCAGAAATAATACCACACATCTACAGCCATCTGATCTTTGACAAACCTGAGAGAAACAAGAAATGGGGAAAGGATTCCCTATTTAATAAATGGTGCTGGGAAAATTGGCTAGCCATAAGTAGAAAGCTGAAACTGGATCCTTTCCTTACCCCTTATACGAAGATTAATTCAAGATGGATTAGAGACTTAAATGTTAGACCTAATACCATAAAAACCCTAGAAGAAAATCTAGGTAGTACCATTCAGGACAGAGGCATGGGCAAGGACTTCATGTCTAAAACACCAAAAGCAACGGCAGCAAAAGCAAAAATTGACACATGGGATCTAATTAAACTAAAGAGCTTTTGCACAGCTAAGGAAACTACCATCAGAGTGAACAGGCAACCTACAGAATGGGAAAAAATTTTTGCAACCTACTCATCTGACAAAGGGCTAATATCCAGAATCTACCAAGAACTCAAACAAATATACAAGAAAAAAACAAACAACCCCATCAAAAAGTGGGGAAAGGATATGAACAGACATTTCTCAAAAGAAGACATCCATACAGCCAACAGACACATGAAAAAATGCTCCTCATCACTCGCCATCAGAGAAATGCAAATCAAAACCACAATGAGATACCATCTCACACCAGTTAGAATGGCAATCATTAAGAAGTCAGGAAACAACAGGTGTTGGAGAGGATGTGGAGAAATAGGAACACTTTTACACTGTTGGTGGGATTGTAAACTAGTTCAACCATTATGGAAAACAGTATGGCGATTCCTCAAGGATCTAGAACTAGATGTACCATATGACCCAGCCATCCCACTACTGGGTATATACCCAAAGGATTATAAATTACTCTACTGCAAAGATACATGCACACGTATGTTTATTGCGGCACTATTCACAATAGCAAAGACTTGGAATCAACCCAAATGTCCATCTGTGACAGACTGGATTAAGAAAATGTGGCACATATACACCATGGAATACTATGCAGCCATCAAAAAGGATGAGTTTGCGTCCTTTGTAGGGACATGGATGCAGCTGGAAACCATCATTCTTAGCAAACTATCACAAGAAGAGAAACCAAACACCGCATGTTCTCACTCATAGGTGGGAACTGAACAATGAGATCACTTGGACTGGGGAAGGGGAACATCACACACTGGGGCCTATCATGGGGAGGGGGGAGGAGGGAGGGATTGCACTGGGGAGTTATACATGATATAAACGTCATGCACATGTACCCTAGAACTTAAAGTATAATAAAAAAAAAAAAAAAAAATGTGTACCCTTTTAATAGAAAGACAGTAGGTCCAAAGGATGATCTAAAGGTTAACTGGAAATGCCACATGGGGTGGCCCGTGCCTGTCGTCCCAGCTACTTAGGAGGCCGAGGCAGGAGGATCACCTGAGGCCAGGAGTTTGTGACCAGCCTGGGCAACATAGCAATCCCCTATCTGTACAAAAAACTTAAAAATTAAGCAAACGTGGTGGCATGTGCCTATGATCCCAGCTACTCAAGAGGCTGAGGCAGGAGGATCACTTGAACTTGAGCCCTGGAGGTCAAAGCTGCAGTGAGCTATGATTGCACCACTGCACTCCAGCCTGGGCAACACAGGGAGACCTCATCTCTTAAAAAAAATAAATAAATAAAATGACCTGAAAGTTAGTTGGTGATTGCAGTGATCGATCAGTGGCGCTCTAAAACCATGAGTTTTCTTCCCTCATTCTCTGTTTCCTAAATCGTCTATCCATTCTTCAGTTCCTTGCATGTGGTTGTTGAACCCTGACTATGTGCAAAACTGGTGCTTCAGGTTGTTTTTTGGGCCACTAAATACTTTAAAACTGTGTTTTAAGGTTCTGCAAACTGCTTTTAGGGCTCCTATGTCTATTTTCCTTGAGAAGAATATACTAGTAATTTCTTGGCTTTATTGGATGAATGCAGCCTTATGATGAATGAAAGCCCCAGAGCTGGAAATGTTTTCAGGATTTTAAGAATATGGAGGGAAATGCTCCCCTTATGTTTTTAAAAGCTCGCTGATATAAAACGTGGCAGTGCTTAGCTATTGCCAGATAAGAATGATTTCTAACAATCTCCCATTTTTTCCCTCTTCCTTTAAATGTGGGCTCCCAGAACTGCGGTGATAACACAGCAGGTGACCATTGCGATGTGTGTGCTTCTGGCTACTATGGGAAGGTGACTGGCTCAGCAAGTGACTGTGCTCTGTGTGTCTGTCCTCACAGCCCCCCTGCCAGGTGAGCCCCCACAGGTGCAGCTAGCATGCTGGGCTGCCCAGGGCTGCTTCCAGTTCAGCCTCAGTGGTCTGTGTTAATGAATATTCTCCTTTGGTTGCAAAAGGTTAATTTTAAGAAGAAGTGTTCATTCCCAAAAGCATTGGAAGAGAATTTTTTCAAAAGCAAAGCATCTGTGTTGGTACTGGATGTTTGGATGCAACCAATTAAGAAAGGACTTTTAGGTTTTGTTTTTTAAGACTCATTTTAGCCCACAGCGTATGTATCCAGTCTGCATGGAGATGAATTGTTATTAACTTTATTGATAATGATACAAAATAACCCAATTACCATTTAAGAGAATAGGATTAGAATTTATATAAGCTGGTTTATTCAGCACTAAGTGCTGAAATGCACATGGTGATAAAATTGGGACTAGTTTCTATCTTGTACTCATGATGTTTGTACAGAATTATCTGAATGCAAAAGGGAACCAGAAATTTTAAGTGAGAATTAGAATATCAAAGAATCCTCTTTGGTTCAAATGAAAATTATAATTCATCAATAATATTTTATTATCACTTAGAATAGTTGGCAAGGTATTGAACATATAAAGATCAAATGTTAACTTTTGGTATACTGCAGCAAAGTATTCCTTTTAATATTTGTCTGAATCTTCTGTTTTTTATTGCCTCCAAGTAAATGATGCCTGATGGTGAGTACCGAATGAGAGGCACTGTGTACACTTCCCTTGCAAGCTATGAAGCATCCTAAAATGTGTTGTTACTAGTGCTTATTTTTTATATTAAATCTATATATGTGGATTTTGACTTGTCAATTCCATTTCTGTAGTCTATGCTATAGAAATACTTTCGTGTGTGTAACGATGGATGTGTTTTAGCATTGCTTGTACTCATGAGGAATAGGGGAAACAAATATCTACTTACAGGGAATTGATGATATACATTGTGTTGCATTCCTAGAGTGAAATATTTTACAAACATGGAAAAAAGAATAAGGTATATCTGTAGGCACAGAATTAGAGAAATGGCCAGTTGAAGTATGTAATTGAATATGTAGTGTGATGCCATTTTGGAAAAAATTCATATCCACATGTCTGTTCATACCCATGTTATAGGTGGCCATATGTGCCCAGAGAAGTATTGGGAAGGACATTCTACCCTTCCACTCTGCACATTTCCGTACTGTTTGAATATCTTGCTTCTTCAATAATAAAAAGGTTATAAACATCCCCAGAGTCTGCATAATAAATTAAAGTTGTGCTATCAGGAAGAGATTGTGAGGATGTGAACATTCATGTGTGTTCGGAATCTGAGATGCCCTAAAACACATGCTTTATTTTCTACGTATTTGGTTTCCACTGAAGTCTATCCCTTTACTATTTTAAGGAGGAAAAAGAGTCAGAAGTGGTATGGGGCTGATAACTGATACTGGAAACTTCATCTTGCTAACCAAAAGGAACCAGACTTGGCTCTCACCGGTTTTGTTTTTCATTGTCTCCAGTCGTTTGCATACACCCAGCTGAGCCTCTAGATGGCGCATTGGTAATTTAAAACGTGAAGGCAGAGGGTAGAGGATGTTGAGAAAAAGGAGTAAAACAAAAGCAGAAATCCATGAATGAGGAGATCAAATCCCAGTCGATAATTACACTTTGAGAGGCTCTGTCATTTTGCTTCTGGTAGCCTACCACATAACTCCCTGCCTGCGTTTAGCTTCATCGATTCTCCAGTTCCACCCTACTTCTTTGCCTTTGCTTCCCTGGCTTGCCTTCCTCACCTTACATTACAGTCAATAAAGTTCTTTTCGTCAACGTGTGTTCAGCCGTCTTCCCCCTGCGGGTTTTCATGCTTGCTCATAGTTGTTTCAACTCTCTTACCACCTTATCACTTGGTAAGCAAAGACGCTTTTTCCTTGGGACACTCTCTTGTTGGGTGGCTAATTAGTGATAATCCCTAAGGTCAGTCTTCTTCCACCTAACATTCACATGATTGCCCCTGGACAGGGTCTTATGAATGTCTTTCGGATACAAGATGTGCATGCACTTATTGATTACATTTATTTTCCTTCCTTTTGCCCAGTAGATTGTAAGCTCTAAAAAGCTCTGTGTGATCATGTAACTTTGAGACCAGTATAGTGTATCCTAAGAGTAATGAGTAAGTACTTTAAGGAAAGATGGAAATTGTCTATCTGAAAATTCAAGAAGAAATTCTTTTCCTCCAGTTTTAGTCCCACTTGTGTCTTGGAAGGTGACCACGATTTCCGTTGTGACGCCTGTCTCCTGGGCTATGAAGGAAAACATTGTGAAAGGTACATGGGTGGATTGTCATGTGGAAATCCCTGGGTACTCTGTTTCTTTTATAAGGTGTTGGGCGTATTTACTATAGTGATCTGGGAGCCATTATCAATTTGCATGTGCTTGATTGAAATAAGACCTCATTACTGTTCCAAAACAAGTTTTCCCAAGGTGAATGGACCTGTGCTTTGCATTTCATTTGGTGGAAATGATTACTGTCGTGAGTTAGAAGCTGGTATTGACCATCCTGTCTGTACGTATGTTCCTTCCTTTCTGTAGGTGCTCCTTGGGCTATTATGGGAACCCTCAAACACTAGGTGGCAGTTGCCAGAAGTGTGACTGCAACCCGCACGGCTCTGTCCATGGCGACTGTGACCGCACATCTGGGCAGTGTGTTTGCAGGCTGGGGGCCTCGGGGCTCCGGTGCGATGAGTGTGAACCGAGGCACATTCTGATGGAAACGGATTGTGTTTGTGAGTATTTCTCCTCTAAATGTGTAAAGATGGTTTTTCCTCCCAAATGTGTTGGGAAAGAAGCAGTGGTGGCACACTAAAGTGTCCGCAGGATACCAACATCCTGTTTCATTTTCATTTTGTTATTTTCTAAGCATAGATCACTGTTGTATCTGCTGAACTGAACCTTTCATCATGTGTTTTCCAGCTGAGGTGGGAGGTTCTAAGATACCAGTTTATTCCTCTGGCACTCAGAGCAGCACAGTGATCTCAACTTTCTCATTTAGTGGCATTAATATTTCCTTTAGTGGAGCCAGGAGTGATTTAGTGCAGGAGAGGAAACAGCTTTATGGGGTTGTCATTTGTGCTACCCCAATTTCATGAGAGCTTCTGCTCTTGGCTATCATGGATTTTTTTTTTTTTTAATGGAGTCTTGCTCTGTCCCCCAGGCTGGAGTGCAGTAGCGCAATCTCGGCTCACTGCAACCTCCGCCTCCTGGACTCAGGTGATCCCTCTGCCTCAGCCTCCTGAGTAGCTGGGATCACAGTTGTCCACCACCTTGCCTGGCTAATTTTTGTATTTTTAGTAGAGACAGAGTTTCACTACGTTGGCCAGGCTGGTCTTGAACTCCTGACCTCAGGCAGTCTGCCCGCCTCAGCCTCCCAAAGTGCTGGGATTACAGGCGTGAACCACCACGCCCGGCCTATCATGGACTTTTGTAAACTTTTTTTCCAGTTCTGATTTATTTTACCAGCAAGTGCATGAGATAGTCATCTTGGGATGTCTTCTCAGGGGTTAATGGGGAAGATAAGGAGGCCTGTTAGGATCATGGCATTGGAGGTCTTTTTTGCTTTGACTTTTGTGTTGATTATAGGCACAAACACCCCCACTATTCTGTCCAGTGTCCTTCACTTGTACTTGCGAAAGATGCATTTGCAAACTGTCTGGGGAGGTGACAAGCAGGTTGTGGAAGGGAATGCTGGGATTCAGTGCCGTGGATCCTACTTAAGGATGAACCAGGCAGCATAACGATGGGGGCAGAAGAACGAAATGTGTGCCAGAGCTGGGCGCCACTCTCGGCCTCAGCTGTTTCTTTTTGTGTGACCTCAGGGAAGTTATGTATCTGATCTGAGTCTTGGCATCATCACTGAATAGGGGCCTAGCACTTACTGCCATGCCACCCATGGCACCGTTGGAGTGAGAATGAGATCAGATATGGTACACCGGGTCTTGGAGTGTACTCTGACCACATATGTCATTTTCACAAAACAGCTTATGCAACCCCGTGAAAAAACGAGCAGACCACGTCGCATTCACTGTAACTCTCCTTTTGAAAAATTTGTCTTGTAGCCTGTGATGATGAATGTGTAGGTGTGCTGCTGAGTGACTTGGATGAGACTGGTGATGCCATTCTTTCTCTGAACCTCACTGGCATTATCCCTGTCCCATATGGAATTTTGTCAAAGCTGGAAAATACAACTAAATCTCTACAGGTAGGTACTGGAAATACGGAGATGAACAGACACTTGTATCATTGAGGGATATAGTCAGTGGAATGGTGGCAGTCATTGCATGTGTCCTCCCCACAGTGTGAAAGCCCAACTTCCATCGGCCCTGCGGGCAGGTTTCTAGTCTTTCCTTGACTGTGACCAGTCACAGGCATGTACTTACTTATCTCACATGCTAGCTTGTTTCACAGTTGGCAGCTTTCATTGTTTCAGTGCTCCCTGGAGGACTTCTTATCAATGCTGCCGTCTGTGGCCCTTGTTCTGCCTTTTGGGATAAGACCAAATCCACTTGCTCTTCTGTAAGACAACTTTGGGTATTTGAAAACAGCTGCCCTATTAGAAAAGCAGAAAATAGACCAGGCACGGTGACTCACACGTGTAATCCCAGCATCCCAGCACTTTGGGAAGCTAAAGCGGGCAGATCACGAGGTCAAGAGATTGAGACCATCCTGGCCAACATGGTGAAACCCCGTCTCTACTCAAAATACAAAAATTGGCTGGGCACAGTGGCGTGTGCCTGTAGTCCCAGCTACTTGGGAGGCTGAGGCAGGAGAATTGCTTGAACCTGGGAGATGGAGGTTGCAATGAGCCGAGATTGCACCACTACACTCCAGCCTGGTGATAGAGTGAGACTCCGTCTCAAAAAAAAAAAAAAAAGAAAAGAAAAAGAAAAAGAAAAGCAGAAACTAAATCTGAACAGTATCTTCTTTAAAGTTGCCTCATGCTGAAGATGAACCATTTTCTTTAAGTATATTGTTATTCACTTCACTAGAGTTGCAGGGCACAGAATCTCTCCTCCCTGGAAGACTACATTAAATGCCTGGCAGTAAATCATAGTTTTGTGTTTTCACCAACAGGGCCTAGGTCAAAAAGGATGAAGAGTTAAGAAATTAACTTAGTAGACCGTGTCCTACTATAGCACTTATTTATTTTTATTATTTTATGTATTTATTTATTTTTTGAGACAGGGTCTCCCTCAGTCACCCAGTTTGGCACGCAGTGGCACAGTCATGGTCCACTGCAGCCTTAACCTCCATAGCTCAAGGGATCCTCCTGCCTTAGCCTCCCAAGTAGCCGAGACCACAGGCACACACCACCATGCCCAGCTAGTTTTTTTATTTTTATTTTTAATAGAGATGAGCTCTCGCTGTGTTGTCCAGGCTAGTCTTGAACTTCTAAGCTCAAGAGATCCTCCCACCTTGACCTCTCAAATTTCTGGGATTACCGACATGAGTCACCGCCCCGACCCACTTTTAATTCTAATTGGAAAACAATGTGATTCTTAAATTTTGCTTTATATATGCATTAGAATTTGACATAATCTATGCAGTGTGCCAGGTAGCAATAAAAGGGATGGCCATTCCTAAATGCCTTTTCTTAGATAAGAGCTTTCCTCAAACTTAATACTTCCTTAGGGGTGTGTGTGTGTTTATGTGTGTGTTGGGATGGGGCTGGTTCTTGGATCCATCTTGATTTGCAGTGGTCTTTTAGGGACCGCTAAGAGATATTTTTATGTTATACTTTCCTCAAATGTCACAAAGTGTTTTTGAAAAATGAGAGCTTTTAAATCTATCAAAAAAAGAATATTTAAATGTTTTTTCCAATCACTACGTATACAATCAGTATATTAATCTGCCAGTATGAGTCCCAGGGATATAACAATTTTGTATATATCAAATAAGACAAATATTTGATTTAAATTTTAACTCATTTTGAATGATTTGCTCTAAATAAACCACTTGTCCGTTTTCTTTAAATAACTTTTTGTGTTTATGTAAAGTATTCATTGAGTTTTAAGGTTTAAACAAAATCATGCAAGAAATTAGAAGGATGTTGGCATAAATTAAGCACTTTATTTTTCTTTACTTTTAGTATTTATAAATCTTTCTTTATTGAATTCTTTTGTAGTTTAGCCTAAAGGCGTTTTTTTCCTTAGGTGTTGCAATTATAATTAAATTTGTGTGACTCTGCTATTGAGATAAAGCCATAATTTTATCTGAGAATTGCAGCAGTGTCAGATTCTGCTTATCACACCAGATTTTAAATTTATATCTATTTTAAAAATATAATGCAAAGGATGGCAGTATGGAATCATGTCGCTATAATCGAAACCTAAGTAAATGTGATCTATTTTTTTTTTTAATGACAGTTCCAAGGAAAGAAGAATTTCTTTCTGTGAACAAAAAGGAAATAACAAGTGCTTCTTAGTTAAGAATCAGAACATTTTACTGCGAAGCACTGTAATTTATTTCCTCCATTCTTCCTAGGAATCTTTATTAAGAGAAAATATGCAAAAGGACCTGGGAAGAATTAAGCTTGAAGGTGTTGCAGAAGAAACGGATAACCTGCAAAAGAAGGTAAATTCTTTCCATAATGAACCAACCTTCCTTCCGGTCCCTCCCATCAGCCCTCCTGAACAATTGCCTTGGGGCTGTCTGCAAGGTTCTGATTAGATCATGCCAGCCTCTTCCTCTCACGAGCTGTGCTCCAGTTACTTAATCATCAAATTGGTTTTGACCCTGCCAGTTTCTGTGGTTTACTGGGAAAAGGCTCCCGACTTAATGTCTGTTGTCATCTCTGCTGAGGACAGAGTTGGACAGTCTCTTGGCTCTGACTTATTTCTCCTTTGAAACAAAGGGTGGGGCAGGGATGAAAAGATCGCTGAGGTTTCTTCCTTCTCCTAAATTCATTTAGTAACCAAACACATGGTGAGCCCAAAAACATGGACTGAACATCAGTAATGCTCTCTGAAACTTTCTGGGTGGAGCAGGGAGCGCACAGACCTCACGACGTGGTGTTTGTGCAACCTTCAGGCTTCAGGTTGAAGTGGTTCTGATTTTAGGGCCCTGAGTGGCAAGTGAGCTTGTTTTTATGTCATCAGGGAATTATTTATTCTGTTTAACCTGTGACAGGAATGGCATTTAGTGACCTAAAAAAGAATCTCGCCCTCTGCAGATGGTGAGGAAGGATTACTGTCAAATTTACTATTTTTTCATTTATGAATTTTGTGTGTGCGTGTATGTGTGTGTGTGTGTGTACTGTGATGCTGTATCTATACATATGGATGTCTAATCTCCATCAACTCATGCACACATACATAAACATCACCCTGGAAAGTATAGTTTGGCTCCTGTTAATTGAGAATTAATGATGTTTTGGAAAGAGTTGAAGGGTTTAAGTTTGGGTTTAAGTACCTCATCAAGCAAACATTTGGTTGGAAATGATAAGCTGATTAAAATAAATTCTCTATATCCATTAAAGAAGATTCTACTTGGTCTTGACTAGAAGACACTTTTAGACCCTGTCTGAATTACTTTACCTTCTTGGAAATTATAAACAACCTTTCCTTTTACAAATAGTAAAAATCCCAGTAAAAATAACAGCTGAGGACAGCTAAGTGTCAGCCTCCGGGCTGCTGACTTCCGGGCTCTCGTCTTGTGTAGTTCTCTTGGCAGCCCCGGGAGGTAAGCATTACTGTTTCCCAAGTGTTACAGACAATGCTTGGAGATGTCTGGGCCAATCCACAGCCTGGCAGAATCAGGTCTAAAATCAGCTTGACTGACTCCGTGTTAACTCCTAGAGACTAACATTTCATAGGCCACACAAATCAGTAAGGTTTACTTTCTATATTCTGTATATTTGGGTTTTAAAGTGAATCGAGGGCCTTCACAGTATAGACACTAGGAGAATCTGTAGTTTAATACACAATTAGCCTGCTTTTAAAAATATACCCATCTTTTCTTATGCTGAGTGAGTTGTAGATTATTTCATTAACTACTGAGTCCATTTATAACCCCAAAATAGGAACCTCAGCTTGCATGATAGTGCTCATCTTTACTCTATATTCTGGAATATATGTTGTTGCTGATAGGCGACAACCACGGAATACTAAACTTTGCGTATTATTTAAAGTCAGACTCCGTAAAGTCAAACTAACCTGACACTTTATTTTTCCACCAGCTCACTAGAATGTTAGCAAGTACCCAAAAGGTGAATAGGGCAACTGAGAGAATCTTCAAGGAGAGTCAAGACCTGGCCGTAGCCATTGAGAGGTTGCGGATGAACATCACAGGTAGTGTGGGCAGTGTCTAGTTTGAAGTGTCTGTCCTTATCTAGTAAGAAGTCATTGTCGCTTTTTTAAACATACGAATAGATGTATATCTCTTGTATTGGGCTTTCTGGAACCAGAGGGACTGCAATAGTTTGGGGATCCTGAAATGTGTAAGCTTTAGTCTTTCACTGAGAGTTTTAGCTTTAAAAAATGCATATTTCTTTTTTAATTTTCTGCATTACACCTGAAACTTAGATCCTAATTCTCAAGCCCCATTATGGTAAAGTTAGTATGGTAGCTCCCCATCCATCTGCCCAGAATAGGAGCTGACGGTATTTGGGACTTCAGTTTGGTACCAAGTATATCCATCATATTAGAATAATTTAATCATTTCTCAGTTGGGTGTGCTGTGGCTTTTAGCATGCTATTTTCAGTTTTCCAGCTACCAGAAACATATAATCACTCTTCTTTTTGAATTATAGTGTAACGGCTTAAAAAGGACAGAATCCAATGCAAATTAGACTTTATAGGGCAAAATGTAAGGAAATTATTAGAACAAATTATGTTTAATAAAAAAAGTAGGATCAAGCATTGGTGGTTTATTTATGTAGTAAATATTTATTGAGAACATTTATTTTTCATGTGCAGATGTCTCTGCCAGGTACAAGGAAATGGTGAGGTTGACACCATGTGCCTGCCTTTAGAGAGTTTATTGGTGCATGGAAAGACTTTGATATAGGCCAGTAATCCCAAGTTCATGGATGTTTAGTTAAGGGATGTACAGAGTACATTGGGATACACCAGGTGGCCTGGCCTGGCATGGAGGTCCAACTCAGCTCAGGTAAACAGAGCAGTCCTTAGCAGAGAAGTTTCTAAGTTTTTCACTTGCTACTAGCCACTTTTCAGAGGGTTGTTAAATAATTGGTGAATTTTCTCCATAGAAATTATTGAAAAGACAACTTTAAATCAGACTTTGGATGAAGATTTCCTGCTACCCAATTCTACGCTTCAGAGCATGCAACAAAATGGGACATCTTTGCTGGAAATCATGCAGAGAAGAGACTTCACACAGTTGCACCAAAATGCCACCCTTGAACTCAAGTAAGTTCCCAATTACCGTTCACAGTGCAACCAAGTGGAGAGAGAAACTTGCATGCTATCTCCAAAGGAGAAGGAGGCATCCTGGAAGAAAAGTGCTCACTGGGAATGGAATATCCTAAGAGAGGAGAAGGGGCCCTGTGGTCATAAATGAAGAGGTGGTTACTGACCCCTCCAAATATAGAAAGGTGTAATCTGTGCAGCCAGTATAATCTATCTTTGTGCTATCATGCAGTAGCTTCTGTCCTTTTCTGTGATTCTGGGATGTTTCCACCTAGCACAAACAGCAGAGTCTCATGGTACTGTAGACCAAGGATAAGGCAGTAAACTCTCATAGAAAAAAATGCGATGGTGGCCACCAATACCATGAACTCCAAGACAGGTCAATGTTATGCCAGAATAATTGAGCTCAGTTCTATACAAAAGTACAGTTACATTGAAACCCATGATGTGTCAAGCCTGTAATCCCAGCACTTTGGGAGGCCGAGATGGGCGAATCACGAGGTCAGGAGATCGAGACCATCCTGGCTAACACGGTGAAACCCCATCTCTACTAAAAATACAGAAAAAACGAGCTGGGCGAGGTGGCGGACGCCTGTAGTCCCAGCTACTCAGGAGGCTGAGGCAGGAGAATGGCGTAAACCCGGGAGGCGGAGCTTGCAGTGAGCTGAGATCCGGCCACTGCACTCCAGTCCGGGCGACAGAGCGAGACTCCGCCTCAAAAAAAAAAAAAAAGAAACCCATGATGTGAAGTGACACAGAGATCACAAAGCGTTCTTACATACAGTCACAAGGAGTTTGGAGTTTCCTTTCCAGCTTTTATCTTAGCATTTCTATACAGGTATTACTTGACATACTAGCACAAGTTGTCTCTGCCAGGTTGTAATGAATGTCTGAAGTGCTGTTGTAAATGGTTACATGACACTTCATTAAAACTTGATTCTTGAATTTACTATCTAAACTAGAATCAGATGAAATGATACAGTCCTGTGAGATATTTAAACTTTAATATTTTGCTATTTTAAATTATGTTGTGATGGGCTTCTTATGCAAATGTTTATATAGTTTTCTATATTGAAATATCAAATATTTATTTATACTGTATATATCTTGTCTTTTTCTGTATTTCAGATTATTATCAGGGTAGATATTAAGAAGTAGAATTATTGGCTGGGCATGGTGGCTCACACCTGTAATCCCAGCACTTTGGGAGGCTGAGGCAGGCGAGTCATCTGAAGTCAGGAGTTCAAAACCAGCCTGGCCAACAAGGCCAAACCCCATCTCTACTAAAAATACAAAACTTAGCCTGGCATGGTGGTGGATGCCTGTAGTCCCAGCTACTCAGGAGGCTGAGGCCGGAGAATTGCTTGAACCCGGGAGGCGGAGCTTGCAGTGAGCTGAGATCGTGCCACTGCACTCCAGCCTGGGCAACAGAGCAAGACTCCGTCTCAAAAAAAAAAAAAAAGAAGAAGTGGAATTATTTAGTCAAAGAATTTGCATTTTGAGGATTCCTAACATGCGCTTCCAAATAATTTTTTAAAATATTTTTTAAAAACAGTGTGCACTGCCCCCAGCAGCACACTGGAGGGTTGGGTGTGTGGCTTTTTTCATCGTAGAACATACTTTTGGACATTGTTGATTTGTTAGGTGAAAAACAAAAGGAGGTGTTTACAGTTGGGTGGAGTTTGGAGAGAGGACTAGTAATCTAATTACTAGAATAATAGGACCTGGAAAGGGCTCTGAGAGAACTAGGATCTACAGGCCTTGGGGGGGAAATGAGAGGAGGGTGTGGTGCCAGGAGATGGGCGTGGGCAGCTGTCTGGAGCCCCTCCTCTGTGCCAGGAGAGTGCCGGCTTCTCTTCTCACACTGTGCTCTGTGATCATCTGTCTTTTCAGGTAGGGGAGAATCCAGTTGGGGAAACTGAGGCCCAGAGACTATAAGTAACTAGCCCTATGTTAAGCCTCCAGGACAATATGAAACCTGACCACAAACCTGAATCTGTTTGAGTCTCAACTCTATTATTTTCCCACCCAGAACAAAAGGAAGTACCATTTGAGACCTAGTCCATAAAAGATGGGCGGGTGGAATTTGGACAGTCAGAGACATCGAGGACCTTTCAGGGGTGGGGAAACGAGAGCTCAGTCTAGCATCGGTGGAGAGCTGTTGAGCGAGGGAACACTGGAGCCAAAGAAGCTCAGCTGAAGTTTGCATCGAATTTGAGAGGCCAGGGGCAGTGGTCACAGAAGCCAAGTTGAACATTAGTCCTGCAGCCCCGACTGCACACTGAGGCTTCAGCTGGGCTCCTCTTGGGCATCTCCAACCAGGTCTTCCCCGGACCTGCCCACCCTGGAGGTGATGCCCCTGGGTTGGACTCTGCTCCCTAACCTTCCTCAGCCCCTGACACATCTGAGTTGGTGGGGAGCATGTGAAGGATGGAGATTCCCAGGCCCACCCTGCAGATCCTAGAGAATCGTTTTGTGAGGCTGTCTCTTCCTGCTGTTCCCCATCTGAGATCAGTGCATTCATTCATTCATTCAGCAAAGTGATCTGAACCCTGGCATTGTGCCAGGAGTTGGGGACATACAGGGGAACAATAGAGTCTTTTGCCCACTAGGAACTCCTGGTCCATTTGGGGAAAGTTTATTTTCTGAATATGCACTTTAAATACAATAAGAAAGTTTAAAATAGAGGTCAAATTTTCATCTATAGGATGATGTTACTATCTAAACCACAATCACATGAAATGATATAGTCCTCAATGACTTGAACAAGATTAACCACCAAAAACAAAACAAAACAAAACAAAAAAACCCCAGAACTCTTCATTAGCTTCTTCTAGCAAAATTGACAGAGTAAACTGGTGTTTCTCAAGCTATGTTCCTCTACAACACTAGTGTCCCATGAACTCCTAGGAGATTACCTGAACAAATATTAACCTTCCTAGGATCTGCAAGGCGGGTCTGGGACTCTCCATCCTTAACAAGCTCCCCAGCAACTCAGATGTGTGGGTGGCTGAGGAAGGTTAGGGAGCGGAGCCCAGCCCTAGGGCGCTGCGTCTAGGGTGGGTGGTTCCTGGGAAGACCTGGTTGGAAAGCCTGAAAGGAGGGGGAGAGGCAGGGCCAGCCCCCACCTCCACCTGTTCCCCTCAGTGCCTCCTGACCCTCCCCTACTGGGGACGGGCCTCTACGACCCCTTTCTCTGTCACTGCCGTTACGGTTTCACTTGGAATAAAGTTATTAATAAGATTGCTGATCTCTCTAATTTGTAAGTAAAAATATTACTAAAGAGACTTTTTTTTTAAAAGTCAAGGGTTTAAAATGTATTCTCTGGCCTCCACTTTCCAATTTTCCATCGATAATCCCTATATATGTGCCATTTCAAATTACATGGATTATTTTAGGAATTATCTGCTTTTTAATGATAATTCTTAGAAAATTGGTGGTTCATGCTGAAGCATGGCAATCACATAGATGAGAAGTTTAGCACACAGACGGACTGCTTTTCCTGGTGTGTTGGGGGTCTCCAGGACTACCACCACATTCAGAGTTTCACCAGGACCCCCAGGATCCAGCATATAACTGTACTTACGGCTAAGATTTATTAAGGAGGTCCAGCCAGACGGGACAGAAGGACACAGCAGAGTCTGGAGGAATCCATGAAGTCCTCTCCCCACGTGGGATCCCAGAGAGCGCTCCTCCCCCAGCAAGAAAAACACAGCAACATGTGTGTGATGTTTCTGCCCAGGGAAGCCTGTCAGAGATTCTGTATCCAGGGATTTTGTTGGAGCTGTACTGGTAGGCACCCTCTGCCTAGCACATAGCAAAACTCCACTCCCAGAAGGAAAGCAGGTGTTCAGCATAAAGCATGTTGCTTGCACAAACAGCCCAGGTAGTGAGCTACTCTTAGCAGTTAGGGATCTGTGGGAACACAGCCCACCTCATCAGCAGGCCTTTCAAAGGAGAGCGGCCTCCAGCCTGCCGCGTTGACTCTTTACTACACACTTTGGATTATCGTTTGTAGCTGTTTTTCAGATGATTTCCATGCTGGTATCTCAGACCTATTAAAATATTTTTATTTATCTATTTATTTTTATAGTCTCCCAGGCTGGGGTATAGTGGCGCGATCCCAGCTCACTGCAACTTCCACCTCCCGGGTTCAAGCGATTCTCCCTCCTCAGCCTCCTGAGTAGCTGGGATTACAGGCGCCCGCCATCGTGCCCAGCTAATTTTTGTAATTTTGTATTTTTGTAGAGACAGGGTTTCACCATGTTGGCCAGGCTGGTCTTGGACTCCTGTCCTCGGGAGATCTGCCCGCCTCGGCCTCCCGAAGTGCTGGGATTACTGGCGTGAGCCACTGTGACCGACCAAAGATACTTCATTAAAGAAGCACATTCCATGACATAGTGTCTGCTAAGGAGAGACAAGTTCTGTACTGCCGGTCTTCTCAAAGCTTTTAGTACGCCCATCAGCAGCCCCGTGGACGATCCAGCTATGCTTCTTTCACCCTGGAATATTTGTTCAAGGAATCTGCCTGGCAGTTCTTGGGACACTGGTGTTGTAGAGGAACATAGTTTGGGAAATACCAGTTTCCTCCGTTAATTTTGCTAGAAGAAGCTAATGAAGGGCTGAGTGGGTTTTTTTTCTGTTGCTTAATCTTGTTCAAGTTATTGAGGAGTATGTCATTCACGTGATTGTAGTTTAGATCGTAGAGTCACCTTATAGATGAAAATTTGGGTTTCTATTTTGAACTTTATTTTTTTTCTTTTTGAGACAGGGTCTCACTCAGTCACCCAGGCTGGAGTGCAGTGGCATGATCTCAGCTCACTGCAACCTCCACCTTCCAGGCTGAAGCAATTTTCCTACCTCAGCCTCCTGAGTAGCTGGGACTACAGGCATGCGCCACCACACCTGGCTAATTTATTTTAAATTGTCTTAGAGAGCTATCTTATTTAATAAAAGGAATAACAGATTCATGATCAGACATTAGAAATATATTGGGTTTATTCGTGTTTTCTTATGTATGTGTTTTAGTTCTTGGTGCCTGCTCATAATGCAAAGTCTTTATTATCATTAAAAATTGTAAGTATATCATTAAAAATTATAAGTCCTGATGTTATTCTAATAATGTCAGAGTTCAAATTTATATCCTTGACAAATGTTTTTGATCGTGTCTTAACCTAGTAATCTGACACCTGTGAAAGCTGAGGGCGTTTTACAAGGCATTTTCCATAGAATTTTTCAAAGTTCTCCTGACAAATTGAAATGAAGAGTTCATAGGATATTCCCCACCACTGCAAGGATTTGTAGCATGAAATTTTATTATTCTATGCAGCTATAAATTCAAAATTGATTTAAATAAGCAATTTGATGACATATTTATAAAGGCATAGGAAAAAAATTGTTTGATATTCTAAAGCTTGTGTTTATCCATGGTACAAATCATATCTTTTTGTCACTTTGAGTTTGAAAGCTTTTATGAAATCTGCTTCTTCTTAACTGGCTGCAGAAAATCCTTTTACCGTATATATAAATTGGTAAATTCACTGAATAGCCTTCTTTCAATTTCTTGCTGTATTATATATAATGGAAGATGGAAGTTCCCATCAGCACAGAATGTTGTCCCAATTTCCTGAATCCAGATTCATGGAGATGATCTTTTTTAATTCCATTACTAAAATGTATTAGAAAGTTTAAGTGTTCAGATTCTCACAAAGCCCACTGGACCCCAGTTTACCAGGAAATTTGGGGAGGAGGGGTTTAACGACCTTCATCATTTATAAAATCATCAGAGCTGATAAAAGAAGTAAAGCTTTGGGCCGGGCACGGTGACTCACGCCTGTAATCCCAGCACTTCGGGAGGCCGAGGCGGGCAGATCACCTGAGGTCAGGAGTTTGAGACCAACCTGGCCAACATGGTGAAACCCAAACCCCTGTCTACTAAAAAATACAAAAATTAGCGGGGTGTGATGGCAGGCACCTTAACCCCAGCTACTTTGGGAGGCAGAGGCCGGAGAATCGTTTGAGCCCGGGAGGCAGAAGTTGCAGTGAGTTGAGATCAAGCTATTGCACTGAAACCTAGGGGACAAGAGCGAGACTTCTCTCAAAAGATAAAAGAAGTAAAGCTTTGAAAGCTTCAAGGCTTGTGCCTGCTCATGGTCATCCTAACCAGCTTAACCTGAAATACACCTGAGATGAAAGATCACTGTGCCTGTACATTTCAATAAACTATATGGGAACATGGAAGGTCACTGTGCACTTGTATAAGTACCGTTTACTTCCTGGCATGAATAAATGTATCTGTGAGATGCACCACTTAAAAAAAAAAAGACAATTTGTTAAGGATAAAGTATAAACCTGCCATACCAGTAGCTATCTTAGAAAAATTGTTTCCGTTCTTAAGAAGTTATGATGTATCACTTACAATTTCAAAAAGAGACTAGGCATAAATATGTAAAAAATTTTCCCACTATTATTTCAGAGATAGGGGTTTTGTTGTTCATTTACTTACTATGTGAACCATTCATATTTATCAGGGCTGCTGAAGATTTATTGTCACAAATTCAGGAAAATTACCAAAAGCCGCTGGAAGAATTGGAGGTATTGAAAGAAGCAGCAAGCCACCTCCTTTCAAAGCACAACAGTGAACTAAAGGCAGCTGAGGTGCTTGTGAGGGAAGCCGAGGCAAAGACCGAGGAAAGCAACCACCTGCTGTTCATGGTCAATGCTAACCTGAGAGAATTCAGTGTGAGTCTCACTCTCTCTCTCCTTCTCATTTATAAGAGGTAACAAAATACTCCAACGTAAGCAATTAAAAGTGAGCCCTGGTCTGGCCAGGTGGCTCACGCCCATAATCCCAGCACTTTGGGAGGCCGAGGCAAGCAGATCATGAGGTCAAGAGATGGAGACCATCCTGGCCAACATGATGAAACCCCGTCTCTACTAAAAATACAAAAATTAGCTGGGCGTGGTTGTGCGCGCCCCGTAGTCCCAGCTACTCGGGAGGCTGAGGCAGGAGAATCACTTGAACTCGGGAGGTAGAGGTTGTAGTGAGCCGAGATTGCACCACCGCACTCCAGCCTGGCAACAGAATGAGACTCCATCTCAAAAAATAAAATAAAATAAAAGTGAGTCCCGTGCACTAACTTCTGCACATAGCATTAGGCACCAAAGGTCAGAAGCAGAGTTGCTTTTATGAAACATCCTTAAAATGCCATTTCTGCTGCAGGATAAAAAGCTACATGTTCAAGAAGAACAAAATCTGACCTCAGAGCTCATTGCCCAAGGAAGAGGACTGATAGATACTGCTGCTGCACAAACAGATGCTGTACAAGATGCTCTAGAGGTAAGTTACCACTCAGCATGGCCACAATACAGTTTTTAAAGAATCTTCACACATCTTGTCTATATGCACATATATCTGTTATTAAATAGATGTGCATATATTTACAATATTAATTTCTCCATGTAGCACTTAGAGCATCACCAGGATATGCTACTTTTATGGTCTGCCAAAGTCAGGCACCACGTAGATGACCTGGTCATGCACATGTCCCAAAGGAATGCACTTGACCTGGTCTACAGAGCTGAGGACCATGCCGCTGAGTTCCAGAGACTAGCAGATGTTCTGGACAGGTAGGAACATGCCTTTGTGGGAATTCAAGACTTTGCAATCTATTGATTAGAGAAAACAAAAATGGACGTTTTTTTCACAGTGATGGGTCACTCTTCCTTTGTGTAAAAATGAGCACTCCTGTTTTATTTACCTGGCAAGTTGGATTCCCTCATGTCTGCTAACATAGTTTACCGTTGGCCTACATATCTGATGGAAAAATGCAAGTAATGGGGCAAGACTTAAAACACATAGTATGCGGCCGGGCGTGGTGGCTCACGCTTGTAATCCCAGCATTTTGGGAGGCCGAGGCGGGCAGATCATGAGATCAGGAGATCGAGACCATCCTGGCTAACACGGTGAAACCTGTCTCTACTAAAAATACAAAAAATTAGCCGGGCATGGTGGCAGGCGCCTGTCATCCCAGCTACTCTGGAGGCTGAGGCAGGAGAATGGCGTGAACCCAGGAGCCGAGATTGCGCCACTGCACTCCAACCTGGGCGACAGAGCGAGACTCCGTCTCAAAAAAAAAAAAAGATAGTATGCTACAGTTTCAAGCCATCAGGTCTTTATTAAGCACCTACTGAGTGCTCAGGGCTTTGTTAGGTTGCAGGTGGGACAGAATGAGGTTATTAATTTCTTTACAGATCCGGCCTTTTTGGAGTTTATTATTTGGGTGGAGGATGTAGCTGTCCACTCTCTACATATAGAAGTGTTGAGAGTCTCTTTTCCAATCCTTGAGAGATACCACCTCCAATTATTTTCTACTGCCTGAAAGTCTGCCATTGTAATACAATTACTTTAACTTATTTTTTTGATATTTAAAAAATGTGTACTCAACTTGCTAAAAATGCCTTTAACTGAGAAGCACAATTTTTTTTTTTTTTTTTTGAGGCGGAGTCTCGCTCTGTGGCCCAGGCTGGAGTGCGGTGGCTGGATCTCAGCTCACTGCAAGCTCCGCCTCCTGGGTTTACACCATTCTCCTACCTCAGCCTCCCGAGTAGCTGGGACTACAGGCGCCCGCCACCTCGCCCGGCTAGTTTTTTGTATTTTTAGTAGAGACGGGGTTTCACTGTGTTAGCCAGGATGGTCTCGATCTCCTGACCTCATGATCCGCCTGTCTCGGCCTCCCAAAGTGCTGGGATTACAGGCTTGAGCCACCGCGCCCAGCCTGAGAAGCACAATTTTAGCCAGCCGTTTCAAACTTGTCTGCACACTGGAATCTTCTGGGGAGCTTCTTAAGACACCAATGCCTTTGTTCCTTAGCTGCCTTCCCCACAAAGGTTGTGACTTAATGGGACTGGGATGTCGCCTGGGTTTTGTGATTTTTTTTTAAACCCTAAGGTGATTCTAATGTGCAGCAAATGTGGGACCTGAAGTTTTAGATGTTACCAGTGATTTACACAACACTGTGAGTTAATTGGTAAATTTCTTTCTTTAAAATTTGCTATGCATTATGGGTGACAAGGCTGACCACACTGGGAAGATGTATGTTCTTGTGTGTGCATGTTCTGCGGAAAGGGAAAGATGCGTATCTCCTTATTTGAAAAATGCTGACATAAAAGATTAGTTCACACAACAAAAGCAATTAAAAATGATATGATAGAATATTGCATAAATTATGTACTAAATTGAGTACTGCTTCCTAATATGTCTTAGGGATCAGTAGTGGAAAATGGCATTAGATACTAGCTTCTCTCTTCTCATGAGTTTTCATTATTTCCCCCAAAGAGAAAAACATTTTCTGACTCCACACCTAGCTAAAACAAAATCTTTATTACTTTGCATGACTAGTAGAAGCAATTTGTTGTGATAACATGAAGTTGAATGACTATATTTTATTTATAAATCATAGAATTTTGCCAGTCCAATAGTAACAAGCAATAACTGCTAATATTTGGTCTGGGAATTGCCCGACTCAATAACCTTGGAAAGAAAATGAAGTGAGTTACTCAGCAGGCAAAGATGTGCCCATTGCCAGACTATATTTTCAAGATCGAGAGCACTGGATGACCTTGTGCCATGACCAGTTACCAAGTTCCTAAGTGATGTGCCCACTTGTGAGAATGATGTTGAGCTGATTGAAATATTGCTGATCTTCCTCCAGAATTTGTAGTGAATTTTGTAAAATTGTCATGCCATTTGAGGGATAAGATTCAGCGGCCTCAGGTATGCATAGGAACACTTCTTGGAGGTTAACAAGTGTGTTGCAGGGAGTTTATAACCAATGCAAACATGCAACGGCACCCCAGACATGCACAGGGGGTTGGAACAGAGATTGAGGAATGCTGAGGGCAGCTTGTGGAAAGTGATGAATGGTTGTCTAAGGGAAACAGCAATAGCCTCTTCTTGGGTATTGATTAAATAGCAGTTCTGAGTGTTATTATGACAAAGTGGCTATGGCTTCTCAAGGATTGCTTTTGAAGTTACATGGGAACCCGCAGGTTGTTATTTTTTATGGATGATACTCTTCTTTTTTTTTTTTCTGAGGCGGAGTCTCGCTGTGTCGCCCAGGCTGGAGTGCAGTGGCCGGATCTCAGCTCACTGCAAGCTCCGCCTCCCGGATTCACGCCATTCTCCTGCCTCAGCCTCCCGAGTAGCTGGGACTACAGGCGCCCGCCATCTCGCCCGGCTAGTTTTTTGTATTTTTTAGTAGAGACGGGATTTCACCATGTTAGCCAGGATGGTCTCGATCTCCTGACCTCGCGATCCACCCGTCTCGGCCTCCCAAAGTGCTGGGATTACAGGCTTGAGCCACCGCGCCCGGCCGGATGATACTCTTCTAAGGGGGAAGAAGATAGGAGGCTTTCAAGACTAGTAGGCATTTATGATTTTTGTGAGTGAATCGGCAAGTTTGATTTAGCTTATCATAACATATCTAAATATGCTGCTTTGATAGTGGCCTTGAAAATGTCAGAAATATGTCCCTGAATGCCACCAGTGCAGCCTATGTCCATTACAACATCCAGAACCTGATCGAAGAATCGGAGGAACTGGCCAAAGATGCTCACAGGACTGTGACTGAGATGAGTCTGGTAGGAAATGCCGTGGGCTTCTTTTTCTGGGCTCTGTGGGAGATTGTTCTGTACCCGGTTTGAACAGAGATTCAGTGGCCTCTATTTCTGCCTATTAACATTCTTTTCTGGTGGAATCTGTTTCTGGCTTCTGTCATCATGTGATCTGTGCTTTAATTTTTTAAGATCATAAATACTTCTTTATACAGACTAGAAACCAGCATAGAGATGAGAACAATCTCACATTTCCTTGAGCTAAAAATGATAATGCTACTTGATACCTACTGGAAACATTTTTCTTTAACCATGGTGAAAATCTTTATTGAATGGCTGGTTTCCTTCCTTATCTACTTAAAAATGTCTTTGTGTTCTCCTGCCTCAGCCATTTGAAATTGTCCCTACCTGGTACCTGACTGATTTTCTTGCTGGGAATGTGGCTGGGGACTAGTCTGATGGAGTCACTTCCTTCATCCGCAGCGGGACTCCATCTGCCCTGCTCTCACCATGCTTAAGCAGTTCTGTTTTCCAGCTCTCAGAATCCCTTGTTTCTAATGGGAAAGCAGCCGTGCAGCGCAGCTCCAGATTTCTAAATGAAGGCAACAACATCAGCAGGAAGCTTCCAGGTCAGCGTGTGGCTCGGACGGTGTAGACAGGCAGAGTGAGCATGAGCATCTCGCTGAGCAACCTCTAAGAATGTTCTCTTTGCATGCAGCAACTTGAAGCTTAGCATTTCTATGTCCTATGTATATTCCAATTTCCTATCATATAAACTTTCCTGTCGTATAAACTTCCTATCACATAAACTTCATATAATTTGGCATTTTTATTCTAGTGGTATCTGTTTCTTTATTGTGCAGTCATCTCTATCTTTAACCTGTCCTTAATCCTCCACTCATCGCCTTAGCTTGGAGCCTTCACTGTTCTTCCTAGTGTCTGTTGGGTTATCTTTGATTGTGTGCGCTCCTTTATTTTTCCTTGAGGAGGTATATTATGCTTGATATTTGTTTTACGTTTCTCATGGGACTAATATCATGTTAGACTCATGGTAGGTTCTCGTTTAATAATTATTACATTAAATCATAATTGATTTAGCCATTTTTCAAAAAGTATCTATGCAGTTAATTTGTCCTAAAGTTTCAAGAAAGAATGACTTGGCATGTGTAAGAGCAATCCATCCAATAAACATAAACCAAAATGGCATCAGGATCTGTTATGTAAGAGAAACTATGTAGGCATACTTTTTAAATAACAAATAACATGCTTTCCATCTTAATATATTCTAATAGATCAAAAATACCAAGATTTCTGGAGGAGTAAATAGTGGGCCATATTCACAGCTCATTTCCTTTACAGGTGACTTACTTCCAAGTCTAACACTGGATCCTTCCACAACTGTCTGAACCAAAGGCTTGGATATGTGCATAACTCTTTTTTCTCATTGAGTGACACAATTTAAAATTTATGTTGTCATCTCACAGTATTGAAAATGCATAATGTGTTGATGGGCTGTAATTTCAGTCTGTACAACTAGAGGTACTTCATAGGTAGTGAAATTGGGAGCTTGCTGGCAATTAAAATTTTACATTTTCACCATGTGCTCAAAATCAAAATGTGATTGTAGGTTACGAACAGAAATTTTAAAAGTAAAAGCTGTGATCAAACTTGAGAAAGAGGTTGAGCTGAGTTCCAGTTGGGTGGCCAGAAGGGAATAGAAGGGGATGGAGGATTGGCCAGAGATGCAGGTGGGAGACTATGAAGAAGACTCCCAGGTAGGAGCCCACCTTAGGGGTTTGACAACCCAGAGGAGAAAGGTGACCGAGATTCAGATGGGGATAGAAAGTTAGTGCATCTGATTAAGACTGAGTGACTTAAACACAGCTCTTGGTCCTTGAGCTCTAGTAAAATTGGACATGAAATTTAAGTAGAAATATTAGTGAGAAAGTCAACAAGCGAAGTAGAGAAAATGATCGAGCGAGCTAGAAACACATTCTTAATTTTAATTTCTTTTTTTTTGAGACGGAGTCTTGCTGTGTCTCCCAGACTGGAGTGCAGTGACGCGATCTCGGCTCACTGTAAGCTCCGCCTCCCGGGTACACGCCATTCTCCCGCCTCAGCCTCTCGAGTAACTGGGACTACAAGTGTCTGCCACCAGGCCTGGCTAATTTTGTGTGTGTGTGTGTGTGTGTGTGTGTGTGTGTGTGTGTGTATTTTTAGTAGAGACGGTTTCATCGTGTTAGCCAGGCTGGTCTCGATCTCCTGACCTCGTGATCCACCCGCCTCAGCCTCCCAAAGTGCTGGGATTACAGGCGTGAGCCGGCCCACACTCTTAATTTCTATAATGAATGTTGCTCAGTCTTGCTGGAAAAACTGTCAATATTGGGAGTCTCCTTAGAAAGCTATGAATTCTGTAGATGGTCAAGAATGACAAAACTGTTGCCTAGGCAACCTTTTCGTAGGCTAACCTGAAGGGAAACATTTTTCTCCCTTTAAATAGTTATTGCATTGGAACTGAGTGAACTGAGAAATAAGACAAACAGATTTCAAGAGAATGCTGATGAAATTACCCGGCAGACCAATGAATCAGTCTTGATACTCAGAGCAATTCCTGAAGGTAAGTGGAAAGGACATTCTTCTTTAAATCATGTCTTCTCACTGTAAAAGCATCACTCAGGAGCATAAGGAAGTCCTGCCTCAAGAATGGTCAAGGCTCTAGCTCAAAAATGAGACTAAGATTGACGAAATTTTTACTTGGAAAGGAATATGATTTAGAAATGAAAATCATTGGTTTTTAAAATAGCATCACAATACTGGCATCAAACTGCTAGAATTTATAGTCTTAAAAACAGAGATTGCATAGTACCATCTGCATTGCTTACTTTTGAAATGCTTGACACATTGCTTAGAGGAAGAAGGACCATTGAAAGAAGTCAGCAAGTAAAGAAGCTGGAATGTGCTTTACCTGCCTAAGGGGAAAGTGCCAGATTCATTATCAGTGTGGCAAACTGAAGACTGCTTGCTTGGCCATCTTCCTTAGTGAGGCAGTAAAACATTAGGCTCACT
Organism: Trachypithecus francoisi; assembly: GCF_009764315.1. Classification (NCBI taxonomy): domain Eukaryota; kingdom Metazoa; phylum Chordata; class Mammalia; order Primates; family Cercopithecidae; genus Trachypithecus; species Trachypithecus francoisi. The sequence continues at coordinate 41,810,996 of NW_022681464.1, read as the reverse complement.
GATCACTTTAATACTGATGGTTTAGAAATGTGGTATTCTTGAACATTTTAAATAGGATAATTTTTTTAAATGTGATACAAATGAATTGCGCTGCACCTCCAACTTCTCTTTTGTTCTTTTGTTGTTTTTTCTTCTAAAGTTTCTGTTGTTTTATGGAGACCAGGTCTTGCTATGTTGCTCAGATTGGCCTTGAATTCTTGGCCTCAAGCGACCCTCTTGCCTTGGTCTCCCAAAATGCTGGATTACAAGCATGAGCCACTGTGCCCATCCTCCTTTTTTGCTTAATAAACAGCTTTTGAAAAAGTCTTATCAAGTGCTCAAAGGAGCACTTTAAAAGAGCTTTAAAGCCATTAAAAACAAGAAGCCCCAAAGTCCTTCTGTCTGCAGGGTTTCTGTTTGTAAGCATGGAGTTACCTGGGGAAACTGGGCATGCTGCACTGGGCTTACTTCTTACCTTGAAACAAGGAAACATTTTCTGATCCGGAAGATTTTTTTTTCCTATTCTTTTTTTATAAGTATACCATGGTATATTTTGACTAAATGCTTAATAACGTTTTTATTTGAAAAAATGTTGAGCTTACAGAAAAGTTGCAAGAAAAGTAAAAAGGCCACCTGTATACCCTTTTTCCAGCTTTTTCTGCTGTAAATGTTTTGCCCCACTTGTGATTAAATGCTTCAAAAATGAATGATAGTGTCTTTAAAAAATCCTCGGCCGGGCGTGGTGGCTCAAGCCTGTAATCCCAGCACTTTGGGAGGCCGAGACGGGTGGATCACAAGGTCAGGAGATCGAGACCATCCTGGCCTACATGGTGAAACCCCGTCTCTACTAAAAAATACAAAAAACTAGCCGGGCGAGATGGCGGGCTCCTGTAGTCCCAGCTACTCGGGAGGCTGAGGCAGGAGAATGGCGTAAACCCGGGAGGCGGAGCTTGCAGTGAGCCGAGATTGCGCCACTGCACTCCAGCCTGGGCGACAGAGCGAGACTCCGTCTCAAAAAAAAAAAAAAAAAAAAAAATCCTCACCCAGATTTTCTAGAATAACTGAATTCTAATGTACCTTGAGTGGCTGTTTAGGCTTTATTCTGCTGTTACTTCTAGCAGCCAGTTGATGCTATGGGCAAATACCTCTTCCTTTAACTTAAGACATTCCCACCTCAGCTGCAGAACTAGGATCCAAATCCTTATTATCCAGACATGAAAGGAGGTGGAGAACATGTTTCATGAAGGTGAGAAGGGGGTGATGGAAAAGGACCCAAATAAAGAAATGTAGCTTATTAAGATGTAAGACACAGACCACACAGCGATTGGTCATTACTTTTGTGATCTCATTGTGTACTGAAATCATATTCCAGAGAAGTATTAACAAAAATTATTTCATTTGTCCCTAAAAGGGGATAGTAGAGCATAAGATATGCAGTGTTAATATTGCCATTAGAAACAAGAAGCTCTTAGGTCATTGACCCCTGCCCGAAAGAAAAAAAAGCAAACAAGCAAGCCTCAGTTTGTGTTCAGCATCAGTAATATGACAATAATGTATTTCTGTGCAAAATTACATTTGTTGTAGTTTTATTCTGTTCTCTGTGTGTAAGCACCAAAAGTGCATGCTTGTGTATACATTTATTTTAGATACAAGAGGCAAAGGAGCCAAAACCAAAGAGCTAGCGACGTCTGCAAGCCAGAGCGCGGTGAGCACGCTGAGGGACGTGGCAGGGCTGAGCCAGGAGCTGCTGAGCACATCTGCCAGCCTGTCCAGGGTCAACACCACATTACAAGAGACGCACCAGCTTCTGCAGGACTCCACCATGGCCAGTATGTCAGCGCCCTTCCTTCCAGTCATGACCGTCTGTGTCATGCAGACATGGAGCTAGCTAAGCACACAGTGGTGCGTTGTTCACAACATTCCTGAAAAGTAGCAGTATGCCAACGTCTGGATTAGCCTTTATAAAGAAAAGGGCCTTAGTCTACGCATGCTACTGGTGCAGTTTTCATCTTTGTACCAAAATGTCATGGATTTGATTATTAGGGTGTTGTTTTACCCAGTGCATTGTTAATGAACAATTAATTACCTTGTTTTTCCCTCTCCTCAACTTGCTGGCCACCCCTTGCCTTCTTGTATTTGTTAGCTCTGTTGGCTGGAAGAAAAGTCAAAGACGTGGAAACTCAAGCCAACCTTTTGTTTGATCGGTTGAAGCCTTTGAAGATGTTAGAAGAGAATCTGAGCAGAAACCTATCAGAAATTAAACTGCTCATCAGCCAGGCCCGGAAACAAGCGGCTTCTGTGAGTTTGGGGCCCCGTGGCTTTCATCACTGGGCTGTCAGTCATGTGGAATCCCAGGGAATTCATGCAGATGTGGATCTCAGCCACACTGCGTCCCTTAGGCCTTCCAAAGACCCGGATCCCAATAACCCGGGCTTCCTCATAGCCCTGTCTTGGTATATTTAAAGCCAATAACTAGCTTCATTTTCTTTGAGTTCTGCTTTTATTCAACGTGCTTCAAAATGTTGTTAGCAAAGAGATTTCCATGTCTTTATGGAGATTTATCATTATAGACTAAATTTAAAACTTTTAGCCTGGACAGTGCAGAACATGTCAAATCTACATGTTAACATTACTCTAAGTTTATGGGTTGCATATGGTGTAATGTCTTCATTTTACCTACTTAGTTTTAATAATCCAAGTATTCTTTAAAGTGTTTGTATAGTATGGGCCTCATCCTTGAGGTGTCTGAGAAAACAATTTGTATGCAACAAAGGCTGCACAAATCCAGGTCACTAAATGCCTGAAGCACTGGACGCCTGGAGCAGTTCACACATGAGAAGATGTTTTACCCGTGGCACATGGCACTGGCTGTGCCCTAAGGGAAAAAGTTTCCTTTTGAGAGAATGTGCAATCGTCATGTGATTGGGGACTTCGAGAGGATGAATGCAGCCTCTGGGCTTGCATTTGTCCACCTCAGGCTTTCTAGGGAAGAGAAAGGAGCACAGGCTCTGTCTTTTCCTCTCAAGTGTCCTTGCTATTGGAAAAGGAATGTTGGTTTCCATGAGCTCTGGCTTGCATCTGTTTCAGTTATAGTTGCTAAATAAATATAGGCTGGGTGTGGTAGCTCACATCCATAACTCCCACAATTTGGGAAGTCGAGGTGGGAGGATTGCTTGAGGCCAGGAGTTTGAGATGACCCTAGGAAACATAATAAGATCCTGTCTCTACTAAAAAAAAAATCATAATAGCCAGGCTCGGTGGTGTGAACCTGTAGTCCCAGCTACTCAGGAGGCTGAGGCAGGAGGATTGCTCGAGCCTAGGAGTTCAAGGCTGCAGTGAGCTATGATCACACCATTGTACTTCAGCCTGGGCAACAGAGCAAGACCCTAAATCAATAAATAAACAAATAAATAAATGTAAGCCCAAGGAATGCTTCTTGATGCTATGGTTAATACGAAACTTAGACTCTTTAAGACTAATGTAAGATACCTATGCAAAGAATTACTAATCAAAGAAATATGTAGTAAGTATAATAATTGCTCTATAAATATCTGCTGAGTGAATAAATATATTACCTCTGCATTTATTTACCAGATGATTATCAAATATCCTCTTTGTGTCAGGCAGAAAGATTCCAAGGTGATAAAATCGTTGTCTTTAAGGAATTAAATCTTATGTGAGCAAGACAGTTTCCTATATAAAATTACTTATTAAAAACTGACACTGATTTTCTCATATTTAAACACTTTACCAAATGAAATCATTTTTATTACCATCTGATATGTCACTTCATGAAACATGAACCATTGTGTATTATCAAGAGAGGAAACCTGCCTCAGTGAAAATTCATTACAGAATAGCGTTGTTGAGCTGCTGGTGTGTGTCACTAAATGATGAGGACACTTTCATTTTCCTTCTGCAGATTAAAGTCGCTGTGTCTGCAGACAGAGATTGCATCCGGGCCTACCAGCCTCAGATTTTCTCTACTAACTACAACACCTTAACACTAAATGTTAAGACACAGGAACCCGATAATCTTCTCTTCTACCTCGGTAGCAGCACCTCTGTAAGTTACGGACATTTGGAAAGCAGCACTGAATTTTTTATGCACTTCTAGATTTTTCTGAATTTTCACTTATTTGGTGAAAAAAAAAATAGGCCTTAGTGAAGTCTAAATCTCCCACAGGGACTAACCTTTGTTTAAATGGTAACATTAGATTAAAAATGAGCAAACTACCAAATTGAAAGCCTATGAGAAGGGAAGTAACATTTCTGAAGGACGCCATCTTAACTGCAAGCCCCGGGGATGGAACGTTTTTGTGATTCCCCCAGTGACCCCTGGAGTGACTATCAGAATTGTCAAGCTTCTGTCAGGTTTTTCTTGCCAAGAATTCCAGTGGTCCCCAGATGGCAAGTGCTTGTGGAAGGTCTTTGATACCTTGGCTGTGCCAGGGAGAACAGGTCAGAAGGCTTGGGTGTGTAGGGCAGAAAATGTTAACAAGCACATATAGTGTCTGAAATGTCTTCAGAAGATAAGATGCAAAGCACATGCAAGCCTGTGACAGGGGTGGGTCTTCATGGTTCCTGTCTTACTGCATATTTCACATCCATTTCTTACCTCGGACCCTGGGCAAACAAGCAAGCTCAGTGCCTTCCCTGGTGCTCCCGGTGGACTGCCTGTGACCCGCAGCGAATTTTCCTGGGGACTCTATGGGAGGTATTGAGGAGGACCATGCCAGGCATGCAGGGAGGTGCTGATGTCCCCGGGGCTGTGAGTCATGCCCCAGCTCCAGGGAGGGGACCATTTCAAACAAAAGAAAATAGATTTGGGGGTTTTGTTTTTTATTTGTTTATGTTTAAGAATAGAGAAAACACCGTAAGAATTGACTGTAAAGTGTTGTGGTGGTTGGCAAACAGTGTGTAAACTGATCCCCGTTCATGCCCTGCCCCCCAGTCTGATTTCCTTGCAGTGGAGATGCGGCGAGGGAAAGTGGCCTTCCTGTGGGACCTGGGCTCCGGGTCCACACGCTTGGAGTTTCCAGACTTTCCCATTGATGACAACAGATGGCACAGTATCCATGCAGCCAGGTAGTAGAGAATGTTCTCTCAGAGCACCTCTCTTTTTAAAAGTGTGTCTCATAAGTAATTACACGCTTGTAACATCATATAATAGGCTTTGAAACTTCTGGAAAGTCAGATTATAACCAAACAATACTTGGTTTAGGTTAGCTGTAGAAGTAAGCATATGTGGCCAGTGGCTCACACCTGTAATCCCAGCACTTTGGGAGGCCGAGACGGGTGGATCACCTGAGGTCAGGAGTTTGAGACCAGCCTGGCCAGCACGGTGAAACCCCATCTCTACTAAAAATACAAAAATTAGCTGGGCATGGTGGTGTGCGCCTGTAATCCCAGCCACTCAAGAGGCTGAGGCAGGAGAATTGCTTGAACCCAGGAGGCGGAGGTTGCAGTGAGTGGAGGTCGCACCACTACACTCCAGCCTGGGCGACAGAGCTAGACTCTGTCTCAAAAAACAAAGAAAAAGAAGAAATAAGCATTTGTTACAAATGACAGAACTTCTTTTTTAAGGCTGAATAGTAGTATTCCATTGTGTATATTTGTATAAAACCACATTTTCTTTATCCATTGTGGTTGATCATTCCGCATCATATCCGAAAATCATAACATCATTTTGCATCTCAGAGGTATATACAACTATAATTTGACAATATATAATAAAAAAAAATTCAAAAAAAATTTTTTAATTAAGGATTGGATTTTTTTCTTACTGCAGGAGAAACAAACTTACCAAAATCAACAATCAGAAGAAGAAAAAACTGAAAAGCTTAGGTTACCTTTAGAATGTCTAAAATGTCTAAAAGTTTAGGTTACCTTTAGAGACCAGGCATGGTGGCTCACTCCTATAATCCCAGTGCTTCGGGAGGCCGAGGAGGGAGGATTGTTTGAGCAACAAGGAGTTTGAGGTTAGCCTGGACAACATAGTGAGACCCTGTCTCTAAAAAAATTAAAAATGTATCCAGGCACAGTGGAGTGTGCCTGTAGTCCCAGCTACTCAGGAGGCTCAGGCAGGGAATTGCTGGAGCACAGGAGATCGAGGCTGCAGTGAGCAGTGATCGCACCAGTGCGTTCCAGTCTGAGTGACAGAGCAAGGCCCTGCCTCTAAAAATATTTAAAAATACAGAACGTTACTTTTAGACAGTCTACGTGTAAGGCAGCCAACCTGGTAAACTTCCTCAGGAGAGAGGTGTAAGGTGTGGCATGGTAGACATTGCATGTGGCTGGCAGCACATTGCACGTAGACAAGGACAGAAAATAATGATGCAGGTGGTGGGGGGTGCATTTTCTTAAAATTCAGGCACAAAGCAAAATTCTTCCTTTTAAAATCCTTCTCCAGAGGTAATCACTTTTGAGCAGCTTTTCACTTTTCTATACTAGTTTTCACTTTTCTATACTAGTATGTTTTGTTGGGATTTTTATTTTATTTACAAAATGGGATAGTATTTACGGAGTAGACTTGTCTTTGGATACAGTTTAGCTCATCTCAGATGTTTTAAGCAGGAACGCAACATGATGAAATTTCTGTTTCAGAAGAGCTACTCTTGAAGATTTGGGGCAGTAGGCAAGACTGGAAGCCAGGAGGCCAGCAGGGGGTGCTGTTGCAGGACTCTTGGGGAGAAGCAGATGGTGGGTGTGAAGGAAACATGGGGTTGTATGTGCGTCAACTGGAAATTCTGAAAGTTCCTTTTGCAATTCTTTGTGACCCTTAGATTTGGAAACATTGGTTCACTGAGTGTAAAGGAAATGAACTCAAATCAAAAGCTACCAGCAAAAACAAGTAAATCCCCTGGGACAGCTAATGTTCTGGATGTAAACAATTCAACACTCATGTTTGTTGGAGGTCTTGGAGGACAAATCAAGGTAACATTCTGAAAGTTCTTCTGAACAGGACTGATTGATTTTACCTATGTCTAAAAGTCATGGGCTGGGCGTGGTGGCTCACGCCTGTAATCCCAGCACTTTGGGAGGCTGAGGTGGGCGGATCACCTGAGGTCCAGAGTTCAAGACCAGCCTGACCAACATGGAGAAACTCTGTCTCTACTAAAAATATAAAATTAGCCGGGCGTGGTGGTGCGTGCCTGTAATCCCAGCTACTCAGGAGGCTGAGGCAGGAGAATCACTTGAACCTCAGGAGGTAGAGGTTGCAGTGAGCTGAGATCGTGCCCTTGCACTCCAGCCTGGGCAACAGGAGTGAAACTCCGTCTCAAAAAAAAAAAGGCGTATATTTAGATGGTTGAATATATGCTAGGCAGATGAAGATGTTTCTGCTGCTTTTGTTTTGCTGCCTGACAGTTCCTCTGCAGAATCAGGCTGGTTTTGCACAGTAAAGGGTGATGCTTACTCAGTAGCATAAATGGGGAAAAAGCCAACGGTTCATCTTGCTGTTTGGGTTTCTTTCCCAGTGATGAACAGGAAATTCAATGCTCCATGTTAATTTCTGTAAAGTTTCTTTATCTCTAGTCTAGCTCTAGTTAGTGGTTGATTAATACTAATTAGTGTTTAGCAAAAAAGCCCTCCATCTTTATTTTATTATATCAGTTCTCCTCTCTCCAAATATAATTGCATTTTTTGGACCTGGGTCAATGCTCAGAAGTGGGAGTTCAGGTCTCAGGTCCAGCTGGGCCCTCACTACCAATCACATTCTCTGGCTGTCTCTTTTCTCACCCGTGCAACACGGTTTTCTCCATCAACCCTAGTCACTGAGATGATCTTTAAGATCCTTCCCAGTTGTCACTCATTCTAGGATTCCACTTCATAACTGGAAGGAAATCCAGTGATTACAAACTGGCCTTTTTTCTCATATTGTTCTCTCAAAATTTGGATCTGTTAGATTGGAGCTCCCAGGGAGAAGTTTTGTGCACTTGAAGAATGTATTTTGCTTTGTCAGCTATATATTGATTATGTTTGTTTGCTTGTTTGCATTAGAAATCTCCTGCTGTGAAGGTTACTCATTTTAAAGGCTGCTTGGGAGAGGCCTTCCTGAATGGAGAATCCATTGGCCTATGGAACTATATTGAAAGGGAAGGCAAGTGCCATGGGTGCTTCGGAAGGTAAGATGTCCTCATGGTTTAGCACATAGTATGTCATTCTGTTAACATCTGAGAAGTGCTGAAATAATTTATTAATACATGCACGTCGAGGGAGGACAGAATTTGTGATATCGCTGGTAGGTGTTTAGCTGCCAATTACAAAGCCATGCTTTTTCACACGTTTATTGTCAAAAAAAATCATCCTGTGACATTGGTATAATGTAGATTATCCCAATCTACATTATATTATTATATTATATTGTCCGGTGGTGTAATGTAGATTAGTTACTGAGAGAAGCACGGGTATCATTTTTAATCCTTTAAAAAGAAGTGCTCTTTTTCCTATGTCTTGTATGCTTTGATCATGAATCATAAACCCTAAAAGTTTCAGACAATTTCTCAAACAACCTTCTGTCTCAGAGAGCCACAACCAAATCTTTAGAAATCACTGTACATTTTTATTTTGAAAACATCTCCAAGGATAAGAATTTTTTCATGTGTGGTCAATTTTTACAGATAAGTACTTCCCAATTCCGGACCAAGTTCTATAATTCCAGAAATAAACTGCATTAGGAAATAGAGAAAAACGAGTATCTTTCTGCATATATTGATATAAAGGCATTCAAGGACTTAACCTTACCAAGTGCAACATCTTCACCCCCCACCCATTATTTTATAACAAAATGACTGCAACCCCTTAAGTATATAAAACCTGTTTTCCATCACTTTAGTAATTAAGACAATAAATTGCCTTTTTCCATTAGAGAAAAGTAACATCTGATATAATTTCTCTTGTCTAATGGGCTGCTCTGTCCAGATGGATATCTGCAGTTAACAGTGAGCAGTGACAAGATCAGTTAAAGCAACTTACAGCACATTTAGAAACTCATGGGTGAATTTTTCATTTTGTCATTGTCAGGTCTATAGTTTAAGCCTTCTCTTTTCCCCTTAAAAAGTTAGGACCAGGCGGGCATGGTGGCTCATGCCTGTGATCCCAGCACTTTAGGAGGCTGAGGCGGGTGGATCACCTGAGGTCAGGAGTTCGATACCAGCCTGATCAATATGGTGAAACTCTGTCTCTACTAAAAATACAAAAATTAGCTGGGCATGGTGGCACCTGCATGTAGTTCCAGCTACTTGGAAGGCTGAGACAGGAGAATTGCTTGAACCCAGGAGGCAGAGGTTGCAGTGAGCCGAGATCATGCCACTGCACTCCAGCATGGGTGATAGAGCAAGACTCCATCTCAAAAAAGAAAAAGAAAAAAGAAAAAAGTTGGGACCAGAGACTTGGAGGCTTGGTGATTGTAGCCTTAGGATTGAAAAAGAATATAGGCTTTGGAGTCTTGGGTTTCTCAGGCTTCTGGCCCAGGTCTCCCACCACATTTTTTTTCCCTGACTTTGGATAATAAGTCTCTTCACCTCACTGAGGTTTGGTTTCTTTCTCCAGAAAAGAAAAACGATTATCGTACTTGTCTTACCCACCTCTATAAATCATAGTGATGAACACAACATGATGTGTGTGAAAATGCTTTATAAACTGGAAACATTTCACCAGTCTTCACCACTGCTCTCCTACAGTGATGTGACTTTGCTTTGTAGGTAAATGTCACAGGATGGTTTTGTTTTTGTTTTTGTTTTTTTTGACAATAATCACGTGAAAAAGCATGGCTTTGTAATTGGCAACTATGATAAAAAATGCCGTTGCCTCATGAGGTAATGACACGCCCTGCTCTAGAACTTCAGTGGAATGAGCACCTGAATTCAGGCTCTCTGATCCGTCACTTTTTTCTTATGCTGTGTTTCCAGCAAGGAACTCTTCCAGCAATTTAGTAATTCTAACATGATAAACACCCCGACCCCTAGACTCTGTCCCCTCCACTGACCCCAGGTCATTAACCTCACTGTTAGAAAGAGAAATGGTTAACAGAAATTAAACATTTCTAGTATAAAAAAGTCTCCCTGCTTTACCTGTGACAATATCCTCTGTTTTCATCAGTCATTTCCAGAGGTACTTTGAAACCATTGACGATCAAGCTACAGCACCGAATGAATGGAATGATTTCCAGCTCTTCTTTTCTTGTTGGGTTGAGGAAGTCAGCTGTTTAGATGGTCACATGTTTTGTCCCCCTTGAAATACCTGGCCTGCCACCGGATTTCCACCCACCCTGGACCTTTGACTGGGTCAAAGATGCTCCCCTCCTGCCAACTTGAGACTGGCTGTTTGACGGAGGGCTGGCCACCCAGCTGAGTAGTAGAACCACATTGACTCATCAGCTCAGCCAAACTAGGGTCTGATTAAATATGTTTTTCTGGGGACTGAACAAATCCGCTGGCTATTCTTATATTATATTGGCCAAAATTTCCAAAGATAGGTGTTTGTAAAGAATACTAGTTTGGTGTAGGGTATTAATAGGTGTTGTGTACTGATCATAAATGTTTGGGAAACACTGAGTTAAAAAAAATAAGCATGTTTCTTGGTTGTGAGGCTATCAGAGCCTTTAGTTAACATTAATATGCTAACATGTGTGGTAACCTTGTCCTGGGGAGAGGCCAGAGTTGCAGCGTTTCCCAAACTCACTTGAGCTTGAACCCTTTTTGAAAAGGTACCTCCGGGTGAGGCTCACGCTTGTAATCCCAGCACTTTGGGAGGCCAAGGCGGGTGGATTGAAAACGATTAGCCAGGCGTGGTGGCATGCGCCTGTCGTCCCCACCATTCTGGAGGCTGAGGTGGGAGGAGCGGTTGAGCCCCTGCACTTCTGCCTTGGTGACAGAGTGAGATCCTGTCTCAAAAAAAAAAGGGCATCTGGAGTTTCTTCTGCTTCATAAAACATATTTTGTGAACTGCTGGTGCAGGCACAGATTGGTGCTTTATGTCTGTTCGTAAATTGACTGAACTGTCTTCAGTTTAGGTAACATCCACCACTGCGCCCCTTCTCCGGTTAGACAAAAGCTTTAGTTCAAAGAGCTAATACCCTAATTCTAGTAACAATCCATTTTAGCAGACTTAGATTATAATTCTTTGTCCCTTTCGGTTTGTGTATAATTTGCCATTATTAAATCACTAGTGTAGCCCATCGATGTCCTCTACATTTTTAAAAAATTTTTGACCGTTTACTCTTAAATGTGATTTATATTACCAAGTAAATGAATTAAAACCTTTTTATTCCTCTTTGAATATATTATTATACTTGTACATGGTGTCACTCTGTAATTATGAGCAATCTCTTATGTTCTCAAAGGATACTACAAAATTAACCACTGATTCTAACAGTCCTCCTCAAAATCAATATGGAAAGGCCCTTTATGTAATTAACAGGCATAATCCTTGTGTTATTTACGAGTGGACGTTGTGACAGAGTGCTGGCTACGCGGCTGGCCTTTGTCACGAGTCAGTTACCTGTGCTCCAGGCCGTCTGCTAGGTACCAGCCGTGTCCACATACATCACATGTTTGTGTCCTCAGACATCTCATGGCCTAGGGGAAAATGCCTGTATAGAAAGTGGAAAATGCGTGGGCTGTGGCAAGGGGCCAGAGCTAGAGAAGCAGCATCCCAAGCCCGAGCCAGGGTTATCTCACGCCCTCACGGGGTGGCAGCAGGGCACGCTAGTAGGTCAGCTCAGGATTATCCAGACCTCATGAGGGAGCCCTCGGAGGATCGGGGAGGTCTGGTGATTCTTCCAGACTCACAGGGCTGAGCACTGGGGAGGACGGACGCCCTCCTGATTGCAGGCTCCCACTTGAACCTGCGGGCAATGGGGGCATTTCCAAGGCTGGAACAGAGTTGTCCATGAAGTGCTGTGATGAACCGAGCTTTCATTTGTCCTGGGCCCTTACCAAGGCGGGGACCCCTTTGGGGAACAGGCACCTGGACCGACTGTTGAGGCACGTGCGCCTCTGGTCATAGTGGGGAAGCCGGCAGGGGCTCTGGGAGAAGTTCAGGGAAGTGACTGACATGGGGACAAGCCTTCGGTCGTGTTCAGTCATCGTTTCACTTGAGGCCCCCCTCTTCGTGGCCACTTCACTCCAGCAGGCCCTGTTGAGGGAGAGAACCCAGGAGCAGAGCCCCCACCTTCTTGAGAGAGGAGGGCTCACGGGCTCTGGGGAGGGACAAAGCCCCCATGTTCTTGAGAGAGGAGGGCTCACGGGCTCTGGGGAGGGACAAAGCCCCCATGTTCTTGAGAGAGGAGGGCTCACGGGCTCTGGGGAGGGAAGGGCCATGCACTGAGGACCAAGACAGATTTCTGGAGTTTTGTTTGAAACCTGGCTTTGTGATTTCTTGGGGTGTGTCCTTGAACAAGGTACTTGAATCTTTGAGGCTCAGCTTTTCATAGGTGGAAATGGAGACCAGCCCATCGAGGACCTCCAAACACAGCAGGATAATGACAGAGCACATCTGCTGTGTGCCAGGCACTGTTCTAAGAACTGCCTGGGGCAGCCCTCCCAGAGAGGTTTTATGGTTATCCCTGTTTTATAGATGAAGGAAAGGGCACACAGAGAGGTTAGGTGAGTTTTCCAAGTTCACACAGCTAGTATGTTGGGGACCTGGGATTTGAACCCTGGTAGTCTAGCTCTAGAGTCTCTGTCCTCAGGCACATGCACTGTGGTTGGCCAAGAAGTAGAACAATGGAACATATGGCTAGGAAGCCAAAGGCTTAAGAATTAAAGAATTAAACCATAGTTGAAGAATTTATGCAGAGTGCATTTCTTTTAAGTTAGAATTCCTCAAAGAGACCGCATGATGGAAATGTTTGAAAAAGCAAGAGTGTGGGTAGTTATACATTTGAAACCTCAGGTGTCACAAAGCACTATTTTTTTGTTTTATTTTGTGTTGTTTTATCATCCAAGGACATGATTTTACTGTTTGGTTAGACTGCCTTGCTTAGAAATGTGGCACTAACCCAGCTACTCCGGAGGCTGAGGCAGGAGAATGGCGTAAACCCGGGAGGCGGAGCTTGCAGTGAGCTGAGATCCGGCCGCTGCACTCCAGCCTGGGCGACAGAGCGAGACTCCGTCTCAAAAAAAAAAAAAAAAAGAAATGTGGCACTAAGTTTGGTTGTTACACCTCTAACTGTGAGAAGTTCAAATTCTTACCCCAAAACCACCCTCATCCGAATTCCACTCTCAAGCCTTATGATATTGCAGGAAATTATTTTTGGAACATGATTCTGATCTGTTCCGGATGAATGGCTTTGTAATAGAATAGCGAGTCAAGTCAGCCTTTTGCTGTCTTGGGGGAGAAGACCGCTGAAAATGCCCTGGGCCATATTATATCCCTGTTGTAACCCATGTACTCATTTCTAAGTACGATATGGGTCTTTAAGTTCATCCTGCAGATTTTTGAGGATGTCAGTGATTTTTTTTTTTTTTTTTATTGAGACGGAGTCTTTGCTCTGTCACCCAGGCTGGAGTGCAGTGGCGCGATCTCGGCTCACTGCAAGCTCCGCCTCCCGGGTTTACGCCATTCTCCTGCCTCAGCCTCCCGAGTAGCTGGGACTACAGACGTCCGCCACGTCGCCTGGCTAGTTTTTTGTATATTTAGTAGAGACGGGGTTTCACCGTGTTGGCCAGGATGGTCTCGATCTCCTGACCTCGTGATCCGCCTGTCTCGGCCTCCCAAAGTGCTGGGATTACAGGCGTGAGCCACCGCGCCCGGCCTGGATGTCAGTGATTGCTTGGTGAAGTGATGCTTCTGGTATATGGGCACAAACTTGCTTTCCATCGTAACTCTAGTTTCCCTGAGGTATCAGTTAAAACCTCATCAGCAGAGTGAAAATGTCAATATAAAAATTATTCCGAAGACACCAGAGTTAAGAGAGGACAGTTACATTAAAGGAGATTAGAACTAATAAATCCAGTTGGTAAACTGAAATGTTTATAGCAGTTATCCTCCTATAAAGAAATATCTTTTACCACAATGAATACTGCCTACATTAACTTTATTTTCCTTATAAAGCAGTTGGGCATTTGTCTTGCATCATCACATGGCAAAAGCATATTTTTAAATATTATCATTTACACTTGTTACGAAAGTATGGAACTAATAGCTCTACCATGATCTTTGTAAAGGAGAACTCAGTAAGTGTGTTCTTGGTTCTTTCTACCCTCCTAAGAATGGATTCTATTTCATCTCTTCTGCTTTGCAGCTCCCAGAATGAAGACCCTTCCTTCCATTTTGACGGGAGTGGGTACTCTGTCGTGGAGAAGTCACTTCCGGCTACTGTGACCCAGATAATCATGCTTTTTAATACCTTTTCACCTAATGGACTTCTTCTCTACCTGGGTTCATACGGCATAGTAAGAGTCTTTATGGGGCCCTAGGCCCTACTGTATACACACATTTAGATTGCTATGTGGTTGTTTATGTTTAATGAGGATTTACTAATTAAATATGTACATATGTATGCCATAAAATTTTTATGAGCATATACTAGTATTAATATATGTATGTGCTAAACAATTTCCTCATTTAAAGTTATTTATTATCATTGTAGAACCTTTAGAAAAATATAGAAGAACAGCAAGTAGAAACTAGTCTTCTAGTCTTTATAGATGTCAATTAAACATTTGTTATTAAATTTTGAGCTTAAATCATATGTCTTGTTCTGGGTTCACTGTGACCACAGTGACATTGTTTGAATTCCATCCATGGGAATATCATGTTCTTGTTTGCATCTCATGTGCTGGTGATTTCTGTCTTTCAATCTTTTGGTTTTATTTTTTAGAACTCGCCCCTTGTCAGTCTGAATGAAAAAGATACAAGGAGATTCCATTTCTCTTACTGAATTGTAGATTTTGGTAACAACAGATGGTGTTTCGTTTATATTAGTGTAGTGTTCTAGAAAGCCTTCGTGGGCATTTTTGGTTTCATAGCCGATGGACCTCTGGCTGTGGGGCCAGATCCAGTTTTCTCAGTTTGACTTTAGAAGGTTTCGGCCATCCCTGACTGGAAGGGAAAGGGAAACTTGGGATAAAGCTATAACCTGGGGAACTGTGTTCTCTTCTTTACAGAGAGACTTTTTATCCATCGAGCTGTTCCATGGCAGAGTGAAGGTTACAACTGACCTGGGTTCAGGACCACTTACCCTTTTGACAGACAGACGTTATAACAATGGAACCTGGTACAAAATTGCCTTCCAGCGAAACCGGAAGCAAGGTAGAGACAGATGGACTCACCAGATGTCGGTCACCCTCGTAAGAATAGAAATCTTGTCAAAATCAGCAATCTTTATTCCACAGTAGTCTCCTGGGTATTGGATGATAGTCTACTTGAAAGCCAGTGTTGTCTTTGGAATACTAAGCAACAGGATTCACATTTTGCTGGAGGAGTGTTATACTTGTATTTGCCTGTGATTTCCAAGTGTGTTATTTAACATTAAATGCTAAATTGGAATCAAGAATCAAATCCATTCTATTTTCTTCCACACACATACTGCTCTCATTTAGCAATGGGTATTGACTTTGGTAGAGAGGATTTTCACTTGTCCTTCAATAACCAAGAACGTTAGCTGATCAAATTCATAGAATCTAGAAGAATATGCCTTTGTAAATGAACTTTGTTGCCAGAAGTTTGCATTTTACCTTAACATGGAAAGGGATTTCCCTTTTCTTATCTCTTGTCTGTGCTCTCCTTTTAGGAGTCCTAGCAGTTAACGATGCCTTTAACACCAGTAATAAAGAAACCAAGCAGGGCGAGACTCCGGGAGCATCTTCCGACCTCAACCGTCTAGACAAGGATCCCATTCATGTGGGTGGATTGCCAAGGTCAAGAGTTGTAAGGTATGATATTAAACTGCAGAATTTTCACGTCCCTGATTTCCAACCGTATTAGCTTGCTAGGGCTGCGAATGGATTGTGTCACAAACCAGGTGGCTTAAACAGCAGAAATTTATTATTTCCCGGTTCTAGAGACTACAAGTCCAAAAACAAGGTGTTGGCAGGGCTTGCTTCCTTTTGAGGGCCGTGAGAGGGAATCTGTCCCATGCTCCTAGCTTCCGGTCGCTTCAGGGATTCCTTGGCCTGTGTCCTGTGTCCACATTCCCCCTTTTTATAAGGACAACAGTCACATTGGATAAGGACTTCCCCTAATGACCTCATCCTAACTCGATGACCTCTGCAAAGACCCTTTTTCCAAATGATGGTCACAATCACACATAAGGAGGATTAAGACTGCCATATCTTTTGGAACACGGTTGAACCTGTAATCTGCTTTTATTTATTCAAAGTACTCTATGCCGTGTGACTTGAGAAGTAAAGCAGACCTTCTGCAGAAAAATCAGTGATTTTATATGTATTGCCTTTAGAACATCTAAATCCTGTTACCATGCAATATTTGGAGACCCCACTTGCTGTCATACTTGCTTTATGACTTTAATGATTTACAGAAACTTTGTGTGGCTGGTTCATTGTCCTCAGTTTTGTAATTTTGGTTTGTAATTAAACTCTAAGGTTCTTTCACACCATTAAAAAAAGACACTTATGAAAGTCCAATAGTTAAGGTAAGACGGCTTGCCGGGAGTGGGGTCATTAAATGTCCAAACTGGGCCATTCAGCGTAGTGGTTAGCAAATGTCCACTGGTAGCAGTGCTACAATGTCTTTAGGTCAGGTTCTTGTGTAGAATCCTCTTATATGGCACAGAACTGCAGCCATTCAGTTGCTATGATGAGCAGCCTTTTGTAGAGAGAGCCACTTCTCCACTGTGCCTCTTCTCTTTGCCAGGAATCTTGGAAAGTCCCAAAGAACATAGTTTGGAACCACAGCCACCTCCTGATCTTAGAATTGAATCCATTTAAACCTCAGTGGAGTTTGTCACTTGCTAAGTCTTACCTCCCTGCCAAGACAGAGCCAGGACTGGAAGCTGTCTCCAGATCCCATCCCAGATTCATGCCCTGTCATGCTGGGACCAGGACTGGGGTGTTCCTGTAGCCTCAGCTATGTCCTAG
Organism: Trachypithecus francoisi; assembly: GCF_009764315.1. Taxonomy (NCBI): domain Eukaryota; kingdom Metazoa; phylum Chordata; class Mammalia; order Primates; family Cercopithecidae; genus Trachypithecus; species Trachypithecus francoisi. The sequence goes on along the minus strand of NW_022681464.1, from coordinate 41,793,972 downwards.
TACATCTGGACTTTGCCCAGATGGCCCAGTGTAGACAATGCAGGAAAGGATAGAAGCCCATATCACAGATGTTCTCAGTAGAAGGGACTTAGGTGTCATCAAAGCCAGCCTCCTTATTTACCTGAAAAGAACTTGAGATCCAGAAAGGTTGAAATTTGTCCAAAATCATGTAGTTGCTTAACAGTCCATAGCTCACTGTTCAACATGAGAAAGAAAAATGACTGTAACAGGAAACCATGTTATTGCAAAGCTATCCTGTGAAGAGCTATTACAGAAGAGTGCAGCTGGGAGATGTTCAGTGGTCTCCATAATTTGGAAATGAGAGCTGGACTACATTATAGCCTGACCTTAGCCGGGAGTGTGGAGACTTCTGGTAAGAAAAACATGATATTGACTTGAACATTGAGAAATAGAGTTTCGGATAGTCCCAGACTTTACCACTTGCAGTTACTTCCTTTAGGACAAAGTTCATGGATATGCAACGTAAACAACAGCCAATGACTTCCTTTTTTAGCAGTCAGATCCTGGGAAATGCATTACCTGCACCGGTCCCCATGGGAAGCAAACTTGCTGCTCTACATGGAGACTGGATTATAATTGGTGTGCTGCAATGCACTGTGCACTGTCTTTCTTATAATTGGCCTGTGTTTTCTGTAGGTAGCCATCCAAGTAGCCAAACTCACTAAGTTTGATCCCTTTCTCTAGTCCTGAGGAGAGTAGGAGAGTACTTGTTTGATCTGAAGTTCTCACTATCAATATTGTTCTTAGAGGGAGGCCAAGAGATTTCTGCAGAGTAGCACATGGAAACAGGTTTTCCAGAAGTATAGGGTTTTTTTTTTCCTTTTTCTTTTTTTGGGGGGCAGGACCTTGCTCTGTCACCCAGGCTGGAGTGCAGTGGAACAATCATGGCTCCTTGCAGCCTCCAACTCCTGGGCTCAAGCAATCCTCCTGCCTCGGTCTCTGGGACTACAAGTGCATGCTACCATGACTGGCTAATTTTTTATTTTTTGTAGAGACAGGGTCTCACTATGTTGCCCAGACTTGTCTCAGACTCATGGGCTCAGGTGATCCTCCCACCTCAGCCTCCCAAAGTGCTGGGATTACAGGCATGAGTCACTGCGCCTTGCCCAGTGGCTTTGTAGTCCTTCGTTCAAAAATGGAATTTAAAAATCCAAATTTTGTGGTTGTTCTCATGCCCTTCCCTACAGGAGGGGTGTCACCACCAAAAGCTTTGTGGGGTGCATCAAGAACCTGGAAATATCCAGATCAACCTTTGACTTACTCAGAAATTCCTACGGAGTGAGAAAAGGCTGCTTACTGGAGGTAGGAAACATTGTTATTAATATTCACATGAGTTTCCTTAAGTGTTCCTTGATTTATCAACATCCTAACGCAACAAACCAGTGGGGATAGGAAAGAGATGATGGGGAGACCAGTCGTGTCCTCCCCACGGCAGGTTTGGCCGCAGCTGGGAACTCACCGAGCTGTTTCATCTCCTCTGTGACCAGCCCATCCGGAGTGTTAGCTTCTTGAAAGGCGGCTACATTGAATTGCCACCCAAGTCTTTGTCACCAGAATCGGAATGGCTGGTAACATTTGCCACCAAGAACAGCAGTGGCATCATCCTGGCTGCCCTCGGTGGGGATGCAGAGAAGCAGGGTGATCGTGGGGAGTCACACGTGGTGAGTAGGTGCTCCTGAGCCCCAATCTCAGGAAACGACTTCGGGAAACAGTGAATGGAAAATGACGGACTCATAAACATTTATTGTCGCTGTGTTCCTGGTTGTTTATGGATGTGCATTTTCAAAAAGTAAAAGTTATTATTGGTGAATGTCGTCCCCTTATGAATCAATGATTTCTTATATTACGTAATCCATCTTCCTTGTCTAGTGACTGAGGAAAAAGTTATTTGCTGTCTACCTCTAATTTTCTAAAAACTCATTCAGAAAGCATATACTGAGTTTTCTTCCCCATGTTGTGGTCATTTCTCTTCATTCCAAGGCTAAAACAGCAGTCCTTAAATCCTGTTGACGTCTTCAGTCTACTGCTGGATGAAGCAAGATTTTCTTTATCTATTATAGGATTGGAAGGAGCAGCAAGAGAAATGTGGCCTGTAATAAGCACAGTAAACTAACAGGGGGACAGAAGAGAAATGACAACCATTTTTCTTATTTATATTCCATTTCAAGAGCATGGGTGATATTTCCCCCATCCTCTGCTCAAATTTGTGTCTATCACATGATTTGAAGAGACTTTACGGAATGTTAGCACACTGTCTTAATCAAGTTGAGTTCATGCAGCTAAAATCTATAGAATGCCATCTTGTACTCTGCAAGGTACTTTACAGACATTGCTGTGTAATTATCACAACCTTGCTGCAAGGGGAATGCTGCTACATTTTGCTGAGGAAGAAATGTGTTCAGAGAGCCTGGCAAACCTGCTCAAGGTCACACCGCTGGTATGAGTCAGAGTCAGGACTGGAACACCAGTTTGCAGAACCCAAACATGTCATGATATACTTGGGGAAGGGCTAACAGTGACTAAGACTGGTTGATGAGATCCATTGATCTCTCTCTCTCTTTTTTTTTAATTGAGCTGAAATTTATATAACCTCAAATCAACCATTTCAAAGTGAACAATTCAGCAGCATTTAGTGCGTGCACAATGTTACGAGGCCACCTTTCTATCTGATTGCAAACATTTTCATCACTCAAAATAAAAGCCTGTGCCATTAATTAGTCACTCCCCATTCTCCTCTCTCCCCACCCCTGGCAACCACCAATTTGCTTTCCGTCTCTATAGATGGATTTACCCATTCTGAATATTTCGTACAAATGGAATCATATTGGGTCTTGCATCTTTCACTTAGCATTTCTTTGAAGTTCATCCCCATTGCAGCATGGATCAGTGCTTCATTCCTTTTTACAGCTGAGTGACATTCCACTGTATGTACATACCACAGTTTGTTCATCAGTTACTTCATGGATAAACTTTGGGGCATTTCTCCCTTTTAGCTGTTATGAATAAATGCTGCTATGAACATAGGTGGATAAGCATTTGTTTGAGTCCCTGTCTTCAGTTCTTCTGTGTATGTATTTGGGAGTGGAATCACTGGTTATATGGTAATTCTATGTTTAACTTTTTGAGGAACTGCCAAACTTTTTCTCCATTAGTCTTAATAAGGTTACTTTCAAATCAAAGTGTGCTTACTAAGTCAGCAAAAAGGAATGATATTAGCCATTGCTAGCAAGAGTGTTGTGAGACGCTCACATTCCAATCCTTCTGGTGTATAAACTACCTTTTATCAATGTCTAAAAAAAATTAAAAGCTTTAAATATTTTCACATCCTTCAAATGTTTAATTCTACTTTTCATAATGTTAGAAACAACATCACAGGCAAAACAATTAAATATTCATATGTGTGGTAATAAAAAGTTGGAAACTGCTTTAAGTTTCATGGATAAAAAGACAAATTACAATATACCTACTTGTTGGTATCTAATGTAGCAATAAACAATAAGTATGAGGCAATGCAGAAATGGAAATCTTTGACATCTTCAGTGATAATAGCATAATGTGGAATATAAATTATATGAACAGAGATTAGAAAGTAACATACAAAATTTAACATTGTGACAGCTGATGAGATTCTTAAGGAATTGCTCTACTCACTTGATGTTAATCTTCTCACATTATCTTCATAAGACGAAAGTTTTCTAAATCATATAGTAATGTGTTTTGTCGGGAAATTCTCTATGCCACCTCCCCAGCCCTTCTTTTCCGTCATGCTGATTGGAGGCAACATTGAGGTACATGTCAATCCTGGGGATGGCACAGGCCTGAGGAAAGCTCTCCTGCACGCTCCCACGGGTACATGCAGCGACGGACAAGCACATTCCATCTCCTTGGTCAGGAATCGGAGGTAGTTGTACGCGGCAAGGCAGTGTGTAATAAGGGTGTGGTGAGCTTAGAGGGAATGTGGAAGGAACCTTGTGGTGGTGCCCTGGGTGGCTAGATGACTGGGGTCATCGGCATCCAGATAATTCTAGAACCTTGCTAGGATTGCTTCCTGGGAACCAGTTTCATCTGCTTTGTAATAAGATACTTGTAGAATTTTTATAATTAAACAACTTTAACTCTGCTGTTTACTGGGGCCCAGCATAAATTGTCTTTACACTGGATTGATTCTGTGGCAAATAGTACTACACTATTAGTAAATAGTATTATATCAATAGTAAATAGCATTATATCAACATTCCTGTATATTTCCCTCCAAAACTGTAGACTGAAAGCTTTAAAAGCACACTGGGCATTTTCATCATAGGTAAAGAGGTTAAAAAAAAAAAAAGAAAAAGAAAACCTCTCCCAAAAGCAGTCTCATTCAATGGATATTTAATAACATTCCATTCATTTCTGAAAAATGTTCAATTTGAGTTTTAATTTTCAAGATTCACCTTTTTATTCACAGACAGCATCTTGTTAAAATATACCTTTAGGGAACGTTTATTTTCAGTGAGAACTTGTGGGAATTATTATTTCATTATGTTTAAAGCTTTTCATTTATTTTCTCTGTTGGACTTTTAGAATTATCACTGTCCAGTTGGATGAGAACAATCCTGTGGAAATGAAGTTGGGCCCATTAGTAGAAAGCAGGACGATAAATATGTCCAATCTGTACGTCGGGGGAGTTCCAGAGGGAGAGGGGACATCACTGCTCACAATGAGAAGATCGTTCCATGGCTGTATCAAAGACCTGATCTTTAATTTGGGGTAAGTGTACCTGCTCTCTGCATGTTCTTGCACTTTCTGATCTTTCATGGTGAGTGCTAACATTAATCTGAAATCTAATTTTACTGTTTAAGATAGAAAATTTTGCAAGTTCCTGAATAATGAGTGAACCCCATTATTCTATCATGAAAGGCCCCCCAAATGGATTTTAGTGAATTAGAATGTTAGATAGATCTGGTCATCATACTTTAAAAACCATCGCTGAGCATTAGCTCTCTGTGACTGTCCATAAAGAGCTGGGATTTAAATATGTTTTTGACATGCATTTGGAGGAACGTAGGGATTTTGTGATGTAAGTCTCTTGCTGTCTTGAGAGCGTTGCTTTGAAGGAGCTGTTGACTACGGGACTACTAGCAGCTTCAGGTTGTTAATGGCTTCTCCTAAAACAATCACTGTATAATTAAGAACTGGAAGCCTCCATTCCCTGTGTGGAGTCATGATGAGGAAAAGAACTGACATGTGCCCATGAGCAGTTCATTCCTCCTTGCTCCCCTCTGCCTCTGGACAGGGTGCTGATGGGAGACAAGCTGTGCTCTGGGACCAGCATCTGCCCAGGAGAATTGAATCTCCCTCCTGGCTGGGTCACTGATGTGCCTAGTGACCTTGAACAAGGACTTGGATCTTTCATGGTCACAGTGTCTTCTTCTCTGTGAAATTACCTCTTAGGACTCCCTGGAATTTTCAAGAGTAAAACCTAGTGTTGGGTTTCAATACAATCATAATGTCAGAGCTCTGGTTTAGATTTTTGTACAGGTTTATGTTTATTCTGCTAGTTGTCTGTTCACTCATTCATTCATGAGGTATCTTCATGCTCCTGAAAGTCATGGGGTTGTGAACTCAGTAGAGCAGAAACGTTTCTGTGAAGTTCCCAGCTGTGCCTGGGAAAGGGCCAGGGGGACCTGTGTGGACACAGGACACAGCACAGGAGCTGCAGAGTGATGGTGCATGTGACAAGCGTAACCCATGACCTCCTGGCGAGGGGAAGCATGTAAACGAGAAGTCAGTGTTTCATGGAGGTCACCGTGCAGCGCTTGAGAACTAGAGACAAAAACGTGTCCCTGCAGCAATCCAGTCAAGGCTGCAGGAGGAGGTGACAGCATCAGAGCCGACCTGGGGGATGCTCAGGAATGGCCAGGGTCTAACATGGGGATACACTAGGCTGGGTGCCACTGCAAGCAGAAGCATCAGACAAGACATATCTAAGACAGCATGTCTGGACCCTGAGTCACAGTGAAGGATTGGCACTTTGGTTACTCTAAGAGAAACATATACATGGTTTTTAATTGATTTTCATTGTACAGTTATCAGATGACTTGAGTTCATGGACTGGTTTGTGATAGCCTAATTTTGAAAACACTCTCTTGTTTCTACCTAGACTTTTGGATTTCAACAGTGCAGTTGGCCATGAGCAAGTTGACTTGGACACCTGCTGGCTGTCAGAAAGGCCTAAGCCAGCTCCCGATGCAGAGGACAGCGAGCTCTTGCCAGAGCCCCGGGCTTTTCCAGTAGGAGCGGCTTCCTTTACTATCAGTCAGGTCCAGTCAGCAAAGGAGGACCCAGGACAGAGGGAGTTAAAATGGGGCCTTGCTGTAAAGGTGCTCTGAAACCTGGAGCTGGGGCTGGAGCTGGAGCTGTGCTAAAAATCAGAGCGGGGACAGGGTGGGAAAGCGTGCCCCACGCAACTCGGATGTCACAGCCTAATTCATGGATTGTTGGCCCCAACACCCAGGCCGCGCATCAGGCTGACGTAGAATATGCTTCTGGCAGAGCTTCTATCAGGACTCATGATCAATTTACATTTAGCCGGGAAAGCATGAAAATAAGTACTTCATGTAAAGCCATCGTGCACATATTTGTTGCTTTAAAAAAAAAAAAAGATTCCATTCATTTAGGAAAAGCCAGTTCTGACCAAATAGTTTGAATGGCAGCCATTGTTATTTTTCATTTTCTCCCCCTTCTGCTTTCTCTGTTGCCCTGGTGTAAAGTGTGCGCTCTAATAATTTAGAAGATGGCAGAAGCATTCGAGAGCAGGACCTTCTGAGCAGGGCCAGGCTTTGCATTCAGGGCAGTTTTCTTGGCAGCATCTGCCTAGGCTGAGTCAGAAAACAGCAGCTGGGACCCCCGTGACTTGGGCAGTGTCAGGGCAGCCTGCAGATGGTTGCATGGGGGTTCAGGGGCCCTTCCCACCTGGTTCCTCTTGTCTGCACCTTGCCCTGTCAATGTGGACCTAGGTTCACAGGTTTACACTCTGAGGCCCTGCAAAGCATGTCACCTGTGGGCACCTCCAGTTTTCCAGTGCTGGACTGCAGCTGATCTCGGCGGCTGCATCCTCAGGGCCATTCCCAGAGCCTCAGGTCATAACAGGGGCCTAGGAAGACAGCAAGGCCTTTGCCCCTTAAGCCTGATGAAAATTCATAGGAGAGATTTCAGTGTCCGTATGAACTTCAGTGTCCATATGAAGTTGAGTGGGATTAAGGTGAAAGACAGAAGCTCTAAGTGCCTTCTTCAGGGGGATAAAGGGCCGGCAAGTGCATCATTTAAACAGAAGATGGAGTGAGCGCCAACAAGCATTGGTGGTTGTTGCTGTTCTGATGGGATTGCTTCGGAGATGGCTCTTCATGGCAGAACACACGTGGGTCAGTGGGGTTCCGGCTGCGGCTGGCGGCTGAGTGTTCCTGTGTGTCTCTTCCAGGAACAGTGTGTGGTGGATGCAGCACTGGAGTACGTTCCCGGCGCCCACCAATTTGGTCTCTCACAAAACAGCCATTTTCTGTTGCCTTTTAATCAGTCGGCTGTCAGAAAGAGGTAGGTATCTTTCTAACGTCCTTATGCGGCGTCTCATTGCTGGATGGATGGGCTGTTCTCCAGCCACAGAGTCTTTTCCAAAAGAAGCTGCTTCTGTTTTATGGTGTACTGCTTGACTTGCAACCAAATGGCAAAGAGAAGGCAAAGAGATAGGAATTCGGCGTTGGTGCAAATCACAATGCTTTCATGGTGGTTCGCTGGGGAGTCTGTGGTTTCTGCCTTTCCCCTTCTGGAGGGTGGCTGGTTTCCCCTCTCTGTGTGCACGTAAGTTAAGCATATGGGCATCTAAATCAAGTCTCCTGGGTCTATTACTGTTTGGACTTTCAACCCCATTCCACTTTAAGCATTCCCTAGTCTGATGTCTTTGTCTACTCAAACTCTTACACTGTGGTGGCCAAGGTCCTGGGTGCCACACCCACCCCTCTCTGCGCCTTCTGGCCCTCATACCTGCCTGTCCCTGAGACCCTTCTGCCAAGGGAAAAGCTCAAGGCGTGGAGCTTGGGGCTCCTGGACTCCATGTTGATCCTCTCTCCTCCTGCGGTCCTCCAGCTCACCTGCCAGGCTTGCCTGCAGACTCTGCCATGCCCTGCCTGTCTTGTTGTCATTGGCTGTGAGTGCCACCCTGTCATACCCCTTAGACCTGGGCTCCTGTCTGTCTTCTGCAGCTCCTGCCGTCACTCTTTGTGAATTCAGCAGCTGCCTAACCCCTGACCTTTCCGTGCTCAAACTGTGATCTGTGAAAGCTCTTCCCTACTCCCTCCTCATCCAGCCTCTCCCATGGTCGTACCCTTGACTTCTTCACAGGTATCCATCCCTCTCACAGTCTCGACTTTAAAAGCCTCCTATTAGACAACCCCTTTCTTCTCATTTCCACTCTGTGCCTCCCCACTCCTGCAGTTTGTCAGTTGTCTGGAGACCTCTAAGCTACTAGCCCTAATGCCCTCCCACCACCGTCTCCCCTCTTCTCTAGCCCCACATCACAATTCATCCTCCAGGTAGGTTCCAGGCCAGTGTTACAGGTGTTCCTCTGCAAACTCCTTTACCCCTTTGTCTCTCCCACTCCTGTGAGCCCAGGTAAAAGTCAACATTCCACCTTCTCTGTGCCAGAACCCACACTGGAGACCAGGATGAGGAGATGGATGTCTCCTTCCTAGCTAGTTTGAGCTAGATATCATAGCAATCAATCTCAGATGGAGCCTCCAAACAATATGGAGAACCAGTGCATTGTTTTAATACGCTTATGGTTTTTATTCTCCATGACGACTCATAGCTGCTCTCAGCTCAGAGCCCTGTGCACCACAGCCTCTCTTCACACCCCAGCTGATGACTTGCCTCATTAAGAAAGAGATCCTTCATCTGTCCACCACCAAAAAGACCAGCCTCTGCTTTTGTTCCTGACCCTCTATCTCTTCTTCTGCTACCACAGATGAAGGGTCTTTGTTCCTAGCAAAGCCCACCCAGCCAGCCCCAGCTTGTCCTCTGGATCCCACTCGCCCTCTCCTTCCTAGGACATGCACAGCAGCCACACCTCACTCCTCAGTGCACACTCCCACCAGCACACAGATGCCACCATCACCCCATCGTCAGCAGTGACAGCAAGAGCAGCAAACTGTTGTGCTGGAGGTTGACACAGAGATTTTACACAGATGATCTAATTTACTCCTCATAATTCTCCTGTGAGGAAGGTATTGTTATTATCTCCATTTTACATATAAGGAGATTGAGGTATAGGGAGCCTGAGACATCTGCTCAAAGTCACACAGCTGGTAAATGGTAGAGCTGGGATTCAAACCCAGGCCTTGTGGCTTCAGAGTCTGTGCCTGTACAGTAGTTTCCCCTTCTCCTTGGGGGATACGTTCCAGGACCCCCAAGTGGTTGCCTGAAACCTTGGCTAGTACCTAAACGTCATATACACTGTGTTTTCCTGTGTATGCATATCTATGATAAAGTTGAATTTATAAATTAGGCACAGGAAGAGATTAACAGTAACTAATAATAAAATAGAAGAATTATAACAGTATGCCAGCATCACTCCTCTTGTGCCTCGAGGGCATTATTGAGTAAAATCAGGGTGACCTGAACACAAGTCCTGCTGTACTGCCACAGTCGATCTGCGAACCTAGACAGCTATAAAGTGACCGACGGGCACATGGCTTATATGGTGTGGATCCGCTGGACACAGACAGGATTCACCTCCTGGGCAGGACTGAGTGGGATGGCATGCGATCTTATCACGCTACTCAGAGTGATACCTGATTTAAAACTTACACATTGTTTATTTCCAGAACTTCTCATTTAATATTTTCAGACCTCAGTTGACTGCAGGTAACTGAAACCTTAAAAAGTGAAACCTTGGAAGGCAAAACCACAAATGAGAAGGAACTGCTGTAACCTCTGCGCTCTACTCCCTCTCTCACTTTGACTTCTAAAGCAGAACCCCCAGGAGACGCCACGTCCCCCCACCACACACACATGCGCAGTACCTGGCTCTGTTTCCCACAAGGCGCTCGAAAGAGCTGCCCTTTCCTCAGGGACTGTTTCCTTGTTTAGCCATCTGGTCAGCCTCCCGCACACCCCCAGCTGCTCTTGAAAGAATTACTCGAGACCCCCATGTAGCTACATGGTGCGGGGCCCCCTGCCCTGGGCTCACAGCAGCCCGTGGACTTCCTTGGCTGGTTGTCACAGCCGCACACTCTCCTGGTTCCCTGCTCTCTCTCGGCCTTCCTTCCTCAGTCTCCCAGCTGAGAGTGCTGGGCCCTTCCACACGCTCTCCCAGGATGGCCTTCTATGTTCTGATCACCTTAAAATGCCACCTAGATACGGTAGCACCTACCCGTGTAGCTCTGGCCTCCACTTAGAACTCAGGGTTTGTGGGCCCACCGGCCACTCAAGATCTCTGTGTGGACTGGGACAGGTTCCTGGGCCTCATCACCCTGAACAGAATTCTCAGGCTCCCTCAGTCCTGCTCTCCTGCTCTTTGCCGTTGCCGCAGGCACGATCACCATTCACCTGGTTGCCCGAGGCCCAAGCCTAGAGGTTATTTTTTATTTCACTTGTTTTCACTCTCCAAATCCAGTCCATTGGCAAATCCTCTTGCTTCTTCCTCCAGAATGTTTCCTGAATCTGTTGAGTCCCCGCTGCCACCCTGGTCTAAGCCACCCACCGCTCCCTGTTGGCTGCCTGACGGGGCCTGCTTCACCCCGACCCCCTGACCCGTTCTGCAGTTAAGACAGGATCTCTGAAAGGAATGCTCGGCCACTTCCCCTTTCAGAGCCCTCCTGTGACTTCCCACTGTGCTGAAAATCAACTGTCAAAGCCCCGCCTCCCTATCATGGAGCCACATCTGCCCTCGTCCTGTCCCGGGGTGCTCCCGTGGCACCGTGGTCCCTCTGACGGGGCCCACCCAGGCGTAGCCTTCCTGCACACCTGCAGTGGCTCTGGTTCCCCCACGGCCTCAGGTGGGCTTCCTGCTGCCCACTGTCGTCAAGCCCCTCACTTTGCAGGGACTTGTCCCTTTCTGTCACTCAGAGCTCGGCTGAAATATCAGCTTTGCAGAGTTACCCACGTTGACTACTTAAGGTAGCCAACGGTTGCCCTCTGCAGGACCCGCTTTAACTCTCTGATGTGTTTCTGTATTAGCTTCATGAGCAAAGGGATCTGATCTTCCTCTTTGTTCACGGCTTTATCCTCATCCTAAAACAGTCTGGCAGACAGAGGTAGGCAGTTAAATGAATGGATGTGTAAATGGATGAAGGAATGAATTCCCCTCTTTCCTGAGATGTTCAGTGTAAATGCCGAAACAATTGTGGAGTCCTCTCTTTGAGGTTTTAAAAATGAAAAGCTAAAGTTTCCTTTCTCAACGCTGAGCGCTTGTTTTTCGCAGGCTCTCGGTTGAGCTAAGTATCCGCACGTTCGCCTCCAGCGGCCTGATTTACTACATGGCTCATCAGAACCAAGCAGACTACGCCGTGCTCCAGCTGCATGGGGGCCGCCTCCACTTCATGTTTGACCTTGGCAAAGGCAGAACAAAGGTCTCTCACCCTGCACTGCTCAGCGATGGCAAGTGGCACACGGTATGATCTCAGGAGGCTTGTGCTGGCTGCTTCTGAGTTTTGTTCCATGTATCACTGGGGTTCACTCCATTTCTCAAAGGCACATTATCCCCATTCATCTCTGTCTCGCCGTATGTGTCTGGTGTCTCCCCCAGAGACTGCAAGTCTTGAAGGCAGGGATCTTTTCTGCTTCTGAATTACCCCCAGGGCCTTGCTTAGTACCTGACATGAAATAGACACTCAGCAAACATTGGTGGGATGGACAAAAGGTACTAGACATATTCTCAACTTGGCAAGGAGTATGTAAAGCCTCATGGCATTTGCTTTCTGATAACCAGGACTCTGGAGCGCTTTCTGGTGTGCAGCAGGCTTTACCTGTGCCTGTCATCGGCCAGCTGGGTTGTTCTTGTCCACTGCCCAGGAAAGCAAATGCACTAAGAATGGCAGGTTTTGCAGCAAAGAGAGAGTTTAATTATTGCAGAGACAACTTGCCAGGAGATAATTATCAAAGCTGCCTCCCCAAGAATTCAAGGACTAGGGTTAAACCTTGTGCAAACAAGGATAGTTTGGCAGCCGGGGGATACGGAATGGCAAATGCTGATTGATTGGATTGGGGAAGAAATCATACAGCGTCGAAGTTGTCTTCTTGTGCTGAGTCAGTTTCTGGGTAGGGGTTACTGCTCTGGGTGGCGCCAGTCGGTTCATACTGAATGCAAAGTCTGAAAAATATCTCAAATGCCAGTCTTAGGTTTTACAATAGCAATGTTATCTATGGGGCAATTGGGGAAGTATATAAAGTTTGTGACTATGGGCTACATGATTCCTAAGTAATAAGTAGTTTAAAAAGGCAAATTATAAAACAATGACTGGTTAGGGTTTAACTATGCCTACATCTTAGCAGAAGAAACAATGGCTGGCTAGAGTTTATGCCTGTATCTTAGCAGAATTCAGGCCCCATCACAGTTCCAACCTTGTGGCATTTCCTTAATTTTGCAGAGGTGATTTTGGTCCCTGAGCAAGGAGGGCATCAGTTTTAGGGAGGGACCGTTATCATCTTTGTTTTAAAGTTAAACTATCCACTAAATTCCTCCCATTTCCGGAAGGCACTATTATCATCTTTGTTTTAAACTGTCAGCTAAATTCCTCCCATAGCTAGGTTGAATTAGCAAAGACAGCTTATGAGGTTAGAAGCAAGATAGAGTCAGTTATGTCAGATTCCTCTTACTGTCATCATTTTTCTATGTCAGATTTATTTCACTGTTACAGTTTTTGCAAAGGCAGTTTCATACCTGCCTCCTTTCTTCTGCCAGGCTCAGCCGCTTTTCATCACCAACTGTCTAAAAATTTGAACCACCCTTTAGCATTGCATTCAGGTTGTTACAGCTCTCAGAAACAGATGTTGCATCTGTTAAAGTTGATACATCTGTTAAAGTTTTCTCAGATTCCTTAAAAATTGTGCATGTTTTCACTTTGCTGTAGGTCAAGACAGATTATGGTAAAAGAAAAGGCTTCATCACGGTTGACGGCCAAGAGTCCCCCATGGTGACCGTGGTGGGAGACGGAACCACGCTGGATGTGGAGGGGTTGTTCTACCTAGGAGGCCTGCCCTCCCAGTACCGGGCCAGGAAAATTGGAAATGTAAGCAGCATTTTCTGTACTGACATTTTACCTTTGTTGTGGTTGTGCTTATTTTGTAGAAGAGCATAGCTGACGGCATCTTTATGTATAAATTACCTTGTTTGAACCTGGGGCTTGTGAAGAAGTTGACTTTGCAGGCATGTCCACAGATCATGTGCCAGGGCCGCCCCTCAGAACCCGATCAGTCTTTCTAGCCTCTTAGGTAAAGAACATCTCCCTTTCTGCAGCCACATGGCCACAGCACAATTCAGGGAAGCCCAACAAATGCGTATTGGCACCTTAGTAAACTCAGCATTTTTTGATTTCCACGATATTTCACTAAAATAATAGAAAACACTTCCACAGCATTATTAGCAAAGATACTCAAATGGTAGCTCTAACTTAGACATTCATGTGAAGTATTGTGGCAATTAAAGTTTTTTTTAAAAAAGATAACATTTTAATGTGTTTTATTGAGACCAATCTGATGAAGTGGAAGGAAAATGTGTCCAGGCCCTTCTCGTTAGAATCACCACCGTCTACTCTTGCATGTCATTTGGCTTAGATCACCCACAGCATCCCTGCCTGCATTGGGGATGTGACGGTTAACAGCAAACAGCTGGACAAGGACAGCCCGGTGTCCACCTTCACGGTGAACAGGTGCTACGCAGCGGCCCAGGAGGGAACATTCTTTGATGGAAGCGGATACGCAGCTCTTGGTATGTGTTAGCAGCACTCTCGAAAGCAGTCCCTGGCGGAGCCTGGACTCTAAAGCAATGCGGATCCGAGAGTACGAGACAGGACCCACTGGACAAGGCTACAGGAAAACCACCTTGAGTTCAGTATTCCAGTTGATTCCTCATTTCTTGGCGTAAAAAGCCTTCTCAGGTCTTGTGCTATCTGGATGGCCTGACAAAGTCTCCCGCCAGGAGCAGTGTGACTCCTGACAGAGACCAGACATGGGGTGCTAGTTTCATCTATACTTTCCCCAGGTTCTGTAATGCACACTCAGTGTCCAAGTTAAGAAAGGACTTTGAATTAAAAATCAGCAGCATAAAATGTCTAGACCAGCTGGCGCCAGGGAGGCTGTGCAGAAGTTTGGGTGGGGAAGAGGGGGAAGCCAGCAGAACATCTCTAATTCACTCTGCGCTTCCTGTCTCCTGTTCCTGGGGCTCAGGCTCCAGCCCTGCTAGGCAGCCCCCTCCGTGGCCACGGTACCCCTCGCACGCCCCGGGTATGCTCTGGGCAGATCACCTTCTCCCCTTTTTCCTTCAGCCCTGGTCATGGTAACAACTGCCTGCTCTGTCCAATAGCCCCAGTGTGACTCCTCAGCTTTTTTTTATCCCCTGAATTAAAAAATCATTCCATTCAGTCCCCACCTCTAACAAATTTAGTATGGACTCTGATATACTCAGTAAATGATGATTCCTCCAAGTACACAGATACCAGGAAAATAAAGTGGACTATTCTTGGATGATAAAGGGATTCCAGCGATCAAATCCCAACAGCCCACGGGACAGACTGCCGCAGGGAGGACGTGTCCACAGGGTGAGGCAGGGCCACGTGCTTCTGCGGCCACAGAAGAAGGAGACGCCTGGCTCTGCTCTGGCCTGGCTGGCTGCACGCATCTTCTTTAAAAGCTCCATGATGTGGAAGCCGAGACTCAGAGGGCAGGAGTGATCTGCTGGTGGGGATGGAGCTGGATCCAAAGGAGGAGCTCGAGCCAGGTCCCCCGACCCTTAGCCAGGAGCCCAAATGCTCAACCTGGGCCTGGCAGTGCTCACCCTGACTTGGGCCGTCCTTGTGTGTTACAGTCAAAGAGGGCTACAAAGTCCAGACAGATGTGAACATCACACTGGAGTTTCGAACCTCCTCGCAGAATGGCGTCCTCCTGGGGATCAGCACTGCCAAAGTGGATGCCATTGGACTAGAGCTTGTGGACGGCAAGGTGGGTGCTTCCTCTCCATGGGGTCTTCCTTCCCCCAGTGTCAGAGACAGAGCAACTGAGAAACAGCAGATTCAAATTCACAACGTCTGTTTTTATGGAGTCAAACAATGGTCCCATTACTATTTAAAAAACAGATATGGCTACAAAAAAAACTTTTTGTTTATTTTTTAAAAGCTTTTCAAAAATAACTTTTTATATGTTTGAAAGTAAGCTTTCAGCAAAATTACAACTATAATACAAAGAATTTTTTTTCCTGAACTATCTGAGAGTAAGCTGCTGACCTGATGCCCTATCCCTTCTAATAATTTTTTTTAACTTTTTATTTGGAAATGATTACAGATTCATAGGAAGTTGCAATGAAATGTACAGGGAGGGCCCCATGCACCCTTCACCCAGACCCAGGTTTCCCAGTGGTAGCATTATGCATTTTTTTTTTTTTTTTTGAGACAGAGTTTTGCTCTTGTCTCTCAGGCTAGAGTGCAATGATGCAATCTCAGCTCACTGCAACCTCTGCGTCCCAGGTTCAAGTGATTCTACTGCCTCAGCCTCTTGAGTAGTTGGGATTACAGGCATGCACCACCATGCCAGGTTAATTTTTGTATTTTTTAGTAGAGACCAGGTTTCACCATGTTGGTCAGGCTGGTCTTGAACTCCTGACCTTGTGATCTGCCTGCCTCGCCTCCCGAAGTGCTGGGATTACAAACATTATGCATTTTTCTAGCATAATCAAGATATTTAATTGTATCAATACCAAAAGGCTCCCCCTTCATACCCCATCATGGCCACACCCAACTCCTGTACCCCTAATCCTAGGCAACCGCTCATCTGTTTGCTGCCCCTCTAATTTCTGTTTCGCCAGTGTTGTATCAATGAAGTGACGCAGTAGGTATCTTTTTGAGATCAGCTTTTCACACTTAGCCTGACCTCGGGAGGTTCATCTGGATGGTTGTGCATATCAGCAGTCCGTTCCCTTTTGTGGTGGAGTATTACTCCATGGGATAGACATACCATGCTCTAATTTTTTTTTAATGTAAAACATGGTATTTTTTTCTGTGACTATCTGCTCTTGCTTTTCAGCCTCTCATGTCCCTCTCCTGCTGGCAACAAAATGAAGTCAACAATTTGCAGCACTCATCTTTTAGTCTCCTGCTTGAAAACCGCCTCCTTCGCAGTTTCTCCCAGTTTTCACTTTCCTTCGTCTCCCCTTTGGGGCTGTCTGGGCACAGGCAGGATGCAGGGCAGGGAGTCTCGATGACCCTTTTCCTTTCTGTGGGCTCTCTCGTGGACAGCAGGTCAGCCATAGCTCAGTCTCCTGGTCTTCAGGGCAGCCTCTTACAGTGAGTGGTCCTGGGTCTCAGTGTTGCCCCTGCATGGGGGCTGCTCCTGGAGAGTTTGGCCAGAGTCCCTTTCAGCTCAGGCCTCTCATCCTGGTTGTCACGGGTAGTGCCACCTCTTCATCTTCCCCCTTCCCCGTGGGGTCATGTGCAAACTTGGGGATTTCTGCCAAGCCACACAGAGGCCATGGGGAATCAGGGATGGTGACTCTCTGGTCCTCTCTCTAGGTTCTACCAGCATTTCTGCAGCACTGTGGTCAGTGCTTGTTATTGTGGAAGTAAGATGCCTGAATTTTCCAACACTAATGCCTCTTGCAAGGCAGGGAACAAGTCTCCATGTTCTAGATTCCCCAGGACTTAGTGGTTGTGTCTAGTATTTCCCTACTTACTCCCTGCTGGGTTTTGACCCCCCCCGCCCGACTATGGTATCCTAGAGTGGGGGTGGGGAGGATCTGAAAGGTCATGTCTGACCTTTGGCCCTTCACCTCTTTTCCAATTCATGTCAAAACAGAACTAACTTGATGTCATATTGCTGCCTCTCTACCCTGACTTACAGCCAACTTTTTCCCTCATCTATACTTTAAAAACTTTTGTATCTATTTGCATGTTTTTATGTGATATCTAAAAAATGTTATCAGGGGCCAGGTGATCCCAAAACTTAGGGAGGCTGAGGCAGGAGGACTGCTTGAGCCCAGGAGTTTGAGACCAGCCTGGGCAATGTAGCAAGACCGCCATCTCTGTTTTTGAAAAATATTTTACTTAGATAAATAAAAAATTAAAAATGCAATCAGAAGTGTAATTGCTGCAAACAATGTAATTTTCTGTTGTATTATACATTTTACCTCATTGGACTATTATTTATAGTTCTTTTTTAACATTTTTAGTTGTTGCCTAAGGGTTTATGACCCGTATCTTTAATTGTCACAGTCCACCTTGAAATAATACTGAGCAGCTTCATATATAGCATAACAATCTTCAAAAAGTACATTTGAAATCTTTCCTCCTGTCTTAGTCTGCTTGGGGTGCCAGAACAAAGAACCACAGACTGTGTGGCTTAAACAATGGAAATTTGTTTTCTTGCCATTCTAGAGACTAGAAGTCCGAGATCAATGTGTTGGTAAGGTTCTTGATTCGGAGGCCTCTCTCTTTGACTCACAGATGCCTTGTTCTCCCTGTGTTCTCAGGTGGTCTTCCCTCTGTGCATGTTTGTGTCCTAATCTCTTCTTGTAAAGACACAGTCAGATTGGATGAGGGCCACCCTGGTGACTCATCTTTACTTAATTACCTCTAAAAGCTCCATCTTCAAATACAATCACATTCTGAGGTACTAGGGGTTAGGACTTCAGCATATGAATTTTGGAGGGGGCGGTCTTCAGCCCATAACACCTCCTATCTTTTGCAAAGCTGAGATCTCTTTACTCGCTGTGGGAGAGCATCTATGGTTCATCAGAAGAGAGTTAGTAAATATTCGCTCATAGGTGCTATCAATAGGTATGACCGGGCCAGGTGTGGTGGGTCACACCTGTAATCCTGGCACTTTGGGAGGTCGAGGCCGGCAGATCACCTGAGGTCAGGAATTTGAGACCAGCCTGGCCAACATGGTGAAACCCTGTCTACTAAAAATACAAAAATTAGCAGGGCGTGGTGGCGGGCGCCTATAGTCCCAGCTATGCGGGAGACTGAGGCAAAAGAATCACTTGAACCCGGGAGGTGGAGTTTGCAGTGAGTCAAGACCACGCCCACTGCACTCCAGCCTGGACAACAAGAGTGAAACTCCATCTCAAAAAAAAAAAAAAATGTATGACCAGCACCTCCAGTAAGGCTATTAACTCGTAAAATGTCCTAAATATGAGGCCCTCATTTAAGGATGCAGTGTGCTCGGACTTGTGGTCATGAAGGTGGCCATTTGCCCTTTCTGGAATTTGGGGAATAGTGTAACATCTGATTTTTTTTTATTTTTTTATTTATTTTTATTTTTTTGGAGACGGAGTTTTGCTCTTGTTGCCCAGGCTGGAGTGCAGTGGCACGATACTGGCTCACTGCAACCTCCACCTCCCAGGTTCAAGCAGTTTTCCTGCCTCAGCCTCCCAAGTTGCTAGGATTACAGGCACGTGCCACCACACCTGGCTAATTTTTTTTGTATTTTTAGTAGAGACAGGGTTTCTCCATGTTGCTCACGCTGGTCTCGAACTCCTGACCCCAGGTGATCCACCCGCCATGGCCTCCTAAAATGCCGGGCTTACAGGCGTGAGCCACCGTACTCTGCCATCATCTGAATCCTTTAAAAGGCTCTTTTTCAAAATTATTTTCTGTTTCTCATGTTAGCTCTCCTTTTAAACATAATGCTGCAATTTTATCCACTCCAAGAGCTTATACAAATGGACTGTGTTCCTTAAATACACAAAAACTCACCAAGATATTTGCTTTGTTTAGGTCTTGTTCCATGTCAACAATGGTGCTGGCAGGATAACAGCCACATATGAGCCCAAAACCGCCACTGCGCTCTGTGATGGAAAATGGCACACGCTTCAAGCTAACAAAAGCAAACACCGTATCACTCTGATTGTCGATGGGAACGCAGTTGGCGCTGAAAGTCCACACACCCGCTCTACCTCGGTGGACACCAACAATCCCATTTATGTTGGTGGCTATCCTGGTATGTACGGGTACCTGCTCTTCCACTCAAAAGGGGCACTGTTCCTGGAGGAAGTCTTGGTTCAGGTGGATGTAGAATAGGGATTGAGAAAGGTACATGGTTTGGCTTGATGAGTCTTTGACCATTTTAGAAAGGCCATTTCAAATACTTAAGAATTCTTGGAAAACTTAAAATAATCTAGACACACAAGTTAATCATTGCGTAAGATTGTGAGAACATTGGGTCTGATATAAAGGCAGCTGGATGACTTTCCCAAAGTAAATTTCATGACTCTCAGACTTGGGAGTCATTTTAGGTCTAGGGAATTATTTTAGGAAACAAACTCGTGACTCATCTCTCTGGTCAACTTTGGATTAGAATTATGTATTTTAGATGTTCCAAGGAATTGTTGCAAATAATAAAATAAACACCTGTTGTTTGACTTAAGTTATAACTATGCCTTAAAATTTTATATATTTAAAGTTTTTGGCCAGGTGTGGTGGCTCACGCCTATAATCCCGGCACTTTGGGAGGCCAAGGTGGGTGGATCACTTGAGGTTAGAAGTTTGAGACCAGCCTGGCCAACATGGTGAAACCCTGTCTCTACTAAAAATATAAAAAGAAGCCGGATGTGGTGATGGGTGCCTGTAATCCCAGCTACTCAGGAGGCTGAGACAGGAGAATCACTTGAACCCAGGAGGCAGAGGTTGCAGTGAGCCGAGATCGCACCACTGTACTTCAGCCTGGGTAACAGAGCAAGACTCTGTCTCAAAAAAAAAAAGAAAAAAAAAAAAAGTTTCTCTGAATTCTGCTATTCACTGACACCACATATGTGGAAAATATTCTTCTAATTTTAATAGTGAAAAATTTTAAAAACAAAATAACCCACTTGAGATTATTTCTGTTCCTTTTGTGCTATGGATCGCATTTCAACAAAATTAAGCAAGATTTGTCTTCTCTTCTTTCCTGAACAGCTGGCATGAAGCAAAAATGCCTGAGCAGCCAGGCCTCGTTCCGCGGGTGTTTGAGGAAGCTAGCTCTGATTAAGAGGCCGCAGGTGCAATCCTTTGACTTCAGCAGAGCATTTGAACTGCACGGAGTTTTCCTTCATTCCTGTCCTGGGACGGAGTCCTGAACCTCAAGCAGAATCCTCAGTTGGAATAATTGCTAGTATTTTGAAAAGAAGTGTTTGTGTGAATTAAGAATCTCTTCAGTTCATATTTCATTTCCAACTCAGGTTAAGTGTTTCTGGGGAGAGATGTTGTGTTTATGTTACACTAAAACCACATGTGCAACAAATACCTCCATTAAATGGTCTAAAATGTAAATTGAATTCCCTGGCTCTCTTTTTTAACATGTTTTTTAAAAAATAAATCTTTATACACATTGAATGTTCTGTTGATTACTTGATAGTATTTTATGTTTTTCATTTTGAGCTTTTAAAAAAGTGTCAATACAGATGATAACAGATTAGAGTATGAAGCCTTTTATTTCTTCAAGAAAACTCTAAGCTCCAATTTCTACAACAGACAAGCAATGTTCATTGATTAATTCCACATGAGCACACCAGCTGTTGGCCACATAACCTTTTAAGGAGGCTCCAGCAAGTCACGGGGCAAAGGGAGCAAAGGAAGGAGCTGGACCCTCCTCGGACGTGGCCTTGTGCTATCAGGACCTCACCTAATGGCGCATTTTGCAGGACAGAAAAAAAGAAAAGATGGCATCATTTTAGGTTAGTGCTTCCTTTATTGTCAATTTTATTTTCACCACTTGGAATGAAACAGTTTGCCTTAATCAGCTACTTTTCTGGGATAATGTGTGTAATTTGAAAAGAGGGAACATTTTAAAACCATGTAAGTATATTATTTTAATGGACCAAGCAGCTGTAGATCCAGATTTCTGAAGTTGCATTCAGTCCCCTTCACATTAATTTGAGTTCTGCTCTGTGGCTGCAGCTCAGGTCACAGTGGCCGCTATCCATATATTTTAGAAAAATGATCCCATTTTCCAAATGCTCGCTTGAGCGGTCTCCACCTATCTTAGCCGTGACCTGCTTTTCCAACATGGAGGACGCCAGAGTTTGTGTCTCTGAGAGATTTTGACTGGATAAACAAGGAAGGCAGCTGTGCTCCTGGTCCCCATCCCTATTCTGTGCCTTCCCTGTTTTTTGAACCCTTAGGGGGATTCACACCTCTTGATGTTATTTGAAATTTGTAATTCTTTCCCATGTAAATACCTGCATGAAGACGTTCCTTAGAGAAAAGCAGCTGCTAGTTGTGGACGTGCTGATGGTTCTGTAGCACCAGCCATGGGAGGAGAGCAGACTTTTCTTTTCTTTTTTTTTTTTTTTGTCTTTTTTTATTATTATACTTTAAGTTCTAGGGTACATGTGCATAATGTGCAGGTTTGTTACATATGTATACTTGTGCCATGTTGGTGTGCTGCACCCATTAACTCGTCAGCACCCATCAACTCGTCATTTACATCAGGTATAACTCCCAATGCAATCCCTCCCCACTACCCCCTCCCCATGATAGGCCCCGGTGTGTGATGTTCCCCTTCCCGAGTCCAAGTGATCTCACTGTTCAGTTCCCACCTATGAGTGAGAACATGTGGTGTTTGGTTTTCTGTTCTTGTGATAGTTTGCTAAGAATGATGGTTTCCAGCTGCATCCATGTCCCTACAAAGGACACAAACTCATCCTTTTTTATGGCTGCATGGTATTCCATGGTGTATATGTGCCACTTTTTCTTAATCCCGTCTGTCACTGATGGACATTTGGGTTGATTCCAAGTCTTTGCTATTGTGAATAGTGCCACAATAAACATACGTGTGCATGTGTCTTTATAGCAGCATGATTTATAATCCTTTGGGTATATACCCAGTAGTGGGATGGCTGGGTCATATGGTACATCTAGTTCTAGATCCTTGAGGAATCGCCATACTGTTTTCCATAGTGGTTGAACTAGTTTACAATCCCACCAACAGTGTAAAAGTGTTCCTATTTCTCCACATCCTCTCCAACACCTGTTGTTTCCTGACTTTTTAATGATTGCCATTCTAACTGGTGTGAGATGGTATCTCATTGTGGTTTTGATTTGCATTTCTCTGATGGCCAGTGATGATGAGCATTTTTTCATGTGTCAAGAGAGCAGACTTTTCAAAGGCAGCTCCTGGGCAGCTGGGCCCAGAAGGGGCACGTGCCCGTCTCAGCAGCAGTGCATGTGCACCAAGAACCTCTGCTGTGCCGTGGGTGGTCTTTGGTTTCATGTTTCTGTGGAAACCAGCTACAATGTGAGATGAAGGCTCAGACATTCCAGATCCTGGCCTACCATGTTGGGTGAGGAAGTGACCAAAACCAGGACATAGAGCACAGACTGTGGAGCTGACTTGAGCTTTGCACCCCAGCCCTGCCTCCGCCCCCACTTTAACAGAGTTAAAACGGAGCATGGGCCTTTCATGAGTACAGCTGTTCACAAGGTCTCTCTGAAGGATTCCTCAGGAAAACTCACCAGCTCCCCGCTGGCCTTTCACAAGCACAGAGTCGAGTGACCTGGGTGTAGATCTGTCCCTGTGACCTTGAGCCTGCACTCCCAGGTCAGACACCAACTGTGGTTCCCACTTCGGGTTCTCACACTGATTCCTTAACTCCTCTCGCCAAGTCTGGACTCAGGTTCTTAGAGAGGGTTGCCAGATAAAACACAGAACCCAGGGAAATCTGAATTTCAGATAAACACCACAGACATGTTTTTAGTGTAAGCACATGCTAAATATTGCACAGCATCCTGTGTTTTTCATTTGCTAAATCTGGCAACCCTACTTTGGAGCCTCAAGGGCATAAAAAGATTATGACACCCTTTCCCTCACTGCCAAGTGATTCCAAATAAAAGCAAATCTATGTCTTAAAGCACGTGCAACAAAATCTATTGACGATCATGTTTTTCTCATGACACCTTTACTGAGATATCTGATTTCTTTCCAAAGTCTAATTTTGGTGCCAAAAGTCCTTGTTTAGTCTGTCAATTAATGTAGTACTTTTTTTTATTGTGGCAAAATATAAAAAATATAAAATTTACCATTTTAAGCCATCTTTAAGTGTACATTTCCATGAAATTCAATACATTTATAATGGTGTACAACCACTACCATTTATCTCCAGAATTCTTCTCATCTTGTAAACCTAAAACCCTGTACCAATTAAACAGTAAGCCCCTATTCCTTCTTTCCCTCAGCCCTTGGCAACCACCATTCTTACTTTCTGTCTCTACAAATCTGACCACTCTAGGTACTTCATATAAGTGACTTACCATAATAGCTTCAAGGTTCATCTGTGTTTAGCATGTGTCAGAATTTCCTCCCTTTTAATTCTGAATAACATCCCATTGTATGTATAGACATTTTACTTATCCATTCATCCCTTGATGGGTACTTGGCTATTGTAATAGTGCCACGATGAACATGGATGCACAAGTATCTGTTCAGAGTCCCTGCTCTCAATTCTTTGGGGTATATACCCAGAAGTGGAATTGCTGGATCATATGGTAAATCTATTTGTAATTTTTAAATTTTTATTTTATTTTATTTTTTAGACAGTCTGACTCTGTCACCCAGGCTGCAGTTCAGTGGTGCGATCTTGGCTCGTGGCAACCTCCGCCTCCTAGGCTCAAGCAATTCTTTTGCCTTAGCCTCCCGAGTAGCTGGGACTACAGGCAGGTGCCACCATGCCTGCCTAATTTTTGTATTTTTAGTAGAGACAGGTTTCACCATGTTGGCCAAGATGGTCTCAAACACCTGACCTCAAATGACCCACTAAGTGTTGGGATTACAGGCATGAGCCACCGCACCTGGCCCCTATTTGTAATTTTTTTGAGAAAGAACCATACTGTTTTCCGTAGCATGCGGCACTGTTTCCAAGCCTCAGTTTCTTCATCTGTAAAAGAGATTGTGATAACAACCTCAAAAAGGTATCACAATATTTAGAAAATAGTATTAAATTTTTTTCAGAAATAGAGCACCTGGATAAGCCAGTAGCATTGACCATAGAGAAATTTAATCCTCAGTCACACCTGCCTTCCAAAAACGTCCAACAACCAGATGGATTTATAGGCAAGCATTGGCAAACATGAGAAAAAAGAAGAAAACTGACCAGCTCATTTAACACTGGTGGAATAACTTCATACGAAACAAGACAAGTATAAAACAATTATAGACCAACTTTACTTATGGACTTAGATGTAAATATCTTTTATAAAATACTAATAAATAATTCAGTCCTTAGGGGAAATGATAACTAAGTACATTTGCAAACCCATAAATTCTTCTTTCTATTCTCGCATGTGGTAATTTTTTTATTATGGTCAAACATTTGGTATAAGATCTACCCCCTTAACATATGTTAAGTGCCCAATACAGTATTGTTAACTATAGGCACCATGTTGTATAGACAGCAGTTCCCTAGAGCTTACTCAACTTGTATAACTGAAACTTTATTTTTATTTATTTATTTATTTTGAGATGGTGTTTCACTCTTGTTGCCTAGGCTGGAGTGCAATGGCATGATCTCGGCTGACTGCAACTTCCGCCTCCTGGGTTCAAGTGATTCTTTTGCCTCAGCCTCCTGAGCAGTTGGGATTATAGGCACACACCACCATACCCGGCTAATTTTTGTATTTTTAAGAGAGACGGGGGGGGGTCTCACCATGTCAGCCAGGCTGGTCTCGAACTCCTGACCTCAGGTGATCCACTCGCCTCGGCTTCCCAAGTGCTGGGATTACAAGCATGAGCCACCATGCCCAGCACTCTCTGTTTCTATGAGTCACTATTTTAGATACCACATAGAAGTGGAATCATGCAGTGTATGACTCTGTTCTCACACTGCTGTAGGGAAACAGCTGAGACTGGGTAATTTATAAAGAAAAGGGGTTTAATTGGTTCACAGTTCTGCAAGCTTTATAGGAAGCTTAACAGTTTCTGTTTCTGGGCAGGCCTCAGGAAACTTCCAATCATGGCAGAAGGCAAAGGGGGAATAAGACATTTCACATAGCAGGAGCAAGAGGAAGAGAGAAAGAGTGGGGAGATGCTACACACTTTCAAACAACCAGATCCTTCGATAACTCACTCACTGTCAGCAGAACAGCACCAAGGAGATGGTGCTAAACCATTCATGAAGGACCGACCACCCCCGTGATCCAATCACTTCCTGCCGGCCCCCACCTCCAACACTGGGGATTACAATTCAACATGAGATGTGGACGGGGACACAAATCCAAGCCATATCATACAGCATTTGTCCTTTTGTGACTGGCTTATTTCACTTAGCATAACCTCCTCCAGGTTCCTCCATGTTGCAGCGTACAGAGAGATTTCCTTCTATGTTCAGACAGGATAATATTCCCTTGTATGCACACACCAAGTTTTCTTTACCCATTCAGCCACCAACAGACATTTGGGTTGATCCTATATCTTGGCTGGTGTGAATAACGCTGCAGTGAACATGGGAAGGCAGATACCTCTTCAATATTTTGATTTCAATTCTTTGGGCTATATATCTAGAAGTGGGATTTCTGGATCAGATGGCAGTTCTATTTTTAATTTTTTGAGGAACCTCATGCTGTTGAGGAACTGTTGGGAGGAAAAGGGGTAAGGAGAGAAAGAAGAGTCCACTGGGACTGATCCTGGAGTACCCAGCAAAGTCCAGCAGGTAGAAAGGACACAGCATGCCTCGGGATGCAGTGGGATTTTCCATCAGGAGAGTGTCGTGTTGAAATGCTGCATTGGGTGTTATAAGCTGGCTGGAGAGTGCAGCCTGAGTGGGCTGGTTGGGCAAGAGTAACGAAGTGTGGCTGCTGGACAGGGTTGTGACGGGGGACAGGAGGATTGCATGGAAATGTGAGAGGCTCTGCATCACATATGTTAGCTTTAGGCTGTGATAGACTGAAAGGTTCAGTAAGGAGCTTGGGGCAATGAGAATGATGGTTCCATGAACAGGAGAGATCTCGTGAGAAAAATGATGAGGTCAGTTTTGAATGTGTTGAGTTTAAGAGGATGGTGAGAGCATCTGAAGGGAGATGTCCTGACTGGTTGGATGGAGAAGAAAGGTGGTCAGATAGGCCAGAGAGCTGGCTAACGGGTGGAGGCCTGGGTACCGCGGCCTGCACAGTGTGGCAAGGCCACCACTGAGTCCTGGCTGAGGAAGCACCAAGGTGGCCCTGAGAGCTGCACGCTGAGGCTCACCTGCCCAGAGGTTCTCACTGGGCAGGACTGTGTGTGGACATTCTCTAAGCACTGCTAGGTTCTGATCAGGGCTCTTCCACGAAATAGCGGTTCAGCATCTCAGTGGCTGAAATGTATGCTCATTAACATTTCATTTCTTTTGCATTCTGCAAATGGTTTCTGTTACCACATTTTATTTTCTAAAGGTAATACTTAAAAAAAAAAGACCAGAAGCTGGGTGCAGTGGCTCACGCCTGTAATCCCAGCACTTTGGGAGGTGCAGGCGGGC
Organism: Trachypithecus francoisi; assembly: GCF_009764315.1. NCBI lineage: Eukaryota > Metazoa > Chordata > Mammalia > Primates > Cercopithecidae > Trachypithecus > Trachypithecus francoisi. The sequence goes on along the minus strand of NW_022681464.1, from coordinate 41,767,292 downwards.
AGATCACGAGGTCAGGAGATCAAGACCATCCTGGCTAACCTGGTGAAACTCCGTCTTTACTAAAAAATACAAAAAATTAGCCGGGGGTGGTGGTGGGCGCCTGTAGTCCCAGTTACTTGGGAGGCTGAGGCAGGAGAATGGCATGAACCCGGGAGGCAGAGCTTGCAGTGAGCTGAGATGGAGCCACTGCACTCCAGCCTGGGCAACAGAGCGAGACTCCGTCTCAAAAAAAAAAATATATATATATATATGTGTGTGTGTGTGTGTGTGTGTGTGTGTGTATAAAATTAGTGATTCAAAGATAAGGAAGTTTCACTATTTTTCTTATAACAACAATACTACTTGATACCTGTGGCACTTTCTTCTTCCCCAGTGGCAGAAACTTTGTAATGGCGGAGTGTATATTTTTAAATGTCACACAATGCCCCAGGTGTGTTCCCCTCAGCCGTCATAAACTCCCTTTCCACACAACTACCTGCTTTTCCCTCTGGCTTGGAACTGTGGCTGAAGATAATTCTCCAGTACCTGCCTCCGTGATATTCTGCCCTGCGTCCTGCCTAGGACGCTTCTCACAGCTGCAAGCTGCGTTACTTGTTCCTAACGGGACGGTCAGTCTCCAGCACAGTTCCGAACGTCTGAAGGAAGTCAACGGGAAGCATCGATCCATTTCCTGCCTCAGACTGCAGAACGGATCTGGGCACATCTCCCATCACTTTGTGATACACGTTTTCTTTCTCTTCTTGAAATGGTACTGCATTGAAGGTGTATTTCTCTGTCAAGTTCGTATTTCATATGGTTTTCAAAATTTCCGCAGTATCACATACATTCCAAGTGCTCATGGCTCCCGTCTGTATTTTATGGTGTGCGGGCACATCTTTGCCTTCCGGCGCCCTTGATAAGTCTTCCCGGACAGCCCCCTGCAGTGCTGACCGCCCTGGAAATGTTCTGGTTCTCTTTTTTATTTTTGTTATTTTTATTTTTATTTTTTTGAGATGGAGTCTCGCTCTGTCGCCCAGGCTGGAGTGCAGTGGTGCGATCTTGGCTCACTGCAAGCTCCGCCTCCCAGGTTCATGCCATTCTCGGCCTCAGCCTCCCGAGTAGCTGGAACCACAGGCGCCCTTTTTTAGTAATTTTTTTTTTTTTTTCTAGTAGAGACAGGGTTTCACCGTGTTAGCCAGGATAGTCTCCACCTCCTGACCTCCTCATCCTCCCGCCTCGACCTCCCAAAGTACTGGGATCACAGGCGTGAGCCACCACGCCTGGCCGAAACTGTTCTGGTTCTTAATGGCTCTAAGTTATGCTAGGTTCTCCCCTCAGATTGGATGGTCTCCTCAAAGAACCTCTCGCTGTTTTATAGTTCCTTTAAGGTTGATATTCTGTTGGATATTTCTTAGGCATTTCTTCCTAACATAATAGTTAATATAATAAGGACATGGCAGAGGTTATTAGTACATAATTATTAAACTGAATATTAGTTTCGCATTTTTCTCTAAACATACTTCAGCAGTGTCGTTGCTCCCATAAATTTCAAAAGATCTTTGCAAATGTAATACTTCTGAGCCATCTAATAAATATTGAAATAGAACCAAATCATGGCTCGCTTTGGTAGCACATATGTTATAATAAAAGTGGAGCCATCCAGAGGTTAGTATGTGTCCTGTGCAAGGATGACATGCAAATTCGTGAAGCATTCCATATTTTTAAGTCTAATAAAAAATTAAAAAATAATCTTAAAATGACAAAATCAGCCATTTTGCAACGTATTCCCAAAAGAAGATCTACAGGCTTAATGGTTTTCATAATATACAGTGAAGTTTTCAAGTTAATATACCCTGAAATGTAAAAACTATCAGGACTTTTTTTCACAGGGTGACAATGGCAGAGCTCATGCTCCTTTCAAACCCCTTCAGTGTCCGACAATGGGACCCACACCAGCTGTCTGAAGCAAGGGCTTGGAGGGGAACATAATGAAAATCACTGTTTTCTCTCTGAGTAACACATTTTAAAAATGATGTTGTCTTTTCACAGTATATGCTGAGCATAATGCTTAATTATAAAGTATTGAAACATGAACTCCGGTGTGAATGCTAAAGAACTGTGGTCTCTGTTCACACGGTTATAAAAGAGACAAGTTTATTTTAACGAGAACCATTCTATGCATCAGGCATTTCATCCATGATTTAATTTTTAGCATGTGTTTGAAATTCAAATGTGATTTTCTGATATGAATAAAACACAGTAAAATCTTTGCTAAAAATGGAGCAATGCTGAATTGTGTCCCTGAAGGTGGTCAGAAGAAAACAATTAGAGGAAGAACATTAGTCAAGGGAGCAGGTAGGAGATCGTAAAGAACAGACACACACGTACCAGAGGATGCATGTGCGGCTTTGCCACCCAGACTAGAAGGTCGGCAGGATGTAGGTATGAATAGGGAGTTAGTGTGATTAATACTATGTGGCTTAAATGTAATTCTGCATCCTTGAGGTCTGATTAAACTGAACATGGAATTTAAGAAGTATGAGTAAAAATGACAAATAAGTAGGAAATGATCAAGACAATTCACTGTCTAGTTCTAGGAAACGTGTTCAAGCTTGGAAGAAGACTCAGTGGAAAGCTTTTGATTTAGGTAGGATTGGAAGCAAGCAAACTAAAGAAAATCTTTTTTAGTAAGCTAACCTAAAAGGAAACACATTTTTTCTTCTTTCATTAGGTGTTACATTGAAATTGAGTGAATTGGAGGGAAGGAATCCTAAAATGATAAAATCACCAGGCAAATCATTGAATTACTGCTGATTCTTACAGCACTTTCCAAAGTTAAGTCCTCATAAGACAATATGATACTGGTTGTGGGTTTGTCATAAATAGCTCTTATTATTTTGAGATACGTCCCATCAGTACCTAGTTTATTGAGAGTTTTTAGCATGAAGGGTTGTTGAATTTTGCCAAAGGCCTTTTCTGCATCTGTTGAGATTATCATGTGGCTTTTGTCTTTGGTTCTGTTTCAATGATGGATTATGTTTATTGATTTGCATATGTTGAACCAGCCTTGCATCCCAGGGATGAAGCCCACTTGATCATGGTGGATAAGCTTTTTGTTGTGCTGCTGGATTCGGTTTGCCAGTATTTTATTGAGGATTTTTGCATCGATGTTCATCAGGGATATTGGTCTAAAATTCTGTTTTTTTGTTGTGTCTCTGCCAGGCTTTGGTATCAGGATGATGTTGGCCTCATAAAATGAATTAGGGAGGATTCCCTCTTTTTCTATTGATTGAAATAGTTTCAGAAGGAATGGTGCCAACTCCTTCTTGTACCTCTGGTAGAATTCGGCTGTGAGTACGTCTGGTCCTGGACTTTTTTTGGTTGGTAGGCTATTAATCATTGCCTCAATTTCAGAGCCTGCTATTGGTCTATTCAGGGATTCAACTTCTTCCTGGTTTAGTCTTGGGAGGGTGTGTGTGTCCAGGAATTGATCCATGTCTTCTAGATTTTCTAGTTTGTTTGTGTAGAGGTGTTTATAGTATTCTCTGATGGTAGTTTGTATTTCTGTGGGATTGGTGGTGATATACCCTTTATCATTTTTCACTGTGTCTATTTGATTCTTCTCTCTTCTTTATTAGTCTTGCTAGTGGTCTATCAATTTTGTTGATTTTTTCAAAAAACCAGCTCCTGGATTCATTGATTTTTTGAAGGGTTTTTTGTGTCTCTATCTCCTTCAGTTCTGCTCTGATCTTAGTTATTTCTTGCCTTCTGCTAGCTTTTGAATGTGTTTGCTCTTGCTTCTCTAGTTCTTTTAACTGTGATGTTAGGGTGTCAATTTTAGATCTTTCCTGCTTTCTCTTGTGGGCATTTACTGCTATGAAGTTCCCTCTACAAGCTGATTTAAATGTGTCCCAGAGATTCTGGTATGCTGTGTCTTTGTTCTCATTGGTTTCAAAGAACATCTTTATTTCTGCCTTCATTTCCTTATGTACCCAGTAGTCATTCAGGAGCAGGTTGTTCAGTTTCCATGTAGTTGAGCAGTTTTGATTGAGTTTCTTAATCCTGAGTTCTAGTTTGATTGCACTGTGGTCTGAGAGACAGTTTGTTATAATTTCTGTTCTTTTACATTTGCTGAGTAGTGTTTTACTTCCAACTATGTGGTCAGTTTTGGAATAAGTGTGATGTGGTGCTGAGAAGAATGTATATTCTGTTGATTTGGGGTGGAGAGTTCTGTAGATGTCTATTAGGTCTGCTTGGTGCAGAGCTGAGTTCAATTTCTGGATATCCTTGTTAACCTTCTGTCACACTGATCTCTCTAATGTTGACAGTGGGGTGTTAAAGTCTTCCATTATTATTATGTGGGAGTCTGGGTCCCTTTGTAGGTCTCTAAGGACTTGCTTTATGAATCTGGGTGCTCCTGTATTGGGCACATGTATATTTAGGATAGTTAGCTCTTCCTGATGAATTGATCCCTTTACCATTATGTAATGGTCTTCTGTGCCTCTTTTGATCTTTGTTGGTGTAAAGACTGTTTTGTCAGAGACTAGGATTGCAACCCCTGCTTTTTTTTTTTTTTTTTTTTTCCATTCGCTTGGTAGATCTTCCTCCATCCCTTTATTTTGAGCCTATGTATGTCTCTGCACATGAGATGGGTCTCCTGAATACAGCACACTGATGGGTGATCCAATTTGCCAGTCTGTGTCTTTTAATTGGAGCATTTAGCCCATTTATATTTAAGGTTAATATTGTTATGTGTGAATTTGATCCTGTCATTATGATGTTAGCTGGTTATTTTGCTCGTTAATTGATGCAGTTTCTTCCTAGCATCGATGGACTTTACAATTTGGGATTTTTTGCAGTGGCTGGTACCAGTTGTTCCTTTCCATGTTTAGTGCTTCCTTCAGGAGCTCTTGTAAGGTGGGCCTGGTGATGACAAAATCTCTCAGCATTTGTTTTTCTGTAAAGGATTTTATTTCTCCTTCACTTATGAAACTTAGTTTGGCTGGATGTGAAATTCTGGGTTGAAAATTCTTTTCTTTAAGAATGTTGAGTATCGGCCCCACTCTCTTCTGGCTTGTAGAGTTTCTGCTGAGAGATCCGCTGTTAGTCTGATGGGATTCCCTTTGTGGGTAACCCAACCTTTCTCTCTGGGTGCCGTTAACATTTTTTCTGTCATTTCAACTTTGGTGAATCTGACAATTATGTGTCTTGGAGTTGCTCTTCTTGAGGAGTATCTTGTGGCATTCTCTGTATTTCCTGAATTTGAATGTTGGCCTCTCTTGCTAGGTTGGGGAAGCTCTCCTGGTTAATATCCTGAAGAGTGTTTTCCAACTTGGTTCCATTCACCCCGTCACTTTCAGGTACACCAATCAGATGTAGATTTGGTGTTTCCACATAGTCCCATATTTCTGGAGGCTTTGTTCATTTCTTTTTACTCTTTTTCTCGAAACTTCTCTTCTCGCTTCATTTCATTCATTTGATTTTCAATCACTGATACCCTTTCTTCCAGTTGATCGAATCAGTTACTGAAGCTTGTGCATTTGTCACGTAGTTCTCATGCCATGGTTTTCAGCTCTATCAGGTCATTTAAGGACTTCTCTACATTGGTTATTCTAGTTAGTCATTTGTCAAATCTTTTTTCAAGGTTTTTAGGTTGTTGGCGATGGGTTCGAACTTCCTCCTTTAGCTTGGAGAAGTTTGATCATCTAAAGCCTTCTTCTGTCAACTAGTCAAAGTAATTCTCCATCCAGCTTGGTTCCATTGCTGGTGAGGAGCTGTGTTCCTTTGGAGGGGGAGAGGCGCTCTGATTTTTAGAATTTTCAGTTTTTCTGCTTTGTTTTTTCCCCATCTTTGTGGTTTTTATCTACCTTTGGTCTTTGATAATGGTGTCATACAGGTGGGGTTTTGGTGTGGATGTCCTTTCTGTTAGTTTTCCTTCTAACAGTCAAGACCTTCAGCTGCAGGTCTGTTGGAGTTTGCTGGAGGTCCACTCCAGACCCTGTTTGCCTGGGTATCAGCAGCGGAGGCTGCAGAAGCGTGAATATTGCTGAACAGTAAATGTTGCTGCCTGATGGTTCCTCTGGAAGCTTCGTCTCAGAGGGGTACCCGGCCGTGTGAGGTGTGAAGTGTCAGTCTGCCCCTAGTGGGGAGTGTCTCCCAGTTAGGCTACTCGGGGGTCAGGGACCCACTTGAGCAGGCACTCTGTCTGTTCTCAGATCTCAGACTCTGTGCTGGGAGAACCACTACTCTCTTCAAAGCTGTCAGAGAGGGACACTGAAATCTACAGAGGTTTCTGCTGCCTTTTGTTTGGCTATGCCCTGTCCCCAGAGGTGGAGTCTACAGAGGCAGGCAAGCCTCCTTGAGTTTCCTGCCACTTTGTTTACCTACCCAAGCCTCAGCAATGGCAGGTGCTCCTCCCCCAGCCTCGCTGCTGCCTTGCAGTTAGATCTCAGACTGCCATGCTAGCAATGAGGGAAGCTGTGTGGGCGTGGGACCCTCCGAGCCAGGCGCAGGATATAATCTCCTGGTGTGCTGTTTGCTAAGACCCTTGGAAAAGCGCAGTATTAGGGTGGGAGTGACCCGATTTTCCAGGTGTTGTGTGTCACAGTTTCCCTTGACTAGGAAAGGGAATTTCCTTCCCCCTTGTGCTTCCCGGGTGAGGCGATGCCTTGCCCTGCTTTGGCTCTTGCTCGGTGGGCTGCACCCACTGTCCTGCACCCACCGTCTGACACGCCCCCATGAGATGAACCTGGTACCTCAGTTGGAAATGCAGAAATCACCTGTCTTCTGTGTCGCTCATGCTGGGAGCTGGAGGCTGGAGCTGTTCCTATTCAGCTATCTTGGAGCCATGCCCCCAGATAGTCTCCATATACATTTTAAAATCAGCTTCTCAATTTCTACAACAAAAAAGACTCCTGGAATTTTGATTTGGATTTTGTTGTGTCTGCAGGTCCTTTTGGGGGAGAATGCATGCCTTACAACATTGAATCTTGCAATTCAGGAACGTGGACTATCCTTCCATTCATTGAGTTCATATTTAATTTCCCTTGGCAATGTTTATAGTTTTCAGTAATTAGGCCCTGCTTATCTTGCACTAAATTTATTTTTCTATATTTTATATTTGTTGATGCTATTGTAAGTGGTATTGCTTTCATAATTTTCTTTCCCAGCTGTCTTTATAGCTAATACATGGAACACAATTGATTTTTGTGAATGACCTTGTATCCTGTGATGTTGCTAAATGTACTTATTACTTCTAGTAATTTTAACTACTAATTCCTTATGATTTCCTTTACATAATCATATAGTCATATCATCTGCAAATTAAACATTTTTATACTTCTTCCTTTCAACACTTTCTGCCTTTTCTTTTTCTTGATTTATAGCCCTAGATAAGATCTCCTGTACAGTGTTAAACAAAAATAGCAAAAACAGACACTCTTACCTTATTTGTTATCTCAGGGCACATTTATTCAATCTTGGCACTACTGAATAATTTTTTTTTTTGACAATGTCTTGCTGTTTCTTCCAGGCTAGAGTGCAGTGGTTCACTGGCTCACTGCCACCTCCGCCTCCTGGGTTCAAGTGATTCTCCTGCCTCAGCCTCCCAAGTAGCTGGGATTATAGGCACACACCACTGTGCCTGGCTAATTTTGGTATTTTTACTAGAGATGGGGTTTCACCATGTTGGCCAGGCTGGTCTCGAACTCCTGACCTCAGGTGATCCACCCACCTCACCTCCCAAAGTGCTGGATTACAGGTGTGAGCCACTGTGCCAGGGCCAGGCTGGATAATTCTATGTTGCAGGGCTGTCCTGTGCACTGGAGTGGGATTGGCAGCATCCCTGGCTTCTCACCCACCAGAGGCTGGCAGCACCCTCTCACCCCCTGGTGGTGAAAACCTAGTAAGTTACTCTTCAAAAACAAGAACATTTGGAAACATCTGTTTCCAGGTATTGACAAATATTTCCTTAAGGCAAAAATCATCCCTAGCATCACTGTGCCCTTGGAATAGCCAAGTAGAAGAATTCTCATACAATGTTTTTAGTGTTTTTCTCTTTATTTCTTAAGGATAAAATGCAACATACATATTCTACTTAACAATAAAGCTGATGGAATAGAAGAATCATTATTAGCTTTTGAGATGGGCAAAGATTTAAAACATTGGTGTTTTCTAGTGTCATGATTTGTCAATCAAATTAGTTTTAGAAAATAGTTGGTAAATGTCTGACAGAAAAAAAAATTTAAGGTGTATGTAAGTGTGTAAAACTGTTAAAAATGCTTGAAAACAAACCTTCTAATCCCATGTCATATTATTTTTATTTGTGGAAAACAGTTAAAAACTGCCTGTCAGAGAAACTATTTAATCCCTTAACACAAAGTCTTTTAAGGCAAATAAACGTTTATGAAGAACAGTTGAAATACGCCTGCTAGGAAGAAGGGACATTTTAACTCATGTGAGCTTTCAGTCAAGTGAAATAGGTGGACACCAGATGAAAATGCCTGAAAGAAAAGATGGACATTAATTCCTACTCCTGAACACTCGCGTCTGCACGTGGTTAGAAACTCAAGACAATGAGCAGGACACAGAATTCTCTCAGAGTATACCACACAGATCACAGTTACACAGTATTTCTGCTTTTAAAGCTTTGCTGAAAACGTTTTTCATCATTAAATGTATATTATTAAACATACACTGAAAGCGAATTGAAGGGATTTAAATAATAAGATTCAGGCACAGTTGGTAACAACAATTGTTAAAGTCCATTCATTTTTTTTTTCCCAAGAAAGGCGAGTGAGGTAGTTTATACTGTATAGACGTTGTAAATAGTTGATAATCCAGTTTGTTTCGAGATCATTGACTCCAAGAATCATATTCCCAAGTGAGCTGCTTAACAAAGGGATCTTCTTTTGCAGAATGGAGGAAAAAAAGGAATCAACTCTAGGATTTTTTCCTGAATAAGCATTCCTAAAATGTCAGTTCCCTCTACCACTTTCTCCTGGAGGACATAATTTTCCCAAGTGTATACCAAGAGCACTAGGAATGGGTGAGGGGGAGAGGCTCTGAAGGATAGCAAGTAGAAGCCCAGTATCTGCCCTTCTTTTGTTTGCAAAGAATTGCAATGAATTCACTAAACTTTTTAAAAACAACTCTTGATAAGGCAAAAATTCTTTTAATACTTAGATGACAGGCATCTTTGCATTTTAACTGTAGGGGTTTGTTTATTCTTAAGAATAAAATTGGTCAAAAGAACCTGTTTAATCACACAAATATCAGTTTGTGTATCTACTAAAAATTCTTCTCTAATCAATTCGCCCTCTGATTAAGAATAAAAGTTATATCCAATGATACTAGTATTGACATGGTCTTCTATATATATATATATATATAGAAGTTGAAAGTTGCCAGACATCCTTGAATAAACTAGAGTGATTATACTTATTGACTCAGCTACGTCTCTGCCATGTAAAACCACATGAAAGTGGACAAGAAATTGTATTTTACCTGTCACCTATTAGGGATTTATTTGAAACTGGTGACAAACTGAAGTAAATCTTAAAACCTTCAGAATTTACTCACACGTTCTAATGTGTTTTTGGTCAAAAGAAATAAAAATTCTCAAATAAAAAATTTAATGAAGAGATTTGTGAATTATCTACATAAACATAACAGAATTGAACTATTTGAATGCAAGGAAATACACTGAGAAATATCACTCAGTTTTCATATATATGCAGAAACATAAGGTAGCTATTTGAAGAATTTCTTCCGTATGTGGTCATAAATTACTGCCATTTTACATCTTGGGACGTGGCAATTACATAAAGTGAAATGTTCACCCCTGTTGTCTGAATTGCAAAAATGATAAAAGCATTTTTTTCAGACTCTAGAAATTCATGATGTAGTCATGTGCCACCAATTATCCATACATTAAAAATGAATAAAATGTAGGAATAAATATAAACTTATATAGAAGGCACGTTTCTTTTTAATGGGTTTTCAGGCAAAAAAAAAAAAATTCTCAAATGAACAAATCAAATGAATGGATCTTGTGTTTTCTATAAAAATATAACAAAATCCTAAATTCCAGCAAGTTATCTACATGTTTTAATATAAGCAATGTTTCATATAGATACTAAGGTGTAATATAGCATATAAAAGATTTCTTCTACAAATGGGCTTAAATATTACCACGTTTTGAGACCTGTGAAGTAGACAAAAAGATGTTTTCTGTATTTGTGAGCAACTCTGTCTACTGCTTGAATTGTTAAGAGAGAGTCATTTGGGCCTCACTACAACCAATATAAATTCATCAAAATCTTGTCTGGGATACATGAGAACTCTGTCCCCAATTCCAGCTAACCCGAGAAGGACTATATCCACAGTCTCAAGAGGAAAGGCAGAGCTGTCCAATCCCTCAGAACCTTTTAGATTTGCTCCAAATGAGAAATGTGGGGACTATGTGTTCTGGGCGGTCACAGGTCTGGAAAATGGCTCTGCAGGCTGTTGACAGTGAAACAGTGGTCATCTTACCAGACATGTATCTGATTTTCAGCCTCAGGCTAATCCACAATGCTCGGCCATGCCTATGATTAACAAGCAAAAGCAAAATCTGCTTTCACAGTTTATAAAACCTGGATAGAATAATATTTTTCAGCATTCTTGGATAAAGCAGTTCTGCATTTTTAAATTGGGACTGCAGAAATGACTGTCTATAGTTGTGAAATATAAAAAATGGTACGTCTGATCAGAAAAGGAAGGCTGTGTGCCTGGCAATTGGAAAGATACTGAGCACCATAACCATAACGAGAAAATAGAGGCTCTGTGAATGTTAATACATATGACACCCTTTGTCAAACTAAGCTTCACCAGGGGGACCTGTGCTCATAGAAGAATATGCTTTAAAAGTATCAATTTTCCACAGTTGATGATAGAGAAAAGTTCATTTGCACCAGAATGCTGACAGTCACAATACACAGCCTGATGTACATAACAATACAGTTTTCTTTAAACAGAAGTTCTTCCTCCTCCAATTCAGGAGTCAGTCAGAGCATAAATATTGTATGTTTCACTTTAGAAACTGATTCTCTTTAAAAAGCAGATCTGGATTATTTTGCAGGGTAGAAATGAAGGCTATTTCTGGCATTCTTGCTCAAAAAGTCAATGTATGTACATTAAGTATAAAAAAGGGTCTCTTTCACCTCTTTCGTTGGGTAGCATTGGCTACATAAAGAACATTGCTTATCCCTCGGTCTAGGGCCAAGTTCATTTCTGCTAGGAAGCTGAAATACTAGAAGTGATTAGAGTTCCACATTCTAGATTGGTCTTTCTTCTGGAAGGACCACATCATCTTTCCTTTACTTTTATAAAAAAAAAAAAATTATCATGAAAAAGCTTCAGCTGAATTGGTGAACCAGTGCCCCTTCCATAGTTCATGCTGACAATGTCCACTGCTGAGGGCCAGAAATACTGAGAAGGCTGTAGGAACAAATATGGCAAACATAGTGTTGTTTTTTCCCTACCAAAATGTAGGATCTTTTTGGCATATAATACGTGATAGCAGCTATCTTGAGGATATTTTAAGAACTTGGTTGGGGTTTAATCACCCATTCTGCTTGAGGATTTATACGATATACATCCAATATATAAGCATCTGGATCCAAGCAATGCTCTCCTAAAAGAAAAAGATCAGAGAATAAGTGTACATTTGTGTGTGTGTGTGTGTGTGCGTGCACACATATGTGTATGTGTGTGTTTGTGAGGTTCAAATAAGGTTAATATAGTTCTCTTGGCCAAAGTAAATAGGCATATGTTAAGGTTTCTTAACAAACTCTTCTTCCCTCTTCTCCCTCTCTCCCTTCCTTTTTTTTCTTTCTTTCTTTCTTTAAGACTGTGAAGTATGGGTATATCAAATAAATCTCATGTGAAATTGTGGAAGAAAGCAGACATACCATCACAGGCAAATTGTTCCCTTGCTTCATGGTATCAATTAGAAAATTATGGCAAGGGCCAGGTGCAGTGCCTCACACCTGTAATTCCAGCACTTTGGGAGGCTGAGGCGGGCAGATCACTTGAGGTCAGGAATTTGAGACCAGCCTTGACAACATGGTGAAACCCCATGTCTACTAAAAATACAAAAATTAGCCAAGTGTGGTGGCAGGTGCCTGTAATCCCAGCTACTGGGGAGGCTGAGGCAGGAGAACCACTTGAACCCGGGAGGCCGAGGTTGCAGTGAGCCAAGATCGTACTACTGCACTCCAGCCTGGGTGACAGAGTGAGATCCTGTCTCCAAGAAAAGAAAAAAGAAAAAGAAAAAAGAAAAGAAAACTATGGCAAAAACTTGTTTTAGGTATAAACTCATCATTTGTATGCTAATACATGTCCTCCAATGGTTTTATAGATAGGTACTTGACCAGAGCTAGAGAAGATTCAAGTCAAGTTCATTTTAGGAATGGTCATTTTGTTTCTTTACTATGGATGTAAAGCCCATAGGTAGGAAATCCCAAAATGGTAAAAACTAAAAGATCATTCCCTGGAGCAAACGTATTCGAAAGTCTTTACGTGCAGTGTGCTTGAAATGTATGCTGAAGTCTCCAACAAAACGACCAAGAGCTGCCTGCACGCTCGGTTGTTTGATTCATTCACTTACCAAATATTAATTCTGTGCCAGGCACTATTCCAGGGGCTGGGTTTACAGCCATGTATCAGTCAAAAACATTCTAAGAGCAGCATAAGGCAACTAACAAACAAATATAATAACAAGTCCACCGGTGATAAGAACATGAGAGAAAGGCCAAGCATGGAAGGCGTGTTCGGGAGGGTGCGAGGAAGGGGGGTCTCGCTGAGAAGCTGATTTATCGGCAAAGACCGGCAGAGGCCAGGGACTGAGAAGTGAGGCTGTCTGGAGGGAGGGCATCCTGGGGAGAAGTCAGAGCACGTGCAGAGGCCCCAAATCCAAGCCTGCCAGGTGATTGGATTTACAGGTTTAGTGTTTGACGGGACCCGTGGGATAGAAATTTCAGGGGCGTCCACATCCAGGTGTATTTAAAGCAGTGAGATGGATTGAGCTCACCACGGAAGGTAAGTGCAAATAGAGGAGAGTTCCGAGGACTGAACCCTACCGTTCTCCAACCTTGAGAGGCTGAGAGGACAGGAAATAAGGGGCACAGGGGCTCCAGCAGCACAGCCAGGAAAAGTGGGAAGACAGTCAGAAGCTTAGGATGTCCTTGAAGTCAGGTGAAGAAAGTGTTCTTCAAAGGAGGGAAAGATCAACTCAGGCAGTTCTAAAAACAGACGAGTTGTGTGGTGACCATGACAAGAGGGCGATTCTGGTGTAAGTGCTGAGGGACAGAGCGTGCCTGGAGTGGCTTCAAGAGAGAACAAGGAGGAAGAAATTGGAGTGTAGACACTGATTCAAGAAGCTTTTGCTGTAAGGTGGAACAGAGAAACGGGAGTAGACTTAAAGGGGGCCAAGAAAGAATTTTGTAAAGGTGAGGGAAATTGCCAATTTTTAAAATGCAGATGGAAATGCTGCAGCTGGGAGGGAAAGGTTGAGGGTGTGGGAGAGTGGAAGGTGCGGGCGAGAGGAGGCGCTGCCCTCAGTGGGAGCACAGAGCGCCCATGGGTCTGTGAGGATATTCACAGACCAAGCGGGGAAGTCTTGTTGATCCCTCCCCTGCTCCCCCAGGGAAACAGAAAGAATGAATTTGGGAGGAGAGTGAAAATAGGGAAGTTAATAAAAATGGTGTCATGCTTCTGAAAGTTCTTATAGTATTCTCTGCTTTGTTTTGCACTGAGTCTCCAGAGAGACTTTCCAACTTCAAGTCACAATGAAAAGACCCAAGCCAGCTAGGCACGGTGGCTCATACCTGTAACCTCAGCACTTTGGGAGGCTGAGGTGGGTGGATCACTTGAGGTCAGGAGTTCGAGACCAGCCTGGCCAACATGGTGAAACCCCGTTTCTACTAAAAATAAAATAATTGTCTGGGCATGGTGGGGGGCACCTGCAATCCCAGCTACTAGGGAGGCTGAGGCAGGAGAATCATTTGAACCTGGGAGGTAGAGGTTGCAGTGAGCCAAGATCATGCCAATGCACTCCAACCTGGGCAACAGAGCAAGGTTCTGTCTCAAAAACAAAACAAAACAACAACAACAACAAAAACAGGAAAAGATCCAAGCCTACTCCATATCAACACTAAAATATTCTCATTTAAATTTTGAAAATATTTTAGAAAAGTTGTGCAACTGTTGTCACATGAGATAAAAATATCAGAAACCTACTGATTTTTAGTTTTTATCTGAGAGATTTATAAAATATACCTTTATGATAATATGAACATATTTCTTTTAGAATAATCAGAGAATTGAGCAGTAGAAATTATTACAGTATGCTTACCTATATTTCCTCCAATTTCATATAACCTTTGGTTCTGAATCTTAATACATTCTGATGAACCATGACTGAAAAAAAAAGGAGAAAGTAATGTAATTTTAGTACTCTATCCTGATCTAAGGTAAAAATGCATGTTCAACAACCAGGCAACAAATAATTCATTCTACCTTGACGAAATATATCCCACAAAACTGTATCATGACTGAAGTTATGATAAAAACAATTGTTTTTCTGTCTGACACAGACAAGAAGCTGAGGCCCCGGGAGGACGGGACTGCTCCTCCCAGGATGGGAAGCCGCAGTGCTCCACTACATAGAGCCCACTGAGGCCACAGCTACCAGCTCCATTTTAGGGTAGTTACTGTTACTGACACATCAAGGCTGGCCACGGCGCAGCTGCATGTTTAATACTGCCTTGTCGTTGGCCATGTTACTCTCAATCCAAAAGAAGTCAGGTTTTATTTCTGCATTTGCCAAAAAATTGAATGGGATTATCAGCCCATGTCACATTTCTCAGTTTGCCTCATGCTTTGCAAAGTGTCTAAGGCTGACTTCATTGCAAGTCTCTGCCCCTTAATAAAAGCAGGTCACGGCCAGGCACGGTGGCTCACGCCTGTAATTCTAGCACTTTGGGAGGTTGATGCGGGCAGATCATCTGAGGTCAGGAGTTCGAGACCAGCCTGGCTAACATGGCAAAACCCCATCTCTACTAAAAATACAAAAAATGAGCTGAGCATGGTGGTGTGTGCCTGTAGTTCCAGGTACCTGGGAGGCTGAGGCAGGAGAATTGCTTGTACCCGGAAAGAGGAGGTTGCAGTGGGTGGTGATCACACCATTGCACTCCAGCCTGGGCGACAGAGTGAAACTCCATCTCGAAAATAAAATAAAATAAAATAAATAATAAAATAAAATAAAATAAAATAAAAGCAAGTCACAGGAAACTACTGCTCAATTTAATTTTTCCACCCCAGGCTAGAATGCTGGGTTAAAAGAGTCTGAATGACCATCGCTGACCTCCATCCCCATCAACGAGTAACTTTCAGTTTGGTTACTTCAATCATTGTCCTGGCCTCTCCACTGTGAGGAAGATGCAAGTGTGCCCTCTTTTTTTGTTTTTTGTTTAATCGAACTTTCATTTGAGATGCTACAGATTCACACGTAGTTGTAAGAAATAATACAGGTGCATCCTGTGCACCCTACACCGATTTCTCTCGATAGCAACATCTCACAAAACTCAACACTCTAGTGCAGTATCACGACCAGAATGTTGACAGCCATTCAGGGAAGGTGCAGAACATTTCCAGCCCCACAAGGCACTCCCTGCCGCCCCTTTACAGCCACATTCACTCCTTCTCCCCATCCTATCCTATCCCCATCCTTTACCCCGGCAGCACTACCCTATTCTATAGTTCTATAAATTGGTCATTTCACAAAGGTTAAACAAATGGAAACATTTTTGTACTAGCTTTTTTTTTTCCCCCAACTTGGCATAAATCCCTAGAGATCCACCCAAGTTGCTGCATTTTTATTGCTGGGTGGTATTCCACGGTATAGAGGGGCCAGTTCTGTAGTCACTCACCTGCTGAAGGACACCTAGGCTTTTTTCCCCCCACCCCGCCAGTTTTTGACTGTATAAATAAAGCTGCCATTGGCATTTGTGTACACATTTTTGTGTGAACACGGTCTTCATTTCTTCGGGATAAATGCCCAGGAGTATGAATGCCGGGTCATATGGCAGCTGGAGATTTAGTTTTTTTAAGAAACTGCCAAACTATTTCATGGAGTGACTACACTATTGACATTCCCGCCAGATATGCATGAGTGACCCCAATTCTCTGTATCTTTGTCAGTATTTGGTGTTGTCACTAGTTTTTATTTTAGCCATTCTTACAGGTGTGTAGTCATATGTAATTGTGGTTTCAATTAGCATTTCCATAATGGCCAACGATGTCGAACATCTTTCCATGGGCATAGTTGCCATTTGTTTATCTCTTTGGTGAAATGTAATCTGTATCTCTTTGGTAGTGTCTGTTCATGTCTGTTGCCCACTTTGAAACTGTATTGTTTTTTTAACTGTTGAATTTTGAGTGTTTTATTTATATATTCTAGAAATTAGTCCTTTGTTGGATATGTGGTTTTGCAAATGCTTCATTCCAGTCCTTAGTTTGTCTTTTCATCCTATTCACATGGGCTTTTAGAATGTAAGTTTTCCATTTTGATGAAGTCTCATTTATCAGTTTTATTTCTTATGGGTCACATTTTTGATGTCAAGCTCTAAGAACTCTTTAGTTTTAGATCACAAATATTTTCTCCTACATTATTTTCTTTTTCTTTTTCTTTTATTTTTTTATTATTATTATACTTTAAGTTCTAGGGTACATGTGTATAACGTGCAGGTTTGTTACATATGTATACTTGTGCCATGTTGGTGTGCTGCACCCATTAACTCGTCAGCACCCATCAATTTGTCATTTATATCAGGTATAACTCCCAAGGCAATCCCTTCCCCCTCCCCCCTCCCCATGATAGGCCCTGGTGTGTGATGTTCCCCTTCCCGAGTCCAAGTGATCTCATTGTTCAGTTCCCACCTATGAGTGAGAACATGCGGTGTTTGGTTTTCTGTTCTTGTGATAGTTTGCTAAGAATGATGGTTTCCAGCTGCATCCATGTCCCTACAAAGGACACAAACTCATCCTTTTATATGGCTGCATAGTATTCCATGGTGTGTATGTGCCACATTTTCTTAATCCAGTCTGTCACAGATGGACATTTGGGTTGATTCCAAGTCTTTGCTATTGTGAATAGTGCCACAATAAACATACGTGTGCATGTGTCTTTATAGCAGCATGATTTATAATCCTTTGGGTATATACCCAGTAGTGGATGGCTGGGTCATATGGTACATCTAGTTCTAGACCCTTGAGGAAGTGCCATACTGTTTTCCATAATGGTTGAACTAGTTTACAATCCCACCAACAGTGTAAAAGTGTTCCTATTTCTCCACATCCTCTCCAGCACCTGTTGTTTCCTGACTTTTTAATGATTGCCATTCTAACTGGTGTGAGATGGTATCTCATTGTGGTTTTGATTTGCATTTCTCTGATGGCCAGTGACGATGAGCATTTTTTCATGTGTCTGTTGGCTGTATGAATGTCTTCTTTTGAGAAATGTCTGTTCATATCCTTTGCCCACTTTTTGATGGGTTTTTTTTTTCTTGTAAATTTGTTTGAGTTCTTTGTAGGTTCTGGATATCAGCCCTTTGTCAGATGAGTAGATTGCAAAAATTGTCTCCCATTCTGTAGGTTGCCTGTTCACTCTGATGGTAGTTTCTTTTGCCGTGCAGAAGCTCTTTAGTTTAATTAGATCCCATTTGTCAACTTTGGCTTTTGCTGCCGTTGCTTTTGGTGTTTTAGACATGAAGTCCTTGCCCATGCCTATGTCCTGAATGGTACTACCTAGGTTTTCTTCTAGGGTTTTTATGGTATTAGGTCTAACATTTAAGTCTCTAATCCATCTTGAATTAATTTTCGTATAAGGAGTAAGGAAGGATCCAGTTTCAGCTTTCTACTTATGGCTAGCCAATTTTCCCAGCACCATTTATTAAATAGGGAATCCTTTCCCCATTTCTTGTTTCTCTCAGGTTTGTCAAAGATCAGCTGGCTGTAGATGTGTGGTATTATTTCTGAGGACTCTGTTCTGTTCCATTGGTCTATATCTCTGTTTTGGTACCAGTACCATGCTGTTTTGGTTACTGTAGCCTTGTAGTATAGTTTGAAGTCAGGTAGCGTGATGCCTCCACCTTTGTTCTTTTGACTTAGAATTGTCTTGGCAATGCGGGCTCTTTTTGGTTCCATATCAACTTTAAAGCAGTTTTTTCCAATTCTGTGAAGAAACTCATTGGTAGCTTGATGGGGATGGCATTGAATCTATAAATAACCTTGGGCAGTATGGCCATTTTCACGATATTGATTCTTCCTATCCATGAGCATGGTATGTTCTTCCATTTGTTTGTGTCCTCTTTTATTTCACTGAGAAGTGGTTTGTAGTTCTCCTTGAAGAGGTCACTGACATCCCTTGTAAGTTGGATTCCTAGGTATTTTATTGTCTTTGAAACAATTGTGAACGGAAGTTCATTCATGATTGGGCTCTCTGTCTGTTACGGGTGTATAAGAATGCTTGTGATTTTTGCACATTAAGAGACTTTGCTGAAGTTGCTTATCAGCTTAAGGAGATTTTGGGCTGAGACAATGGGGTTTTCTAAATATACAATCATGTCATCTGCAAACAGGGACAATTTGATTTCTTCTTTTCCTAACTGAATACCCTTTATTTCTTTCTCTTGCCTGATTGCCCTAGCCAGAACTTCCAACACTATGTTGAATAGGAGTGGTGAGAGAGGGCATCCCTGTCTTGTGCCAGATTTCAGGGAATTTTTCCAGTTTTTGCCCATTCAGTATGATATTGGCCTGTGGGTTTGTCATAAATAGCTCTTATTATTTTGAGGTACGTTCCATCAATACCAAATTTATTGAGCGTTTTTAGCATGAAGGGCTGTTGAATTTTGTCAAAAGCCTTTTCTGCATCTATTGAGATAATCATGTGGTTCTTGTCTTTGGTTCTGTTTATATGCTGGATTACGTTTATTGATTTGCGAATGTTGAACCAGCCTTGCATCCCAGGGATGAAGCCCACTTGATCATGGTGGATAAGCTTTTTGATGTGCTGCTGAATCCGGTTTGCCAGTATTTGATTGAGGATTTTTGCATCGATGTTCATCAGGGATATGGGTGTAAAATTCTCTTTTTTTGTTGTGTCTCTGCCAGGCTTTGGTATCAGGATGATGTTGGCCTCATAAAATGAGTTAGGGAGGATTCCCTCTTTTTCTATTGATTGGAATAGTTTCAGAAGGAATGGTACCAGCTCCTCCTTGTACCTCTGGTAGAATTCAGCTGTGAATCCATCTGGTCCTGGACTTTTTTTGGTTGGTAGGCTATTAATTATTGCCTCAATTTCAGAGCCTGCTATTGGTCTATTCAGGGATTCAACTTCTTCCTGGTTTAGTCTTGGAAGAGTGTAAGTGTCCAGGAAATTATCCATTTCTTCTAGATTTTCTAGTTGTTTGCGTAGAGGTGTTTATAGTATTCTCTGATGGTAGTTTGTATTTCTGTGGGGTCGGTGGTGATATCCCCTTTATCATTTTTTATTGCGTCTATTTGATTCTTCTCTCTTTTCTTCTTTATTAGTCTTGCTAGTGGTCTGTCAATTTTGTTGATTTTTTCAAAAAACCAACTCCTGGATTCATTGATTTTTTGGAGGGTTTTTTGTGTCTCTATCTCCTTCAGTTCTGCTCTGATCTTAGTTATTTCTTGCCTTCTGCTAGCTTTTGAATGTGTTTGCTCTTGCTTCTCCAGTTCTTTTAATTGTGATGTTAGAGTGTCCATTTTAGATCTTTCCAGCTTTCTCTTGTGGGCATTTAGTGCTATAAATTTCCCTCTACACACTGCTTTAAATGTGTCCCAGAGATTCTGGTATGTTGTATCCTTGTTCTTATTGGTTTCAAAGAACATCTTTATTTCTGCCTTCATTTCGTTATGTACCCAGTAGTCATTCAGGAGCAGGTTGTTCAGTTTCCATGTAGTTGAGCGGTTTTGATTGAGTTTCTTAGTCCTGAGTTCTAGTTTGATTGCACTGTGGTCTGAGAGACAGTTTGTTATAATTTCTGTTCTTGTACATTTGCTGAGGAGTGCTTTACTTCCAATTATGTGGTCAATTTTGGAATAAGTGTGATGTGGTGCTGAGAAGAATATATATTCTGTTGATTTGGGGTGGAGAGTTCTATAGATGTCTATTAGGTCCGCTTGGTGCAGAGATGAGTTCAATTCCTGGATATCCTTGTTAACTGTCTGTCTTGTTGATCTGTCTAATGTTGACAGTGGAGTGTTGAAGTCTCCCATTATTATTGTATGGGAGTCTAAGTCTCTTTGTAAGTCTCTAAGGACTTGCTTTATGAATCTGAGTGCTCCTGTATTGGGTGCATATATATTTAGGATACTTAGCTCTTCCTGTTGAATTGATCCCTTTACCATTATGTAATGGCCTTCTTTGTCTCTTTTGATCTTTGATGGTTTAAAGTCTGTTTTATCAGAGACTAGTATTACAACCCCTCCTTTTTTTTGTTCTCCATTTGCTTGGTAGATCTTCCTCCATCCCTTTATTTTGAGCCTATGTATGTCTCTGCATGTGAGATGGGTCTCCTGAATATAGCAGACTGATGGGTCTTGACTCTTTATCCATTTGCCAGTCTGTGTCTTTTATGGAGCATTTAGTCCATTTACATTTAAGGTTAATATTGTATGTGTGAACTTGATCCTGCCATTATGATATTAACTGGTTATTTTGCTCGTTAGTTGATGCAGTTTCTTCCTAGCCTCGATGGTCTTTACATTTTGGCATGTTTTTGCAATGGCTGGTACCGGTTGTTCCTTTCCATGTTTAGGGCTTCCTTCAGGGTCTCTTGTAAGGCAGGCCTGGTGGTGACAAAATCTCTAAGCATTTGCTTATCTGTAAAGGATTTTATTTCTCCTTCACTTATGAAACTTAGTTTGGCTGGATATGAAATTCTGGGTTGAAAATTCTTTTCTTTAAGAATGTTGAATATTGGCCCCCACTCTCTTCTGGCTTGTAGAGTTTCTGCCGAGAGATCTGCTGTTATTCTGATGGGCTTCCCTTTGTGGGTGACCCGACCTTTCTCTCTGGCTGCCCTTAAGATTTTTTTCCTTCATTTCAACTTTGGTGAATCTGGCAACTATGTGTCTTGGAGTTGCTCTTCTCGAGGAGTATCTTTGTGGCCTTCTCTGTACTTCCTGAATTTGAATGTTGGCCTGCCCTACTAGGTTGGGGAAGTTCTCCTGGATGATAATCCTGAAGAGTGTTTTCCAACTTGGTTCCATTTTCCGCCTCACTTTCAGGCACCCCAATCAGACGTAGATTTGGTCTTTTTACATAATCCCATACTTCTTGCAGGCTTTGTTCATTTCTTTTTCTTCTTTTTTCTTTTCGTTTCTCTTCTCGCTTCATTTCATTCATTTGATCCTCAATTGCTGATACTCTTTCTTCCAGTTGATCGAGTCGGTTACTGAAACTTGTGCATTTGTCACGTATTTCTCGTGTCATGGTTTTCATCTCTGTCATTTCGTTTATGACCTTCTCTGCATTAATTATTCTAGCTGTCAATTCTTCCACTTTTTTTTCAAGATTTTTAGTTTCTTTGCGCTGGGTACGTAATTCCTCCTTTAGCTCTGAGAAGTTTGATGGACTGAAGCCTTCTTCTCTCATCTCGTCAAAGTCATTCTCTGACCAGCTTTGATCCGTTGCTGGCGATGAGCTGCGCTCCTTTGCAGGGGGAGATGTGCTCTTATTTTTTGAATTTCTAGCTTTTCTGCCCTGCTTTTTCCCCATCTTTGTGGTTTTATCTGCCTCTGGTCTTTGATGATGGTGACGTACTGATGGGGTTTTGGTGTAGGTGTCCTTCCTGTTTTGATAGTTTTCCTTCTAACAGTCAGGACCCTCAGCTGCAGGTCTGTTGGAGATTGCCTGAGGTCCACTCCAGACCCTGTTTGCCTGGGTATCAGCAGCAGGGGTTGCAGAAGACAGAATATTGCTGAACAGTGAGTGTACCTGTCTGATTCTTACTTTGGAAGCTTCCTCTCAGGGGTGTACACCTCCACCCTGTGAGGTGTGGGGTGTCAGACTGCCCCTAGTGGGGGATGTCTCCCCGTTAGGCTACTCAGGGGTCAGGGACCCACTTGAGCAGGCAGTCTGTCCCTTCTCAGATCTCAGCCTCCATGTGGGGAGATCCACTGCTCTCTTCAAAGCTGACAGAGTCATTTGTGTCTGCAGAGGTTTCTGCTGCTTTTTTTGTTGTTGTTGTTTAGCTGTGCCCTGTCCCCAGAGGTGGAGTCTACAGAGACAGGCAGGTTTCCTTGAGCTGCTGTGAGCTTCACCCAGTTCGAGCTTCCCAGCAGCTTTGTTTACCTACTTAAGCCTCAGCAATGGCGGGCGCCCCTCCCCCAGCCTCGCTGCTGCCTTGCGGTTAGATCGCAGACTGCTGTGCCAGCAACGAGGGAGGCTCCGTGGCCGTGGGACCTTCCCGGCCGGGTATGGGATATAATCTCCTGGTGTGCCCGTTTGCTTAAAGCGCAGTATTGGCGTGCCAGTTACTTGATTTTCCAGGTGTTGTGTGTCTCAGTTCCCCTGGCTAGGAAAAGGGATTCCCTTCCCCCTTGCGCTTCCCAGGTGAGGCGATGCCTCGCCCTGCTTCAGCTCTCGCTGGTCGGGCTGCAGCAGCTGACCAGCATCGATTGTGCAGCAGTCCCTAGTAAGATGACCCCAGTACCTCAGTTGAAAATGCAGAAATCACTAGTCTTCTGTGTCACTCGTGCTGGGAGTTGGAGACTGGAGCTGTTCCTATTCGGCCATCTTACTCCGTCCCCCTCCTACATTATTTTCTAAGGGTTTTAGTTTTACACTACACACTTAAGTCTGTGATCCATTTTGAGTTAATTTTTGAATAGGTGCGAGGTTTAGATCGAGGTTTATTTATTTATTTTGCCTATGGACATCCATTGCTTCAACACCATTTACTGAAAAAGCTTCCTCCATCGAATTGCTTTTGTACTTTTCTCGAAATCGGTTGCTGGAATAGCCAAATTCATATAGACAGAAAGGAGAAGAATGGTTGCCAGTGGCTAAAGGCAGGGTGAACGGGGATAGAGTCTCCGTATGGGATGAGAAAAAAGATTTTGGGTATGAATGATGGTGATGGTTGCATAACAATGTGAATGTACTTAGTGCCACTGAACTGTCACTTTGAAATGGTTAAAACATACTTTTATGTTACGTATAGTTTACAATAAAAATCTATTAAAAATCAGATGGGCCTATTTGTGTAGGTCAGTTTCTGGGTTCTCTATTCTATGCCATTGATCTAAGTGTCTATCCTTCCACCAACACCATACTATCTTCATTACTCTACCTTTTATATAATCAGCCTTAATATCTAGTAAAGTGATTCCTCCTACTTTATTCTTCTTTTTCAATATCATTTTAGTTATTCTAGCACCTGTGCTTTTCCATATATATTTTTAGAATAAGCTTATGCATGTTTACAAAGTAACTTGCTGGAAGTTTGACAGGAATTGCATTAAACCCATATATCAATTTGGGGGGAATTGATATCTTTACTGTATTATCTTCCAATCCATGAAAATGATATGTCTCTCCATTTCTTTAGGTCTTCTTTAATTTCTTTCACCAGCATTTTGTAATTTTCAACGTATAGATCCTGTAAAGCTTTACTTAAGTTTATGCTTAAGTATTTATTTTTAGAGTGACTGTAAAGGGTATTATGTTTTTACTTTTGGTCTTAATTTCGGTTTCCACATTTAAAATGTGTACCAATGTTCCAGTGTGATTGATTTTGTGTTAATCTTGTATCCTGTGATCTTACTGAACTGACTTATTAGTTCTAGGTCTTTTTAAATTTTTATTTTATGAAATATGTATGTAAATAATTAGGTCATCTGCAAATAGAGACTGTTTTATTTATTCCTTTATAACCTGTATGCCTTTTCTTTTCTTTGCCTTACTGCAGTGACTTAATATTACAGTAGTATGTTGAGATTGATGAAAGTGGGCATCCTTATTCTTGCTCTTAGAGGGAAAGCATTCATTCCTTCGTTGTTAAGAATGATGTTAGCTGGAGGTTTTGTAGATAATCTTTATCAAGTTGAGTAAGTTCTCTTTTCCTAGTTTTCTGAGAGTTTTTATCATGACTCGGTGCTGGATTTTGTCAAAGGTTTTTTTCTGTATCAATTGAGATGACTGTATGGGTTTTCTCTTGTTGATATGACTAATTACATTGATTGATCTTTTTTTTTTTTTTTTTTTTTTTGAGACGGAGTCTTGCTCTGTCACCCAGGCTGGAGTGCAGTGGCCGGATCTCAGCTCACTGCAAGCTCCACCTCCCGGGTTTCCGCCATTCTCCTGCCTCAGCCTCCCGAGTAGCTGGGACTACAGGCGCCCGCCACCTCGCCCGGCTAGTTTTTTGTATTTTTTAGTAGAGACGGGGTTTCACCGTGTTAGCCAGGATGGTCTCGATCTCCTGACCTCGTGATCCGCCCGTCTCGGCCTCCCAAAGTGCTGGGATTACAGGCTTGAGCCACTGCGCCTGGCCGATTGATCTTTTTAATGTTAAATCAACCTTGCATGCCTGAAAAAAACCCCAGTTGGTTTATTGTATATAATTCTTTTAATAAATGCTAGGTTAGATTTGTTATTTTGCTGATAATTTTTAAATTCTAAATTTATGAGATATTGGTCTCTAGGGCTTCTGTTTTTTATAATTTTTTTTTTTTTTGGTATTAGGGTATTAATACAAGCTTCATAAAATGAGTTAGGGAGTATTCCTCCCTCTTCTATTTTCTAGAAAAGATTGTTCTAGATTACTCTTAATTCTTTAAACGTGTGCTAGTTTTCTCCAGCAAAACCATCTGGGCTTGGAGAGCTTTTAAAAACTTTAAAATTATAGATTCAATTTCTCTAATGGCTGTAGCACTATTCAGCTAGTCAATTTCATTTTGCTTGTATTTTGGTAATTAGCGTTTTTTGAGGAATTGGTACATTCTAAGTTTTGAATTTATTAGCTGTGAAGTTGTTACAGTAATCCTTTTTATCCCTTTAATGGAAGTACTATACTAGTGATACCCCATTTGACTTTGGATATCCTTGATGTGTGTCATCTTTTTATTTTTGTTAGTCTTTCTAGGAGTTTATGGATTTTATTGCTTTTTTAAAAAAGCAACTTTTTGTTTCACTGATCTTTATCATTTTCCTGTTTTTAATTTTTAATCCTTATTTCTGCTTATCTTTATTAATTTGTTCCTTCAGGTTGTTTTAGGTATATTTTGCTCTTATTTTTGTAGTTTTTAGAGGTAGGAACTTGGACAGTGGATTTGAGATCTTTCATTTCTATCATCAGCATTTACTGCTATAAATTTTTCTCTCAGCACAGCTTTAGTTGCATCCCACATAATTTTGTTTTTAAAATTTTATTTATGTATTCATTTTTGAGACGGAGTCTCACTCTGTCACCCAGGCTGGAGTGCAGTGGTGTGGTTTCAGCTCACTGCAACCTCTGCCTCCCAGGTTCAAGTGATTCTCCTGCCTCAGACACCTGAGTAGCTGAGATTACAGGTGACCGCCACCATGCCTGGCTCATTTTTGTATTTTTAGTAGAGACGGCATTTCACTGTTGGCCCGGCTGATCTCGAACTCCTGACCTCATGATCCACCCGCCTCAGCCTCCCAAAGTGCTGGAATTACAGGCATGAGTCATCGTGCCCAGCCTATCTTTCTGGATTCTATCTTGTTTTATTTATAGAATTTTTTAGTATATTGCTTTGTATGGCTTTGTGGTTTCTCTGGATATTACAGAACATGTGTAACTTATTGCAGTTTACTGATATTGATGTTTTACTAATAAATGATATGTACTTTTATTAGTTTTTATCCTCACACTTAAAAATTAATGATATGTATTCCTTTAAAAGTTTTTATATTTCTATCATGGTAAAATACACATAACAAAATGTATCATATTAGCAATTTTTAAGTGTATAGTTCAGTGGTATTAAATATATTCATAATGTTGAACAACCATAACCAGCATCTGTTTTCAGAACTCGTTTTATCTGTAAAACTGAAACTGTATGCCTACTAAACAGTAAATCCCCATTTCCCCTCCCTGTTAGGCCCTAGCAACCACCATTCTATTCTGTCTCTATGATTCCGACCATAACTAAGTGGAGTCATATAGTGTTTATCCTTTTGTGACTGGCTTATTTCATTAGCATAATGTTCTTGAAGTTCATCCATGTTGTAGCATATGTCAGAATTTCTTTCCTTTTTATGGCTGAATCATATTTCCTTATATGTATAAACATATTTGGCTTATCCGTTCATCTGTTGATGAATACTTAGGATGCTTCCATGTTTTAACTATTGTGATTAATGCTGTGAACATGAGAGTAAAATGTCTCCATGAGGCCCTGCTTTTAATTTTTTGGCCATGTACCCACAGGTGGAATTGCTGGATCATATGGTAATTCTATTTGTAACGTTTTGAGGAATCACCATACTGTTTTCTACAGTGGCTGTAGCATTTTTTATAACCCCACTTCCCACAAGTGGTGCACAAGATTTCTGATTTCTTCTCATCCTCACCAGCAATTTTTTTTTTTAAGGTAGTAGCTATTCAAATGAGTGTGATAGTTCTATTTATTCTCAGTTCTTTGAATTCAGAATCACATAAGTTAAAGGAGGATCACTGATGCATGCATAGATTTCATTTTTAAAATGGAAAGATAATCCTGATATTCTGGCATACCTAAATTTTACCTATTTTACTCTGAAATTATTTTACCATTGAAAAGTGGTAGTTTTAAAAAAACTGGTAAGATCCTGGAAACAATTTTAAAATAAATATTTAATTTTAGAACTCTTTTAGATTTGCAGAAAAACTATGAAGATGGTATAGGCAGATCCCATATGCCCCACACTGCTCCCCCCATTATAAACATCTAATATTAATGTAGTACATTTGTTACAATTAATGAACCAATATTGATACATTATTATTAACTAAAGTCCATACTTTATTCAGATTACCTTCATTTTAACCTAATGTTCATTTTCTGTTCAAGGATCCTATCCAGAATTTCACATTACATTTAGTAATTGTAGGGGGCTGAACAGTGTCCCCCAAAATTCATGCCCGCCCTGAAGTTCATAATTTGAACTTATTTGGAAATAGGGCATTTAGAGATATAACTAGTTAAAGATCGTGAGACTAAATCATCCTGGATTTAGGGGGCACCTAAAAATGAGTAAAGATGATGTGAAGATGGGAGAAGAGATTGAAATGGCATGTAAGCCATGGAATGCCAAGACTGCTGTCAACCACCAAAAGTTATGAGGGAGGCATGGCAGAGTTTCTCCCACTGAGCTTTTAGAAGGAATCTACCTGCTGACATCTTTATTTCTACCTGCTGACTTCTGGACTCCTGAACTGTGAGAGAATACATTTCCACCTTTTAAGCTACCCAATTTGTGGTCATTTGTTATGGCAGCACTGGGAAATTAATATAGTAGTTGAGTCTCCTTAGACTGCTCTGATAATTTCTCACAGTTGCCTTAGTTTTGATGACCTGAACAGTTTCAAGGAGTACTGCTCGGGTATTTTACAGAATATTCCTCGATTGGGATTTTTCTGATGTTTTTCTCATGTTTTGATTGGAATTATGTGTTCTTGGAGGAAGACCACACAGACAAAGGGCTGTTTTTATCGTATCAAGGTTGTACTTGGATACTATCAACATGACTCATCACTGCTAGTATTAACCCGATCACCTGACTGAGGTCAGATTTCTTGGGTGTAAAGTTGCTTCTTCTCTTTTTACACACTATTTTTTGGAAGGAAGTCACTCTGCATAGACCACATTTAAGGAGTGGGGGTGTACCACCATTTTAAAATGTAATTGTCTTAAGTGTGTCCTCTACGTACAATGAGCAATATATCAGATGATATAATTTTTGCTTCTCTCACCAAAGGTGATTTTATTTTATTTTATTTTATTTTATTTTTTGTTTGTTTGTTTTGGAGACGGAGTCTCGATGTGTCGCCCAGGCTGGAGTGCAGTGGCCGGATCTCAGCTCACTGCAAGCTCCGCCTCCTGGGTTTATGCCATTCTCCTGCCTCAGCCTCCCGAGTAGCTGGGACTACAGGCACCCGCCACCTCGCCCGGCTAGTTTTTTGTATTTTTTAGTAGAGACGGGGTTTCACCGTGTTAGCCAGGATGGTCTCGATCTCCTGACCTCGTGATCTGCCCGTCTCGGCCTCCCAAAGTGCTGGGATTACAGGCGTGAGCCACTGCGCCCGGCCGGTGATTTTAAAAATGCATGAGAAGTAGGATAGTTTATAGCCCTCTTTGTTCCCACTCTGATGTTCTCCTTTCCTTTCTGATGTTCTAAGCCTTGTTATAATTTCCTTTTTGTTTAAAGAAATTTCTTCAGCCATCCTTTATGGGTCAATTTGTTAGCAACAAATCTCTTAGTTTTCCTTCATCTGAGAATGTCTTTATATCTCCCTCATTTCCAGAAGGACATTTTTGCTGAATATAGAATTCACAGTTGACAGGTCTCACTCTGTATTTCCTCTCCTTTTGGGATTCTGTATGACACTTAGCTCACTTGTTAGACTCCCATAGGTCCCTGAGGCTGTGTTCATTTTTTTTCTGGTTTATTTCCTCTCTGTTGTTCATAATCGATAAACTATTGATATGTCCTCAAGTGTGCTAATTCTATCCTCTGTTATCTTCACCCTACTACTGAGCAAGTTTTTTTCACCCATTCGGCAAGTTTTTTACTTCAGTTTTTGCATTTTTCAGTTCTGTACATTTCCATTTGTTGTATTTTTAAATAACATCTATTTACTTGCTGATATTTTCTACTTTTTCATTTGTTTCAGAATTCATAATTGCTTGTGGAAGTACTTTTTGTGACAGTTGCTATAACATTCTTGTCAGAAAATTCTAAAATTTGATTTAGTTTAGTGCTGACATCGTGGTTTGTTTTTCTCATTCATGTTGCGGTTAATGAGTGATTTTGGGTTGTATTGTGAACATTTTGGATACGATACGATGAGACTCTGGGGCTTATTTAATCTTCATTTTTTGGCATGTAGTCTTCCTGTTGAGGTTTAGCACAAGCTCTGGGTGGCCATGTATGTTCAGTTTCATGCTGGGCCCCACTGAAAGCAGGACAGCAACTGACTCTGCCTCACTGCCTCCAATTGGGAGTGTGAGATCAGCTGCCTGCTGGGCTCTGCTGCCACCAGGGTGGTGGAAAACAGAAGCTAACACTGCCTTGTTGCTGCAGGCTGAGGGTGAAGCTCAGCTATTCACTGGGCCCCACTGACACCAGAAAAGAGGAGGGGAGGGAGCAGAGTGTCAACTGTTCCCACATCTTACCCCTTTCCACCAGGTGTCAGGTGGAGGCTCAGCTCCCCACTGGGGCTGACTAATACTAGTAAGGGCACCAGGGAAGCTCTGCTTTGACCTGCCTTGTTCAGTTTTGCTCATATGGTCGGGGGAAGAGGCTCAGCTCCCTCAGGGCCTTACTGACACTTGTGCTAAATGGCCTGCCTTGCACTGCCTCACTGCTACTGTGTTTCATTGCTGCTGGGTGAAGGTGAAAGCTTAGCTCACTGCAGGACCCTGCAGACACGACTCTGGTTTGGAATCGGACCACCCACCTGGTTGTGTTAGGTGGCACGTGGTGGATGGCAGATACACTCCCGGCTTGGATCCACTGAAACCATGGGGCGGTGGCGTGTTTATTCTATTGGTGTTTGGCTGGAGTAGGGCAGATATTGCCAGAAAGGTTTTCTGTGGGTAGGCCATCCCTTTACCTAATCCTTTGGCTAGGCTTTCCTTAGAGCTC
Organism: Trachypithecus francoisi; assembly: GCF_009764315.1. NCBI lineage: Eukaryota > Metazoa > Chordata > Mammalia > Primates > Cercopithecidae > Trachypithecus > Trachypithecus francoisi. The sequence goes on along the minus strand of NW_022681464.1, from coordinate 41,737,363 downwards.
TTTTTCATCTGTGCCTATTGTCACTTGCAGGTTGGAAGTTTCCATGGTGTTCTGTCTGGGATACATGGGAGGGGATAAGGAAACTCCCATTTCCTTATTTCTTATATCGTGTCATTTCTCAAGGCCTCGTCTTTCCACCTTTCAGAGTCTTTCTCTGCCTTTTGTTGTGTTACCGTCCAGGGTTTACTAGTTGTAAGGGAGAGCACCTGAAAGGAATGGGTCTTCTCCCTCCTTTTTTAACTTAAACACACAGGGGTCTAAGTAGGTAGTCAGAAATAAGCCTCCAGTGAAAGATGCAAAATCAGGGCCAGTTTACAACACTTTAACTGAAATAAGCCATAGTTCTAACAAGGAAAGAGAACGGATAGGGCAAAATTTTTTTTTAATTGTTATTTTAAAAGTTTTTTATTTCCATAGGTTTTTTTGGGAACAGGGATTTGGTTACAAGAGTAAATTATGTAGAGTGGTAATTTCTGAGATTTTGGTGTATGCATCTCCCAAGCAGTATACACGGAACCCAATTTGTAGTCTTTTATTCCTCACCCTCTTCCCCCTTTTCCCCCTGAGTCCCCAAAGTCCACTATGTCATTCTTATGCCTTACATCCTCATAGCTTAGCTCCCACTTACAAGTGAGAACATATGATGTTTGGTTTTCCATTCCTGAGTTACTAAGATTTTTTGAAGAAGTTGTTATAAAAGATTTGAGTCTATCAGGAGTCACTGGTTCTAATTTATTTTTATTAGAAACATTTTCTTTCTACAAAAGGTCTACTTGAGAGTACAAAGTCAGCTTTGTATTATCTGTAACTAGACGCCTATTGAATACCCAAATCCCTTGAATGGTATTTCAAGTCTCTATATGACTGCCTACATGGAGGTGTCCAGGCCAAGAGCAAAGAGGAATACATGTCTGGGGCTCCTGTTGACCTCTGTCTACTCTTCTTTTTCTCTTTTAACCCATTTCCCATTTAGGAAGGAAAGTGCAGCTTTTCTCAGTGCAGTATTCTTGGGGCAAGTGGGAAATGGGTTAACGTGTGTGTATATATTATACATAAAACGCACAAGTCAGAAGTACACAACTTGATGAATTTTCACACATCATATAATCTAATACCAAAAGAAAAAAAAAAAACTTCCAAGGCCATCAGCATGCCTTTCCGGTCACTATGCCTTCCTCCACCCGCTACCTTCCACTACCCCCTTTAGTGGTAATTTCTGAGATTTTGGGGCACCCATCTCCCGAATTTTTCTCCTGATGGTAGAAAATCCTGACCTCACACCATAGATGACTTTTACTGGCTACTTGTTTTTCTTTTCATTCAAATTTTATTGAAGTAATTGTAGATTCACATGTGGTTGTAAGACATAATACAGAGAGATTCTTTGTATTCTGCCATTTTCCCCAATGGTAACAATTCACAGAACTACAGCATAATGTCACAATCAGGATACTGATATTAATACAATCTACCTATCTTATTCAGATTTCCCTGTTTTACTTGTACTCATTTGTGTGTGTGTGTGTGTGTATTAATTGCAATAGAATTTTATAGAAGGTCAGTTATCCATCACCACAGTCAAGATCCCAACACCACAAGTTCCAACACCATAAGGGTCCTTCATGTTGGCCTTTAGTGACCAAAACCATCTCCCTTCCAAATCAACCCTCCCAACCTCTGGCAACTAATCCATCCTCCCATCAATAAAATTTAATTTCAAAAATGTTATACAAATGGAATCATGTAATATGTTAACTTTTTCAATTGGCTTTTTGCTCAACAAGGCTACTTCTTTTCAATATGACCAGAATGCTTTCATTTTAAGAAAGCATCCATCAGTCTTACTAGAGACAGCAAATCATACATGCTCTGCAATGGATAAACGAGTGCTTCTCATCCTTTATAAACCAGAAGACAAATGTTTATTCTTTAGTAAGCATGTCCAGACAAAAATTGTCATGATCTGTGCCCCTTCAAGGTGACCATGGCAGATTTGCAAAAAGCATTTTTGTAAGTATCATCCTGATTCTAAGAATTATTAGTAGTATGTTTTAAGGAAAGTAACAGCTATGGTATCTACTTAACTACATAATCTCTATCTGATACAGGCATGTTAAAGCCAATGCAAGTCTAGGAAAAGGTTATTCCTGAAGGACTATCAGGATATCCACAAAACTAACTTGCTATATTTTCATTCAAATAAAAGGTAAAACTCGGGCAGGCGCAGTGGCTCATGCCTCTAATCCCAGTACTTTGGGAAGCCAAGGTGGGCGGATCACCTGAGGTCAGGAATTTGAGACTAGGCTGGCCAACATGGTGAGACCCCATCTCTACTAAAAGTACAAAAATATTAGCCAGGCATGTGGTGCGTGCCTGTAATTCCAGCTACCTGGAAGGCTGAGGGAGGAGAATCACTTGAATCCAGGAGGTGCAGGTTGCAGTGAGCCGAGATTGTGCAACTGCACTCCAGCCTGGGCAAAAAGAGCAAAATTCCATCTCAATAAATAAATAAATAAAATAAAAGTTAAAACTGAATAAATGAAGCTACCAAGATACACAATACCTATTAAGAATCCCATTTCTAGAAATTCCTTTGAAAAACAACTTTTGTTGTTAGCAATCACATATCTAACTTCATTCATTCTCTTTTTATTCTAGTAATCCACTGGTAAACTCCCTAAAGTAACAGGTTCTATATTTTACAAAAGGTCAAATTTGTAAATGCCTAGAAAGTTATTCGTCTGATAAACGTTTTCCTTCTTGTGCAGAGACCTTCATTCACATTGACTCACCTGTTTTCATATTGAAATTTTGCCAATATGTCTTTGGCTTTGGTTTGATTGTTGAGTTGAATGGCCATGGATACCTTGGAGAGAAGTGGAGCATGGACCCGTATGACTCCTTCCGGCACGTCAGACTGCCAAGGAGGAGAAATTCAGTACATTCTGTCAAACTAGGATGAATATCAGCTCAGTGATGCACTTAAGAGCTATGAAAATCAGTGCTACTCTGAATTAGGAAAACACGTCAGTACGATCAACATTAACCAGAATGGAACACTACTTTATTTCTCAGCTGGAGACTCACTCATGACTAAACTTAACCTGGGATTTTACTTTCACTGCACATTGGGCAGGTCTTGCTATAATGACTTAAAATCATGAGGGGGAAAAACTGGGTTATGACAAAGATCAAACGTTTCTATTCATGCATTTCTTGGACAAACTCCTAACTGACCCTGCTTTAAGCAGAATTCTGTACTTCAATATATTTTAAGAAGACCAACCTTTTGAAAATTTTAAGAGTCAATTAGAAAATATGGCTTCTCCAATACCCTCTTTCTTTAGTTAGCAGCCATGAGTGGCTGGCCCAAATTCAATTCCACAGGCGCACTTGCACGGGACCCCTCCAAGTGCACTGAACACACTGCAGAGCAGGGTAAGTGGCTGTGGGAAAGATGGTGTCTCTTAATTGTTTTAGATCTGTACCTTCTCAAAGGATAGTGCTGTTGATATAGATGATTTATATAAATGGACTCCTTATGGTCACATTCTATCAATATTGTATTGATACCCTAGAATATTTATACCCTAGAATAAATATGTTATGGGTTGAACTGTGTCTCCCCAAAAGACAAATTGAAGCCCTAACCCCTCAATACCTCGAAACGTGACCTTATTTGGAAATACGTCATTGCAGATGTAATTAGTTAAGATGAGGCCATTACATAAGAGGTCTAAACTGCAGTAGGGTGTGCCCTTAACCCAAGTGACTTGCATCCTTATAAGAAGAGAAGATACATGGAGACACAAGAAAGAACTCCATGTGAAGCTGAAAGCTGAGACCAGCTGAGGAATGCGAGGATTACTGGCATCGCCAAAAGCAGAAGAGGTGCAAGAAGCAGGTGCTTCTCTCACAGACTTCAGAAGGCGCCAAGCTTGCTGACACCCTGATTTTGGACTTTCAACCTCAAGAACTGTGAAAGAATCATAAATGTCTATTGTTTTATGCCACCTCATTTGTGGTACCTTGTTAGGGCAGCCCTAAGGAACGAACACAAAATATTTTAGAACAGAGTCAGTTCTTACAGTATTATCCTAACATGACCAGCAAGAACCATGACAGCAGGAGTTCAGGAAAAGATACTGAGGGATTTGCATCTGGATGGGGGCCAAGTCCCAGGCTCATTGTAGCCAAGACTGTACTCCTAAAGTACGCCTTTAATCGTCTATGTCCTATTTCGTCAGCTCCCCAGAACCTCTCCCTATAGAATAGATGGCACACTCTGACACTAGTGACCGACGATCGTCATCATCTCGTTCCTTCTATAACTTTCCACAACATTGTCGCTGTGTATAGGAGGCCCAGGCACACATTCTGAATCATCAGCTAGTCAGGTCCCTCTACCATTCCTTTATGTGCCACATGGAAAATGTCAAGTTTGAAGGATAGTTCATGACAAACATTATACATAAATGTGGTGGATGTTGCCAGAGAAGACTATATAGGGAGTTAATGGAAGGGAAAGGAAATTATTTTTCTTACCATTCTTCTTGCCGAGGGTGATTTTTGCAGTACCTTTGAAGTCTTGGGGCTTGCAGTCTAAAGGAAACAGAGTCTTTAGGAATAATGTTGGCGTAATGTTGAGAAAACAAGCATATGTTGCTTTTGGAAGTGTAAACTGGTACAATCTTTATGGAGAACACTTTGGCAATATTTATAAAATTATAAAATGTATACACACTTGAATCCAACAGCTCCACATCTATGCATTTATCCTATAAATATACTTCATTTGTGAACAATGATGTATACAGATGTTTGTTCTCTGACTCACGGATTGTAACAGCAAAAGATGAGACACAAACTGTTCACCAATATGAGACTGCTGAAATAACTTACTGTGTGTCTACGGAATAGCATGCAAAAGAAGCAGAGAAGCAAAGATGCCGGCTTTGTGGACTAATATAAAATAATCCCCCATGATTTGTTAAGTCAGTAAAGCAGGACTCAGGACTGTATGCTACATTCATGTGAAAAGGGAAAGAACATACACTGATATTTGCTGGTAAGTGGATAGAGCATCTCAGAAGGTTTACACACCTGCATGTTCCTGTACACACACCCTGCCATTGGTGATACTATTTGTCTCCAGGAGGGGAAGTCAGAGGTGGCTGATTTTTATTCTATGGTCTTTCCTGACTTCTAAATTTATAACTTGTTAATGAACTGTCTATTCCAATCAAAATTAAGAACTAAAAACACAATATAGCGGCTAGGCACGGTGGCTCATGCCTATAATCCGAGCACTTTGGGAGGCCGAGGTGGGGAGATCAGGAGATCTAGACCATCCTGGCTAACATGGTGAAACCCCGTCTCTACTAAAAATACAAAAAGATTAGCCGAGCGTGGTGGCACATGCCTGTAGCCCCAACTACTCGGGAGGCTGAGGCAGAAGAATTGCTTGAACCCAGGATGTGGACGTTGTAGTGAGCCGAGATCGTGCCACTGCACTCCAGCCTGGGCGGCAGAGCAAGACTCAATCTCAAAAAAACAAACAGACAAAAACAAAAACAGAAAAACCAAAAAGCGATATAGTACAACAGTATGAAAGAAAAACTATTTCTTCGTCTTTAAGTGTTTGCTTCTATGGTATTTATAACCTTTACATTCTATCTTGGTTCTATTTACAATAAAACATTAAAGTGACATGGATAGCAATGTACAGTTCACACACACACACCATGTGAGTCCATCCTAATGACAGCTCTGTGAAACAGACAGATCATTATCTGCCCTCCCTCCCAATTTATAAAATAAGAACATTGAGGCTCAAAGAAAGAATGTAGTTTGTCCAGGCTCATATGGGTAGTAACTGACAAGGCCTGACCTGACCTCTGTTCCACACATTTAATTATACTGTTACGGTTTTCCAGAGTGAAAACGGCTGCCCCTCCATCAAAGCAATGGATGAACTGGCAAAAACTATCAGTATTGACTCTTTTAGAACTCTGGACACAAATCCAAAGGCTTCAACTAGGGGAGTGCTTGAGTAAGAGAAAGAGCTGTGTGTCATTTTTACTTATGCTTTTCCATCCCTGCTCTCCAATTCAGTGATAGCCTTGAAAATAACGGCCTGCACTTCTGGCATGGGTACTACAGGGAGCAGAAAGAACCTCGCTCAAGAATTCTAATGATTTGCTCTCATCTGTCTGATGGCTCCCTCAAAGACTAGCTCAAAAGGCTTGCCTTTACCTTGCCTAACTTGGAACTTGATGGGTGCTAAAGGGGTGTAATGTCAAAAACATTTACAGGCAAGTGTTTTTGTCATAGTTGCCTGATGCAGTGGATCGGAATTGAGGAAAACAAGAGATAACTGAAAAGATTGGGAGGCAAGGCTGGAGATTGAGATGCTTTGGAAAATAAAGATTATAAAAAGCCTTAAAATATTCCTGAGAATATAAAGGCCACATGACTGAGAATGAGCTGGAAACACAAACTTCTGGCTGATCCTCAGGTTCTGTGCAAGCAGGAAGCAAGGGCTCAGGCAGAGTTAGAAACTGCTTTGCTGAGTGCTAAAGGTGTGCCCCAGCACACACACTGCTCATCTGCAAAGACTGGGAGGTTTTTTAGTTCCAGGCATTTAAGAGAATCTCTGTCTAATCATTAGTTATCATTAAACTAATGGAACAGACTTCCATAGCCACACAAAACAAAGAATGCAGACTTTACAAAATCAGTTCACGAGAAAAGTCATGAAGCAAACAAACAATAGGTACAAGAGCAGAAGCAACAAACCCTGAGGAGGGAGAAGAATCTGATTTCCAAAGTTGCCACATTATAATACTCAAAATGTCCAGTCTTCAACAAACAGCTGTTAGGTAAAAAAGTCAAGGAAATATTGCTCCTACACAAGGAGAAAAAGCAATAGTTTCCGAAGAAACTGTCTAAGGAAGTCCAGACATTGGACTTACTAGAAAAAGTCTTCAGGCTGGGTGTGGTGGTTCATGCCTGCAATCCCAGCACTTTGGGAGGCCAAGGCGGGCAGATCACCTGAGGTCAGGAGTTCAAAACCAGCCTGGCCAATATGGTGAAACCCTGTCTCTACTAAAAATATAACAAAAATTAGCCAGGCATGATGGCAGGCACCTGTAATCCTAGCTACTTGGGAGACTGAAGCAGGAGAATCACTTGAACCTGGCAAGCAGAGCTTGCAGTAAGCTGAGATGGTTGCAGGACATTGTGAATATACTAAAACACACTGAATTGGTACAATTTCAAATGCTTAACATAGTGAATTTTATATTATGTGATTTTTTCCTCAATTAAAACAAATTTTTAAAAATTTCATTTCTTTTTTCTTTTTTTTTTTTTGAGATGGAGTCTCGCTCTGTCACCCAGGCTGGAGTGCTGTGGCCGGATCTCAGCTCACTGCAAGCTCCGCCTCCCGGGTTCATGCCATTCCCCTGCCTCAGCCTCCCGGGTAGCTGGGACTACAGGCACCCACCAACTCACCCAGCTAGATTTTTGTAGTTTTTAGTAGAGATGGGGTTTCACCGTGTTAGCCAGGATGGTCTCGATCTCCTGACCTCGTGATCTGCCCGTCTCGGCCTCCCAAAGTGCTGGGATTACAGGCTTGAGCCACCGCGCCCGGCAAAAAAATTTCATTTCTAAATAAAAGTATTGGTTCTACTTGATATGAAGTCACTTTCCCTATAGTGAGTCAGAGAACAGTCTTTCATCACGATTACGATAAATCAACAACACTCCCTCCCGCCTCACTGCCGTGGCATTTACTGTTGTTTTCCCTGGACTTGCTCCTTTCGCAGTGGTATCCATCCTTCAAGACACAACTCCAACCAGGCACAGTGGCTCACATCTATAATCCCAGCACTTTGGGAGGCCGAAGTGGGAGGGTCGCGTGAGGCCACGAGTTCAAGACCAGCCTGGGCAATATAGCAAGACCCCCATCTCTATAAAAAATTTGTTTTAAGTTAGCCAGGTGTGGTGGTATGCATCTGTAGTCCTAGCTACTGGAGACGCTGAGGCAGGAGGATCACTTGAGCCCAGGAGTTCGAGGTTGCAGTGAGCCATGATCATGCCACTGCACTCCAGTCTGGGTGACAGAGCAAGACTCCAACTCTATAAAAAGAAGTGTAGCTCCAGGCAGGGCACAGTGGCTCATGCCTGTAATCTCAGCACTTCGAGAGGCTGAGGCAGGCAGATCACCTGAGGTCAGAAGTTTGAGATCAGCCTGGCCAACATGGTGAAACCCCTACTCTACTAAAAATACCCCGTCTCTACTGAAAATACAAAAATTAGGTGGGCAGGGTGGTGCCTGCCTGTAGTCCCAGCTACTCGGGAAGCTGAGGCAGGAGAATCAACTGAACTTGGGAGGCAGAGGAGCAAGACTCTGTCTCAAAAAAAAAAAATGTAGCTCCAATGTTGCATCCTCAATGAAGCCAACCACAGTCTCCCACGTTAGAGCACATTTCCTTGTCCTCTGCATGGCCCTGACACAGCGGGCCTGGTGCTTCCCTGCTGTGCCCCGGGGGCTCTCATATACATTTGTCTCCCATATTAGGTGTAAGTTCCTTTGAGGGCAAAGTAAATTTTGAGTATCTCCACATCCTCCTCAAGGTTGAATGCAGTATCTGGCACTTGTGATCACCCTCAAGTTAAAGAAAAGCAGTACAAATAATTCTTTGAAAACTTGTTTCCATTATGTGCCTCCACACAAATAACTGTGTTAAAACAAAACTCTGAATTCCTTGGAATGTAATGAATTCACACAAAATAATTTAAGGATTAGCTATTCCTTTACTATCTGATCAATGAAGAAATCTCTTTTCCCAAGTATTAGACATTTGGATACTGGATTGCCCTTAAATCAAGTTGACAGGGACTAAAATATTGACTTTCAGCTTTTGCGAGAACTGTTTTAGCCTTTCAACCAATCTTCCTGACTATTTCAAGAACTTTAACCAAAAGGCACGTAACTCTCAACAAGACGCAAAGACCCCGGTACTCTGTCATGAACCCACTTTCCAGGATGTTTATAGTTACAACACTCCCTGATCCTTGAGAATAGAAAATGCTTGGTTCTACATGACAAGCTACTTTGTGCCTGCCTTGGAGGCGTACAAATCTAGGCAGTGGACAATCGCCGTGCCTCGTTCGCTGTCTTACCTCCCGCTCAAGGGTCCTCCTCCTGAGCAGCTTCCTGACACTCGGGAGCTGCTTCTTTAACAGCATCGTGGCTTCATTCATTCTTCTTACTTGAGTGATCAAAAAAGATGGAACCTGGAGAAGAAAAATAGCTTGGACTGGATGGAAAACACTTGAATTTAACCTCCCTAGCAGATTCTGCCTTTAGGCACGGCAACTCCTCCCAGTCACTCGGTATCCTGGAGCCAGAAATGGTGACATCGTCCTTATAAAGTTTAGAAAAAAATTATGTGGATCCCTGTTTCAAAGGGAAACTGTGATAAAGAGTAGCCCTTCCAGAAGGTGTAAGGATGTCACAGCCACCTGGGGTTATCTTCTCATATTTCTTCCCTATGACCAAGGGAGTTGCCCAGTCACGGAGCCTTTACGTTTCCTGAGGCCATGGACTTCCGAGGAGGACCTGTCATCACAGTGTCACTCACCTTCCACAAAATTTTCTGGTACTTAAGCATTAGGCGGATGATGTGGGCTGCAGTGTTTGCTAACAGCAATTCTTCATAATCAGAGTGCTTGCTTCTACTGAAGAAAAGGTTTGGTGCCATCACTGTAGAAATGTTCCACAGACTCATTCGGTTTTTTGATTCATTGGCGATCACTTTACTGAAGAATGTCATGAGGGCCTAAGAAGAAACAGCATCGTGTCATACAATTGCACCCATCAAAAGGCGCCCGATTGCTATCACTCATTCTGTTCCCAGTCAGTCTGCTGCCAGACAACTGTCAGAAGTACAGAATGGCCAAACGCACCATGTTTCCGCTCTAACTGGTGACAAGTACTGAGAAGAAATGTGAGCAGTATATTCAAATGTCTGCTTCATAAAAGTGGCCGTTTTAATGGATTTTATTATATTGCAGTTTCTTTTTTTTTTTTTTTTTGAGACGGAGTCTCGCTCTGCCGCCCAGGCTGGAGTACAGTGGCCGGATCTCAGCTCACTGCAAGCTCCGCCTCCCGGGTTTATGCCATTCTCCTGCCTCAGCCTCCCACGTAGCTGGGACTACAGGCGCCCGCCACCTCGCCCGGCTAGTTTTTTGTATTTTTTAGTAGAGATGGGGTTTCACCGTGTTAGCCAGGATGGACTCGATCTCCTGACCTCGTGATCCGCCCGTCTCGGCCTCCCAAAGTGCTGGGATTACAGGCTTGAGCCACCGTGCCCGGCCTATATTGCAGTTTCTATAAATATGGTTTGCATTTTCCTTTATCCTAAAAGAGTTTGACAAGTGTTAAAATTAAATATAAACCAGGAAGAGAAAACGCTGCAGTTCAATAAACACGAGAGGTAGTTTTGTTGTGAAGAAAAGTAATTCTGAAAAATATCCTTACCTTAAAGCATTGTTGTTGAAAACTATTTACCATTTCCTAGGGAGAGGAAATCCACTTAAACAACAGGAGTGTCTCATTCCTCAGCCTGAATGTAAACTCAACTAAACAATTTAAAAAATGGACTTTTTGGGTGCTATTTTTCTATGCTTTTCAACTTGGAAATTGTCAGCTGGCCAAAAGCAAATGTTTGTGTGCAGGTCTTTGAAGCAATTAAAAAAAAAAAAAAAGAATTGAGAAAGCTTCATACAAGTTTGCTGTGCTACCAAAGTATAAATACTTATCAGAAACTTCTGAAGTTCACCAAGACAACTGAAATCCCCCAAAGAAGGGCTCTTTGGCTTTCCGAGTTTGAATTCCACTATGTGGTATTCGCAATGAGAAAAACAGCACTGAATAGTAATAATAGCATTCATTTGAGAGTTTGCTGTGAGCCAGGCGTTACCTTTAGTAGTATATGTATGTATATATATATATATATATTCACTTCTCATCATCCAAACCCTGTGAGGTAGGTACTATTATTATTTTACAGATGAAGAGACACAGGTGGAGGGGGCCAAGCAGCTTTGCCCTGCATCCGTTAATTCAGTGGCAGAGCCAGGATCTGAACCAAAGGAACCCATTCTTCAGTTACAGTTCTTGACCTCTAACTCACACCAGCTGCAATCTTAGCTCCAGTCACAATTTAGAATAAAAAATTGAGAGAGAGGGAGGAAGGGAGAGAGACAGAGAGAGAGAGAGAGAGAGAGCGCGCGCATGTGTGCCACATCCTCACCAGTCCCGTGATATTCTGGGGGGATCTTTTGTTAGAAATGTATTGAATTATTTGATAAATGCTGCATCGTCAGTTGTATGAAAGGGTAGATGACATTTTGACTCAGATATTTGACAGCAGATGGATTTTTTTTGATAAACGAACACTGTAGACAAAGCCAAAAAACAAGCTAATACATTTTCAGCTTTTGAAAAATTACTGAATTATATTAGAAAAGGTCATTTTTATGTCATAGCTGATCTCTGCCCTCGCCTCAAGGATATAATATGACTGACATATATTATAATTGACATAGATATTTTCCCTGTGTAGGAGGAAGGACCTTACCACACTGAAATGTGTGGTAAGAGGCAGCACTAACAACCATCTTTGTTTTCAGCATTTTGTTTCCTGGCCTCAAAATTACCATCTCTTTTCTTTTCTTTTTTTTTTTTTTTTAATTTTACTTTAAGTTCTAGGGTACATGTGCATAACATGCAGGTTTGTTACATATGTATACTTGTGCCATGTTGGTGTGCTGCACCCATCAACTCGTCAGCACCCATCAATTCGTCATTTATATCAGGTATAACTCCCAATGCAATCCCTCCCCCCTCCCCCCTCCCCATGATAGGCCCCAATGTGTGATGTTCCCCTTCCCGAGTCCAAGTGATCTCATTGTTCAGTTCCCACCTATGAATGAGAACATGCGGTATTTGGTTTTCTGTTCTTGTGATAGTTTGCTAAGAATGATGGTTTCCAGCTGCATCCATATCCCTACAAAAGACGCAAACTCATCCTTTTTTATGGCTGCATAATATTCCATGGTGTATATGTGCCACATTTTCTTAATCCAGTCTGCCACAGATGGACATTTGGGTTGATTCCAAGTCTTTGCTATTGTGAATAGTGCCGCAATAAACATATGTGTGCATGTGTCTTTATAGCAGCATGATTTATAATCCTTTGGGTATATACCCAGTAGTGGGATGGCTGGGTCATATGGTACATCTAGTTCTAGATCCCTGAGGAATCGCCATACTGTTTTCCATAATGGTTGAACTAGTTTACAATCCCACCAACAGTGTAAAAGTGTTCCTATTTCTCTACATCCTCTCCAGCACCTGTTGTTTCCTGACTTTTTAATGATTGCCATTCTAACTGGTGTGAGATGGTATCTCATTGTGGTTTTGATTTGCATTTCTCTGATGGCCAGTGACGATGAGCATTTTTTCATGTGTCTGTTGGCTGTATGAATGTCTTCTTTTGAGAAATGTCTGTTCATATCCTTTGTCCACTTTTTGATGGGGTTGTTTGTTTTTTTTCTTGTAAATTTGTTTGAGTTCTTTGTAGGCTCTGGATATCAGCCCTTTGTCAGATGAGTAGATTGCAAAAATTGTCTCCCATTCTGTAGGTTGCCTGTTCACTCTGATGGTAGTTTCTTTTGCTGTGCAGAAGCTCTTTAGTTTAATTAGATCCCATTTGTCAACTTTGGCTTTTGCTGCTGTTGCTTTTGGTGTTTTAGACATGAAGTCCTTGCCCATGCCTATGTCCTGAATGGTACTACCTAGGTTTTCTTCTAGGGTTTTTATGGTATTAGGTCTAACATTTAAGTCTCTAATCCATCTTGAATTAATTTTCGTATAAGGAGTAAGGAAAGGATCCAGTTTCAGCTTTCTACTTATGGCTAGCCAATTTTCCCAGCACCATTTATTAAATAGGGAATCCTTTCCCCATTTCTTGTTTCTCTCAGGTTTGTCAAAGATCAGATGGCTGTAGATGTGTGGTATTATATCTGAGAACTCTGTTCTGTTCCATTGGTCTATATCTCTGTTTTGGTACCAGTACCATGCTGTTTTGGTTACTGTAGCCTTGTAGTATAGTTTGAAGTCAGGTAGCGTGATGCCTCCAGCTTTGTTCTTTTGACTTAGGATTGTCTTGGCAATGCGGGCTCTTTTTTGGCTCCATATGAACTTTAATGCAGTTTTTTCCAATTCTGTGAAGAAACTCATTGGTAGCTTGATGGGGATGGCATTGAATCTATAAATCACCTTGGGCAGTATGGCCATTTTCACGATATTGATTCTTCCTATCCATGAGCATGGTATGTTCTTCCATTTGTTTGTGTCCTCTTTTATTTCACTGAGCAGTGGTTTGTAGTTCTCCTTGAAGAGGTCCTTTACATCCCCTGTAAGTTGGATTCCTAGGTATTTTATTCTCTTTGAAGCAATTGTGAATGGAAGTTCATTCATGATTTGCCTCTCTGTTTGTCTGTTACTGGTGTATAAGAATGCTTGTGATTTTTGCACATTAATTTTGTATCCTGAGACTTTGCTGAAGTTGCTTATCAGCTTAAGGAGATTTTGGGCTGAGACAATTGGGTTTTCTATATATACAATCATGTCATCTGCAAACAGGGGCAATTTGACTTCTTCTTTTCCTAACTGGATACCCTTGATTTCTTTCTCTTGCCTGATTGCCCTAGCCAGAACTTCCAACACTATGTTGAATAGGAGTGGTGAGAGAGGGCATCCCTGTCTTGTGCCAGTTTTCAAAGGGAATTTTTCCAGTTTTTGCCCATTCAGTATGATATTGGCTGTGGGTTTGTCATAAATAGCTCTTATTATTTTGAGGTACGTTCCATCAATACCAAATTTATTGAGCGTTTTTAGCATGAAGGGCTGTTGAATTTTGTCAAAAGCCTTTTCTGCATCTATTGAGATAATCATGTGGTTCTTGTCTTTGGTTCTGTTTATATGCTGGATTACGTTTATTGATTTGCGAATATTGAACCAGCCTTGCATCCCAGGGATGAAGCCCACTTGATCATGGTGGATAAGCTTTTTGATGTGCTGCTGAATCCAGTTTGCCAGTATTTGATTGAGGATTTTTGCATCGATGTTCATCAGGGATATGGGTGTAAAATTCTCTTTTTTTATTGTGTCTCTGCCAGGCTTTGGTATCAGGATGATGTTGGCCTCATAAAATGAGTTAGGGAGGATTCCCTCTTTTTCTATTGATTGGAATAGTTTCAGAAGGAATGGTACCAGCTCCTCCTTGTACCTCTGGTAGAATTCAGCTGTGAATCCATCTGGTCCTGGACTTTTTTTGGTTGGTAGGCTATTAATTATTGCCTCAATTTCAGAGCCTGCTATTGGTCTATTCAGGGATTCAACTTCTTCCTGGTTTAGTCTTGGAAGAGTGTAAGTGTCCAGGAAATTATCCATTTCTTCTAGATTTTCTAGTTTGTTTGCGTAGAGGTGTTTATAGTATTCTCTGATGGTAGTTTGTATTTCTGTGGGGTCGGTGGTGATATCCCCTTTATCATTTTTTATTGCGTCTATTTGATTCTTCTCTCTTTTCTTCTTTATTAGTCTTGCTAGTGGTCTGTCAATTTTGTTGATTTTTTCAAAAAACCAACTCCTGGATTCATTGATTTTTTGGAGGGTTTTTTGTGTCTCTATCTCCTTCAGTTCTGCTCTGATCTTAGTTATTTCTTGCCTTCTACTAGCTTTTGAATGTGTTTGCTCTTGCTTCTCCAGTTCTTTTAATTGTAATGTTAGAGTGTCCATTTTAGATCTCTCCAGCTTTCTCTTGTGGGCATTTAGTGCTATAAATTTCCCTCTACACACTGCTTTAAATGTGTCCCAGAGATTCTGGTATGTTGTATCCTTGTTCTTATTGGTTTCAAAGAACATCTTTATTTCTGCCTTCATTTCGTTATGTACCCAGTAGTCATTCAGGAGCAGGTTGTTCAGTTTCCATGTAGTTGAGCGGTTTTGATTGAGTTTCTTAGTCCTGAGTTCTAGTTTGATTGCACTGTGGTCTGAGAGACAGTTTGTTATAATTTCTGTTCTTTTACATTTGCTAAGGAGTGCTTTACTTCCAATTATGTGGTCAATTTCGGAATAAGTGTTATGTGGTGCTGAGAAGAATGTATATTCTGTTGATTTGGGGTGGAGAGTTCTATAGATGTCTATTAGGTCTGCTTGGTGCAGAGATGAGTTCAATTCCTGGATATCCTTGTTAACTTTCTGTCTTGTTGATCTGTCTAATGTTGACAGTGTAGTGTTGAAGTCTCCCATTATTATTGTATGGCAGTCTAAGTCTCTTTGTAAGTCTCTAAGGACTTGCTTTATGAATTTGGGTGCTCCTGTATTGGGTGCATATATATTTAGGATACTTAGCTCTTCCTGTTGAATTGATCCCTTTACCATTATGTAATGGCCTTCTTTGTCTCTTTTGATCTTTGATGGTTTAAAGTCTATTTTATCAGAGACTAGTATTGCAACCCCTCCTTTTGTTCTCCATTTCCTTGGTAGATCTTCCTCCATCCCTTTATTTTGAGCCTATGTATGTCTCTGCATGTGAGATGGGTCTCCTGAATACAGCAGACTGATGGGTCTTGACTCTTTATCCAGTTTGCCAGTCTGTGTCTTTTAATTGGAGCATTTAGTCCATTTACATTTAAGGTTAATATTGTTATGTGTGAACTTGATCCTGCCATTATGATATTAACTGGTTATTTTGCTCGTTAGTTGATGCAGTTTCTTCCTAGCCTCAATGGTCTTTACATTTTGGCATGTTTTTGCAATGGCTGGTACCAGTTGTTCCTTTCCATGTTTAGGGCTTCCTTCAGGGTCTCTTGTAAGGCAGGCCTGGTGGTGACAAAATCTCTAAGCATTTGCTTATCTGTAAAGGATTTTATTTCTCCTTCACTGATGAAACTTAGTTTGGCTGGATATGAAATTCTGGGTTGAAAATTCTTTTCTTTAAGAATGTTGAATATTGGCCCCCACTCTCTTCTGGCTTGTAGAGTTTCTGCCGAGAGATCTGCTGTTATTCTGATGGGCTTCCCTTTGTGGGTAACCCAACCTTTCTCTCTGGCTGCCCTTAGGATTTTTTCCTTCATTTCAACTTTGGTGAATCTAGCAATTATGTGTCTTGGAGTTGCTCTTCTCGAGGAGTATCTTTGTGGTGTTCTCTGTATTTCCCGAATTTGAATGTTGGCCTGCCCTACTAGGCTGGGGAAGTTCTCCTAGATGATATCCTGAAGAGTGTTTTCCAACTTGGTTCCATTTTCCCCCTCACTTTCAGGCACCCCAATCAGACGTAGATTTGGTCTTTTTACATAATCCCATACTTCTTGCAGGCTTTGTTCATTTCTTTTTCTTCTTTTTTCTTTTCGTTTCTCTTCTCGCTTCATTTCATTCATTTGATCCTTAATCGCTGATACTCTTTCTTCCAGTTGATCGAGTCGGTTACTGAAACTTGTGCATTTGTCACGTATTTCTCGTGTCATGGTTTTCATCTCTGTCATTTCGTTTCTGACCTTCTCTGCATTAATTATTCTAGCTATCAATTCTTCCACTCTTTTTTCAAGATTTTTAGTTTCTTTGTGCTGGGTACGTAATTCCTCCTTTAGCTCTGAGAAGTTTGATGGACTGAAGCCTTCTTCTCTCATCTCATCAAAGTCATTCTCTGAGCAGCTTTGATCCATTGCTGGCGATGAGCTGCGCTCCTTTGCAGGGGGAGATGCGCTTTTATTTTTTGAATTTCCAGTTTTTCTGCCCTTTTTCCCCATCTTTGTGGTATTATCTGCCTCTGGTCTTTGATGATGGTGACATACTGATGGGGTTTTGGTATAGGTGTTCTTCCTGTTTGATAGTTTTCCTTCTAATAGTCAGGACCCTCAGCTGTAGGTCTGTTGGAGATTGCTTGAGGTCCACTCCAGACCCTGTTTGCCTGGGTATCAGCAGCAGAGGTTGCAGAAGATAGAATATTGCTGAACAGCGAGTGTACCTGTCTGATTCTTACTTTGGAAGCTTCCTCTCAGGGGTGTACTCCACCCTGTGAGGTGTGGGGTGTCAGACTGCCTCTAGTGGGGGATGTCTCCCAGCTAGGCTACTCAGGGGTCAGGGACCCACTTGAGCAGGCAGTCTGTCCCTTCTCAGATCTCAACCTCCATGTGGGGAGATCCACTGCTCTCTTCAAAGCTGTCAGACAGAGTCGTTTGCGTCTGCACAGGTTTCTGATGCTTTTTTTGTTGTTGTTTTTTAGCTGTGCCCTGTCCCCAGAGGTGGAGTCTACAGAGACAGGCAGGTTTCCTTGAGCTGCTGTGAGCTCCACCCAGTTCGAGCTTCCCAGCAGCTTTGTTTACCTACTTAAGCCTCAGCAATGGCGGGCGCCCCTCCCCCAGCCTCGCTGCTGCCTTGCGGTTAGATCGCAGATTGCTGTATTAGCAATGAGGGAGGCTCCGTGGGCGTGGGACCCTCCCGGCCAGGTGTGGGTATAATCTCCTGGTGTGCCCATTTGCTTAAAGCGCAGTATTGGGGTGGGAATTACCCGATTTTCCAGGTGTTGTGTGTCTCAGTTCCCCTGGCTAGGAAAAGGGACC
Organism: Trachypithecus francoisi; assembly: GCF_009764315.1. Taxonomy (NCBI): domain Eukaryota; kingdom Metazoa; phylum Chordata; class Mammalia; order Primates; family Cercopithecidae; genus Trachypithecus; species Trachypithecus francoisi. The sequence continues at coordinate 41,719,663 of NW_022681464.1, read as the reverse complement.
CCTTGCACTTCCCAGGTGAGGCGATGCCTCACCCTGCTTCAGCGCTCGCTGGTTGGGCTGCAGCAGCTGACCAGCACCGATTGTCCAGCACTCCCTAGTGAGATGACCCCAGTACCTCAGTTGAAAATGCAGAAATCACCGGTGTTCTGTGTCGCTCGCTCTGGGAGTTAGAGACTGGAGCTGTTCCTATTCGGCCATCTTGCTCCACCCCCCCATAGATGGCGTTTACCATCTCTTTTCAACTCATCCTTATCTCAATTTCATTTCAAAGATTCCAAATACCTGTTGTACTTAAAATAAATTTCCTATTGTATATAGAATGATTATCCAAAGAGCAAGAGAAACTTTGATTTTTACCAACATACAGCAAAGAATAAATGTGAAATAAAGGGAGAAAAACTGGGGATGAACCTATAGAATATGATTCCATCAAATGTTCTATTATATGTTAGTGGAGAAATCACTTTTCTGCTTCATTTTCCTAATATGTAAAATGACCAAATTCTATCAGATGATCTCTAAAATTCTGAAATTCTAGAACTATTTAAATTGAATTATTTTCACAAATTTAAAAACGTGAACATGTTGGAAATATGATTTAAACTAGTGATTTCCAATTCCTCCCCAAGGACGCTCATCAGAGTTTTCTTTCAATTTCTGTACATCAGACTCACATGAGTATCTGAGAACCAGCAGTTATAGAGTCTATTTTACAAGTTACGTATTGACTTCTGACATTGTCCCATTTAAGCCTTCATCTTTGCCTCTTCTCCTACTTCTAACACCTTGCCCCGTGCCTGACACAAGATAGACAGCCAATATCTCTGGGATGAATAGAGTGAACGAAACTTAAATGTTTAAGAAGGTACCACTCGGGTGTGGTGGCTCACACTTGTAATCCCAGCACTTTGGAAGGCTGAGGCAGGAGGATTACTTGAGCCCTAGAGTTGGAGAGCAGCCTGAGCAACACGGCGAAACCCTGTCTCTACAAAAAAAAGCTGGGTGTGGTGGCACATGCCTGTAGTCCCAGCTACTTGGAAGGCTGGGATGAGAGAGTCACCTGGCCTTGGGAAGTCAATGCTGCAGTAAGTTGTGATCGTGCCACTGCACTCCAGCCTGGGTGACAAAGCGAAAGTCTGTCTCTCAAAAATAAAAAAAAAAGAGAAGCTACCAAGATCTCCACTCTTTCTTGTCTTGCTCAGGAGAAGGGCAGTGGGAGCGCAGAAAGGTCGTGTGTTTGCAGCATGCTCGGGTGGCTCAGTGAGTTTCATCTCCATTTTCATTTTCCTATATGAGCCATGTCCTCTGAGCAATAAGGGCCCCCTGACAAGCCGTGAGGTGGACACGACGTACCTCAGCTGTATCCCTGTTGGCATCAGGCAGCGCCATGACCATGAGGTGTAAGGCTTGAAACTGTACTTTGACGTGAGGCCCTCCTAACAAGAAAACAGAAATAGGCATACATTTTAAATAACCCTGATGCATCCCGACAGCATTTCTTGCTAGCATCTGGTGGCACAGGAGGGCTCCTGACAGCTTTTGGTGGTAAAGACTCAGGTTTTGTGCCCAGCAATGTAAATTTCTTCACTTGGACAGGCGCCTCCGTCCATCAAGTTCCTTCTCCCATCCCACCATGCCATTGTTGAGGCAGGTGGCCAACGAGATCCTCAGAATAATTCTGGAGTTGGATAGCACTTCCCTTTCAAAGTACTTTCGCAGACAGACCTTCCCTTCCTTTAATACTATAAGTAGAAGTAAAGCTCAATACAAGAGAAAATAAACCTTGCTTCCATATCATGAGGCAGAAAAGTGTAAGTATTAGGAACACAGATTTAGAACCAGGTTTCAATCCTGATCTACTATTTAGTCGCTGTGTGACCTGGGGCAGGTTATTTAATCCCTGCCGTATCTACTTGATTATCTGTAAAATAGGAATAGCCATTGTACCTACCTCACAGGCTGTTATGAGGATTAAATGAGTTAATAGAGGTAGAGTGCTTAAATCAGTACCTGTACATAGTTATCTTTCTACATGTTTGCTCTTTTTTTTTAATGATCTATGACACTTATTCTAGATCTTCCATGGACGCTTAGGGAAGGTGACGACTGTAGTTGGATCTTTGGAGATTGTTGAGTATTTTCTTCCTCAATAATGACACAAGATGGCGCCAGAGGGTTGGCATTTATACTCTGGGATTCCATTCACACAGCTGGAAAATCCACGACCAGCTGTGCTGAAAATTTAGAATACACCAGAGAATCTAGGCTTTCCTTTGTCCCTCTGTATTCTTTTCAAAATGGTGTCCTGGTGGGGAGTTCCTGGAGGAAAGCATTATGTTCAGGAATCTCTGGGGAGTTCTCAAGTTGAAGGAAAATCTATCTGTTTCTATTCAGTGGCTGGAAGGCAGTCAGCTGCCGGTGAAGTTAACTGAGCTGTACAGCAGTGGAAACACTTGTGACAAGCTACTACGTTACCGGAGCTGTGTGTGCTAGAGTTCAGGAGTAGATGACAAGTGTATACAACCAAGTAATATGGGGAGAGAGGGAGGATCATATTGTGGAAGAAAAATCCACGTGTGGATTTGTAGATACTTGTATCATATTTATAATGACACAGGTCCAGGATGTTACTGAAAACAGCAAATACACACTGATGTGAGCTTGCCTGAATAATAGAAACTTTAAGAGCAAGTCTCAGTGCAAAGCGTTTAGGGGCAGATAAGACATTATGTTAGTGCATAAACTGCAGGCTGAGAACAGTCTCTAATCTTCCAACGCAATTAAAAAAAAAAAAAACTCTGGGGGAAAAAACCAAGAGATGCAGATATAGGCTTGGGACCACTGTGTTTCCATTAATTTCACAGAAATTATGAAGCTCTTTTAAGATTAAGTTTAATTTTGCAAATATTCCATTTTCATTTTACTTAGGAAACACTGCTTAGTGGTTAATAGTTTTGTAGTTAATTCATTTAATACATCCCAGTCACGAGTATTCCCTTTCCTGAGGTCGTTATTTCCCCAGAAAGTTATTAAGCAAGTAATGAAAGCATCTGAGGCTTGACTGATGAACTACTAGTCCTTAATTTTACAGTCAAGTTTGGGGTCAAGTTTGAAAAGAGAAAGTAATATTAGTGGAAAAGGCTCTGTGTTCTCTGAGCTCCATCTGACGGTATTTGACAGGCACAGCTCAAACACACACACATGCACTTGTTCACAATCCTCCCCTTCAGAAAATCTTGTTACAACTAGAGCTTACTTAGGTGGCAAAAAGGCCATTATTTCCTGCTGGTAGCAGGCCAGAACTCTGGGCTTCCTGCAGGGTTCGCTGGCATCAAATCAACCACCTGCCATATAGTATTTTTCACTTTCAAAGTTATACGAAGGAATGTGGACTCCTTTGTGAACCCTTTCAGGGTATTTCTCAGAACCTCTCCCTTCAGTGAAATGCACTGGCTGCAGTCAGATAGGCAGCAATGATGATGCAGCATGCAATAAACGTTACACAGAAGGTAATTTGTCTCTGAAAAGTACGTCACACAGCATTTCTGAAAATTACAAAGTCATACAGATTAGGTCTTAAGTGAAGTATTTGGGTAAAAGCACAAAAACTATAAAGTATGTTTTGTAACTGACAGGGAATCATTTGGCACGGTTTGAACATAAGGATTGAATATTTTGGAGGATGAAAATTAATATATTCATATACCCTTCTTAAATATGATTCTCTGAACAGATTCAGAATTAGAGGTTTGAATCCTCCTTACATAATTCAAAATACCAAAAAACAAAAACAAATGAGTGATCCAGAGATGGAAGGCCCTAATTCTGGTATAAACTTCACCCAAATCTCTGGCTGAGCCACAAACCATGTGTGTGGGGTAACACAGCGAAGGACTGAACGACTGAACGGAGAATTGAACTCCTGCCCAAAAGACCACTGGCAATTTGAGTCCAGCCAAGCAAACTGCCTGCTTCAAAGAGCAACAATAGAAAAAGAAACTAAACAACATTCTTTGGAGAAATACTTCAGAATCCATGGTCTTCAAACACTATATTCATAATGTTCGGAATAAGCTTTAAACTTACTTGACATACAAAGTAACAGGAAAGTGTAAGCTACTCTCAGAGAAGACAGAGATCAACCCTGAGATAGCCCAGGTGTTGGAACTAGCCAACAAGAATTTTTTTTTTTGTTTTTTGAGACAGAGTCTTGCTCTGTCACCCAGGCTGGAGTGCAGTGGCGTGATCTCAGCTCACTGCAAGGTCCGCCTCCTGGGTTCACACCATTCTCCTGCCTCAGCCTCCTGAGTAGCTGGGACTACAGGCACTTGCTACCACGCTCGGCTAATTTCTTATATTTTTAGTAGAGATGGTGTTTCACCATGTTAGCCAGGATAGTCTTGATCTCCTGACCTTGTGATCCGCCCGCCTCGGCCGCCCAAAGTGCTGTGACTACAGGCGTGAGCCACTGCACCTGCTGCCAATTCTGAAGCAGCTATTGTACCCGTGCTCAATGATGTGAAGGAAAATATGATTATAATGCATGAAGAGATAGGTCACGTCAAAAGAAAAACAGAAAGTATTTTAAAAGCACCAACTGAAAATTCTAGAACTGAAAAAATACAATATCTGAAATAAACATGAATGAAGGAAATTAGTAGCTCTTCTCTCTAAGCAAGTTTTTCTCATAAAATAAAAACAGTAAGCTTACAAAGAAAAGAGATACTAGTCATGGACAGCATGTGAATTAAAGCTTAGAAGACAACTGCCTTGCCTGCCTTATTCTCTTAAGACACAAAAGATTATTTTATGAATCTGGTTTGGTTAAAATATTCAAAGATTTCAAACCTACATATATTTTAGGACAGATTTTGTCATACAGCTTAGGATCTATTATTTTCTTTCATTGTAATTTTAATGATTTTGTAGTTCTGGCCAAACTGCAGAAGGTTGTAAACTGGAAGATACAGACATCACCTGTTAAGTCCACACAACATTTTAAAATTTAAATTAGTGGCGAGGCCAAGTATGGTGGCTCATGTCTATAATCCCAGCACTTTGGAGGGCGAGGTGGGGAGATCACTTGAGGTAGGAGTTTGAGACGAGCCTGGCCAACATGGCAAAACCCCATCTCTACTAAAAATACAAAAATCAGCCAGGTGTGGTGGTGCACACCTGTAATCCCAGCTACTTGGGAGGCTGAGGCAGGAGAATCACTTGAATCCAGGGGGTGGAGGTTGCAGGGAGCCAAGACTGCGCCACTGCACTCCAGCCTGGGCAACAGTGCAAGACTGTCTCAAACAAGCAAACAAAATTAGTGGCTGACATTCTCAAATTAGGTTTTCCCATTAAAGCCTGGATTTGGCTCTCAGTCTGCAACAGCAACCATTTTCGAGAACCAAGTAGTGGTCAATGTCTCTAGATGGGGTGTGTCCTCTCAGTTTGGACACAGACCTTTTCGGTCCATGTAGAATCAACATTTACTTAGCATGCTCATACATATTTCGACTTCTGACCCCTGAACTCCCCAGGTTAACAGTTAAAGCCCCCACTATGTACCCCCATTCTACTTTTCCAAACGTTTCTCTTGTTATATCCTCCACAATATTCAACCTTTATGCTCAAACCATGCCAAATGATTCCCGTCAATTACGACACACACTTTATAATTTTTGTGCTTTTGCCCACATATTTCACTTAAAGGCCTAATCTATATGACTTTGTAATTTTCAGAAACATGATGTGACTTTGTAATTTTCAGAGACAAATTATCTTCTGTGAAGTATTTATTGCATACTGCATCATCAGACCTAGGACCTCAGATTTAAGAAAGGGAGTGATGTCCTATTTTTTGATGCATTACCACACACCAGGCTCTATTCTAAATGACTTCATTCAATATCCATGGCTACCCTGACAAGTAATTATGATCTGTAATTTACAGATGTAGTAACTGAGGCTCAGAAGGTTTGATTGCATGGCTAAAAGATGGTTGCACAGGAATCCAAATCTCAAGAGCCTGGTCTTTCTGCAAACCCCTCTGCCTTTTAATGATTATAAAACCCTCTAAACTAGGCTTAAGTATATAAGTATGTAACTAGGTGACTGTTTGCCATCAAACTTAATATTCCACCAAGCACTGTCAGGACACAGCAAATCTATACATGAGCACATTTGATTCAGCATCTCTCTTCTGCTCTCACTTTATTGACCTTATATTTTAGCGTATTCACATTTGACGTCTTCCACTTACTTTCCATTAGACTGATGAAGGCAGGTATGTATTCCACAGGGAAGAGAGAGGTGGGTAGTTCTCTGAAAAATGCTTTCAACATTACTGCAGCTTCTCTATGGCACATTTTGTCCCATTTAAATTTATCAGCATTAAACTTGGCATCAAGTTCTTCACGGTATTGCTGTAAATCAAGGAAAACAGTCGATATTCAATGCGTTTTTACCACCTGACCCCATTTTCCCCTTCCAAAACTGTTCTTATATAAAGTATTTTTGTAAACAGACTGGTAAGGTAATGTCTACTAAGAGTAATTTTTTTCAACAGGATTAAGGGAAATCGCTATGTGAGGATGCATTTTTAAAAACAACTTTCTAAAATATTTAAAAGATGTTAATCTTGAAATAATTTTCTAATTCTACACAAATATAGAAGTTCTCTACTCTGATCACCATTTCATTTCTGTGGTTTTGGCAGAATACCACTATTCCCACATGATAAATACACTGTTAGATTCTGACAAAGTCTTCGTTCCCCCTATTTCATAATGCCTTCTGCTATCCTCTCTTCTATTTCTAAATTAGATCAAGAAGGTTTGCCTCTTAGCCAGTTCACATACAGAATGAGAAATATCCCAATAAAGTAACTCTGACCTCACTGCAACATGCAAACCTATGACATCTTCCTGGAGCAGTGACAGCAAAGTTTTATTCCAAGACAGACACGTGTCTTCCACATGTTTGCACGCTTGCCCAATCCTTCGTAAGGTTTGGAACACTGTGCCAATACTTTTAAAAAAATCTCTAAGCCTTCGTAAGTTCTACTTGGCTTACAAATTTTACATTATTAATTCATCTGATTATCAATGCCACTCAGGCTTCATGTTTCTTTTCAAAAGGCAAACTCATTTTTTACTGCTCCTTTGAACTACAAGGTTTACCTATAATGCTAGCAGTTATAGTCAGTCTCCCAGCTGACACTAACTGCTCCATAAAGGATACTTAGAAAGGGAACTCTAAAAGCTCTGTTTCTTTAAGACCTCTGCTTTATTCTCATGAGAAGCCTAATTCTTCTGGCCTTGAGCATGCACAGCCAGAGTCAGTGTGCACATCTGACCTTTTCCTAATAAGGATCAGCTCATTAACCAGCCAGACATAATCACTCTCTTGGCTCCCAGCGCCTGCAAACTGGAGGTCCCTGGCAGCACAAGTTTCTTACAGAGATACACGTGATTATGATGCACCCTCTAACCTCTACTGATAATATCAAAAGGAGATTTTCTTGGCCTGGAGAAGCTTTCAATCTTACAGGAATATTTCAGCTAATCAAGAAACTCGTTGGTGATAAACACACTTTACAAAATCTTAAGCATAAATATAAAGTTCTTTCTAGAATGAAAGAGATAGAGTGGGCTCTGAAAAGAGGAGGATGTATGAGATCTATTCTTTGCCTTGTGGTGTCCTGAAATCTAGTGGGTGGGACTATTTCATGAGCTGATATTACTAATTCAGAGTGCACATGCTGTAAGAAAAGTCATGTATTGGTGCTATGCAGCCAGGAAAGAGAGGAGTCAAACGCTGCTAGGGCCAACTCTTGAGGATTACAGGGGAGAGGAAATCAAAGGGGATCCTGCTCAAGCAGTGATACAAATGCCAGCAGATCCAGTGTGTCTGCGGAGCTCCAGTTCATTCAGCCTTGCTGGCGCATCTAGGGCAGGGAATGAGGCTGGAGAGCAGCCAGCGCCAGTGCTAAGGGGACTAGCCTTCACCCTGTAGGCAATGAGGCAGACTGGAACATCTCTAAGCACAGGAATGGCAAGGGTAAATTTATCTTTTCTGACAGCCAGATGGGAAAATGATTTGGGGGAACGTGGAGCTTGGCACAGGTCAGGTGGGTGGAAGCAAGTGACAGGCAAAGAACCCAGTTATCAGGCCACGGCACCACTTCCAGGGACGGATAACTAAGGACTAATCTGGACAAGCAGTTGTAGGATAGAAAGGAGAGGAGGCATTTAAGAAACGCCCAGGAGGGAAAATTCTCAAGAATCAGTGACGGATTGAATATGAGACTCAGAGGGAGAAATAATCATCAGAGATGATTTTCCAAGATGATTTCCATCTGATTCGTAATGGGCAGATGGCAGTGTTGTTAATAGGAAAAATACAGGAGGAGGAGTAAGCATTTCCCATCAGTCGCCTGGTACCACGGCAGTAAAGCAAAGGGGACATTGTTTTCCAAGTGCACAGGAAGCACCAGCGAGAGAAGAATTCAAATTCATTTTCCACATAACTCTGCCAAAGGAATCTATCTGAATCATGAATGTGGCCATCCTAACCTGTGAGTAGTGCCCAGTCACCTAAGGGGCAACACGGCACCTGGGTCAAGGGCAGGTGCTACAACCAGATCCTTTAGGCTTTTATCCTGACTCTGCAACTGACTAGGGTATGGTCTGTGCTTCAAGCTTCTCAATGTACAATGGAACATTCAAACGACAGTCCCAAGATCAAAACAAGTGGCAGGTCCTGCTGACAGCTCCCAATAAACACCACACTGACTGCTTGCCCCTCCCCCACTCTCAGGTCTCTTCTAACCCGCAGTGTCATTACTATGGGAACCCCACACGTATGCGGTGTGACTGTTTAGGGAATAATACCGCGTCATCTTGTCTGGATGGCTGGTATAAAGCAATGCTGAGAGAAAGAATGTCTGTTTTTTGGTTCTGAACAGAGCTGACCTATCTATGGTGGTACCAAGGTGAAACCACGTCAACCAGGTGTGAGTTTACCTTGCCAAAGACAGGGAGCACTTAGAGGTTCCAAAGCCCTGTTTTTCTGACCTCTGTTACTGAGAGCACTAGGCAGGGATGAGAAGTCTTGTCATTAAAACTCCCTTCAGCAAAAATGCAACCTGACTCTATTTTGGAGGTAGTTTTATACAAATGCAAATGACCAGCCTAAATAAGCCAGGTGAGGTAATTATAAAACATTTAGAACAGCCTTGGAATGATTTGAACTAGTCAAAAAAGAAAAACTCGCATGTCAAACAGTCTGTCTCTTTCCATAAAATATATTCCCCGGTGTTTGGCTCAAATTTCTGTCATTTTTGAAAGAAAATCATTGCAAACACCAACCAAAGCATTAAATTGGTTCCAAATGAGCTGAGGCCTCGAGTCTGGGACTTGGCTCCGCAGCTGCACGTTCCCTGTTTGGCTAAAACCAGCAGCTTCCTCCCAGGGCTGCTTCCCTGTCAGCCTCCCCAAGCATTTAAAGCACAAAGCCAGGCCAGACCGTTCACAGTAATGATACACTAGCGGACCACAGGGCTGGAATCATCGACTTGGTTCAATTCGAGGATAATTATAATGGAGTTTTTAGTAGTTCAGTGGATGAATTACAAAAAAGGAGGTAGCTTAAATAAAAAGCTTGAATGAAGGAGAGGAATAAAGAGCCCTTTAACGCATCACGTTTCAATGTCTTTCTAACTGCAGTGTTTCCCGCTTTCTGTTCACTTGCCCAGATTTCTTTCACATTGGCCTTCCTGGGGCTCAAACCATGAAAACATCTGGATTACATTTTCCACTAATAAGTGATGGAATAAATAGGCTGAAACTACATAAAACTGGGGAGAAAAAAGACTTTGACCTATATGTGGTTCAGGAATGCATGTGCCTATAAGAACATTCTGAAAGAATGATTAGCCTTTGAGAAGCATTTTTCAGTGGAAGATTAGGCAAAGAAAGGTAACTGCTGCTATGACGTTAAACTTTGTGCACATAAGAAATGCCCTGTAATGTTTTCTCCTTTTGGTGATTTAGAAACAAGACATGCAAATCATATCCATTATGCATGTTATACACCCATGCATGCGTGTGTACACATGCGCGCATGCGCACGTGCACACACACAGAGGAAGCAGGAAGAATATATGCAAATAGTTTCCCAATTATGGACAGAGGTTTCAAGAGATGGAATATGTTTCTGTTTAGGAAATTTCTTTCTTTCATTTTGGTTCTCTGACTCTGCAGATATAACCAAAGATTTAACCAAAATAAGGAATGGTTTTCATCCTTACATGTAGGATACATCTGTTTTAGAAGAGTATGTAGGAACCAAACACACGAGAAATGGAGACAAAAAGCAGATTCAACTTAGAAAGCATAAACCTTAAGGAGCCGTTGGGCTTCTTCCTGCCTTCCACAAGAACTTGTGCAGCATTCAGCCAACTCCACTCTCAGGGAAGTCGTAACCCCTCAACATGCCTGGAGCCCTGAGTCCTGGTGCCCTGCTGTGACCTTCCTTCACAGAAGACCTCGCCCTCATGTGCAAAAGCCCAGGTAGCAGACTCTCCCAGCTGCAGGCCCCTCCCAGATGTGGCTCAGCCATATTTTCTGCAGGAAGCCCCAGCCCGACGGAGTGAGGCACGGGTACTAGGGCCTGGCCCATTCTACCCAGCACCCAGCTCCTCCACCATTAGGAATTGTTAGACCTGCACCATGGTTGGAGCCTCACCCCAGCCAATCCTGATTCCTGCCCCTTTCATCCTGCAGAAGCAGTCCTGCCATGACCCTCCTCTGCTCCTCACCCATCTCAGCAGCTGCTTTCTGGAGGATCCAATAGACACAGCCTATCTATTCTCAGTTTCCACTTAGAAAAACCTCTCATCACACTTCTATATAAAAACTGTGAGACTGATACAAATAGAATTTCCCAAAGCATGTACCAAAATGAATTAATGAAGAGACGCTGTTTTGCCTCTACGAATGTCTTTTTGATAAACATTACCACATTTGTTTTCCCCTGCCCCGAGACTGTTTGCTCAGGGATCCATCTTTTAAAACTGCTCAGGTTTTCACATTTGCAAGCCGGGGAGTGATCCAACTGCAGGAAGGAGCTCTCCATGGTGGATGCCTACCCACAGACACAGTGGGATGTTTTGGTAGATTGTTATGTGAAAAGCTTTTCTTTTCTAATAATTCTTTGCTTTATTGTACTGTAGAGTTGGCCACCTCATGGAAGTAAGAAAGCAAAGGAACAAGATTCACACTGAACAGCTGGTTATTTAGATGTGGATGTTAACATTACCATAAGTGGAACTGGGTTTTGGAACTGCTGAGTGAGTATTCTAGTGGTTATATAGCCACCGCTACAAATTCCTGTAAGAGCTTTCACTAAAAGGGAGAGTCAAGGAATGTTTAAACCAACGAATGATGGAAATAAAGGCTCATATAACATTGGCTTAGTGAATTCCATGGCTGAGAGGAACACAACAAACTGAGGCATTTAACCTCCACAACAGTGGTGAGACATTTCAACTTTTCCAAACTAAAGGCAAGCAGCAGTTTTTTATGCTGAATTGATGTGCTATTTCATTGTTGTTTTTGGTTTTTTAATGTTTCGGCCTTGATTTTTAAAATTCTGGATCATGAAAACACTCTGGAACAAACATGTTACCACAGGTACCAAGGAATACTAGGAAGGACCAAGTGATAATCTAATAAACAACAACAAAGACCTAGATACCCGATGCTCATGTGAACGGGGTCCAGCTAGCTTAGAATTCTACCTAGGAAGAGACAAAATGGTCAGTACCTTGACTTTAGCAGTACATCCCGAAAGTCGAAAAATTCCTTCCGATTCCAGACCTGATTCCTCAACTTTCTCAAAAAACTAGAAAGCAATGATATATTACAAGAATAAGTGCCTCTATGTGATCATAAACATATAAAACAATAACAATGATGACATGAATCAATAAGTGACCAAGCATATATGTGCCTGATACACAAATGCTGTTAAATGTTCATAACCATCCTATGCTGCCAACATTATCCTCCAACATGCAAATGAGAAAGTAGAGATTTATAGTAGTTACACAACTTTCCCAAGATCAACCTCGTAAGTAATGGCACCGACTCAAGTTTGTGCTCTTAACCACTCTAAAATTACATATGCCTCTTAACCATTTTTAAGATCTGATTACTGTAACTCTTTCTGCAGACTGATCAGTAACAAGAGATTCTAAATCTACTGTCATTGGTTGCAATCACTCTGACTAAGAAACGGTAGGAATTCTAGATGTCTGATCAAGGAGTTTAGACGGGGTAAAGATTAATAGCTTTCATGAGTTCTAAGGATGGTGATGGGTGTTAAAAAAGTAATAAACACTACCACGTACTATGCATTGATTATGTGTAAGATCCTATTCTCAGTCCTTTACCTACATTAACGCATCTATCTAATCCTCACAATAACCCTATGAGGTAGGTACTCTCGTTACCCCTATTCTACTGCTAAGGAGTCTAAGGAAAACAGTTCAATTCGCTGTAATAAAGCAGTTCACAGTGCATCTCTGGAAAGGATAATAACTTGGCCAAGTTCACCCAGTAAGAAGGGGATCCAGCGTCTCTGCTATTTTCCTTTCCAGAAATGATGGTGGATGGTGCCTGGAACTAAGGTAATTCTTTTAGGTACGGAGACAAATAGATATTTAGGAAGAAGAAACATGTCTGTAAGAAAAGCCTCTCTTGTAGGGGCGGGAGAGTACTATCTTGAGGTGTCGTAGCGAGGAACACTTAACATCCAGTAGTAATAACAACTAATATGTTGTGAATATGATATAAATCCAGGTTTAGTTCAACTAGCACTTATTGAGTACTTTCTCTTTGCTAAATTCTATGCTAGATTTTTGTACCTACACAGTATTATAAACTCATATGCTGAATCGTCTTTGATTTTGACGAGTATTTTAAACTCGGTCCTTCACATACAGGACAAAATGCTGGTTTAACTCAATGAAGGAAAGAAAATCTCAGCGTCACCATGGACTCTGGACTTTGCCATACGCCCTGCTCCTGTTCCCACTGCACCTCTTGCTGACTGTGTGTCCTGGGTAAGTTATCTCACTCTCCTATCCCTCAGTTGCCTCATCAGTAAAAGGGCAATGGTAACACCAGCCTCCTTGGGCTGCTCCGTGCTGACTAGACATGACATTACATAAACAGCACTGGCACAGCCCTGCCCAGGGAAGTCACCCACAGAGGGCCCGTGTGTCCAAAGGTGTTGCTTGCATCCTCTGGCCGTCTGGGTGCCATCTTCCTGGCTCCTATCTCCAGCCAATCAGTCACCTGACTTGAGAATTATCTCATTTTGAGGCACTGGTAACAAAATAGAGGAAGTTAAACAAGTGATGTACGAGGATCAGTGTCAGGTAAGTGTATGTTTCCTTAGACAATATTTATCATTTTCATCATTTAAAAACTTGATTTAAAATTCAACAAGATGTGTGTTAAGGACTAGGAGTTTTAATTGTGCCACTGGATGTCACTGTTGAATAAATGCACACTTAGGTAAAAACCAGTGTCAATTGTTGGCTATAGAACAACATGACTTAAAAGTAAATCAGGTATTCAGCAACAATAGTCACAGAGACATCAGCATTTTATAGTTCAGATAATACCACTTTCAAAACCTCCTTCCACCAAAATTATTCCCTTTGTCTAACTGTATCCTATCTGACCAGACACACAGGAAAATGACCGGAACATGCTGGCTTTTAGATTTTATTAAACTAAAATTTAAAATTTTAGTCTGGAAAATTGATAAAATGATTACACATATACACATTTTTAAAACCCAGCCTATGCTATATCTCAGCAAATATTTGTATGGTTTATATAGGCATGGTGATAATTAATGGTCATCTTTATCTAGACAGAATAATCAAATACGCACACAAACACATTCATATGTGCAAATAACATTTGAAAAAATATTGGAAAAAAATGTAACTGTTTGTGCCCTGGGTCAGAACATCTGTGTCCATCACCTGATGTGTTATGGGCAAACAAAACGTAACAGACTCCAAAAGAATGCGGCAAGGCCAACTGGTCCAGGAGCCATGGGCTGTTACGCGGTTCATGGAATAAAGCTGAGAATCACCAGGGGCCTGGGTCCTAATAGGGCGAATAGTGTCTTTAAATCTAAAAGAAAATTTATTTGTGGGTTTACAAATTACCAAATGATAAGCATGAGGCTCTGTGAATTCCCCTTTCATTTGCCTGCTACTCACTTTTTGTAATACCAGGGGAACTTTCACTCCAGGGTCTTTCTTTCGGTCACTGTCCAGGAGGACTGTAAGCGGAACTCCAAAAATCCCATTGTCTTCAATGTAAGATAGTAAAGGGAGAAAGAAAAAAGAATCAGAAAAGCATTATCTTATTCCACTGTGTCAAAGCGTTAAAGCCAGAAGCAATCGGTCTTCTTAGTTACCTCGCCCTTTTACTTTCTCTGTTTTGTTTCTTTTCAGTTGAATTCCAAAGGCATCAAAAAAGGCAGTCAATTCAATCAGAGAGAGATGGCGGATTTTCTTCATGTCTTCAGCAGACAGATCTCCCGCTTCAGTTAAGCCAAATCTGGTTTTCTGAACAATAAATTTCTAAAACACACAGTGAAGGTATTTATTTTTTCTGGTAAAGGAAAATTATTATACCTTCACTCAAATGCACCTGGACACTCTAAATCTATGCAGTAGAACATGTTCTTTGCAAAACACCTCTAAGGAGCATGCTGCATCCTAGAAATATGAATATGTGGTTTAGAACATTTGCAGATCACCACTATGCTAATTAGAAGCAAAACAGCAGCCTAAAGTATATGATGACATTGCCATCGCAACTGCAGAGACTGCCTTCTTTATAAGGAACACCTGATAGAGTCAAACCACATACACGTCAGGCACCACATGGAATGCACACACCATGGCCCTTAATTGGAATTACATGTGACACACACATACCAGGAAACACACCTGGTATATCCCAGGAGACTCCAGACGTATTTTTTTTTTCCTTCTTGGACATTCAATCTTTCTTTAAATCAAGGTTTATCTATCCCATACTGCACACTTTAGGAAACGCCCAGTAATCTCCCAGTTTAAACGGATTACATATGCTTGCTGAGACAACAGCTATTCTACCATAAAAATTAAATTTAAATGATTCCAAATTCTTAAAAAAGCAAAATACAGAGAAAGTGCAAATAATCCTACTATGATTTTGAGACAATGAGACTGACATAGTCTCCATTTTCACACTAAGAAACAAAAGACACTAAAACAACAACAGCAGCAAATCCTCCAACAATCCAGAAATATTGTGATGAATGTAAGCAGCAAGACCTTTTAGAAGCAAAAGATTGTTCTTATATAATACCCACAGGTTCACTTTGCCCTCAGAAAGAGTGGTATGGAAAAAATGCTGAAGTAAACAACAACAAAAAAAACCCAAACCCACAGATAAAATTATAAACACCTAAATTTAAATTATAAAGCTTTAAATTCACATTTTCCAAAGCAGTTTCCCAAACTGGAGCTTCCTTGGGGTAGTCAGAGAATCTACCCATTCATTCATTCCTTTATTCATTCAATAATTGCTCCTTGGAACCTCAAGTATTTAAAAAGAAAACAAAATGTAGGATGTGGTTTGGGGCATGCCTTGTGCTATTAAACGCTTAGCTAGTTTACCTTCTTTTTGAGGCAAAGTCCTCATATATCAGTAATACATAACAACAATAGAAACAAAAATTGCAATCATTTATTGACCAACTACTATGTGCTAAAGCCTATGCAAAGTTCTTCATGGGAAGAGCCAAACCTCAGAAGGAGCTGGCTTCGATGAGGAGATGCCAAGGCCAGCATCCTCTCTTGGGTGCCTCTCTTTAAGATAAGGAGGGGCTCCCCCTGAAACCAGAGTCCTGCAGGCTCATCTCTTTTCCCTAGACCACTACACATTGCCCTCTAACCTGGAGACTGCTTAATGACCAGGAAGGGTTTTGAAGTGGGACACACTTAGTTTCAAATCCTATTTCTGCTTCCCACTAGCTGCAGGCTTTGGACATGTTACTCAGCCTCTCTGGGCCTCAGTTTCCTCAGCTGTAAAATGGGAATAGTCACTAGAGTCCACTTTACATTATTAATAGAATACCTAGTTCAGTGTCAGGCCTGTAGAAGGCACTCAGTGAGTCCTAGAGTTCTTCCCTTCTTCTTCCTCTCCTCTGTCATGGGATGGTTGCTTGGGAATGGTTCAAGCCACCTGATACAAAAGTCTGTTTCTGGATGACTCAATTTTTAGCTCTGAAACTGCCTGGGCCCTGCTCATCATGCCTCCAACCCTAAACAGCACAGAGTATTCAGGACTCCACATGATAAACTTCTCACACACGCATTGGTTGAATGGCAAATAGACCAATGCTACATAGTTCTCTATTAGGCGTCCTGGATATAACATTCTGAATGTTATATAATAATATAACATGATTATATTATAACATATAATATAACATTATATAACATTCCGAATGTTATATAATAATATATAATAATGAGACTTTGGGGTAACAAAGTATATAGCTCTCTTTGCCCATCGTGTAATAATAGAAGTTCTTGAACTGGTTTTGATGTGTTTTTACTGTCTATTCTGGGAGCTCTCACTTCCTCTTATGACTGTGACTTTTTGCAGTACCCTCTTCTGATATGTGGCTTATAGAGGCACAAGTGTGTAAAGGTAGGGTCTGCACTGACGTATAAGTAAAGTCAGAATGTAAAGTGCAAGAAAACTCACAAGCCAGGGAGAATCCTATTTCATTTGTAAAATAGTATTCAAGCCTACGGTCTCACAACTTTTCCTCAACACAGGAATGCCATGTACAGCCGGGCAGGCTGTGCACTACACAACCAGTGGTGCCCAAACAACACCTGAAATGGTAGTATGAACAGTGTGAGGCCTGGCCTCCCAAAACCCCTTGTGCACACACAGAGATATTTAAAAAAAGAAATCTTAGTTTTGTCCTGTGAAGTCACAGGAAGTTCCTGGAATAATCATGAAAGGTTTTGCTTACAGTTAAAACATAGTCTTCTTTCTTCATCTCTGATTTCTTAAGTTTATTTCTTTTTAGAGCCTCTGTAACCATTTCTGAATAAGACACTTCAAATGACAGCTCTTCAGCCTCTGGTGGAATGTTCTTTTCTAGATAATCATCATCTAAAGACAAAACAAAGAATATAGACTATTTAATATGCCATTTAATCAATCAATACTATTTGCTATAAAATAAATTCAAAATATTTACAAGTGGATCCACAAGCACGTTATAGTGTTTATATGCAAGGAAAAGCAGCAGACTCACCCCGAGGAATTCAGTTAAACGACGTCACATCACAGACCTCCATATGGACATACTTTTATCATCATTGCCCAAACAAACTATTTAATCTGATTTTTTTTAAATTTTAGATTTGCACGTCTCATGAAAGTTGCTGAAGATTATTAAAAGAAAGTCCAAAATGGGGTATTTATATATATTCTTATGATATTAAAATTTAGCTCATCTAGACCCAATGTCACTGTTACGGGTAAGTAGAAGCTTAAAGCAGAGGAAGAAAGGGTGGAATCTGCTAGAATTCCTCTCTACTTTGACTCCTCTTGTTTCTCCCCTCACCTATGGAATATCTGCCTCCTAAGGTTTGTTCAAATTCCATTTGTATTTCATGGCTAAATCTGTTTAGGTGAATTAATCGGAATTTGTTATTTAATAGTGGTTATCTGATCTTGTATGACATACATTGAGAAAAAGCTGAATGGGTGATAAGTAGTACCCCTTAAAAACGTTTTTCTCAAGTTAATTAGAAAATTAAGACAAAAGATTCATTGAGCAAAAACAAGTGAATCTATAAATCATTTGAGCAATCCTAACCTGATTTCAGCTTGTCATCTGGTTTCACTGCCTGGAAAAAGTGAATAATTATTTTATTATAAAAAGAACTCATTCTCTTTTGCCCTCTACTGTAGGCACTGACTAGGGAACTACCAAGTATAACAAAAGGAACCAAAGGCAGAATTAAAGAAAACTTAGTTAATTTTACATTAAAATTAGGTGGAGAAATTTGTAAGTCAACAGATATAAAAATTCTGAATAGTGATGCTAATTAAAAACACAATAATAAATGAGTGCAGCGAGAACTTAGAAAACAGCAAAGGGATGCCAGGCACAGTGACTCACGCCTATAATCCCAGCACTTCGGGAGGCCGAGGTGGGCAGGTCACCTGAGGTCAGGAATTTGAGAACAGCCTGGCCAACCCGGAGAAACCCTGTCTCTACGAAAATTACAAAAATTAGCCAGGCGTGGTGGTAGGCACCTGTAATTCCAGCTACTTGAGAGGCTGAGACAGGAGAATCACTTGAACTCAGGAGGCAGAGGCTGCAGTGGGCTGAGATCACACCACTGCGCTCCAGCCCGAGGGACAAGAGCGAGACTCTTGTTTCAAAAAAATAAAATAATAAAATAAAATAAAGAAAATGGCAAAGGGAGAGCTATGATGTTCTCTTGTTATACAGAGGCTTGCATTCAAAATAGAGGAAGAGAAACAAATAGAACTCTAACTACCTACGGATCTATGAAGAGACTCTTTGGAGAGCAGCGATTAAACAGGCCAGTGCTCCAAACCACAGGACCACTCCACGCAGACGGCCAGCTTTTAGTGGCATGATTTCAACTAAGTCACAGTATGGCAACAAATAGAATGATGTAGAATACGAATGTCTGGCAAGTCCCTTCTTTATTTTTATTTTTTCTTATCAGCCTTATTGAGATACACTTCACATGCCATTCAATTCACCCATTTAAAGTATACCTGCCAATAGTTTTTAGCATATTCAGAGTGGTACGACCATCACCGTGATCAATTTTAGAACATTCTCATCACCTCAACATCTTTGATTTTTGAAGCCAATGCTGAAAGAAGTACAGGCTCCATTGTTTACAAAAAGAATGCACATATTTTGGGAAAAACTGAGAAATCACAAAAGTATGGCCAAAAGGGGCCTATTTCCTACAAGGAGGATCTGAGATTCCTATAGGAGCCCATCGAGGGAGCCTGCCTCTCTAGTGGAAGAGGTACAGATAAAAGCCTCCCCAGCAGCCTTGTCAGGGCAGGCTGCTCTGGTGCTGCGTATGCCTGAGCAGAAAGCAGAGATCCTCAGAAGTGGCCTACTTCCTGGCCTACCTGAAACGGTGGAGCAGACCACATCACTCGGGAAAGAGCCTTTAAAGCAAAGACACTACCCACATGAGGACTTTCTACAGGATGAGGTGGTTGTAAAGGGGGAAAACATTCTGCTTCCAATCTGGCTCAATTAATTTTATCTTGTGTGACAGAATGGGGTTGTTTGGAGTTGGGTGGGAGCAGTGAGTGCTAGAAGTGACAGAATCACAACACGGAGAAAAGCACACTTACACTTTGCTTTTAGAAATTCACTGCTAACTGTACTGAGTGCCAGAACCAAAGCGAGAAGACACAGCTGAAGTTCAATGGGAGGCATGCCACTCACCACTGACTGCATTCTGAACTGGCTGTGCCGGCTCCGGTGATCCATTGGAATGAAGTGGGAGATCTGGAATGGTCTCAAGTATAGCCTGCTAAGCAAACGAAGATGAATACATTTTACCATAAATACAGTCCACCCCACATTTCAGCCTGACTTATGTTCTGCAGTATACAACAGTTATTTTCACAAAAAAAGCCATTCTTGGTTTCATAAAGGGCCTGCATCTGATTTCCTGTTTCTGCATTCAGTTTGGATGTGTGAGCTTACACCGGTTTCACAAAAGGGAACAATGTAAGATCCATATAAACCGTGCTTTCCTAGCTCTTAAAGATTTGCTGCTTATACCTTTGCTAAGATGTAGAAATTATGATGCCTGATGTCACATAATTTGATAATTATAATATCATTTGTTAATGAACCTTCATGCATTTTTGTCTTATATTAATTATATTATGTGAATATAACATTAACATATTAATTTCCTCCCAGCAAAATACAGAGTGATAGTACCTAACAAAATATTAGGTATCTTTTCTAATTCAATTTCCCCTCTTAATTAATTTCGTACTTTTTAAATTGAAATCCTGCCAGAGCACTGAACTGCCCTGCAGTATGATCACAAGTTGAGTAGCTATCCTTGTAAAGGCCTGTGAAGCAAGCTACTGCCTATGTCTGGATGGATATCAGCAAAAATTTACACACAGATCCTATCAAAACAATTTACATGTAAATCTTATAAATTTTAATATGGGAATTATCTGTGAATATTCTGATAGTGAAATCTGCTACTCCATCAAGAATATTTTATATGCTATTCACACATAAAATGTTTTCCCCTAGAGCCTGATTTTTTTTTATTCTTGTATTTATTTAGCAATAACTGAACACCTGCTTCATGAAAGGTCTTTTATCAGGTACTACAAGTTGCACAAAGAAGTCCTGAATTCTGAGCCTCATGATCTCCTTTTATTCCTATTTTATTTCAAAAAAGTTGATACAATTATAATTGTGTAAATGGCATATGAATAGATGATGCCCAATTACTATAATTGGTGGAAGAATGACAAACTGAAAAAAGGTCTAGGGTCATGCAGCTTCATTGTCTGGCAGATCTTTGGTGGCCCTACAAGCAACACTATGGAATAAAGATTACCCACACACTCAAATCCTTAAAGAGATGTGGACAACTTTTCTCTTTCCTTAAGTTTTCCAACAAAGAAATGCTTTGTCAGACTTTGAAATAACTTACCTGTGGGCGAGAAGACTCTTTTGAAAATTGATGACTTTTTTATTTATTTAGGCCTTGAAATGGATGGTTTGGGATACTTAAACCTACTGAATGTCATTTTCGTAATTTTCTCTGACGGTTTAACTGGCCCCTAGCCAGTTAATTGTACTGAGTGAGTGCCTGCTCTTTGTAATGTAAATCGTTGTGGGACTTTCTTGGGGGAAGCAGAAATTTGAGTCATAATCCCTGCTCTTGAGCTACTTACAATGAGAAGAACAGAGTAACACTTACAAAGCATTAGGAAAAGACAATCAAGCCACTGTTAAGAACTAATTTCTGTAATCCCAGCTGCAAATGTTATTGGAGAGCGACTGAGAGGGAAGAGGAGCTGCCCAGAAGGTTTGCACTGATGAGGTGGTTGGACTTGAGCTGGAACTCAAGGAATAATGAAAAGGACTTCCAAAGGCAGAGGAGACAGGCAGAAGCATTCAGGCCAGATGGAGATGGAAGCAGAAATTTCAGACATGGAAATATCTGAAGCATTTCAGCACCGGGCATAATGAAGAGACTGGGGTACCAGGAGTCGAGTCATGGTATTAGAAAAACACAAGAAAGAAATTAATCAGAAGAGTCAGTGCAAATCATGGAAGGTTTTGAAAGCCAGGTCAAGGAGTTGAGACTTAGAATCCTCAGGGTTAGAAACAAAACAGAGCAAGACACACAAATGTGCATCCTTGTGTTACAGCAGGAGAATGATTCATGGTGGAGATGAAGGAACAGTGGCAGCCAGTAATCGGTACCTGAGTTGGGATGTAGATTGAGCAGGAAGGCTAGATGTTTGACATGCATTATTTTAAAACATCCGTTCCTCATTAAGGATCATATTACAACTAGCATTGTTTTTTTATTTGTACTAGTGATTTTAATGTATTTTAAATATAAAGACCACCCCCATTTAAAGCAACCTTCCCAGCTTGTTCATAACTGAGCTCACTGTTTCCCTAACGTGCTCAACCACATATGTTTCTCGCCAGGGCTTTCACTGCTAAGGAATGTGACAGAATCACAATGGGTGCTTTCCCTCTGCTGAAAGTTGCTCTGCTGCCCTCGTTACACCAAGCTAGGACTGGAAAGTAGAGTATGAGGGGTTCTTATGTTTAATTTTAAATTGTAGGAGCCTGGTACTATTTGCTCTAGTTTTCTCTTATAACTAGACTTTGACTAACGTTACCTGGTATGTCCTCCATATTCAATAAAGACCATACAAAACATTTTCAATGCTCTGTTCACTACTTAACATTTCATTGACTCAAAATATGTTTCTGACTGGCGGTTTGGTTTTTGCTCATGGTTTGAGTTTCTGTGCTATATGATGCCCTGTACTAAAGTCACCTGTGCTTGATTCAGTAAAGACAGTAAGGCTCCTCATCTTCTTGTTCTGCAACCGAGATCAGAACAGACAAATCCACAACTTGCAAACACTGTCAAATTCCCCAGAGACCAACTTAAGGAAGCCACATTCACTGACAAATATGCAATACATTTCAAACACTTGCAAAATCTATTCAACATGAATTTAAAGGTATTCTGATGATGTCTTGAATTAAAATATAATTCACATCTGAAATTATTACCTAAATATCAAGACCATGAGAACATTAAATACCAAATATCCATGACAATAGCCAAAAGATTATGCAGAGATTCTTAACTTTAATGCAAATGACTAAAATTAAGTGAAATATCTTCATACTCTAAGAGATGAGAAAAAATTACCCAAGTAGAGCCAAGACAGAATGTAAAAAAATAAGGTTTAAATAAATTACTGCAATAGGAAAAACCAGGCACAATTACATAAAGTTAGTTATTTCTTTAAAAATATTGCTGCTGGAAAGATTAGGCACACATAGGAATGGTGAGATAGGGGAAATTGCTGTACTTTTCTGCTCAATGTTGCTGTGAACCTAAACTGCTCTAAAAAATAAAGTTCTGCCTGGGCAATAAATATAGCAAGGCCTCATCTCTATTTAAAAAAAAAAAAAATTTAGCTGGACATGGTGGTGCACACCCATAATCCCAGTTACTGGGGAAGTGGAAGTAGGCAGACAGCTTGAACCCAGTTGTTCAAGGCTGCAGTGAGCCACGATCACGCCACTGCACTCCAGCCTGGGTAATACAGCAAGACTTTCTCTCAAAAACAAATAAATAACAATAAAATTTATTAATTTAAAATATATTGCTGATATGGGCAACTATTAATAGTCTGATTAAGATATAACACACACATTTTAGAAACAAAAATGAATAATATTTACCATCACAGATAATTTAAAAATTATAATGTAAATAAATATTTGTCTATGTGTGTGCATGTATATGTGTGTGTATACACACACAATAAATTTATAACAACATACTTTGAAATTTGAAATAAATTGTATATCTTGCTAAAGCAAATATACATTACCAAAATTCATACAAATTGGGATAGAAAATAATCTAACCCTTAAATTACATCCATTAAAAAATGAAACAGGCCCAGCGTGGTGGCTCACACCTGTAATTCCAGCACTTTGGGAGGCCAAGGCAGGTGGATCACGAGGTCAGGAGTTTGAGACCAGCCTGGCTAATATGATGAAACTCAGTCTCTACTAAAAATACAAAAATTAACCATGCATGGTGGCGTGCGCCTGTAGTCCCAGCTACTTGGGAGGCCAAGGCAGGAGAATGGCTTGAATCCGGGAGGCAGAGGTTGCAGTGAGCCAAGATCGCACCACTGCACTCCAGACTGGGTGATAGAGCAAGACTCCGTCTCAAAAAGATAAAATAAAATAAAATAAAAATAAACAAGCCAGGTGCAGCAGCTCACGCCTGTAATCCCAGCACTTTGGGAGGCCGAGGCGGGTGGATCACCTGAGGTTAGGACCAGTCTGACAAACATGGTGAAACCCTGTCTCTACTAAAAATACAAAAAAAGTAGCTGGTCGTGGTGGCAGACACCTGTAATCCCAGCTACTCAGGAGGCTGAGGAAGGACAGTCGCTTGAACCCGGGAGGCGGAGGTTGCAGTGTGCTGAGATTGCGCCATTGCCCTCCAGCCTGGGTGACAAGAGCAAAACTCCATCAAAAAAAAAAAAAAATTAAACAAAGCTTTATGCCTACAATGATACCAGGCTTTGGAGGTTTCATAAAGAAATTAAATATATCAGAAATATATATAAATTATAAATATGTGTAGATTTATATATGTTTATATTATAGTTCAGTAAATGACTCTAAGGTACTGAAAAGAACCCAGAGTTTTCAACATATTTGTACAAAGATTAGAATAACCTTGTAAACAAATTTTAATAAATTGTATGTATAGACTAATCCCATTTACTAGAACGGAGGTTAAAATACTAAAATAGTAGTGAATCAAATTCTACAGGTGCGACTGCTCACGCCTGTAATCCCAGCACTTTGGGAGGCCGAGGCGGGCAGATCACGAGGTCAGGAGATCGAGACCATCCTGGCTAACATGGTGAAACCTCATCTCTACTAAAAATACAAAAAAAAATTAGCTGGGTGTGGTGGCAGGCGCCTGTAGTCACAGCTACTCAGGAAGCTGAGGCAGAAGAATGGCGTGAACCCAGGAGGTGGAGCTTGCAGAGAGCTGAGATTGTGCCACTGCACTCCAGCCTGGGTGACAGAGCGAGACTCTGTCAAAAAAAAAAAAGAATAGCATAACACAATAAATTGGGTTCATCTAAGAAATGAAATATAATTATAGGTCAATATAAGAAAAACCTATCAATGTAATTTCCTAAATTAATTGATTAAAGAAGGAAAACAATACATTCACCTTAACAGATATTGGAAAATCATTTGATATAATTCAAACTCCATTCCTGATTAAAATAATTATAAGGCTCAGAACCCTAGAATAAATACTCTCCTTAATGATGAAACATTAGAAGAATTCATAAGAAAAATCCAGAACTTATCAAATGATCCTCATAATTATTAATCAACGTTACAAGTGATGGTGGTCAGTCCTCTAAGGGAAAAAAATGAGATGAGTAATTATTTTACATATTGAGTCAATAAAATTTTCAGTATATACAGATGATTTCTGAGAAAAATCATAAAATTAAATGAAAAATTTTTAGCAGTAGAAAAGCTTCAGGAAGGAAGCTAAAGGAGACACTGTTATAAGAAACAAAAAAACCTACTTTCCTTATATATCTGCAAAACAAGCTAGAAAATATTAAAAATCTTACGATTTAAATACCAGTGCAAACTAGCATGTGTGAAAATGCGTGTAAGACTTAAAGGAATAAATTATGAAACCTCACTGAAGGATAGAAGGCATAAATAAATGGAAAAACACAATTATTATTCCTCAATGGGAAGACTCAATGTTTTGAGATGTGAATTCTCTCTCCAACAATAATCTCTAAATTCAATGAAATTCTTAATAAAGTCGTAAGAAGATTTTTTTACGGGGTAGTCCTAGCCTTTTTCTATGTTCATCTGGAAGAAAAAATTTCTAAGAAGGGCCAAAGGAAATTTTAATGCAGACTTCGATGAGGGGGAACCTACTCTAACAGGTTTCAAAAACAAACCATAGAGACAGACATCTGCAAACCTGGCGGTTTGACTTCTCATAAAGTTGGCATTTCAAACGTGCAGAAAAGATGAAAGACTAGGGGAAAGATACGGGTTAGGTCATGGCTATCTTATGGAAAAGATAATTTAGGTTCCCTTCTTCATACCATTTTACAACGTGAATTCCAGTAGGGCAAGTTGCTGAGGCCCCCTGAAGTCTTGGGGATGACAGTAAATTGGACCCAGGAATGGAGCCTGGCAGAAGTTTACTTTTACAGGTGTCACAGACAGGACCCCTGAAGCCCTGGCCCCTGCTTCATTTGATGACTGGATATCCCTCCTTCTGGAAGACTCGGAAACCAAACTGGGGTCCCTGTGGTTCCTTATAACCAAGAAGCACAGGACCCTAAATGTAGTTACCAAAGCATTAACTCGGCATCTGTGAGCCACTCCAGCAAATAACCATTTTGTTTAACTTTTCTAAAAGATACTCTGAGTAACAAATAATCAATCCAAGGTAAGTTGAAGGCCAGTGCCAGTGAGGTATTTTTTAGACCCAATACTGCTGAAACTTTTATTTATGTCATTACTGGCATTCAATCTACCTTCAGAAAAAAACAAAATAAAATAAAAACAAAATCTGGGTGATTAACTTACTCTGGACAGCTCTCTAACTGCCACAAAAGACCATTTTCTTTCTCTTATACCCTCAAACTGGCAAGAAGCCTATTTGTAGACAATATGTGCTCAATAAGAATTTGCTGAGTGAATGACTGAATAAACCAATGATGCGAAGAAGTTCGCAGCTAAGAATAAAGAAATAGAAAAATATGACCAGCAGTCTTATCAGAAATAAAATTGTGGCCATGGAGCTGCCATGGAAGCACCTAGAAAGGAAGGCATGCCCACCATCCTCTTCTTTGGCAACTCCATCACACAATCGCCCTCCTTCAAGTTCTGGTGGTGCGTGCGTGGAACCACATGCAGTCCTGTGCTGCTGCTGCTTGTACGAAATGCTGGAGGTGTTAAAGCCAACTACAGAGGCCGACAAGGGGTCCGACCATGTCAGGAGCTCCCATGTTAACTAGAAAGCGTTGGAGAACCACCGCAGGCTGTAAGCTAGACTTGTACTTTAGGTCAATGACTTGAGGCTCTGGGAAGGATGGATTTGAAAAGAACAAAGCTAAAGTCTGGAGATACTCAGGAGGCTGCTTCAGCAGTATGGAAGATAACGATGAGTTTCTGTACTAAGAGGCTGTATAAGACAGGAGGGGAGCAGAAAGATTTGACAACCATTTACATGATGAAATTCACAGGTCTCAGAGATGGGCATGAAGAGGGGAGGAGAAGGGCAGAGTTGAGGCTGCCACGTAGGGGTGACTGTTGGGCACATGCGTGCCACAAGTTGTGATGAAAGATAAAGGATCCTGGGCAAGTCCTCAGAGCACAAGTCCCCAGTCACAAGGGAACAGCACAACTGAGTAAGACCTACCACAGGTCACTCCTTATTCCAAGTTACCAGACTTTGTGAATGACTGACTTTGTTTTCACTAATAAGTGGGGTGAATTTGAGATGATGTCTAAAATAGAGACACTCTTACTCACTTGCATCCCAACGCCTGGTCTTGAATAGGAAAGTAAGAGCTGATTTACAGTCAGTGGGTCAGACATTGTGGGTATCCCTCAGCCTATTTATGCTGTAACCTACAGAGTTATTAGTAAGTTAGAGATAAAAGTCACTCACATTATTTTATTCCTCTTACATGATCACTGGGCAACAAAACAAAACAATACCATAAACAAAAATCTAAAAATACAACAACAAAGCAAATCTATATGGGGCTAACAGCATTATCTCCCTAAACAACAGGGATTTCCTAGGAATGTGTCATGCATGTAAATGTCGTCAGCTCCTTGTTTCTCGAAATGGACAGGGGTTGAGAAACAATTGCCCCAGCAGAACCTTTGAACGTGCCACCTCCATCTGAGTGGCTATTGTGCTAACTGCTGCCTTCCATCAACCTGCCACTGGAAAACCACTGCCTCATCTAATGGGGTCTCTGTCTTCTGTGGAGGGTCTACAATATTCTCCCTGCAGAGCACCTGCTCAGAGACACTGACTGGGAATTCACAGTGGGGGTAACGGGAGGGGGAATGACAAACATTTTTGACAAAACAAAAGTACAAGTTCTGCTATTTAAGACCAAGTGAATGAATTCATCTGAAGGCAAAGAGTTTGCATGAGTGAGTCCTGAGAATCAAGGCTGGAAATGTAGGCATAGTGGAGAGTCTTCAATATCAACATGAAGGTTTTGAATTTATCCTGTGGGTAAAAGGAACTTCTGGGTTAAGACAGCAGTTAAGCCACATCATCAAACCTCTGGGATTTTTCTACGTGAACTCAGCCAAGAAGACCAAAGTTAACAAATTTCTCCAAATTTATATATATATATAATATCCTTTGAATTCTCACTGCAGTGATATATTAATTCATGGAGTCCTCTTTCATTTTGAGCCTCTTTCTTCCTAATTTTTACAGAGTTAGTAGTTCTACCAGCAGCTGTGGTTTCCTTGCAATCTTAGTTCAAGTATTTTTTAATGCTTTAAAGAATTGCTTCTTCTTACCTTCCTACATTAGTTGCTTTGACTTGCAACTGTACCTTGACATGTAACTGTGCTGACATGGATGACTTACCACAGAGTCGCTCCTGGGAACTGCAAAACTCCCTTCTTTATCCTGGGATGCGTCAGACAGGGTAGTACTGTTGAGAGAAGCATCATCTGGCTAAATGGAGAAATAAAAGTACCATTCTTATTCAGGCAAATACTTTCTAATGTGTTTGTGTGTTCTGTTCTGTGTTCATACTGAGATATGTGTGGCAATATGTGCAATTATGACTGCCTGTGTGTAGACAATTGCATCCAACAGCTAGTGCAGCATTACTATGAGCCACCTAGGTGCCTAGCCCTCTAAGGACACTGGCCTCTGTGGCAGACACTGAGGCCAAGATATTTGCCTTAACAATATCTTAGTTTTGTTCCAGGGAATTGGGGTGAATCAAAAAACCGGATTTCCAGGCTCATTTGCAGTTAAGAGGGGTCACGTGGCCAACAAGGTGTAAGTAAAACTTTACCAAGTGTATTTACTAAGAAAAAAACCAGGTTCAGCTGATACATGCTCATGACAGGAACACAGATGACAGCCTGGAGCTGCCAAGCATCTTGTACAAATGAGGACAACGGGCACCGGGAAGAAGTCAGGGACTGAAAAGCAAGCCTGGCTGTGTCCATGCAGCTGGCCTATTAGACATGGACCACCCATCTGAAGGGTCTCCCTGTGAACCAAAACAACTCCAACTTTTTGATTCCGTGCATCCAAACACGAACCTAACCAGACTCATCTCATAATCTTTTTTAGCAGATTCTATGACTGTTTTTTGTAGTGAATAGAATTTAGTAGCCATAGTACCAAGGTTTTTTTTTTCTTTTTTTTTTAATAAAGCTGGAACTAAGAGATTTTTGTTGTAGTGTAGTATGGTGTCACTGAAATTAAGATGTGAATATTATTTTCTTCAGCAACGAAACTTACTGCAAAACTTAATGTATTTGATTAAATGCCATTCTTCATTTGGCTTGACTGTATTTTCTCAATTTTCTAGAGACATTACACATTACTTTACAAAACGAACAAAGATCTTTTTTTTTCTTTTTTAAAGAAACAAATAAGAAACAAGAACTAGTACAAGAAATTCAAGTCGGCTGGGCATGGTGGCTCGTGCCTGTAATCCCAGCACTTTGGGAGGTTGAGGCGGGAGGATCACCTGAGGTCAGGAGTTTGAGACCAGTCTGGCCAACATGGTGAAACCCCATCTCTACTGAAAACACAAAAACGAGCCGGGCGTGGTGGTGCGTGCCTGTTGGGAAGCTGAGGCAGGAGAATTGCTTGAACCTGGGAGGCAGAGGTTGCAGTGAGCCAAGATCGTGCCATTGTGCTCCAGAATGGGTGACAAGAGCAAAACTCTGTCTCAAAAAAAAAAAAAAAAAGAAATTTAAGTCAACGTGGTGAAACTGACAATCTACCTCCCCTGCCACCCAAATAACTACAAATGGCAGAAAAACATATATTTTTTAAAAGAAAAGGTTTTGAATAGCACTGGAAACCAGCCAAGAATTCCACAGCAGGCCAAATGAGAAATTTGTAGGTGTAAAGCAAACGGGATAGGTTTGGTAAGATAAAAATCTCTTCCTAGAAGCAACATTAAGATAAAATGTCTAGGAAGGCAAGAGAAAAACAAATAACGTAGAATGAACAAAGAGCAAGAAAAGGCCGCAGACAAATAATTAAGACATGTTTAGAAAAATAGGAGCCAGGCCGACCTCTCTTGCCATAAATATGTAGACAGCAACTAAATATAACCCAAGGAAAAAACACCAAAAAAATGCGATCTAAATTAAATGAAACTGTTGCCTTGGGGATGGATGAATTCCTAGCTTGAGTATAGAAGTCTAAGGGAGAAGGAACTTAGGATGCCACAACAAAAGACATGGAGGGGAGAGCAAGAAATGAAATCAGCTTTTATTTCCCTCATTAGTTTGGTTTTGCATCTGGGGAGCCTGCATACTAACCAACCTATCCCTTTTACACACGTTAAAGTTAAGCATCCCCCGACTCACACAAACACACAATCAACAATTTTGGCCTTTCTGGAAAATAGATCTACTCAACTGCAAAGGAAACATACAACAATTTCCTATACAAATCAATCAGAAAATCAATAAAGTCCAGCTCTATGCCTCTGCAGAAAACTTTAGAGGCCCAGTGAGCTGTAATTTCTTCTACCTGCAATGTGCCGACAGCTTCTGCCTTGAGAACACCTTTCACACACTGTGTCCTTAGGTGAAGGCGTAGGGTGAATCCTATCACCTCCCTGCTGTAAAAGATTCTGATAGACGGGGTTGGGGGAGAGGCTGGGGAGGAGGATAAGATGAAACACCTCGGATTGATAGTCATGGTTAGAAGCTCTCCCTCCACTGGAGGCACAACCTAAAACCTGAAAACACTCGCTGCCACCCAGCGGGAGGCGTGCAGGTCCCTGACCACATGGTACTGACTTCACGGTGCGCATCCCAGATTGCCACACATTCCAAAAGCTAATGCGTTCTCCACACGTGATGTTTACATTTCCAAAATAACTGGAAAAAACTAAACGTTTATATCTATATTGATACAGAAAAATATTTATACAGGAGTCTGTTATTTTTTCTGTGTGAACCCATGAAGACCTAGCTTTCGTTGACAACATCCTCCACACAGGATATGCAATAGAAAATGATTTTCTGTTGTTGTTTCTGCCTGTAGATCTTTCATAATGATAGAATTTAGTTATTTTAGATTTACCTATTAAATTATTCTTTACTAACTTTAAC
Organism: Trachypithecus francoisi; assembly: GCF_009764315.1. Classification (NCBI taxonomy): domain Eukaryota; kingdom Metazoa; phylum Chordata; class Mammalia; order Primates; family Cercopithecidae; genus Trachypithecus; species Trachypithecus francoisi. The sequence goes on along the minus strand of NW_022681464.1, from coordinate 41,688,808 downwards.
AGCTATGGGTGATGGGGAGATGCAGCTGTGTTTGCTGACAATCTGAATTATGTAGCATCTTTACCGAAGGGAAACGAGAATTTATGTCTTTTATTCTACATTTGTACTCATAAATGTTCTGGGCAGCATTATTTGTAGTAACTCCAAGTTGTAAACAATCCAAATGTCCATCATCAGGTGAACATCAATAGTGGTATATTTATACAATGGAATATTATTTAGTAACGGACTAAATTCCTAAAACATGCAACAAATGAATGAATATCAAAATTATTATAAAGAAGCCAGACATAAAAGAACATATTATAATTAGACTTATATGAAATGAGAAACCAAGCTAAGGTGTTAGAAATCACAGCTGGGCTTGCTTCTCCAGGACGGGGGGCCTGCTGACTGACAGGGCCCAGGAGAAATTTCTGGGTAATGGAGATGTTCTCTATTTTGATTAACTGTAATTACATGGGTGATAGCATTTGTGAAAATTAACTGAAGCTAGGTGTGGTGGTGCACACCTGTAGTCCCAGCTACTTGAGAGGCTGAGGAGGGAGGATCATTGGAGCCTAGGAGTTTGAGGCTGCAGTGAGCTATGATTGTGCCAGTGCTCTCCAGGCTGGACAACAGAGTGAGACCCTATCTCTAAAAAACAAAAAACGAAAACACAACCGAAATTATTGAATTATACATCTAAAATGTATGCACTTATAGTTTGTAAGTTATACTTCAATTTAAGAAAACATAAAAATTATTTGATTTCCTAAAAATAATGTAAGTCTTACCTTCTGAGAAATTTAAAAGGGCCATTGCTGCTTTGAATTGAGATTATATTGCTATAATAATGGGTATATTAGAGTTTAAAAATTGCTTTGGGAAATAATTTGTTTGCCAAACATTACAAAAAGAGTGAGGCAAGCTAAATAGAGATACAATAATGACCAAGAAAAATTTTCAAATCTGGAGCACAAAGAAAGAAAACTAGAAAACAGAGCAAACAGAGTAATATGAGCTAATTTCACAGAATCCTTAGGGTGTTGCTTTTCTAGCCGGAAGCCTCTGTGACGGGTGCTGTCTTTGTCCGAGTTTTGTTCGGGCCTACTGGGTTCATTCCGTCCAGCAGGCTGCATTTGGCTTGTGCTACTGGCCCAGATCCCACGCCTGCCAAGGGCAAGCTAGGTGCAGAGTGGCAAGGGGTGTGTGAGCAAGCGCAGGGTCCAGCCACAGCACAGAGCCAGTCACGTCGGCTGCCGTGGGGCAGGCAGCTCCAGGTGCCAGTACAGGCACTGGCTCTGTACAAGGCTATGGCTGGAGCAGGCGTACCACAGGTGGCTTCCACTGTGGGCACCAGGGAATGCGGTGATACCTAGAAGCTTGGAGATCCCTGGAACTGCAGAGCCCCAGAGGGTGTCACAGCCCAGGCTCACAGAGCCCCTAGGTCTGGGCTCCCCAAAGGGCCACAGCTCTTCTCTCCTTCTAGTTGCCCACAATGTGGTAAGTGGGAAGCATGTTTCAGCCCTGTTTGTGTTACAGCTCTTTCAGTCTCACCATTTGGCGGGTCCCAAGTTCTAGTCCCAGGTCCAGGAAAAATGAGGTACATGGACAATGGGAGGGTGAGCAAGACAGAGAGAGGAGCTTCATTGAGAGACAGAACAGCTCTCAGGAGACCACCAGTGAGGAGCTCCTTTCTGCAGACAGGTCATCCTGAAGAGACCTGAAACAGGTAGCCCTTGTAGCCCCTGACGTCTGTGTGACTGGCTGAGTCCAGAGGTTTTTATAGGCTCAGAAGGGAGGAAGTGCATGCTGATTGGTCCATGGGTGGCCATGGGCGGGACTGGAAAAAGCACCATCCAATTGGTTGAACGGTCATCAATGAAGTCCTCAGTCAGGTCAGCAGACTTCACCCAGAACTGGCAGCCCATCCTCCTGGCTTCAGGCTGTTCCTGGCTTGAAGGTGGGGTTTCACCAGGTACCTTCCCCTTTCTGCCCAGCAACCTGTCTGCCTCCCACCATCAACATGCCATCCATCGGCAGTGCCCAGGCTGTTCCTGCTGAGGGGTACCTGCAGGCCTGTGCTGAGCTGCCCTCAGCTCCCACCTCAGCCTCCCTCCCATGCTGGTTGGTGCCCAAAGTTCAGAGGAGGGCCAAGGCAGCAGGCGGCTGGAGTGTAAGCACTGACCTGAGCATGTGCACACCCTGTGGGGTTGCGACGGCACCCGGGCTGGGCCACAACTTTGCTCCACACTGGAGTAGGCACCAGCAGCATGGAGAGCCACGGAACATGAGCAGGCACTTCCAAGCCTGTGGGAGGAGGGGCTTCCCAGGCCACCAAAAGTACAGAGATGCCCAGGTCCAGAGTTGCAGGTGGCGACTGCAGCTGTGCCTGGGAGCACTGGGCTCCCACCCTGCCAACTCAGTAAGGGGCAGGGCTCCCGCCTGCTTCTGGCTCCTGCTGGCTCTACAGAAGGCACAAACCTGGCTGCACCTCCCTTGCTGTAGCTGGTGTCTTCGCAGAGGCAGTTCCAGAGGGGCCTGCCTTCAATACAATTTAGGAGCTATTCAAATTCAATTGAAGCAAAGCATCCAATATGTGCTCTTGAAAGGTGGGAGTGGGGAGAAAAATAATTTAAGACATAATAGAAGAAAATATCCAGCAACTGAAGAAAGAAAATTACTCTTAGACAGAAAAGACCCACTATGTGCTGACCAGGATGAAAAAGATAAAAAGATCTTTGTGAAAGTTCAGAATTCCAGCAATAAGTTCAAAATGAATTCAAAATTATAAAATTTAAAAAGTCGCAGGAGAACAAACACAAAAACCTAGAGAAGTTTATTTATAAAGGAATGAGGTCCAGGCAACTAAAATAAGAATAGAAAAAACTTACGGTCACACTAAGGGTGTAACAGTTTGTCAAAGGGGGGGCGGAGCAAGATGGCCGAATAGGAACAGCTTCAGTCTCCAACTCTCAGCGCGAGTAACACAGAAGACCGGTGATTTCTGCATTTTCAACTGAGGTACTGGGGTCATCTCTCTAGGGAGTGCCGGACAATCGGTGCTGGTCAGCTGCTGCAGCCTGACCAGCGTGAGCTGAAGCAGGGCGAGGCATCGCCTCACCTGGAAGCGCAAGGGGGAAGGAAATCCGTTTTCCTAGCCAGGGGAACTGAGACACATAACACCTGGAAAATCGCGTAACTCCCACCCCAATACTGCGCTTTAAGGAAACAGGCACACCAGGAGAATATATCCCACACCTGGCCGGGAGGGTCCCACGCCCACGGAGCCTCCCTCACTGCTAACACAGCCGTCTGCGGCGATCTATCCGCAAGGCAGCAGCGAGGCTGGGGGAGGGGCGCCCGCCATTGCTGAGGCTTAAGTAGGTAAACAAAGCCGCTGGGAAGCTCGAACTGGGTGGAGCTCACAGCAGCTCAAGGAAACCTGCCTGTCTCTGTAGACTCCACCTCTGGGGACAGCCCACAGCTGAGGTCCAATAGGGAAAGCAGCGGGGACGGTGCAGAGGCGAACGACTCTGTCTGACAGCTTTGGGGAGCCGTGGATCTCCCAACGCGGAGGTTGAGATCCGAGAACGGACAGACTGCCTGCTCAGGTGGGTCCCTGACCCCTGAGTAGCCTAGCTGGGAGACATCCCCCACTAGGGGCAGTCTGACACCCCACACCTCACAGGGTGGAGTCATCCCTGAGAGGAAACTTCCAAAGGAAGAATCAGACAGGTACACTCGCTGCTCAGCAATATTCTATCTTTGGCAACCTCTGCTGCTGATACCCAGGCAAACAGGGTCTGGAGTGGACCTCAAGCAATCTCCAACAGACCAACAGACAGTCCTTCTGTCAGACGGAAAACTATCAAACAGGAAGGACACCTATACCAAAACCCCATCAGTACGTCACCATCATCAAAGACCAGAGACAGATAAAACCACAAAGATGGGGAAGAAGCAGGGCAGAAAAGCTGGAAATTCAAAAAATAAGAGCGCATCTCCCCCTGCAAAGGAGCGCAGCCCATCGCCAGCAACGGATCAAAGCTGGTCAGAGAATGACTTTGACGAGATGAGAGAAGAAGGCTTCAGTCCATCAAACTTCTCAGAGCTAAAGGAGGAATTACGTACCCAGCGCAAAGAAACTAAAAATCTTGAAAAAAAAGTGGAAGAATTGACAGCTAGACTAATTAATGCAGAGAAGATCATAAACGAAATGACAGAGATGAAAACCATGACACGAGAAATACGTGACAAATGCACAAGCTTCAGTAACCGACTCGATCAACTGGAAGAAAGAGTATCAGCGATTGAGGATCAAATGAATGAAATGAAGCGAGAAGAGAAACCAAAAGAAAAAAGAAGAAAAAGAAATGAACAAAGCCTGCAAGAAGTATGGGATTATGTAAAAAGACCAAATCTACGTCTGATTGGGGTGCCTGAAAGTGAGGGGGAAAATGGAACCAAGTTGGAAAACACTCTTCAGGATATCATCCAGGAGAACTTCCCCAACCTAGTAGGGCAGGCCAACATTCAAATTCAGGAAATACAGAGAACGCCACAAAGATACTCCTCCAGAAGAGCAACTCCAAGACACATAATTGCCAGATTCACCAAAGTTGAAATGAAGGAAAAAATCTTAAGGGCAGCCAGAGAGAAAGGTCGGGTTACCCACAAAGGGAAGCCCATCAGACTAACAGCAGATCTCTCGGCAGAAACTCTACAAGCCAGAAGAGAGTGGGGGCCAATATTCAACGTTCTTAAAGAAAAGAATTTTCAACCCAGAATTTCATATCCAGCCAAACTAAGTTTCATCAGTGAAGGAGAAATAAAATCCTTTACAGATAAGCAAATGCTTAGAGATTTTGTCACCACCAGGCCTGCCTTACAAGAGACCCTGAAGGAAGCCCTAAACATGGAAAGGAACAACCGCTACCAGCCATTGCAAAAACATGCCAAAATGTAAAGACCATCGAGGCTAGGAAGAAACTGCATCAACTAATGAGCAAAATAACCAGTTAATATCATAATGACAGGATCAAGTTCACACATAACAATATTAACCTTAAATGTAAATGGACTAAATGCTCCAATTAAAAGACACAGACTGGCAAACTGGATAAAGAGTCAAGACCCATCAGTCTGCTGTATTCAGGAGACCCATCTCACATGCAGAGACATACATAGGCTCAAAATAAAGGGATGGAGAAAGATCTACCAAGCAAATGGAGAACAAAAAAAAGCAGGGGTTGCAATCCTAGTCTCTGATAAAACAGACTTTAAACCATCAAAGATCAAAAGAGACAAAGAAGGCCATTACATAATGGTAAAGGGATCAATTCAACAGGAAGAGCTAACTCTCCTAAATATATATGCACCCAATACAGGAGCACCCAGATTCATAAAGCAAGTCCTTAGAGACCTACAAAGAGACTTAGACTCCCATACAATAATAATGGGAGATTTCAACACTCCACTGTCAACATTAGACAGATCAACGAGACAGAAAGTTAACAAGGATATCCAGGAATTGAACTCATCTCTGCACCAAGCGGACCTAATAGACATCTATAGAACTCTCCACCCCAAATCAACAGAATATACATTCTTCTCAGCACCACATCGCACTTATTCCAAAATTGACCACATAATTGGAAGTAAAGCACTCCTCAGCAAATGTACAAGAACAGAATTATAACAAACTGTCTCTCAGACCACAGTGCAATCAAACTAGAACTCAGGACTAAGAAACTCAATCAAAACCGCTCAACTACATGGAAACTGAATAACCTGCTCCTGAATGACTACTGGGTACATAACGAAATGAAAGCAGAAATAAAGATGTTCTTTGAAACCAATGAGAACAAAGATACAACATACCAGAATCTCTGGGACACATTTAAAGCAGTGTGTAGAGGGAAATTTATAGCACTAAATGCCCACAAGAGAAAGCAGGAAAGATCTAAAATTGACACTTTAACATCACAATTAAAAGAACTAGAGAGGCAAGAGCAAACACATTCAAAAGCTAGCAGAAGGCAAGAAATAACTAAGATCAGAGCAGAACTGAAGGAGATAGAGTCACAAAAAACCCTCCAAAAAATCAATGAATCCAGGAGTTGGTTTTTTGAAAAGATCAACAAAATTGACAGACCGCTAGCAAGACTAATAAAGAAGAAAAGAGAGAGGAATCAAATAGACGCAATAAAAAATGATAAAGGGGATATCACCACCGACCCCACAGAAATACAAACAACCATCAGAGAATACTATAAATGCCTCTACGCAAATCGACTAGAAAATCTAGAAGAAATGGATAATTTCCTGGACACTTACACTCTCCCAAGACTGAACCAGGAAGAAGTTGAATCCCTGAATAGACCAATAACAGGCTCTGAAATTGAGGCAACAATTAATAGCCTACGCACGAAAAAAAGTCCAGGACCAGATGGATTCACAGCTGAATTCTACCAGAGGTACAAGGAGGAGCTGGTACCATTCCTTCTGAAACTATTCCAATCAATAGAAAAAGAGGGAATCCTCCCTAACTCATTTTATGAGGCCAACATCATCCTGATACCAAAGCCTGGCAGAGACACAACAAAAAAGAGAATTTTAGACCAATATCCCTGATGAACATCGATGCAAAAATTCTCAATAAAATACTGGCAAACCGGATTCAGCAGCACATCAAAAAGCTTATCCACCATGATCAAGTGGGCTTCATCCCTGGGATGCAAGGCTGGTTCAACATTCGCAAATCAATAAACGTAATCCAGCATATAAACAGAACCAAAGACAAGAACCACATGATTATCTCAATAGATGCAGAAAAGGCTTTTGACAAAATTCAACAGCCCTTTATGCTAAAAACGCTCAATAAATTCGGCATTGATGGAACGTACCTCAAAATAATAAGAGCTATTTACGACAAACCCACAGCTAATATCATACTGAATGGGCAAAAACTGGAAAAATTCCCTTTGAAAACTGGCACAAGACAGGGATGCCCTCTCTCACCACTCCTATTCAACATAGTGTTGGAAGTTCTGGCTAGGGCAATCAGGCAAGAGAAAGAAATCAAGGGTATCCAGTTAGGAAAAGAAGAAGTCAAATTGTCCCTGTTTGCAGATGACATGATTGTATATTTAGAAAACCCCACCGTCTCAGCCCAAAATCTCCTTAAGCTGATAAGCAACTTCAGCAAAGTCTCAGGATACAAAATTAATGTGCAAAAATCACAAGCATTCTTATACACCAGTAACAGACAAGCAGAGAGCCAAGTCAGGAATGAACTTCCATTCACAATTGCTTCAAAGAGAATAAAATACCTAGGAATCCAGCTTACAAGGGATGTAAAGGACCTCTTCAAGGAGAACTACAAACCACTGCTCAGTGAAATCAAAGAGGACACAAACAAATGGAAGAACATACCATGCTCATGGATAGGAAGAATCAATATCGTGAAAATGGCCATACTGCCCAAGGTTATTTATAGATTCAATGCCATCCCCATCAAGCTACCAATGACTTTCTTCACAGAATTGGAAAAAACTGCTTTAAAGTTCATATGGAACCAAAAAAGAGCCCGCATTGCCAAGACAATCCTAGGTCAAAAGGACAAAGCTGGAGGCGTCACGCTACCTGACTTCAAACTATACTACAAGGCTACAGTAACCAAAACAGCATGGTACTGGTACCACAACAGAGAAATAGACCAGTGGAACAGAACAGAGTCCTCAGAAATAATACCACACATCTACAGCCATCTGATCTTTGACAAACCTGACAAAAACAAGAAATGGGGAAAGGATTCCCTATTTAATAAATGGTGCTGGGAAAATTGGCTAGCTACAAGTAGAAAGCTGAAACTGGATCCTTTCCTTACCCCTTATACGAAAATTAATTCAAGATGGATTAGAGACTTAAATGTTAGACCTAATACCATAAAAACCCTAGAAGAAAATCTAGGTAGTACCATTCAGGACATAGGCATGGGCAAGGACTTCATGTCTAAAACACCAAAAGCAACGGCAGCAAAAGCAAAATTGACAAATGGGATCTCATTAAACTAAAGAGCTTTTGCACAGCAAAAGAAACTACCATCAGAGTGAACAGGCAACCTACAGAATGGGAGAAAATTTTTGCAACCTACTCATCTGACAAAGGGCTAATATCCAGAATCTACAAAGAACTCAAACAGATATACAAGAAAAAACAAACAACCCCATCAAAAAGTGGGGAAAGGATATGAACAGACATTTCTCAAAAGAAGACATCCATACAGCCAACAGACACATGAAAAAATGCTCGTCATCACTCGCCATCAGAGAAATGCAAATCAAAACCACAATGAGATACCATCTCACACCAGTTAGAATGGCAATCATTAAGAAGTCAGGAAACAATAGATGTTGGAGAGGATGTGGAGAAATAGGAACACTTTTACACTGTTGGTGGGATTGTAAACTAGTTCAACCATTATGGAAAACAGTATGGCGATTCCTCAAGGATCTAGAACTAGATGTACCATATGACCCAGCCATCCCACTACTGGGTATATACCCAAAGGATTACAAATTACTCTACTACAAAGACACATGCACACGTATGTTTATTGCGACACTATTCACAATAGCAGAGACTTGGAATCAACCCAAATGTCCATCTGTGACAGACTGGATTAAGAAAATGTGGCACATATACACCATGGAATACTATGCAGCCATAAAAAAGGATGAGTTTGCGTCCTTTGTAGGGACATGGATGCAGCTGGAAACCATCATTCTTAGCAAACTATCACAAGAAGAGAAACCAAACACCGCATGTTCTCACTCATAGGTGGGAACTGAACAATGAGATCACTTGGACTCGGGAAGGGGAACATCACACACTGGGGCCTATCATGGGGAGGGGGGAGGAGGGAGGGATTGTACTGGGGAGTTATACATGATATAAACGTTATGCACATGTACCCTAGAACTTAAAGTATAATAAAAAAAAAAAAAAAAAAAAACAGTTTGTCAAAAAAAAAGAGAGAGAGAAATTCTACTGAACAAGTTTTCCTGTTAAAAATGGACAGTCAGTTGTCACATGTTCCTAATATAACCCCTCCCCGAGACCAATCTGGTTCAACTTTCATGTAACTAAGTGGTGAATTATTTTTTAGTTACCATTGTGAACCCAAAATATCTGAGACAGGTCTCAGTCAATTTAGAAAGTTTATTTTGCCAAGGTTAAGGAAGTGCCCATGGCACCATCTCAGGGTATTCTGACAACATATGCCCACTGTGGTCACAGTACAGCTTGTTTTTATACATTTCAGCACATTTATACATTCAGCTGATTGATATAATACATCAATCAGCACATGTAGGATTTACATTGGTTTGATGTGGAAAGGTGGAACAACTTGAAGCAGGGGCTTCCAGGTCATGGGTAGATTTAAAAACTTTCTGAATGGGCTGGGCACAGTGGCTCATGCCTGTAATCCCAGGACTTTGGGAGGCCGAGGAGGGTGGATCACTTGAGGTCAGGAGTTTGAGCCCAGCCTGACCAACACGGTGAAACCCTGTCTCTACTAAAAATACAAAAAAATTAGCTAGGTGTGGTGGTGCATGCCTGTAATCCCTGCTACTTGGGAGGCTGAGGCAGGAGAATCGCTTGAACCTGGGAGGCAGAGGTTGCAGTTAGCCGAGATCATGCCATTGCACTCCAGCCTGGACAACAAGAGTGAAACTCTGTCTCAAAAAAAAAAAAAAAAAAAAAAAAAAAGAAAAACTGATTGGCAATTGGTTATTAGTAGAAAGGAATGTCTGAGTTATGATAGGGGTTGTGGAGACCTAGGTTCTATCATGCAGATGAAGCCTCCAAGTAGCAGGCTTTAGAGAGAATAGATAGTAAATGTTTATCAGACTTAAGGTTTGTGTTGATGTTAATGCTAGAGGGTATAATGAGGCATGTCCAAGCCCTCTTCCATTGTGGCCTGAATGAGATTTTCAGATAACTCTGGAATACCCTTGGCAAAGAGAAGGGGTCCATTCAGATAGTTGGAGGCCATAGAATTTTATTTTTGGTTTACATCATGGACCCCCAGGTTGAAGGTCACGCAACATGAGCATAACCAGATGAACCAAGCATGCAACCATGGATGGAACCTAAGTGCTCAGAATGAGGAATGGGAACTGAAGTAAGCAGACACCATATGGTAGGATGTAGCATCCAATCAGATTGAGCCCTGGCATCACCCCATGGCAGGATTCAGTCAGAGCAGGCCTCCTGGCATCACCTTATTGCAAGATCCAATCAGATCACACCTCATTACCCTCTGACTATAAAACTTGCTCCAAACCCCAGCTCAGTGAGACAGATTTGAGCATTTCCTCCTATCTCCTTGCCATTTGAGTTGAAAAAAACCTTTCATGCTGCAAAACTTGGTGCTTCAGTGTTCTTTCCATTTTGCATGGGCAAACTGACCCAGTTTGGTTTGGTGACACTAACAGGTATCAACAAGGTATCAGAGCCTCCTAAGCATCCTGTAAGTATAAGGATTAAGTCCACATGCTAAGGCAGGAACACGAAAGGAAAAAGTTGTTAGTCCGTGCTAAGGCTACTACTACATTGTTTTGCAGTTGTACAAGCCTTGGTTAATTCTCCATTAATTTCTTAGTTTTGTGATTAAAAAAAACCCTTCTACTTGCTTAAAATTAAGTTCCTTAGATTTTCTTTTATATGAAGCAAACAGATATAACTGATGATTTTTAACAAATGGTCTGATTGTATTTTACAGTAAATTATGAATCAATAGCAAGTACAGCTATTTGGTTATCATTTAAGACACTGGAAGTAAACTAAAAGGATTATTTTACATTTTCAATAAACTAATACCTTGACAGATTATTTCATTTATGTTGACTGTACATAAGGAAGGTGTCTTCTTTTATCCATAGAGGAATTGATTTGTAAGGTAGGTTTCTGACTACTGTAGATTGGATTGTAAACATTTTGTAAGTGCTTGGGTTTAGTAGCATGTGTGATTAGAGTCAAGGGTCATTCATATGTAACACAGGAATAGATTGTTTATTGTAAGTAGTTTACTGAAAAATAAATATGTTGTCTATTAATGAGATTTATAAGATATTCAATGGACTTTTAAAAACAGGATTATTGAGATATGTCATATATGCAATTAACTGTACATAAAGTATATATAACATACAATTTGATGAGTTTTGACGGCTATATAGACCTATGAAACCATCACCACAGTCAAGATAATGAACAAAACAAGCAGCCCCCAAAATGGACTCATGCCTCCTTTGAATCTCTAGTTCTCTCCCCTCCTCACCCTCCCTCCTGTCCCCAGGAGCCAATCAATGATCATCTTTCCCCCACTATAAGTTAGTTTACATTTTCTATTATTTTGTGTGAATCAAATATTTTTGGGTCTGGCTTCTTTCACACAGTATAATTATTTTGAGATCCATCTGTGTTGTGCATATCAATAGTTTGTTGCTTTTTATTGCTGAGTAATATTCCATTTTGTGGACATACCACAATTTTTTTATCCATTTACCTGCAAATGGCCATCTGGATATTTTCAGTTTGGGGCTGTTACAAATAAAACTGCTATAAACATTGTGGATAAGTGTTTGTGTGTATATATATCACTTATGAGTTAAACGGTTGGGTCTTATAGTAGGTATATCCTTAATATTTTAAGATGCTGCTAAGTGGATAAAACATTTTACATTCCTGACAACATATGAAAGTTCTGGCCGGGCGTGGTGGCTCACGCCTGTAATCCCAGCACTTTGGGAGGCCGAGGCAGGCGGATCACGAGGTCAGGAGATCGAGACCATCCTGGCTCACACGGTGAAACCCCGTCTCTACTAAAAATACAAGAAAATTAGCCTGGCGTGGTGGTGGGCGCCTGTAGTCCCAGCTACTTGGGAGGCTAAGGCAGGAGAACGGCGTGAACCCGGGGTGCGGCGCTTGCAGTGAGCCGAGATCATGCCACTGCACTCCAGCCTGGGAGACAGAACGAGATTCCATCTCAAAAAAAAAAAGTTCTAATTGTTCTGAATCTTTGGCACTGCTCGGTATTATCAGTCTTTTTAAGTTTAGCCATTCCATAGGGTATCTAGAAATATCTTATTGTGGCTTTCTTCACATTCCCATAATCATTAATAACGCTAAGCACCTTTTCACGAGCTTACCTACTCAACTTGAGCTCATTTACCACTGAGCATTTTCCTTAAAAATTACCTAAGGTAGATAAGCATGTTGAAATCTGTGGTTGCCCAACCATCTTAATTATATTGCACTTTTTTCAAGTTTTGCTCAACCGTCTTGAAGAAATGGCTTATTTCATGCCTACCACCATCCCCCCCAACTATAACTTACCATGGAACCACTTGCCTTGATAACTCTTGGTAGCTCTCTTTCTTCCTTGGTGCCATCCAACTGATTAGTGTGGTTGTCACAGGTATCACGAGGCTAACAGAAGAAATCAAAACCACGTTTATCTAGGCATATCTTTCCAAATATGATTGCGTATTCACATATGCATTACTCTAGAGTTTTTACATATAGGTACAGCTGCCTGGAGATATATACAATTAATGACTACCTGGGCATTGATAACAGCACTTACCCATTCATTCATAATTATATTGATCCTCATAAATGCCACGTACTGTAACAGAATTGGTCTCAGAAGCAGACTCTGCTAGCTTCCTGCCAAAACCCACTTTCTTTTCTTTCCTAACTTATGAATATCATGATTTTGCTCCAAGATGCTATGTTCTAACTAAAAAGACTGAGTGTGATCATCTGATGGTTATATCCAGTAAGATATGAATGTAATTCTACTTGGTGGAGTGTCCAGGAAAGCTAATGTTTTCTTGTGAAAGTGGATGAAGTCAGCTTCTTTCAGAAGCATTGACATGGTGCCTGTGATGTCCAGATATCCTGTAAGTATTAACAATTGGCCCATACACTAAGGGGGGCAGAATGGAAAGAAGAAAAAATGGATAGATCCATGCCAGGGCAGCCATACCAGCCTTGGCCTTCCTCCTTAAGCTTCTTGTTTTGTAAGAAAACCTCTAATTGTCTAAGTCTGATCTAACTGACAAAACCTTGCTATTTCAAAGTGAGACTTTATGACCGTATTTTACAATGGTTTGTAAACCATTATCAAGAGAAAATCCAACATCATGAAAAAGAAGTACAGTGATAAACATTCTACGAAAAGCAGATAATTGAGGAAAGAGAAGAACATTTATAATTTTTTTTAGAGAGATTTGAGAGGCAGTTGCAACAAGAAGTCAGGAACTAAGTATAACAATAAAGGGGAAATCAGTGCAAAAAGAGGCATTCTTGTGAATTAACAGTATGATTGTTGAATTATAAATGCAACAGGGGGCAAGTTATAATTACTCATGGCAAACATTAAAATTAAGTCTCTACAAGAATAATGCAGACGAAATCTACTAGCAGACAAACCAAAGATATGGAAAATAACTGACAACTTAAGATATGTGAGTTTAATCCAAACAGTGAAAGGAAGAACAGAAAAAGTGGAGAGAAAGAAATAATTACAGAAATAATGGGAAGATAATGTTCAGAATTCAAAGGAAAGGAGGTTATCAGAAACAAAAAGCTGAGTGCTGATGATGATGAGAAAAAGAAAGATTTCATATCCTAATGATATTCAGTTCTCCAACAATAAAAATACACCTACAAGGTTTCCAGAAATATAAAAATGAAAGCAGGATATAAATAAAGGAATAAGTTTTAGGGAGGCATCAGACTTCTCAACAATAACACAGTATGAAAAAGCAGATGGGCCAATGGCTATACATTACTGTAGGAAACCGATTTAGGGCCTAGCATCTTGATACTCACCAATTTAGGATTCAAGTTTTTTGGATTATAAAAATTTAGTATCCAGAGACATTTCTTGCCAGATTTGCTCAAAGAGTAAAAGGCACAATCTGCTAAGAAGATGTAACATTCTGTAATATATGTGATTATGTAAGTTGGTATTTTTACTGTTCTACGTAGTCATTTCATTATGTTCTCCTTCATCACCCTTCTGCAGGACAGGACAGTGCCTGCCACCTCATTCCATAAACTGCCCAGCAGCTCACGGGTATACCTAGAATAACTTCAGCATTCTCTTCCATCTCAGTGAGAAGTTTCTTCATGTGTTTGGCACCATGCTTACCCCGGCTAACATTTTTTTTTTTTTTTTTGAGAGAAGGTCACCCAGTCTGAAGTGTAATAGTGAGATCATAGCTCACTGCAACCGTGAACACTGGGCTCAAGGGATCCTCCCGCCTCAGCCTACCAAATAGCTAGAACTACAGGAACATGCCATTGCCTCTGGCTAACTTTTAAATTTTTTTTTTTCTAGAGACAGGGTCTTGCTTTTTTGCCCAGGTTGGTCTCAAACTCCTGGGCTCAAGGCAGCCTCCTGCCTTGGCCTCCCCAAGTGCTAGGATTACAGGTGTAAGCCGCCACACCTGGCCCTGATTAACCTTTAAAAGGTGGTAAGACCTTCAATGATTTGAAATGAAAGGCATAGTGAGAGCCACGTGAGAGAACATTTTGCCCATGAGGAGACTGGGAAGGAGAAAGAACAGAGGAGGCTTGCTGTAATTATGCTTCTGTCTGCACGTCCTGAGGATGCCTGAGATCCTTCTGGTACTTTGATTATTCACTCTTTCACATGGAGCTCAAGGCAGAACGGCTTTACTTACCCCAAAGTGACAGCCAATGGGTTGGCATAGCTTAGCTGGGTTGGGGTGGGTGGCAGCCAAGGGGAGACAAACGCAGGGTGGGTTAATGTTTGCCTTTGGCCGATGTAAAATCATTTTGCAAACATTCCATTCAAAGGCCAACTGTTAATCTTACCTGATAACGGTGAATTACTATGTCTCACCTTCTAACCATCGCCATTGCTTTTGTTTGCATTTTAAATTCACTTTTAAGCTAATATATAAAAATCCTGTGTGCAGGGGCCATGTCTCCTTATTTTACTGCTGTTGTCTAGAGTGCTAGGCACTTAGTGACTGTTCACTAAATACCTACAATTGTTTCCTGGTGATTACCCTGTAAACCTGACTCTGATCATCACTTTTTAAGGGAACAAGAGAAGGTAAAGGCAAATGAAAGAAGTTTTACCCCCCATACACCTAGAAATATATTATATTGAGAGATCTGCAAAAAAGAGTACCACAGCAGGTCTGACACACACTTGAGTTTCAGGAGGTTCCCACTATTTCCTCAATGTTAAGACTGGCTCATGGATCCTAAAGTCTTTGTGCAAACAATATGGCTTATACTGAATACCGGCTTTCCTTCCGGGAATCTGGAATTTCGTGGTGTACTAGGTAGAAGGTGCCTATGTGACCAACCCCGACAAAAACCTGGCGCTCCTTGGCTTTATTGAATTTTCCTGGTAGAAACAGTTTGTTGCTGGAGGAATTAATCCTGTCCTACGTTACCCCCCTGAGAGAGGACTCTTGGAAGCTTGCGTAGATTCCCTGGACTTCACTCCATGCACCTTTCTCTTTGCAGATTTTGCTCTGTATCTGTTTGCAGTAACAATTCCAGCCATGGGTAGGACTATTTGCTGCATCCTGTGAGTCCTTCTAAACCACTGAACCTGGGCATGGTCTTGGGAACCCCTCACCCAGGAGGAAACCAGAATATATATTTTTGATATTTAAACTAATATATTTTACAATTCCATATATAAGTGTTTGAAGATTAGCACTTGTCTAACCTACACACACACACACACATACACACACACCCCATCTCATCCTTTCATGATTATCTACATTGTTATCTTCTGTTTCATATGGTTAGATTCGAAAAAGGGTAAGAAGTACATTTTTCAAACCTTATCGGCCTCTGCTTGCCTGATGCAATGTCTGCAGTCCAGTTTAAAAATCTACTCACAAAGGATGCAACATACCATTGTAAAACAGAAGTCCCTCTCTAATATACTGAGAGAGAAGAAGTTCTGTGAAAACTCACCATGTTTTTCCTCTAGTTTGGAAAAAGGCAAAAGATGGAACATACGAAAAAAAATGATACAAGGTTAAATACATAAAATAAACCCAGAATAATGAGAATCCCTAGTCAGGGGTGAGGGTGTGCGTGTGGTGTGAGATCGAAATTAAGGCTCGATATGATGAGCTGCCTGGAAATCTGGTGAGATCAGATGGCGTAATAGCAAGTTCTCCCCACTGTGCTCCCGCAGAGAAGGTCCCTCAGTCAAACAACCCGCCTTATCCAGAGGACAGTTCTTGTGTATCTCTGAGTAGTATTTCAGTTCCCTGCCAGCCCATGGAATTACTCAAAAAGCCAATCACTTTCTCCTGTGGGAGCCAGGGAACAGCCTACCCTCTTAATGCTACGAAGCCTGCACACCCTGCTTGCTCACCCTGTTCCCAGGAGCAGCCTACATGTGGCCCTGTGTGGCATGCAGTGTCCTCCTCTCCCAAGCTGTGAGGATACGTGACTAATAAACTGCTGTCGATCACATGTGACCAGTGTCGGGTGCTGTGTGTTCAGCCACTCTCATAATCCAAGGCTGGAGAGCTTTCCCTCACCAATGGGGCAAAGAGAAGACAACCAAAACAGAAGGTAGAGCCAGGTGGGACACAAGGCTCACAGAAACCCACTTTTTAGAAAGGCTTCAGTGTCTGCTCTCACTTGCCCTCCTCTGGCTGAGGGGTGAGACACTGGATGCAGCAAGGGGAATGGGGACAGCAGAGAGGGACAAACGCCTCGGGCCAAGTGTCCTGGTGGGAAGGAAAAATATAATAAAATTAGAAAAAGGTTTAAATTAGAAAAGAAAGTAGAGACAAAATCTGCAAAACAGGATTGCTCACAGTGCCTGCTGACTATACTCCACATCCAGACCTTGGTCTACCCTCAGGCAATAGAAGAGTGGCCAGAACACAAACCGGCCACATTCAAACCACTCAGCAGACTCTTAGGACAGACAAAGAACCTGTTTCCAGATAGAGTGCCTCACATGAAATCTAGATAACATAAAAAGAAACTGCAGAAACAAAACATCATAATCATCATCATCATCATTGCCATCTTCATCCGATCAAGGGTGGGAAAAGGAATTATTCTTGGAACAGCAATGAATCTTTCCTCCTGTAACAGGAAGGAAAAAAACTAAAGCTAAAGAGAAGGAAACATACTGAAGTATAACAGAGGAAAGTCTCTGACTGTAAATGAGAAATCTGCCACCACAAATCCAGGTGGAGGCAGATGTCAGCAAACCCCCGTCCTTCTATGGCTCCTATTCACCATGCACCATTTCAAAAGGTGGACCCAAGCTTCATGACATGTGGTATAGATCATGCATGGGATTCGTCTCATAGAAATAAAGCCTTCTGCTGAGACAGATTCATTGGCAGTCATGAACTCAGATTAGCATTCTTTGAAACTCTGTACTAAAACGGACCAGACGGGCTCTGATGAAAGGTGTTCACCTCCTGTGCTAGATAGTGTACTTTTTCCCACTTCCACTACACATTTAAGAAGACATAGTGCAGCTTCCCATGATATTTACATTTAGAGTGGTACATATATACCATGGAATACTACGCAGCCATAAAAAGGAATGAGATCGTGTCCTTTGCAGGGACATGGATGGAGCTGGAAGCTGTTATCCTCAGCAAACTAACACAGGAACAGAAAACCAAACACTGCATGTTTTCATTTCTAAGTGGGAGCTGAACGATGAGAACACACTATGGACATATGGTGGGGAACAGAACACACTGGGGCCTGTTCAGGGTCAGGGAAGGGAGAACATCAGGAAGAATAGCTAATGGATGCGGAGCTTAATAACAACGTGATGGGTTGATCTGTGCAGCAAACCACCATGGCACATGTTTACCTGCGTAACAAACCTGCACATCCTGCACATGTACCCCAGAACTTAAAATAAAAGCTGAAGAAAAAAATGCAATTCTAATTCCAAAAAAAAAAGATATTTACCTTTACAAAATAACTGATCTGGGCATGGTGGCTCATGTCTGTAATCCCAGCACTTTAGGAGGGAAGAGGCTAGGAGTCTAAGACCAACCTGGGCAACATAATGAGATCTCATCTCTATAAAAAATTTAAACATTAGCTGGGCATGGCGATGTGCAGCTGCAGTCCCAGCTACTAGGGTGGCTGAGGTGGGAGGATTGCTTGAGCCCAGGAGTTCCAGGTTACAGTGAGCTATGACTGTGCAACTGCACTGCAGCCTGGGTGACAGCAAGACCCCTTCGCAAAATGAAAAGAAAAGAAAAGAATGTCAAAGTATTTCTTATGGTGGGAATTAAATTAATACTAAAGGATACATGGAGGATAGATCAAGATTTTCCATGTGAGCTCACCCAAGAGAACAACACTGACCTGACCACTTCCCCCACACTTTGACTTCTGGCTGCAGCTATTACAGTGGGTGTCATTCTTTCTGTTAGTAAAGGTAGGAATTGGTTTATTTATTCCTGAGTTTATTTTTAAGAGTCTCTTTTTTCTTCATTGTTTCCATATAAGTGGGCATTTTTTTCCATTAGTTTTTCTGTCTTGAAATAATTATTTTTTCTAACCTCCTTACACTCGGTTTCCCTTGCCTTAACTTACCAGTTGACCGTTTCTACAGGGAATGGACAATACCTCCTCTTTATCCAGAGTCACATCCAAAAGAGGAGTTGGGATACAAAAAATCATCTGGCTATTGAAAAAAATGAAAGTGCATTTTATTTCATTTATAGTTTCCCAAATTTAATTGTGCAATAAATCACTTGTTACGTATACTATGTGTACATTCATAGAGATTTGTGGCGATAACCATAGCTATGATTACTTATGCACTTGTCCTTGCATTTAGCAATTTATCAACCCATACTGAGCGCCTACTAAATGCCAGGCACATTAACAGACACTATTCTCTGTGGAAGACACCATCAACTGTGCACCCCGAACCCAGCCTGTTGTCTTCCTTAGGTTTTCTGATTGTTTTTATGAAAGACAAAAGGAAACTGGATTCATGGTAGGGAAAAACACCACCTACATCGTCTGCTTCAGAGAGAAAAACAAACTCACATTTGTATAACACATGATTTCTTGTGTTTTCTGTTATGTGCAGCCAAATGTATATATATGTTATATAATCATTTTTACAGCACACTGTATAGTTATATAGTCAATTGTACATCAATTCCACTTTTAGCTAGTTGCTTATCAATTATGAAGCTGAAGATTAATTAGATCGATTGTGCCCAGTTAAACGTGTTACTGAAAGGAACACTTAATTCAGATCTTCTGAATGTTGGAAAATGTATTTGGGTCCTGGAATTCCGCTCGTGATGAACAGGACTTTATGTAAACCATGCGTGATGTATCTGGAGACTGATTTAACATTTTTGATTTAATATACAACTAAAACAGGGGTTAAATGTCTATTCCTTTATTATAAAAACAACTAAATGTATTAGATATTTAGTGAAATCGTAACACTTCTTTGAACCCACAGAAATTGTTATTCTTCACCTTGCCTGTCCATATTTTCTAAGTTTCCAATAACAATTATGTATTACTTTTATTTTAAGAAAAAACACATTTATTTTCTGAAAAGCATAAGTACTACTGAAAAATCAGCACAAGAAAATTCAATCAAGATAGCAAAATGTACAGGTTACCTTCTCCTGTCCCTGCAAATTACTCCAAGTGTCAAAAGATATATCTTTTTAAACGTGCAGTTCTAAAAACCACTGAAGGCCGGGCGCGGTGGCTCAAGCCTGTAATCCCAGCACTTTGGGAGGCCGAGACGGGCGGATCACGAGGTCAGGAGATCGAGACCATCCTGGCTAACACAGTGAAACCCCGTCTCTACTAAAAATACAAAAACTAGCCGGGCGAGGTGGCGGGCGCCTGTAGTCCCAGCTACTCGGGAGGCTGAGGCAGGAGAATGGTGTAAACCCGGGAGGCGGAGCTTGCAGTGAGCTGAGATCCGGCCACTGCACTCCAGTCCGGGTGACAGAGCGAGACTCCGCCTCAAAAAAAAAAAAAAAAAAAAAAAAAAAAAAAAAAAAAAAAAAAAAAAAAAAAAAAAAACCACTGAACATTTCCATTAACAGAACAGAAATTCTTGGAAGTTCCTGGCAGATAAAAATCAGGCAGGAATGGTTTGATAAGGTTAGAGGAAAACCTCAGTCTGTAAAAAGGCATAAGAGAAAAACGCATAGAAGGTAAAGGCGGATCCAGAAAAAGCCCATTTCCAGACCCAAAATAAAAGGATCAGGGAGGCACCCAACACTCAGAAGGACAAAAGTAACTGCAAAATATTTGTCTGAACAAAGAGGCCAGGCAGACCCTTCCCTCCCAGACACTGAAGAGCAGGCAGTAGCCAACTCTCAGTAATGAGTGACAGCTGCCTCGGTGGCAGCGGCGGCTGTCCCAGTGAGGGTGTGGTGGTTGTAGACAGAAGGCTGAATTGCATTTCTCTTGGAGCCTTCTAAAAGAATATGGACAGGAGTATAAGAGGAGAAGCTCAGTTTGCTTGAAAAGGAAATAAATTACAGTTCTTCAGGACTCCTATGACTTTGGCATTGATGCCATATGTACGTGTCTTTAAAAAAATATTTTATATTTCTAAAATTTTTATATTGTCAACATGGAATGTTTAAACTTAAAAATGTGACTCATACAAACATAAAATGGGCACATGTCTAATGTTTTGTATTGTTATTTTTTAATTTCTAATTTTTGTGGGTACATAGTAGGTATACATATTTATGGGGTATATGGGATATTTTGATTCAGACGTGTCATAATCCAATATGTATGTGTCTTAAGTGAAGGACGACAGTCAACAAACTTCACCATTCAAAAAGGCCCAGACTCCTATTCACAGGAGAGTTCTGGGAGAAAAGGGGACCGTACAACTCTCATTACCTATACTAATCAATCAATCAATCTAGTCCTTTCTTAATAAACATAAATCAACAGCCAAGGATCAAAGTCAGCAGAGCAACAACAATGGAAGAGAAAAACAAGGACGCTAAAATAAACACAAGACCCTGAAGGAAGCAGAAAATTAAAGGAAAAGAAGAGAACTTTGAAATTTAAGGTTTAATGTAGTTATTACCTTCAGAGTGCTGAGAGGCTACTGCAGTCAAGAAACAAGAACAGATGCTAGATATAATGAAAGGGAAGTCAGGGCAAGGGGAGGAGCTTCAGTAAATTAGCAGTATGACCATTCAATATTTTTTCTTTTTGAGACAGGATCTATCATTCAGTCTTCCAGGTTAGAGTGAAGTGGCCCAGTCACGGCTCACTGCAGCCTTGACCTCCCAGGCTCACGTGATTCTCCCACCTCAGCCTCCCGAGTAGCTGAAACAACAGGTATGGGACAGCAGGTATGTGCCACCACAACTGGCTAATTAAAAAAATTTTCTTTTGTAAAGACATAGTCTTGCTAGGCTGCCCAGGCTGGTCTCAAACTCCTGAGTTCAAGCCATCCTCTTGCCTTAACCTCCCAAAGTGCTGGGATTACAGGTGTCAGCCATCATGCCTGGCCAAATTTTTAAGGAATGAAAGGCATAGTGTTAAAACAGCCATGGCCAAAATAAGCTTGGAAAATATAAGAACACTTAAGAGACACAGAGGTTCAATCCAAACAGTGCAACAATCATCTAACAGGAGTTACAGAAGGAGATAATTGAGAAAATAAAATGAACAAACAAATACTTGTTTTAAATGCTAGAAGAAAATATGCAGAACCTGAAAAAAGAACTAGTTCTCAGATTGTAAGAGCTCGCTTAGTACTGACCAGGATGAATTTTTTAAAAAGATTAAAGTTGGTGAAATTTCAAGTTTCCAGCAATAAAAATAAAATTCAAAGGCTTCCCCATCTGTTATGTAAAGGAATAGGATTGATGCAGACATTGTACTTCCCCACAGCAATGGTACATAAGAAAAGATAATGGACTCATATCTTACCAACTCTGAAGCCAAGTGATTTTGAGCATGGGATTCTATGTGCAAAAAAAATTAAAAGAAGAACGATATAATCTACATATCTATTTTCTAAATTACTGAATTTATAGATAAGATAAATACTTGTATCTTTGTATTTTATACAATATAAATCTTTATAAGTATTTTATACAATATAAAGATATAAGTATTTATCTTATACTTATCTATTTTACTTGTACTTATATCCTTCCTTACTAGATAAGTATATTGGGTCAAATTTATACATCTAAGATTAATGCAAAATCTCCTTATGAAACTGATTATAAGACTTCACTAAGAAAGTGAAATGGAAAATCTTCAGTAATTATTCAATTAATGTAGGTAAATGATGCCAAAGAAAGAATAAGAAGGGATGGGGGGAAACGAAGGGATAGGGAGGGGGACACACAATTGGTGGGCGCAGGGGGGAAGGGGCGGGGGGAGAGAGAGAAAGAGAAAGAGAGAGAGAGAAAGAGAGAGAGACAGAGAGACAGAGAGAGAGAGAGAGAAAGAGATGGACCCCAGAGACACAGGACAGGAGGAGGAACAGAGGAATTGGTGTTTATGCTGTCAAATTCAAACAGAAAACTGAAAAAGTTCAGGTACATTCTCTAGAAGCTTCCAAATTTCTTGCAAAAACAGATGCTGAATTTTTTAGGAAAAAAAAAATCTGTGAAGATGTTTCTTAGGCCTTATATATTATAAAATTTTTTTTAAAAGCTAGCTTTATATAGCTTTTTATATCTCTGACAAGGAACAATCTGAACTTTTTAAGCATCTTAGACAATGCCAAACTTACGCTGATTTCATTTCACTGACTGCCCTATTTTCCAAGGCAGCACAAGACCTTCTGACTCCCTAGAATATATAGTCTTTCCTTCTCCTGTGCCCACCCACTTCCTTAGTCCCCATTCTCAATTCTCTCTAGAACTGAGGCTTCAGTAGCAGAACTGGAAGGAAAGAGAGAAAGGCAGACATAAGGAAGAACCCTGGGCCATTCCTCACTCCTCACCACAAAAGCACCCTGTTAGGCCCTCCTTTGGTCTTTCCAGGAGTTAGACACCAGTTTATTCCATTTGCCTGTCTCAGTGACGCAAAAGGTATTTCATTTTGAGGAACTGAGCACTTTATCTTTCCCTTTGGGGTCTAAATGATAGAAGGCGGCGCACAAAAAATACCCTTTATCTTGCTGTTTTTCCATGACTAGAAGTCCAAAGTCTTAGGAAATCTGAAGAGAATAGTTACGCATTCTCTAGTAATGCACTGAGTAAATGGAGGATTTGGGAAGAGCCTAGAAACCCTTTTTAATTTCACAGTTTCCTAGGGAAGAGCAAAATTGAAAGTCTGAAGTCTCTGGAAATAGAAGTGAGAAACACAGCATGGATACAAAGACTTTAGGATCCTCTCAAGATGGTCCTAGAGACAACTGAAAAATAACCAAGGGAATTTTTTGTTTTCAGAAGAATTCCCAGGCTCAGGCCCTCTTTTTATTTACAGTAATAGCAAATCACCCACTTGCAATTTTTCTAGTCTCCCACCAGCTGGAATCTACTAGGTACTGTGTATCTTTGGGATCCACTTTGGTGGATACAAGAAAGGAAGAAAGAAACCACCAGAACAGAAGAGTATCCCAGTGCTCCAGCTAGAACCCAGCAGAACATGTGAGCTTGCCATACCTGAATGCTTAAAAGTGGAAAGGAGAGCTGCTCTTCATGTATTTTGAAAGAAAATTCATTTGAAAGATGAATTTCAAATGAACATGAATGGTTATCACAAGTCAAATGTACATCATAAGTCAAATGAACATGAATGGTTATCACAAGTCAAATGTACATCATAAGTCAAATGAACATGAATGGTCATCGTAGGTGAAAGGTATTCATCAACTAGTCCTTCAGCCTAGGAAACAAAGTTTTCCTTTTTCTAATACACCATCCTGAAACAAATTTGTCAACAAATCCCAAAGATTTAGTACAAATAGTACAATTCATATTTGCTTTCCTCTTTCCTTTCTTCAAACACCAAATAAAATGTGAAGGGGGAGGCTGACTTAGAAACTTACACTAACTCTTAATCTAAAAAAATTATGGCCGGGAGCAGTGGCTCACGCCTGTAATCCCAGCACTTTGGGAGGTGAGGCGGGTGGATCACGAGGTCAGGAGATCGAGACCATCCTGGTTGACACGGTGAAACCCCGTCTCTACTAGAAACACAAAAACAAAATGAGCCACGCGTGGTGGCAGGCACCTCTACTCCCAGTTACTCAGGAGGCTGAGGCAGGAGAATGGCGTGAACCCAGGAGGCAGAGCTTGCAGTGAGCCCAGATGGTGCTACTGCACTCCAGACTGGGCGACAAAGTGAGACGCCGTCTCAAAAAAAAAAAAAAAAATTATGTTGGTTAATGTGAATCTAACTAAAACAAAGCATTTGACTACTGCTTCTCAAGTAGAAAGTCCCTGAAGACTTTCAAAAAGATTGTTAAGAAGTATAATAGCCTTTTCAAAACCCACAAGACACGTTACTTGTCCTTCATTTATTTGGTTGTTGTTATGGAGTCTATCCCAATTTCCCATAAAATCATCCCTTGGTACTGCTGCAGTATCATAGCATACAGGACTCTAAGTGCCACTAGACACAAGGACCAGTTTGTGATCACAAGCCATGATGCTGCTGAGTGATATCTGAATAAGAACATCTGATATGGGTGGTCAGATGAAAAATACCAAAACATCAGGCCCAAGGAATTTAAACCAGCAAGGCAACCCTTTACTACAGTAGGCATCTTGGTCAGGACACCTGCAGCTAATGTCCTTGCCTCACAGTGTGGAAGTCACCTTTACTCAGTTACAGCTGTAGACAATCCCACCATCCAGAAAGACACAGGTTTACACTAGGTTGAAAGTCCAAATAGCTCAGAATTCAAAATGCACTTACCATAAGTTATATCATTATATATGGCAGAAGATTCTAGAACTATGTTATTCAATACATAAGCTACGAGCTACATGCGACTGTTCATATTTAAATCAATTAAGATTAAGAAAAATTAAAAATTCAATTTCTCACACTAGCCACATTTAAAGTGTTGGTAGTCAGATGTAACTGGAGCTACCATAACGGACAGAAGTAGACCATTTCCATCACCATAGAAAGTTCTAAGGGATAGTGCTATTCTAGGACACTGTTAGCACAAATGCAAAGGTTAACTGGGCCTATATGAGCTGCCTTGGCAACTACCCAATGTGATTACTTTATCTAAAAGAAGATATGACTTAGAGACAACCTTAAGTAGTTCAAATTGGAGACTGTCTTCAACCGTGATTTCTACTCAATACCCCTGAAGTTTTAATGTATGCCATTATTGATACTATAATTAATCAGAGAAGAAACCTAAATCAGAGTGATTAACTAGCTTGCCCAGGTAACTTATCTCTAATTGCAGCTGAACATCAAATTTCCTTTTTTCTATATACTAGTTATCCAAAATGTTTCAAGAAGCCCATCTGCATAGAACCTAACCTAGGATCTTGCACAGATAATGCATCTGTCGCATCTGTGATGCAGTTATTGTAATGTAACATTGCAATTATGCAATGAATAAATGAATAAGTAAGCTATAAGACAGAGCTGGCGGTAAAACAAAGGTAGACATAGGAAAACATGAGTAATAGCCTTAGATGTAAAATTGTGGACATGAAATTGCTAAGGGTAAGCTAGAACTTCAACCAGCCATTTATCATAAAACACGGGATGTTTCCCTTATGGTTTTTGGAATCATTCTCTTGCCCACCTAATTAATGCTGGTATCTTCCATTTTTTGACCATTTTAATTTAACTGAACATAAAGGCTACCCTACCCGATCTCTCATCCCCACCCCCCCATTCAAACCAAACCGCCTGATCTTGTGTACAATACTTAAGTCCACTTCCCTAGGACTCCTTTGCCCGACCACAGTTTCCATTCAGTGCTGAAATTGAAGTAAAGGATCCCTGGATTCTACCCACA
Organism: Trachypithecus francoisi; assembly: GCF_009764315.1. Taxonomy (NCBI): domain Eukaryota; kingdom Metazoa; phylum Chordata; class Mammalia; order Primates; family Cercopithecidae; genus Trachypithecus; species Trachypithecus francoisi. The sequence goes on along the minus strand of NW_022681464.1, from coordinate 41,662,764 downwards.
AAGACTTGTTCCACTGCCAAAGAAGTCACTCTCTGATTTCAACAAAGAAGGGAATAAGTTTAGTACTGAGGGAGATTGCAGTACAGGAGATAAGGATCACTTAAGTTCAAACTTGTAAAAATTTGCACTGTGCTGTTTGTTTTAGTTCTCTCAAAGTTAGAATGGAACCACCCAATCAGACATTTCTGATATTTTTTTCTACCCCAGCCCCACCCTACCCCCATCCCCAGTCAAACCAAGCACCTTTTGAGCCATGTTTGCGGTCTTACTTACAGGAGATTCCCTGACTCCAAAAATGTCTCTGACATCCCTGATAGAGTGTTTATTCTTTTTCCTCATGGTTTGGGTATAGGTATTGTATCTCTTTTCCACGGCAGCTGCTTGGGTTCGAGTCAATGTAGAGAGCAAGGCTTTGCCATCTTCCTCTTCATCACCTGAGATCAGAGTTGATAAACCCACATCTTGCAGCCATTCTGCTTCAAGTTCTCCTTCTGGAAAAGAACATTACCAAGAGAGGGTCAGAATATTTTCTGTATGATTGGATGCCATGTGAATATCAGACAAGAAGTATTGGTAAATAATATTTGTATTTTTTTACAGTAATTATGGGAAAGAACTACAAGAATGAATATAAGTCTGCATTGTATTTTTTAAACAAGTCAAATTTTAAAGTATTTTCTAGTACAGTAAGGTAATTGGCAGACTTGGTAAGGTAAATTTTCCTGCTAGAGAGTTAAACGTGAGCCATACCTGGCCTACTAATTTCAAAAAGTGACAAAAGATGAATATTTAAAGTAAAACTATAATAGAAAAAAACCATGATTTCACGGAATACAAATTGGTTTTTCAATTACTCACATGGAGGTTCAAATGCCAGGGCCACCAGCTGCCTGACTCCTAAGTCTTACGATATCTCAAGGCCTCAGTGTCCTCTCAGCAAAATGAGTATAGTGAACCTCTACAGTTTTACGTTGTTTTGCATCCCTTTTGAAAATGGGCTTAACTTTCTCATACCAGAAGCAGGGCTTAGTCACTCTTGATGTGGTTTCCAGGTGTCCAACTCCTCCCAATTCCTCCACATAGCAGATCCAGGTATCTGCCTTATACAATCACCTCTTGGTGGTGACTTCCTATGAGACAGCTGGATACAACCTGCCTGACTCATCCCTCCAACCCACACCCCCTACATGAACTGCGCAGATAAGGTGCAGTGACCACCTCTCCATCACAGCGCAACTCCCTGCTTGCTCTAAACCTGCCAATTAGGACTCCTAGTGGGAAACCTGCTTGGGTAATGCTTGGATCCTAATTGAGGCTCTGGTCCCCAGGTCCCTCACTCACTCTCACTCTTTCCTGTTCCCTGCCTGCTTGTTGATTGCAAGTGTCCTGGGTGGCTGCCCCTTCCCATTGGCCCTGAGAAATGAGCTGCCGTCTTCTCCCTGAGATCTGTCCTTTCTCTTATTTCATGTGTTTTGCTGAGTTGCCTCCTCTGTGTCTCACCTGGCCAACACACCTGAGCCTAGCTTATTTCCAGTCAGGGCTCTCTTATAGCATCTGCCAGTACAAACGAGTTTCCTGTGAGAGGGACACTGGGTCATGGGTTGAACACGAAGGTATTAGGCCACCCACCAGGATAAAGAGGTATCCTTTGAAAGGCAAACATCGGTGATCAAATCCCCTGTAGCTCCATCAGAGCAGGATTAGTTGATAGCCACTCACCCGAGAGACCTCAAGACCAAATTAGAGAAAAATACAACAGTGAGAGTAATAATAACAAAAGGATTAGGGGCCTCTGAGGATTTTTTTTTAAATCAATGTATTTATGACAGGTAGCAAAGAATCTGGAACAAAGTCGGTATTCAATTGATGTTCATTCTCCCACCTTTCTCCTTATTCTGAATGGTAATTGCTTGTTTCAGAAGAAAATTCAAAAACCTAAAATTCTTCAATATATAGAAATATAAGGAAATCAGAATAACAGTGTCCTGTAACAGAAAATCTACTACATATATGTTTCTGGGAACTACGCTAAGAAGGCATTACCCAAATGAGCGTTGTTTAAAGAGTAGATTAGACTGATTTGTAAACAGCGTGCCAGAGCATTAGTCTAGGAGTACTGGATTCTGCTTACATTATTGCATCACTGGTGTACAAACAAACCCTTTAATGTGTCTCACAGGCCCAGTTTCTTAGCTAGGCAAATATTTAATTTGCTATCTTATTTTAATTGTTCATTTGTTTCGTAAGCTGTCCCTTTAACAAAAAATGAAAAGTGAATTTATGATTGGCAGCCGTAATTTAAATCATAAGCCCTTTAAGTTAAGAGTTATGACACGGAGCTCTTCCTTAAGCTATGGATAAGCTTTTAAGTTCTGAAGACAAAATGTACAATTTAATATTTAATATGTTAATACTAAAATTTTAAAAAGTTGTTTTTTTCTCCTCCAACTGTGTAAGGAGTAATGAAAGAGTGGGAGGAAAGAGTACTTGGTAGGACTGGAGTTGACATAAATCGGAGGTGAGGACGGTCTAAGTCCTTAAACTTCAGCCTAAGTAGGAGGTATGTTTTCCATAGGTAAGAAATGTCCAGGGCAGATATCAGTGTTACTCCTGTTGGCTGCTCACACCAGTTGCCAAATGTGTAACTTCAACACAGAGAACTCCTTTGAATTCCCATTCCATATATCTGACTGCCTAGTCAATATCCACTTGGCTCTGTCATTCATATGTCATATTCACTGTTTTCAAACCTGAACTCGTATTTCTCACTCCCATTTCTAGGCCTCTTTCAGGATTCCATATTTCAACAAACGAAACCCACCATCCAATGTAATTAGGCAAGAGAGTAACCCAGTAGGCATTCTTGACATCTCTCTCTCTCTTTCACACATCAACTCCAACACATCCCCAAGGCCTTTTCATATTGCCCCCTTATTACTGCTCAAAATGTCCATCTTCCTTTATGTCTTCTGCCATGACCCGGGTCAGAGCTACATCCTCTCTCTCGTGGACTGCTGTGATAGACCCCTGACAGTTCCTCCAATGCCATTCTTGATCCTCTTCTAATCTATTATCCATATTATAACTAAATGAGCCCTTTCAAATGAACAAAAATAATTCTACAGTTTTTCCCTGCTCTTATGACTAAGAAAACCCTTAACATAGCCAACAAGATGTGAAACTGCTTACATTTCTGGACACGCTTATACCATACTCCTCTCCTGTTCTCTGGCAATACTGGCCTACTTTGGATTCCTCAAAAGCTCAACATTCTATTTTGTCACAAAGTCTTTGGACATGTCAGTCCTTCTACTTGACCTCATAATTACTGGACACCCATCTTTCAGATCTCAGTTTCTCCATCTTTTTCTCAGGAAAGTCTCTTTTTCCCTGCACCCATTAGATAAGGTCATGTCCTACTGCTATCAATCCTAACACTGCTGTTTCTTCTTCCTTCAAGTAGTTTTCTCCTCCAAATATATTTATATTATTTCATTAATTACTTTCTCTTCCACTAGATTATCAACTCCTTGAGAGAAAAAAGAATTCTGCTTTTTTAAATCACTCTAACACCAACACCTTCCACAGCGCTCTACTGGAGACGCTGTATTCTTTATCCCGCTCTAAAGGGAGTTCATTTTAGTTCCCACAGTTCACTTGACTCATAACCTCCACTGTTTGCCCTGCTCTATGCAACATCTGTAATCTTGGTTAGTTAAAAACAGCTTTCAGCAGCTGTTTTTAAATGGGATGCTTGGAGTCTCCATATATATTCCCTAACTGACTCCCAGATAAAATGTGGAGAAATCTGAGCATCAAAATGAATGACAATAAAAGATGAACCCACTAAATAAGCCAGGAGTCCATTCTGATATAAAGAAATGATTTGGTGTAGAGTGGGATGTTTATATAGTGTGAAGGTACCTCCCAAGAAAACAGTAACTACAAAAATGAAATGACTAAGTTCACACTGGAGAAACCCTGCATGTATATACCACCTTAAGTAACTGATTAAAGTGGACATCATCAGTGACAGAACAAATTAAAATTATGAGCCACCTGACAGGCTGCCATGAGAAGAACACAATATCACAACTTGCCCAAGATGTATAACCTGAGTCTAAGTCATCAGGAAACATCACACAAACCCAAATTGTCTGATAGAGAGGAGCATCTATAAAATTACCTATAATTTTCAAGTGTCAAGGTCATAAAATTCAAAGAAAGGCTAAGAAACTGTTTCAGACTATAAAGAGGAGAGAGAGAGAGAGAGAGAGAGAGAGAAGAAAGAGAAACATGTTTTTCAATTAAACATAACCAGTGATTCTAAACTAGAGGGTTTTTTTTTTTTTTTTGGTCATAAAAGGTAATATAGAAATGATAGCAGTCTGAGGACTGGATGATAGTGATATATTAAAAACAATTTATTAATTTTAATAGTATGCTGTGATTATACAGGGAATGGCTTTCTCTATATATAGGTGTGTATATATATATACTAAATACCTAAAGTACTTGGGAGTGATAGAGCATCAGGATAGTAAGTTACTCTCAAACGGTCCCTGAAACAGTCTTTAAAATTGTACTTGTGACTTCCCTATACATTTGGAATTATTTCAAAATTAAAAAACTATAAGTACATATGACAACTTAAAGCAAAAATGACAACATTGCATTGATGTATGTACAACGTATGCAGATGCTATACATAAGACAATGGTACAAAGCACTGGGCAGGAAGAAGAATGGAATTCTACTGCTGCAAGGTTCTTATATTTGATATAGTGACGCATAGTATTTATCTAAGTAGACTATGATAAATTATGGATGAATATTAAAATGCCTGAACAGCAACAAAACCAATTAAAGCAATATAGCTGAAATGTAAGCATAGAAACTATGAAGAAATTGTGAAGAAAAACACAGACAGACAGGTAGAGAGTAAATGGATGAAAAAAGAGATATCTTGCAAAGAATAACCCTATAAACCCTAAGAAAGCCAGAATGACTATGTAATTATTAGACGAAGCAGACTTCAAGACAGGGAATATTACTAAGAGTATTGAGGAAGGTCATTTATAATGATAAAATGAGTCAATTCAGCAAGAAGGGATAACAATCATAAATGTGTATGTGCCCAATAACATAGTTTCAAATTATAAGCAACAAAAACTGACGGAACAAAAGGAAAAAACAGACAAATCTGCAATAAAAGTTAGAGATTTTAACAACTTCTCTCAGTACTTGTTAAATCAATCAAAGATTAGTAAGAACATAATAAATACGATTAAAGTTACCACCACCTTAATCTAATGAGCATTTACAGAACACCACACTAACCAACAAGTAAAACACATTCTTTTTAAGTGCACATGGAACCTTGACCAAGACAGACCATATTCTGAGGCATAAAATAAGTCTAAATTTCAAAATTGAAATGTATAAACTATGTTACCTAACATAACACAATTTACTAGAAACCAATAACAACATGTCTAGAAAAAACCCCAAAATTTGTAAATTAAAAATACACAAAGAAATTGAGAAAATATTTAAAACTGAATAATAACAAAGATATAACATATCAAAATTTGTGGGACGGAGTGATAGTAATGCTTATAAAGAACTGTATATATTCAAAAAGATGAAAGATTTAAAATTAATGGTCTAGGTTTCCATCTTAAGAACAGAGGAAAAACACAAATTAAACACAGAAACATAAACAAAATGAGATGTAGATTTTATTAATTTGTTTTCAAAGAACAAACATACTAGAAAAGCACATTATATAATTCAACACCCATTCACATTACTGCCAGAAAAACTGGGAACAGAACGCTATCTGGTAAAGAGCATTTACAGAAAGTTTACAATTACCATCATGTTTAATGGTGAGTACTGAACCCGTTCCCTGTAAAACTGGAAACATGACAAGGATATGCATGTGCTGTCACCACTTCTATTCAACTTGTACTAGAGGCCCTAGCCAGTACAATAAGGCAAGATCAAAAATAAAAGCACAAAATATCAGAAAGGAAAACTGTCTCTATTCATAGATGACCTCTTTGCTTATGTAGATAATCCTAAGAAATCTAGTAGACAACTACTAGAGAATGAATTTAGGAAGGTAATGGTATATAACATCAAGATACAAAAATTAACTGTATTTCCATATGCCAGCAACAAACAACTGAAAAGACAGAGGCAAACCCAATTAAAAGACCCCATTAAGAATATGAATAGACAAGTCACAGGCAGTAAGAAAATATCTGCAATAAATATATCTGACAAAGGACTTGTATCAAGAATATACAGTAATAAAAAGTTTTAAAAAGTTTTAAAAAATAGTCAAGAGTTTTCACAAAGCAAGATGCATGAAAAGACAATAAGCACAGGAGAAAAGTTCAACATCGTTAGTTATCAGGGAAATGTAATTACAACTATAATGAGACACCCCACATACCCACTAGAATCACTCATATGATGGAGACTGAAAGCATTGAGTGTTGCAATGACGTGGAAATGGAACTGTCTGTCATACATTGCTGGAAGGGGTGTAAAATAGCACAACTACTTTGGAAAAATGCTGGCAGTTTCTTATGTAGTTAAACATTCTATGAAAAATACATACGTCCAAGAGAAATAAAAACATATCTATACAAAAAGACTTCCACAAGATTGCTCATAACGGCGGCATTATTCATCGTAAGCAAAATTGTAAACAATGCTCAAATTAAAAATTAGATGGATAAACAAATTGTGGCATATTCATACAATGGATATTACTGTTATGGGTTGAGTTATATCCCCCAAAAAGATATGCTGAAGTCTTAAACCCTGGTATCTATAAATATAACCTTATCTGGAAACAAAGCTTTTGCAGACATAATTAAGATGTAAATTGAGATGAGGTTGGAATACTATGCAGCCATAAAAAAGGATGAGTTCATGTCCTTTGCAGGGACATGGATGAAGCTGGAAACCATCTTTCTCAGCAAACTAACACAAGAACAGAAAAACCAAATACTGCATGTTCTCACTCATAAGTGGAGGTGAACAATGAGAATACATGGACATAGGGAGGGGAACATCACATACCAGGGCCTGTCGGGGGGTGGGGGGCTGGGAGAGGGATAGCATTAGGAGAAATACCTAATGTAGATTAGGTATTTAAAACACCATGGCACGTGTATACCTATGTAACAAAACTGCACGTTCTGTACATGTACCCCAGAACTTAAAGTATAATAATAATAATAAAAGAATAGCATTCACATTATAACATTGTAAAGAAAAAAGAAAGGGAGAATAAAATCTAGAATTTAGTAGCACAGTAGCGTGACTATGGTTAATAATAATCTATGGCATATTTTATAATAACTAATAGAGTGGAACTGGAATGCTCCTAACACAAATAAATGATAAATGAAGTGAAAAAAAATTGAGATGATGCCATGCTAGAGTAGGGTGGGCCCTTAATCCAACATAACTGGTATCTTTATAAGAAGAGGAGAAGAAACACAGACAAAAATAGGGAGTATGCTATGGACTACGGAGACAGAGAATGGCACAATGTGTTGTCAACAGTCAAGGAACACCAAGGATTGCCAGCAACTCCAGAAGCTGAGATAGACCTGGAACGCATTCTCCCCTACAACTTTCCAAGAAAGCATGGCCCAGCTTGACACCTTAATTTTGGGCTGCTAGTCCTGCTGTTTTAAGCCACTAGCGTGGTACTTTGTTACGTAAGCCACTAGTTTTGTGGACTTTCTGTTACAGCAGCCCTAGTAAACTGAAACAAACTACTTAACAGTAAAAAGAAATAAACTAGTGATATGAATCTCAAAAACACGCTGAGTGAAAGAAGCTGAACCCCAAAATTATATATGATGCAAAAACTGGGAACAACGGTTGTCTCTGGCCAGGGTTGGCAAGTCATTGGGAGGCATGAGACTGGGTAAAAGCATGAAGAAATTTTCTGGGTTGATTGAAATGTTATCTATCTTGATCAGCGTGAGATTATAAGAGTGCACGCATTTGTCAAAGCTCATTGAATTGTATGTTTAAGATCTGTGCAAATGCTTCAAGGAAAAAAATCTGCAAATAAATAACAAACTGTAATTAGTAGGTCTGCTTTTGTAGCAGTTAGGTTAGCAAACCTGAAAATATTTCCTATGTATTCTAGGTTTGAGCAAATAAGTAAATATAAAGTACAGAGTGGGAGGCAGGTTTATCATTAGAGAAGAGAGTTCCAAATACAGAAAAAGGGAAGACAGCAACAAGCCCTGTGGAGCCGGATTGAAATTGGAGGTTATCATTGTGAACTCATGGTGTTTAATATGAATAGCTAGCTAGCTGGGTAGATAGTAAGAAAAAGGGGGTACAGGACAATAGGTATTTTCCTTTATGTGTCTTCCTGTCTTTCTGGATCTGAAAAGGCAAAATCTAAGCAAGCAAGTAATAGGAATAAGAATACGTATCACTGATGGAGGATAGTTCCCTTGAATAGATTCTTGGTTAAGTGTGTGGCAGGGCTTTTTATTTCAAGTAATATTGGATGTATGTTAATGGTGGTACACCTTAATGATTTCTTAGTCCTGAGAAAGAGACTCAGAAATGAGAATGAAGAATGAAAATACTTTCTAACCGTTCAGTTTATCCTGCCAACTGTATTGAGGTTAATCACTGGCTAATGGAAACACTCTTAGGTGTATGCGTACTAAACTATCTTTAGTCTTTTTTGGATGTCTTACATATTTGCTTGTTGACAGTTAGGGCCTGGAATTGATGACTGACCTATGCTTTTAATCCACTGTGAGTAGTTTTGCTGTTTTTGAGAACTAAGGACAATTATACTGTTTATTGGTGCTTTTTCCCCACTCCTCCATCTTCCGTTTAGTTTCACAAGCAATGGGTAAAGGACTCCCTATTCAATAAATGGTGCTGGGATAACTGGCTAGCCATATGCAGAAGAATGAAACTGGACCCTTACCTTTCACCACATACAAAAATCAACTCAAGATGGATTAAAGATTTAAATGTAAGACCTCAAACTACAAAAACACTAGAAGAAAATGTAGGAAACATCCTTCCTGACATCAGTCTCTGTACAATGTTTGGCCAAGTCCCCAAAAGTAATTTCTATAAAAACAACAATGGACAAGTGGGACCTGATTAATGTGCTTCTACACAGCAAAAGAAACCATTAACAGAGTAAACAGACAACCTAGAGAATGGGAGAAAATATTCACAAACTGTGCATCTGACAGAGGTCCAATATCCAGAATCTATAAGGAGTTTAAACAAATCAATAAGCAAAAAGCAAATAACTCCATTAAAAATGGACAAAGAATATGAGCATATACTTTTCAAAAGCAGACACACAAACAGACAACAAATATATGAAAAAATGCTCATCATCACTAATTATCAGAGAAATGCAAATCAAAACCAAACTGAGATATCATCTCACAGCAGTCAGAATGGCTACTATCAAAAACATCAAAAAAAAACCAAACAGAAAAAACAAAACAAAACAGACACTGGCAATGCTGCAGAGAAAAGAGAATGCTTAAGTACTGTTGTGGGTGGGAGTGTAAATTAGTTCAGCCACTGTGGAAAGCAGTTTGGAGATTTCTCAAAGAACTTAAAAGAGAGCTACCATTTGACCCAGAAATCCCATTACTGGGTATAAACCCAAAACAAAATAGATTATTATACTAAAAAGACACATGCACTTGTATCTTCATTGCCATGCTATTCACAACTGCAAAGACATGGAATCAACCTAGCTACCCATCACTGGAGGACTGGATAAAGAAAATGTGGTATATATACAAGATGGGATACTATGCAGCCATAAAAAAGAGTGAAATCATGTCCTTTGCAGCAATGAGAATGGAGCTGGTGGCCATAATCCTAAACAAATTAACACAGGAAGGGAAAACCAAATACTGCATGTTCTTACTTGTAAGCGGGTGCTAAAAACTAAGCACCCACAAACATAAACATGGGAACAAGAGACACTGTGGACTACTAGAGGGGGGAGGTAGGGAAAGAGGAATGGTTCAAAAAACTACCTACCAGGTACTATGCTCACTACCTGAGTGCAATATAACCATGTACGACACCTGCACATGTACTCCTTGTATATCTAAAATAAAAGTTGGAAAAACAACAACATGTCTTTTATTTGGTGGAATATAAGACAATCTAATATAGTAATACTAGTAAATGCTTTAAAGTCAAATTTTTCTTCTTCACAATTTTATACTGCTAAAATTTCTCTCTCTCTAGTGAATAATAATTAATAGTCAGGTATTAATTACTCTAAATAATAATAACAAATGAGTAGACAAATGTAAAAGCTGTCGAAATTAGAATACTCAATCTGCTTGATGGTAATGAATCAAACCAATAGATAGGCACAGCATCCCTAAGTAGCAGTATATAAGGCATCAATTTGTATTTTTGTTGAGGTCCAGCCCTCCTCGGGTCATGTTGCCTGGGATAAAAGCCACCCTGAGCCAGTACAGTAATATAAATCAATCAGTGGGAGTAGATCATCAATATGCCAGATGCTGCTGATTCATTGGTTAAACTACTGGTGGGATGATTTCTGCCTATGAACAGAATAAGAGAGGGCAGGAAAGAAAGCCAGTCAGCATATAGGAAGACAAATCCAGTATCTTACCATCCACAGGTGTGACCTCAGCTGGCGGTGGCTCTTCTTGCCCCCCCATGCTGCTCTCTTTAATACTTTCTACTTCCCGCCAGAAATCCTCCATGGAGGCGCTGTCTACGGAGGCTTCTGAGTTGGAACGGCTGAAGGCAGGAGGATGGAGGGATTCATTGGAGAGCATCCTGTTAATTCTTCGGCAGCGAGGAATGGATTTTCTGAGGAAAGAATAATATCTATGAGTAAAAAGTTTTTATATTTTTATGTTACAAAGTCACAAAATTGAATTTAAGTTTAATTAAGTTTAAATTAAATGGAGAAGTGGAATTACCATGGTAGAGATGGGTTTGAGGGAATAACCTCCACTCAGTGGCGGCCCTTTTAAAAAAATTCTCTATACTGTATAATTTTTTAAAATTATTTTTTGAGACAGAGTCTCGCTCTGTTGCCCAGGCTGGATGGAGTACAGTGGCGTGATCTTGGCTCACTGCAAGCTCCGCCTCCCGGGTTCAAGTGCTTCTCCTGCTTCCGCCTCCCGAGTAGCTGGGATTACAGGCACTCGCCACCACGCCCAGCTAATTTTTATATTTTTAGTAGAGATGGGGTTTCACCATGTTGGCCAGGCTGGTCTTGAACTGCTGACCCTGTGATCTGCCTGCCTCAGCCTCCCAAAGTGCTGGATTACAGGCGTAAGCCACCACACCTGGCTAATAAAACTCTCTGTACTTTATAATGACTCCGTGGCCATATAGGAATTAACATGAAAATCTTTTTAATAATTTTCACACACTCATTAAATGCAAAGTTGCTTACACTAGTCAAAATATGCACAGTAAAAGTTTGTTTCTGTATATTATCTATGGTGAAGGCAGAGAAGGGCATAAGAGTTGCTGCTCACACCCATTAAGGTGGTTATTATTAAACAAACAAAAAAAAGAAAATAACAAGTGTTGGTGAACATGTAGAGAAATTGCAACCCTTGTGCACTGTTGGCGAGAATGTAAAATGGGGAAGCTTTCAATGGAAAACTGTATGGCAGTACCTCAAAAAATTAAAAATAGAGCCACCATGAGACCCAGCAATTCCACTTCTGGGTATATACTCAAAAGAATTGAGAGCAGGGACTCAAAGGAATATTTGTACATCCATGCTAACAGCATCCATGTAATAGCGTTTTGGCTATTGGCCACTTCCAACAGCCAAAAGTTAGAAGCAACCCAAGTGCTATCAACGGATGAATGGACAAGCAAAATGTGTATAAAGGAAGGAAATTCTGACACAATAAACAACATGGATGAAACTTGAAGACATTGTGCTAAGTGAAAAAGCCACTCACAAAAGACAAATGATTTCATTTATCGGTGGTGCTAAGTAGTCAAATTCATAGACGGAAAGTAGAATGGCTACTTCCAGGGGATAGGAGTGGGATGGGCTGGGGAGGAGTGAGGAGTTCGTGTTGGTATGGGTTTGCAACTCCTTTCAAAGAACCTCCTCCAAGCTTGCCTTCTTCTCTCTGGGTTCAAGTGGAATTGGACAAAAAGACCGAAACTAACTCTTAAGCAATGTATAGGCTGTTTCACTCAAACAAGAGCTCCCAGGTGGAAAGAGGTAACCAGGCCAATGGCACAGTAACGTCCACTGTGGGTTTTATGATGACTTAGGACAATTATATTTTGACATGCAGAGCAGCAGTGGATTGTTATCAAATTTAGCCATGGCTAATGTAAAGCACATTATATTCACGAGAGTACCTAAAGAGAGGCAAAATAATGTTTCCATGGTAATACCCAAAAATTTCCATTTGCTCATAAGCTGTACACATCTAGGAATCCTCCTGGATTTCTAAATTGCATCTAAATTTAGTAGCAATTTCTGGAATTTTATCATTGATCATTTCATAGTATCTGACTGTAGTTCTAATTTTGAACATTAACTGAACAGCAAGATAGCCAATTTATTTTTTAAACCAAACATTTCAGGAAAATATGAAATATCTACTTTCATTTTTTATGTGTTGTGGGATAAGAATTTTTGTTTGATAACTGGGTGATAATTCTCACCGTATTCTTTATAGTTCAACAAGTCAAGACACATTCTAGCAGTTGAAATACCTATAAAATCGACCAGATACTAAGACTGTTATTACTAATTTTATTATTTGTAGGCTTTGAAGACTTCTTCCTTTTGCAATAAGACTAATACTGAAAACCACTAACAAATTTAGAGTACTAGTATATAAACACCTACTTCTTTTAAAAATGAAATCAGTTACCATGGCTCACACAGCCTCCTGCCCTCCATGTACCAGACTCAGAAAGAGTATATGGATATCTAACACTTTTCTTAGTTCTAGATTTTTTAGGTTAATTCCCTTAAAAAATAAATACGCTTGACTTATAAAAAAAGATAGTCTTAATAGTAGACATGGACCATATTTTTAAAATTATAATGCAGTATAAGTGTATATGTCTAATATACAATTGTATAAAGCAAAAATGGAAGGTCTTTTCCTCCCATCTGTATCATACTGATATTGTTCTATAAACTGCTTTGTTATCCTGACTCAAAAACATGCAGACATTTTTTTTTTTTCAAGCCAATATGGTAATACCACCTCAATGGCTGCACCTGGATACTATTATAGATCTTAGAAATTAAGAAAACAAGCAGATATACCCAAACACTGAAAATATTTGAATAAGTAAGAAATTTGTGAAATAATAGGTAAATCACAGAAGACAAGGGGAAGATATATTTAGGGTTAATAATGATATTTCAATTGTAGTACATTTGTTTCTTATTCATACAAAGGGTATACTAATGGAATCTCAGGGAAGAGAGCTTCATAAAACTGCTGGGGACAGGGAGAACAGATGTGAAATATTATTGGTCATGAGCAGCTGAGTAACACACTGGTTCCTTCTGAAACAGTCCACCCAAAGAATCCTTTAATCACAATGATCAACTTTTTTTTTGGCAAAGAAGTCAGACAGCATTTCTGGGGATAAAAGCACTTGGAAGAGCTCTCACATTTTTCGTTAGAGATACAAATATTTCTCCTTCACCCCAGGGTGGAGAAGGAACTATGAATTCCCACTCTTGAAACATTACGTAATTTTGACCCTCAGGCCCATCCAACAGTTTGATGAGCCTCAATGGGCAGCTTCATACCTCACCATATTAGGAGAAAATGGAGTTTAGGCTTCATGAGCTGTTTGTGCCTTTTCATTCCCAAACAATACTAGGAGAATATTATATGACAAATTGAATGCAATTGTGTTACACAGAAACTTTTGTTGGAAAAACACCACAAGGTTTAAAATTAAACTTTAAGTGTATGATAACTATCATAAATTCAAAGCGGCATTAAGGAAAGATTTTATTATTCTATTTTTTCTTCCATTGACTTTTTAGCCATAACTTATACTATATTTTAGTAGATACCAGAGAACTTTATTACTATTCATATAGAATTAGTATTTTATAACTTCACAACAGTGTAAATATCTTACAGAATATAATTCTGCCTCTACCCTTTATATTACTATTGTCATCTACGTTCCTTTCTCACATGTTTACATCCCCCAATAGTTATTATCGCTGTTGCTTTAAAATAGTAAGTTTTTTGAAAAACGAAATACATGGTCTTTTCTATTTATCTTTTCTAGAGTTTTTCATTCCTTCCTACATATCTGTGTTTCCACAACAGATTCTTTCTCTTCAGTTTTGAGAACTTCCTTGAGCATTTCTCTCTCATTCCTTAGCATTTCTTGTACTGTGGATCTGCTGACAACAAATTCCCTCAGCTTTATTTCTGAATATGTTTTTAATTTATTTCCATTTTTGACAAATATTTTTTACTGGGCATAGAACTCTAGGATGGCAGTTTTTGTTTAAATCCTTTTAAAGAAGTCCTTCATTGTCTTGTTGAGTCTATTGATTGTGATGAGAGTCAGTTACAATTCTTGCTGATGTTCTTTTAAATATAGTATCTGTTCTCTCTATCTGCTCATAATAGATTTTATCTTTATCTTTTGCTTTCAGCAATTTGAGAGTAGTTCTCAATTCTAATTGAGGTTTAGTGAGCTTCAATCTGTGGGCTAATGTCTTTCATCAATTTTGTAATATATCCATATCCATTTTCTCTTCCAGTATGTCTTCTGTCACTTTTCCCCTCTCCTCTCCTGGAACTCCAATAACATGACTGTCAGGCTGTTGGATGTTGCCCCAAATGTCCCTTATAATCTGCTTTGCTTCCCTCCCCCAACTCTCTCTGTGACTCAGTTAAAAAATTTCTATTGCCCTGTCTTCATTTTTCCTCACTTCTACTGTGTTCAGTCAGCTAAGTCTTCCAATGAATACTTCACTTCCAATATTGTATTTTTTTCATATCAAGAATATCCAATTATTTTTAGAGATTCAGTTTCTCTGTTGACATTATCCATATTTTTGTCCATCTATCCTCTAATTTCTATAACATATTATAATTATAATTGTTATTTGAAAGATCTTATCTGTTAACATTAGTATCTGTGCTGTGAATGTGTCTGATTAAATATTGATTTAAAATCAACCAATTGTTTATAGGTCACGTTTTCCTTCTTCTTCACATATTTCATAACTTTTTATTAGATGGCAGATGTTGTTTTTATAAGAACTCTAGGAAACTGGAGTCAATACAGGTTTCCCCCAGAAAGGGAAAGGTTTTCCTCTATTTGGTAGACGGAGTGAGAGGCAGAGCATGTCAATCCAATCGGGAGTTGAGCTGGGTCTGGGCTGGGTTGCAATTTACTTTAGTTTTCATCTATCTCTGGTTTCAAATGCTTCAAGGGGCAAATCTGTCCTGTGTGGACTACAGGTCCCTCCTGCTAAAAGGGTTTTGGGATAAACACCATGGGACTACAGAGATCTCTCTCTGCTGTACAGCTTGGTCCCCTGTGTTGCTGGGATCCTGTATTGCCAGGGCTCCCAGCAAAAATCCCAAGGAGCAGAGTTGTTCACGGGGGAGAACTCGCTTTGCATTTGGAGCTTCTACAAATTCCAATCTCTTGTGCTAGTGCAAGCAGCCATTAACAGCTCCACTGGTGTCTCCTCGCCCCAGCAGAGTCCCTCCACCTAGACAGGTATGACCTTTGGCCCAGAAGTGCAGAAACTCAGGGAGCAGACATGCCCAGGGAGGTAATGACCACTCGGCTCTACTCATGACACAAGAGTTCTTCTTCCCTGGAACTTGGCTCCTTTAGACTTCTTTGTATCCACAGCTCTCCAATATAGTTTTTAAAATACAGATTTTTATATTTATTCTTTTTTTCCTCTAGCTGCTACAGTGGGAACGATAGTCTGTCACAAACTAATCTACATCCTAACTGGTAGCAGAACTCCCACAAAACATTGTAAACATAACAGATATTTTTAAAAGTTGCATTTGTTTATGCACAGCTTGCTCTGTGTAACCACAAGTTTAGTTGCTGAGTATATTTCAAAAAAATATTTTTAAAAGACAGACTTCTTACTATGAAATACTCTATAGGCCTTTATTATCTGTTATTTTATGGAAAAGTTTATACATAACGAGTTACTATCATACACATGACATGATTTGATCCTTATATGCACCCCATGGAGTAGCCAAAGCCAGTATCATATGTCGCATTGCACAGCAATGGAGAGAGTTACTGGGAGTAAAGCGGGGACACATAGCTTCCCCTTGCAGTTATAAGTAAATGTGAATTCTGTTCTGTGACTTCAAGGCTCAGCACCTTCTGTCCTCAAACTTCTTTGCTAGCCTCACCTTACATCACTCTCCCACAGCATTAGCACTGGGCATGCTAATCTTTCCTTAGTTTCTGTAAAAAGCCAAGTTCTTTCTTCCCTTAGGAAATTTACTCTTTCTGTTCTTTCTTCCTGGAACCTTCTTTCTCCCCAAGCGATTTCTGCAGCAAGATGCTTCTCATCACTCAGCTCGCAACAGAAATGGCACGTCTTGGGGGATCCTTTCCAGGCCACTCTAATGTAGCATTGCTCCAGTTATTCGCTGTGTCAGCTCTCGGTGCTCCCTGCTTCTCATTCATTAATAATAAACACTTCATTCACTCATTTGCTACTTTGTTTTAGGGGGTCTATTTTCCCCACTAGAACATAGAGGAACCACGTTTGTTCTCTTAACACAGTGTGTGGCAAAGGAAGACAACGCAGAAATACTTGCCGAATGAATGAGTAGCGTCAGTGGAGCCAGGACAGGAATTCAACCTCTCCCCATCCGGTCCAAATGCTCTCCCTCCTGTAATTGTTCTTCATTTCAAAAGCCCCCTCAGGTATTTGTGTAACTGCTTATAGCTGTAAATATTTTTATAGCAGAGAAGTGATCTAGTGTGGTGATTTAGACAAAAACTCTGAAGCCAGCTAGCACAGGTTTGAATGCAGGCTACAGCTCTATAATCTTGAACAAACTACTGAACCTCTGTGACTCCATTTCCTAAACAGCAAAATGGGGATATTAATCACATGCACTTTGAGGGGCTGTTACGAGGAGTGAATTAATATACGTAAAATGCCAGTCACATAGTCAACCCATGTGTTAGTGATTGCTACAATTTAATTAATTTGATAGCATGTTCAGAGCTAGATTTAGGGTGTGGCTATCATGGTTGCTAAAATATAACAGGTACATAAAAATATCCCTACAAATATCATGAGATAAATAAAACTGTATTTGTCAGAATTGCTCTCTGACCCAATTCCGTTCCCAACCCTGTTGTCTCAACTCCCCTGGCCCAGAAGGGGCCATCTGACACAATTCTGGCCAAAGTCACATAAGTAAAAGCCTTCTCCAGGGTTTCAGTGAAATCCTTTGTTTTACTGATGTAGGTGCCACCCCTTTCTCTTTCTCCTTCTCCCTCCTTGGAATGTGGACAAGATGACTGGTGTTGCAGCAGCCCCCTTGTCCATCATGAGAGAAAAGTCAAGAAATTGTAGCAATCGGCCTTGATATTACTGAGTTTCGGAAGTAACACCAGATGCCGCCTATCTCTGGACTTCCAGAAACGTGAGAAAAATAAATGCCTATTTTTTTAAACTGCTCTCATCTTAGTTATGTTAGTTATTTGCAGCCAAAATCATTCCTAACTGATGATTGGAAGGAATCCTTTAATAAGTCATTTGGGGCAGAGTGAGATGGGACACCCTGTGTGTCCCACTGAGGGGAATATTCAAGTAACAATTTATAGTCCACACAACCTGCCTCCTAAGGAAGGTGGGTGGCATCTCACAATTCTCTCTTCTTTTTTTTTTTGGAACAGAGTCTCGCTCTGTAGCTCAGGCTGGAGTGGTGGCACGATCTCGGCTCACTGAAACCTCTGTCTCCCAGGTCCCAGTTTAAGCAATTCTCCTGCCTCAGCCTCCAGAGTAGTTGGAATTACAGGCACGCGCCACCATGCCCAGCTAATTTTTGTATTTTTAGTAGAGACGGGGTTTCACCATGTTGGCCAGGCTGGTCTTGAACTCCTTTTTTTTTTTTTTTGAGACAGGGTCTCTGTCACCCAGGCTGGAGTGCAGTGGTGCCATCATAGCTACCTACCTCCTCAATCTTCTAGACTCAAGAGATCCCCCTGCCTCAGCCTCCCAAGTAGCTGGGACCACAGGTGTGCACCACCACATCTGGCTAATTTTTTGTTTTTAGTACAGATGAGGTCTTGTTAGGTTACCCCGACTAATCTTGAACTCCTGAGTTCAAGCAATTCTCCTGCCTCAGCCTCCCAAAGTGCTGGGATTACACGTGTGAGCCACCACACCTGGCCTTCACACAATGATTCTCAATTGTAAGGGCTACCAAATTATCAGCCTAACCCCATGTCTTGGTCTGGCTTTGATCAGTACATTATGGAGTTAAACTTCCTGCTGAAAATATCCCCACCTACATGTACAGGGAATATCTTCACGTTGCTCTCAAACTGAACAGATTCCATGAGCTTTGGGAAGGCTACACCAAAACCAAAGATTTCGCCTTCCCTCTACTAGAGAAGAGAAAGACTGAGTTCTCCATTATTTGTCACTGCCGTCGAATGATGCTGGTGGCAGCGCGGTGTGGACATCTAGAGAAATTGCTGTGGCTTTGATTGCAGTGAGCCTGTAGCAGGGCTTTTTCAAAAGCCTTTCTGGTATAGACCCTGGCACAGTCCAGTTCCACAGCTGTCTGCCCTTTTAGCTTCCTCAGGAGGCCATTCAGATAGAGGAAGAGGACAAATCCCTTGTTTCTTATGCTCTGGCTTCTCAGTAATCTTTGGATTCTAACATGTTTATAAACAACTCAACTTGCATGTCCTGCAAAAAAGCACTTGAAAGGCAATAATGATAAAAAGAAGCCATAGTTTCAGACTCACAGGATCAAGAACACAGAAGGAGTTTCTGCCTTCACTCCCAGGCTCCCAACTCTCTTTTTCTATCTTTCTGCCATCCCATCAGTTTTCTCTATTACTTGCCTGGCTGGTATCATCTCTCTTAGGGGAAAAGAAGAAAGCGACCAAAGCTATTCATCAACAGGTAAACAGGTCTGCCTCAACCTCTCTGTTGGCAGCAAAGGATACAGAAAAATGTGTTTGTAGATTGGGAAGGCCTAAAACAGCCAACAAATCTTTACTTACACAACAGGGAATATGGAGGGTTGGATTCTTTTTCTTTTTTTTCAAAAAACCAATGACATTCACATCAGTAATTAAGTTGTTAGGCATTTATGGATAACTTCTGAGTACAGTACTATGCAAGTAATGGGAACGGTGGCAATGGAAGAATGAACAACTTCCAACCAAAAATTCACGTGATGTACTTTACTGTGACATTAGCTTTATTGCAGAGGTCTAAAACCAAACTCACAATATATTGAGGTATGCCTGTACTTAAATTATATATGTGTGTGTATGTGTGTGTGTTATATATCACAAATAGAAATATAATCTGTTTCTTAAATTTCCCCATCTTTGTCTGAGGGAGGGAGAGATGGAGAGTGACTGCTAATAGGTAGAAGGGTGATAACTATGTTGTAATATTAGTCAGTGGTGATATGACAACTTTGTGAATATACCAAAAATCACTGAACTGTACACTTTAAATGAGTAGATTTTATGTTATATGAATTATATCTCAATTTAAAAATGTATGAGAATTACCCCTGCTTTAATTTTTTTTAATTTTGATAATTAAAAGTGCTTTGAGATTTCAAATATTCTTAAGGAAAGGCAAAAGTTTTCCAAAAGGGACATGGGTTGAGAAAGATTTAAAGACACTTCTATGACAAGTTACTGGTTGCCTTTACCAAAGGCTAATAGTCAGAGGTGGGAAATGATCTTGCTCCCTGTTCGGCTAATAATCGTCTACATAAGGACAGGCTAAAATGTCTGCTTTGCAGGCAAAGTAAATCACTAAATGTGAACGTTTTATGTTCTGTCTGTGTTAAAACTAATATGCAATTTATAAGCTTGACATATATATTTACTTTGGTAACACTCAGTCAATCCCACAAGTGACTCTTAACACATCATCCTCAAAGATAAATTGAGGTTATGAGTAGAGAACTAGTTTGGTGCCATCTAATCATTGCTCAGAGGCTCATATTTTTTATCCAATTAGGGGCTATTCAGGAAGGAATCTATAAAAGAGAATATAAGCAAAAATAAGCTTTTTCTGGCTCTTTACTAACATTCTACCCATTGTCCATTCAGCGACATGTCACTCTAAGAGTCTTGGTAAACTCTATGTTCTGTGCTTCTGAATTTATACTTCACCAAGTAATCTGGACAAACGTCTTTTTAAAACTTGTCTTTTTATATCAAAAGTAAGTTACATGTTCTCTCTATTGCTTAATGTCAAATTGCAGTATATATTTTGATTATGTAGTTTTGAGGGGCCTGCTGCAGCTAGCACTACCATGTATGGCTTTCAACATGATTAAAAGTGAGCCCCCCATCCAGCATCATCTAAGAATTTACCTTGACTTTCTAGCTCCCTTCTGCCTCTCTGATGCTGTGATGTATTTGCTGGAATACAGCCATTTAGCCTCTCTTTCTTCCAAATCTCTGGTCTCCATTATTGCCATTATTACCTAGTCATTGATGTTCAGTCAGGAAATGTGTAAACTCTGCTTGGTTGTAACCTCGTATTGCTTTTCAGTTTCTTTTGTCTGTTTTCTCACTTCAGCTCCAAAAATTCAGTAATAGCAGAAAAGAATCATAAGGTCAAGGGTATTATCCGGCAATCTCTCTACCCGCTTGGTGTGTCATGTGGGCATTCTTGGGTGGATGAGATTTCCAGAGCTTGGTCCAGCTTCACAAGGCTTTCCCTGAGTGGGACTGGCTTTCCTCCTCATGGGCACTCACTTCAGCTCAGCTTCAAACTATTCCGTACAAAGTCCACAGTGAAACACAGGCACAAACTTACTAAATTCTATGAGGGATGAGCTGGCCATTTGAATGAAGTTGTATCAACCTTCCTCATTCTTCTTCTTTCACAATATGCTTTTTCCACACTTAGACTCACCCCATGACGGTTTTAACTCTGTAGGGTCCCCTGGAGAATAACCACCTTTTGCTCCATCAGTTGTCATTGGCTGAGAAGGCTGCTTCCTAAGTTCTACATAAACAGCTTTGAACTGGAAAGCCATAACTAGGGTTTCCAGTGAAACAGAGGATTCTAGGATTGGAGATCCTCTGTTTGAAAGGGAGATCCTCTGATTGAGAGAGAATTTCACAAATGCCTGAATAAACCACCACATTTTATAGATACGAAAAATGAATCTGAGAGGGGCAGTCAGTTGTCCAAAATGACACAGCTAATTATTGAGAAATGGAACTACAAATTTGGTCCCCTAATTCCACACTCTTTCCCCCATCACCCATCTCCTGCCTATTTATACCTTATATTCTTCACTCACTTAAAAAAAAAGTTTCACACTTTTATATTAGAGATTACCCTCTTTGTTCCCCTAATGTAATTCTGAAAAGCATACGACAAAATAAGTTATCAAACTGCGTATATTTTTTACCATAAAATCTGTTGAGAAATACATCCCCAGCCAAAAGTTTTACTAAAGATCAAAGAGAGCTATATGCAAAAGTATCATAAAATATATGGATGTTTAAAAATATACGTAAAACTCTCTAAAAATTTGAAAGTGAACCAATAAAATTGGTAGGTGTAGCAGACCAAATACACTGGCTATGTAAGCTGTATATAGAGAAATACTATACATTAAAAAGCAACTGCTGTATATGTGATCTAAAAGGAGTGTATCAGCACTATTCACTATTAAACATTAATGACAATTTAAGTTTACCCATTGGTTGACCTATTAGAATGCACAAGAGTTTCTTGCAATAGTGTCAATAATTCATGTCTTCTATTTTAAAATCATTCAAGGAAGAAGCAGCTAAGACTTCCGTTGTACTCAGCTTTCTCTGTGGTAGGTAGAGACATTTCCAAAGTATCATAGCCAGGTTAAAATATAATACATTCTAAGTCCACATTCTTCTTATTCACATCATTGACAATAATCATCGTCCAGCCAAGTGAAAGCATTTGACATTAGTTCTCTACCTCACCCTCTCCAGTTTACTCAAAACACTGTTCATCATCAGATAAATTCCTTGAGAAAACCTCAAAGGCAGCAGTCAGAGCACTTCATGCTGTCTAAAAATGCCATGAAAACAACAGTCGTAATTAGGACCCTCAAAATCCCTCTCACTGTATGACAAAGAAAGGCACATATCAGTAATCTGAATGCCCATGGTCAACATGAACGTTAGAAAGACAAGAGTTGTAAGTTCTGTCAAAAGAGAATCAAATAAGTAATTGTACACTGGCTGACACTTCACATGGTGGGGTTCTTGTCGTCAGTATCTCTAAAGCTCTTCCACAGTTGAGGTGAATGGCTTTAAGGAGCTCAGCATCTAATCCCTGACAGCAGACAAAAAACTAGAAATCTCTGATCAATAGCTGAGGCCATGGGTATGGAGAGTAATTTATTTTCTGTCATCTTAGTCAGGTAAAGCTCCTTCTAAGAGGATAACCCAAATCAGGAAGGTTTCCCTCCTAAGCCTTCCTGTCCACTCATTTTCCAGTAATGTTACTGCCTTTCTCTACCACTGGCCAGCATTCATCACGATAGTCATTCCTTGAATAGACTCTGTTGTGAACAAATCTGCTGAACTTTCACCCAATTTTTAAAAACATTAATGACATAGAGAAGTAAGATCTTGCATTTCACTGTATTTACTTCCAATTATTTAAAACAAGAAGCTGCCCCATAATATTTTGGTTTGGATGGCTAGCCAAGTGATATATTGGAAAAGCGTTCCAATTTTGCTTCCATTTTCCATTCTAAAGCTCCTTCTTTAAAACAAAAATTACCCATATTCTGCTTAACAGAATATCTATGTTTGAGTAGAACTTAAAACAAAAGTCTACCAAGGCTCCCACGAGTCCATACAGCTCCTCTGTAATAATTAAATAAAGACTAGACTCTGTGGGAAAATATGGTTTGGCTATTGGAGCAAGGCTGCATTCTTAGTCAGAAAACAACCTGGAAAAGTATTCATTGACCCTGAATTCTGTCAGTGACTCATAGTTTCCCATTTATTTCCCTTATAGAATTCTTCTCAAAAAATGTCTGTCTCTAGCCAAACTTTTGGAATCATATAGTTGAGAAAAAAAGTTTTATTAAGTGAGTGGTAAATGTGGAATGATATTAATTCATTGATGAAAATTAATAATTAATGGGAAAGATTGTGACTATTACTTATGGCTATTTGAATAACCTTTTGAGAAATATGCTTTTACAAAAGATTTTCTGGTTTTATTATCCCAGGAAGAATTAAAAAAAAAAAAGAAAAAACAGCACTATGTATTTCTCTAAAGGAGGCACAAAAATAAATACATTGTAGTAGAAAAAAATAGACGTGTAGTGTTAAAAACTCTAGAAGGAAGGTAAGTAAAATTTTCTAGAGTCCTCCCACAGCCCTCTGCACTTCTGAACACAGTGAACACGACTAGTTAAGGTCCACTGTACTTAGAAATATGCTTGAATGTATTTAATAGACATATAATAGGTAACCTGTACATAGCAAACCCTCAAAAATGTTTACTGAAAGAAGAGAACAGACTTTGAAAAGGAAGAGTGGCTAGGTCCATTTCCCACTTTGGGAAGCGAATGCATGACAATAAGCAAACTCAATGCTGGTTCAATGAAGATTCTTGTGCTTCTTCAACCTTTTCTTCTGTCTGGTCTACCAAATTAGTTATTAATAATGTTCATATCAAAGATTTTAGATATTTTATTCATTTGGTCAATGAACATTTATTATATTAACACATCAGTAAGTTTGTAGAAACTTGGCAAGGGTGACCCAAGTTGCAGTAGCAAGAAGATTAAGAATCCAGGAATATCCTTTGAATGGCCAGATACTGTAGATACTTTTACAGTCAATTGGACTAGAACTCTGTTATATGGACTCAGCTGAGAGGCCCTCCTTCCTGAAACTGGTGCAGTGGCTCAGAGTATTTATTTTGCTAAAAATTTCTTACAGAACTTTATAAAACACAGATCTTTGGGCCCTAAACACACAGAAATTTCAATTCAGAAGCTTTGAGGAGAGGCCCAAATATATGTATTTTTATTAGCACCCCAACCCCATGACCACTATGTAATGCTAGTGCCACTTATTTGTGAGTCAGACTTTGAGAAACACAGATCTGTCTCCTAGCAGAATGAACACTCTCCCCCGATTCTCTAAACCTCTCTGAATAGTGCTCCTCTGTCTACTTTCTGAATGCTCTTTATCTACCAATCTTTATCTACTGGCGCCTCACAAAGTTCCACCTCTAGCACACAGCTCTTCATATCTATATAACAGCCTCTCCCCAAAGCGTTTCCTACCTTAGAGTTTATCATCCTACTTATATGATGATACATTTCCAGTCCTTAACCCCATTCTTAACAATTCCCTCAGACTCACATCTAACAACCCACTGGGCTGGGCCCATGCCTATAATCCCAATACTTCGGAAGGTCAAGGGGGGCTGATTACTTGAATCCCAGAGTTTGAGCCCAGCCTGGGCAACATAGTGAAACCCTGTCTCTAAAAAAGAAAAAAAAAAAAAGCCCACTGGACATCTCTATCTGGATGTTGCAATGAAACTGCTCAAGACAATGGGATGCAGTTACTCAACCACACATCCTACAGACTAATGACTGGGTGCCTTTGTTCATGCCTTCCCTGGGCTTGGAATCTTTCCTTCCATTGCTATCTGACTTAAGATTCATTTTAGGTGCCCTCACCTGAAGGCAAGAACTTCTCAAACCCATCCTTCATTCCTTTATACATGGGCTGATGAAATTCTGAGCATACTTCTATCAATATACTTACTGGTATCTCATAAAAAATATAAAAATAATTTGCATGTAGATGCTTTGGAATTCATAAAGAGATAAAGGCAGAAGCTTAGATTGAACTTTCTCAGTAATCAGCTGAAATTCTGGCTTGATAGCAAAAAAGAAAAAACTAAATTTCTGCAAAGTATCCACTAATTTAGAGGTGAAGGTGAGTTAGGAAACACATGCAAAGCGAAGACTAAAAATTTATTTCTGAAGAAATTTATTGACTATAACATAGTGACAATGATGAGTTTAACAAACATTTATTCAGTACCTAAAAACACTAGGTACAAGATTCCAGATGCCAGACACCATTCTAGGTACTGCAAATCTAGCAATGAACAAAAAGGCCTAGCCCTCTGCTATGGTTTGGTTCTGTGTCCCCACTCAAATCTCACGTTGAATTGTAATCCCCAGTGTTGGAGGTGGGGCCTGGTGAGAGGTGACTGGATCATGGGGGTGGTTTCTAATGGTTTAGCACCCCTAATGGTTTAGTCCCCCTAGTGCTGTTTTATGATAGAGTTCTCATAAGATCTGGTTGTTTTAAAAGTATGTAGCACCTCCCCCTTTGCTTGCTTGTTTTCTCTTTCTCTCTCTTCTGCTGGCCATGTAAATATGTGCCTGCTTCCCCTTCACCTTCTGCCATGATTATAAGTTTCATGAGGCCTCCCCAGAAGCAGAAGCCTGTACACCCCACAGAAGCGTGGGCCGGTTAAACTTCTTTCCTTTATAAATTACCCAGTCTCAGGTATGTCTTTATAGCAATGTGAGAATGGACTAATACACCCTCATTACTATTTCATTCTAGTAAGGGCAAATGGAGTCAAAACAAATACTTTATGTGGTCATTTGTGCAGGTACATAGGTTAAAAATATATAAAGTGAATTTCCATTTCCAACTATGACAGCAATGGGGATCACAATTACTCTCCCACTGTAAACAACTAGAAATTGGACAAATAGAGGAAGCAATCATTTTAAGATTTGACAAGAGGCAAAACAGGACTATGATGCCAGGGAGAAAGAAAACAAATTAAGTTAGCCTTATAATCAATGTAGCTTTCTACTTAGAGGAATTTCCAAAATAGAGCACATGGAAGGAGTTCCTGCACAGAGCCCAGTAGTTTCACTGAGGTGAAGGAGCAGAGATCAAAGCTCAGGAAGGCGAGTTGGCTAGAATCTGCTGGTCAGAGCACCAGAAAAATACAATCAATGAAGAGACATTGCTTCAGGAATTGGCATGGGGGTCCCCTTGACTCTGGCTGAATGCAGGGCTGCATGAGTTGAACCTTCTCAAGATCAGGCAAAAATTAACTTCTACACAAAGAACCAGGGAGCTATAATCCAAAGAGCTAGGAAAATGTACATACACTGGTGTGTATACTAAAAAAATATATATCAAGTGGACTTCTGCTTTAAACCATGACAGAGTAACAGACTTCACACCTGCCAGAGTAAAGAGACATGGTCAAATACACAAGATATACAATGGAAACCTTAGAAGTCTCATGCCTTACTAAGAAAGCTCAATTTGCTCTAGCTAGAGGTTGCTCTAGAATGTAACCCCCACAAAAAATCCACAAAAAACTGAACTAGCTGCCAAAATACAGCTGTACACTCTTTAAGGAAATACAACAAAACCTAGTACTCATCCACTTGAAATTGACAACTTCCAAAATCCAATGAAAATTACTTAATAAATGAAGAAGAAAGAAAAAGAAACAAATAATGAGAAGAAAAATCTCAATAGAAAGACACAGAGATGATGGAGTTAGCAGAAAAAATGTTAAAACAGCTATGATAAAAATACTCAAAACATTTAATGCTTTAAAATACAACATGAATATAATAAGGAAAAAGAAGACATAAATGATGAAATTTCTATGCATAAAAATACAATATGTGAAATAATACCTCCAATGAGTGGAATTAACAATAAATTAGGTACTGGTGAAAAAACACACTGGTGAATAAACAGAAACACACAGAGAAAAAAAAGTGAAAAAATAAATAAACAGAGCCCCTGTGACCAATAGGAGGATGTCAGATGGCCTCATAAATGTGTCAGCTTCCAGTCAAGATGGAGTCACAGGAACCACACTCACTTCCCACTTGAAATGAAAAACACACACACATACATACACAAAATATATGAAACGATTCTCAAGATATTGAATGTCAGGAAGCTGAAAACAGTGATCTTGGAGGAACAGGGAATAAACAAGCTGAGCCCTACAATAGCCCCAGTTTATTGCTTAGGGAGAGCTTCCAGGCCATGGTGCAGAAGCAGGGAACCCAGCTGAGCCTGGTGGTCTGAGTTTAGGAAACAGAGCCAGGAATCAAGGAAGCCCTGGAGCTCCCAGAACAGGATACTGGTGAAGAGAAATCTCCAAAGACAGAGAACTCTGGAGCTCCTCAGAGGAGCCCCATCCAGTTTTCAGCTGAGTAGAATCAGCAAATTCATATATGGAAACGACCCTCAGTCAGGGAAAATCACTGGAAGAATCAGATAACAGGATCCCAGTAGTGACCGAGGGTCAGAAATTGTTTGTGTTCTCACCAGCCTGAGTGGAAAAGTTCATAATTTATAGGACCTTGGATAGAGCATTCAGAAGAGTTTTGCCTCTAGAGTGGGGAAAAGCTTTTTCTTAGACTAAATGCTCTGGTCTTACCTGACAAATCTTCAAAGTAAGATATGAAAGAATCAAATAGTTTTCAAGTGCCAGAACAAAGCTCACAAATATTTATAGAACCATAAAAGTATCCAGACCCTAATTAAAAAAATCCACACTGCAAATTCCAATAAAAAATGACGAGGCTTGCAAATAAGCAAGAGAATAGGACCCATAATGCGGAGAAAATTCAGTCACTACAAATGAACCTAGTAATGACAGGTGACAGAATGAGTACACAAGGAGGTGAAAACAGTTATTACAACTTTATTCTGCATGTTTAAGAAGTCAGAGAAAATACCGACATCTTAAGAAAACACAAGGAAATTTTTCTAAACACCCTAATGTAAAGATGAAAACACAAAAACCACAGATTCAAGGAGCTCAATAAACTCAAACATGAAGAAACAATACCATGGTGCATTGTAATCAACTTATTTAAATTAGCAATACAGAAAAAAGTCTGAAAAATCAATCAGAGGAAAACAAACAAAAAAACTGTACGTACAGAGGAATAAAGACACGGACGCCAGCAGATGTTTTTGTCAGAAACAATGCAATCTGAAAGACAGCATAACAACATCTTTTAAGTACTTAAAGAAAAACTATCAACACAATGAAAATATCCTTCGAAAATAAAAGAGAAATAAAGTTTTTTTCAGACATAAAAATGATGAAAGATTCAGCAGCAGCAGGTCTTCCCTATGAGAAATGTTAAAGGAAATCCTTCAAGCAGAAGGAAAATGATACCAAATGGAAATATGAATCTATAATGAGAATGAAGAGCACAAGGAACCATAGCCTCGAGGTTAACTATGAAACTATTTTCTGATTACTTAACTCTCCTTAAAAGTTCATTGATTGTTTAAAACAAAAATAATAAAAATGCATGACAACAGCAGAAAGGCCTGCAAGGGAGAAGGAGATCTAGAAGTGGACAGTTATAAAATTTGTGTCTCATATATATGACAAATAAAAATGTAGTCATCTTTGACTATATGACTATTCTTTTTGCATATATATATATTTCAATTTTTTAAATATTTTATTTTGGAAAGTTTGTACTGCTTTTGCCTAAAGGTTCACTAATCTTTTTCTTGTGCTATGTCTACTATGCCGTTAATCCACTCAGTTTATTTTTAACCTCAGACAATTTACTTCAAGGTAAACTGATAAAAATTATAATACATAGCTTAAAGGAATCACTAAAATAACACAACAAAGAGATCTTCAGCAAATAATACTCAGTTAAACCAAAAGAAGCCAAGAAAAGAAGAAAAAGAAGAATGAAAAAAGGAAAAATAGTCAGGCACAGTGGCTCACACCTGTAATCTCAGCACTTTGGGAGGCCGAGGCGGGCAGATTGCCTGAGCTCAGGAGTTCGACACCAGCCTGGGCAACATGGTGAAAACCTGTCTCTACTAAAATACAAAAAAAAAAAAAAAACAAAACAAAAATTAGCCAGGCATGGCGGCATGCACCTGTAGTCCCAGCTACTCGGGAGACTGAGGCAGAAGAATTGCTTGAACCCGGGAGGCAGAAGTTGCAGTGAGTCAAGATCTTGCCACTGCACTCCAGCCTGGCGACACAGTGAGACTCCGTCTCCAAAAAATTTTTTTAAAAAAGGAAAAATATAAAGCAAATAAAAATAATATTTAAACACAACCACATCAATAATCACACCAAAGTATAAATGGTCGAAACCTCTCAATTAAAAAGAAAAGGTGGCCAGGCATGGTGGCTCAAGCCAGTAATCGCAGCACTTTAGGAGGCTGAGGTGGGCGGATCACCTGAGGTCAGGAGTTCAAGATCAGCCTGGCCAACATGGTGAAACCCCATCTCTACTAAAAATACAAAAATTAGCCGGGTGTGGTGGCAGGCACCTGTAAATCTCAGCTACTCAGGAGGCTGAGGAAAGAGAATTGCTTGAACCTGGGAGGCAGAGGTTGCAGTGAGCTGAGATCGTGCCATTGCACTCCAGCCTGGGCAACAAGAGTGAAACTCCATTTCAAAAAAAAAAAGGCAAAGGTTATCAGACCAGATTAAAAAGCAAGACAGAACAGTATGCTGGACATAAATAGCTTAAAATTAAAGGATAAAAAATACCATGCCATGCTAAAACAAATCAAATGAAAGTTGTAGTGGCTATATTAATCCAGGAAAGATTTTATTACAGAGCAAAAAGATTTCTGTAGATTAAGCAAATCATTTTATAATAATCAATATGATAAATGAAGAAGAAATAACAATCTTCAAATTTTACATACTAACAAGAGCTTCAAAACAAATATAGCAAAAACTCAGAGAAGAGCCAGGAAAAATAGACAAAAAACACAATTACAGTAAAACATTTCAAAACCCCTCTTTCAGCGGGGCATGGTGGTATGTGCCTGATGTGCCTGCAGTTCTGGCTATTCAGGAGACTGAGGCAGGAAGACAGTGTTAGCTCAGAGGTTTGAGGCCAGCCTGGGCAACATAGCAAGACCATGTCTCTAAAAATATAAATAAATAACTTTTTCTAAAAAACCCTCTGTCAATAATCTATGGAACAGGTCGATACTAAATAAGTGAGTATATAAAAGACAACTTATTTGACATTTATAAAACATTTCACCCATTAATAGCAGAATACACATTCTTTTCAAGTACACATAGAACATTTACCAGTATAGATACTATTTAGTGTACGCAAAAAGTGTCAATAAATTTAAAAGGATCCAAATCATAGAAATACGTTCTTTGACTACAACCAAATTAAATTACAAATCTATAATGGAAAGATATCTGGAAAATCCTGGAATATTTTGAAACAAAGTAGCATACTTCTAATTACCCAATGGGTTAAAAGAGAAATAAAAATGAAACCAGAAAGTATGAAAGTATTAAAACTGTACCACAACAAAATTTGTAGGACATAGCTAAAGCAGTGGTTGGAGGGAAATTTGTAACACTAAACACCTATAATGTCCAAGCAATGACTTCAGCTTTGATCTTACAAGAGAAAAATAGCAAACTAAATCCAAAATAAGCAGAAAAAATAGGAAATAACAAGGGCCAGAACCAAAAACAATGAAGCAGAAAACAGAAAAAAAAAAGAATAAATCAATGAAACCAAATGCTTGTTTTTAGAAAAGATCAATACAATTAATAAACCTTTATCCAGATGGATCAGGAAAAAGAGAAGTCACAAATTAGTAATATCAGCAATGAGAGAGGTGACATCACTACAAATTTTACTGATATTCAATGAAAAATATTGGAATATGACAAATAACTTTATGCCAACAAGCTCACCAACTTAGTGTAAAAGATAAATTCCTTGTAAAACACAATCTACCAAAGCTCACTCGAGAAGAAATAGATAACCTGAATAGCCCTTTATCTATTAAAGAAATTGAACTTGTAATTTAAAACTTTTCTACCAAGAAAACTCCAGGTCCAGATGGCTTCGTCAGAGAATTACTACAAACATTTAAGAACAAAATAATTTCTTATTATTTTTCTTCTTTAAAAAAAGTTCTTCAAAAGCTCTTTCAGAAAATTGAACAGGAGAGAACCCTCACTAACTCATTCTATGTAAGCAGCATTACCAAAATACCAAAACAAGACACACATAACATGAAAAGGAAGCCATCAGCCAATGCCCCCTATATACATAGACACAAGTATTAATTAACAAAATTTTAGCAAATCAATCTAACTCTACATAAAAAATATAATGCATCATAACCAAATGGAGTTCATCCTGGGACTACCGAGATGATTTAACATCTGAAAAATAATCAATGGAATTCATCATATTAACAGAGGAAAAAATAAAAATCACATGATCATCACAATATGTGGGAAAAAAGTACTTGACAAAATCCAGTATCCATTCCTGTAAAAAAAATCCTTAGCAAATTAGAAATAGAAGGGTACTACCTCAACCTGTAAAGGGAATCTAGGAAAAACAGTACTATCATATTTAATGACTAAAGACTAAATTTTTTTTCTTAGGGTCAAAGAGAAGACCTGGATGATTGCTCTCACCACTTCTGTTCAACATTGTACTAGAACTTCTAACCAATGCAATCAGGCAAGAAAAAGAAAAAGTATCCAGATTGGAAAGAAATAAATAAACTATCTATATGTAGATATCATAAAAAATTTATATTTAGAAAATCTTATAGAATACATTAAAAGCAACTAAAATTAATATGTGAATTTAGCAAAGTTATGATACCTGAGTAATATAGAAAGAGCAGTAATTGTATTTCTATGTATTAGCAGTGAGCAATCAAAACTTTAAAAACAAAGCCATTTACAACAGCATGAAATATTCTACAAAAGATGTACAAGATCTGTACAGTGAACACTGCAAACATTGCTGAGAAATTAAAGAACATCTAAATTAAGGAAGAGATATAACTTGTTCAAAGATTGGAAGATTTAGTATTTGAAGAAGTTATGTAAATTAGTATAGCCACTATGAAAAAGTGTGTAGAAGTTCCTCAAAAAACAAAAAATAGGCTAGGCATGGTGGCTAAAGCCTGTAATTCTAGCACATTGGGAGGCCAAGGTGGGCAGATCACTTGAGGTCAGGAGTTCAAAACCAGCCTGGCCAACATGGTGAAACACTGTCTCTATTAAAAATACAAAAAGTAGCCAGACGTGGTGGCAGGCACCTGTAATCCCAGCTACTCAGAAGGCTGAAACAGGAGAATTAATTGAAACCAGGAGGCAGAGGTTGCAGTGAGCTGAGATCTCGCCACTGCACTTCAGCCTGGGTGACAGAGTGAGATTCCGTCTTAAAAAAAAAAAAAAAAAAACTATCATATGATCTATGATCCAGCAATTCCACTACTGCACATATATAAAAGGAAATCAATATAGCAAAGAGATATTTGCACTCTCATGTCTATTGTAGCACAATAGCCAAATATGGAAATCAATCTAAATGCTCATCAATGGATGGATAAATGGATAAGGAAAATGTGGTATACCTACACAATGGAATATTACTCAGCCATTAAAAAGAACGAAAGCTGGTCATTTGAAGCAACATGGATGGAACTGGACGTCATTATGTTAAATGAAATAAGCCAAGTACAGAAAGACAAATATCTCATGTTTTCACTCATTTGCAGGAACTAAAACTATGAATCTCATTAAGATAAAAGGTAGATTGACAGTTACCAGGGGCTAGAAAGGGTAGAGGATGAAGAGAGGTTGATTAATGGGTACAAATTTACAGTTAGAGGAATTAAGATCCAGTGTTTGATAGATCAGTAAGGTGACCAGTGGCCAATTTATAATAATTTATCATACATTTCAATATAGCTAAGAAGAGAATAATTTGAATGTTTCTGGAATAAAGAAAAGACAAATATTTAAGGTTATGGATATCTCAATTACACTGATTTGATCTTTACAAATTATATCTATATATTAAATTATCTTAGGTACCGCCAAAATGTGTACATTATATAGCCAATTTTAAAAGTCACATTAAAAAAAAAGATGTCAATTCTCCCCAAGTTGATCAATATATTCAAGATTCAAATGAAATCTCAACCAAAATCCTAGCAGGCTTTCTTCATATAAATTGATGAGCTTTCTAAAGCTCCTATGAAAATGCAAAGAACCTGAAATAGCCAAAACTACTGTGAAAAAGAAGAAAGTCAGCACGCTTATACTATATGCCTCAAGACTTGTTATAAAATTATAGTAAGAAAGCGATGTGGTACTGCCATGAAATAGACTCAGATTAGAACAGAATAGAGCCCAAAAATACACTAACACATGTGTTGTTAATTAATTTTCAACAAAGGTGCAAAGGTGGCTAACTGTGGAAAAGATCACCTTTTCAATAAATAGTACCAGAACAACTAGAAATTCACATGCAAAAAAATTTTAAAGGCCTTTCATCCATACTTCATATCACACACCATATACAAAAATCAACTCAAAATGGATCATGGACCTAAATGTAAAATCTAAAACCATTTAAAACTTCTAGAAGAACACAC
The DNA here is from genome assembly GCF_009764315.1 of Trachypithecus francoisi. Lineage (NCBI taxonomy): Eukaryota > Metazoa > Chordata > Mammalia > Primates > Cercopithecidae > Trachypithecus > Trachypithecus francoisi. The sequence continues at coordinate 41,628,984 of NW_022681464.1, read as the reverse complement.
AAAAGAAAATAAAAATCTTTGTGACCTTGGCTTAGGCATAGTTCAAAGATAGGACACAGAAAGCACAATCCATGACTTAACAATTCTTCTGCTCTTCAAAAGACATTGACAAAAGAATGAAAAGCCACATACTTCAAGAAAATATTGGCAAATCGTATATCTGATAAAGTACTTACATCCAGAATACATAAAGAACTTTCAAAATTCAGTAATAATCAAACCACTGTGTTTTTTAAAATTAATTTAAATTCTGGGATGCATGTGCAGAACACGCAGGTTTGTTACATAGGTATACATGTGCCATGGTGGTTTGCAGCACCCATCAACCCCTCATCTACATTAGATATTTCTCCTAATGCTATCCCTCCCCTAGACCCCCATCCCCTGACAGGTCCCAGTGTGTGATGTTCCCCTCCGTGTGTCCCTGTGTTCTCATTGTTCAACTCCCATTTATGAGTGAGAATATGTGGTGCTTGGTTTTCTTTTCTTGTGTTAGTTTGCTGAGAATGATGGTTTCTAGCTTCATCCATGTCCCTGCAAAGAACATGAACTCATCCTTTTTTATGGCTGCATAGTATTCCATGGTATATATGTGCCACATTTTCTTCATCTAGTCTATCACTGATGGGCATTCGGGCTGGTTCCAAGTCTTTGCTTTTGTCAACAGTGCTGCAATAAATATATGTGTACGTGTATCTTTATAGTAGAATGACTTATAATCCTTTGGGAATATACCCAGTAATGGGATTGCTGGATCAAATGGTATTTCTTGTTCTAGATCCTTGAGGAATTGCCACACTGTCTTCCACAATAGTTGAACTAATTGACACTCCCACCAACAGTGTAAAAGTGTTCCTATTCCTCCACATCCTCTCCAACATCTGTTGTTGCCTGACTTTTTAATGATCACCATTCTAACTGGCATGAGATGGTATCTCATTGTGGTTTTGGTTTGCATTTCTCTAATGACCAGTGATGATGAGCTTTTTTTCTTATGTTTGTTGGCTGCACAAATGTCTTCTTTTGAGAAGTGTCTGTTCATACCCTTTAGTCATTTTTTGATGGGTTTTTTTCGTTTCTTGTAAATTTCCTTAAGTTCCTCGTAGATTCTGGATATTAGCCCTTTGTCAGATGGATAGATTGCAAAATTTTTCTCCCATTCTGTAGGTTGCCTGTTCACTCTGATGGTAGTTTCTTTTGCTGTGCAGAAGCTCTTTAGTTTAATTAGATCCCATTTGTCAATTCTGGCTTTTGTTGCCATTGCTTTTGGTGTTTTAATCATGAAATCTTTGCCCATGCCTATGTCCTGAATGACATTGCCTAGGTTTTCTTCCAGGGTTTTTATGGTTTAGGTTTTATGTTTAAGTCTTTAATCCATCTTGAGTTAATGTCTGTATAAGGTGTAAGGAAGGGGTCCAGGTTCAGTTTTCTGCATATGGCTAGCCAGTTTTCCCAACACCATTTATTAAATAGGGAATCCTTTCCTCATTGCTTGTTTTTGCCAGGTTTGTCAAAGATCAGATGGTTGTAGATGTGTGGTGTTATTTCTGAGGCCTCTGTTCTGTTCCATTTGTCTATATATCTGTTTTGGTAACAGTACCATGCTGTTTTGGTTACTGTAGCCTTGTAGTATAGTTTGAAGTCAGACTTTAGCATGATGCCTCCAGCTATGTTCTTTTAGCTTAGGATTTTCTTGGCTATATGGGCTCTGTTTTGGTTCCATACGAAATTTAAAGTAGTTTTTTTCTAATTCTGTGAAGAAAGTCCATGGCAGCTTGATGAAGATAGTGCTGAATCTACAAATTACTTTGGGCAGTATGGCCATTTTCACAATACTGATTCTTCCTATCCATGAGCATGGAATGCTTTTCCATTTATTTGTATCTGCTCTTATTTCCTTGAGCAGAAACCACTGTATTTTTTAATGAGCTAAAGATTTGAACAGACAAGTCAGGAACTGAAGTCAGTAGTACTTTCTCTAGGATATCATCCCTGATCCTCCCAGATGAAAAGGATCTGCCAACACATACCACTTATCATCTTGTAGTTCACTGGCTGAAAGACATGACTTATCTCAATTATCTAATTTTAAACTACTTGGAATTAGAAATGACGTTAGATTAATTCTGACATCCCTCAGTCTGTCACAGGGTCTAGCATGATGCATGTTTCACATGAGTAAATATTAAATGCATAAACACAAAAGAATTGTAAGTATATATGGAAATGCTTTTTATTTTTTATTTCAATCACTTTGGTAGTACGAGTGGTTTTTGGTTACATGGTTGAATTCTATAATGGTGAATTCTGAGATTTTAGTGCACTAGTCAACTGAGCAGTGTGCACTGTACCCAAAACCTCACCCTCCCTCCAAGTCCCCAAAGTCCATTATATCACACTGTATGTCTTTGCGTCCTCGTTGCTTAGATCTCAGTGAGAACGTATCATATTTGGTTTTCCATTCCTGAGTTACTTTGCTTAGAATAATGAGCTTTTTAAAGTCAATGCTGTATTGAAGAAACATATTTCAGAAAGTTATTGTATAGGCTTAATAATTTACAGGCTGGGCACGGTGGCTCACACCTATAATTCCAGTACTTTGGAAGGCCGAGGTGGGTGGATCACCTGAGGTCAGGAGTTCGAGACCAGCCTGGCCAACATGGGAACACCCTGTCTCTACTAAAAATACAAACATTAGCCAGGCATGGTGGCAGGCGCTTGTAATCCCAGCTACTCGGGAGGCTGAGGCAGGAAAATCGCTTGAACCCAGGAGGCGGAGGTTGCAGTGAGACGAGATTGCGTCATTGCACTCCAGCCTGGGCGACAGAGTGAGACTCTGACTCAAAAAAAAAAAAAAAAAAAATTGTATTCCTAAATACATCATCTAAAGTTAATCACTGTTCTCTAGTTTCCCTTCTCATAGGCCTCCAAATTGTAGAAACCTGTTCCAAGCAGTGCCAGTTCTAAAAAGATAACAAAGCTCTGCTATTATAGAAGACAAAAGGAAACAGAAGACTGGGAAGACGGAGGTGGGGGAGAAATATCATACACAGTTTCAGGAAGATCCAGAGTCCTTAACTTGTAAGTATGGTCCAAGAGACAACTGCCAGGACCATTTTAGCCTCAGACAATGTTCTGAAGCAAACACAGATGCTCGGGCTACGTGGCCTCCAGAAGGCGGAAATCCTTGAGTTGGCAGCCACCTTGTCTTTTCCAGTCTGCAAGTGACAGAGAAAAAACTCCAAAAGCAACAAAGTGATCCAGTTTTTTTCCATTTCTGAAGTCTTGCTTCAGGTGGGGAGTTACTGGTTAAAAACAACAACAACAACAACAAAACGCACCTCTTCCCAAATCAAGGCAGATTTTATAAGTGGATACACCTGACTCCAGAAAGTTAACCTTATAGAACACCCGGATGACAAGACCAGGTAGGAAACAAATAGGGCCCCAAAGTCTATTTACTTTCAATAAATATTTATTGGTCACATACATACAAATTTCTCCCTCTGGTGAATTCTGAAGTTTGCCTAAATTAACCTAATTTAATTGTCATCCCCAGTTCACAGACCCCTCCACCTACCAGACACCTGGCTAATGTGTTTCTAATTTTCCATTTGTTATTTCTTAATTTAAGAATCATTTTAAAATTTACAATTATTTTTGAATAAAATATAAAACCACAAAAGTGTGTGTGTGTATGTGTGTGTACACACAAAAAGGAGAAAGAAAAACAAGTAGGTCATTGTAGACTAATAGGGAACCTTGATCCTTTAAATCACCAAAGATTTTATGGGAATTTGCTAAATAGGTTCACTTGCCAATCTCATTATGTATAAGACCCATAGGATGTTGTAATAATGTATTTTTGGAAAATAACAACAAAGCTGAACTTACAATTCAGAGAAGAAAGAAAAGACAGCGAGATTAACTTCAGAATGACTGAAGTTTATTGGTTATCCGATCTCGTAGCCTGCATGACAATCTACCTTTTCTGAAGAAAATGACCTATACAACAAATACAAAATATTGTATTCAATAAAATGGCTATTGTTGCAGAACGAAGAATATCTTGGCATTTTTGAAGGCAGGGGCCAGGAAGCTTTTAGAAATGGAGAAGTTGATGTGTGGGAAGGAGGGGGAGGCCAGCAGGGGTGCTGGGGGGAGGCAGGTGAGGGAAGCTGAAGATTTGTAATGTAGAAATGCACGTTGAGAAGCTCAAGTGGTCTCAATATGCTCTGAAAAAAATGTATGTATGTATACATGTGTATATATTTTTATAAATAGATGAATGCGTGTGTGCATGCACTCTGCTATCACTTATTGACAACTTCTTTTCAGCAAGTGCTCACCCATACAAAATCATGCTGGTTGTCTACTGCTAAGGCCTGTTTCTCTTGGTAGGTACCTGGGCCTTCTTAAGAGTTATTACATATTTGGAATATCACCCATGCATGTTGCTATACATTTTGTTGGCACATTCATTCATCCATTGGCCAGACTTTGCTGAAATGCAGGAGAAGCCCATAGGCTTTAGACATGATGGTCTGGCTTTTGTCATATGCTGTAGTTTGAATTTAGGCTCCAATGCTATATATGAAATGCAAGGATCTACCTGTTACCTGGCTGCATGTTTTAAAACTTCCCTTGGAATGTCCCAGGCCATATCCTGATTAACACAGGCACTTAGGGAAGCCCAGCCTCTAAGTATCTGGTGACTCTTTCTGTGCATGGGACTTGACCATTCACGTAGGGGCTACACCCAGCTTGCCCAGTGAGAATGTCAAGCGTGACCTAGAGCAGGGATCAGTGAACTACAACCCACAGACAAATCTGGAGTGCTGCTGGCTTTCTAAAAACACAGCCACAGTGACATAGAGCTCCTCTCACTTGCTCATGGATAGTCCGGGGCTGCATGCCAGCTGCCCGTGTGGAGTTAGTAGTTACAACAGAGGTCACATGGCCTGCAAAACAGAAACTAGTTACAACTGGTCTTTTACAGAAAAAGTTTGCCAATCCCTGGTCTAGAGCAAAAGAATGTGTGTAGGGCCCAGGCTGCAGCTGTGTGCTTTCCTGGGACACATAGAGTGATCCTCTCCTTTCCCCAGCCTAGGGGAATACACTGTTCCCCTAGGAAGAGTGACCCTCCCATCTTGTCACCATCAACACAGGCTGTGCCCTGCTGGAGACCTCTTCCTTCCGGCAGGGACCCCTCCAGTTCTCTTCTTGCTGGATCTCAGAAAGAATAGGAGAATCAATGAAAACACGTTGCTTTTCATACTCTGATTCTGAATCTTTGTGTAAAGATCCACTCCCTAAGAGAGAAAGTGCTCTAAGATCCACTCCTGAATTTAGAAAATTAGTCTTAATAAAATGAATACTCAGGAAAATAGTCTAATGATAATCTGTGAAAATAAAACTTCAGTGCTTCAGTTGATTTCTCCAGAAACTCTGTTTAAATCTGTTTAACTTTTCTTCATGCATCTAAGAAAAATTGCAATTGAAAAATTAGGCCAGGCATGGTGGCTCATACCTGTCATCTCAGCACTTTGGGAGGCCCAGACAGGTGGATCACTTGAGCCCAGGAGTTCGAGACCAGCCTGGGCAACACAGTGAAACTCTGCCTCTATACAAAATTTAAAAATTAGCCAGGAGTGGTGGCATGCACCTGTCATCCCAGCTGTTTTGGAGGTTGAGGTGGGAGGATTGCTTGAGCCCAGGAAGTCGAGGCTGCAGTGAGCTATTATCTGTGTCACTGCACTGCAGCCTGGGCAACAGAGCAAGACCCTGTACCAAACATAAAAAAAATTAAATTGACCATGTGGTTTTAGAATTCAGAATCTCAAGTTCTATTGAACAAACAAAAGGCAAGAGCAGAAATACATGGTTTAGACCCTAAAAGCCAATCTAAAAGAATTTATAAGAAAAAATGAAGACCACAGGGAATTTTTAAAATCACAGGTCAAGGGAGACAAGGCAGTGTCCTGTGAGGGACAGAGCAGTAATGCACATCGTCACCTGCCAGCGGAGGCCCAAGTTCCTCCTGGTGAGGATGGGCAGTTCAAGGCTCCTCTGCAATTCAGAGGACTGTCTCCCCATTTTCCTGTTACCTGCTCAAGAAGCATGAGCCCATTTGTAGAATGGACAATATCTTTAGTGTTTTTGAAGTCAGGCAAAAACATAAATGAAAGCCACTACAGTTCACTCATTGCATTATGAAGGAAAAAAAAAGAATATGAACTAGAACAAAATTTGGTAGTCTGTTATGAAACTTAATTTGTGGGGAGGATCAGAAGAGGTTGGGAAAGAAGTATTTACCATGTCTAGTGAGGTATGTGGTAGAAAACAGAACAAATGTGGCAGCTATTTTAAGCACAATCAATTTTCTGTGTGTCTATTTTGCAACACCTTAAGTCTAGAACTGCACATCATACGCTTTTTCTTTCTTTCTTTTTTTTTTTTTTTTTGAGACGGAATCTTGCTCTGTCGCCCAGGCTGGAGTGCAGTGGCGCCATCTCGGCTCACTGTAAGCTCCGCCTCCCGGGTTCAGGGTATTCTCCTGCCTCAGCCTCCCCGGTAGCTGGGACTACAGGCGCCCGCCACCAAGCCCAGCTAATTTTTTTTTTTTGTATTTTTAGTAGAGACGGGGTTTCACCGTGTTAGCCAGGATGGTCTTGATCTCCTGACCTCGAGATCCACCCGTCTCGGCCTCTCAAAGTGCTGGAGTTACAGGCTTGAGCCACCGTGCCCGGCCAAGCACTCATTTTATTAACATATAGAATTTACAAAGTATAGCCTCTCTCTCCTCTTCATCTCCATTGCATGAATGATCTAACAGAGCCTTTAGCAAGCAATCTCGGCCAGTCCTATACTGATAAATGAGTCTGAGTAGAATATTTTCCAATTACATTGTAAATCATCTAGTATCCTTTTTGACTACCCTTAGCCTTCATGGGTCCCTCTGAATGAATGACAAATCTAAATCAAGTCCTCAGCATATTAGAAGCCAATATACATCTATTACTGATGAACACAGAGAGTAACCAACAATCTTTTAAATGTCACTGCCAAGAAACACTTTATAATTCGCACTATGACTTTACATATGTATGAAGGTGGAGGAAAAAGGGTGAATAGGGAAAGACATTTAAATAGTTTCCTGAAAATCATCTGTAATTCTTTAGTTCTCTTCCAATTATAGCATAACCTTAGAGCCCTCAATTTAACTCTCTTCTTCCACCCTATCTCTGTCCACCTCAAAGCTGTCCATTCCGTTTGGTTGTAAGAAGACAGAATGCAGAAGAAGAAAAAATAAACATGAAACAAAATAGAGGTATATATAAGAAGAGCATCCGTGGCCTAAATCCTTAAAACAACAGGTCAGATAATTATTAGAGGAGCAATATTCCTCATCTGTCCTTATTTTGAGCATAAAAAGACCTTATCTATTGTTATATACCAAGGCCTTCTGCAGTCAATTACGGCCCATTGCAATGATGGACCTTACACTTTTACAGCATTTTAGGGTTCCATATTTATTGTGTCTCGTAAGTGTGTTAATTATGAAGAAACAGAAGCTGTAGATGTCAAATCACTTGCCCCAGTCATGACTTAAAGTAAAATAGTCTTTTGGGAAGAAATGCGGAAAACTTTTGGACCTAATATAATCAGTATAAAAGCCACAACAAATCATGCAGAATAAGACGTTGTTTCTTTCAAGGTTTTCATTATGTCTTGCTTACTGTTTGAAATACAGTTTGAACGAGGTAAATGTGAGCATCAGACTGGAAGTAGCTTTAGGGAACGGATGTCATTTGTAAGTGGGGTGGAAAGTGGCTGGATGAGAGCCAGTGCTAAGGGGAACAGCAACATTCGTATGTCTAATGAGTTAACCTAAGAACCTATAGTTCTGAGGAAAAAAGGGATTGGAGCAATTTATGTAGACACAGTGGAACAACTCCATTAGCCGACAGGAGGGAGAACTACAGAGTCCCACCAAGGTCACGATTACCGTGCCATTATGTTATTTTCCCTGATTTCTTGCTTAGCCAGAACTCTAAAATGAAGGAGGGGCACTTGCTGCTGTGAACCCTTGCTTCCCCTTGCACTGTATCAGTCCATAGGGAGTGTTCTGGAATGCTGTGGGAGTGCTTTCTGATTGCTGCAAGGGCTTGCATTTAATTGGCTGGGCCAGGAATGCTAGGAGTCCTAAAATGCATGGACAGTCCTGCATAAGAAAGAAGTGTCCTATGTCATGTAGGACTTTCAAATCCCTGATGGACACTCACCACAGGAGAAAACCCTGCTTATAACTATCAGAGCTGAATGCAGTTGTAGATAGAGCTATCCAATGTATTTTTTTGCTCAGTTTTAGTAAACATTTATTGAAAAAAATTTATTGAACATAACTGATGAACAATATACTGCACATGTATTAAATGTACAACCTGATGAGTTTTGTGTTTTTTTTGAGACGGAAGTCTCGCTCTTTAGCTCAGGCCGGACTGCAGTGGCGCTATCTTGGCTCACTGCAAGCTCCGCCGCCCGGGTTCACGCCATTCTCCTGCCTCAGCCTCCCAAGTAGCTGGGACTACAGGTGCCCACCACAGCGCCCGGCTAATTTTTTACATTTTTAGTAGAGACGGGGTTTCATCTGTTAGCCAGGATGGTCTCGATCTCCTGACCTCGTGATCCGCCCACCTTGGCCTCCCAAGGTGCTGGTATTACAGGTGTGAGCTACTGTGCCCGGCCAACCTGATGAGTTTTGACGTTTGTATGCAGACATGAAACCATCATGACAGTTGAGGACACATACACCTCTATCAGTTACAAAAGTCTTCTCACATGCATTTGTAATTCCATCCCTTCCTCTACATCCATCTCCAGGTAACCATGATTTGTTTTCTGAATCTACAAATTTATTTGCTCTTTAGGCCAGGCACAGTGGTTCACATCTGTAATCCCAGCACTTTGGGAAGCCGAGGCAGGCAGATCACCTGAGGTCAGGAGTTCGAGACCAGCCTGGCCAACATGGTGCAACCTTGTCTGTAGTAAAAATACAAAAATTAGCTGGGTATGGTGGCAGGTGCCTGTAATCTCAGCTACTCGGGAGGCTGAGGCAGGAGAATTCAGCCTGGGTGACAGAGTGAGACTCTGTCTCAAAATAAATAAATAAATAAATAAATAACAAAAGAAAAAAACCTGCACTTTATAGAGTTCTAAATAAGTGGAATCATACAATAAGTACTCACAAAATGTGTTTTTATACATAGGACTTTATAGCAATACAACCATAGTGTAATCTGAGGGAAAACTATACATTGTTTTGTTCAAATACTCACCATTCTGGAAATTCAAGTCATCTGCAGCACCACAAGCAATACAGCTCAATAGACCCCTCTCCATTTGTAGCATGCATGGTAATTCTGCACATCAGACCAACCAAGTGACTCCTTCAATGTGTTCAGTCAGTTTTAGTCACGTCCCAATGTTTACATATTTAAATACTTATAATACAAAATATACTTTCCTTTTACTTTTTCCTTTACGTGATGGTTAATTCTGAGTGCCACTTTAATTGGATTGGAGGATACAAATGTTGATCCTGGGTGTGTCTGTGAGGTGTTGTCAAAAGAGATGAATATCTGAGTCAGTGGCTGGGGGAGGCAGATCCACCTTTAATCTGGTGGGCACCATCTAATCAGCTGCCAGTGAATATAAAGCAGGCAGAGGAATATGGAAAGGAGAGACTGGCCTTGCCTCCCCGTCTGCGTCTTTCTCCTGTGCTGGATTTTTCCTGCCCTCGAACATCGGACTCTAAGTTCTTCAGTGTTGAGACTCAGCCTGGCTCTCCTTGCTCTTCAAGCTTGCAGACAGCCTATTGTGGGACCTTGTAACAGTGTAAGCTAATACTTTATAAACTCCCCGCTATATCTATATATCTATATACATATATTTATATCTATATCTATACCTCCTATTAGTTCTGTCCCTCTAGAGAACCCTGACTAATACACTTCATATTATAGTTGGGGCATTATATTAATTTCTAAAATTTTGTGCACAAGTATCTATAAACTTCATTATGAGATAACAAAAGGGGACAATGTGTCTGACAGTACTAAGTAATGGATCTACAGACCATTCATTCTTTCCTTCTTTCTTTTCTGGAAAATCTCACACTCCAGGCTTCCGTGACAACGCTATCTCCCGGTTTCCCTGATCACTCTTTCTTAGTCTGTTTCCCTGGCTCCTCTTGTACCCAACCCTGGGAGGTGGCAGTGTTCCTCTGTTTCACCCTCTACCCCTCTGTTCTTATCAACTTCTCTCTCCCACGAATTTCTATGACATTTACTAACAATTATTTGCCAAACTGCTCTCAAATCTAGGTAGGTGGACTCCCCACCCCTCTTGTTGATTCCATTGCACATTTTCACTCGTACACTCTGTTCTGCTTGGATTTTCTCCCAGTGCAGTATATCAAAGGCAGCATGTCCCAAACAGAACTCCTTCTCTTTTCTGCAAAATCTGCTCTCCCTGTATCTTCTGTGTTTCTTGGTTGGTGATGATACCATTTACTGAGTCTGACAAATTAGAAAACTGGAATATTTTTGACTAATTCATCATTTTTTATTCTCCTAGGGCAAGCATTCGCCAAATCCAACAAAACTATCTTATATCCGGAATACGTCTAAACTCTAAAGCACAAGTTTTGTACTTTTACTAAAAATCAATATAGCAACATTAAAGTCTTAATGTTAAGTATGTTTTAAATCATTAAGTGTACTTAAGGTATCTAGCCTATGAAAGTAATAATTTTAGGCAACTTTATGCCCAAAAATGTTACATACAAAGTTATTTATGAAAACTTGGAAACAACCATTAAAGAAACAATTTGAGGCAGGGTGCAGTGGCCCATGCCTGTAATCCCAGCACTTTGGGAGGCAGAGGCAGGCGGACTGCCTGAGGTCAGGAGTTCGAGATCAACCTGACGAACATGGTGAAACCCCGTCTCTCTTTGTATTTTGTAGAAGTACAAAAAATTAGCCAGGGTTAGTGGTGTGCACCTGCAGTCCCAGCTACCAGGGAGGCTGAGGCATGAGAATCGCTTTAACCCGGGAGGAAAAGCTTGCAGTGAGCCAAGATCGTGCCACTGCACTTCAGCCTCGGTGACAGAGTGAGACTCTGACTCAAAAAACAACAACAAAAAAAATTGATATTTTAATTTTGCATCTATACAAAAGTAATTTTGAAGCCATCAAAAGTATACTAATAGAGTGTCTTTATTATAAGAAGCAATGCTTTTCATAGTGTTAAATTAAACATTGGGATGTAAAATTTTCCTACGTATGTAAAAGACGCAGGGGAAAATGACTGGAAAGAACTGTTAGTGGTGGTGATCTCTGGTGAAAGGAATACAGATTAGTTGTATCTTCCTTTTTTTTGAGATGGAGTCTTGCTCTGTTGCCCAGGCTGGAGTGTAGTGGCACGATCTCGGCTCATTGCAACCTCCACCTCCTGTGTTCAAGCAATTCTTCTGCCTCAGCCTCCCGAGTAGCTGGGATTACAGGTGTGTGCCACCATGCCTGGCTAATTATTTTTTTTTTTTAGTAGAGACCGGGATTCGCTGTGTTGGCCAGGCTGGTCTCGAACTCCTGACCACCGCACCTGGCCTGTCTTTTCAAAGTGTAGATCTGTCATGGAGGTAGCCTTCGGCTGGCTCCCTACCATGCCAAGGCTGAGGTGCCAACTCTATGCATGTCATAAAAAGGTCTCACACCCTCTCTCCCAAGTCTTGTTTCTTCAGCCTCATCCCCTGCAAATTCATCACCAACACACAGACCTTGCTACCTTCACTGGTACAAGTCATGAACTATGGCATTTTTACAAGGTTGATACCTTTGACAAAAATGTCTTTTTCTCCTGCATTGTCAGGCCAAGTGATACATTTATCCTTTAAGACTCAATTCAAATGTCATTACTCCTTTGGAGCCTTTGCTGGTAGAGTTGGGAGCCACTCACACTGTCTTCAAAAACACTATTGTGGATACGCTGTTTCACACTTATCTCTTGATATAAGACAGAGGTGGCCACAGGAATTCTTATTCCTGGGCAAATACTGTATCTTGGTCATCTTTGTATCACTTGTCTCTGATACAGTCTGGCACACCATCCTGGCATTGCTATAAAGAAATGCCTGGCCGGGCGTGGTGGCTCAAGCCTGTAATCCCAGCACTTTGGGAGGCCGAGACGGGCGGATCACGAGGTCAGGAGATCGAGACCATCCTGGCTAACACGGTGAAACCCCATCTCTACTAAAAATACAAAAACTAGCCGGGCGAAGTGGCGGGCGCCTGTAGTCCCAGCTACTCGGGAGGCTGAGGCAGGAGAATGGCGTAAACCCGGGAGGCGGAGCTTGCAGTGAGCTGAGATCTGGCCACTGCACTCCAGTCCGGGCGACAGAGCGAGACTCCGCCTCAAAAAAAAAAAAAAAAAAAGAAAAAAAAAAGAAATGCCTGAGGCCCGGTAATTTATTACATAAACAAAAGATGCTTAATTGCTCACAGTTGCACAGGCTGTACAGGAAGCATGATGCTGGCATCTGCTTGGCTTCTGGGGAGGCCTCAGGAAACTTACAATCATGGCAAAAGGCAAAGGGGGAGCTAGCACGTCACCTGGCCGGAGCAGGAGGAAGGGGCTGAGGGAGGTGCTACACACTTTGGAACAACCAGATCTCACGAGAACTCATACCACTATACAGTAACAAGGGTGGGTGGTGCTAAACTGTTCATGAGAACTCCACCTCCACAATCCAATCACCTCCCACCAGGCCCCACCACCGGCACTGCAGATTACAATTCAGCATGAGATTTGGGCAGGGATACAGATCCAGACCTTATCAACTACGGACATGCAGATGCCTCAAGGCCAGGAGAAACTGAAGCCAACCTGTATTTTCTGACAAGACAAAAGGCAGAATGAACCAGAATACATGGAACAAAGCAGAACTACTCAAATTAGTTAAAGAGGAAATTACAGTTGGAGTAATCCAACTGTCAGTCCAACTGTGATGGATAGCAGTTAGATTATTTAAGAAGTTGGAATTAAACTTTTACATTAAGAAATCTCTTGTACCTGTATATTTAAAATACAGTTGTCTTTGAGAGTTGCGTCTAACACTTTTAATAGACAATGATAACACTGGTTAAAACTGTGTTTTTGGAAAGTGAAACAGAAAACACCTATGGGGACACCTATGGAAAGCCAACCCACCAGATTAAAATTCAAAGTGCCATTGCTTTGCCTGCACATCACAGCTTTGTAAAGTCTTAATGTCTGTGCCACAGGCTTATGCTATATTATCTTAGATAAAAACAATCAGAATTTCAGGGGGTGGGGCCCAGATAGAACGCATTTTTTAAACTTCCTTCCACTGTTGAAAATCACCAATCTACATGAAAGATTTCCCCAGTTACAGACTACAGCCCTGAAAAAAAAAAAGAGTCTTAATAACCATTCTCATTGATGATCTCTACCTAAAACATGAAAGCAAATGATATATTATTGGCATAAAGGAAAAGTAAATAATAAGAATGTAGTTTAAATAACTTTCTTCACTCAAGAGATGCTGATTCTTATTTTTTTTTTTTCTTATCCTCAAAATACATTTACAAGGGCAACTTCAATTCTTTTTTTTATTTTTAAACGGAGTTTCGCTCTTGTTGCCCAGGTTGGAGTGCAGTGGCGCGATCTTGGCTCACTGCAACCTCCACCTCCCAGGTTCAAGCAATTCTCCTGCCTCAGCCTTCCCAGTAGTTGGGATTACAGGTGTCCACCACCATGCCTGCCTAATTTTTGTGTTTTTAGTAGAGATGGGGTTTTACCATGTTGGCCAGGCTGGTCTCGAACTCCTGACCTCAGGTGATCCATCCTCATCAGCCTCCAAAAAGTGATGGGATTACAGGCATGAACCACCGCGCCTGGCCCCAACTTCAGTTGTGAATGAATGATCACATGAGAACATTTCAATATTTTTAGGCCAAAGGGAAAAGCCTAGAGAATAAAAAAATTTGCTGGTAAGAAACTGAGCTCTGAAAAGAAAATTTGCAGGCTGGGCACGGCGACTCAAGCCTGTAATCCCAGCACTTTGGGAGGCTGAGACGGGCGGATCATGAGGTCAGGAGATCGAGACCATCCTGGCTAACACGATGAAACCCTGTCTCTACTAAAAAACACAAAAAACTAGCCGGGCGTGGTGGCGGGCGCCTGTAGTCCTAGCTACTCGGGAGGCTGAGGCAGGAGAATGGCATAAACCCAGGAGGCGGAGCTTGCAGTGAGCGGAGATCCGGCCACTGCACTCCGGCCTGGGCGACAGAGCAAGACTCCGTCTCAAAAAAAAAAAAAAGAAAGAAAAGAAAATTTGCTATTTTAGGGATTTTTTTTTCCCCCCACAGCAAATAGCTTTTATAGCTATTAATATTTATATATCAATAGCCATAGCAAGTAGGTTTAAAAGTTTTTTTTTTTTTTGCAGAGACAAGTGAACATTTATTTGTATGCCTTTCTTCCTACGTGTATTTCCAGTGTTTTTCAAAACAAGGTCCTAGGACTCTCCAGATTCAGTTATGTCCTTGAGCTTGGTCAGCTGCTGCAGGAGTCTTAGGGAGCCTTGTACAAATGCTAGAGTGACTCATTTACCAACATTAAACCCTAAGATAGATGCAATAAAGCAGGACTCCTTCCTCCATGGAATGTGCTGATTTCAGACGATGCATCACCCAATGTAGAAAACACTGGAATTTTTCCTTGGAACTGGACTGTGATGAGAGGTGCTTGCCATGAACATAAGCTACTGTCTTTTCTTTTCTTTGAGATGGAGTTTCGCTTGTTGCCCAGGGTGGAGTGCAATGGCGTGATCTCAGCTCACCGCAACCTCTGCCTGGCAATTCTCATGCCTCAGCCTCCCGAGTAGCTGGGATTACAGGCATATGCCACCATGCCCGGCTAATTTCTGTATTTTTAGTAGAGACGGCATTTCTCCATGTTGGTCGGGCCGGTCTTGAACCCCCAACCTCAGGTGATCCGCCCGCCTCAGCCTCCCAAAGTGTTGGAATTACAGGCGTGAGCCATCACACCCAGTCAGCTACTGTCTTTTCTTTGACCCTTCCTTTCCAGTTTTTAAAGATAAAGCAGGAAATAATCTTCTCTGAAGATACTTGATAAAAATTCCCAAAACAATTAAACACACGCTTCCACTTCATTGATAAAAATTTCCCGCAGTTTGACACGGGTCTAGTTCAGCTGGCAGATGAGCTGATTGATGTGTTCACCCCGATAGCCAGGTGTGCCCATCTCTTTGAGGAAGCCCACTCTATTTTTGGTAGCATGACGGGCCACTGAGAGGTGGAAAGGGCACAAGAACCATGAGATCTCCTGGAAATGCTTCCCTGGGAAGGCAATTTCATGCATGAGGTCTTCCACGCAAAAGACGCCAAACTTCCCCAGGTGCTCCTCAATCACTGCGTTGTCTGTCAGAGGGATGGTCTTATTCTTGACGTTGGCTTGTCCACGTTTCAAAATGAGTTCTTGGACAGACTTCAGATTTGGAAATCCCCAGGTCACATAAGGTTCCACTATACGCAGCATTTTTAGGTTCTGGGGGGTGACTTTTACAAAGACACCACTAAAAAAATTTTTTAGGCGAAGTCTTGCAATGGTTCTCTGCACCAGTAAACTCACGCCATGAATCCTTTCGATGTGTACAACAAAGGCCAAGGAATGTTATCTGGCAATTCCAAGGCGTGAGGTTTCACTTCTGGTCGTCTGAGACGCACCTTGTCACGTTTCTGCCGCCAGGAATCACGTAGGAATGATTCCAGTCGCTTAAACCTGAGCCCTTTTCCTTTCCTCTGCTCCTTCTTTGCCAAAAGTGCCTGCTTTGCCTGGGTGGCTTTGAGGGTTTGATAAGCCTTCCTCTTTTTCAGCAGATTTTCTGGAACCAAAGGGATTTTTCTTTGCTCTTGCTCCGCCATCTTTCTAGTGGTCGCTTTAAAAGTTTTGAATGGCAGTTCTTGTTGTGAGGATAATTTGTATTGATCTTTTCATCAAATTTTAAATGGTACAATCTTATATCATGTGTTTCAGGGATTCACCTATCAACAGCAAGGACACTGGAATAATAGTTTCAAAGAATGAAGTGGTCAGCACATCCCAAAAAGGCATGCTGAGGGGCGCGTGGTTGGAAGGTTACGGTGGGACGATGGTGCAGACCCCGAATGGTGGGAGAAGAGAGTGGTGAGAAAAACTGAGCTCCAACTGTTCCTTCCTAAGGACTGCTCTTCTCCACTGGGTTCTCACATTTTTATCCTCATTGACACCAACTTATCTTGATCTGGGTATACACCTAGCCCTTTTAGACTGGCATAAATTTTTCTTTAAGTATATATGACAGGACAATTTGTCAAAAAATCCTTTACTAAAAACTAAAGAAAGGGAAAAATAAAATAGAAAAAAATGAAGAAGGTGTAATCTATAAGCTTACGACCCAATGGGACTAATGTCTAGCTGCAGTTTAGCTTGTACAAATTAATAACTCGGGAAATCACTGCCTTGGTCACTCCATGTCAAAATACTGTTTTGTTCAACTGACGTTTCCTCTCCCAAACCTCCCTCCCAATTGTTCCCCCCAATAAAACTTCTCCTAATTTGAAACAGACACTTCCTCAAGGAGTGTTTTCCAAAAAATGTTTAATGTCAACCCATATGAAGAAACACAATTTAGATCTCTACCCAGTACACACACATACTTCATATATGTAACAAAAATTTCATGAAGCAGTCTCATTATGTGTGATACACTCTGACCTATTTCCTTTTCTATTTCATTTTTTCAAATGCAGATATTGACCAACTAAACTAATTTCATGCACTATCACTGTGTGGTATTAGTCACTGGAAAACTAAGTAGAGCCTGAAAATGTCCATCTCAGTCTAGCGCTCATATCTACATGGAAGCTCATTTATACATCATAGGCACAGTCATCCCCTTCTCAGTTTCTCAACTGCACCCACTTCCTCGGAATTCTCAAAACCTGCTGGTTGGTTTAGTCATTTATCATACAATAAGGGTTACAACGTAGCAGAGGCACAAGACCACAGTCAGGGCATCAATTCCTGCAGGTATGCACAGATGCCAATCCAAGTGCCGGGCGCTCACAAACTAAGGAAGCAAAGACGAGGAAGCAACCGTGCTGATCGAAGGGATCGCTGGGCCAAAGAAGGACGCACTGGAGGTAGAAAGATGCATTGGAGGTGGAAAGAAGGAACCCAGAGTGATGGAGCTGTCTTTACCACTGAGTGATAGTGCCAGGAGGGAGTGAGGGAAGAGTTAAATGTTGAGTGACACACCTGGTCCTCTTGAATGAATGCATGAACAGTTAAATCAATATTCAAAGCCCTAAGCCCATATTTTTTTTTAAAAGTTACAATGATATGAAAAAGTGTTCCACCACTCTTGCTTAAGGTAATCTGCAATCTGTGTTATTTCACTTATGTGAACTATGCAGGGACTCGAATGGGGAGTGTTCCTTACCGATGATAAAAGAAGAGAACCTAATTAGGAAGTCATCGGAGAATCCTTCTGAAAGAGGGGTTTAGGTGTTTTAACAAGCACTGAAATTAATTCCAAAGACAGCTTATGAGGGAATCCTTTGGTGTTTTCTCCACGAATTTCCTTTTGGAAAAAAAAAAAAATCAGCTCCTTAATTTCCTCAGGCTCTGGCTGCCCACAGGCATTTGCTGCTCAGCAGCTGCCTCAGTACAAACAGCTCTGACTCCATGGACTGCTAGCTGTTCTTGGGAGAGATACTGCTATTTGTCAAATGTGACATTCGAATAAAGCTTGAGGACAGGGGATTATAATCAGATATCTTTACTCAGTGTTTTCACATGTGACTAAAATTAGAAAACACAATACATTTCAAAGGATTTTACAGAGGGATTTAACATTCATCAAGCAAAGGAACTTTGGGTAACTTTGGCCTTTGTTTCCACATCATTTTGTTCTCATCTCTGTGATGTACCTCCTACTGCGCTGAAATTGACTATGATCATGTCTTCATTCCTTCACTAAATTGAATTGAGGGCAGGAACATGTTTCCTTATTCTTTGTATCCTTAACATCTACCACCTTGCCTGGAGTTTAAAATGGATTCAATAACACTTTGTGGAATAAATAAGGAAAGAGGTAACAGGAGCGTGAGCTTTGCTCCGTGGTGCAGGGTAGGAAAGAGGTTGGAGACAGGGCAGGAGAAGCAAGAAAAGTTGTGGGCTTTCCCCAGAAATGAAAGCGATTACATTCAGAACAAGTAAACCCAACCAGGCTCCTGGCTACTTGCTCCCTAAAGCAGTGCTTCTTAATCTCTAGGTGCATATAAATCACTTGGGAGTCTGGTTAAAATGCAGACTCTGAGTCAAGAAGTCTGGGGCAGAATCTAACATTCTGCATTTCTAACAAAGCTGCCAGGGGTTACAAATACCGCTGGGCTACAGTTGAGACACACCTCCGGGAGCAAGCCAGCCCAGGGACCTACGCTCTAGGGATCTCCGACTGCATGGATTTGACTGGGCTCCTGGGAGGAAGTAGACAGTAAACTCAAAGAGGTCACTGAGGAGGCTTTAATAAGAGTCTGTCTGGCTATTTGCAAAATATGAGCAGCATGAGTGGAAGAAAAAATTAAAGAACTTAACAGTTAGCAACCAGAAGGATGAGGCATCACCAGCCCTAGACTGGAAGCCCAAAGGGAGGGAGCGGTTACCCAAACCAAAGAAAGCTGGAACAGGAACAGTAGGCCAAGGTCATGAAAGGAGCTGTGGTCTTGGGTACGGAATAGAGGAACACAGTTTTCCTAGGGATGGGAAAGGGGAATAAACATCCCAGTCTCATTTTCTTCCCAGTCCCTGACTGCCTTTTGTGCCTCCCTTTGGCCAAACCCAACTGGGAACTAGAGGGCAAGGGGTGTTTGTGGATAAGCTCCCCTCAGAGCCTCTCAAAGTGGAGAAGAGTAAGAGTGAACTTTTTATTAATTCAGCAATGTATTATGTCCTGTGGTTAAAAGTAAATACCCAGGCCGGTCACAGTGGCTCATACCTGTAATCCCAGCACTTTGGGAGGCTGAAGCAGGCAGATCACCTGAGGTCAGGATTTCAAGACCAGCCTGACCAACATGGAGAAATCCCGTCTCTACTAAAAATACAAAATCAGGCAGGCGTGGTGGCTCATGCCTGTAATCCCAGCTACTCAGGAGGCTGAGGCAGCAGAATCGCTTGAACCCAGGAGGCAGAGGTTGCAATGAGCCAAGATAGAGCCATTGCACTCCATCCTGGGCAACAAGAGTGAAACTCCATCTCAAAAAAAAAAAAAAAAAGTTAATACCCTTAAAACACAAAGAGTCTGGACTTCTCAAGGAGGGCAACATTGAAAAAAAACTGCAGTGAGTCCCTGTTTATTTCTATAGGTAATCTTTAGGATGAAAAGAACCCCAAGTGGGTAAGTAGGGGCAGCATTAAAGATAAAAGAAAAACAAGCTGAATGCCTGAGGCCAAGTGCTGGGAAGCCATCAAAAGCCCAGCTCAGAAAGTGAAGAACAGAGTAGCCTTAACAGATCCTCTTGGAGAAACAGGACTAGCACGTTGGAGCTGGCTGTGGCAGTTAAGGGAAGACCAGCTTTCACTTTGGTCTCAGGAGCACCTGGTCTAAAACCCTCCTGCTCCTTTTTAGAATTTAGATACTATGTTACTGATGGATTTCCAAGATTTGGGAAAGAAAGTAGACCCAAAGAAAATAAGAAACAGTAAGCACCAAGACCAAATAGCCAGCTCCTAAAAAGATCCAATCAGAAGTTTGTTAGAGAAATATATGTGGGCACACATCATATACAACTATATAATTGTATATAAAATATGATACATAATTAATCTCTTGGCTGGGCATGGTGGCTCACACCTGTAATCCCAGCACTTTGGGAGGCCGAGGTGGGTGGATCACCCAAGGTCAGGAGTTTGAGACCAGCCTGGTCAACATGGGGAAACCCCATCTCTACTTAAAAAAAAAAAAAAATTAGCCAGGCGTGGTGGCAGGCACCTGTACTCCTAGCTACTTGGGAGGCTGGGGCACGAGAAGCGCGTGAATGCAGGAGGCATAGGTTGCAGTGGGCCGAGATCGTGCCACTGCACTCCAGCCTGGGCGACAGAAAGAGATTCTATCTCAAAAATAATAATAAAAATAATAATACTTAATGTCTTGGCATTATATATAACAGATAGTGACATTATATGTATATTTCAAGGGATTCCTCATTAATACTCTAATCTAGGCTGTTAGGAATAACATTAAAAGACAGAAGGAGAAACCTCATATTTGGATTTTTCAATGTGTTAAAAAACAGTGAACACTCTTCTACCCATTCGCCCTAGAAAACAAGGTTATCTCACCCCCTCAACCCACCGCTCCCTAAACCAAGGACGTGTTCTGCTCCTCATCAGTTGCAGTGGCTAAGCATAGCAGACCTTCCCAAGGCAGGGAAGGCAGCTGAAAAAAAGCAGCTGGAATCTCCAGGAAGTGAGAAATTGGCTTGGGCCTTGACTGATGAGTCAGATCTGGGTGCTCTATGCCAGGATAATATGAGAGCTTGTTGACTGATGTGCCCCTCTCTCCACTGCCCTGCCCCCATCCCTAAACCCATATTCCAAGAGATATGGGCTGGCCAGTTTACCACTTGCCCCAGGGAGAAATGTCAGGAAGAAAAATAAAAACAGCAAACAGATTCCAGAATCTTGGTTCTAGTTCAAAAGAGAGACAAAAATAGTTTTGAAAAGAGATATCAACTGGCAAAACAAGTTTTTTTTTTTTTTACCACCCCATCCAAACTGGGGAGAAGGAAAGGATTTGGAGAGGAAAAAATCATTATGAGCAATTAGAGGCCATGTGTTTGGTGTTCCACTCCCAGAACAAGGCCACAGTGTGTCTGTCAGGTGGGAGCTGGGGCCCTCACAGGCTTCTCCACGAAGTTTGGGAGGATCTAGGAAGACACTCGCTTCCTGCTTCCCTTCTTTTGTGATTAAGGAAGCAGCCTCGGAGACACAGCCCATGTCACCAGGGCAAGAAGGATGGGCAGAGACAGCAGCTCCTGCTCCCGCTGGGGAGTGACGGGGTCAGGAGTTCCCTGCACAGCCTGAGGGATGCCCACTTTAGCTGAGAGAGAAAAAGAAGCAGACAGAGATTGATTCTCAGAGCCTGACAGATGTGCCTGGCTGGAGATAAGGGTCCCTGAGGCAGGGGCTGCAGAGTGAACAGTTCCTTCCAGAAACTGGAACAGGCTGAAGGCTCAGCTCATATCAGAGAGCCAGGTGGGAGCCACCCCACAGATCCACGTTTCCATCCCAATAGCACTGTGTCCAATCCCCTGGGGTCAAAGCTCAGACAGCAGAGGAAGGCTGAGTCAAGAACACAGGTCCGCCTGACTACCTTGACTGCCTCTCCAGATGCAATGGCTTCCAGCAACAATAGAAGGAAAGGAGGGGAATCAAGGGGAAATATTCTGAATATTCCTGAATTTTAACCAGAAGCAACTTAGAAAGTGCTAAATTGGATCAAGTCAACTGGCTATGGCTGTGATTAGATGGAGGTTTTCTGCTGTCTGTCAGAAGTGGGGGCTCAGAGTTAGAATATAAATTTTATTACCAGAAATAAAGAAAATTACGTTCCGTGACTGTGAAATTCATGGGCATTACAAGACTGATTGATTGAATTTTTTTTTTCTTGAGACACAGTTTCGCTCTTGCTGCCTAGGCTACAGTGCAATGGGGTGATTTTGGCTCACTGCAACTTCTACCTCCTGGGTTCAAGTGATTCTCCTGCCTCAGCCTCATGAGTAGCTGGGATTACAGGCGCCCGCCACCACGCCCGGCTACTTTTTGTATTTGTAGTAGAGACGGGGTTTCGTCATGTTGGCCAGGCTAGTCTCGAACTCCTGACCTCAGGTGATCTGCCCACCTTGGCCTCCCAAAGTGCTGGGATTACAGGCGTGAGTCATCGCGCCTGGCCCAAGAGACCGATTTTTTTCTCCACCTCCATTGCTTAAATGTTATACAGGCATCCCTCAGCATCTGAGGGGAAATGGTTCCATATCCCCCTCCCCCAACTAATACCAAATTCCACCGGTGCTCAGTGTTTGCATATAACTTAAGCACATCCTATCCACACTTTAAGTCACCTCTTGATCATGTATAATACCCAACACAATGTAAATCCTATGTAAAGAGTTATACTGTATTGGTTTTGTAATTTGTATTTTTAATTGTCATCCTGTTATTTTTTATTGTTTTTTTTCTCCAAATATTTTTGATTCAAGGTTGGTTCAATCTGCCTATGCAGGACCTGTAGCTACCAAGGGCTGACTTGATGTGAATGCTTGGTTAAGATCCAATTCTATCCAGAAGCAGCAGCTCAGTGGTCTGGCTTCTGCATACGACCAGCTGATTCTAGGCAGCCATCTGGCCTTGTCACTGAGCTTCCCTGAACTCCAGTTGAAAGCTGGGGTGGCCTTGTAGGTCCAGCTCATGTCCAACAAGCAGCAGCCCTGCCTGGAAGCACCTGGACCTCTTCTGCTCTCCTCTCCTTTCCAACGTCTTGCTGCAAGCCTCATATTTCCCATGAAGTTCCCTGAACTGTTCTAGTTCATAGAGATCATTCTTATATAAGCTAGGGACTCTCAGGTTCAAAGTTAGTGACGTTTTCAGTTATCTTTGATTTACTTTTGTAGCAGGATGGTTGAATTTCTGCCAGAAGCTTGTCAGAAAGATGCATGTGGGTCAGAAGCAATAAAGAATTGTCAGAGGACTGCATGAGTCTTGACAAATGGATTTATACCATTACCTAACACAGCTTCTCTGATAATGAGGGAGATGTTTAAAACGCTGTACAAAAATAAGTAGATGTTTCTGCTGTCCATAAGGACAGGCAAGCACTTGAATGTGACCTCCACCCTAGCACTGGGGTAGACAGTGGTCATACAATGGCTGTTTAGGATATCATGGTACACCTGTACCTTGGAAGCTATATATTGAAACTCTGTAGAATTCTGATGAAAACAAATGGAAAGCCTGTAATATAAACACGGTGTTCATGTTCAGCTTGTGAAAACCAAGTAGATGCAACGATAAAGACTCCTGCAATTTTGTTCTGCCCAAGGAAATGTGATAAACGTATGCAGTTCCTGATAATGTCTATTTTGCACAGTCTATTATTCCTTTCTCTACCAGGTAAATTCCACAACCCTCATCAGCAGATGGAGGAGGATTTCACTGCTCACTTTGCAGAGCTTCAATATCTATCTTAATACTGCAATTTGGGGTAATTTTCCAGAGAACATGATGCAGGATTATTTTCATATGCAGTACACAGTGCACCCTTCAATAATATCTGGACCCAAACAAAGTTGGATATGAATAATGGCCCACAAAAAGGCCTCGGCTCTGCCTGAGGGTATGTAATGGACATTAAAGGAAACACTTCTACTACAATACTGACTCAGACAAGCATTCTTGTGACCTGGTCTGGAGAACAAAGAAAATGAACATACCAGAATATCTGCAGATCACTTCAGATGTTCTGACCCCTGCTTAAGCCAGTTAGCCAGCGCTCTGCTTACACATGTGAAGTGGTGATTCTGTAAGAGGAAGGGAGGAATACCCTGAAAAAGTATAGTCTTCCAAATCCAATAGAATGAACTGCTGTGATAGCCCGATATTCCCTAATATCAGATAATCTATTATTCACGGTACCACTGAGGTATTCAGGAAAGTCAGATAAAAACATTTCCAGACAGTCACTCATAAAGGTCTTTAAAAGGGAATAAAAGAGCAAAATCAACTCTAATCAAGATGCACTAATGCTCATTAGTCACACGTAACCCTCCCTAGTGCCCAATATTAAGTAAAATACCTGTTGAAAATCCTCAGCAATTCCATGAGAAATCTTATAGGTATTATTTAGAGATAAGGAAATGAAGGCTTAAAGAGGGTTTGCCACTGGTCCGAAGACACATTGCTGATTAAGAGGAAGAGCTAGGATTCTAACTCAGGCTGTCAGACCTGAGAGCCAGGACTCTCTACCCTGTGCCTTGGGTATTTTCCCATAAGCTACTTGCAGTATTGTTTCTGATGCAGTGACCATTGCTAAAAAGCTGCTTATGAATGGACAACACGACCAATTTCTTCTCTTCATGACTGAAAGAGGGCACCACAAGAGAAGGAAGAAACTCATACACTTTTAGGATATAGGAGGCTGCCAGTATATTTTACATGAAATTTGCAGCTCATGAAGAAGCTGTCAGTTATTTCATGTGGATCCATCACTGCACTAATTTAGAAATGTGAACATGCCAACTTCATGGAAAAAAAAATCCTAGAGAAAGGTCGATACAGCTAATCAAATGATTATGAATGAGTTATACACATCTCCAGACTACACCCATCCTTATTTGACTTCTAAAGGGCAAAACTTTCTCAAGTTTGGAGTTCATCTTCTGAGAATACTGGAAAAAAACAAGAGCCAATGGCTTAGCTAGTGCCTAGGGGAACCACCTTGAAGAATGGCTGGCAATCACAGTGATGACGGCTCGGGAAATACCTATGTTCAATCAGAGTCCCCAGTGGAGCCACCAGATTGGAAAAATGCTAAGGAGGGTCAGATCTTCAAAACCAATGGTGGTCTTGGCTGTTTTCCTTCACACTCTGTCAATATCTTTCTACTTGAAGCAGCCCCAGTCTCCCCCCATAACCTTGTCCATTCTTTTCACTTACAGGCTGAGGGTTCACAACTCTTTTATTCATTCATTCATTCATTCATTCATTCACTGAGACAGGGTCTTGCTCTGTTGCCCAGGCTGGAATGCAGTAGTGCAACCATAGCTCACTGCAGCCTTGACTTCCTGAGATCAAGGGATTCTCCCACCACAGCTTTCCAAGCGACTGGAACTACAGGTGAACGTTACCAAGACCTGCTCATTTTCAAAAACTTTTTGTAGACATGCGGCCTCACTATGTTGCCCAGGCTGATCTTGAACTCCTGAGCTCAAGCGATCCTCCCACTTCTGCCCTCCCAAGTGCTGGGATTACAGGTGTGAGCCACCACGCCCAGCCTCGCAAATCTTTGGGCTAATTGCTCTTGATCTCTGACTCTTCAGGATGTCAAATTGTGTTCTGCATGTTCTCCTTCATTCGAAACCCATCTCGTCCAAAGCTCACCCTCCTCCTAACTGTAATCCTTTTTCCCAGTCTCAGTAATGGCATCATTATATGTCATTTTTTTACTACTCCCTCTACATTAGATAGATTCACAAATCCAGGTGAGTCTCCCTTAAACATATCTCTCAAATACATCTTTTTCTATTTTGTTGTACATCCAGTGTTCAAGTTTATAATATGTCTAGGTTATTGCACCACCTAACTGGTTTCCTAACTCCTCCCATTTTAATATTCTTTACATACCCTTGCAAGAGTCATGTTGGCAAAACAAAAATTTTATATGTCATTCCCTTATTAACAATCATCTGATAAAAATTCCCCAATTGTTGGGAGGATGTTCCACACTTGTCAGGTTGTATAAAAATTTCTTCACAACCTGCCTCAACTTACCTTTTCAAACTCACCGCTATCCCCCACTCCAATCATATATGCTAAAATTCATCCATAATGATCTAATCATGGATCCTTTAAGTTGGCTGCTGAATAGGAGTCAAGGGGGACAAGATATTATGGCCATTAAGAAAGAGGGTTTTGCAGTTGAACCAATGTGAACCGAATCCCCAGTCTATCACTTACTGATGGAATAACTTATGTACCACTCTGAGAACCCATTTCTCCTTGTCTCAAAAAGGTCATCATCATAACTAAGTAAGACGTGTTAGCTATTATAATCCTCCTCCTCATCAGATGTACTTATATTCACTACTTAATATACAGTCAATGATCAAAGAAACACTTTGGGCCAGGCATGGTGGCTCACGCCTATAATCCCGGCACTTTGGGAGGTCAAGGCAGAGGCAGGCAGATCAACTGAGCTTGAGACCAGCCTAGGCAACAGGGTGAATCCCATCTCTACAAAAAATACAAAAAAATTAGCTGGGCCTGATGACGTGTGCCTGTAGTCCCAGCTACTGGGGAGGTTGAGGTGGCAGGATGGCTTGAGCCCGGGGGGCAGAGGTTGCGGTGACTTGAGATCACACCACTGCACTCCAGCCTGGGCCACAGAGCCAGACCCTATCTCAAAACAACAACAACAACAAGAGAAACGTTTTATAGAAATATATTGTTAGTTTAGGTGTTATCCTGAAAGCTTGTATCCATTACTCTCTGCATTTCTTGAAATGGCAATTTAGGAAGACACTTGAAATAGGTTTGTAGCAATTAAGGAATGTCCTTTCTAGGCTTTCATCATACCCACTTTTCTAGACCAGTGACTTAGTAATTAATGGAGTACAGAACTTTCTTATAACATATCTTTTATTATTTTAGTTACCATGTGTTGTATCTCCAAATAAGCTTTTGAGTACAGAAATTTCACCTTATCCTTCTTAACACTGCTATATTAGCTAGCCTGACACGAGATCCATGGTAGACCTTCAACAAATATTGAGGTCAGAGTCAGTCAGTAGGCTAAAGATAGCTAATCCCCAAGATAAATACCAAACCTTAGAGGGATGTGTTTGTGATTTTTTAAATAAGGATTACACTTTATACAAGGCAAATAAATCATTTCACAATTTCTTTTCTCGTGCTACACAAAACAAAATGCGAATTAGCATGAACCATAGTCATACAAGTTAAAATTGGGCTTAGAGCAATTAAGCATTTTAATTATCATGTTAATAATCACAGCTTATAACATGGAGGCCTTATTTCTCCAGGCTATCTGAATTACTTGATACCAATAGATATGCACAGTGCTTATAAAAATGTTGACTAATATTTGCCTTTCCAGCTGACTGCAAGTGAAAAAGTCTGTGAGGATGGCCTCTAGTTGGAGACCATCTCACAATGCCTCTTTGGGAAAATGTTGTTCCCATCCAATATCCTGTCTCTATAAATTTGAAAATGTTTCCTCTGATAGCCAAGCTTTGAGGATTTAAGAAATCATGCCCCAAAGTTACTCAGCTTCTTCAGTAAAATTCACAACTATTTACTGAGCGCCTAGAGATACAGCTAACAACTATTAGCAGTTACTCATGCCAGCCACTATCCTAAGCACTTACACATACTAACTCACTTCATCCTTACACCGACCCCATAAGGTAGGTGCTACTATTCCATTTTACAGGCATGACAACTGAGGCTTGGAGAGAAAAATTCACTTGCTCACGATTATACCATAATGAGGGGATACAGCTAGGATTTTCACAGAAGCTGTCCATTCCCAGAATCTCTGCTGTCAACCATGATACCATACAGGCTCGCATAAAATAGAATACAGTAAGCGCTGAGAGTTTTAGACAATGCCTTCAGAAAGCAAAGGAAGGAGAAAGTACTTCCTATTAAAGGTTCAGGGAAGATATCAAGGAGAAGAGTGGGCAGGACTCTGACTGGCAGAGATGGTACAGGCACGACATGCATTCTAGGCAGAAGCCCCCGGCGAGCAAAGTGGCACAGCTGCGGAGTCAGGGAATGGCGTGAAATGGATGAGGAGTTTCATGCAACCAGTGATGCAGGAGAAGATACAGGTATAGACTCTTCAGGTGCCACTGGAGATGCTTTTGGGCCTTAACCACTAGGTTGTGAAAAGCCCCTCAAGTTTCTCAACAAGGTACCATGAGTAGACATATTCTTTGGAAAGATTAACATTTTTTTACAACCTTAGAATTTTTTTTTTCTCTGATCATTTACTTACTATTCAAATAATCTACTATGTATATGAATCTAAAAATCAAGAAATTCTCAATTGGGAGAACTAATGGACTAAAACTAACAGGATGAAATTTCATAGGAAGAAATATGAAGT
The DNA here is from genome assembly GCF_009764315.1 of Trachypithecus francoisi. Taxonomy (NCBI): domain Eukaryota; kingdom Metazoa; phylum Chordata; class Mammalia; order Primates; family Cercopithecidae; genus Trachypithecus; species Trachypithecus francoisi. The sequence continues at coordinate 41,600,933 of NW_022681464.1, read as the reverse complement.
GCAGAAACTTCAGTATATGTTTAGGATGATTTTTTCCTGGCACAAATACTGGTCATGTGAAAAAAATAGAGATTTTGGCCAACTAAAAGGTCAGTGCAACCCAATAGCAGTACATAAATGCCAATAAAACTAACCGGATCTTAAGTGGCAAAGAAGTATACAAGCATATCACACAAAAAGAAGAGATGATTGTCCTAAATCCAGCAACACTGGAATTCAGCTCCAGGCACCACATTTAAAGGAGAATGTTAACAGGAATGACTTCAGAATGCACGGTCAAAGTCAGACCGTCAAGAAGTCATGCTATGTGGGAAAATGCTGAAAGCACTGGAGAAATTTAGAAGGCTCCAGGGATGCAGGATCACAGTCTTCAAAAATTTCAAGAACTGTCTTGGGAAAGAACAATCTACGTAGGCTCAAGATTCAGAAATAGAACCAATGGGCGGATAATACAATGAATGAATCAAGTAATACTGAAGGCCAGCTCTCCATTAGAGGTGTGTTACCTAGTAGCCAACAGAGACTACAGGCTAGCCAAGGAGACAGAAGAAGGCATCTAAAAAGAATCCTCACCTTGCTGAGTACGGGAGTGTGCAAATATTAAAGGAAGCATATTGACAACAGTCTTGAGTGTTAGGGGGGTGGTGAGAGTGCTTTCAGGAAAGGGACGTGGTGTGGGAATTGAGCTGGACTTTGACAGATGCATCAGTTTACAAATCCGAAGTGGTCACGTAATAGCCAAAAAGCCCAGATTACTGAGAATCCACTTAGGGCTTAAGAACATATAATAAGTCTCTGTAATATATTCTTTCTCAAACTTCTGCAGTTCATAAGAAGGAATGTGTATGATTCCTTTCCTTTCTTTAATCACAACAGTACCCTCTGCGCGCACACACACACACACACACACACACACACCCATGATATTTATATATTAATAGAAGAGAAGAATAAGTACCATCTTCTCCTTCAAGAGAAGAGTCGGAAAAGGAAGTAAAAATGGTTTGAGGACAGAGCACATAAGAGCCCCATTAATTAGGAGAAACAGCCTCCCTAGACTGTGCAAAGTCCTGCAGCTACTTCTACCAAAACCTCAGAGTTTTTGTACCACCTCTTGACTGCAAAACACAAAGAGCACATTTTGTCATTCATTCTGCATTGTCTGGGAAAGTGCCCAGATCCTTGAGGCAAACAGACTCAGCTCTCATTCTTGCCCTGAGGCTTAGCTGTATAAACTTGAGCAAAACACTTAATCTCACTGTGCCTCGGTTTCCTTATCTGTATGTTATAGATAATCACTTCCGCCTGGAGTTTTTTGAAGATGAATGAAGCTATATTTGTAAAATGCCTTCGCACTGAAGGGTGTTGAATAAACAGTAGCACTTAGGGTGCATATGTAGAAGAATGTTTTATTTTGAAATGGGCCCCAAAATGTATGCCCTGCCTTATGAGTTAGGCAGGAGCTGACTCTAAATGAACAACCAGGGCAAGACCAAGAGTTCAGCTCTCAGGCACAGCCAACAAGGTGCAAGCAAATGGATTTATTCAGGAGTTTCAAACTTGGCTAAATTATGATACTTGTCCAAATAAAAATGTGGATAGAAGACCAGGATTTCAAACGGATAAATGCAGAGCAGCTCTGGTTTAATCATGGATGAGGATCCAGAGGCCACTCGGTTTCTTTGCTTTCTACCCTGGAACCCTCATCCCCACCTCCTGTGCTTCCCTAAGCCGAGTGAGAAAGCTCCCATATCAAGTGTTTTATGTCAAAGGTCCCGTCTTACCTCCAGCATTCCACAATTCCACTTCCACCGTGACCACAAAAACCTACAGATTTCCAGCCATAGACGCCTTTAAATCTCAGGCACCTCTGATACTTTGAAAATTACATCACTTGAAAAGTTTTAAGATGGGTTTGTATAATACTTTTAAAAATTATATCGTGACTGTTCTTCTCTCTCCTCTCTCTCTCCCTCTCTCCCTCTCTCCCTCTCTCTCTCTCTCTCTCTCTCTCTCTGGAGACAGGTCTCATGCTGTTGCCCAGGCTGGAGTGCAGTGGTGTGATAACAGCTCACTGCAGCCTTGACCTCCCAGGTTCAAGCAATCCTCCCACCTCAGCCTCTCATAGTAGCTGGGACCACAGAGGCATACCATCACGCTCTGCTAATTTTTGTGGGTTTTGTAGAGACGGGGTTTTGCCATGTTGCCCAGGCTGGTCTTGAACTCCTGGGTTCAAGCTATCCACCTGCTTCCGGCTCCCAGAGTGCTGGGATTAGACGCATTAGCCACTGCACCTGGCTGTGTTTGTATACTATTGATTTCTGCTTACTTCTGTGTCATAGATTAGAAAGCAGTGTGAAGAGATTGAAAGTTCTTATTGGTAAAGGATAGCCACAGACTCGTCTAATTAAAAAAGAGAGTATGCTTTATGGTGCTTTGTTTTGCTCTGTTAAAAAAAAAAAAAGCAACAGCAGCCATGAGAGATGGAACAAATGATAAATCCTGTAGTATTTTAACAAAAAGATACTAGAAGATTCATACCTTCTGAATAATTCAGGGTTGGCAAAGCATGAACTGGAAGACAATGTGTAACATGCTATTATTTTAAAAGAATTGTTTGACATGAACACGTCTATGTGTCTCTATTTTCATTATATTTGCTCTGAAGCACCTGCCTTGACTATTCCTAAGTTACTGCAGATGTTCTACTCAAGCATTGCAGACACTGGTCAGCTCCTGGGCTTTCCTGCAAACTGCCCTGTGGTTGCTGCCTCCACATCTTCAGCATTCCTTTCCAAGTTTATGAAAGCACTATTTGGAATGAGCTCTGCAAATTGTAGAACAGCAAGAAAAACAGGGCAAAAAATCTTGATCACCATCTTCTTACTCTGGAAGTTTCAGATAGCTAAATACCACTTCAGTATATAAATAACTGAAATAGTACGCCTTCTAGACATCTTTTTCAGCAAAATAATAATAATAAAAAAGACTGTTCATGTCCCAGTAGTGATTTTTGTGAAGCACTCAGTTGGACTCTTGGGAAGCCTAAGCTAGTGTGATCTGTAGCTAAGCAAGAAATAGCCTTTCCATGTCTGGCCCCAATTTTACCATGAATCTTCATAAAAAAAAAGAAAAAAGTTTATATTTTCCTGTTCATTTATTTAAATATATCTGACAAGTAGAGACTTGCTTAAGCTAATCTTCATAGCTAACAGAGACAGCTATGTTTACTCTGCTCACTTCCCTGAGTTTGTTTGGTAAGTGAGTTTACCAAAAAAAACGATCATGTTTGTCACTAAAGTCACCCAACAATGAATGCCCATCATGGCCCCAATTTTACCATGTATCTTCATAAAAAAAAAGAAAAAAGTTTATATTTTCCCGTTCATTTATTTAAATATATCTGACAAGTAGAGACTTGCTTAAGCTAATCTTCATAGCTGACAGAGACAGCTATGTTTACTCTGCTCACTTCCCTGAGTTTGTTTGGTAAGTGAGCTTACCAAAACAAACTATCATTTGTTTGTCACTAAAGTCACCCAACAATGAATGCCCATCTAATTAGCATTTACCTGGCCCAAACACCCCTCTCAATATCCTTTTTCCCCTCTTTTTTTTTTTTTTTAAAGAGGGAGTCTCATTCTGTCGCCCAGGCTGGAGTACAGTGGTGCGATCTCAGCTCACCGCAACCTCCGCCTCCTGGGTTCAAGCAATTCTCCTGCCTCAGCCTCCTGAGTAGCTGGGATTACAGGCGTCCACCACCACACCCAGCTAATTTTTATATTTTTAGTAGAGGCGGGGTTTCGCTATATTGGCCAGGCTGGTCTCGAACTCCTGACCTCAGGTGATCTGCCCACCTCAGCCTCCCAAAGTGCTGAGATTACAGGCGTGAGCCACCGTGCCCGGTCCCCTCTTAAATGATCCACAGGCTTCTACATCACTAAGAAACAATTCCCTTTTTCTCAATCTCTCCTTTCATCTGTTTAGGTGACTGCCTAGGGTGATTGTTGCAATTTTCTTGATGCAATCTTCTATCTAAGAAGGGTCTCACTGCCAGCAGCGCTGCACCTTCAGGGAGAGTTGAATGGCTGTGATACTCAAGCTGGTGGCCAGCTGCTGCACCAAGCCTTTACTGTATTAATACTGTACATCTTGACTGAACTGTTTCCATTCTCCACTTTTGGATAATCTCCACATTCAGTCTGTGTTTACGTCAGTAGCACTGGTTCAAAACACCACCGCTGGGGTTTGAAACAGGCATTAAAACACATTCCTGCACTTGGCTCATCTGGAGTCAGGAGGAGGCCTTCCAGGAAATCCTTACTTCACTTTGTCATTCTACTTATCGTAGAAAGGCATTGATTTCCTTTTAGCTCATCTCAGGGGCTATATTGTTATTTTTTTTTTTCCTAAAATTTCAGCCAGAAACTTGTCTTTAGAACCTTGTATTACTGTGCCTATTGTCTTCAGGATTCCTTATCTGTAAAAGTTTCTACTTGCTTGGGTAGGCTAAGTATTGTCCGTTTTCCCACTGTTTTTCCCCACTTCAGCGTTAAGATCATAAAAATGAAGTCCTTTGTTTGTATTTTCAAATCTAAACATGAGTCCTATCTTGTTAAACTTGTCTTTAATTAGTGCAGCTGATCTTCAATTAATCCCTTGGCTCAGAGTTTAACAAGGGCCTCACAAAATTTGTCTGTAAAGACAGGCACACATACAAAGTGGGCATGGGAGAGGAGCGTTAGTAATTATACATAGCAGCTATCAAAAAGAAACCATAGAATGTGAAACAATTTCTAAATATAATGCAAATTCATTATTACTTAGGAGATTTAAAGTCAAGGAAAGTCTCCCTATTTAGTAATCATCATCAAAGCATGTGTAAAATTGTATTACTTTCACAAATGAACACATCCAGCGAATGTCACATCCGAAGCACCACGTGGCCTGTCATTGCCCTTGGTTTTGCTTACACCACCTGAAATCGGAGGTAAAATTAAAAACAAACAAACAAAAAACTCTCACCCCTTCCTCCCCACACTATGAAAACAAGCAATATTTCACCGAAGGCTTCCTTAACACACTCTAAACCAATCTAAAAAGTTCAATAGAGTCAAAGAAGACTTGACTTTTGAATACAAAATGCTCTAGTAAAAACACTTAAGAACGATAAGGAAACTATAAACACAGCTTTGTAAATATAAAAGATGACACTGCTCAAGTAAAAGGAATCCATAATGCTCTGATGCAGGTGATTGGAATCTAATTTTAAAAAGCAAATTCACATAAACAGCAAGACCACCTCTCTTAATGCTCCTCCTCTCCAACCAAACCCAACACAAAGGACAAGAACAAGAATAAAAATGAAATAGAAGACACACAAGGAGTCATTGACAACGTAGCTGTATGTATGACAATGCTTTACAAATTAAACATGAAAAGAGGTTAATTGATATTATGGAAGCCTTTCTGGGAAGAGCACACATTTGTATTTCCCAAAGAAGAGCCTCTGCGTGCTAATGATCAGACTAATTAGGTCCTTGGCTTTGCGACTATACTAACGCAGGTGCTAATTAATCTCTAAGAAGGTGCTTAAGAGAGGGGTAGACAGAGGCCACAGAAAGATCAGAAGAAATGGACAGATGCAGGTCACACAAATCCCCCCAGCAAACTTTTTTCCTGTATAACTCCTTCCCCACCCATCCATCTCCTGTTGGACCAGGGCAACACACAGCCACTTCTGGTGGGTGCCCTCTGTCCCAGCGCTGATAGCAAGAGGAAAGGCTTCGTAAGTCTGCCTACAGACGTGCATTAATTCCATTAAAAAATAGAATAGCTTGCTTGGCTAATGAACTCTATCTACCTCAGTAGATTTTTCTAAAATTAGGTAATTCACTGGAAAGATTGGCTTAAAGTCTCTGGCACACAAACAGAAATAGGAATCTAAAGACTTCTAAGCAATTCATTTTTACTCATCTATTAAGAACACATTTTAACTAGTCCTCTCAAATTACTGATAGGACTTAACTTCTATATTTGAGGTTTAAAAATTCATATCCATACCACGAAAAAATCTGCTTTGATAGATTAAAAAATGGCAATTTACTATCGATATGATGCACCTATAAACTAATAATAAAACTATAAGCCCCTAAAAATAGATTAAAAAGAAAATAAGCTGTCACAGCTATCTGCGCCTTCCTTTCTCTTTTAAATAGAAGAAAGACCCAGTCTGCAGAAAGAAGTCTGTGGCTGAAGTTATTAAGAAGTGCTTAGAACCTTACCTGTTAGCAGGTTAAAAATCTCAGGGATGATATTCTGGAGGAAGACCCACAAAACCCCTCTGCAAGGGTGTCTCCGCATGGCCCAAAGGCAGGGAAGCCATCCCCAACCCACATGCAGCACCCCACACACATTCAAGTTGCTTCAACCAGAACGGGACAGCGCTGACCGCCTCCAGCCCTGCAGGGCCAGAAACAAAGCGCAATGGAGTTTCTTCGCTAAGTGGAGAACTAATTCCACTGCACAGTAGCTATTTAAGGAGGTGGTGCCTGTGGGACAAATGCTGCCTGGAGCCTTCCTGTTTGTGTCTCAGCTGAAACTTCCATCCATTTCCTAAGGAAGACTGCAAAGTGTAACCAGCCTCAAGAAGGCTGAGATTAATAGAAACCCAAGCAGTGTGTGAAGACAATGTTTACAGTTTTTCCTTCCTTCTTTTCTCAACAAATGTGGAGCTTTATTCAAAAGTCAAAAGCAAAAACCATAACTGTTGTGATTGCAAAAAGTTTTCCTATTCACAAAATATTTTTTAACCTGAAATGTAGAGAGGAAAGAATTCACGGATGATTACTTCAATACATATCAAGCAGCAATGCAGAGAAAAACCACGCAACTTATGGTCAGAAGGCAAGGGTCCAGTTAAAAAAACTTTGCCATTTACTAGTTTTGAGCCCTTCCAAAATTCACAGATTCTCTTTGGGTCTCAGATTTTCTATCCGAATAAATGGCAATAATAATATGCACTTTACAAAGCTATTATGAGAACTACGTAAGATGACTATAAAAGACCCTACACTTGGCCTTCTAAAAAGATCATGCTATCATTATACCATATTATCTGATTTTCCAGCTGCTGTCACACAATATCAGACATTAGTAAAAGGAGCTTATTTATTTCCTCTGTTCCCTCCAAAATTGCATATGCATCTGTTGCTTGTGTACTGTCTGACTTCCTCACTGGCACCTAGGTCACAGGTGGAACAGAAACTTAATTTGCTATGCTGATTTAACATTTCCAGTACCAAGACCTGTTCCTGGCATACATTAACATACAATAAATATTTGCTAAATGAATGAATGGATAAATGCATAATTTCAGACAAAGTCAAGTACAGCATTCTACACACAGTAAAATGCTAACAAATACATATTTAACTAGTGAATGAATACAGATGCTTCTTGACTTAAGGACTTATGTCCAGATAAAACCATCACAATCCCAGCACTTTGGGAGGCTGAGGGGGGTGGATCACCTGAGGTCAGGAGTTCGAGCACAGCCTAGCCAACATGGTGAAAACCCATCTCTACTAATAACACAAAAATTAGCTGAGTGTGGCAATGTATGCCTATAATCCCAGCTGAGGCAGGAGAATTGCTTGAACCCGGGAGGTGGAGGTGGATGTTGCAGTGAGCCAAGATTGTGCCACTGCACTCTAGCATGGGCAACAAGAGTGAAACTGCTTCTCCAAAACAAGAAAAAAGAAAAAAGAAAACCATCACAAACTGAAAATACTGTCAAATAAGTCGAAAATGCATTGAATAAACCCAACCTACAGAGCATCACAGCTCAGCCTAGCCTATCATAAACGTGCTCATTATCTTAAATTATGGTACAGTTGGGTAAAATCCTCCAACACAAAGTTTATTTTATAATAAAGTGTTGAATATCTCATGTAATGTATTGAATACTGTACTGAGAGTGAGAAACAGAATGGTTGAATGGGCACTCAAAGTATGGTCTCTACTGAAAACGTATCACTTTTGCACTACTGTAAAGTCAAAAGATTGTAAGTTGAACCATCCTAAGTCAGGAACTGTCTGTACAGTTTTTCTATAGAGAAACATCCCAGGGAGAATGCAATGTAGTAAACTTTAAGACAAGTTGGAGCTCCTGAAAACAAATGTAATAAATATGACCTTACATTCTGTTAGAGCACCCAGTTGAAACATACTATTAAGATGGTTAATGTACAAGTGAACTTCATGGAGTGTGACTATTAGGTACAATATTTAGTATGAATTAATTCACTGAAACAATTTAGTTTAGTTTAAAGTATACCTAAAGTCCTTTTTTGGGCTTGTTTCCCTTAAAAATGAAAACACCCACTGCCCTTTAAGTCCTAGGTTGGTGGCAGTGGGATTCATTAATGGTTTTGTGGGGTTTTTTGGATTTGAGAGGATTTTGTATTGATACATAATATTTTACATATTTATGGGGTACATGTGGTATTTTGTTACATGCATAGAATGTGTAATGATCAGCTCAGGGTATTTGAATTTTATCATTTCTATGTTTCCTCTCTTCCAGCTAGTCACCTGAATATGCTGTTGAACAACAGTCCTAACCTTTTATCTAACTACATAAAGAGCTTTATCCAGACCAGGAAAATGACACGTGTTCTCTTGTTGTTGTTAAGATCCAACTACTAATATTTAACATAAAAATGTACTGGGCAACAGGATAGTCTCAAGGATCGGAAACAACATACGGTATTTAGTGTTGGGCCTTCACATTGTTGCCTGAATCCAGTTCAGGTCACTAGGGACCACAAATCAATTTCTTGATGAATGTTCATTAATCTATTATGTGTAACGAAGGAAGTGATTTTAGTGGTTATTTGTCCATTTTATAAAATTACCAAGAGACCAGTCTGGGCAACATAGTGAGATACCCTCCTCATCTCTACAAAAAATCTAAAAATTAACGGGGTGTGGTTATGCGCACCCATAGTCCCAGCTATCCAGGAGGCTGGGGCAGGAGGATCGCTTGAGCCCAGGAGAACAAGGCTGCAGTAGCCATGATCATACCACTGCACCTCCAGCCTGGGTGACAGAGCAAAACCCTGTCTCAAAAATAAAAATAAAACAAAACAAAACAAAATTTAAAGTTGCTCACTCTGAGTGAAGTCATTTTAGTTCCAAAATATGGAGAAGAGTTTCATAATTATTGAACCTGAAAGTTACAGATTGGGGCCGATGAAAAAGAATCTCTAAGAACAGAGTGTGGTCAAATAAAAACAAATTGGCTGACTTTCACAAGTCTTCATTCTCTTTATGTTTTTCTGAATTCAAGGTTTCAGACACTGGGGAAATGTGGTTCCCCACCCCCTACCTCCCACCTCTTCCCTCTTCCCCTCACTCAGCTGCCCAAGAGCTGGAGGCATTTTTTGATTGAATAATTAAAGATTCTAAAGAAGTCTGATATCGATTTTTTTAACAGCTTCCAGCAGCCAGGCTTTCTCACTTTACAAGTAGCCTCTGGCCTGACAAATACCAGTCTATGTGGAGCAAGAGAGTTCAACTGTAGAAGGTTATCTGATGCAGCTTAAATGCTGCCTGTGACAAGCACGTTTGACCCCAGGGGAAGGTGGGGATGAACTGTGGAAACTGCCATCCAATAGTCAAGTCTTTTTTCTTTATCTAATGTAAGAACACTTCGGAAGCACCCAGAAGCTCTGACATCCTACCCTGGGGATGCCAATGCACCAGTCAGCTTTTTCCTGTAGAAGTGCTTCATTGCCCAGATTACTGACAGATTTAATCAAGACAGTACTGCATATTTGGTTCACAAACAAAAGGCTAACTTCAAGTTACCGATTATAGGGTCTTGTGCTATTTCTATCCTTATTCGAGCCCATATATCATATTTTAATAAATATTTATCTAATGCTACAGAAAACACAAAAATCAGTCTTGTAAGAGAAGATCATTTATGTCCATGACTAAAAGGAACAAATATCATAGAACACATTATCCCAAAGCCTGCAATTACTGCTTATGTACACTTTGCAACAGAATAAAAATGAGTTTTTCCTTGTTGCCATCTGTTGTTTTACAGAAGGATAGCTAATTTCCTATCAGCTAATTCCAGTAACTATGATTTGTTAGGAATAAAATAAATAAGACAAAGTTACCTTGAAAGGAAAATATTCTCGATAAGGAAATATTTTGATGGCAAGTTAACTCTAAGAGTTTAGGGCTATCTGTTTTCCAAAATAAATAATAAAAGAGACACTTCTTCCCCCTTTTCTCTTTCCAAATTATTGTGCGCAAGCTAATGCTGTGAAGACACAAGATGTGTAAGTACAGGGTTCCTATTCTCAGTCAATTCATAAGCTACAAAGACAGACACAGAAATAACTATAGCACAAAGGTAGTGTGCAAGACAAGACAGAAAGGTAGCCTAATATCAGGAATGTGGAGCGCGAAGCAAAAAGCACATAGGTACAAATCCCGGCTTTGGCACAATGTAGGTGCATGATCTTGAGCACATTTCTTAATCTTTGCAAGTCTCGCTTTCCTCGTGAATAAAATAGAGATCATACCATTACCTACCTCAGTGGTTCATAGTGAAAATTAAATGAGTTTATGAATGCAAATCCCTTAACAGAGTTCCTCGCTTTTGGAAGTCCTCAATAAAGAGCATTGATGCAGAAGAAAAAGATTAAAGAAAGAATTAAATTGCCATGGACATGCAAAGGAGAAAGGAAATTCACATCCATAAAGGAAATGATAGATATGGAGCCCCAGTTAGGAAATTACGTTCTTGGAATAGTTTAGATGTAGAGGTTGCCCCTGACTTATATTCCTTACGTGTGAAAGATGACTGGGAAACAGGACCCGGGAGGAGCAGGGGCCACAGCAACCCCTCATCTCCCAGTTGTCAGATCTCCTTCCTATCTGGGATGCCCAACTATGGTCCTGTGTCTAATGTCAGTCTGTGTCAGTCCAGGGCACAATCAACGGCCCTGGAGTCTCCTCCCAAAAAATTGCTTCTCTCTTAACTCTAAAGAGGAGGGGCTGAAAGGCTACCTTAATGTCTAGAAGGAAACACCCAGAATATTTATAAAAGCTGAAATTGTTTCTGGCTATAATGGATTAACTGATATTAGATTAGCCTTGCCACCATAAACAACTAGATAACTACATAAACTACATAAAAAGCTGTTTATAGACATCGGATGAGAGGAAGCACAACAGAAGACGTGATGTCTGAGAGAAGGGGAATGGTGAGTGAGTCCTACAGGCATCCTAGCTTTCCACCTGGATGAATGGCTCAGACCAGCAGTACAGCAAGGGGAAGCCAAGAACACTGGGGTATCACTGAGTTAAGGGGACATAGAACACAGTTCAGGGAGGCTAAGGCAGATGGAATTTGGTAGAAAAAGTATCTGACAGGAAGAAGTGATAGAGACAAAGAGCTCAGTTAATCCATATGGGTTTCCTTGAGTTTGTTGCTAAATATTAAGTCACTCACATGCAGGGTCAACTTCAGAGAGTAGCCCCCCGATGCCCCCAGAAAAAGATCTTCTATAAGTTAAGCAATTCCCAGAGCTCCTAAAGGGCTGGGAGGCATTTGACCTTGGACCAATCAGAAGAGAAAGTCTTTGTTGAGAACCTGGGGTTTTAGTGAAAACCCCAGAAGTCTCTCACTTTAGTGAAACTAAATCAGCCGAAGTAAAGTCTACTCTAGACCTCCCTTAACAAAACTTTAAAAGAAAGGCAATAAAACCTTGCATTGAATAACAACAAAATAACAAGTCCAGCATTCACGGAAAAACTACAGACGTGCAAAGAAGCAAGAAAAGGACGCACAAAAACAGACTCAGAAGTGACAGAGTCGAGGGCAGTGGAATTAGCACCCAGGGCCATAAAAAGAGAAATCATACATATGCTCAACTATTTCAGGACTTAAAAACAAAAATAAGAGGAGAGAAATGGGAGATAAGAAAATAAAACTTTCTGGAAATGAACAAAATATCTGAAATGAAAAATATACTAGATAGAATTATCAGCACATTAATCAACTGCAGAACAAGGGACCAATAAATTTGGAGACAAAATATAGAAAATACTCAAACTGAAACACATGGGGAACAAATGTTTGGAAAAATTGAATAGAGTCTGAGTGACCTGTGGGATGACATGGAGTAGTCCAACATGTGTGGTACTGGAGTGCTAGGATGGGGACTGGGAGGGGGAACTGATTTAAAGAAATAGTGGCTGAAAATTTTCCCAGTTTGTTGAAAACTATAGATCACAGGTTCAAGAAACTCAGTGAACACGAAGAAAGATAACACAAAACCACAGACAGGCATATAATGATGTAATTGCTAAAAAACAGGATAAAGAGAAAATATTGACAGCAGCAGAGTAGAAAAAAACAGACATATTACATACAGAAGAACAAAGATAAGAACAACTGCAAACTTCTTGTCAGGAACAACACAAGCTAAAAGCAGTAGAGCAACATCTTTAAAGTGTTAAAAGAAAAAAAAGATCAACCTAAAATTCCATATCCAGTGAAGTTATCCTTCATAAAAGAAGACTAGATAAATACTTTTTTAGATAAACAAAAGCACAGAGCCAGCCAATCTGCACTAGAAAAAAATACTAGAACGTAAAGTTTTTCAAGCAGAAAGAAAATAGCACCAGATGGAAACTTGGACCTCTACAAAAGAATCAAAATGTGGGGAATTGTAAATATGTGGGTACATATAAAAGAAACTATTTTCTTATTTTGATTTCTTTAAAATAAAATTGACTGTATGAAACAAAAATAATAACGTATTTTAAGGCCTATGACATATGTAATAAATAAAATATACGATAGCAGCAAAAAGGGGAGGAAGAAAAAATGAAAGCAAAAATCCTAAGATTCTTATACACGAAATGATAGCATTACTCAAAGGTGGAATGTGATAAGATAAAGTGTCACGTTGTAAATTCTGCAGCAATCACAAAAAAAAATGAACAAAGAGCTAAAAGAGTAGAGATAAAATAAAATACAAAAAAAAAAAAGCAAAACTCAAGTAATATAAATGAGGGCTGGAAATGAGTGAGAAAAAGGGAAGAGAACAGATAGGATAAATAGTAAACATATAGCAAGATAGTAGAGCAAACCCAAGCATATATGCTGTCTTCACACTTCATAAAGACATAGGCACAGGAAAAGTAAAGGACAGACCAAGATATGCCATGCAAACGCTAATCATAAGAAAGCTGGGGTGGCCACATCATTCAGACAGGCAGATCTGTGCAGCAGCTTGGGTCCTGCACGAAGCAGTTGTCAATACTGAATCAGAGGCTCAGGAAATGTACTGCGGGGAAACAGCCATGAAAGATTAAGGTAAGTGGGAGTCACACTGGGTACAGAAAAGCCTTCATACATGACTGAAGATCTGAAAACCATGATCAGAGAATGGGAAAAAGACTTGCGTAGAAAGAGTCTGGGACTGCGGTGTAGGTCCCCAAAAGTTTCAGCCAGGCCTACAGAGATCCCCCATCTGAAACTGCCCACCAGCGGAGCTGGCACTGGGGCTGTATTGGCCCGGTCTAGTACCATGCTGTGCTCAGTCATGGGCCGGTGGCATCCTGGGGAGAGTAGAGCCACTACAGGAAGACTGGCAGGTCCTGAAGTGTGGCAACTGAGTCTGTCGGCTAAGGATTCTACTCTTTTAGAAAGGAGGTCTTAGCAGCACAACTCTATGATTGTTACAACTTCAGAAAAAGAACTAGGACTAAAGACAAAGAGGGATATTGATTTACGGTAAATGATTGAATTCATCAGGAAAACCTAACAATCCTAAATGGGTATGCCCTGAAACACAGTGCTACAAAATATTTGAAGTAAAAACCCTTCAGAACTGAAAGGAGAGACACATGCACAACTACACTTGGAGACTTCAACACTCTTCTCTCAGGGATAGGACAAGTAGACAGAAAATCAGGAAAAATAAAGAAAACAAACAATAGCATCAGTCAAATTCACTTAATGGATCTTTATAGACTACTTTCATCCCAAAGAGTGGACTACACATTCTTTTTAGGTTCCCAGGGAACATTCCCAAGATAAATCATATGACAAGCCATAAAACAAGTCTCAAGAAATTTTAAAGGACTTAATTCATGCAAAGCATGTTCTCTGACCACAATGGAATTAAATTAGAAATGGATTTTTTAATACCTAGAAAATCCCCAAAGATTGGAAATTAAGCAACACATTTTTAAATATCCAGAAAAGTCAAGGAAGAAACCCTAGGAGAAATAAAATATTTTGAACTCAATAGTAAGAAAACTACAACAAACCAATATATATGAGATGCAGCTAAAGCAATCCTCAGAGGGAATTTTATAGTAATAAATGTTTATATTAAAATAGAAGGGAGATACAAAATCAATTATCTAAGCTTCCACTTTAGGGAAGCTATTAAAAGAAGGGCACTAAGTTAAGTCAAAAGTAAATAGAAGCAAAGAAATAATGAAGAGCAAAAATCGATGAAACAGTAAGCAGTAAGCAGGCAAACAATAGAAAAAAAATTTTAAGAAGCAGGATTTGGAAAAGATATGTAAAATTAATAAATTTATAGCTCAGCTTGAGCCAAAAATAAGCAGTGTTGGAAAGGAAAAAAAGAAGATTGTACCTAAAAATCCTACAGATTGCAAACAGAAAATAAGGGAATATTTTGAAGAATTCCACGCCAAGAAATTCAACAGCTTATATGAAATGGACAAATGCCTTGAAAGATAATTTATTAGAACTGACAGAAGAAATGAGATCAACCCATATTTATTAAAGAAATTGAATTCATAATTTAAAACCTTCCCACAAAGATAACTCCAAGCCCAGATGGCTTCACTAATAGGCTACTAAACATGAAGGAAGAAACCAAACTTGCACAAAAAACAGGTAAAAGGAACTCTTCTCAATTCATTGTAAGAAGCCAGGATTATAATGATACCAAAACCATCTGTACAAAGACATTACCAAAACAAAAACCTACGGACCAACATCGTTTACAAACATAGACACAGAAATCCTCAGCAAAACATTAGCAAATCAAATCTAGTATTAGCTGGTAACATCTGTGTCTGACTGCTAAAGCCTGTAGCAATAATTATTGTTGAGTCTTTTTTTTTTTTTTTCCATTTTAAGTCCTCTGTTGCAGATAAATGTCTCAACTGTATTGGCCATTTTGTTTAAACTCAATAGCACAGGCCTTTATGTTTAAGTAATGTAAAGTAATGCAATAAAATGGTCAGACAGCAACTGTCTGGCAATTTCTAACATTAGCATTTTTTAGCACCCAGGTCAGAGTTTAATATGCAGAAAGTCCAGTCATTGTTTTCAGGCTTGAATTGCTCAATTACAGGGATAAGATGCAGAATAACCTTACAAGAGTTTTATTTGATTTGAATTCTAAAGCAGGCTTACACATGAAATCTCTCTTAGCTCCTTCACTGGTGTAACATACCTATAGGTCAGATCCAGTCAGAGAACTGACGGCTGCCTCAGGGAGGCTGGTGGCAGGCTTTCAGCTCCTGAAGAGGGGTTACTACAATAATGTCAGGGCCAACTGAGTCTCTGGCTGATGCCTTCCCTGATTCTAGGGAGGAGTCATCTTCCCCTGAAGATGTGTCTAACAACACTTTAACCTCTCTTAAGACATAGGGTGGTCCCTCCTTTTCCTCAGGGGATATGCTCCAAGACCCCTAGAGGATGCCTGAAACCTCGATAATGCCAAATTCTACATACACTATGGTTTTTCAATCTGATCGTCAAGACAGCTACTAAAATGACTAACGACAGGGAGTGTAAACAGTGTTGATATGCTAATATTTCCTTTGATCTCTTTGGACGTGGGCTTGTACACTAATATTCATGGACCTTGGATTGTAGGACGTGCCTGTGAAATTCTAGAAAAGGTACCAATTCATGTTCTTTTCTAATATCAAGCATTTCAGTCATGGAGCTATTTGCCCTTCATTTCACTGAAATTACTACCTCATTCTTTCATGTCTACGAGGACTCCTTCCATGGACAACTTAAAGTGTGTGGAATTAGATTTTATCATCCATATTCCAAGTTTCTAAAGAAAGCTGTTTTTTCTATAGTTTGATGGAAAAAAACAGCCAACTAGATTGGACGAATAAAGATTGGATATAGCATATTCTTGATAATTATTTGCCTGCTTTAATACTTTCTTTTTCTAAATAAACAGAACCAAACAAAGAGTACTGCAAAAACTGTGGAGAGAGAAGAGGGAGAAGCTCAGAGCGCTATGCTCACCTATGTCCTCTCGGCTGCACTTCGGCTCCTGTATCCTCCCCACCTAAAGAGTGCTGCTGCTCTCCTTCCCCATCCATGGGCCAGGCAAGACTACTGGCAGCTCACTTGTCTCAGCACTGGAGCTGGGAGCACCCAGCACATATTTGTGGGACACACACGGTGCTGGACACTGGCTGATACAGGTCAGCGAAAAAAAATCCAGACGTAGGCCTGTGCTCCTGGAGCTTTGAGACTAGCAGAGAAGAAAATTAAACAAGTGTCTGCAGTAAAGTAGGATGACTGCTACAAAACGGTAATAAGGCTAGTCTGGAAGTCAGACTCTAAAAGGTGTGCAGGAATATTCTTCCTTGACAAATAAGAACTGAGGAAAGAGATTGGGACATCTATACATGTCTGGCAACTCCTTTTTTCCCTAGTTTTCTAATTGGTGAATTTAGGATGATAAAATCATCTCTTGTGGCCAGGAGTGGTGGCTCATGCTTGTAATCCAAGCGCTTTGGGAAGCCGAGGCAGGCAGATCACTTGAGGTCAGGAGTTTGAGACCAGCCTGGCCAACGTGTGAAACCCCATCTTTATTAAAAATACAAAAATTAGGCAGGCACGGTGGTGCATGCCTGTAGTCCCAGCTGCTTGGGAGGCTGACGCAGGAGAATCGCTTGAGGCAGAGGTCGCAGCAAGCCGAGATCACGCCACTGCACTCTGGCCTGGGAGACATTGCAAGACTCCGCCTCAAAACAAACAAACAAACAAACGAACAAACAAAAAACCATCCCTCTCATAAAGTTATTGTGAAAATTAAATGGGATGATACAAGGCATGGTGAATGGTCAATATAGTTTTGGTGTTGTTATGCCAATCAGAGGGCACCTGGCCTGATCCAGAGAGTACCCTAGAAAACATTATTTCTACACTCAGTCCTGAAGCAGGGAAGTGAATTCATTATGGGAATATTACTCTGCTCGAGCTGCCATAACAAAATGTCACTAGACGGCTTAAGATTTTTTTTTTTCTCACAGTTCTGGAAATTAAAAGTCTAAGATCAAGGTACTGACAGCGTTGGTTTCTCCTGAGGCTTCTCTCCTTGGCTCATAGATGGCTGTCTTCCCCCCACATTCTCACTTGGTCTTCCCTCTGTCCTAATCTTCTCTTCATGTAAGGACATCAGTACAGGATACTAGATTAGGCTCTATTTTCACTTAACTAACTGTTTAAAGGCCCTATCTCTAAATATAGTCACATTCTGAGATACAGGGGATTAGACCTCAACATATAAATTCTGGGGGAACACAGTTCATTTCATAACAACGGGGGAGACACAGCAGACTATTTCTAACAGAAGGAATATCATGCGTGAATTGAAAGAGGATCTGTAGCATGTTGAAGGAGAAACTGAATGACATTACATCCTTTTGCAGTATAGACTGAAAAAGGGAAACAGCAAAATTTGAAGCTAGAGAGGGAAGTGGCAGCAAATCAGGCCATGTAAGGCCTTATAGGGTGGTATAAAATATTAAGCAGTTCAGGTTACCCTAAGGGAAATGAAAACCATTATAGAATTTCAAGCAGTGTGTGTGTGTGTGTGGCATGGTTGAACTTGTATTTTAGAAAAATCACTGTCTGCATTATAAGAAACTTTTGGAGCGGGATGTGCACCTGGGAGGCATCTGAAGTAAGACAAGCCAGAAAGGCTGAGAGCTTGAGTCATTCCATGGAGATGAAAGAAACTGACACACACTGGAAAGCTAATCAAAGGGGTGATTGGTAGAGGGAAGGAGAAAAGGAGAATGATTCCTATGCTACCAGCAAATGGGTAGATAATGGTGAGCAGAGATGGCAAAGTAAAAACTGGACCTCTTGAAATGAAGAAACCTGTGGAACTGCCTGTAGACCACTGGTTATTGATGGAAACTACCTTCGCCATCTACCCTTCTTAAACCTTTCCCAGATAACCACAGAGTGTGCCAACAACTCTATATTATCATACATCTTCTTACAAATAAGGAAGCTCAGCCTTAATGAGATAACATAACTTGGCCAAAGGCTCACAGCTACAAAATGGCAAAGCTAAAAGAGGAATTGAGTCTTCCTAATTGCAGAGCCCAAGTTGAAAACCACTATTCAGGAAGGAGGCTGGGCTGATGGTACATATCTGGAGGTCATTCAGTCATTAACAATGCTTGGCTTGTTGGCTTTACTTCCCCATTTCCTCACTGACCACTGGCCTTTCCTGAATCTGATCCTTGGTCCTCATCCACACCTGCTAACAGATTATAATATGGCTGGGCGGCTGATGGTCCAAGCCTAGGGCCTAGGAGCCCAGATGCATGCTGTGGGTTAAGCAGTGGCAGTGTCTGCCTCCATCAATACTGTTTCCTTCACTTAACACCGTGGACTAGACTCCAAGATCTGTGAGATATGTGTGCATACAAGCAGCCTCTCCAACTTGTATTTGGGTGAATATCCAAGACCCAAGCTGAGGAACCCAAATTCCATGTTTACTAATGCACATGCCTTTAAAAACATGTTAATGTAATATACATGAAGAAAACAGAACCATAAGTGGATCACCTGATGAGTTTTCACAGACAGAATACACCTATGAAATGTCACTGAAATCAAGAAAAGAAGAGTAACTCAGGAGCTCGCCCCATGTCCCTTGCACTCACTACCCGCCCCTGCCCTCACCCCCACCCCATCTCTAGGATGCTACTAACCTTACTTCTGATACCTCCAATTAGTGTTGCTTATTTTGTACACTATATAAACGGAATTGTATAATATATATGCTGTTTTGTGTATGTTTACATGCATTTTAAAGACTGAATTTAACTTGGAAAAATAAAAAAGGTTGTTGTATACAGAGACCTAAGTATAATCCCACAATCTCATCTTCCCATATTCTAAGGACCCCTGACAAGGATATACACAACTTCTACATTTGCATTCTGAATTACACCCAGGTCAAATCAGTAACATGAAAAGAATCCAGGAAAGTACAAGGCCCATTTTGGTGTTTCGTCCTCTTGAAGAGATTGAGTCACTGACCCAGACTAACTGTAACAAATCCCTTCCTATGAATTAAAGATCAGAATGTAAAGTAATAGTAACGGTGATGGAGGTTTTAAAGGGAAAGCTCTATTGCAATAGCTAAATTGAGATAATAATTTGGATAATAATAAATTTGACATCAATGCTAATTATTGCTTTATCAAAGCAATCCATTTTCTTAGTGAGAAATCTTTTACCTTGCTAAGGAACTAAAAGTTTCTGTAGAAAGTGTTTTGAATGTGTTGTAAAAACAACAGAATCGTCAGTAAAAATAAACTTTTCTGCTAGTTTAAAAATTCTTTAAAAATAATTCACAGAAGTCATGCATTTAAATTTCATTATTTGGCTGGGCGCGGTGGCTCAAGCCTGTAATCCCAGCACTTTGGGAGGCCGAGACGGGCGGATCACGAGGTCAGGAGATCGAGACCATCCTGGCTAATACGGCAAAACCCCGTCTCTACTAAAAAATACAAAAAAACTAGCCAGGCGACGAGGCGGGCGCCTGTAGTCCCAGCTACTCGGGAGGCTGAGACAGGAGAATGGCGTGAACCCGGGAGGCGGAGCTTGCAGTGAGCTGACAGCCGGCCACTGCACTCCAGCCTGGGCGGCAGAGCAAGACTCCGTCTCAAAAAAAAAAAAAAAAAAAATAAATAAATAAATAAATAAATAAATTTCATTATTTTACTGTATGTTCATTATACTATACTGTATACTTTTACAATGTACTTGCTGAATTCTGGGTCTGTTTCTTACCTGGATCTAAGAATTTCTTGGTGTGCTGGTGATTGTAGTCTTGTTTTTAGGATAAGAGGATCTTGACTTTGAGAATTCTCTTACAAATTATACTTCTTTTGCTTTCAATCACAGCATCAGAAACTTAGAATTTTTTTACTTGGAAAATGAAAATAATCATATTTGCAAATTTACTGTCACCCAACTTTCAAAGTGGCCCCATGTTTCTCAAGCGGAAAAAAAACTATCTGTTCGCTGCAATTCTCCAAAACATGTAGTTTGTGCGTGTGTGTGTTTGAACTTACATAGGCAGGCATAGTTAGGATATAATTCCATGGCAGAGAAGATTCACTTCATTATTTTAGCACACTGAATTCTTTGTTTGAACTCCTGCTGCGAATGTTTTGATCACAAGTTTCTCCTAAAATTCCTGATTACAGTTTGATGTCCTTTGCCAAGAAAATAGCCCAACAATTAGCATAGCCTTCTTGTTGAATCAAACAAGGTTCTGATACCGATCTAAATGAATTGCCTTCTGAAAAAGAAATCAACCACCTGTGACCACAGTTTTTCAACCCAGTGGGAAGCGGTGACTTGGGGGTGAAATTTAAAGTCAGGTTATTCTTTAGCAGGGGAACTTTGCTGCTGGGTATAAGAGCCTAGTTTCTCTGTTATTCTTTCATAGTTTTTCAAGATAGGAATCTGAAAGTGCTCCAATTTTAGCTACTATTTACTTTTTGTTTCTGCTATTGTAATTTCCATATAGATAACGTTGTAGATTTCAACTTCTTCACTCATTTAATACTGATGTTCCATAAGCATATCCAGCGTATTTTGAGTTCTTAAACCTATTAGTTGCAGGGCTCAAGCTCTGAATATACATTTTAAAATGAACCAACCATATTTTATGCAGCATAACTGTGACTAAAACTAGTAGCATTTAAAAACAAATTAGAGAACCACCAAAATGAAGGTAAGTCCCTGTAACTTTATATACTACAGAAAAGATATGAAATAATAAAAACTATATCTAAACATAGGCTTTTATTGGTCATTAATAGAATGTTCTAAGTGAAAAGTAGAATTTCCTTATTCATTTCTAGGCTTGCCTTTTTTGATTAAATTTTACTTTTCGAAAAGCCTAGGTTTTTTCCAAATTTTCCTACCAACTCTTTAATAAAACATTCTGAAATTTGAGTAACTGCGTCTAAAAGGATTTGAGATTAAGCACTAAATCCCCAGCTGCCAGTATATCTGAATTTGCCTCCTTTCAAATTATATGTAAGGTATCATCAGTGAAATAATGCCGATAAGAAACCACGGTAAGCATCTAAAAAGAAAAGCCCACTCCACACATACTAAGTATTAAATTTAAATTGATTTTAACCAACGATTTTATTCAAACTTAATTTTACTGTGTCATATGTGTATTAAGTATGATTTTTAAAGCTCATTAATAAAAATCTATTTCATGGAGCAACAAGTTCCACATTATTTCAGAACAAATCTAAAGCAGTACTATGTCATTACCTGACTCTTATAATAAATAAATCACTATTTCCTGATTTGCCTTTGATCTTCCCTAATTGAAGACGATTCTCATTTATCTGAGATAATAAATGGATAGAAGAAAAATCATAAATACCATAAAAGCTTATTTTCAGGTCTGTCTACCTACAAATGTTTAACTAGACCAAGCAGCTAGGAGGAAAACTGGACAATTTGTATTTCTCACCCTTTCCCTTCAGGTTTTCTGGTGCAATGTTAAAAGACAAGTAAGTGTCTGGGCGAAGTGGCTCACGCCTATAATCCCAGCACTTTGGAAGGCCGAGGTAGGCGAATCACCTGAGGTCAGGAGTTCGAGACCAGCCTGGCTAACATGGAGCAACCCCATCTCTACTAAAATTACAAAAATTAGCTGGGCATAGGGGTGTGTGCTTGTAATCCCAGCTACTCGGGAGGCTGAGGCTGGAGAATCATTTGAACTTGGGACGCAGAGTTTGCAGTGAGCCGAGATCATGCCACTGTACTCCAGCCTGGGTGATGGAGTGAGACATTATTTCAAAAAAAAAAGACAAGCAAGCACCAGACTCCAGAGCAGAAGCTACACCCTAAACCAAAGCAAAAAAGGACAATCTTAGTTATGCTTTATGGCTTTTAACAAGTTCCCCAGCCCCTCACCCATTGCTCATCTGACGGTTTTATTACAGTATGTTCACCACAGGAATGTCTCACTCGGATTATCTGAAATAATATTGCTAGCAAACCTACAACTCCATGCAGTGACATAGGTCAAAAGAAGAATTCCTCAGGCATCAGTTTGTTTCTCAAACCCTTCGCCAATCAACTTCGGAAATAGCTATTTAATACAGTACAAAAAAGAACTTAGTGGTACTTGGAAAATGGCCCTCAGAGTCAAAAATTTATAGCTCGGCTTAGGAATGCTGAGGCCCAGTCTCAGGGAAACCATGCTACTAAGTCTTTTGACTGGGCAGATAATCTAAGGGCAGAGCTCATTTATCTTCTGGGACAGTGCTGTGTGAGCTTGATCCATACTCCTGCTTGTATGCCTTGAACAACTAACTCTGTGTTCAATGCTTTAGTCTACTGGATGCTGGAAAGACCTTTGACTCCACCAGGTTTTTAAAGAATTTACCAAAGTTGCTGAAAACATTGGATATTTGGTCTGTTTCTGTGTCTTTGATGTCACAGGTCCCATTAACTTTGCAATGATGGAGAGGAGGACATAGGGAGAAAGAGATCACAAAATTTTGGAAACATATATACACTTGTCACTGCTTAATTCTTAATTCAATAGGATAGGTAAGCTAGAACATTGATCATGACTTCAAATGCCCCTTTCACCAAATCTGTATGGATTTTATTTCTCTAAAAAAGTAACATCATAATGACTGTAAAATCCTGGTTTTGTATTAATCATTGGTATGTTCCTAGAATTCCTACTTCAGATACATTCCTCTCAATATGTAAAGCTGGTCAAGCTTCTGTTCTCATTCATCTCTGCCTCTGACCCATCTTTCTAGAGACATTTTGCTTCTTTTGCTTTATTTCATTTACTTCCCTTCTTGCTTTAAACACTGCCCTATCCCCTATTTTCCTACATATCTCTACAAATGTCTAATAGGGTTTTCTCCTGTTTTCCAAACTTCACCATGTGAAATAATGGCTTATTCCACTAAGCAGTTTCCATGTTTCCAAAAAATACTGCTACTTGCCATTTGTGATAACTATTAAGTAGGTCATATTCTTTGCAAAGGGTTAGAAAGAATATTTTCTTGATTGTCTAAGTAATGCTTTTCATTGTCAAGACCCAAGTGTGAGGGTTAATATTAAGTGTCAACTTGATTGGATTGAAGGATGCAAAGTATTTTTCCTGGTGTGTCTGTGAGGGTGCTGCCAAAGGAGATTAACGTTTGAGTCAGTGGACTGGGAGAGGCAGACCCACCCTCAATATGGGTGGACACCATCCAATCAACTGCCCACGCAGCTAGAATAAAGCAGGCAGAAGAAGGTGGGAGCAGTGGACTTGCAGAGTCTTGTGGTCTTCATCTTTCTCCCATGCTGGATGCTTCCTGCCCTTGAACGTTAGATTCCAAGTTCTTTGACTTTTGGACTCCTGGACTTACACCAGTGGCTCTCAGCCTTTGGTCACAGATTGAAGGCTGCACTGTCGGCTTCCCTACTTTTGAGATTTTTGGCTCAGACAGAGCCACTACTGCCTTCCTTGCTCCTTGTGGTACTTCACCTTGTGATCGTGTGAGTCAATTCTCCTTAATAAACTCCCTTTCATAAATACATATATCCTATTAGTTCTGTCCTTCTAGAAAACTCTGACTATACACCAAATAACGAACATTTTTTCAACTTAAATTAATCCTTCAGTTTTGATTAAATCATCATGATCAATAATTTGGATATTAAGAAATCAACCTCTACATTTATTAGGTTTGGAAGATCCCCCTTCTATGTGGTATCTTATTCTTCTAACATAAGCTAAAGTAGAAAGGATATTTTCTGATATATTATTTCTGTGAGAGTTACTTTCCTTACTCAATTTGGAATTTTTAACACCTTAAAGTAATGGAGATGGAGTAGGAAGAGAGGGAAGGGAAAGAGGAAAGAGGACAGGAAATGATAATTCAAAGGACTGTGCAAAAAAAGAACAGGACACCCTGAGAATATAATAAAAGAATAGTTGGTTCCTCCATAGATCTATGTTGCAGTCGTCGTTCTGAGGTCTTTAATTAATGTCTTTAATTCTCAGAATAAATCTGTGAGATTAATACTGTGACTATCCCCAGGGAGGAAACTGAGCCCCGGAGGCTAAATAACCTGCCCAAGTTCCCACAGTCAGTAGAAGAGCCTGGATCCCAATCCAACAGTCTGGCTCCAAGGACTCCTACCGTTCCCCATAGATCTGTTTCTTCCAAAGCTAACAGAGCTGATTATTTCAATACTGATGAGGCTGAAAGTGAAATAACAGTGACATAACCAAAATGCCCTGATTCTTCTGTGATTCTATATATGAACCAAAATATTTGAGACCTATATATTGATTTCATTGAAATTTGTGGTGTTTATTGATATAAAAGAAATTGCTCAAATGCTCGTCAGCGATGACACTCATTAGAAAACATAGAATACCACATTTTATGATATTTGGACTCAGGTATAAGATGACCACATGTTCTGGTTTGCTCAGAAAATCCCAGGTTATACCTGCTGTCCAGGCATAATTGCTAACTAAGTTCACTCTCAAAGTTGTCTCATTTTGAATAATAAAATATACAGTTGTCTTACTGAGGCACAACCAGTGCAACTGGCACAAGTCAATTTAATAATTTAAATAATTACTGGTTTTTATATGGTTTTAATAATTCTGATGCTCTCATTTCCTCATCCTAAAATCAATTGTTCTAACCATCATGAGTTTGACAATGCTTTTCCCCATTTTTCCTTTTTCTGCCTCTTCCTGCCTTTAAACACTTCATTTCCCTCTAGTCTTTTTGCCAAATCACTGCCTCTCCTGCTTCAGTGCCTTCTAGCCTATTATAACGACCTAATGGCATTTATAGCCTTAAGGATTCCATTGTCACTTTCTGGAAAGGAGCCACTACTCAACTTCACTCTCTCACATTGTCTTTCCCATATTGTCTTTCACTCATCACTCGCCTTAGGAGATCTAGGCTTTTTCCATATCACATTAAAATTCTTCCAAAAATGTACTTTCTTTTTTTCCTTTGAGACAGAGTCTCACTCTGTCACCCAGGCTGGAGTGCAGTGGCGCGATCTCGGCTCACTGCAGCCTCCGCCTCCTGGGTTCAGGTGATTCTCATGCCTCAGTTTCCCAAGTAGCTGGGATTACAGACGTGTACCACCACACCTGGCTAATTTTTTTGTATTTTTGGTAGAGACGAGGTTTCACCACGTTGGCCAGGCTGGTCTTGAACTCCTGACCTCAGGTGATCCACCCGCCTTGGCCTCCCAAAATGCTGGGATTACAGGCGTGACCCACTACTCCCAGCCAATTTACTTTCTTTTAGTCCCCTTACAGAAACCCCCTGACCTCCTTACCCTTGGATCAAATTCATTTATTCACGCAGACATACAGTCTACTTGGGAAACTTAGCTGGCAAATTCAGGTTCCCAGCTCCAGGGCTTCATTTCACAATATTACTTCTGAAGATCCTTGGGAACTTGACCTGCAGAAAGAATGGAGAAAATTCCTGTCCTATCTCTGCAGAAGAAGTTTACATATGCCTTGAAGCATTAAGTTTTATTACTTTACCCGTATCTCAGTCCACCAAATTAGGGATGCTGGAGGGCACAGTTGGTCACTAGTTTTGGAAAGTTGCTCCAGGCCATCAGTGAATGAGTATCAGGGAGACAACTGCCAACTCTATCCTACTCAGTGACTTGAGAATTTTGCCAATGTTCTCCCTTTCTTAGCCAGCATGGATTCTTAAAATCTTAGTATTTAAATTTATCCTGCTTATGATACCCAGTACAGAACTGTATTCGCTTCCCTTCTCCTGGTACAATTTAGCAACATTAAATGGCCCTATTTATCCAAATACAGTTTAATCTCCTGATGATAATGACATATCATTAATGGGTTTGCTGTAATCGTTGTTGGGTTTGTGGTACCTTTCAGGAGAAACCGCAGTAAGGACTGAAGATCACATTTAGTAAAAAGAAATAAGTATCACTAAAGATTCAAGGAAAGTAATTAGCTTCAGAGTCACGTGGCCAAAAATAAATTCTATATTCCACTCTACGATAATGTTTTAAACGGTCATTCTTCCTGTGTGCTACCTTCTTCTTTCATGCAAATGGTCGTATTTGAGATAAGTAGACATCAAGAACAAATGAAATCATTGCAGCGATCAACTGTATAATGTATTTTAGAGCTATTGATGTAATACTGAAGAACAAATGTGCTAGTGTAGACCAGAATTTGAGCAAATCCTAGTCACAAAAAGTGACCATGGTTCTGTGTGCCAGCTTTACAATTAGATTCCTTTAAGAATTTCAGCAACCTTTTCTGTCTCTTATGGGCAGAGGCCATATTTACTAAGATAAAAATTGGTATGCTAGGGGTAAAATGTTTGAAGATGAAACACTACTAGAGAATCAGAACATGCAGTAGCTACGCCTCTGGAAGACCATCAGAACTCAAACTTTAAAAACAGCAGCAAAAATAAGATGCCTCAACCAATGCAATCTAATTTCTCCAAATATTATCTTTTCATTTAATTTGGAAAATACCCACTTTACTAAGAATAATCTTTAAACATCAATCTCAAATCTCACATGATGTGAGGTTGTATATATTACGTTCTTCAGTGTGGTCTGCATTTATAGAACAAACTGAAACTTTCTTGTATACTACAGAGTAAATCATAAGATTGTATTAACTCTGTGAATCACACACACAGATAGCAGACAAAGAAGAAAAAATATAGTTGATCTCAATTTGGTCTCATGAAAACACAGTATCTGTTCTTATTGTTACTTCACATTTGATAAAATAGAAATACCCCCCAAAAATTTAAAGACTAATTTGAAGAAATTTCTTTTTAGACGAGCAGTGGCACTCATTTCAAACTAATTTTCCTACTTTAAGCTTCTACAATTACAATATTGTCCTGAAAATAAGTAGACATTATTTAATAGTCTCTTTCAAGGACTCTTCCCTTAAAAAAATACAAAATAAATCCATTGGTACCATTTCAAACTGGGCCCCTAAATATTACAAATCCCTTTATTCTCTCCCTCTTTGCAAATTACATCTAGTTTAGACCCAGAATCACTCAACTAAGCAACATTTCTGTAAGATACAAAAGCCTGTGATTTATCAGGAAAAGCTTGAGGGTCTCTTAATACTTCATTAAAACCTCTACGTAGTATTTATAGCAACAACAGAAGAAAAAAAAGTATTGTCAATTAGTGGATCAAAAATGAAGGCAAATAAAATGCTTATGAACATATAAAGCAAAAACATAAACCCATGACTTGGTGCAACGATACTAGCTTAATTTCTTAGAAGCCCAACTTCTGCATTCCTGAACTGTGACCAGGGATGGTCAGGGAGTGCTGAGAGGGACAAAGGGCCTCACTGTCACTGGTCCATGCTCTTAAGCTGAGAGGAGGAAAAGCCTGCTGTGTCACACAGCACTCCCAGGCAAGAACTGACTCTGAGCCCAAGAGAAGTCTCCAGAGCCCATTTCACAGCATTCCTTAGACATGGCCTTCCTCACGCAGAGGCTGAGGTGGATTTAGCACTTTGTGGTTTTGCTGCAACTGGAATCTTTGTTATTCTGCATGAGGTTTGCACTGAAGACACAGATGACCTCAAATGTAGACACAAAAAGATTGTGAGAGACAAAGTTAAAGAAAGAGAACCAAGAAAAAGCTCGTAAGAAATGTTAAAGTGACGCACTAGACGTTTATTGACTTGTGACGACAGTGGTGCAATCAGAACAGGCAGGAAGGTCTGTTTTGCTTCATTGCTTGGATTTGGGTCTGAGTTCCCAATAATTTATAATAATGCTCACATTCTGTTGAAACAGCTCCAGAAATTGTGTTTATTGAACTCAATAGTGGAAAGAATTCCATTTGGCCCTATTCGTGTCTTTTCTCTGAGAGTAGTAATGAGGATTAATAAAAAACACGGCTTAGTAGGAACCTTATTAGTCTACCAAGGGTGAAGGGCATTGGCCAATTTGTAAAGGCAGCTAAACTTAAATTCTTTTTTTTTTTTTTTTTTTTTTTTTTTGAGACGGAGTCTCGCTCTGCCGCCCGGGCTGGAGTGCAGTGGCCGGATCTCGGCTCACTGCAAGCTCCGCCTCCCGGGTTTACGCCATTCTCCTGCCTCAGCCTCCCGAGTAGCTGGGACTACAGGTGCCCGCCACCTCGCCCGGCTAGTTTTTTGTATTTTTTTAGTGGAGACGGGGTTTCACCGTGTTAGCCAGGATGGTCTCAATCTCCTGACCTCGTGATCCGCCCGTCTCGGCCTCCCAAAGTGCTGGGATTACAGGCTTGAGCCACCGCGCCCGGCCACTAAATTTAAATTCTTAATATAATCTAATGTCAATTAAGTGCATTTAATAAAGAATGACCACCTTGAAAATTAATCTATTTAATAGTTAAAATATAATCAAATTACTCTGTTCTACAAATGTAGCTTCCTTCCCTTTCTAATTAAACATTATTATATGAATTTCAATTTCCCAGATGCCTAGAATTTTTTTTTTTAAGTTTTGTAAGCAAGGCTTCAAAAACGGAAGGTACTTTGCTATTTCTTATAATAGAAAAATTGGCTTCTTGTCTTAGCAATCACCAATTATGTTTATAACCCTAGGAAATTTCGAGGACAGAAAATCAAGCTAAAATCAGAAAAGAAAAATCATACAGCAAATGTTATGACTTACACAATTACAAAGAGACAGCACTATTTTATTTTGTGATCTATGACGCTGCTAGCGGGGAGCAACTGCTATTGCTGGGGCTGGCAGCTCTCTCTAGGGGCGGACACCCCCAAAGAGAACCAGTTTGTATGTGCTCATCAGTGGAACAATATTTTCTTCTTGTTGACGCAAATGGCACAGAGAATTTTGCCTTTCTATACTCCAACTCCAATAATATCAATTTCCATGTATATTGCTCATGGCCATCATTTTCCAGTCTTTAAAATTATGTTTTCTGATCCCTTCTAAATCATCCTAAGTCACTGAGCCCTAAACTAGAAGCTGCACTCTAACAAGAGACAAATTATTAATACCTCCAAGAAGAGTGATGGCCTCACAATGAGGTCATGGAAACTCCAGTTTCACAGTTGAAAAACAAAAGCATTTCCTTTCTCTTTCACCTCTTGGGAATTTTTTTTTTTTCTTTACAAGAGATAAAATCTGACAAAGTGAAAATATTAGGAGCTGGCTATGTGGAACCTGACCTAGATTAACATTTCTCTGTGTTTCTTTGGTGTATCATTTTCTATGTCTCACTGTAAAATGTAAAAAATTGTCTTCTCTGAAAAATTTTAAGCAGTTATTTTGTTTTTCAATTTAAAAAAATCATACATTGCCTCCCTCTCTCTATTCCATAAATATTTCTAGGGCATGTTGCTGGGTACTGAAATCAGAAAGATAAACCCTGACTTCTGCTCTTAGGGAAACTGCAGTCCAGTGCAGGGGTAGGGGTCAGCTACAGAGGAGTAGCATCATTAACTACCTTTGGAAATAAAAAATTTATGGCTGCAACCGGCCCAGGGTTCACTGGTAGCATAAAGGAAATAATCTAGACCCAGGTTGGAAGAAAACAGGAAAAGGTACTAAGGAAGGCTTTAGATTATGTTAAGTGCTATGTTTTAAATATGTCCCTTAAATTTTATGTGATGAAAAGTTAATCCCCAAATTCATATGTTGGTGATATTTGGAGGTAGAGCCTTTGAAAGGTAATTAGGATTAGGTAAGGTAATCAGGGTGGGCCTCCACGATGGGACTGTGGCTTCATAAGAAGAAGAGAGACCTGAGCTGGCACACTCTTTCCCTCTCACCACGTGATGTCCTCCACCATGTTGTGACACAGCACAAAGGCCCTGGCCATATGCAGCACCAAGCACTTGGACTTCCCAGCCTCTAGAACCATGACCTAACAAACTTATTTTCTTTATACAGTATCCAGTCTTTGATACTCTTTCATAGAAACAGAAAACAGACTAAGACAGTAACATATGACCCAATCTCTGAGGACTATAGTACTTAGCAGGTGAAGACTGGGAAAGAGGCTCTTCAGGCAAAGAAGTAGGATGTATAGAAAGGGAACACAGTGTGATGGCTAAGAGGCATGAGCTGTATTGTGGAATGTATATTTTACCACAATTTTTAAAAAGCAACAGCAGCAGCATGGGTTTTGGGCTGACATTATCATACTTCACTTGGGTCAGTTGGTTACTCTGTATCTCAGTTTCTAAATCTGTAAAATTAGAAGCAAAAAAATACCTACCTCATAGGAGCCAACCCTAGGGGCTTTAATACATGTAAAGCATTTGGAATAGTGCTTGCTTTATAGGAAGCACTCAGTAGATGTTAGCAATTAATACCATGCATGCAGACCCAGAGACACACGAGAGCAGGCACCCAGTAAGGCATGGGAGTTTAAGTTGCCTTCTCCAAAAGGAAAAGTCTAATAGACAGAAGGAAGGAACCCAGAAAAGAAAACTGACTGGGAGATCATCACAAATGCCATTTTGAATATATCCCTTTTTCCTTCTTGGCATCTTCACTGAACTTTAAATGTGCACTGAGGGTATATTTTTGAAGCTACCTACACTGTACTACCTGAGAACAACCTGTCAGTGAAAATTCATTACGTCCTAATTTTTAATTTTAAAATAGAACACTCATTTTCATTAAAATACTCCCTTTCAAAGGGCAGACTGATTCTATTACTACTCTAAACATGTCATCTATACCAAGGCCTGAGAAAGAGTACAATCTTGAATCTATGGATGCTAAGCATTCCCCCAAAATCTGTTTTTGGATACATATAAGCTATCTCTCACTCTGTGGACAGAGTGATGCTCTTCTCTAATGCCACATATTATATGGGAAGGAATGGCAAGAAGACAATGTGAAAAGCATGATGATGAGATCTTCCCATTTAAACAAATGGCAGAGAAATGTTAGCACATTGGAGACTTGAGTTGATTAACATCTCAGCTTCTTCATTTGCAAAATAAGGCTACATGTTTTCTACAGGTCCTTGGGGCTCAAATGTCCTATAAACTGATTGCTGGGAGGCTATATGCAATCAAAGCAGACTATAAAACCCTGGGTAAAGGAAAATATCTCTCCAGTCCAGCATTTTGTCAGACAGTACTACCAAGGAATATTTGTAGGAGAAAAAGTCATATCTGGCCTTTACATTTCTAACTTTCCTATAAACATACGCTACTGATTTGCTACCTGTAACTTTGGCTAGCCTTTCTTGAATTTCTATTTTTAGTATACTATGGCCTACTGAATGGATAATATGTAACAAGTGATCAGATCACTTGTTTGCACCGATTGACTTTTAGCTCAAACATTTTTGTCTAATGTTATGATTTTGACTTTTAGCCCAAGCATTTTTGTCTAATGTTATGATTATATTGGTCAGGGATGTGCTAGCAGCTTTATCCCCAACCTCAGAATGAGGATAAACAAATATGCATAAACATATTGCATGCATAAACATATTGCATGCATAAACATTTACATAAACAAATATGTTTTGCCTCCATCTTGGCACACAGGAGTAGGAACTGATCGTCTCCTGTGCAGATCACACAGCCACATGGGAAAGCAAGGAAGGCACTAGAAACACAGAGCAAACTCCCATTTAGGAAATGGGCCACAAATTGTGGGCGTGAGGGTCAAAAAAAGGATTAATTTCCCTTGTCTTCCTATTAGTCAACAATTTGTATAATTTCCAGTAAACATGTGGGAAATACTGAAAGGCTTCGGCTTCCTCTGTATCTTCCTTGAGAAATGACTACAAGGCAGTAACTTCTTGGACCCTGACCTTGTTAAATGTTGATTACCAACATTTTTCACTTCTGAGAACAGAAACATCCTATTCATATGGTATTTTCTGGTATGCCCAGAGTCCTCCCGGCCTCTGCTCCATCAGCTTTCTCACATCAGCCAGAAACATCCAAGCCACAGAAGTTGCCCATCATGGCAGTGCTGCCCAGAAGTGTCCTGATTCAAGAAGACAACACAGACAGCAGCTTCCAACACAGCAGTCACTCGAGCCGGGCCCTACGTTAGCCATGTGCTATTTTTATATTGAACTTGCCCTATACTTGTTCAAAGCTAATCTCCAGGTACTAGAGAAACACTCTTAATGCTGTGAGAGCTCTCTCCAGGTATATAATATAGTCATGGTATCTACAAATGTAAAGATACCGTGAATGTAAAATTTCCCCAAAACAGGTACTGACGCAGTAACTGGTTTGTTGAATTGAATATTTGCTGATTTAGGTTGAATCTTGTTTGGGAATGTGGAGATTTCTATTCTAGGGGTAGTGTCATCCCAGGAAGGCAGACAATCTCTAACTAGATCTCCTTCACCACTTTCAAAGCAAACAAGGGTGCATTCCACAGCACCAGTGACCATGAGCTTAAATGCAGCTGACCAGGTTTGAGATGGCCTCCAAAATATGCTCTGTTATTAGTAATATTTTTGCATTCCCATAATTACCAAAATGCCTAAGGCAGGCCAGTGTTTCATTAGTGTCAAGTGAAAGCCTTCCCCCTCTACTTGCCCCATGTGCCTCTGGTGCACAACACTGGATACCCAGCTGGGTCATCCAACCACAAGCCAAGGTAAACACAGAAAGTATGAGTCATTGGGGGTAAGAGTTATGTATGTCTCTACTAAATGTGAAGTCTGAATACTGGCACTCTGGCTGAACCACTATGATTCCAGCATATGTTTATGATTAGTAGCTATTAAATCAGCTACTTCCAATGTGTAAAGTAGTTTTCTAGCAGCTATTTGGGTATTTTTTGTGGGGGGAAGCATGAACTCTTCAAGAGCGCCAAAAGAATTTTTTGCTTGAGTCTGATTCTTTCCAGATTAATGCTTTAACAGTAAATTCACTATTTTAATTACTTCAATAGACTATATGGCATCTATAGAGTTGAAGACAACCTCCCAAAGTGAGGCACTTTTATTAACTTATTTTAATTGCTTTGGCTGAAACAACTGACATTTCTTTGACAAGTGGTCTGTTGAGCCAATCTCATCCCATAAATTGAATCCAGCCAAACATATCTACAAAAACTATTGCTACTTTGCTTGCCGATCCCTAAATACATCCAACCTGAATTACTGACTCCCTCTCCCTATCTTCTACCTTCATCGATAGACCAATATACACACATCACAGCACATCCACATGCCCAACTCAAATATCATGTCCTCCGTGAAGCAAACCCTGTTTCCTCTTTAGAGGATACAATACTAAACAAGAAATGGTTCCCAGTTCGCCTGGGCTCCAGTATAAGCTCCTCAAGCACAGAAACTCTGTCTTGATTAGCTTTGCTCTTTCATGATGCCTTCAGGAGAAGATACTTGATGAATGTTTGCTAAAAAAAATCAAAAGAAAGAATAAATGGATGAATGAACTGAATATCAGAGAATCTAGAGGTCTCTATTTTCTCAGTTAAAAGTATTTATTATTCATTCATCACACATATATAATTTTAAAACTGACTTGGACAAAGTGTTCAATATACAGTGCTGTTTTTTGTTTCATTAATTAATCTGCTTGCTAAATGTATAACTCTCATCCTCCCTTGGCTGAACCCTGGTTAAGTTTTCAGAACACTACCACCTGAATTCCTATATCCGTTTCTCTCTCTGTCGCTTTTATTCCTTTAAAATGCATGAGCTAAGACAGTTTCTCCAAATGTCAACATGATACTATATTTGCGGTAACATGACTTATATCCATCAGAAACTGTTGAAGACTGAATTGTCTGGACTCTTCACTGATTCCTTGTGACCTTGAAAAGTTACTACTCTGAGATTCAGTGTCTTGTCCTCACTTAAAAACGAGAGATTGTAACAGGTGCAACCCCAGGTTCCTTTCAGCTTTCTGTATTCTGGAAAACTAATTATCCATATTTTGCTAGGATAGGCTTGCTACACAAGCCTCATGAGTAGGCGGAGCAGAAAGCTATCTAAAGCTATGTAAAGGAGTTGGATACTATTATGGCCCACAGGCCAAATCCAGGCTACTACCTGTTTCTCTAAATAAAGTTTTATCAGAACACAATCAACTCTATTGGTTCATGTAATGTTTATAGTTGCTTTTTCGATAACAACAGTGGAGTTCCCACAGAGAAAATATAACCAGCGAAGCCTAAAATACTGACCCTTTGCAGAAAAACTGTGCCACCTCTGGTCTAAATTACGTGCACCGAGCTGTGTGACTTCCTGCCTAAAGAACATTCCGTTCCCTGAATGAGACCTGGAGTCTCACTATTAGAGGTTTAAAGAAATGTATATATGCTTTGGGAAGGTAAAACACCTTAAATGCTAAGACTGTTCCTTGCTAGAACAAAATGATCTCTTCGTGCAGCACTACAGGGAAAACAGAAGGGCTCCAGGAAGCCAAAGTAAATTGATCAGGCACAAAAATAAACTTGCTTACATCCCAATCTTGGCTGGGTCTACAATGGAGAAATGAGTCTCCAGATGCAGTGTCCTGGGAATAGAATCTTGAGTTCAGTTTTCTCACAGTGTGATGGGTTTTACTCTAAACCTGCTTCCTTGCCCAGCCCCTCTTAACCCAACAGCCAATAGCTGCCAGACAGCAGGATGACAGTCAGGTACAATAACAGGATAAAACCACCAAACGGTCTGTACACATTACTGGCACTTTCAGGCTCCGATGAAATGATGTGTCTGAACGTCAGAAACCATTATGACGAGCGAAGGAGCCAGACACAAATCATACATTCTGTGATGCTCCATTTAGATGGCTTCCGCGAACAGGCAATGCTAATCTGTGGTGATAGAAGTCAGAAATGGGTTGCCTGGAAGGAGTAATTAAAGGAACAAAGTGCATGAAGAAAATGTCTGGAGTGAGGGAGATGTTATGTATCTTGTTTTGGATGGTAGTTACATGGGTCAAAAATCATGGAACTAAATATTTAACAGTGCACTTTACGGTAGAGGAAGTATACCTCGATTTTTAAACTAACTATTATCACCAAATAAAGCATTTATTTTTATTTGTTTGTGGGTATGGCTTCAGAAACCCTGGAGGTCTTTAGATTCATGACCATTATATAATTTTCCCTCCATGGTAATGGATAAGAAGATGAAGTGAAGACAGAAAGGTGAACAAGGGGGAAAGAAAGCTGAAAAAGTGTTCCTTGGTGCAGGGAAATTCCTGTCAAGCCTCTAAGCCCATTTCCTTCCCAGGCATGTTCTTGCAACATGTCATCAGATATCAGTTTTAGGACCTAGCATGTCAGAGGACACTCAAAAGCAGAAAATGAGGGGAAAAAGTGAAATAGATTTTTCCTCTTAAAAAGTATGTGTGTGTGTTTTGTTGAATTATTAAAAACACAAGGAAAATATTCAACAGTATGCTCCCATGTTTCTTGGACGTCTCCACTTTAGTTTAAATTCTATTAAATTTTTCTAATTTTGTGCCAAAATAAAGTCTTTTAATTAAATGAAATATAAACATAGTTAAATTAAATGTAATTAAGCTAAGTATAAATGAAATTATTAAACTAGCACATAAAATATATCTTTCAAAAAAGAAGTTATTAGTGAATATTCTGTTTAATTTTGAAAAAAATAAATAAAATAAGGTGCCATAGCATTTTTAAACACTCCCTAACATTCCTATGAATTGAGTTGTCAATTCACAATCATCTGAAAAACAAAAATCAGTTCGGCTTATTGGACAGGCTATATTTTTCAAAGAAAATCTTAAACACAAGCATCTTATTAATATATTATCTGGACTTAGGTAGCTTAGTTGAAATAAACCAAGCGCCACTTTGAGTAATGGAATGTACTAAATTAGGTAACAATTTCATGCTACTGTACAGATAGCAAAAGTACCTGAGAGATCAATTAAATAAGTAAAGTTCAATGAGAGGGGAGAAAGGTGTTATCATAAAATTAGCACAGGTCTAAAACTGTGTTTTAGTTAAAAACCTAGGATTGTCTAATTACCCTCACTTCCAACTTATTAAAAAACAGAATTTAAGCGTGAGAAAAGACCCTTGAGGTCAACTAATGGAACCCCTTCATAATCCAAATGAAGAAATTGGGTATGTCACTGAGTACAGTCTGACCCTAATCATTTTACTCAAAGTGCACATTAAACGGTCTCTACTCTCCCTCCCTCATCTCATATTTCATGGTATCAGCAATACCAGCATCTGTGGTTACATGCTGCAACGCCTCTTCCTTACGCTGGTTCTTCGGCCAAAAACACTCTTCCAACTCTTAAAATCCCCCCGTACTAACTCATGCTCATTCTTTAGACTTAATTGAGCTATCGACTCCTCCAAGAAGTGTTCCTTAACCCCTCTCTCACCAAACCGAGCCCTAAATGTTAGTTATATCTTCTCCCCTTTCCTAGAGTATCTTATGCATTTTTTTTCAATCATTCATTCATTGAACCATTCACATATTGAGTGTCAATTCTGGGCCAGTAGCCTAAAATGCTAAGGATACAGAGTTAAGAGACAGTTTCTGTCCTCAAGGAGTGGAACTTTGGATGCGGCAGAAATTGATCATGAACATACTTCTCACTTAAGGACCAGCTATTAACCATTTTGTAGCCCCAGGATC
Source organism: Trachypithecus francoisi (assembly GCF_009764315.1). Lineage (NCBI taxonomy): Eukaryota > Metazoa > Chordata > Mammalia > Primates > Cercopithecidae > Trachypithecus > Trachypithecus francoisi. The sequence goes on along the minus strand of NW_022681464.1, from coordinate 41,563,909 downwards.
CAATATCACATATGGCATAGAGAGGTTCAATAAATATCTGTTCAATTTCACTTTTTATTGCAAGAATCAGAGCTTAATTTCTTCTTGTTTTAATGAGTGAAATGATTCAAGTAAAATTTAATCTTTTAAAACAACGAGGGATGTATTTACTTTCTATTAATTATCTATCCATGCTGCACTCAGTTTTATGTATGAAGCTATTATTGTTTACAATTGTTGCCAGTTTGATTTTTTATTATTCTTATTTCTATAGCATATTATCAATAGTATATATGATTCTATGAATAAAGGTTAATTTAGTGTATTTTCTCTCTCAGGGAAGACTTTGTAAAGGAAGAGATGTTCAGATTTTGGAAGACTTCCCTGGCAGCTTCCAACAAAGGAGAAATCACATTTCCACACTTTAGCCTCCACAGTTAACCATTTGTTAAGACTCTAGTAAGTGCCAGGCCCTCTGATGAGGGAGAGGGAAACATAGTTAAGGATCCAGTAATGAAGAAAATAGACAATATTCTTGTTCAATAAATGTTTCCATATTATTTTGAGGCTAAGAATAAAGTTTTATCCTATATGCAAAAATGTATTATCAAAGGATTTTAAGTAAGAAAAGAAAGGGATTTTTAAGTCCTGCATTTTAGAAATGCTAGATTTCTTTCTTGACTTTTATCAGAATTTTAGTTTTTTTGGGGTACATTTGTTAAAGTTCTCCTCTTTAGTCTCCCTCTTCTCTCTCTTCCTTCTTACAAGCTAAGCTTTCAGAAGGAATCATATCTACTTTCTGCCTATATTTTCTTATCTCACAATCACTCTTCAACCTGCAGCAAAGTGGCTTCCACCTCTACAACTCTATTAAACCCACAATAGCAAAGATCATCACTGATACCTGCACTACTTAATCTGGTGGCTGATTTTCTTTACCATATTGGTCATTTAGCTACTTTTGATGTGGCTGTCTGATCATTCTGAACCTGCTGCCTTTGCTTCTGGAAAGCTCTCATCCTGTTGGGTCTCCATTACGGGCTCCCAAGCCCTGCCCTTTCCTAGCTGGCATTACTCAAGTTTCCATCCTTGTTCCACTGCCATCTCTATAGAGACTTTACCCTCTTCTGCCAGATCTCATCCAAGCTCAGTTTTAACTATCCCTGAAATGCTTAGGTCTCCCATGAATAAATAGCTTAGAACTTTCAGCCTTGATCTCCCTCCAGACTTCCAACTTGTACAGCCACCTGTCTGCTGAGCATATACACTTAATTATCCCACAAGAACCTAAAGGTTGAAATTTCACATGTCAAACTCATTGTCTGCCCATCCACAATCTGCTCATCCACCACAATTCCCAACTTCAGTACCTAACACTCCCAGACAGAAAACCAAGTCATGGCCGGGCGAGATGGCTCACGCCTGTAATCCCTGCACAAAGGCCGAGGCGGGTGGATCACCTGAGGTCAGGAGTTCGAGGCCAGCCTGGCCAACGTGATGAAACCCTGTCTCTACTAAAAATACAAAAAAAGTTATCCGGGCATGGTGGTGGGTGCCTGTAATCCTAGTTACTCAGGAGGCTGAGGCAGGAGAATCACTTGAACCCAGTAAGTTGAGGTTGCAGTGAGCCAAGATTACACCACTGAACTCCAGCCTGGGAAAAAAGAGCAAAACACTCCATCTTAAAAAAAAAAAAAAAAAAAAGAAAGAAAAGAAAAAGAAAAAAAGAAAACCAAGTTATGTGTTCCTAGCTCTCAGCATGCATTTAATCACCAAATCATACCAACTTCTTTGCTTGTTTTCCCCATGGAATCCTTCAGCCTCTTTCATCCATATTGCCACAACTCTAGCCGAGGCCTTCATCAGCTTTACTTAAGCTACTTCATTACCCTTCTAAACCATTTCTCCAGCTCTCCGTGGTTTATTTGAAAACCATCTTTTATACTCTAGAGGAAGAAAGCGATTGGGTGATCCTGGAAAAGAATAAAAACAAAGAGCTACAAGATTACAGTTTTGATTTTATGGATTTTGATCCAAATGGCTTTCAAACCAGATTAAAATACTAATGAGCCAAACTGGATGTGGGCAGGGTTGGGGGTAGGGGAGTAAGAGACAAAAGCAAGAATAACCTAGAGTAAGATTTGGCTAAACGACGAATTCCTGTTTAAGATACACTTTAAAAGCCCGCTAAATGGCAAAGCACTTCCATGAACTCTAAAGAGAACTGGTGCTATTTTTTTTCTTAACTCCCACAATAAGAACTTTTTTATCATCTGGATAAGAGGAGTATCATGTTTGTTTAGGATTGGTATAATCAAAATCAGCTTCACTTGGGCTTCTTATAAGCAATGACTCATGTTATTTTAGCTGGTGTGGGATCATTGCCTCATGAAGGATGACACAGCTTTAGACATGCAGATCCTGGCCTGCTTTTTCCAATTCCATGCCTCCAGCAGCTGGAAGAGGTGGGAGTCCTCCAGCCTGCAGCTTTCTGCAACTCAGCACAATTCAGATTTTATGAAAACAGTTGCCGAGTCGACCTTGTAATCACAAGAGCCTTATAAATGAGGAGGGAAGGAGTTCAGTTGTGGTAAGTTAAAAATCACAGGGCCAGGCATCCTCTGTTTTTCAAAACAGAATCTGTGGAAACTTACAGTCAGCTCTTTCCCTCATTAATTGCTTACTCTATTGAGGTCAGTAATTTTTTTGTTTTTAAGATGACAACGAAGTATCACAGCAAATATGTTTTCAAGACTCTCCAACTTACATTCACTAAGATAATGTGCACGGGTGGTTGTAACAGTGTTTGAAAGGAAGCTAAGGAAATGCCATTCTCATAATCGACACCACCTTTTCTCTAGCTCCATACCCAGTCAGGGAGCCAGTTCTCCCCTCCTCCATGTTTTCCTTGCTGTTGGCCTGCCTGCTTCCCCGAACCCAGGAGACTATGCTGTAGGCCTGTGCGAATGCTATGGTGATGGGAAGCAGGTGGTTGAACCTGGCTGGACAGGTTGGTAATTCCCTATGAGGCTCTAGGCAAGACACTTTTCCATACTTTGCTTTCCAGTTGTAGCACAGACATTGTTCCTGGCTGTCCTTACTCATGACTGGTCTTCACGAAACTTAGTTCTCATTAGCAACATACTCTGAACTCCCTAGCTGGTTAAAAATAATGAGAAGACACTCCCAAAGACATGGCAGTTAGCAGAAAAGCCCAGACTACTATTTATTGTATCATGAAAATGATTGTCCTATCTCTGTAGTTCTGGTGTCCTAAGAACTAAAGTTTATTAAAATGAATAGCTTGAAAAATTAACACAAGAGACCAGAGACTGAGGGCCATTATGATTCTGATCTTGCAGAGGATTCAGGTCCAGACTAAAATGGGCCTAGGATTCGTTTTCTAAATGGAAATATCTGAGGCTCTTCTGAGGTTGGCGTCATCCATGGCTCCAAGGTCAATGATGGACAAGGGCTGTACTCGGGCTTACAGGAGACTAGGGATGGCTCAGGAGTCTGAGTTTCCACAGCCTACATTTTTGAGCAAGATTTAGAACAGAACAGTCATCTCTACAGTGATCATTGTCTAGGACCTGACTTGATCCCCCGGTTGCCTTCAACTCGGACAAGGTGAAAACTTGACTGAAAATTGGGAGAGAATAGAGGAAGAACTCATTAATTCTCATGAAGTGTTGTTTCTCAATGTTCATTAAGAATTCTTTCGGTAGGGCCGGGCAAGGTGGCTCATGCCTGTAATAGTAGCACTTTGGGAGGCCAAGGTGGGCAGATCACCTGAGGTCAGGAGTTCCAGACCCGCCTGATCAACATGGAGAAACCCTGTCTCTACTAAACATACAAAATTAGCCAAGCGAGGTGGCGCATGCCTGTAATCCCAGTTACTCGGGAGGCTGAGGCAGGAGAATCGGCTGAACCCGGGAGGCGGAGGTTGCAGTGAGCCAAGATCACGCCATTGCACTCCAGCCTGGGCAACGAGAGCGAAACTCGTCACACACACACACACACACACACACACACACAAAGAATTCTTATGGTATAAATCATACTGCAAGGAATTAAGCAAAATAAAATGTTTTTAACTATAGAAATATATTTTAGTAGTTAAAAAAGCAACTAACAAAACTAAAGTGAAAAATTATAAGATCTAGTTACTAAGAACATAAACCTAAAGATTAAAGGATTAAAACCTGCCCTCCTTCTGAAAGAAAGAGAGAGAGAGAGAGAGAAAGAGAGAGAGAGAGAGAGAGAGAAGCCCACCCACAGGAAGACTTCCTGCTACTGACTGCCTAGATCTTACCTTCTTAGTCAATTTGAATGTCTTCTCTAGAACATTTTGTCTAGTTTTAAATACTGTTAAATATAGTCTTAAATAAGACTATGTTAAGGGTAAGAATATAAATTTTTAAAAATCCTATTATTGAACTTCCTTCAAGTGATAACAACAGTTCTCAAATATATTATTATATTTAAATCAATTTCATATATCCATTCATAACCACTTCTATGCTTATTGCATTAAAACAGAATAGAAATGTTTGCAAAATGAAAGACTAAATCAACACTGAACATTTGCAACCTCTACTATGTGGAAGTTGCTCTTGCTGGTTATTAACAGGGCTATACTGGTATTGTCCCTGCTCGCAACAATCAAATTGAGGCAGAGAAACAACAAATCCATAATCTATTAATAATGTTACAAGATTTAAATAACAGGTTAAAAGCACCAGTTCTAGAAGAGACTGGGTTGGAATGTTGGCGCTCCTTGCTGTGTGATCTTGGGTTACTTCTGTGCTTTGGTTTCTTCCTGTGTCACAGAACTGCTGTAAAGAATAACTGGGATAATGTATGTCAAGCTTTTAGCATAGTGCTTGCCTTATTTGTAAGCTCTGATTAAAGCCAGGACTTATTTTTAAAGAATCAATATCGCAGGACCATAGGGTATGATTAGCGCATGACTGATTACCAAATGAGCGTTACGGTGGTAGGTGGTAGCCTGTCATGGTAGCCAGAACTCTTCTGGCTACCGTTCTCGAGGAAACCTTCAGAGAAGTTTAGTCCTCACTTCTTTGACTGCGTTTATTCATTCTCTCTCTCTTTTCTGCTTTTTATCTCTTGCCATTTAAATACAGATTTAATCCCAACCACTGACATGTAACTTTGGCTACTACATAAATTTTTGTGTTGTAGTGAGGGTAAGAGGAAAAGTGGAGAGAGAAGAAATAAATCAAATATCATAGTATGAGTTATAATGTCATTTTAGGATGTTGAGAATTTTTTCTAGTCACTGTCAGATTTCTCCATTGATCTTCAAAAACATAAAATAATTGATGGACCTTTGTATAAAGGTAAATACACTAACAGGTGATTTCTTTTTAAGGCAAAAGCATTGGTCAGTGTTTTCTAAATTGATTTTCATAAATGAATACTCAATAGGAAATTTCAATGGGTTTTTTTTTTCTCTGTACACTATAAATGTATATAAGTAAATTTTGTGGCTAACCACAAAGTTTAACAAAGATACAAAGATTAATCTCTGGTACATAAAAGATAATCAGTACCCAAACTTACAATTGCTAAAATAGCACAAATAAATCTCAAGTGTTTGACAGTTTAAGAAATACTACCTACTACTTTTGTCCTTGGTTTCCAGTTTCTCCTTCCTGTGCTTTGTATTGTGTATTTGTATGCAGTCATCATCTATTCATCTAAGGGATCAGAAAAGGAATGCATAGATTTAATTAGTTTTTAAGAGTAACATGACACAGGCAGCTGGTTGTCTAAGGGATACTTAGTATATGTTCTCCCAACCTTGGAATTACATGGCACTAACTACCTGTCAAATGGATAGTTTATCTATATTATTCATTTATTGAAGAGTGACATAACACATTTGATACTCAAAGAATGTGTCATAAACCCCAGATAGTTAAGAAGATGCATATATAGCAAAACAATCTACTTTCTTTACTTCCCACTTTAGAGACTAAAGCAACTTGAAGTTTTTGTACACTTTAGGATTTTGTTGTGATGCACAGCCTACAGTAATCACAAAGAAATGATGTATGAAACTTCATATGATAAAGAATGATACATTATGAAAAACTCACTACCTCAATAACCAGAGCACAGCAAGAGACAAAAAACAAACAAGCTAAAAAAAACACTCTCAAAGAAACCAAAATAAATGCTATCAAATTCTTTAACAAAAGAGTATACACTTTAATCCTTTAAACCGCATTTCCTTCACATAGTTGTAACAAGCTGGTTATCTAATCAAAAGCAAATTACAAAGCATGTTAAAAGTAACAATATTAGAAATAAAAGTACTGCTAAAGACTTTCAGAGCTGCCTGAAGAAATAAGTAATAATTTCAATTTTTAGGATTTTTAGGAAATAAAACAATATAGCAATATAGACTATTTATTAGTAAAGCAAGCAAACTTATACATCTCAACGGGTACGTTTACTTTAGTAACACATGCAATTATGCTGTCTTAATGACAACAGTTATTAAGAAAAGGTTAATTTCTAACACTATTTAAGGGTGTGCCTGACTTATTTTCATCCAAAGAGGCTTAAAAACAAAGCAAAGTGTATTGCCTAAACAGATAGAATTTATTTCCAAAATTTTCTTCTGAAAAACATTCCATTTATCTCCTTTGCTTTGCTATATAACATTTTACTTTTATTCTTGGCTAGAACTGGTATTTAGAGGCCACATGGTTGAGAAATAAGAACATAGCAACTGCCTCAGAAACAAAATTGTTTAGTTTGAGGATGGAATGAGAAAAAATTCTGATGACATGCAAATTAGAATGTTTGCTTTAGTTAAAATACATTTGCAGATGTTCACATAACATCTCTGGAACACTAGTAAAAGGAAAATGTTTTCTATCAGGTACAAAGATAATTCTAAAAGAATAAAAGTTTCAGCAATACTCTCTAGGCAAACTGGGATTTAAGAACAGCTACACTCTCTTTACACAGCATTTAATTTAGCAACTTTCTGATTCTTTTTTTTTTTTTTTTTTTTTTGAGGCAGAGTTTCACTCTTGTTGCCAAGGCTAGAGGCTAGAGTGCAATGGCGTGATCTTGGCTCACCGCAACCTCCGCCTCCTGGGTTCAAGTGATTCTCCTGCCTCAGCCTCCCAAGTAGCTGGAACTACAGGTGCCCACCACCACGCCCAACTAATTTTGTATTTTTTTCTAAGTAGAGACAGGGCTTCACCACGTTAGTCAGGTTGGTCTTGAACTCCCAACCTCAGGTGATCCGCTCACCTCGGCCTCCCAAAGTGCTGGGATTATAGGTGTGAGCCACTGCACCCAGCTGATTTTTTTTCTTTGAGCCTATTAACAAACATTTGTTTCCAAAAAAGTTTTACAAATAGAAAATCTATCTTTAGAGCCTTCATAAAGTCAGACTAGGTCAAATTAAAGCATTTTTTATACTTTGTGTCAAAACTGAAAAAAAAAAAAAGTGGATTAAATGACTGTTGATGCCTATTTATATTTGGCTGACTTTTTAAAAGCTAATGGGGTAAAAACAAAATCAGCAAGACTCCTAGATGTCTATTTCACAGTATGTAAAATAAGTCAAATATAGAAGAAATGAGAGAAATAGAAAGTCACCTTTAGAACACCACCTTAGTGAATTTTACTGACAAGATCCACAGATAAATGCTAAAAGGAAAGTTTAAAGAGAAAAAGGACATTTCCATAGTCTCAAAGTATCTCTCCAAAGGTAGCTATTAATTATAAAGAGGAAAATAGTAACTTTATACTACAGAAATCTGGCAGACACCACTTTATCCAGATGATCAAACCTAACACCAATATTAGTAAGATGTCAACGTCGCATACCCACTGTATGATGCCCTCAGAGGAACCCAACATTACTTCCACAGATTCCTCATCAAAAATGCATAAGCTTGGTCAGGCATGAAGGCTCACATCTGTAATCCCAGCACTTGGGGAGGTCAAAGTGGGCAGACCACTTGAGCCCAGAAGTTTGAGACCAGCCTGGGCAACATGGCAAAACTACATCTCTACAAAAAATACAAAAATTAGCCAGGCGTGGTGGCATGTGCCTATAGCCTCAGCGACTCAGGAGGCTGACATGGGAGGATTACTTAGGTCTAGGAGGTCCAGGCTACAGTGAGCCATAATTAGACCACTGCACTCCAGCCTGGGTGACAGTGCAAGACCTTGGCTCAAAAAAAAAAAAAACCATAACTTTAATCGAATCATGAGAAACATCAGACCAACCCAATTTGAAGGACTTCCTATAAATCACCAACCAGTTCTCAAAAAGTGTCATGAAAGACAAGGACAGACTGTCAGATTGCAGGAGACTCGGGAGACACAGCGAAATTCAGTGTGGAGTCCTACATTCAATTCTACAACAGGAAAATTCCAATTCTAGTGGAAAACTGGTGAAATCAGAACATAGTTCGTAGTTTCGTTTATAGTATTGTATCAGTTTTACTTTGTTTAGTTTTCACAAATGGTATTCTGGTTTTGCAAGATGCTAACATGTGGGGAATCTGGGTAAAGGTTACGCAGAAACTTTTTGGACTACTTTTGCAAGTTTCAAAATTACATCCAAATAGAAAGTTAAAAGTTACGACTTTTTAGTCATCATCTTCATCGACGTGAGGCGATTCTATAATACTCTAAATTCCCTAAATTTTTGTGCACACGTTACAGATTAATGATCAGGGAGAAGTGAGCAGCTTAAAAATGGATACAGCAACTGGCCAAATATGTAGCCATATGACACCATCAAAGGAAATGTACCAGATGTTTTCCAACAGCTCTGCATACGGAGGAACCTACGCTCAGCAGGGATCCCACTGTGAAAAGAAACCAGAGACATCAACTCTGGTTTCAACCATAACATAAAGAATGACCTACAAAAACCTGTTGTCTAGTGAGAATCTTATTTCCATTACTGTTTTTGAATCCTCTCAAGAAAGCATACCTAGTATCCCCCAGAATTTCGTGTCCCTGTGCATGTGTACCTAAACTCACACAGGCCTACACGAACGCTTGGTAAGAGTCAGCACCTGGAAATAAATGTCTTCTTAATGAATTAATTTCAGTCCAATAAATCGATCACTAAAAGTTGCTAAATTTAGTTTTTCCTCAATATAAAATAGGTACTTTCTAATCATCAATTCCATGTTTATCAAATTATCTTATTATTAGGAATCGTTAAGAAACAATAGCCCTTCATAGAAGTTTAAACAGTGCTGCAGAATCAGAATTCCTAGGATAACCTTGGTTAGCTTCTGTATTTGTTTTCGAGGAAGAGTTGGCTGTTTCCCTCCTCTATTTTTGTCCTCTCTCAGGAAGTTTATGGTATAACTAGATAAATATCAGAAATAATCATGGCCATTTTCTACTATACCTTCACTAAAAAAATATTGTATTTCATTATTTGTATATACTCAGGAAACCCTTGAAAAACAAAATATCTAGCTTTATCTTTGGCTACCTTTCATTTTATCAGTGAAATTATTTTGTATGTTTGTCCATAGTCTCACTCTGGATTCTGAATAGAAGCTTGGCCTCTCTAAAAATCATGATTCTAATTTCAACCATTTAACAGAACTGATCATTTATAGTTATTTTATTCTCTTTCTTCCTTTACAAGAGGATGTGGATATACAATTTTGTGAAAAAAAGATTTTGTTCTCTTCCTCGCAACAAATACTTATGACTTGTGAGTCTCTTCGCTGCATGAATCAATTTTGCAGTGGTTTGAATCCCCCATGATCTAGAAATGCACTGTGGACACCAAGTAGGACTCCCTGCCACTGTTAAGCACATAAAGGTGCTAAACCCAGAAGGCACTTGGTATTCCTCATCAGGAATAAGGCTAAACTGCCCAGAAACGCAAGCTGAGTATGTTTTTTGTTGTTGTTGTAATATCAAATTAGTTGACCAAGATGGAAAATAAGTGAGAATGAAATATGTTTACTAAAACTTCCTCTGAGGGAATGATGCTCTTGCTTTAAACTACTGAAAAGTTGATGTGCCTATTAGGGACAGAAAGATGTTGTATCTTCATGGTTTTCTTGCCTTTTAGCTCCAAAGACACAAATTAAAATTCATATTACAAGTATGCCATGCTACTGAGAAGTCATAGCCAAAACAGACTCTGTGGAGTCCTTGAAATTAATTCCTAAGAAAACTTTAAAAGATAAAAGTAATATGAGAAAATATAATTAATTATGAGAATTAACAAGCAAGTCTATTCATCCTCACACTCTATTAGAATCAAGGAATATGGTGACAGAAATTGAATAAAAAATAGGAAATAATTCTTAAAGAAACAGGAGTTGTGGGAAGGAATCCCAAAGGCTCAAAAGGAAATATGTATAACCGTATTTTAAATGCCACAGCAGATTGCCCCATGCAAATTAAAAGAGCAAAAACAGAACAGGACAAGATGGACAAAGGATAATCTATATATTAAAAATCAATGTATCAACTTACATATTCTGAATATTGATTTTAAAAAAAGAACTTAAATCTGAGGATTCCTTACCATCAATATATCCCAACCTAGAATCTTTCAGGTACACATAACTCCCTCTAAAGCCAGTGCATTTATATGACTTCAGGTGGTTTCATTTATTATGCTCCACACATAGTTTTAACTAATTTATAAAATGAGGTAAGAATGAATGATTCCTTTGATTCTTCGGAATTGCAAGATCGGAGCTATAAAACTCAGATATTTGAGTTTTAAATGGCTCCCTTTTTTTTTTTCTTGACAAATAAGGCTTTCTTAACCTTGTTTTGTTTGTCCACTTCTGATAGTGATGCAAGTACCAAAAATGTTTGACTCTCCTCTTTACAGCAACAACACCTGATTAAAAGTGATAACAGTAGGAATACAGCTGACATATCTGGTGCTTCCTTTGCGTTAGTCAATATCCTAAGCAGCGGAAGTAAATTGCCCAAGGCCACACTGTAGTAACTGGTGTAGAGTCAGGGTCTGCCAATGTGACCTCAAGCCTGAGTAACTGACAAGTACATTTCACTGGCTACTTACTTTAGGAAAACAAAATAAAATTAGTAAAATAAAAGAAAATGAGCAGGCCCTAAAGAAACTGCTTCAGTGTTGAAGGGAAACCGGGAGAGCGTGGCAAACAAGCACAGCAGCCCCCACGATGGAGCAGCCTTGGCTCAGCTTCAGTTAGGGATGGAGGCAGCAGGGCAGGTCTGAGATGCTGGGTCCTTCAATCTTTTTTTTTTTTTTTAATGGTTAGCTAAAAATCCGGATTTACATCTGAAGCCTCTTGATGTAGAAATATTGTCACTTATTTCATCTTTTTTCTCAAAGCTTTGCTGGTTTACCACATTCTTGGGGCAGGGATTATGTCCCATTTATCTTTGTAACCCAAATGTCTAACACGTTACTGGCACATAGTAGGCACAAACAGGTTGAGGCTGGCAGCTAAAAATCCCACCATTTTATCTTGGCTATTTTGTAATCTTGGCAGGAATTCATTAATTTATTCAACAAATATTTATTGGGCTACTACGATGTACCAGATACTGCTCTAGGGATATAATAGTGGAAAAAAATGACCAAATAGAAAGATATTATATTCTATTTTACTGGGAAAAGGCTAGAAAAAAAACCCTTAAAAACATATAAACTCAGGTGTAGTAGGGGTCTGGAAAATAAAAAAGAATGGTTTGCTTTGAATTGAACCTATGCCACCAAGAGCTAAAAAATAATGATAGTTAGATACAAAAGTCCACGCTTTCTAGTGCCATTCTGGTCATTGCTCCACAAATAGGTTACAAATGTGTAAGCAATTTAAAGGAAAGGGTATTCTTGAAAGAGAGAGTGCTTTCTTCAGAAGTAGAACAATATGATCTTGCTTCTTGGCTTGAAAGGAAGTATTGATCGTTAGTTAGTGAGTCAAAGGTTAATAACTTGGGCCTGATTATTTCTGTTATCAGACTTATGATTAATGGTGTCCTCTGGCTCTTTGTAAATACAGGAACCTCTTTTTGATTGCTTTTTTACTAGGAACCAAGGAATTAAGCTATTCTCTTGTGATTGGGTTGCAGAGGGCCGGGGGGCCTGCAGCAGAGGGACAATGGTACCCAGGCTCCCACAGAGTGCAGGGCAGTCACCAAAAATGCAAACTTAGAACAATGTGAATCTAATTGGCAACCTTAAGGTGAAATACTAGCTCTGACATGTAACGCTTGCTCTCATGTATTATCATTCCACAAGACCACATGCTGAGTTAATAGAACTTCTGCTTCTAGTTTGCTTTGGAAACGGATGTAGTTTCAAATCGCCCAAATGGCACAATCTGGCTGGCGCTCTGAGACAGCTGCTGGGAATTATAGACAGGACAGCTACACTAGAATCGTTTAAGAAATGGACAAACTTGGCCCATGCTTTTCATCAATACACACACACACACTCACACACACACAGATACACACATATATATATTTAGTTAGTCATAATCTGAGTACTGACAGCCAATGATTATGTTTAGAAAAGAAAATACCCTAAAGACAAAAGCCAGTTTATATTTTCAAGGAGCCTTTAAAAGTATATGCACAACTCCTAAACCTGGAAAAAAATGTTATTTTCCCACTGTCTTTACATAAAAATGAGATTTCACTCAACCTGCTATTTTTGAAAGAAACAACATTTTCTTTTCTTTTCTTTTCTTTTTTTTTGACACGGAGTCTCGCTCTGTCGCCCAGGCTGGATGGAGTGTAGTGGCCCGATCTCAGCTCACTGCAAGCTCCGCCTCCCGGGTTTACGCCATTCTCCTGCCTCAGCCTCCCGAGTAAGCTGGGACTACAGGCGCCCGCCACCTCGCCCGGCTAGTTTTTTGTATTTTTTAGTAGAGACGGGGTTTCACCATGTTAGCCAGGATGGTCTCGATCTCCTGACCTCGTGATCCGCCCGTCTCGGCCTCCCAAAGTGCTGGGATTACAGGCTTGAGCCACCGCGCCCGGCCTCATTTTCTTTGTTAGCCAAGCCCAACACAGATCTCTTGCCAATGTAGTTTGTTCTTCCCATGGATACTAGCCAAAAAGATATTCCTTGAAATAAAGTCACCATCTGTTAATTAGGAAATCAATTAAAATCACAATCAATTAAATTAGGAAACAGAAGCAATCATTATCACATAACTAAAGTTAAAAGTATGAGAAAAAAGAAATGATTAAAAATAAACATGATGAAAACACATCACTCAAATTGCCCACTTGTAAAGAATGGATCAGATAGTCACATTTACACAAATAAAACTTCCCCCAAATATGTATCAAATATCTCAATCATCACAACTTTTGTCTACCCACTTAACCACTTTTGTTTTAGTTAAGGAGAGTCTCATTGGCCTTGATCTTGCATCAAATGGATGATCACTGACACAGTAATTTAACATAGATCCCTGATTAAATCTGAAATATACAGGATGAGATGCTTATAGGCTTCCTTTGACCAAAAGGAAATATAATTGCATTGACAGCACAGAGTTGACATTAGCAGGAATCAAGTAACGACACCAAAGCATTTATACAATTGAAAGGTTTTAACATGTAGAAATAAAATTGTCTTTTAAAGTCTACTGAGGTGGACTTTTTAGAGAATTTCTCAACCTACATTTTAAATCAGTTTACTGAACAAGCTCTCAAAAGGAGTATTCTGAGGATTTAGGGTTATGTATTTTAATGTTTTCTTTTCATGTGCTGCTTGTGTTTCATTTGGAATATTTTTTAATTTCCCGAGATTTTATAGGCAACTTTGGCCGAAAAGAGGTGTGTGTATGTATATGTATATATATATATATATATATATATATATACACACACATGACTTATCCTCAAATCGTATCAAGAATGCAATCCCGCTGCTAATCTCTGCTAGCCAACGACTTCAGCCCAGGCTGGTGGAGCCTTGGAGCGTTTCCCACCTCCAGTCAAAGACAATGCAAAGAACCCCAGGCTCACTCAGCTAGTCCATTAAAACTTGAAACAACAATCGGCGCCCAGGCAGAAGGCGCAGCTGCACGGCGAACCCCCCAAGCCCAGCGCCACTGCGCCGCCCTGGCGGGAGCGGCTCCGGATACCTGCTGAGCGGGTGGCTGGCGGCGGCCCGGGGCGCGCAGCGCGACTCTGCGTTGGGGGGCTGGGCGCGGGCGTACGAGTGGTAGGCGGTCAGCACCACGCCGCCCGAGTCCTCCACCTCCATCGTCAGCCGCGCATGTCTCGGCGCCGGCCCCAGAACAAAGACCGGGACCAGCATGGACCGGCGCGCCGGGAGGCTGTCAGCAGCTGGGCGGCCGCGCCGGAGGTGCGACCAGCCGCTCTCTACGGCGGCTGTCAGTGGCCCCCGGGCAGGTCCGCCCCGCCCCGCCCCGGGCGCGCGAATTCGCAGACGCTGGGAACCACGCCCACGGGCTGCAGTGGGGGCGGGCATTGTGTGTGTGTGGTGTGTGTGTGTGTGTGTGTGTGTGTGCGCGCGCGCGCGTGCGTGTGCGTGCGCGCGTCTGCGTGTGTGCCTGTGTGTGAGTGCCTGTTTGTGTGCCTGTGTGCGCGCGTCTATGTGCCTGTGTGTGCCTGTGTCTGTGTGTGCGTGTGTGTGCCTGTTTGTGTGCCTGTGTATGTGTGCACGCCTGTGTGTGTGTGTGTGTGGGCCTGTGTGTGCGCCTGTGTTTTTGCCTGTGTGTGCGTTTGTGCCTGTGTGCGCGCGCCATTGTGTGTCCGTGTGTGCGCTTTTGTGCGTCCGTGTGTGTGCGCCTTTGTGTGTCCGTGTTTGTGCCTGTGTGTGCGTTTGTGCCTCTGTGTGCGCGCCCGTGTATACGTGTGTGCCTGTGTGCGCGCGCCTTTGCGTGTCCATGTGTGTGCGCCTGTGTGTGCGTGTGCGCGCATGTGTCGGGAGTGCGGGGGGAGGTGTGATCCCCGCTTCTAGGAAACTGGAAACCGGCCGGGATCCTTTGGGGCTCCTGCTAGCGGCTCTAGTAAAGTTTGTTTTTCATTGTTTCTTTTTTTTTCCTTTTCTCACTCCCCCTCCCAACCCGCTTCCAACTGGAGGCTTATCCTGTGGCTGGGAACATTTCCTGCCTGACTGCGAGGAGTGAGACTAAGAAACCATACCTCAGGCTGAGGAGAGAGGCCGGGTTTGAAATGTGTGCTCTGGGGAAGAAAAGGAGAAAATGTGACACTCTCTCATTTAAAGCATCCACATCAAAAATTGAAGAACTGGATTACCTTGCTGTTGACTTAGTCAAGTTACAATAAACTTGATTTCCTTTTGGGTCAGGTAATTCCCTCTTACAGCAAGGGAACGCTTCCCTCCCACACACTCAGTGCACCACTTCCAGACTCTTACCTCACTCTCACATCCCTTTCCTCCTCCCAGTCATGATCAAATTAACAGATACCGTTTGCAGCTTGTCTGAAAATTAGACTTTATTATTATGGGCCAAATGGATGTTATTTCCAGAAGTTACTGTTGGTGGGGGAGGATGTAGGGACTGGTTCGAGGTAGATAAAAAGGGGCATCATTAGAAATCTTGAGTCTGAAGTATGTCCTTATCCACATAGGACTAATAGCACAAATGGAAAAACAACATTCTTATAGCTGATTAAAAAGTAACCAGAAGTATGCCCAGGAAGAGGCCCACGTGAATGTTTTACTCACATGGACAATGTGTTTTATCTGCTGTCTCTTCCATACATCACTAGGAGCTAGATGAAGTAGAAAGACAAGTTAATCTATCCCTTACTGGAGGGCAACTTGGTCGTGCTACTTAACGTCTCGGAATCTCTGTTGCTGCATCTGTGAAATGGGGAAAATAATATTCATCTCATAGGATTAAAGCAACAAGTACATGTTAGGTTTTCAAGAAATAGGGGTACTCTTTGCTCTTTACATTCATCAAGAAGGGACACATTTATTTTCATTGCACTTTCAGAGGTTGGGAAAACAAGTTTTCCATCCAAAATGCTTTTTAAAAATGTTTTATTAATTAAACGGTAAGCTAACAATGACTAAATTTGCTGACATGTGTTAGATGGTGTACATTAGCTGTTTAAACAACCCTGTGGGTAGATAGTATTATTATCCCAATTTTATGGATAAAGAAACTTATCAAGCATGAGTGTATGGAAAAGACACATACAAAGAATGCTTTATTCTCCAAAGTTTTCAGATAAAAAGAGGCATCTGTTTACTTACTGTGCTTTATGCCAATGCATAAAACTAAGACAATACCTTCTTAAAATGTGGAGTTGAAAAACCACTGTAGGTATTGATATGTATCCACAAGTCTTCATCTAAAACCTTGGGAACAGATACATATCAGAAATTACATCTACTTTTTATTTTTAAATGATAATTTCATGCATGCACCATTTAATGTAAACCCTCAGCCCAGTAAATTTGGGACAGTATTGTATATTTAAGTGTATTATTTCTGCAGCAAAGAAAAATGAATATTGACCTTGAGTAGGATGAAGTCTACAGATAGCCTCACATTTGTTCAGGTCAAGTTTATCACCCAATAAATTTTGGCACCAAACTTCATAAAAGCTTGTAATTTTTATCTGATAGCATTTTAGAATTACCATAAGGAATTATAGTAGTGGAACTTTTTCTGGGCATGCAACATTCTTCTTTTATTTTTCTGAACTACAGACTCACAATATGAAATACCTGCAGGGTCTTTTCTTATAAACATTTTGACTGTAACACGGCCTCTAGATGCCCCGCATGGCAGTAACGCCCCATCCTGCCAGCCAAGGAGGCCTCTAGATGCCCCGCATGGCAGTAACGCCCCATCCTGCCAGCCAAGGAGCCCTCTAGATGCCCCGCATGGCAGTAACGCCCCATCCTGCCAGCCAAGGAGCCCTCTAGATGCCCCGCATGGCAGTAACGCCCCATCCTGCCAGCCAAGGAGGCCTCTAGATGCCCCGCATGGCAGTAACGCCCCATCCTGCCAGCCAAGGAGCCCTCTAGATGCCCCGCATGGCAGTAACGCCCCATCCTGCCAGCCAAGGAGCCCTCTAGATGCCCCGCATGGCAGTAACGCCCCATCCTGCCAGCCAAGGAGGCCTCCTCCTCTTGTGTAATCACATTGTAGACGCCCTGGTTTCACTTTGGACTCCTCCCTCCAATCAATGATCAAATCTGTCATTTCTTCCTCAAAATGTCTGCCAACCATTCTTTGAATTCCCACCGCTAATGTCTTTGCCCTCTTGTCACCATCTCCTGACTAGGTGGCCAAAATCCTTCCTTCACAAAGATTACTTTCCATCAGCTTCCTCTTAAGCCCCATCCCCTTTCAAAATGCTGTTTGGGTGATTTTCCTAAAATGCAGAACATCCTCTTCTCAAAAGTCCTCGAATGTAACCTACTTGCTACAAATTGAAGTCCAAACTCCTTAGTGTGGCCTCCCCTTAATCTATTTTGATCTCCTAGTACTTCCTCACTCCCAAGGCCCTGTGGCCCACTTACACCAGCCTGTCCTGTGATCTTACTTTGTCTTTGCCCCTACCTATTATTTCTTGTCTGGAAACCCTGGAAAATCCTCTATATACCACTATAAAGCCTCTCAGGTGTTCCTAATTCAAAGCAACCCTCCTTCTGCCCTTCTTTGGAAATTGCTCTTACTTTCATTATAACAAATAATTTCATTTGGTCATGTAATTAAAGCACAGTCGGCCAAACACGGTCCTGTGTGCATTCTCCACGCCTGCGCCCAGGGCAGATGTTGCTAACAGATCTTAGCATTTTTTTTCCCACTGAGCCCAGATATGGTCATGAAACCTACCTCAAAATAGAACCCCAAACCAACAAGATAGCTTTGAGATGAAAACTACTTGCTACTCAAGATTGTATTACTATTTTCCAGCAAATTAGTGTCTTTTACTAAATTGTAAGCTACTGGAAGGGCTAGGGTCATGTTTTTGTCTTTATAGCCCAGAGCCTGTAGTGTTTTGCAGAATAGGCATTCAATAAGGAATATTTGTTGAAAGAATGAATGTATGAATCAAGGAGTGAATCAGTGAACGAGATAATACTCTTTAGTGCAGCAGTTTCAACCTTGCAGAGTAGCCAAGTGTAAGGGTCAAAGGGAAACTTCTTTGCCCTCGGAAAGTTCACTGAAAAATTAACTCACAGAAGGCAGATTAATTGGAGAAAAGGCATAAAGATGTATTTAATGTATAAACACAGGAGCCTTCAGAATGAAGACCCAAAAGTATAGGGGAAATTATCCATTTTTTATGCTTAGTTTCAACATAGTATGGAGAGCCATGCAGAAATACGATTGAACAAAAAGAGTATTATCTAACGCTCAGAGACTAAGTGGAGAAACCCAGCAAAGCCTGTCTGTCTTGATTCCTCTTGGCCTCTCTGAACATGCATTTCTTCCCTCAGGGTATGGTGCAGGACTCTCTCTAGAATGGGGGGTCTTATAATCTACAGTCAAACAAGTAGGTCAGATAACTTCTTTATGGCCAATTTTTACACAGAACAATGGAGGAAAAAGTGGGGTAATGTTTTCAGGTTCTATGGCTGTCTCTGGGTAAAAAAGGTTCTGGTTTCTATGACCCACCTTGAAAAAGAGAGATTCTAGTTTCTACAGCTAGAAGATGAGACTGGGAGACTAGGAGCAAGAAGGTCAGAAAAGAAAAAAAAACTTTTGCTTCTGAGACTACCCCTAAGACCCTCATTTTGGGGTATTGTTTTCTGAGCCCCAATAGCAAAGCATTATTATAAATGACTCATAAGTCTCTATGGCACTGAAACTGCAAACCAAAAAAAAGTTGATATGTGGCTGGGCACAGTGGTGCACACCTGTAATCCCAGCACTTTGGGAGGTCAAGGTGGGCAGATCATGAGGTCACGAGATTGAGATCATCCTGGTCAACATGGTGAAACCCCATCTTCATTAAAAATACAAAAATCAGCTGAGTGTGGTGGAGTGCACCTGTAGTCCCAACTACTTGGGAGGCTGGGGCAGGAGAATCGCTTGAACTCGGGAGGCGGAGTTTGCAGAGAGCCAAGATGGTGCCACTGCACTCCAGCCCTGGCAACAGAGCAAGACCCTGTCTAAAAAAAAAGAAAAGCTGACATGTATGTGTTAATATTTTTCAAATATATCTATATGGTGTTGACTTAATAAAATACAACTCTTTTAAATATTCTCAAGTTTTTAGCTTTTAGAAAGATGGTAGAGTGCATATATTGAACATTATAGAATATGCTATGCAGGCTATTTCCATTAGGCCTCCAGATCCAGTTGCCAACCTGGCTATCCTGCTTGGTAGCCTGAGTGGCTCACCATGTGGTCTGCATCTATGAACTCCCTTGTCTCTGGCTTCAGGGAGGGTCCACTAAAGAGAGGTACCAGCAGAAGACCTAGAGGGAGGGGAAAGTAAGGTGAGGTACTGACTTCCCAGGCTTCTTTGCTATTTTGCTGCATGTTAGATCCTTCTGCCTACCACTCCTGACTTGCAATCCTCTGCTATGCTGCTTTCTCCAAATTCAGGTAACTCCTGCCTCTACCTGGCCCTCCTGATCCAGGGGTGGTAACAGCTCCTGGTGCTTGTAGTACTCCTGCTGCTGCTCTGCAGCACCCCTTATTAAGGATTCCTTTGCTCCAGCCATGCCTTTATAAATAGCCCCTTTAATAAACTCTCTTCACCTGGGCTGAGTGCCCCATGTCTTTCTGCCAAGACCCTGACTGATATGGATCCCGCTGCCCCAGGATGTGGGGCAGTGTCCCTCACACTGTGAGGGTCAAATACAAATTATAAATAGCCTCATGTCAGTTCAGATGTTTTGTCACTTGAAAAAGTTCAGGCCTAAACAGGTCTTGCGGTCAAATGAGTTATGAAAAAGGATACAAATTTGAGAGTTTCTGAATTTCAAAATTCAGACTTAATAGAGTCTGTTAACATTTCTGGCATTCCAAACAATGCTGGGATCCAGTGTGCTAGGGGATGACAGCACAGGGCTGTGACAGCTGGCCAGACAGTGGAGTAAATGGTGGCCCTGGGGAAGCTAAACTTGAAAGTTGCCCAACCACTGGGGAGTGGACATGTAGATAGCGTTTTCAGTTTATTTGGACTAAGGGCAAAGATAGAGGGAAACTTACAGTTTCCTGTGCTGTCCTATCCTGGATGACACACAGTGCCCAGCACTGAACTGACAATCGAGAGACTTGGATGTCAGTACCAACTCTGCCACCAGCATGACACCCCAAGAAAGTCGCTGAACTGTAGACCTGTTTTTTCACATGCAAAAGAAATAAAACAGCCTACATGTATTGAACTCTTACCATGTGCCTGGTTCTGTTTAAGGCATCAGAATATCAATATCTGCTGCTCACGAGAGGCTCACAGCAGACTTTGAGGTGAAATAAGTATCACTGCTGGTAGCTCCATGTTATAGTTGAAGAAACTGGCTGTAGTAACTTCCCAAGGCTACCCATGTCCTACCGAGGCTAGGACGTGGCAAAGCTGGGATTCGAACCCAGGAAATCTGGCTCCTGAATTTAGGTCCTTGAGTATTATATTTCTCTTTTATGAAAGGTTTGATGAGATTCAAAATATATTCCTCTTGTAAAATGTAAAGAAACGGGTAGGATTTGATGTATGTTTCTTTATGGTAGCTTTTCATAAACCTATTTAGCATACTGGAGGGTGGATATCACTAGCATGTAACGATGATGATGAAAGTAATAAGGAAGGGAGTCACATGTATTTTCAAGGCACAATGCTAAGGTAGTTCAAAACTACTAAGGCAGTTCAAAAATTATTGCTGCTTAATATATGTGTGTGCATAATTATTGTCATCAACTACTCTTACAATGTGTTGAAGGATAATTCAGTCTTTCATTTTGCCTTGTAAATTTGTCAGTGGATACATATAAAAAAGGCATTAGAGAATAGTGAAATATGTAACCACAAGTGCACAAAGACTGCACTTTCTACATAAACGGGAAGCAGAGTGGTAGACAAAAGAGAGTAAGACAGAGTTGAGTTTGAGCTTGATTATGATTTACTATTTACTGGCTGTGTCACCTTCATTTCTCTCTATTTCCATTTCCTAATTTGAAAAACAGAGACCAGTAATATCTCCTCAAAGAGTTGATGGGAAGTTAAAATGAGATCACATCTTCAAGACACCTATCCCAGTACTAAGCATAGCCTAGATGCTCAGTAGATGTTGGTTCCCTTCTCTTTCACTCTCCCTTGTCAGCTGTCCTCTGTCTCAGCCCTTCTGGAAGTATGATTTCTGTTCAACCCTCAAGAGTAAAGAATCTGGACCCAGGGATTCCAAAGGTTTTTCACAACCTTTGCTGAGAGGTAAGTCAACTCAATTTATGTGATGAAACCTACCTGGGGAGGCCTCACAAACACTGGTCCCCACGTGCCACTGCTGCATGGACTACAAAATATGGGGCTATTCCAACATATTCAACCCCATCAGGAAAGGCAAGAAAACAAAACATTTAGGCAAAACATTAACATGCACAAAAGAAAGGTGCTTCTTGTGGCCTCCGCTGCTTATCTGGCAAAATTGCTGCTAGGATAATCGTTTCATACCAGAACAGGAAAACAGCTGCAGCCTCATGAGTCCTTGCAGTCACTGACTGACAATCTCTTAGCAAGAAGGATTGAGGGAACATAGTCACTGGCCCTATCTTGCAGGAAATGAAGGCACAATTCTTACCTACCAAAGGGAACATGCGAATTCTGCTTTTAGAACTCCACTTGGTGGGGCGGGGTGGCTCACGTCTATAATCCCAGCACTTTGGGAGGCAAGAGGCAGGAGGATCGCTTGAGCCCAGGAGTTTAAGACCAGCCTGGGCAACATGTGGAGACCCCATCTCTACAAAAAGTTTAAAAATTAGCTGGCGTGGTGGTATGTACCCTTAGTCCCAGCCACACAGGAGGCTGAAGTGGGGAGATTGATTGAGCCTGGGAGGTTAAGGCTGCAATGAGCCATGATGGCACCACTGCACTCTAGCCAGGGAGACAGAGCAAGACTCTGTCTCAAAGAACAAACAAACAAACAAAACAAGCAAAAAACCCTCCATCTTACATACGTTATCAGTGCCCTCAAATCCTCTGGAAAGACTGGTTTAAATTAGAAGAAATGAATACAAAGTTGCATTTATTTTATATAAAGAGAAAATAATGAGACAAGTATTTTAAAAGGTAGTGTGTAAATCTTTCATCATCAGGTCAGTTGGTAAATCTTGATCTGCTACCCTGAAATATTTTTCAAAATGTATTGGCACTACTTGACTTAAACAACTTTATTTTCTGGGTGCTCTCATGATGACACAGAATTTCTAGACTACTCTGGTTTTTGTATTGCTTTCTTAGCACCTATTTTTAGAGAGAAATCAAGCCTTATTTTTCTTCATTAACTGTTTTGGGATCTTTGACCAATTTGGTAATTGGGTTAAGTAGATTATGTCACCACGAGATCCAGCCAGCCAGGTCAAGACTTGTGTTACTTATGTGGTAGACATAACTGAATTACTTAAGTGACTTCTATGGATAAATTGAATCATTATTGATTGGAAATGAATCACTACTAATAGACCCAGGCAGGGTAGAGGAAAGGAACAGACCAGGCATAGCATAAAGGTTTAGTCAAAAAGTACTTCCAATATAGAATATTTCCTGCAGTGCCATGTTTTTTGCAATTATGTAAGAGCTTTATTCATTCACTCACTCTTCCATGTATCCATCCATCCATCCATACATACATACATACATACACCCATCTGCCCGAATAATTTACAATTGTCACTCATACCTACAATGCTAAGCACCAGGAATATGAAGATGAATAGGAATAGGAAAGCACAGACTAACTGGGTCTCTGCAAGTGGGGAAGGGGTTGGTATAGGAGGTCATCAAATAACACACTTCCCCGGGGAGGTTATGTTAGAGATGCTCTTAAAAGATGAATGACAGTTGGCTAACTCACAAGTAGGTGTGTGTGGCTGAGGCTATGTGAGGAAGGGCATTCAAGAGGCAGGTAATAGATGGAAAAAAGGCACAGAGAAAAAAAGAGTGAAGCATGTACAGGGAAACCTTTTTAGTTTAGCTTTGCTGGAGAGTAAAGTGTAAGGGAGAAAACCCTGGAGACAAAGCTGGAGACAGGCAGAGGCCAGGCCCTGGTGCATCTGAATGTCTTGTGAGGAATTTAAACTTTATCCAAGAGTTCACATGGGGAATCCACTGAAGGTGCCAAGCAAGGTAGCACCAGAATCAGCGTATGCTTTCAGGCATCCTCCTGGGCTCTGCACCAGCTGGTCTTCAGTCAGCTCTTCTGACCTACATCTCTTAGGCCTCCCAACCTTTTTGGGAGAAGAATATACAATAGAGTCTGATACAGAAGAAAACCAACTATAAACGACCACATGCTAAGTCCCAAATTGAATCCTAAGACCAAGTCCAAGATGAGATAAATGGAATTTAAATAGCTATTGAAAAGACATTTAGGTTAAAGAATTGCACAGGTGTCTTGGAGGGGAAGCTGGGGAAAGGACCCTGGCAATCCCCTCTCTCTGTCACTAGCTCATTATTACAGACTAGCTGCCTGCTTTGTTCTGGTTCACCTGGGGAGGGACAGACCACCTGACCTGGCAAGTGACGGGGTGAGCACAGCAGGAGACGGTGAAGGAAGAAGAGGACAGTGAGAGGCTTTGGGACATGCAGTATGCAGGTCTACCAACAAAGAGAAAAGGTTTATTAGGATAATTCTTGGGTGGTAAACCAAAGAACCATTTCTGATTAACCAAAATAAAGAACAATGTTTCAGAAAGATCTGAGGAATAGCACAGGATTGAAGATCAAAATTCAAAGACAACTCTTGGAGCAGGAATGAGAACACAATCTTGCCAGGGTGATTCTTACAAAAAAAACAAATTTTAAATTTTTCTTCTATCCTTGCTTCCCTCTTCTCAGGAAACAGGGTACCAGAATTGCATCAGATTGGCTGTGGTTAGGCCTCCATTTGGTAGCCACTGAGTCTTAAGAGATGTGGTCTTCAGGGACTGCCTTCCCTGCTGTAATTATAAGACAAGATTACACACCATGAGAGAGAAAGTCCCTAAGTTGACACCTTGGAGATTTCAGGTAGCAAGAATAGATGCCAACAAATTAACAGTATTCACTAGAGAAAGATTTGGTGAAGCCGCAGGGAGGCAGGGCTCACCTGGAAGCACTGAAAAAAGGCATAAGCAGGACATGGATGGTAAAGATTTCCAGGATCTGGAAAGGGAAGCGGTGCTTGCAGAGGGTGAGATGAAGTGATGCAGAGGGAAATAATGCACCTGCTCATTTTGCGGTTTTGCCTTCACAAGGCCCTGAAGAAGAAGAGGGTAACTGCCTGACAAAGTTGATAACTCAAGCAAACCTGAGATTTTGTGATGAGAATAGGAAGCTTCAAACCCACATGGGCTAACTCAGGCCTCACATAGGGCTGACTGCATCATTCAATACGACTTGCGTGACCTGAACCGAGTCACCTGGATCTGAAGATGTTGAAAGTATAATTTGAAAGTAACAAGGGGTTAAAATGGTGAAAGGCAGGGTTTGGAGCAGGAGAGACATAGGAGTTGTGCTGTGTTTGACTGTGAGCAATTAATCTCTCTGGGACCTGATTTTTCTCATCTGTAAAATGAGACGGTAATACCGATCACACAGAGTTGTTGGCCACGATTTGGAAAGGGTAAGTTGTAAAACTTCTGTGTACACAACGCTAAACAAACATAGGTTCTTTTTATTACACTATGCAGTCAACAAATTGTTATTTTACCTTCTACTTTGTTAGCAATACCTATTGGAGGAGATTCCAGGGGAATTCTAGTCACCATTAGTCAGGCAGTAAATATTTTTAATACACTCCAAAGACTATAAATATTTCTACAGAAAAGGTCATGACTGTGTTAACATAAGTCACATTTTGAAACTGGGCAGATTTAGGTAGATAATCAGAAAATGGATGTTTGTTTGTCAGTTGAAACATTATTCAGGGATGTACCTAGTTATTACTGATTATCATTCGGCTCAAAAAGTCTTGGAAAGCATGAATGTCTCAGTGTCACTAGGTCGGGACATTGGCATGGTCCTGAAGAGGACATCTCCTCTCACAGCACTGGCATTCCCGATGAGGCATTTATGGGTGGGGTCTGAGCAGGCTACAGGCACACTCAGTATAGCTTCTGGTACACAGTAGGCTTAAATAACAACTTCATAAACGAAGGAGCCCTCTCCCACTTACTCCTCTGTTTCTACCTCTGTAAATGTAAAAGGTAACTACAGTACCGTAGTTACTAGAAAATGAAACTACAGGACTGACACTAGAAAATGGAAGTACAGGACTGATACCTTACTGTGGCTTTCTCAAAATGTATGAGAACTCAAAAATCATAGGAGAATGTACCAATGGGTCACAAAACTTGATAATGTGATGATGTGTAAATTGTGCCCATGGAGTTGTGCAATGCAGTCAGTTGGAATGGCTTTGAAGACAGGAGTGTAAGGCGAAATTCTACAGTTGCTGTAGTAATAAAACTTCTGTTGGAGGGAGAGGACAATTCTGATCACTGCTCTGGCAACTGCTAGCCAAAAGATCATATACTACTTTTGTCTGTTCGTAATCTCTTCCTTTGGGGAATCCACACTAAAGCAATTTAACCTCTGAGTGAGTCAGAATAATATGACATTGGGAAATACAAAAAAGAAAGCATGTGAATAAACTTGGTAATGTTATTTCACTGCATTTGTATCCCCAGAACCCATAATAGTGTCTGCCATATGTGCTCTCCAGAAACGTATAATATATAAACTCATGTTTAGTATGTAAATCAATCAATCAATCAATGAGTGGAGAGCTGTATATAGTATCCTCCCCACCCCCTAGTACTGTAGTTTTATAGTTAGGGAAGTAATTAGGGTGGTTTTTCCATTCAATGGCTGCAGTCAAATGACTCTCCGCAGGAATACCCCAGCACTGAGCACATTCCTCATTGCCAGGGGACCGGGAGGTAAAAACCAGAAAAGGAGAGGGAAGTAGCTAGTTTGTCCTGTGTCTGTAGAGGATAATAGATTCAAAAGAATGGGGCAGGAGCAGAAATTTTAAAAATCATGAATGAAGTAGACTCTAAATGTCTGAAGTTGCCTAGGTAAATTGCTACCAAATTACCTTTTGATTTATATTTCATTTGGATCAGATTTGGGATCTGTAGATAATAGGTATTCATATAATTTAGGAAACGTACCATTTTCTACCATTGGCCATTGAAATCAATTCAGAACAAAGAGATTTTAAATTATTTGAAGCACTGTGGTAAAGGGTATAATAATTCTTGCTCAAATATCTCATCATCTTAGGCCTCTTTTCAGTCACTTCTAGAGAATTTTTTAAAAACAGCCAAGCCTCAAGTGATCATTTAATCCTACATATGATGGTGAAAGAGAGAGACACAGTCAAGTTATCAGTTCCAAACTGTGATTCATTATTTCTCTGTATAAAGGAACAAAAGTGTTACTTGTTTTTAGGGAACAAACTATATCATAATTCTTAGTATCCAACTTTCATTCCAAATCCTCAAAGCTGTTTATAAACATAAACTCATTTATTCCCACCTACCAAGCACCATTCAGAAGGAATTCTGATGGCATGAAGTTGTGAAATAATTACAAATATTGCAACCACAACTATTTCCTGAGGGTCCACCATGAAAAGTATTGTGTCATTTGCTCCTTACATTGGAGGCGCATAGGTGTTAAGTTACTTGTCCGGGTTCACAGTATTCGTCTAGAGGATTAAGAGGCGGCCTGGAGTAGTTAAGTCCCTAGACTCTGGTGCCAGACTACCTGGATTGAACCCCACCTACATCTCTTTTTAGGTCTGTGACCTTGGGCAAGCTAACATCTCCGGGCTTCTGTTTCCCCTCTGCAAAGTGGAGAGGATGGTAAGAAGATGGTAATAATGGGATCTACTTCACAGGGCTGTTGTGAGGACTGGATGAGTCACGTGCTTGGAACAATACAGTGGCACCTAAAAGTGCTCACACTAGCATAAACAACAAAAGAAGAGGTGGCGGCACTATTTGCTTCAGACATGCTTTACAACAGAGGTTCCAACGATGCTTTTAGGAGCCTCCCCAGTATCTCAGTCTTATTTCTCCTTGGCTTTCAGATATATCAGATAGGCTGTGTGGTCCCAAGGGGGCCACCTGCAGCCCCAAGGATGCATTATATTAACAGAGAAAGAAAAAGTTCTTGTTATGAAGATATGGCAGAGGTCCCAGGGAAGTGGCCCAGCTTTGGTCTCATACCCATTCCTGAACCCAGGCCATGAGCCAGGCCAGGTCTGGGTCATGTGATAAGCTCTGAGACAGAAGGGCTGGGTTTGCCCAATCCAAACCACATGGCCTGAGGACAGTACCTGTATAAAGGCTCTCAGAGTGATGCCCCAAAAGGAGGGATCAGGTAAAGACCAAACATATACGTAGTAGTTTCATGGCCAGCAGGTGACAGAGCAGAAACAGGAATTGTCCTCTCCCTCCAACAGAAGTTGTATTACTACAACAACTGGCCAATTTCACCTTACAGTCCTGACTTCAAAGTCATTCTAACCAGGTGCACTGCACAAATCCATGGGCATAATTTACACAGTATCACGTTCTCTGGTTTTGAGCCCCACTGGCACTGCTCGCCGATAACTTTTGAGTCCTCACACTTTTTGAGAAAGCCATAGTAAGGTGTCAGTTCTGCAGTTTCATTTTCTAGTAACTACAGGACTGTAGTTACAGTTTACATTTACAGATGTAGAAATTGATAGAGTTGTCACAGGTGGAATGGAGAAATGACTAAACCTTTAATGTTCAGATTTTGACTTCTGAGATAAGCTCTTGAAGAACATTCCAGAAACATGAGTCAAGAAAATTGGGCTTTCAATAACCAGAGCTCAGCACTTGATAAATTCTAAAAACTTCCCATTAAGCCAGGCACTATGGTAGGCACTTGTAGTCCCAGCTACTCAGGAGGCTGAGGTGAGAGGATCTCTTGAGCCCAGCAGTTCGAGGCCAACCTGGGCAACATATCCCCCAGACCCCAACTCAAAAAAAAAAAAAAAAAAAAAAAAACAACAAAAAACGCAACAACAACAAACCTTACCATTAATATCTAGAACCAAACTTTTTATCCATCATGAGAAAGGCTTCAGACAGTGATGTCAAGATCGCACCACTGCACTCCAGCCTAGGTGACAGAGCGAGACTCTGTCTCAAACAACAACAACAACAACAACAAAAAACCAACCAACCAACCAACCAAACAAACAAACAAAAAACCAGACAGTGATGTAAAGAGAAGGACAGTGTCGCTACCACACCAAGGAAGTCTTGGGGAGACGGCAAAGAGAGGAGTAAAGGATACTTTGGGGGTCTGTCTTAGAGGAAGAGGAGCTGTCAAATCTGCTCCTTCCTGGGTTGCCGGGTAATACGAGTAATAGGTTTGAGGGCCTGAGGCTGGAGAAGTTTATGTGCCATGCCCACCTGAAACTCTGGGATGAGGCAGCCCTGCAGAGATGCTGAGATGGCCTACACCTCCGGGAATCCTTCATAAACGCACAGACGGGATCCAGAATCTCCCAGGGCCCCCAACGAGAACTGACTGACAAACTCTCTGAGGAATCACTATTGTCCAAGATGAAATGACCTTGTGGCTGATGGTCTCAGGATTTCATTGCCCAAGCCAGGAGTCAAAGAGTAGTTCTAGCCAGGCCACGGGAGATCCCTCGTGGGTACTCTAATGAGCAGCAGGAAATGTTGGAGTTCCTGAGGCGCACTGCTTACGCTAATAGAGGGAACAAGTAGCTCCACGAGCAGTGGGGCCGTGTGGACAGAGCCCCCTATACCACCAAAAGCTAAAGCAGATGAGCAAAGTCGGGAGGACGGCATCATCCTCACAATGTCACATAATGTCCCCTGTGCCCAGGTACAACCTCAGGAGATCAAGCAGAAGACAAGAACCCACCACAGGGGAGAAGAACTATGATAGAAACTTGGAACTTGGATGAGCTTAAATGCAAACTGAATGAGTTCCTGAAAAAGCCCTCTTTAAATCGGAAGAGCCTGAGCGTCTTTGAAGTGATAGTCCTAGAGCTAAGTTGAGTTCAAGGACAGATGAATAAAGCGATACTGTTTATACATCTGATGTGTGACTATAGTAGAAAGGTGAAACCTATTGGGTGAAGATGAATAAAATAGATAAAATAAGAGAAATTAAAAAATAGGATAAAATCTAGCAGTGTGTTGTAAGGTGAGGCCATGGAAGCCAGAAGTTTCTATCTTACACATTTTGCATATGATTGGTATTGACATTTTAATGAATAAATACATTTCATGCTTATAAATTGGGCCTATGGGGCTAAAATGAGAGTAGATGAAGCCTAGGGCCAGAGGTGCTAATGTCCTACCTCAGAAATGTGATGCCAATGGAGAAAAACAGAGTAGAGTGGGATGAAAGCCCAGAAAAGGGCAATCTAGTTAAGCGAAGAATGAGGCTTTATGAAAAGAAATATCAAGATGATAAATCAATCAAGAAATGCAAATTTTAACAGAGTACAGATTGAACTCTATCAGTTACAATATATATTAAAAGAGTAATCAGCCATTATTCAATCCCACTCAAAAAAAACTAAAAAGTGATTTGGATGACTCAGAGGTTTGATTCATTGTGCCAATTTTTTTTGACCCAATAAAATGCACATGATTTCAGAAGTGGCACAGTTCCAGGTATTGGTATGTATTGCATGTGCTACAGGGGTGGGCAGGGTTTGTGTTTACTGGTATTGCCCAATAAATGTCCCAGTAATAGGGCATCTGTTTTCAGAATAGACACCAGTCAAGATGAGGTTTTCCTCCAAAACGTTTTAAAACAACTGAGAGAACCCAGATGCAGTGGTGGGAGAATGCTCATTCCCCAGTGAAACCACAGTACAGGGAAACTGTCCACGTGCAGCATTCATAGAAAAGACTCAAAGAGCTACAAACTGCCACAGCCTCCCCTTGGACAGACAAGACTCAGGACTCAGAGTAGGCTTTGGGCAAATGTTTAAGAAATTGATTGATTTTGTACCAGAGACTTTGAACCAAGAAGCAGACATCCCAGGACAGAGCAGATTCTGAGTTATGGCAGCAATGTGGGAGCATGCAGCAGAAAAAGAGGCTGGAGCCAGCAATAAATCACAATGGATAAAGCATTGTCATCAGTTCCTCAGTGAGGAAGAAACAGATAGCTGCATGAAACATCCTCTGCCTCCTTCATAGTTAATTTTCCATGTACTAAATCATATGGAGATCTTATTATAGAGTATGGGTTTAGTCATCCTCAATAAATGCTTTTGATGCTTCCAGAAACATCCAAGTTAAATATCCCTCTCTGCCTGTATTCTGACTGGTTATTAAAATCAAGTGTCTGGTAAAGAAGCACTTGCAGGATTCTTCTCTTTTTGATGAGTACACTAAACGGGCTATATTTACTTATGCCTCTAATGCTCCCATTCCCTATCATCTTGCCAAGTGTGCAATCTCACAGTGGTTCTGAATCTCCTGCGTACCTAGGCTGGGGATGTGGCTTCCTCCACATACTGCTCCTGTACAAGTCAGCCTAGAAGCGCCCCATAGCTGTGCCAGTACTGTGCTGAAGCTGAGTTGTACAGGCTCTGAAGAGCTGTTTGTGTTGTTTTAACTCTTAGAGAGGACATTTATCTCTTTACTGAAGAAGTACGTACTCTCTGGACTCCTCCTATTGGTCCTTGTTGCTTTTCATAGTTTAAAGAGAGCTTGGCTTCAAAACTGCTACAGAAAAGAGAAAGCAGTAATAATCAATTTATTTTCTTTACAATTAAAAGTGTTCTTAAGGATGAATACACACATATCACATTATCTGTGCGAACCAAGAAAATCAGTGTGTTGGACCAAAACTTACTAGCAGTGGTTTTGAAATTATTTTCACACATTTGAAAAAAATTTAAGTTTGTGATGTTTACAAGAAAATAATACCTTTTTTTTTTCTTTTTACCTTCTAAGAGAACAATATAGCTCCGTGGTTAATGGCACAGACCGAAGTACCAGAGTACCTGCATTTAAAACCCCAAACTGCAACCTACTAGCTCTATTAGTTGTTTAGATAACCTCTCCGTACTTCAGTTTCCTGACCTGTGAAATGAGCATAATAATTGAATCTATGGCCTTGAGTTGTCGTGATAATTAGGCTGGTTAATATATCTGAAGTATTTAAAACAGTGCTTGGCACACAGTGAGTGCTGTGAAAGGTTTGACATTTTAATGACTACTATAGTACCACCATCGGCACCACCACTGCAATTGCTGCTGCTGCACCTGCACAATGTAGCGAATTCACGGACCTAGAGTTAGTAAAAGTAAACTGTGAAAAGAATCCTGACCTTAGATTCACTCTGGTGCAGAAAAAATTAACTTACCAGCAATCACACAGCTTCCATATTAAAATTGAAAGCAGACATTACATCTCCTGTAAATATATTCTATTGTTAAGTTGAATGGCTTCTTTCTGAGCTATTGTACTTGAATACATATCTTAGTTAATTAAGCAGTCGTCAATTTCCAGGTGCTATATGATTCTTTCATGAAAAAGAACGCTTTTCTTGGTTGAGCACAGGGGCCTATAATCCCAGTACTGTGGGAGGCCAAGGCAGGAGGATTGCTTGAGGCCAGTTCAAGACTAACCTGGGCAACATAGATCCTGTCTGTAAAAAAAAAAAGTCAGCCAAGCCTGGTGGTGCATGCCTGTAGTTGCAGCTACTTGGGAGGCCAAAGCAAGAGGGTGACTTGAGCCCAGGAGTTTGAGGCCCCAGTGAGCTATGATTGTTCCAGTGCACCCCAGCCTGGGTGATACAGTTCTTGTCTCTAAAAAAAAAAAAAAAAAAAAAGAGAAGAAGAAGAAGAAAGAATATTTTTCTTCTATTACAGGTGTGTTGTCCAACATGGCAGCCACTAGGCACATGTGTCTATTAAGCATTAGATGCATAACTAATGCATATTGAGATATGCTGTAAGTGTAAAAGCACATGCCAGATTTGAAAGATTTCATTTGAAAATAACATAAAAATGCACCATTAAAAAATTTCCATTGGTTACAGGTTTAAATTATAACATTTTTGATATATTGAGTTGAATAAAATATTAAAATTAATTTCACCAGCTTCTTTTTATTTATTTTAATGTTTCTAGAAAACTTAAAATTATATATGTTGCTTGCATTATATTTCTGTTGGACAGAGCTACTTTATACAAGACAACTCTTCATTTCCAACTTTGAAAGCTGAAAACACATTGTTCCATTTAATGAGTCTGGAAGTGTTCTTTGCCTCAGTTAGGGGCACTGTCATCCACCTAGTCATCCAAGCCAGAAATCTGAAAGGTGTTGTTGACTTTTTCCTCTTCCTGTATTCCCCACTCAATAATAGTTGACTCATTTTCAAATCTGTCTGTCTCCATCTCTTCTACCAGTGCAGGCCTCACCATTCAGATGTAGATGTTACAAAAGTCTTCACACCAGTCTTCCTGGTTACCAGTCTTGGCTCCCCCAAATCCTACCCCTACATTTCTGCTAGAGTAATATATCTAAAACACAAGTCAGATCATGCCACTCCACCGGGAAAAGCCCTTCCATTGGTCCCTATTACCAAGTTCACTAGTATAACACACCAGTCTCCCTGCTCCCCAGCTTGGACAGTGATTACTCATTAGCTTCATCTTATCTCCTTTTATACTCTGTCTTTTGAAGTGATATAAAGAAATTCTTAAGTATGCATATTTTACTGGGTGCTGGGTTGCAATGGGGGTTGGGGAATGGAAGAGAATGAAGAGGAAGACCTGAACAGTGGTATGAAATTATCACTTACTATATGCACTAACTCATTAGTAATTTTTTTTTTTTTAGATGGACTCTCACTCTGTCACCCTGGCTGGAGTGCAGTGGCACAATCTCAGCTCACTGAAACCTTTGCCTCCCAGGTTCAAGCAATTCTCCTGCCTCAGCCTCCCAAGTAGCTGGGATTACAGGTGCCCACCACCACACGTGGCTCATTTTTGTAGCTTTGGTAGAGATGGAGTTTCACCATGTTGGCCAGGCTGGTCTTGAATTCCAGACCTCAAGTGATCTGCCCACCTTGGACTCCCAAAGTGCTGGAATTACAGGCATGAGCCACTGCGCCCAGCCTTAATTTTTTTGAATGAGATATAAAACACTGATTCAACATCGTACTGGATGTCCTGGCCAATGCATTAAAACAAAGGTGGAGACAATCTGTATGCTTGTATCAGATACATCTTACTATAGCTCCTCTAATATCTTCAGAACCATGTCCTCCTAGACCTATAGAAGAGGAAAATTATACCTAAGTTATCAAGTTGCTATGACTAGTAAATGAAATCATATATAAAAAGAGTTTAACTTAGTGCCTAGGATATAATATATATTTAATTCACAATTACTGTTGAAAAATAAACTGAGGCACATGAAAATATTAAAGAGTAAACAAATAGCAATGCTTGAAGCAGAAAACTCCAGACCACAAGCAGTTCAGGACTGTTCACGGAAGGCTTTTTTTTGATAGGGTGAACTCAGAAGCAAAGGCAAATAAAATATTTGATTGGTTAAAGTAAAGCAGTAGTCTCCTTTGGATCATTCCAGTGGAAATTTCCTGTTAGAGGTTGGTTAGTGGTTTCTGACTAACGATTAAGCTTAAGTTTCCATTTACAGTATACATTGTGTTGGGTTTTGCTTTGCTTAGGCAAGTCCCTACGGCATCGGAGCAGCTTCAGTGAAATGGCCTCCCAATTAATTATTTTAACATCACTTTCTAGCTTTTGGCTCACACCTCACCTTCACCAACCCCACCTCCATCATCAGAGATCTTTAGGTGGCAGCCTAGGAGGTGAACATTTAAAAAACAATGGATAGTTTAAGCAAGACATCCCTTGCAAAACCTTTATCCAGATCACAGACCACTGACTACTGGGGAGCTTAAACAGATGTTATTGCAAGGAAAAACCTTATTTGTTGAGAATAATGCAGACAGAAAAGAGCCAAGGAGGCAAAGTGAGTAATAATTAGGAAAAAAAGGAAAAACACTTTATGTCTGCTTTCCTGACAAATTAAACAAATAAGAAGAAGAAACCATGTGATAGCCATTACTTATCACTATATTTCAAACATTATATATCACAACGTATGGGGACATATTGGAGGATTTCACTTATCATTAACATGAAAACTTCATCTTGTTGAAAGATCATTTTTTTTCTGGCTGACATTCTCAATAGCTATCCTGCTCAAAAACTAACTTCACTGTCTCTAGTGAATTCTAGAAATTAAAGTGTGATTATATATTGACTGACTTAAACATTTATGTAAAAACCAGTAATTATGAAAACATCATTGGCTCCTTGATGAAAATTGCCATTTTCATTTGAATAATTCCTAAATTATTTTCCTTCAGGGGTGGAGAGTTAAAATTTTTAATCTTTAAGATCAAAATAAATTTTTAACAATCATCATCCTTGTGACTTAATAAGATTTGTACTCAGACTGATGGATTATTTGAAACAGATCATCAATAATTATTTGTACTATTACCAAAATTAAGATTCATTTACACAACTGAATTTTTCCATTCCGTGATAGTCAAAAACAAACATTCTCATATACTGTTTAATAAGCTGTCAGTATTTATGGAATCTGCAAGTCTGAAGAATATTTAGAACCCCTCAGGCCAGGTGCGGTGGCTCACGCCTGTGTCCCAGCACTTTGGGAGGCCTAGGCGGGTGGATACCTGAGGTCAGGAGTTTGAGACCAGCCTGACCAACATGGTGAAACCCCATCTCTACTAAATAAAAAAAAAATTAGCCAGGCATGGGGGCACATGCATGTAATCCCACCTACTTGGGAGACTAACACAGGAGAACCGCTTGAACCTGGGAGGCGGAGATTGCAGTGAGTCGAGATTGTGCCATTGCACTCCAGCCTGGGCAACAGGAGCAAAACTCCATCTCAAAAAAAAAACAAAACAAAACAAAAAAAACCCACCTAATCCACCTTCAGACTCAATTTAGCCATTTCATTCAATTCATCAAGAGATTTTTCCCTTTTGTTCTCAGATCTAATACATCAGACTTTCATCTAATGCTTGCACACCCTTTATGCTTCCTATAACTTTAACCAACAGCATGACACTACTGACTAAATTACCTAAGAGGATGATTTCCAAAGTCAGAATTCCCCACTTTGGGAGAGTTCTGGCACAGGGTGGGACTTACTCATAACTGCATGAAGATTACCCAAATTTCTGGAAGATTTAGCATTTACTGTTCCCATTTGGGCAAGGCAAAAATGAGATCATTCTTCTCTGATTCCCAGAACTCTTGTTTTTCAATAAAAAAAGTCAAGAGGATTCTGATCCAAAATTTATTTCTATAAAATTACAGAAATTATGTTATTTCTATAAAATTATATAAGTGGTAACAGCCATACTAGAAGTCTTAACTTTTTGAGGGTATTAAAATAGAGACAATGATGTTACTTTGACTTTTGTTTTTACTTTGTAGACTTTGCTGCACTTCTAACACCTTATATCCCCACTTGCTCTCCCGCCCCAATCCTTTAATTAAAGCATTGGTAAGCCATGGCACATGGGCCAAATTCAGACTGCCACCTGTTTTTGTAAATAAAGTTTTATTGGAACTCGGCCACATTCATTTGTTTACATATTATCTGTGGCTGCTTTCATGATACAGTAGCAAAACTGCGTTAATTGTGACTGAAATCGTATAATCCGCAAGCTTAATGTATTACAGTCTGAACATTTAAGAAAAAGTTTCCTGAGCCATGTTACAGGAGTTATCTTTGAGTCCTCCTATCCCTCCCTCCCTGAAACACACCTGGGGTGAATGATCCAGACAAAGGAATTCTTCCACTTTTTCAAGAACATGGCAAGTACTTTCATGCCGTGCAAATGCTGCCCTTTGCTAGAAATACCCTCCTTCTTCACCTTCACTTTGTTCCTACTCATCCTTTAAAATCCAACTATAGTGTTATTTCACTTGAGAGTCTTTGACTATCTCATGAATAACACTCTTTTGTATCATCTTACTACATAAATGCGTTTATCAGATTGTATCCCGCCACCACACACACACAATTTTAAACAGGAAGATACCCATTGTATAAAAGTCAAAATGTGGGAAAAATATTTTCTGCAAGCCCAAATCAAAAGAATTCTGGAGTGGCTATCAGACAAAGTAGACTTCAGAACAGGGAATATTTCCCAAGAATAAAGGATATTTACAATAATATAAAGATTAGCTGGGTACAGTGGCATATGTCTGTACTCTCAGCTACTTGGGAGGATGAGGTGGTAGGATCGCTTGAGTCCTGGAGTTTGAGACCAGCCGGGGCAACATAGCAAGGCCCTGTCTCCCTTCCTCTCTCTCTCACACACACTCACATATGTTTTTGTGTGTATATATATACACACACACACTGATTAGATATATAACTGATTATATGTAATTATATATAATATCTACTAACTGATTATATTTATATATAATTATATATATAAGATATATGATCAGTTAATAGATATATATGTAATTATATATATATAAAATCAGTTAATCAAGAGGACATTATTCTAAATGTATATGCACCTAATAACCAAGCTTCAAAATATATAGAACTGAAAGGATAAATATGTAAGTCCACAATTACAGTTGGAGACTTTAAACACTTGTCTTTCAGTAATTTACTGAACAAGACCAAATTAATAATGATATAAAACACTTGAACACCACAATTAACCAGTCTGACCTAACTGACTTTGGAGAATACTGCTTTCAAAAACAGCAGGACACATGTTTTTGGAAAGTGTACATGGATCAGTCACCAAGATAGAACATATTCTGAGCTATAAAACAAGCAAGCAATGTATTTAAAAGGATTGAAATCATAGCAAACATGTTCTCTAACTACAACTGAATTAAATTACAAATCAGTAACAAAAAACAATTTGGCAAACCACCACGTATTTGTAAATTGAACAAAACACTTCTAAGAGTGTTTCTTCTAAGAAGAAATCTCAATGGAAAGTTAAAAATATTTAACCAAATGAAATGGAAAATACGACTTATCAATTTGTGATATACAGATGTACTTACAAGGAACTTTAGAGCATTAAGTGCTTATAATTGATAAAAAGAAAAGTCTCAAATCAATGATCTAAACTTTCGCCTTACAAAACTAGAAAAAGAAGAGAAAACTCAATACAAAATAAGCAGAAGAATGAAAATAACAACGAGCAGAAATAAATTAAAACTAGAAAAACAAGATTGGGCCAGGCAATGATGGCTCACTCCTGTAATCTCAACACTTTGGGAGGACAAGATGGGAGGCTCACTTGAGGCCAGTTCAGGACCAGCCTGGGCAACACAGTGTGACTCTGCCTCTACAAAAGCAAATGAACAAACAAACAAATACAAGAGTGACAAATAAATGAAACCAAACGTTGGTTCTTTTGTGAAAATCAATAAAATTGACCATTTCCCAGATAAAAGAATAAAAGAGAGAAGACATAAATATGAATATAATGAATGGAAGAGGAAATACAGATCATATAAACATTTAAGTCATAATAAAATAATATCAGGAATAGGCCAGGCACAGTGGTTCATGCCCATAATCCCAGTACTTTGGGAGGTTGAGGTGGGCAGACTGTCTGAGGTCAGGAGTTCGAGACCAGCCTGGCCAACATGGTGAAATCTTGTCTCTACTAAAAATATAGATATTATCTGGGCATGGTGGTGGGCGCCACCAGCTACTTAGGAGGCTGAGGGAGGAGAATCGCTTGAACCTAGGAGGCGAAAATTACAGTGAGCTGAGATCGTGCCGTTGCACTCTAGCCTGGTTATAAGAGCAAAACTCCATTTCAAAAAAAAAAAAAATTATATATATATATATCAGGAATAATTTCATGTAACAGGTTTGATAGCTTATATGAAATGGAAAAATTCCTTGTGAGACAAAAACTAGCTCACTAAGGAAGCAATCAATAACCTAATTAGTCCTATATTTATTAAAGACATTATACTGATAGGTAAAATCCTTCCAACATAGAAACCCCTAGGCCTAAATAGTTTCATAAGTGGATTCTACTGAACATTAAAAAATATTGCCAACTCAAAACAAACATCCAGAAAACAGAAGATATAAAACTTTTCAATATATTTTTGTGATATCTGCTTTACCAGAAAGGAAAACCAGGAAAAAACATACAAGTAAAGGAAATTATATGATGACTTCCCTATGAACACAGCCACAGACATCTTTAACAAAATTTTATCAAATTAAATCCAGCAATACATAAAAGGAATAATATATTACTACTACATGGATTTCATCCCAGGGATTTAAGATTAGCTTAACATTAAAAGATTAGTTTAACTCATTACATTAAATGTTAAAAAGGAAAGCCATATGAGCATCTCAGTAGGTTCATGTGAAGTATTTGACAAAATTTGACAGTTCAATTTGACAATTCAATTTAACAGTTGGATTCATATTAAATTCCACATCCAATTTTTTTTTTTTTTTTTTTGAGACGGAGTCTCGCTCAGTCGCCCAGGCTGGAGTGCAGTGGCCGGATCTCAGCTCACTGCAAGCTCCGCCTCCCGGGTTTACGCCATTCTCCTGCCTCAGCCTCCCGAGTAGCTGGGACCACAGGCCCCCGCCACCTCGCCCGGCTAGTTTTTTATATTTTTTAGTAGAGACGGGGTTTCACCGTGTTAGCCAGGATGGTCTCGATCTCCTGACCTCGTGATCCACCCATCTCAGCCTCCCAAAGTGCTGGGATTACAGGCTTGAGCCACCGCGCCCGGCCCACATCCAATATTTTTAGACATGATCTCACTCTGTCATCCAGGCTGGAGTGCAATGGCGCAGTCTCAGCTCACTACAGCCTCCATCTCCTGAGTTCAAGCGATTCTCGTGCCTTAGCCTTCTGAGTAGCTGAGACTGCAGGTGTGTGCCACCATGCTCAGCTAAATTTTGTATGTTTAGTACAGATAGGGTTTCACCATATTGCCCAGGCTGGTCTCGAACTCCTGACCTCAAGTGATCCACCCACTGTGGCCTCCCAAAGTGCTGGGATTACAGGCATGAGCCACCACACCTGGCCAATATCCAATATTCAATTCCATTCATGACAAAGACTCTCAGTAAAATAGGAATAGAGGGAAAACCCCTCAACCTCATTAAAGGGCAATTATGAAATACCTACTGTCATCACCATAATTAATAGTGAAAGACTGATTGCTTTACTCCTAAGATCAGGAATAAGACAGGGACTCCTGCTCTCATCACTTCTATTCAACATTGTACTGGAGGTCCTAGTTAGTGGCATAAGAGAGAAAAAAAGAGATAAAAAGCAGAGATATTATGTGTCAATAATAAAAATGAAAATTCTAATGAATCTAGAGAAAAAAACGTTACTAGAATTAATAAGTGAATATAGCAAGGTTGTAAAATACAAGATTAATATGTTAAAATCTATTGTATTTATATATATGAGTAACAACATTTGGAATATAAATTTTAAAAAGCATTATCTCTTACAAGAGCATCAAAAATATGAACTACTTAGCGATAAATTTAGCAAAATATGTACAGGTCATGTAAAATGAAAATTATAAAATATTCCCAAAAGTAATTAAAGAATACCTATACAAATGAAGAAACGTACTATGTTCATGGATTCAAAGAATCATGTAAAATGTCAATTCTTCCAGAATTGCTTTATAGAATTAACGCAATTCTGATCAAAATTCCAAGTAAGCTGACTGAGGTTCCAAAATGGCCAAATAGGAACAACTCCAGCCTGCAGCTCCCAGTGTAAGCAATGCAGAAGACGGGTGATTTCTGCATTTCCAACTGAGGTACCGGGTTCATCTCACAGGGGCTTGTCAGACAGTGGGTGCAGCCCACGGAGCAGGGCGGGGCATTGCCTCACCTGGGAAGCACAAGGGGTTGGGGAATTCCCCTTCTTAGCAAAGGGAAGCCATCACAGATGATACCTGGAAAATTGAGACACTCCCACCCTAATACTATACTTTTCCAACAGCCTTAGCAAATGGTACTCCAGGAAATTATATCCCACGCCTGGCTCAGAGGGTCCCACACCCACAGAGCCTCGCTCACTGCTAGCACAGCAGTCTGAGATCAAACTGTGAGGCAGCAGTGAGGCTTGGGGAGGGGTGTCTGCCATTGCTGAGGCTTGAGTAGGTAAACAAAGTGGCCAGGAATCTCGAACTGGGTGGAGTCCACCGCAGTTCAAGGGGACCTGCCTGCCTCTGTAGACTCTGTCTGTGGGGGCAGGGCATAGCTGAATAAAAGGCAGGAGAAACTTCTGCAGACATAAACATCCCTGTCTGACAGCTTTAAAGAGAGTAGTGGTTCTCCCAGCATGGAGTTTGAGATCTGAGAATGGACAGACTGCCTCCTCAAGTGGGTCCCTGACCCCCAAATAGCCTAACTGGGAGGCACCTCCCAGTAGGGGGCGACTGACACCTCATACAGCCAGGTGCCCCTCTGAGACGAAGCTTCCAGAGGAAGGATCAGGCAGCAACATTTGCCGTTCTGCAGCCTCCGCTGGTGACACCCAGGCAAACAGGGTCTGGAGTGGACCTCCAGCAAACTCCAACAGACTGCAGCTAAGGGTCCTGACTGTTAGAAGGAAAACTAACAAACCGAAAGGACATCCACACCAAAACCCCATCTGTACGTCACCATCATCAAAGACCAAAAGTAGATTAAACCACAAAGATGGGGAGAAACCAGAGCAGAAAAGATGAAAAATTCTAAAAATCAGAGTACCACTTCTCCCCCAAAAGAACACAACTCCTCGCCAGCAATGGAACAAAGCTGGATGAAGGATGACTTTGACGAGTTGAGAGAAGGAGGCTTCAGATGATCGGTAATAACAAACTTCTCCAAGCTAAAGGAGGAAGTTCGAACCCGTCGCAAAGAAGCTAAAAACTTTGAAAAAAGATTAGATGAATGGCTAACTGGAATAAACAGTGTATAGAAGTCCATAAATGACCTGATAGAGGTGAAAACCATGGCATGAGAACTATGTGATGCATGCACAAGCTTCAGTCGCCGATTTGATCAAGTGGAAGAAAGGGTATCAGTGATTGAAGATCAAATGAATAAAATGAAGTGAAAAGACAAGTTTAGAGAAAATGAGTAAAAAGAAATGAACAAAGCCTCCAAGAAATATGGGACTATGTAAAAAGACCAAATCTACGTCTGATTGGAGTACATGAAAGTGACAGGGAGAATGGAACCAAGTTGGAAAATACTCTTCAGGATATTATCCAGGAGAACTTCCCTAACCTAGTGAGGCAGTCCAACATTCAAATTCAGGAAATACAGAGAACGCTACAAAGATATTCCTTGAGAAGAGCAACTCCAAGACACATAATTGTCAGATTCACCAAAGTTGAAATGAAGGAAAGAATGTTAAGGGCAGCCAGAGAGAAAGGTCAGGTTACCTACAAAGGGAATCCCATCAGACTAACAGCGGATCTCTCG
Organism: Trachypithecus francoisi; assembly: GCF_009764315.1. Taxonomy (NCBI): domain Eukaryota; kingdom Metazoa; phylum Chordata; class Mammalia; order Primates; family Cercopithecidae; genus Trachypithecus; species Trachypithecus francoisi. The sequence continues at coordinate 41,522,176 of NW_022681464.1, read as the reverse complement.
GCAGAAACTCTACAAGCCAGGAGAGAGTGGGGGCCAATATTCAACATTCTTAAAGAAAAGAATTTTCAACCCAGAATTTCACATCCAGCCAAACTAAGTTTCATAAGTGAAGGAGAAATAAAATCCTTTACAGACAAAAAAATGCTGAGATATTCTGTCACCACCAGGCCTGCCTTACAAGAGCTCCTGAAAGAAGCATTAAACATGGAAAGGAACAACTGGTACCAGCCACTGCAAAAAATCCCAAATTATAAAGTCCATCGATGCTAGGAAGAAACTGCATCAACTAACGAGCAAAATAACCAGCTAACATCATAACGACAGGATCAAATTCACACATAACAATACTAACCTTAAATATAAATGGCTTAAATGCTCCAATTAAAAGACACAGACCGGCAAATTGGATAAAGAGTCAAGATCCATCAGTTTGTTGTATTCAGGAGACCCATCTCACATGCAGAGACATACATAGGCTCAAAATAAAGGGATGGAGGAATATCTACCAAGCAAATGGAAAACAAAAAAAAGCAGGCGCTACAATTCTAGTCTCTGATAAAACAGTCTTTAAACCAACAAAGATCAAAAGAGACAAAGAAGGCCATTACATAATGGTAAAGCGATCAATTCAACAAGAAGAGCTAACTCTCCTAAATATATATGCACCCAATACAGGAGCACCCAGATTCATAAAGCAAGTCCTTAGAGACCTACAAAGAGACTCAGACTCTCACATAATAATAATGGGAGATTTTAATACCCCACTGTCAACAATAGACAGATCAATGAGACAGAAAGTTAATAAGGATATCCAGGAATTGAACTCAACTCTGCACCAAGCAGACCTAATAGACAACTACAGAACTCTCCACCCCAAATCAACAGAATATACATTCTTCTCAGTACCACATCACACTTATTCCAAAATTGACCATATAGTTGAAAGTAAAGCACTACTCAGCAAATGCAAAAGAACAGAAATTATAACAAACTGTCTCTCAGACCACAGTGCAATCAAACTAGAACTCAGGATTAAGAAACTCAGTCAAAACTGCTCAACTACATGGAAACTGAACAACCTGCTCCTGAATGACTACTGGGTACATAAGGAAATGAAGGCAGAAATAAAGATGTTCTTTGAAACCAATGAGAACAAAGACACAGCATACCAGAATCTCTGGGACACATTTAAATCAGCGTATAGAGGGAACTTCATAGCATTAAATGCCCACAAGAGAAAGTAGGAAAGATCTAAAATTGACACCCTAACATCACAATTAAAAGAACTAGAGAAGCAAGAGCAAACACATTCAAAAGCTAGCAGAAGGCAAGAAATAACTAAGATCAGAGCAGAACTGAAGGAGATAGAGACACAAAAAACCCTCCAAAAAATCAAAGAATCCAGGAGCTGGTTTTTTGAAAAGATCAACAAAATTGATAGACCACTAGCAAGACTAATAAAGAAGAAAAGAGAGAAGAATCAAATAGATGCAATAAAAAATGATAAAGGGGATATCACCACCAATCCCACAGAAATACAAACTACCATCAGAGAATACTATAAACACCTCTACGCAAACAAACTAGAAAATCTAGAAGAAATGGATAAATTCCTGGACACATACACCCTCCCAAGACTAAATCAGGAAGAAGATGAATCCCTGAATAGACCAATAACAGGTTCTGAAATTGAGGCAATGATTAATAGCCTACCAACCAAAAAAAGTCCAGGACCATATGGATTCACAGCCAAATTCTACCAGAGGTACAAGAAGGAGCTGGGACCATTCCTTCTGAAACTATTTCAATCAATAGAAAAAGAGGGAGTTCTCCCTAATTCATTTTATGAGGCCAACATCATCCTGATACCAAAGCCTGGCAGAGACACAACAAAAAAACAGAATTTTAGACCAATATCCCTGATGAACATCGATGCAAAAATCCTCAATAAAATACTGGCAAACCAGTTCCAGCAGCGCAATGAAAAGCTTATCCACCATGATCAACTGGGCTTCATCCCTGGGATGTAAGGCTGGTTCAACATATGCAAATCAATAAACGTAATCCATCATAGAAACAGAACCAAAGACAAAAGCCACATGATAATCTCAACAGATGCAGAAAAGGCCTTTGGCAAAATTCAACAACCCTTCATGCTAAAAATCTCTCAATAAAGTGGGTATTGATGGGACATATCTCAAAATAATAAGAGCTGTTTATGACAAACCCACAGCCAGTATCATACCGAATGGGCAAAAACTGGAAGCATTCCCTTTGAAAACTGGCACAAGGCAGGGATGGCCTCTCTCACCACATCTATTCAACATAGTGTTGGAAGTTGTGGCCAGGGCAGTCAGGCAGGAGAAAGAAATAAAGGGTATTCAATGAAGGAAAGAGAAAGTCAAATTGTGCCTGTTTGCAGATGACATGATTGTATATTTAGAAAACCCCATCGTCTCAGCCCAAAATCTCCTGAAGCTGATAAGCAACTTCAGCAAAGTCTCAGGATAAAAAATCAATGTGCAAAAATCACAAGCATTACTATACACCAATAACAGACAAACAGAGAGCCGAATCATGAGTGAACTCCCATTCACAATTGCTTCAAAGAGAATAAAATACCTAGGAATCCAGCTTACAAGGCATGTGAAGGACCTCTTCAAGGAAAACTACAAACCACTGCTCAACGAAATAAAAGAGGGCACAAACAAATGGAACAAAGTTTCGTGCTCATGGATAGGAAGAATCAATATTGTGAAAATGGCCACACAGACTATGGTAATTTATAGATGCAATGCCATCCCCATCAAGCTACCAATGACTTTCTTCACAGAATTGGAAAAAACTACTTAAAGTTCGTATGGAACCAAAAAAGAACCTACATTGCCAAGACAATCGCAAGCCAAAAGAACAAAGCTGGAGGCATCACGCTACCTGACTTCAAACTATACTAAAAGTCTACAGTAACCAAAACAGCATGGTACTGGTACCAAAACAGAGATATAAACCAATGGAACAGAATAGAGCCCTCGGAAAGAATACCACACATCTACAACCATTTCATCTTTGACAAACCTGACACAGGCATGAAATGGGGAAAGGATTCCCTATTTAATAAATGGTGCTGGGGAAACTGGCTAGCCATATGTAGAAAGCTGAAACTGGATCCCTTCCTTACACCTTATACAAAAATTAATTCAAGATGCATGAAAGACTTAAATGTTAGACCTAAAACCATAAAAATCCTAGAAGAAACCTAGGCAATACCATTCAGGCCATAGGCAAGGACTACATGACTCAAACACCAAAAGCAATGGCAACAAAAGCCAAAATTGACAGATGGGATCTAATTAAACTAAAGAGCTTCTGCACAGCAAAAGAAACTACCATCAGAGTGAACAGGCAATCTATAGAATGGGAGGAAATTTTTACAATCTACCCATCTGACAAAGGGCTAATATCCAGAATCTACAAAGAACTTAAACAAATTTATAAGAAAAAAAATCAAACAACCCCATCAAAAAGTAGGCAAAGGATATGAACAGACACTTCTCAAAAGAAGACATTTATGCAGCCAACAGACCCATGAAAAAATGCTCATCATCACTGGCTATCAGATAAATGCAAATCAAAACCGCAATGAGATACCATCTCACACCAGTTAGAATGACGATCATTAAAAAGTCAGGAAACAACAAGTGCTGGAGAGGATGTGGAGAAATAGGAATGCTTTTACACTGTTGGTGGGACTATAAACTAGTTCAACCATTGTGGAAGACAGTGTGGTGATTCCTCAAGGATCTAGAACTAGAAGTACCATTTGACCCAGCCATCCCATTACTGGGCATATACTCAATAGATTATAAATCATGCTGCTATAAAGACACGTGCACACGTATGTTTATTGCAGCACTATTCACAACAGCAAAGACTTGGACCTAATGCAAATGTCCATCAATGAGAGACTGGATTAAGAGAATGTGGCACATATACAACATGGAATACTATGCAGCCATAAAAAAGGTTGAGTTCATGTCCTTTGTAGGGACGTGGATTAAGCTGGAAACCATCATTCTGAGCAAACTATCACATGGACAGAAAACCAAACACTGCATGTTCTCACTCACAGGTGGGAACTGAACATGAGAACACTTGGACACAGGGTGGGGGACATCACACACCGGGGCCTGTTGTGGGGTGGGGGGAGGGGGGAAGGATAGCATTAGTTGATATACCTAATGTAAATGATGAGTTAATGGGTGCAGCACAGCAACATGGCACACATACACATATGTAACAAACCTGCACATTGTGCACATGTACCATAGAACTTAAAGTATAATAATAATTTTTTTAAAATTCAAGTAAGCTTTTTTTTGTAGAAACAGACATGATGATTTTACAATTTATATAGAAATGCTAAGGACCTAGACAAGCCAAAATGTTTTGAAAAAGAAAGAGTTTGAAGGATTTACACTACCTGATTGTGCTAAGTGAAAGAAGCCAGACATAAAATACTACATACTCTATGAATATATTCATGTAAATCCCAGAAAGGCAAACTATAAGAAACCACAACAGTAGTTGCCATGGACCAGGGTCAGAAGAAGAATAGCTGCAAAAAGACACTATTCACAATAGCAAAGACTTGGAATCAACCCAAATGTCCATCTGTGACAGACTGGATTAAGAAAATGTGGCACATATACACCATGGAATACTATGCAGCCATCAAAAAGGATGAGTTTGCGTCCTTTGTAGGGACATGGATGCAGCTGGAAACCATCATTCTTAGCAAACTATCACAAGAAGAGAAAACCAAACACCGCATGTTCTCACTCATAGGTGGGAACTGAACAAGGAGATCACTTGGACTCGGGAAGGGGAACATCACACACTGGGGCCTATCATGGGGAGGGGGGAGGAGGGAGGGATTGCACTGGGGAGTTATACATGATATAAACGTTATGCACATGTACCCTAGAACTTAAAGTATAATAAAAAATAAAAAAAGAAAAAATAAAAAAAGAGAAAAAAAAAAATTCTATCATGGGCATAATGGTGTTTACATATGGTGTAACATGTAGTGATGCCACAGTTTTCTTTTTTTTTTTTTTTTTTTTTTGAGACGAAGTCTCGCTCTGTCGCCCAGGCTGGAGTGCAGTGGCCGGATCTCAGCTCACTGCAAGCTCCGCCTCGCCAGTTTACGCCATTCTCCTGCCTCAGCCTCCTGAGTAGCTGGGACTACAGGCACTCGCCACCTCGCCCGGCTAGTTTTTTGTATTTTTTTTAGTAGAGACGGGGTTTCACCGTGTTAGCCAGGATGGTCTCGATCTCCTGACCTCGTGATCCACCCGTCTCGGCCTCCCAAAGTGTTGGGATTACAGGCTTGAGCCACCGCGCCCGGCCAATGTCACAGTTTTCAAAACTCATCAAGTCATACCCATAAAACTGGTTAGTTTTACTGTTTGTAAATTTTATATCACTAAAGCTGATTTTTTAATGGAAGAAAAATCATTTTAAAATTTAGTTATGTATATGAGAGAAAATAGATGGAAAGTACAGAAACAGAAGTTTGAGATATCTGAATATACCTTATTTGGTGTATGTACATGTTTTTACATAATTATAAAAAATTAAAAAATAGTCCCTAGGAATTTGATGTACAGTAAAACAGCCTAACTCTGTATTCACTTGAAGGCATAACTCTCCTTGGGGAACTATTCTATGTGACTCCATAACATGGTGATTTTTTTTTTTTTTTTTTTTTTTTTTTTTTTTTGAGACGGAGTCTTGCTCTGCCACCCAGGCTGGAGTGCAGTGGCCGGCTCTCAGCTCACTGCAAGCTCCGCCTCCTGGGTTCACGCCATTCTCCTGTCTCAGCCTCCCGAGTAGCTGGGACTACAGGCGCCCGCCTCGTTGCCCGGCTAGTTTTTTGTATTTTTTAGTAGAGACGGGGTTTCACCGTATTAGCCAGGATGGTCTCGATCTCCTGACCTCGTGATCCGCCCATCTCGGCCTCCCAAAGTGCTGGGATTACAGGCTTGAGCCACCGCGCCCGGCCAACATGGTGATTTTATTATACATTCCTAGTGGGGCATACTAACAAAACAAAAACATATTCATTTTAGTAATCTTTTTTTTTTTTTTTTTTGAGACAGAGTCTCACTCTGTTGCACCCAGGCTGGAGTACATGGCATGATCTCAGCTCACTGCAACCTTCGCCTCCCCAGTTCAAGTGATTCTCCTGCCTCAGCCTCGCTAGTAGCTGAGACTACAGGCATGGGCCATCATGCTTGGCTAATTTTTGTATTTTTAGTAGAGATGGGGTTTCACCATGTTGGCCAGGCTGGTCTCAAACTCCTGACCTCAGGTGATCTGCCCACTGTGGCCTCCCAAAATGCTGGGATTACAGGCACAAGCCACCACACCTGCCCCACTTTAGTAATCATATTGTTGATAGCCATGTTATTACACTAGCAGCTCACAATAACTACTAAATTTTATCAAAAGGTAAACTCAGAAGCAAATCTGAATAATTCCCCATTTGTCAAAGATGAAACCATTATATCCATAAAGTTAGTGACTGTAATGCACTGAAGCACATTGAATTTCTTTAAATCAATGAATTATTTTAAAAAACAGTTTTTTATTGTGAACAGTAGTAAATGAAGGATAATAATTTAATATTTATCCTGCCTATATAATAAAAATTGTACCTCAACATAAGAAAATAATTGATGAGGCAATCTTTTCTTATAGAAGTATTCCAACTAATAATTGAAGAAGGAATTAACAGAATTAAATTTTTACCTCTTTACAGCTTCTAATGAAACAATGAATCTTATGAAACAATGAATCTAAGATAATAATCATCAGTGGCTACTAACATCCCAAAAGAGAGAAACTAGACATTATATATTTCCTATTAAAGATAAATAATACCACCTGTATTAGTCTATTCTCATGCTGCTATAAAGAACTCCTTGAAACTGGGTAATTTATAAAGGAAAGAGGTTTAATTGACTCATGGTTCCACATGGCTGAGGAGACCCCAGGAAACTGACAATCATGGTGGAAGTGGAAGCAAACACATGCTTCTTCACATGGCAGCAGGAGAGAGAAGTGCTGAGAAAAGCCAAAAAAGCCCTTTATAAAACCATCAAATCTCATGAGAACTCACTCACTATCATGAGAACAGCAGCATGGGATAACCACCCCCATGATTCAATTACCTCCCACCATGTCCCTCCCATGACACATGGGAATTATGGGAACTATAATTCAAGATGAGATTTGGGTGGAGACATAGCTAAATCATATCACCACCTATGAAGTATTCTTGTAAAAAAAAAAAAAAATCCTAACCTCAATTGGCTCAATCTAGATTTTACTCCCAATGCAATGGACAGAAGAACATAATAAATGACACAATGGGGATGCGATCAGTGGTACCCAGACAAAGGAAAATGCTTCAGAACAAAGACCTGCTGGTTTTTTTGTTTTGTTTTGTTCTGAGATGGAGTGTCACTCTGTCACCCAGGCTGGAGTGCAGTGGCATGATCTCAGCTCACCGCAACCTCTGCCTCCCAGGTTCAAGTGATTCTCCTGTCTCAGCCTCCCTAGCAGCTAGGACTACAGGCACACACCACCACACCCAGTTCATTTTTGTATTTGTAGTAGAGATGAGATTTCACCATGTTGGCCATGCTGGTCTCGACCTCAAGTGATCCTGACCCTCAAGTGATCCACTCGCCTAGGCCTCCCACACTGCCTGGTGCAGCATTTTTTTGAGAAAAGAGAGAGAGAAACCACAATCATCTAACTTTTATTACAGTATATCATCATAATTGTTCTATTTTATTAGTTACCATTGTTAATCTCTTACTGTACATAATTTTTAAATTAAACTTTATCATAGCTATGTTATGTATAAGAAGAAACATAATATATATAGGGCTGGATACTATCCTAAGTTTTAAGCATCCATTGGGGGTCATGGAACATATCCCCCTAAGGATAAGGGGAGACTACTGTATAAGGAATGACTGTTAAGTTGGAGTATAATGATGGTATTGGGATAACAATTTAAAAAAGTAGTGTCTATCTTAGCAATACATATAGAAATATTTATAGATCAAATGATAGAGTATCTGGGATTTGCACTAAAATAATATGGAGGTGGAGGGGATATAGGTAAATAGTAGAGAAAACAAAAATAGCTATGAGTTGATCATTGTTGAAAGGTAAATGAAGTTCTTCATTGTACTATTTCCCCTACTTAGTATATCTTTGAGATTTTAATTTTATTTATTTATTTTGAGACTGAGTCCCACTCTGTTGCCCAGGCTGCAGTACAGTGGGGCAATCTCGGCTTATTGCAACCTCTGCCTCCTGGGTTCAAGCAATTTCCTGTCTCAGCCCCCCAAGTAGCTGGGATTACAGGCACCCACCATCACACCTGGCTAATTTTTGTATTTTTAGTAGAGCCAGGGTTTCACCATGTTGGCCAGGTTGGTCTCAAACTCCTGACCTCAAGCAATCCACCTGCCTTGGCCTCCCAAAGTGCTGGGATTACAGGCTTGAGCCACTATGCTAGCCTTTGAGATTTTAAATAATAAAAGCTAAAAGACACTTGCTGTTATAAAATTATACAATATTGATTAAATGTAAAGAAGTATAACTGGGAATGATTTTCAAATGCTTTTTGGAAGCCATCTTATACTTGGGATTTAGCAAATGAATCTTTTCACTGGTGCCACTACATAGCAAATCGTTCTCTCAGATTCAGATATTTTTAGAGTACATTTTAAATTACAGAATCAGAATTGTTTGTGAAACTAAGATGGCACACAAAATGTAATTATATTTTTAATTTGGAAATAGAAACGTCAAGAACTCAGAAAGGTACCAAACGGCTTTTTATAAAGCCAGTTACTAATCTTGGTAGTCCCAAAATAATATTTTCTTATAATGCTGTAGAGAAGAAAGAACTTATCAGGTTGTAGTGTAAGTGAGGCAAAACATCAAAGCTGAGACCAACTGTGTATTATTGTGTTCTTAGGAGGCTCACCATTGTAAGAACAGAGAATATGTTCATAGTATACAAATTCGTAGCATACAATGAGTATACTAAGCTGAGCTTTGCTAAGGAAAGTAACCTGAAATGAATTTACATAGGCAGTTGAAACCCTACCTTTGGCATCAGTGCTATTTGACTGATGTGGGTAGCGGGTGCAGTCTTCAGCCTTTGTGGTTATCATGGCTTCGGGTGCTTCACATTCCCAAACACTCAGCTCCTCTGCTCCATTAAATTCAGCAGAATAGGGGGATTTTGCTGAAATTATACCAGATTAGAACCAGCAGTTTAATATCAAAACAAGCATTCACAGTCTGCTTCCCAAACCTGTTGATTGATTTCCTTATAACTGAACATGTAGTACTGTATTGTATTGTCTGCTATTTTTCAGAAATAGTTGTTTTTCTTGTACCCACTCCCCTAGCACAAATGCCCACACACCAACAACAGCACCTGACTTCAGGGGAAGTTCAGTGTGAGTCACAAAAGCAGCAATGAAATGCTCTCATTCTACTGTCCTTCATTCAGTTTCCCCAGTTTTACTCAGAAACGTCTCAGGCAGCAAGGGCCTGGTGCGGGACTGTTAAGGGCTTTTCAGACTAACAGGTTTAGTTATTTTCATAATCTCCAATCAATCCGGCCTCCAAACAAGATTTAGAAGTTTCTGTAATAAGGACTCAAATTATAACTTAGTCATTTAATACTTATCCAAAGAAATATACAACTGAAATTCCACCAAAAGCATTTTTGTTGCTAATTATGAGAAGACTTTTACTTAACACTTATCTTATACCTACTATGAGCCAGGCATTGTTCTCAGCACTTTATAAATATTAATTAATTTAATCTCATAAATCTGTAAGGTAGCTACCATTGCAATAATTTCACTAAAGAAGGGATTGAGGCAAAAATCTATTAAATAATTTGTCCAAAGTCACATAGCTAGTAAGTGGCAGAGTGGGATTTGAACTCAGGTTTGGACTTAACCAAAGTTCATATACTTAACTACTATACTCTGCTGCCTCTCTGTTAAACTCTGACACTTCAACTACACTACAGGTCACAACACAGGCTCCCTTTCTCTCTCGAGTCAAATGCTGTATTTTAAAAATATCTATCAACCTAAGACTATGTCATCAGAACATGCAAACTGGTTCCTGGAGGACAAAAGGAGTACTACTCCCAGACAGACTTTGAGAAGAACATAGGGGAAACACAGGCCACACTTCCAGTACATGCCCACAGAAAACACATGTGAAAGCCAATTAGTATGCCACAGCGGAAATTTTGCAAAGTGTAAAATGACCATAGTCTGCACGTTTGAAGACAGATTATGTTAGAGACAAGTTATATTGCTATATAATTCGCACTTATGTTAGCCTGCTTTACAATTAGTTTGACAAAATGGTTCAGTGACAGGGACAGTACCTTGTACTTCTTTGTAGCTTACCCACACTCTTCCTACTATCAATTAACTTTCCTACTCCTAACTACTAATGATGCCTAAAAAATAAAAATATACTAAAGTTCATTTAAATTTCAGGCATTAGCCATAGGACTATTCTTGTGCTAGATGGATGTATCCAATGGAAAAAAAAGTCTTCAAGAGTCCTGTTCGTTTAGACATCATAAGAACAACAGAAGAAGTGAGTAAAATTTCTTAGGCCGTTAAGACAGATATAGGGTGTTCCCAAGCAAAGTAGTTATCTTTATCTTGGGAAATAATAAAAGGAAATTTAAGTGGTCCTATGGAGAGAATCTTAGAGCAAAGGTGGAAACTTTAAGTGGGAAAAAATCCATTAAAGACTACAGAAAGCCAATGATTTGACTTTTTAAGAAAGAGAAATATACCCAGTAGTGGGATGGCTGGGTCATATGGTACATCTAGTTCTAGATCCTTGAGGAATCGCCATACTGTTTTCCATAATGGTTGAACTAGTTTACAATCCCACCAACAGTGTAAAAGTGTTCCTATTTCTCCACATCCTCTCCAACATCTATTGTTTCCTGACTTCTTAATGATTGCCATTCTAACTGGTGTGAGATGGTATCTCATTGTGGTTTTGATTTGCATTTCTCTGATGGCGAGTGATGACGAGCATTTTTTCATGTGTCTGTTGGCTGTATGGATGTCTTCTTTTGAGAAATGTCTGTTCATATCCTTTCCCCACTTTTTGATGGGGTTGTTTGTTTTTTTCTTGTATATTTGTTTGAGTTCTTTGTAGATTCTGGATATTAGCCCTTTGTCAGATGAGTAGGTTGCAAAAATTTTCTCCCATTCTGTAGGTTGCCTGTTCACTCTGATGGTAGTTTCTTTTGCTGTGCAAAAGCTCTTTAGTTTAATGAGATCCCATTTGTCAATTTTGGCTTTTGCTGCCGTTGCTTTTGGTGTTTTAGACATGAAGTCCTTGCCCATGCCTATGTCCTGAATGGTACTACCTAGATTTTCTTCTAGGGTTTTTATGGTATTAGGTCTAACATTTAAGTCTCTAATCCATCTTGAATTAATTTTCGTATAAGGGGTAAGGAAAGGATCCAGTTTCAGCTTTCTACTTGTGGCTAGCCAATTTTCCCAGCACCATTTATTAAATAGGGAATCCTTTCCCCATTTCTTGTTTTTGTCAGGTTTGTCAAAGATCAGATGGCTGTAGATGTGTGGTATTATTTCTGAGGACTCTGTTCTGTTCCACTGGTCTATTTCTCTGTTGTGGTACCAGTACCATGCTGTTTTGGTTACTGTAGCCTTATATACCCAAAGGATTATAAATTACTCTACTACAAAGACACATGCACACGTATGTTTATTGCGGCACTATTCACAATAGCAAAGACTTGGAATCAACCCAAATGTCCATCTGTGACAGACTGGATTAAGAAAATGTGGCACATATACACCATGGAATACTATGCAGCCATCAAAAAGGATGAGTTTGCGTCCTTTGTAGGGACATGGATGCAGCTGGAAACCATCATTCTTAGCAAACTATCACAAGAAGAGAAAACCAAACACCGCATGTTCTCGCTCATAGGTGGGAACTGAACAATGAGATCACCTGGACTCGGGAAGGGGAACATCACACACTGGGGCCTATCATGGGGAGGGGGGAGGAGGGAGGGATTGCATTGGGGAGTTATACATGATATAAACGTTATGCACATGTACCCTAGAACTTAAAGTATAATAAAAAATAAAAAAAGAAAAAAAAAAAAAAAAAAAAAAGAAAGAGAAATATAAAATCACCTGCTCTTAAGATAAAACCTATTAAAAATATATTTCAGTTCAATATTCAAGCTAGACAAGGGGAAGAGATGATAGAAAATAGGAGAAAGAAAAGACCATCACCTCAGGCCTACCCCAATGATAATTTCTACAATGACAGCAACCACATATCTTATATTTTCTTGAACCCTTCTAGTTTCAGATAGACTCTACTATAGTTCAGATACATTCATTTGCATTTATTCACATGTTCTAACTTCTAGTTTGGAAAATTGCTGTCAACTGACCTACTTCTACCCTGGCCCCAAATTCACTCCTGCTGTAGTCCCAGTTCCTCCTGCCTGACCATTAGCTAGACAAAAAGCAACCCTTTGCTTCCCCCTTTTATCATTCCCCTCTTCTCCTCCCCTACACACAACCATCCTCCAGCCCTAATCTTTTTCAGCATTGTAACCTTACCTTCCTTCCCTCTATGGTAGCCAAGATTCCCAATCTGGCCCTGAATTGCGCTCGAGGCTATAAATCCAATCCCTTTCCTACCTCAATTGCATACAATTAATGTGTTGGCTCTATGCCAGAGACTGCCTAGTATTCCCAGGTTGCTGCTTTTTTGGCCACAAGTTCTCCTTTTACAAACCTCAACCAAAAATCATTTCTTGGGTACTTAGCTCTGTCATCCAACTAATTTTAGTTCCTCCTTCTCTGAAACATTCTCTTTTAGTACGGTGAAGATGAGGAAATACTGATATGAAAATCAGTTCAATTTCTCTAACATTCGCTGAGCATCCTCTATATGTTTCAAGCAAGCACTACACTGTACTGGCTGGTGGGGGATGGAATAGACATACCACAAATAAACAAGAAATTTCTTGCTCTCAAATGCTTAGAATTGAATGGGTGGGGGACAGAGTGAAAAACTATCTAATATATAAGGGTAATTTTTAAGCGAGATTAATCTGCCTTCAATGGCAAAATGGATTGCAGGTGGAAATAATGAGCAAGGAAAATATGCTTGTCTCTCTACGTTGTGAGCACAAAAGAGCAAGCAAGTGCTTCTGACCAGAAGACTGGGAAAGTTTTGTTGTGGAAATGGATTTTGGACCAGACCTGGTGGGACAAAGTAGGATTTCAGTAGTGGACAGTAAAAGAAAGTACCAAAGAATGCTCTTGGCATCCTTGCCTATGTTGTGGCGCCATAAAATCTATCCGGCCACTCTTGCCTATTTTCCAGTGAGGAAGTACATTAATTTTCTAGGACATGTGGTACTTTCCATAACAAAGTACTACAAACTGAGTGGCTTAGATGATAACAATGTATTGTCTCATCTGGAGAAGAGAAGCCCGAGATCAAGGTGTTAGCAGGGTTGGGAGCTTTTGCAGGCTGAGGGAGAGAGTCTGTTCATGCCTCTTACCTAACTTCCGGTAGTCTGCTGACAGTCTTTGCTATACCTTGGTTTGTAGAAGCATAGTCCTAATCCCTGCCTTGATCTTCACATGACATTCTCCCTGTGTGCATGTCATTCTTCAACTTTTTCTCTTTCATAAACACACCAGTCCTGGTGGATTAGGTCTGTCCTAATGACCCAATTGCCACTTGATGGCCTCTGTAAGGACCATATCTCCAAATAAGATCACATTCTGAGGTACTGAGCCTTAGGATTTCAACATATACATTTGGTGGTGGTGGTGGGCAGGGGGGACATATTCAACCCATAGCAGAAATACACTAAAAACATATAATAATATATAAACATTACTAATTAACACTAAAATATAACACACTGATATGTCAATCAATTAAATCACATGACCAATATAATTATATTAGTACTAAATAAATAATAATATAAATAAAACATATAATATAGACATAATGATAACAATAAACTTTACTGACAATTTACTATGACCTAAGTTATTTTCTTCATCTTATTTACATCTCACAACATTCTATCAGAAAATTAGGACCAGAACTTGCACACTCATTGCACAGTTGCAGATGGCAAAGTTGTACCAAGATCGTTCTATCTCTGTACCCTGTACTCTAATAACTACACTAAGTATGGTATTAATGTACATATGCATTTACAAATGGATAGCTGTAATGAAATGGATTCTTCTGTGTAGCTTTATGAAAGTCTTTGTATATTTACTGTATATTATGTAGATAAATTAGAAAGTTTACTTGTAGCACAAAGGCATTTTTACATTTACAGCTTTGTGTTAGATAAAATATTGGTTATACTCAAATTCTTCACCTCAAATCCCACAGCATCTTAAAGAAACACCTCAAGTTTCATGTTTTTTAGATTCTCTATTTCTGAATCAAAAGTAAGGCACATTTTATGTCTAGGGATTCCGAGTCCACAAACGACTTGTTTTCTTCCCATGAGAGGAAAATGAACAATGGGAACAGATAATGCATTTTGGTACAAACAGAATCCAAATAAAAACATTAGAGAGGTTGGCTTCCGAACAAGTGATAAGATTTAATGCCTTCTACTCTTACTGTAAGTACCCTTAAGAGGATACCAAGTTTAAAAGGGAGGAAAGCAAATGAGGGTATTTTCATCTTTCCATCAAGGTAATAGGAGTTGTACTAAGATGGAATCATAATGACAATAATAGTGTTAATTTTCATAGTGCTTTGGAATTTTCAAAATGCTATCACATATTTTATTTCACTTGACTCTAACAATCCTGTTTGGTGGGCAAAATAAGTGTAATGACCCCGATTTTTCAATAAAGACACTGACACCCACAGAGGTTAAGTGGTCTCCCAATGTCATCCAACTAATAAATAACAGGAGACACAAATAATGTAGTCTGCACCTTCAGAACAGCTATTTCTTAGCCTTTGGGAATGCCAGCCTTTTAAAGCAGCATGTAGCATGGTAGTGTCAAACTGAACTGACTTAGGAAACTTTTAACCTGAAAATTCGTTGCAAAAATACTTCATTGGGAATTTTGTTGGGAACTGTTTGTTTGTTTTCTTAAGACTTCATTTTTAAGAGCACTTTTAGGTTCACAGCAAAATTGAGAGGAAGATACAGAGGCATCCTATGTATGTCCTGCCCTTACACCTGCATAGCCTTCCTAGTTACCAGCATCCCCCACCACAGGAATACATTTGTTACAACTGATGAACTTACATTGACACATCATTATCCCCCAGAGGCCACAGTTTACATTTAGGGTTCATTCTTCCTATTGTACATTCATTGGGTCTGAACAAATGTTTAATAACATGTATCCACCATTACAGTACCATACAGAGTAGTTTTGCTGCCCTAAAAATCCTCCCTATCCCCTGGCAAACACTGATTTTTTTTTTTTTTTTAACGTTGGAATTCTATAGTACGTAGCCTTTTCAGATTGACTTCTTTCATATAATAATATGGATTTCAGTTTCCTATATATCTTTTCATGGCTTCAGAGTTCTTTTTATCAGTAAATAACATTCCATCATCTGGATGTACCATAGGATATCCATTTCATTACTTAAGGACATCTCAGTTGCTTCCAAGTTTTGGCAATTATTAATAAAGCTGCTATAAACATCCATGTGTGGGGTTTTGCATAGACATTAAGTTTTCAACTCTTCTGGATAAATACTAAGGAGCCTGGGTGCTGCACCATATAGTTATAGTATGTTTAGTTTTGTAAGAAACTGCCAAACTGTCTTCCACCGTGGCTACATCACTTTGCATTGCCATCAACAATGAATGAGAGTTCTCTTGCTCCACATCCTCATCAGCATTTGGTGCTGTGAATTTTTCCCATTCTAATAGTTATGTAGGGGCATCTTTTTTTAATTTGCATCTCCCTGATAGCATATGTGGAACATCTTTTCATACGTTTATTTGCCATCTGTATATCTTTTTTGGCAAGGTGTCTGTTAAGGTATTTGGCCCATTTTTCAATCTGATCATTTTCTCATTACTGAGTTTTAAAAGTTTTCATACATTTTGGATTTTGATAACAGTCCTTTATCAGCTATGTCTTTTACAAATATTTTCTTCTTGTCTGTGGCTTGTCTTTATTCTGACAGCGTCTTTCACGAAGCAGAAATTATTGTATTGCATTGTATTGTGTTGTATTGTATTGTATTGTATTGTATTCTATTCCATTCCATTCTATTCCATTCTATTCTATTCTATTCTATTCTATTCTATTCTATTCTATTCTATTCTATTCTGAGACAGAGTCTTACTCTGTCACCTAGGCTGGAGTGCAGTGATGCAATCTTGGCTCATTACAACTTCTGCCTCCTGGGTTAAAGTGATTCTCCTGCCTTGGCCTCCTGAGTAGCTGGGACTACATGTGCTCACCATCGCACTTGGCTAATTTTTGTATTTTTAGTAGAGGTGGGGTTTTACCATGTTGACCAGGCTGGTCTTGAACTCCTGACTTCAAATGATCCTCCTGCCACAGCCTCCCAAAGTGCTGGGATTACAGGCGTGAGCCACTGCACCAGGCCCAGAATTTTTAATTTTAAAAAAGTACAGCTGATTAATTCCTTCTTTCAGGAATTGGGACTTTGGTGTTGGATGTAAAAAGTTATTGCAGAACATGAGGTCATCTAGATTTTCTCTTATGTTATCTTCTAGGAGTTTTAGAGTTTTGTGTTTTACATTTAGGTCTGTGATCAATTTTCAGTTAACTTTTGTGATGCGCATAAGGTCTACATTCACCTTTTTGCATGTGGATGTCCAGTTGTTCTAGCATTATTCTGAATTGTTTTTCAGGACAAAATGCTTAATAGCTGTTCAACTTGCTCCTGATAGAACTTTATATTATTTCATGAATGACTGCCAAGTATCATATGTAAACAATGAACTACAAAAGAAATAAAATAGCAAAAGACCCAACCAATTCTGAGATGCAGACTCATGCATATAATTGCCATACTGACATCTCCATTTGAACATCAAAGGTGCCTTTCACAGTTACTGTGAGAAAAAAATTGGTTTCTATCACTTCAAATTTGGTCATCTTCCAGGTTCTCCACTTCAATAAATGAAGGACTTATCCTTCATTTTCCCCTTCCCTTTATTATACATATAATAATATACATATATACATCCATATAAAGATATTAGCAAGTTTCTGTCTCCAAAATATATCCTATAATCATTCCCTTCTCTCCACCTTTATTGCTACCACCCTAATCCAACTAATCAAGCCCAGAGAAGTTCACACATTTCCTAACTAGTCTCTCTGTTGCCACTTTTTTCCTCTTAAATCCAATTCCACATGGAAAACAGAACGTTCCTTTTAAAATGCAATTCAGGACACTTAACTGCCCTGCTTAAAACCCTTCAACGGCTTTTCCTTTTAGATGAAATAAAATTCAAACTCCTTAATGTTGCCTACAAGCCTTTCACAACTTGGTCCAAGCTCACCTCTTTGACATCATCTCCTTTCATACTTTTCTACCTGTGGTAGGCAGAATAATGCCTCTTTTCCCCCCTCCCCCACCAAAATTTCCATATCCTAATTCCTGGAAACTGTGAATATGTTATCTTACATAGCTAAGAAGAATTGAGGTTGCAGATGAAATCAAGGTTAGTAATCACTGACTTTAAAATGGGGGGATTAGCCTGGACTATCTGGGCAGTCCAATGTAATTAGAAGGGTTCTGAAAATTGAATAGGGAGGCAGAAGAGTCAGAGTCAGAGAAGACATGATGATAGAAGCAAGGCCATCAAAGCGATGTGGTGTGAGCATGAACCCATGCTGCTTGCTTTGAACACAGAGATAGAGGGCCATGAGCCAATGAGTGGGGACAGCCTCTGGAAGCCAGAAAGGGCAAGGAAACAGATTCTCCCCTGAAGTCTCCAGAAAGGAACACCTTGGTTTTAGCCCAGTGAGACTATTTCAGACTTCTGACCCAGAAATGAAAGACAGTAAATCTGTGTTGTTTTAAACCATAAATTATGTGGTAACGTATTATAGCAGCAATAGAAAACTAATACTAAGACAAGCCCCACTGGTCTATTTCATGAATCAAGATCTGCCTCGGAGTTTTTATCTTTGTTGTCACCAATACCCTGGAATGCTCTGTTCCCATATATTAACATGGCTGACCTGGCTCCTTTCTGTCACTCTGATCTCAGCTTCCTAGCGTGGTCTTCTCTGACCACCCAATTTAAAATAGCCTACCACTGCTTTCTATCACATTGTTTATTTTCTTCATGGCACTTTAACCATATGAAACTATCTTAGACATTTATGGATATCATTGCTTGTCACCTAATTCCCAACTCTAGAATATAATTTCCGTAAGAATAGGATGCTTGGCCTTGTTCACCACTCACTATGTGTATCCTCAGTGCCCGGCACGATGTGCATGTTCAATACATAAATATTGGTCACTGGATGAATGAAATCCCCTGTGGGTGGTTTCACAGAGAGTGATGGGGAGAGAGGCGTAAGAAGAGGCTGGAGAAGTAGACAGGGACTAGTATCTTTGATCTGTGGTAAGAACTTTGATCTTTATCCTAAGAACATCGATAGGCCAGGGGAAAACTATAGAAAGGGGGTGACGTATTTGTTTCTCTGATTTAAAAAAATCTGTTGGAGACAGATTGGAGGGGGGACATGGTGTACATGGATGTGAGGAGAAGAGTTAGGAAGGATACTGGTGGTAGTCCAGGCACAAGATGGTGGTAAAGTTGGACTGAGGTCATGAAGAAAGCGAATGTAGTAGAGATATAATTTGAAATTAAAATAAACAGAGCTAGATTACAGACTAGAGTATAAGAGGTCAAGATGAGTTGATCTCAAGAATGACTTCCAGAATTATAGTCTGAGCAACTTAGAAGACTGTGATGCAAATTTCTAACACAGGAAAAATGAAGAAGAAACACATTTGAGTATCTACACTAAGGAGACAGATAGTGAGTTCAGTTTTGGCTTTGTTAAATTTGAGTTGTTTCCAGGATATAAAAGTAGAGACATCATGTAGATAGTTAAAATTTCAGCCCAGAACTGAATTTAGAAGCAATGGTGGTAGATAATGTGTTTTGAGGATAAAAACACTGATAGCTACGGAATTGGATGAAATCATCTAGGGAGAGAACATAGAGAGGAGGGCTCAGGACACTGCAAGTTCTCCTGCACTGAGAAGTCATCAGTCTTCCTCACTGTAACCCACAAAGCAGACCATTACCCAGCAGGAAAGATGGCTATTTGTACTACTTTGAGACTTTGCTTAGCCCATTCTACTACCGTGGATGGAATTTCCTCTTTCCTATTCTCCTCTGGACACTTAGGCAGAGGTGAAGCCAGTAAAGAAGACTGAAAAAGAACAGTCAAGGAGGTTGAGGGAAATCAGGAGAATTTCACTTCATTGAATTCATAATGCCCCCCGAAATGAATAAAGAAACAGTGACTTTTGTGGGATAAATGACTCCTCCCTTCTCAGAACATTATGAAGACAAAGACTGAATACTAGCCTCTCATCCTAAATTCTTACACCAGGAGAAGACTTAGGGAGTATGTATATCATGGAAACATAATTCTTGATGAAACTGCATCAAGTTTTCCTACAAAAATATTATCAAAAGAATGATTCATCAGAAAACCCTCACCTCCAGTGTGTGCTACAGGGCAGGAGCCAAATTCACGCACCTTGACTTGCTAGGTTGTTGTGGTTGGCTCGCTCCTCTGAACTTCCGAATCCAGAGGTTCTCAAAGTTGGGACCCTGTCCGGCAGTCTGCCACGCCAAAACTATTTACATAATAATGCCAAGATGCCTTATCTTTTTCATTCTCACTCACTCTGGGGTGGACGGTGAAGTTTTCCAGAGTCTATACGGGGCTGATATCACTTCAGATTGAATGTTGAGATAAGAGAATGCATTAAAGAAATTTGCAAATATGTAATATAATGCTACTCTTCTGTTCTGGAAAACCAAGTTATTTTTCGTAATAATGTTCACATGTAAGGGGTTCATTACTGTTTTAAATATGGCCGGGCGCAGTGGCTCACACCTGTAATCCCAGCACTTTGGGAGGCCTAGGCAGGTGGATCACCTGAGGTCAGGAGTTCAAGACCAGCCTGAGCAATATGGTGAAACCCCATCTCTACTAAAAATACAAAAAATTAGCTGGGCGTGGTGGCAGATGCCTGTAATTCCAGGTACTTGGGAGGCTGAGGCAGGAGAATTGCTTGAACCTGGGAGGCAGAGTTTGCAGTGAGCCGAGATCTCACCATTGCACTCCAGCCTGGGCGAAAAGAGCAAAACTCCATCTCAAAATAACATAAAACATAACATAACATAACATAACATAACATAACATAACATAAATTGATAGTTTCAGGTTTCTCCATTTTAATTTCTAATACAGTAAATACTGATATATAAAACCCCTATGAACAGAAGTTCTTTGGGGTCCTCAGTCATTTTTAAGGATATAAAGAAGTCAGGAAACCAAAGTTTGCAGTGCACTGTCCTAAATGGTCACCACAAGGGTTCTGAAAACTGGGACAATGAACAGCAGATTCGATTCTCCTTGCCTACTATCTAGCTATTCCACTGTATGGATAGGAAGCACCCTTTGTACTAAAACGTTGGGATTTTCTCCCCTATCTCCAAACGGAGACAGCTCTACCTCTGCACTGACGCTGATGTTGCTTGAAAACCTCAGTTGACTCATGCCTGGTCTGCATTTCAGATCCTCAGCCTCAGCCCAGGGTCTCCAGCTTCCACCCAGCCTACATCTCTGGACACGATTCCCAGTCGTTTTTAAGAGAGGGACCTGGGACTCTGTTAACTCTCTTGGAAGGAATGGTATAAACGGGGGAGAAAGCACAGTGGATGTCTGGTGGCAGGGGTAAGGAGGCTCTGCGCTTCAAGTTCGGTGCCCGGGAGTGACCGCCAGCCTGGGGCTCACCTCCGCCGGCCCAGGGCTCATCAGGACACTCCCACAGCCGGATCCAGGCCGAGCTTCGGTTGATCATACTCATTCGGGTATCAGGGCTTAGGAATCACCTGAGCAGGGCTGTTTTTGTCCATGGTCTTCTGTGCAACTACAAGAACGACTTGTCCATACTGCAGTTGGCCCCGTGGCCGTCCTCAAGGTCGGCTTTCTTGAAATCTTGAAGGAATATTCGGACCCACTGGGTTTGGCAGTTTCGTGGCTCTTTCAGACTGTTCCCTCTCCTCATGTGACTGGACGGGAAAATATGTGGAAAGGTTCTTCAAAGCCATACAGTCTGTGTCAACGTGGTGAGGTGGGGACTGACAGCCACGCACGAGGCTTTGAGTTCTAGCCGAGCAGAAGCGGTGGTCAATGGCTGCTTCCGCCTGTGCACACCAGAGGCAGCGCGGCCCCACCTTCCACCACCTGCCCGGGGTGGCTGCAAGTGCGGCTGCGCAGATGCCAGGGCGGGGCATCCTCAGGCAGGGGCGGGGCAACCTCGCCTGGGAGTGGATTCCGGAAGTCAGGTTCTGTCTAGTGCTGATAAGATTGGGCTGATAAGAGAACTCAGGCTGCCGGGGCGGAGCAAGATGGCCGAATAGGAACACCTCCAGTCTCCAACTCCGAGTGCGAGCGACACAGAAGACCGGTGATTTCTGCATTTTCAACTGAGGTACTGGGGTCATCTCACTAGGGAGTGCTGGATAATCGGTGCTGGTCAGCT
Source organism: Trachypithecus francoisi (assembly GCF_009764315.1). Lineage (NCBI taxonomy): Eukaryota > Metazoa > Chordata > Mammalia > Primates > Cercopithecidae > Trachypithecus > Trachypithecus francoisi. The sequence goes on along the minus strand of NW_022681464.1, from coordinate 41,500,225 downwards.
GCTGCAGCCCGACCAGCGAGAGCTGAAGCAGGGTGAGGCATTGCCTCACCTGGGAAGTGCAAGGGGGAAGAGAATCCCTTTTCCTAGCCAGGGGAACTGAGACACACAACAACTGGAAAATCGGGTAATTCCCACCCCAATACTGCACTTTAAGCAAAGGGGAACACCAGGAGATTATACCCACACCTGGCTGGGAGGGTCCCACGGCCACGGAGCCTCCCTCATTGCTAGCACAGCAGTCTGCGATCTAACTGCAAGGCAGCAGTGAGGCTGGGGGAGGGGCGCCCGCCATTGCTGAGGCTTAAGTAGGTAAACAAAGCTGCTGGGAAGCTCGAACTGGGTGGAGCTCACAGCAGCTCAAGGAAACCTGCCTGTCTCTGTAGACTCCACCTCTGGGGACAGGGCACAGCTAAACAACAACAACAAAAAAAAGCAGCAGAAACCTCTGCAGACACAAAAGACTCTGTCTGACAGCTTTGAAGAGAGCAGTGGATCTCCCAACACGGAGGCTGAGATCTGAGAACGGACAGACTGCCTGCTCAAGTGGGTCCCTGACCCCTGAGGAGCCTAACTGGGAGACAGCCCCCACCAGGGGCAGTCTGACACCCCACACCTCACAGGGTGGAGTACACCCCTGAGAGGAAGCTTCCAAAGTAAGAATCAGACAGGTACACTCGCTGTTCAGCAATATTCTATCTTCTGCAACCTCTGCTGCTGATACCCAGGCAAACAGGGTCTGGAGTGGACCTCAAGCAATCTCCAACAGACCTACAGCTGAGGGTCCTGACTATTAGAAGGAAAACTATCAAGAAGGAAGAATACCTATACCAAAACCCCATCAGTACGTCACCATCATCAAAGACCAGAGGCAGATAAAACCACAAAGATGGGGAAGAAGCAGGGCAGAAAAGCTGGAAATTCAAAAAATAAGAGCACATCTCCCCCTGCAAAGGAGCGCAGCTCATCGCCAGCAACGGATCAAAGCTGGTCAGAGAATGACTTTGACGAGATGAGAGAAGAAGGCTTCAGTCCATCAAACTTTTCAGAGCTAAAGGAGGAATTACGTACCCAGCACAAAGAAACTAAAAATCTTGAAAAAAGAGTGGAAGAATTGATAGCTAGAATAACTAATGCAGAGAAGGTCATAAATGAAATGACAGAGATGAAAACCATGACACGAGAAATACGTGACAAATGCACAAACTTCAGTAACTGACTCAATCAACTGGAAGAAAGAGTATCAGCGATGAGGATCAAATGAATGAAATGAAGCGAGAAGAGAAACCAAAAGAAAAAAGAAGAAAAAGAAATGAACAAAGACTGCAAGAAGTATGGGATTATGTAAAAAGACCAAATCTACGTCTGATTGGGGTGCCTGAAAGTGAGGGGGAAAATGGAACCAAGTTAGAAAACACTCTTCAGGATATCATCCAGGAGAACTTCCCTAACCTAGTAGGGCAGGCCAACATTCAAATTCAGAAAATACAGAGAACGCCACAAAGATACTCCTCCAGAAGTGCAACTCCAAGACACATAATTGCCAGATTCACCAAAGTTGAAATGAAGGAAAAAATCTTAAGGGCAGCCAGAGAGAAAGGTCGGGTTACCCACAAAGGGAAGCCCATCGACTAACAGCAGACCTCTTGGCAGAAACTCTACAAGCCAGAAGAGAGTGGGGGCCAATATTCAACATTCTTAAAGAAAAGAATTTTCAACCCAGAATTTCATATCCAGCCAAACTAAGTTTCATCAGTGAAGGAGAAATAAAATCCTTTACAGATAAGCAAATGCTTAGATTTTGTCACCACCAGGCCTGCCTTACAAGAGACCCTGAAGGAAGCCCTAAATGGAAAGGAACAACGGTACCAGCCATTGCAAAAACATGCCAAAATGTAAAGACCATCGAGACTAAGAAGAAACTGCATCAACTAACGAGCAAAATAACCAGTTAATATCATAATGACAGGATCAAGTTCACACATAACAATATTAACCTTAAATGTCAATGGACTAATGCTCCAATTAAAAGACACAGACTGGCAAACTGGATAAAGAGTCAAGACCCATCAGTCTGCTGTATTCAGGAGACCCGTCTCACATGCAGAGACATACATAGGCTCAAAATAAAGGGATGGAGGAAGATCTACCAAGGAAATGGAGAACAAAAAAAAGGAGGGGTTGCAATCCTAGTCTCTGATAAAATAGACTTTAAACCATCAAAGATCAAAAGAGACAAAGAAGGCCATTACATAATGGTAAAGGGATCAATTCAACAGGAAGAGCTAACTATCCTAAATATATATGCACCCAATACAGGAGCACCCATTCATAAAGCAAGTCCTTAGAGACTTACAAAGAGACTTAGACTCCCATACAATAATAATGGGAGACTTCAACACTCCACTGTCAACATTAGACAGATCAACGAGACAGACAGTTAACAAGGATATCCAGGAATTGAACTCATCTCTGCACCAAGCGACCTAATAGACATCTATAGAACTCTCCACCCCAAATCAACAGAATATAATTCTTCTCAGCACCACATCACACTTATTCCAAAATTGACCACATAATTGGAAGTAAAGCACTCCTTAGCAAATGTAAAAGAACAGAAATTATAACAAACTGTCTCTCAGACCACAGTGCAATCAAACTAACTCAGGACTAAGAAACTCAATCAAAACCGCTCAACTACATGGAAACTGAACAACCTGCTCCTGAATGACTACTGGGTACATAACGAAATGAAGGCAGAAATAAAGATGTTCTTTGAAACCAATGAGAACAAAGATACAACATACCAGAATCTCTGGGACACATTTAAAGCAGTGTGTAGAGGGAAATTTATAGCACTAAATGCCCACAAGAGAAAGCTGGAAAGATCTAAAATAGACACTCTAACATCACAATTAAAAGAACTGAGAAGCAAGAGCAAACACATTCAAAAGCTAGCAGAAGGCAAGAAATAACTAGATCAGAGCAGAACTGAAGGAGATAGAGACACAAAAAACCCTCCAAAAATCAATGAATCCAGGAGTTGGTTTTTTGAAAAAATCAACAAAATTGACAGACCGCTAGCAAAACTAATAAAGAAAAGAGAGAAGAATCAAATAGACGCAATAAAAAATGATAAAGGGGATATCACCACCAACCCCACAGAAATACAAACTACCATCAGAGAATACTATAAACACCTCTACGCAAATAAACTAGAAAATCTAGAAGAAATGGATAATTTCCTGGACACTTACACTCTTCCAAGATTAAACCAGGAAGAAGTTGAATCCCTGAATAGACCAATGGCAGGCTCTGAAATTGAGGCAATAATTAATGGCCTACCAACCAAAAAAAGTCCAGGACCAGATGGATTCACAGCTGAATTCTACCAGAGGTACAAGGAGGAGCTGGTACCATTCCTTCTGAACTATTCCAATCAATTGAAAAAGAGGAATCCTCCCTAACTCATTTTATGAGGCCAACATCATCCTGATACCAAAGCCTGGCAGAGACACAACAAAAAAGAGAATTTTAGACCAATATCCCTGATGAACATCGACGCAAAAATCCTCAATCAAATACTGGCAAACCGGATTCAGCAGCACATCATCAAAAGCTTATCCACCATGATCAAGTGGGCTTCATCCCTGGGATGCAAGGCTGGTTCAACATTCACAAATCAATAAACGTAATCCAGCATATAAACAGAACCAAAGACAAGAACCACATGATTATCTCAATAGATGCAGAAAAGACTTTTGACAAAATTCAACAGCCTTCATGTTAAAACGCTCAATAAATTTGGTATTAATGGAACGTACCTCAAATAATAAGAGCTATTTATGACAAACCCACAGCCAATATCATACTGAATGGGCAAAAACTGGAAAAATTCCCTTTGAAATTTGGCACAAGACAGGGATGCCGTCTCTCACCACTCCTATTCAACATAGTGTTGGAAGTCCTGGCTAGGGCAATCAGGCAAGAGAAAGAAATCAAGGGTATCCAGTTAGGAAAAGAAGAAGTCAAATTGTCCCTGTTTGCAGATGACATGATTGTATATTTAGAAAACCCCATTGTCTCAGCCCAAAATCTCCTTAAGCTGATAAGCAACTTCAGCAAAGTCTCAGATACAAAATTAATGTGCAAAAATCACAAGCATTCTTATACCCAGTAACAGACAAACAGAGAGCAAATCATGAATGAACTTCCATTCACAATTGCTTCAAAGAGAATAAAATACCTAGGAATCCAACTTACAGGGGATGTAAAGGACCTCGTCAAGGAGAACTACAAACCACTGCTCAGTGAAATAAAAGAGGACACAAACAAATGGAAGAACATACCATGCTCATGGATAGGAAGAATCAATATCGTGAAAATGGCCATACTGCCCAAGGTGATTTATAGATTCAATGCCATCCCCATCAAGCTACCAATGAGTTTCTTCACAGAATTGGAAAAAACTGCATTAAAGTTCATATGGAGCCAAAAAAGAGCCTGCATTGCCAAGACAATCCTAAGTCAAAAGAACAAAGCTGGAGGCATCACGCTACCTGACTTCAAACTATACTACAAGGCTACAGTAACCAAAACAGCATGGTACTGGTACCAAAACAGAGATATAGACCAATGGAACAGAACAGAGTTCTCAGATATAATACCACACATCTACAGCCATCTGATCTTTGACAAACCTGAGAGAAACAAGAAATGGGGAAAGGATTCCCTATTTAATAAATGGTGCTGGGAAAATTGGCTAGCCATGAGTAGAAAGCTGAAACTGGATCCTTTCCTTACTCCTTATACGAAAATTAATTCAAGATGGATTAGAGACTTAAATGTTAGACCTAATACCATAAAAACCCTAGAAGAAAACCTAGGTAATACCATTCAGGACATAGGCATGGGCAAGGACTTCATGTCTAAAACACCAAAAGCAACGGCAGCAAAAGCCAAAGTTGACAAATGGGATCTAATTAAACTAAAGAGCTTCTGCACAGCAAAAGAAACTACCATCAGAGTGAACAGGCAACCTACAGAATGGGAGAAAATTTTTGCAATCTACTCATCTGACAAAGGGCAAATATCCAGAACCTACAAAACTCAAACAAATTTACAAGAAAAAAACAAACAACCCCATCAAAAAGTGGGCAAAGGACATGAACAGACATTTCTCAAAAGAAGACATGCATACAGCCAACAGACACATGAAAAAATGCTCATCATCACTGGCCATCAGAGAAATGCAAATCAAAACCACAATGAGATACCATCTCACACCAGTTAGAATGGCAATCATTAAAAAGTCAGGAAACAACAGGTGCTGGAGAGGATGTGGAGAAATAGGAACACTTTTACACTGTTGGTGGGATTGTAAACTAGTTCAACCATTATGGAAAACAGTATGGTGATTCCTCAAGGATCTAGAACTAGATGTACCATATGACCCAGCCATCCCACTACTGGGTATATACCCAAGGATTATAAATCATGCTGCTATAAAGACACATGCACACGTATGTTTATTGCGGCACTATTCACAATAGCAAAGACTTGGAATCAACCCAAATGTCCATCAGTGACAGACTGGATTAAGAAAATGTGGCGCATATACACCATGGAATATTATGCAGCCATAAAAAAGGATGAGTTTGTGTCCTTTGTAGGGACATGGATGCAGCTGGAAACCATCATTCTTAGCAAACTATCACAAGAACAGAAAACCAAACACCGCATGTTCTCACTCATAGGTGGGAACTGTACAATGACATCACTTGGACTCGGGAAGGGGAACATCACACATCGGGGCGTATCATGGGGAGGGGGGAGGGGGGAGGGATTGCTTTGGGAGTTATACCTGATATAAATGACAAATTGATGGGTGCTGACGAGTTGATGGGTGCAGCACACCAACATGGCACAAGTATACATATGTAACAAACCTGCACGTTATGCACATGTACCCTAGAACTTAAAGTAAAAAAAAAAAAAAAAAGATTGGGCTGATAAGAACAGGGAGTATATTTTTGTTTTGTTTCTGCTTTTAGGGGGTGATAATGTGTTTTAAGATTAGAAGCCAATGCTCTAAGGAGCAGAGCATGTGTATACAAGCGTGTATAAACAATAGTTTGAAAGAGATGGGAGCCCGACTTCCCACCTGTGCGGGCGGGATTGGGATGAGGGAGACACCTGAGCCACTGTGGAGTTGGACAAGAACCACGTAGGGAGGAGCGGAGTGTCAACACTGCACTGAGTTCAGCTTCTGCCACCCGAGCCCTGGAAATAGCTTGAGAGCAGCCGGTGGCCACTGGTTGTCAGCATCTCAGACCTAGCAGTCTGTGGCCCCGCAGGAAAGACTCCTGTCTGCACTTAGGAACTTTTCTCAGCGTAGATGGCACAGCACTCTTTTCATGGCTCCTGGACACTCCAGTCACAGTGGTATGTGAAACGAAAGCCCCTACACACCGCACACGGGAGGGAATTAAAGGGCCCCCCTCAAGATTTACACATCATTTCGATCCCAAGCCCAAGCCAGAACACTTGGCAAATCTCCCACCATTACAGGGAAAGGGGCCTGAGCTCAGAGGATCCAGCCCACGAGGATCTGATGATAGGCCAGAGAAAGTCCTTTAAATTTAAAGGAGCTAGTCAGGGTAGAGCTGACCGGTAGGTTCTGGAAACTTGAGTAGAAAAGGCAATGGAAACCTTTAATAATTCTCAGAGCTAAAAGTGCTGTGTCACAAATTCCAGACAACTCTGATATCAGCCTTTCTACCTCCACCCTTGACATTTTCTAATATCAACCTTTCTACCTCCACCCTTGACATTTTCTAATATTATCTATACATCTCTGTACCATCTAATTAAAAAAGAAGCCTTTCTTGCAAGTTGGCTTTCAAATGTCCAGTCTAGATTGCCTGTTAAGATTTTTTAAATATAACTTTTGATGGCGAAGAAGGGTACTCTCAGCAAACCATACTAAGTTCAGAATGATTAGGAAATTAACAAATTATAGTTCTGATCCTTCTATTGTTAAATCTTTTGTGTAAACAGGGCTATTTGACAGGTGTACATACAAGTGCCTCTCGAATTATGATGGAGTTACATCCAGATAAACTCATCATAAATGGAAAATATCGTAAGTTGAAAAGTGCAGACATTGCTGCATCCTAAGTAGAGGAGTGCACTGGATGTGTATTGCATTTGCACCATTGTAAAGTTGAAAAATTGTGAAGTCAGTCATCGCTAAGTCGGGGATGGCCTGTATATTTAAATATGTGCAATTACTCCCCAGAGTGACATTTACATTTGTTACATTCACCTTTTCATGTACCCATGGCCACTTGCAGTGCTAATCAGTGCTAAGTATCTCACATTAAACAAAACATTAACCATATCAAACAATAACCTTCACATCACAAAAGCAAATCTGAGTTACAGATTCCAGGGTCAGCTATTCAAAAGCATATGCTTGTGTTTAATATCAAGGCACAGTACAATGCACCTAGTTTTAATGCGCAGGAAATGGGAAGGGAATAGCAGGAGAATCTCTAAAGTACATTCCAGAATCTCATAAAAAGCACTTGGTAACTTTTCAGTAAGTTTGGAGACTCTCAAAAGTTTACCAATTCTCCATGCCCACCAAGAATTGTGTGATGGCAGACTACGTGTTATGTTCAGTCCTGTTCAACTTTTTCTGTGCAGTTGTGTATGAGAATGCAGTAAGGAATTTAGAAAGCTGTGTCACAGTACATATTTTGACATCTGGGGGACTCTTTTACCTCATCATATTACAAACATTTCAGACACCATTGACAATGACACAGAAATTGTCAAATGTAGACAGATGACTGTGTTCTTAAAGCACAGAAACTGAAAGAGCAGGGAATTTATCATACACTGCTTTGCAGAGTCAACACAGCATCTGGGACTGATGGCTTGAGATCAAATACTGGTTTACACAAGAGAAATACTGTACCAAGTCCATGAGGTTTCTTAAAAAATGAGAACTATCATTGGGTTCTGCCTCTTAGGTTAAACATCATCAAGTAATGATTGATGCAGAAGGAGAAAACTGAATTGAGAGGGAGTGAGAAAGTTGAGAAAGGTGCACCAGAACAGAAAGCAGTATTCTTATTTGGAGATTGACATGGCTCCAAGGTAGAGACTTAAGGCAAGTGGCATGATGGTTAAGTAAGTATCAGGACTTGGGAGTCAAACTGCCTGGGTTTGGATCCTGGTCTTCTCACTTCCCAACTTACAATTGGGCAATTTAATTTCAACCTATTTAGTAGGATTATAATGATAGTATCATGAGAATTAAATGCAAAGATGCATATAATTAATGCATTTAGCATAGTGCCTGGCACTGAGTACACACGCTAAAAGGTAGTTAGCATGGAGTGGCAGGACAATGTCACCAGGAGAGAAGTTCTAGACTTAGCCCATCTACAAGCATTACACTATGCTCATCTCAGCCCCTTGATGGGTCAGACTGCTGTTATAATGGAAGTAGAAGTGACATGATCACAAACAGATGAACATGAGAAACTAATGGTGGATTCATGAAAACACAGACTTTAACGTAAGACCAAGTGACAGACTGTAATAGATTATTTGGACTCTGTGAGGAAAAAAATGGTGGTGGTACATGATTTTCTCAGCCTTACCCACAAACCTGTGACAAATTGAGAAGAATCTAGGATGATGTCAGGAAATCTGAACTCTCCACAGCTCTGTGCCATCTTTTAGCTCATTTGATTTTAGGAATGTCATTTAACCCTTCCACTTCTTCAGGCAATAAATGAAGATAATAGAATTTTGACCACTTGTTTAATACTTTTTGCTAAGAATATAGAAATAATGATATGAAAGTATTTTGGGAAAATGAGTTTAGGAGATGCAGAATCAAAAGTGTAATTCTAAAGTTTATTAAGAGGTCAATAAATATTCTTAGAATTGAGCTTATTGTGGGTATCAGTTTACAGATTTGCATAAGCACAAATATGAGAAGAAGGTAGAGACTCATTTGTGCAACCAGAGCTACAGATTGAGAAGCAGATGGCCAGGTTCCAATGCTTACGCTGACTAGCTTGGTGACTTTATTTTACTTTAATTTTAATTTTATTTTTGTTGAGACAGAGTTTCTGTCACTCAGGCTGGAGTGTAGTGGCGTGATCTCAGCTCACTGTAACCACTGCCTCCCAGGTTCAAATGATTCTCCTGCCTCACCCTCCTGAGTAGCTGGGATTACAGGTATGCACCACCACGCCCGACTAATTTTTGTATTTTTAGTAGAGACAGGGTTTCACCTTGTTGGCCAGGCTGGTCTTGAACTCCTGACCTCAAGTGATCAGCTTGCCTCAGCCTCCCAAAGCGCTGGGATTACAGGCGTCAGCCACTGTGCCTGGCCTAAAGCCCGGTGGCTTTAAACATGTTAATTAACCCTTCTTCTCTTTAGTTTTGTCAGTTGAGGAACATAGGTGATAAATTCCTCACTCATGGTGTTATTTTGAAAATCAAATATAAATGAACAGTTGTCCTCTAAAAAATACAAATGTTGGTAATTTATATTAATAGGATAGTAATGTGAATAACTGTTCTTTTTTTGCCGTTTCTTATTTGACACTCATTTTCCTCCCCCTGGAGATATTTTAAGTTTTACCCTCTACCAACCTTTATATCTTCCAATACGATTCCTTTCTTACAACCAGCCTGACAAACTCATTTCTTTCACATCAAATGCAACTTTGCTTTCTTCTAAGAACATCTGGTTTCTTAACAAAATGAGGAGCATGACAGTAACTATAATAGGCCAGTGCTGTACCAAAGTGACATAAAAAGCCTTTTAACAAATTCAACATGATCGATGATGGAGTCTCTTAATTTAGCTGTGCAGAGACAGATTGCAACGACTTGGTTGTCTGTCACTGTCTTCAGAGAAAAGCCACTATTCACAAGAGCTATCATGTCCATTATTATAATTTATTATGTAGCCTACTAAGGTTACTGTCTCTGTTTTTATAGGGAAAGAAGTTCACCTAAAACAGAAAGCATTATATATATATATATATATATATATATATGCATGCAACTACTTATTAAAATAGAATTATCTAAACACACATACATTCATGTCATTTATCGGATGTAGTACTCCGTAGTTTTACGTAATTACTGTTTTATTTCATGGGTTTTAAAAACTACTTATGTTATTTTCACCCTTTGTTAGTGAAATACTTTCATGTAGCTTTCAACCTTACCTCAGAGAAAAAGTTTAAAGTTTATCACAAAATCATTCTAAATCATTTCTTAGAATTGTTTCGATTTTTAAAAAATCTCAAATAAGAAAACATCACTATTTCTTTCTCAGTTTGTGTTTATATGTGGCTTGAACTGTTTTCTCAAATGAGAAGCGCATTAAGATACAGGGGATGAAATGAGTATGAGATGAATATCAAGCTACTTCTAGGGAGAAGCTAGACTCCTGTTTCCCTCTGCAATGCTCTCTCTCAGCTTGAACCAATCATTTTCTCTGCATATTTTAGCAAATTGGCATGAATGATGCAAAGCACCGCATGGACCGTAGTCTGAAAGATATTTCTTCTCATGCATAGTTTATCCTGTGATGAGCGTGAGATGGCGAAATCCCTCTGTGGGTGCTCAGGGGTCCTTCTCTCTAGGCTCACCCAGTGACTGGGACAGCCCAGCCACACTCATCCTACTTGCTGCTGCTTTGTTTTGAGGCTATATCTATAAAATGACCTCTTTTCAGGAATGCTTTATCTGCTGTGCCATCATATCCCTCTAAGGAGAGTGGAGTACGTTCTTCAGCAGAAGGGAAGAAGCAGTATTGCCCCAAGAATTTCCCCAGGCTAGAAATAACTATTGCATATATTTCTCTTCCATGCTACCAAGAAAGATTTGCCCAGTCTTCCTGCTGCTAGGAAAAGGAAGATGGCTTAGACCGCCTACCTGTATGAGACACCGGTTTCCTTCACAGAGCACAGGCAGGTTTGTTCCTGGCCTGTACTGTCTGGCATGAGAGAAGGATGGCTGATTTCCCCCAAACCTGCTGCTGCTAGCCCAATCCTTTGCAGGTCTTTCTCTCCACATCATGCTTGATACTTTTCAATGTAACTTACATATTTTTTCTAGTTATGAAAGTAATCCATATCCTATCTGTTGTCATCTATCCTAGGGAAGGAATCTGATATGTGATTGAATATTTAAAACTTTATTCATTGCATTACTATTTATATCAAGAAACTGGATATAATATTCATGTCTTGCCATAGGGTAGTAATATTTAGCCTTTGCTAAAAATGATGTTTTGTTACAGATGAGCAAAAAAGCTTCCCATACAATGTTAAGTGAAAATACAAATACAAAATAAAAATGCATGACTTAATACCCAGTGTCAACTCAGGTCGAACACCTGTATGTTCATATCTGGCTACTTGGAAAAAATGGAAATGAAATATAACAAAACGTTAACAGTTGCTTTCTCTAGGTGATAGGGATGCTAGGATAATCTTTGTCTTCTCCATAAACTTATTTCCATTTTCTAATTTTTCTACGATGGTCATATGTTGCTTTTATAGTCAAGAAAAAGCTTTAAAACATTTGGATGTTTGTCCTCTACATTGAATCTCATGTTGCAATTTGATCCTAATGTTTGAGGGGGTGCCCAGTGGGCAGTGGTTAGGTCATGAGAGCAGATTCCTCATGAATAGATGAATGCCCTTTGCAGGAGTAAGTTGAGTTCTGACTCTGTGAGTTCCCACAAGAGCTAATTGTTAAAAGGAACCTGCTATCTCTCCTCTCTTTCTCTTGCTTCCCCTCTACCGTGTGATCTCTGCACACTCAGCTCTCCTTGGCCTTCTGCCATTAGTGGAAGCAGCCTGAGGCCCTCACCAGATGCCCAATCTAGAACCTGCCAGCCAGCAGAATAGTAAGCCAAATAAATCTGTTTTCTTTAAAATTACCCAGCCTCAGATATTCCATTACTGCAATACGAAATGGACTAGGACAGAGTAATAAAAAATAAAATAAAATCACCCATAATCTCACCCTCTAGGGCTAGTGGCCATTAAAACAAACAAACAAACAAACAAACAAACAAAATAAAAAAAAACACCTAATGTATTTTCTTCTGATCTCTTTTCCATAGATACAGCACACTATACTATACACTTATTTGGGTTATTTTAACTGAAATGGAAAGAATGGAATCAGCCTACTATTACTGAGCATATGCCGCAGGGTGAGTGTTAGATGAGAGGTCTGAATTTGTAGGCTTTCTATAGAGCAAGGTCCTCACCATGCTGAGTAGCATTCTAGAGTTTAAAGACAGTTAGTTGTATCATTATTGTTATTGTTTTCATACACCACAGCTGCTAAACAGAAGCCAACTAATTTACTTGCTGTTCAACTAAGAAACAACAGTCTGTTCAAATGTTGGACTTTACCGATTAGTGGTACTTTACTTACGTCACAGTAGATCTGAATAAAAGTGATTTTCCAAAGATTAGTTTGATTTAAAGCAAATTTCAGCGTGGATACTGACACACAGTTATGAGTTCCACATGAGCCACAACTCCAGCACCTGCAGCAAGGTCTCCTGGATGTACCCCGGAAGAGTCAGGGATGGGGACTTGGGCAGCACTTCCTGCCAGGAGGTTCTGGGCTCTGGGCAGCCAAGGAATGCTCAGCTGAACCCTCAACCTTCACTGCATGCTCAATACTTAAACAGAGTTACAGGGATAAGCCCTGAACTTCTTGAGGCCTAAAAACGCTACAGGAAAAAATTGAACTCTGTTCAGGATTCAGGATCAGACACCCACAGATGTGTCTTCTGGACTAGTGGGGTTGATAATAGAGAACTTCAGGGAGAGGCAAGAGGCATCCTGAAAAGCCTCTGATAAGGCAGAAGGCTGGCAGGAAAGAGAAGACTCAGGGACAAGATATCAGTATTGCAGGAGCCCAGTGGATCCAGGTTAAGTGTGTGTGTGTGTGTGTGTGTGTGTGTGTGTGTGTGTGTGTGAAAACTCATGGACTCGGGGCTTCTGCCTTCTTCTCTGAAGATGCTGATGGCTGTGTAGAAGAGGGATTTGATATAAAATAAAGAACCAGACTACTAGGAGCACAAGCCTTATCCTGTAGGAGGAAGAGGGAGAAAGGAGTGAGTGTCAGTACTAACCAGAGAAAGAAACAAAACCCCTGACCACCCAGGGAGGGGAGCAGGGAGTTCATGGGCCAGGAACAGTGGATATGAGAAGTCAAGAGCAGAGCGACACTGCATGGGCACCCCAGGAAGACCACTCAGTGACCCTCACACACCAGGAGGCTTGGGGCAGGGGCAAGGAAACCACCTGTGGGCAGCAGAGGTTGCATCAGCAGAGCCACACCAGACACAGGGGCCCAAGGGTGACAAGACAAGGGCACCAGAAAGGGTGGGAGCAGGGAGGGACATCAGATCAGCTGGTGACAATTCTGATCACCCCCCTCCCACTCCCTCCGTATACTCACACGCACACCACACTCACATCCACACGCCACATACATCACATACTCATACAGTCACATATCACACACACATACCCTCTCACATCACGCACTCTCACATACACTCACACCCCCACACGCACTACACACATTTGCAAACTCCTGAAAAGACATGGGATAGGGAAGTACTGAGATTCTGTAATTGGGTTGGAAGGCAGCTCCTGGGTCAGCAAGACGACCCCACTTAGGATATAGACATGAACATACCTGATGGTTCTAGGAGATGATAGGAGGATAGCAGTAACACCTTTAAAACTAGACTATGCTTACAGGAGGGGTTCGTGACATTTCTATTTGAAAAAGTTACTGTAAATGTGTCTATATTTATGTTCACTCACTGAGGACATGCTTAATATCCACATCCATCCCTACATCTATACACACACATACATATGTAGCGGATACTATGATTCCCCTCCACCCCGATTCCTGCCCACCTTCAAGACAGGACTGAGCACTCACTCCCCAGCTGCTGAGAGTGTTGGTGGCTAACAGCTCTTAGGTGAGTCCCTCTGTGAACATTACTCTTGGGCTAAAGAGAGCCATTCACCCAAGTTTATGTCCCTGCTATGGTCTGAATGTTTGTGTCCCCAAAATTCATATACTGAAATATTAACTCCCAAGATGACGGTATTAGCATGTGGGGCCTTTGAGGGGTGAGTAGGTCATGAGAGTGGAGCCCTCATAAATGGAATTAATGCTGTTATAAAAGAGGTCCGAGGGAGCTCATTTTCCTCTTCCAGGAAGTGAGGACAATAGCTAGAAGGTGGCCTCTATGAGGAATGGATCTTCACCAGATGCCAGATCTGCAGGCGGCTTGATCTTGGACTTCCCAGTCTCCAGGACTGTGAGAAATCAATTTATCTGGTTTATAGTCACCCCATTTATGTTTTTGTTATAGCAGTCTGAATAAACTAAAACAGCCCCCTTTCTAGGCAGCTTAAATATGATAAATTTTTGGTGGAAAGAGAGAAAAGGCTGGCACTCCTGCCGTTTTGACTCTCGGAAGGGCCATTCCAGCTGGAGAGCTCTGCGTGGGATCCATGGAGGCCTTTGTTTTTGCTGTATCTTGGTTCAATTTCTCCCTCTGCTCATTCCCCCTTCCTTCAGTCACCACCACTCTCCATCCCCAGGGACTCTCACCAATATATTTCATGCACGCAAATCTCTGTTGCATGGTATGATTCCTGAAGAGCCTGGTCTGCAACAGTTGCTGCCAGAAGTGGTTTAAGGAAGCAGGCACCAAATGGGAGTGGGAGCTGGAGCACCTGCTGGCCAGCGGCCATGGGGCCCCCATGCTGGGGTGGTAGCCCTGGTAGTAGCAACAGTGTTAACTGTTAAAACTTTCAGTGGTGGTGAGCTTGGATGGGATACTGGTGGAAGGCATTGCATTATTAGATACAAGATATTAGGAATTTGAGAGGTTGGGAAGTCCTACTATCTAAGGACAATGGAATTGGATGGCTGTTGTTGAGGGCCATCACAGCTAAGTTTGCAGAAAGACGATGAAAAGTATTAGCTTCCTATTGCTGGTATAATGCATTGCTATGAAATCGGTGGCTTAAAACAACCCAAATTTATTACCTTAGAGTTCTCAAGGTTAGAAGGTCAAAATGGGTTTTAGTGGGCTAAAATCAAGGTGTAGACAGGGATGCATTCTTTCTGGAGGCTTTAGGGTACACTCCATTTCTTTGCCTTTTCCAATTTCCAGAGGCCAGAGGCATTCCTTGGTTCCTGGCTCCCAGACAGTATTCACACCTTTCCAACCTCAGCTCCCACCGTCCAGGCTCCTTCTCTGACCCCGGCCCTCCTCCCCGCTTGCATAAGGACCCTTGGCATTACACTGGGCCTACTTGGACAATTCACACTAATCTCCCATCTCAGAATCTTCAACATCTCAACAACTGTAAAATCTCTTTTCTATAGGTTTCAGGGATTTGAATGTGCACATCTTCAGGGGTTATTATTTTGCTTACCCCAGTGATTCATCATTAACTAAGGCTAAGTGTGAAAGCCACTGGGCCTCCTTGGTAGCATATAAAGAGACTCTCATCATCTGCAGCAGGCAGACAAGAAAATCTGAGTAGGCCCAAGACCTAATTAGAATACCATCCAAGCTACAGAGGAGGTTGACTTCTCAGTCAGACCTGCTACACCCAGGCAAGGCCACAGTTGGAAAAGGGTGTGACATGTTACAGGGATATCTGAGTCGATGAATTTGATAATCTTGAACTCCCAGATTCTCTGAGCCCTCTGAACCAATACAAGTGGCCACTCTTCTCTGCTATAGGCCTGTGCTATACCCTTTATCTGAAGATGATGAGAGATCTCTGCCCTGCAAGATAGCACATACTGCCCACAGTGTCTAACCCCATCTTCCTCCCTGGCCACCAGTGACCTAACTAGAGTTAATCACAGTATACTCACTGGGGATGTGTTGTATTCCTTAAGAGAGAAAAAGCATTATACCCCAAAAGAGCTACAGGATGTAGCTATCACAGACCATGTGGAGCCAACGGAATATGAATGGCTCTGTGTCCTGAGGGTGATTAATGAAGTGGGCTGGAACATGAAAGTCAGATAAGGAAGAGTTTATCCGGAGATGGTGCTAAACTCTGCTTCATGCTGCTAGGGCAGCACTTCAAAGCTTGGAGAAAGCGGTGCTCCACACTGAGTGAATTAGATATGCCAAAATACTCATGGCAGAATGTGGAAGAAGAGATCAAACAGTTTGGAGAGGAAGAGCTTCTGAAATGAATGTGCTATGTAAGGGCTGAAAACTTACCTGACAGCTTTGCTCCAGGAGAAAACCTGGAGGACACCCCAAACACCCAAGTGATAAGGAATGAGCACCCCAGAGAAGCTCGGAGGCGACCATCTTCTACAGGGCAGTGCAATGATGGAAGATGCGGTCACAGAACTGTGCTCCCTGACAGAAGCTTGAAATAAAAGAGGCTAGGTGGCAGTGCTTCAATGCAGAAGATAGTGGGTGCCATTATACATGGCAAGATCATGATTTGTAGGCTATGCAAGCGGTTAACTGAGCATGGTACACCTCAAGTATGATAGGTGGTAAAACAAGGGTTGTCTCCATCTATACAACCAAAAAAGAATCAAGGATGTATGACCAAAAGAGTGAAGGCAGTCATCCAAATAAAAAGTTATAATCCCTTGCCTAGTTTCCCGAGCTGAGCCAGTTTCCAACCCATAGTCCATTGTCTGAATAAGAGCTTGGGTCCCCAGGAGAAAGGGTCTTTCAAGAGTAAATAGAGCAATGAGTCTCCCGGTTCTTCCTCAAAGAGACATATGGCTATTTACTCAAGTAACTGTACATGGCAAAAGGGAAAGCCAACATTTCAGGGATTGTTGGACACAGGGTCTGCATTGACACTGAGATAGGAAAACTCATCCCAGTCCTGTTAGAGAGGAGTATGACAAGTTTGGAGTCTTGGCCAAGATCCAGCTCATAGTAGATTAGGTAAACAGACCTAACCGTGGTAATTTCCCCAGTCTAAAATTGTTTAATTGGAAGGAACACAGTTGACAGATGGCAAGAGCCTCACCCTGGTTCCTGAGTTTGTGGGGTGTTCAAGGCTATTGTAGTGTTCAAGGCTAAGTGGAAACCTCTGAAACAGTCCCCAGTCCCCATCCATGCCATCACATGTACACACTGTCACCAAACAGTGTCACATTTTTTAGAAAAAGCAGAGTTAGTCACACACTTAAAGGCCTAAAGGATACAGAGGTGGTAAACCCCTTCTCCATTTAATTCACCACTTTGAGCAGTTGGAATGAATCCTGTCAACAATAGACTAAAGCAACTTTGTAAATAACCTTAACACTTCTGTTTAACCAGTGGGAACTTTGCCCTGCTACCTACTGGTTAATTTTTATAGGTAAAATATCACTGCCATATATTCTCCACATAAATTATTAACTTTACTAAATTCTGGTTGATATATTACTGAATTTAAGACTATGGAGAAACCAAGTCACCTGGTCTCATGAAAATAAAATTTAGGGCCGGGCGCGGTGGCTCAAGCCTGTAATCCCAGCACTTTGGGAGGCCGAGACGGGCGGATCACGAGGTCAGGAGATCGAGACCATCCTGGCTAACACGGTGAAACCCCGTCTCTACTAAAAATACAAAAAAGTAGCCGGGCGAGGTGGCGGGCGCCTGTAGTCCCAGCTACTCGGGAGGCTGAGGCAGGAGAATGGCGTAAACCCGGGAGGCGGAGCTTGCAGTGAGCTGAGATCCGGCCACAGCACCCCAGCCTGGTGACAGAGCAAGACTCCATCTCAAAAAAAAAAAAAAAAAAAGAAAATAAAATTTGACATGATATCTCTATATCAACTAGAAAAATAGATTTATCAGACCACTTTACTGTAATCTACTCTATTTTCACACTTTTTAAAACAGAAATGTTTCATTTCTTCAAAGTGGCTATTTCCAATTTTACTTGAGGACATAAGACTAATTTATATTCTAGGAAAAACTGACTAACCAGATGCTATCATAATTATGGAAATGGAAACAATGGGAGTAATTAATACTTCAAGAAAATATATGGACACAGAGAGTGCAGGGATTCAAGAGCCACAGAGAAGAGAAAATAGCCCATTAGATTGCAATTTTTAAAAATTGTACTTTAAATTTTATCTTTTGAGAAAAACCCCTCAAAAATCTTAAAAATCTTTAATGATTAGGTATCAATGTTCTTACAGCCTATGTAGGTCACAGAACAGTGATTATGAGCTAGCACTTTGGAGTCACAAACATAGACTTATCTCAGCTCTACCATTTAGTAGCAAGACGCTTAAATTTTATGGTCCTCAGATTTCTTTTATTTACTTTTTTTAGAGACAGAGTCTCACCCTGTCGCCCAGGCTGGAGTGCAATGGTGCCATCTCATCTCACTGCAACCTCCGCCTCCTGGGTTCAAGCTACTCTTTTGCCTCAGCCTCCCAAGTAGCTGGGATTACAGGTGCATGCCACCACGCTCAGCTAATTTTTTTTTGTATCTTTAGTAGAAACAGGGTTTCACCATGTTGGCCAGGCTGGTCTCGAACTCCTGACCTTGTGATCCACCGCCTCTGTCTCCCAAAGTGCTGGGATTACAGGCGTGAGATAATGTTTGTAAATATTTAGCACACTGTCTGTACATAAGAAGTGTCCAGTGAAAGTTAGCTATGGTTGATAAAATTATTCTGATGATGACAATGATTCTCTAGAACGAGGTTAAGAGTTTCTAGTTGGCTGGGTGCAGTGGCTCATACCTGTAATCCCAGCACTTTGAGAGGCCGAGGTGGGTGGATCATCTGAGGACAGGAGTTTGAGACCAGCCCGGCCGACATAGTGAAACCCTGTCTGTACTAAAAATACAAAAATTAGCTGGGCATGGTGGTGTGCACCTGTAATCCGAGCTATTCAGAGGGCTGAGGCAGGAGAATCACTTAGACCTGGGAGGCAGAGTTGCAGTGAGCTGAGAAAGCGGCACTGCACTCCAATCTGGGCCACAAGATCAAGACTATCTAAAACAAAACAAAACAAAACCAAAACAGGAGTTTCTAGTCCAAGTATTTTTCAGTTAAATAAAGGGAATCAAGCTTTTGATTTTAATTATTAAAAACCATGTCATTCCTTTTTCATTTGCAGGAAAATTTCAGAAAGTCAACTTCTAATGCAAGATTTAAAGCAGTTATATGAGAGGAATAGGAATTCCTTGCTGAAACAACATTGTGTAGTAGAAACATTAGCAATTATTTCTCTTATAAATGATTCTAATTGGCCACCTCATAAACTGTAATGTTCTAACAAAAATCGTCACGGAAATCTTTTCAATATTTCCACTCAGGCTCTGTAGCTTTCAACTTTATATAAAAGATGATTGGCCGGGCGCGGTGGCTCAAGCCTGTAATCCCAGCACTTTGGGAGGCCGAGACGGGCGGATCACAAGGTCAGGAGATCGAGAACATCCTGGCTAACACGGTGAAACCCCGTCTCTACTAAAAAAAAAATACAAAATACAAAAAATTAGCCGGGCGAGATGGCGGGCGCCTGTAGTCCCAGCTACTTGGGAGGCTGAGGCAGGAGAATGGCGTAAACCCGGGAGGCGGAGCTTGCAGTGAGCTGAGACCCGGCCACTGCACTCCAGCCTGGGCAACAGAGCGAGACTCCGTCTCAAAAAAAAAAAAAAGATGATCGAAGCCAATAGGAATTGGGATTTGAGAAAGTGTTCTTTAGATCCTAAAGGAAGATAATATTTCTATTCGTGGAATGAAAATATAGAGGAATGAAAATCTATCTTGAGTGGGCAAAATCTAACTGCCTGATGGTTGAGGGCTAAATTTGAGAACTAAATGCATTTAAAAAAATTATTGAGACATATGCTTTTCTTTTTTTAAATAAACAGATTCTTGCCCTGTCACCCAGGCTGGAGTATAGTGGCATGATCTCAGCTCACTGCAACGTCCATCTCCCGGGTTCAAGCCATTCTCCTGCCTCAGCCTCCTGAGTAGCTGGGATTACAAGCACCCACCACCATGCCCAACTAATTTTTTTTTTTTTTTTGTATTTTTTAGTAGAGGCAGTTTCACCATGTTGACCAGACTAGTCTTGAACTCCTGACGTGATCACCTGAGGACGTCAGGTGATCCACCTCCTTGGCCTCCTAAAGTGCTAGGATTACAGGCGTGAGCCACTGCACCCCTGCCTGTCACATATAATTTAAATACACAACAATACAAAAACAACTAGCCATCACCCAGGCCAAGAGATAAAATTATTACCTGGGAATCATCAAATCAGGAAAGAGAAGATGGCCTTAGAATCTTTTCATGTCCTGTCTCAATCGTAACACCACAGCTTTTCCTCCTGGAGAAAACTATTCATCTGATATTCATTCTTTCAGCAGAAGATATGATGGTCGATCTTAATCCTTGTTGGCCATTTCTGGAAATGGAAGGTCTGGATGAATTTTGGAGATTCCTCTTAAATCTTACCATTAGCAGAGGTCAATATGAATACACTCCTGTATGGCTCTCTAACAAAATAAGAGAGAGCTATGTTGAATTGAAGGCCAGGGACCTCCTTTGGGCATTAGACAAAACTCAGTTGACTTGAATGAAGAGAAAAAAAACTTGAAAAAAATTAATGTAATATTCATAAATCTTCCCCCACCCCAGATAAAGTCTAGTAGTTTGGGGAATTATTCATGGCTTGCTCTTTCCTTGAAACTGTCTGATATTAATAAAACCTCCTTCCCTCCCTCCCCTCTTTGTACCTCTTCAAATCTCACTCACTCACTCACTCAGCAATTCTTCAGGGAGCTCTAGCTACTTACTGAATTTTACTTCTGAATTTCAAATTCCATTATAAACAAAGACCCCCTTTCCTATTGATTTTTGTCCCAGTTTTCTGGAAGCTCTAAATGATTCTTGGCTTCTCTACATCAATTTCAGTGTAATCTCTCTCTTTTTTTCCCTTCTTTGGAGCTTTTTAAAACAAATCCACATAATTGTGTCTACTGACTCCTTTAGCATAAAGCCGTCATTCTAGTCTTTAAAGCCACTCAATGATTTTAGAAATGTTTTCTTCATATTTTTGTCAGCTCTTTATTTTTAAAGCAAGTAAAAACAAACAATTCAAATATTTAATTTATTTTTATTAACAAGAAGACCCAGAAAAAAAAAATTCTTCCTTCCTGAGAGGAAAAGGTCTAAGTGACAATAACATTATTGCTTCAAACATAATTTCTTAAAATATAAGACTAGCCTTTCTTAAAGGACAAGCACACTTAAAGCAGTCCTCTTCAGTTACACTGCGTTAGATGAAATGTATCTCTCCTTCTCTCCAAGATCAATATAATACCATGCACAAAAGAAAAACCAAGTCCATGTAAACAAAAAGGGGACTTTTCAGAGGGAATTTTGAAACCTTAGATGCTCTGTTTCTTGTTCTAAATATATGAAACATTATATGATCTATTTCTTGTTATATATATATTATATATGTATAGTCTGGAGTATATACATTAGGTTGGTGCAAAAGCAATAGCGGTCTTTGCCATTGAAAGTAATTGGAAAAATCGCAATTATTACTTTTATACCAACCTGATATTTACAACAAGAAACAGAACATCTAATGTTTCAAAATTCCCTCTGGAAATGGCCACATAGATTCTTGCAGTGGTTGCTTATGATCATAGACAATGGTCAATGTGTCAATTCTACTTTCCATGAGAAAAGAAAAATCATTGCTTGGGTATGTCCAAGGTTCTAGCCCATAAAAGAGATGTCCTGATAGCTTCCCAGAAGATAAGAAGTCAGATTTGAAAGGCACAAGAATGTTCACCACAGTATTTTATTAAAAATCAATAAATCCTGGAAGTAACTTAAAAAAATCCATTCATAGGCCAGGCATAGTGGCTCATACCTGTAATCCCAGCTATGAAGGAGGCTGAGCCAGGAGGATCACTTGAGGCCAGAAGTTCAACACTAGTCTGGGTAACATAGTGAGTCTCTAGTCTGTAGAAAAAAATTCAAAATCAAAGAATGAAAATCCATTATTACAAAAATGATTAAATGAACTGTAGATTAGCCATATATTTCAATACTATGTAACTCTTTTGTAGATGTTGTATATCTATATTCATAGGCAGAGAAAGATTTATATAACATGGTGATTTAAAAGCAGATCATGAAATAATTTATATAATTCTATTTGTTCGAATTGTGTGCTTCTATATACGTATGTATATGGGTAGAGATACTTAGAAAGATATTCCCCAACAAGATCAGGATGCCTAGCTCTGGGTGGTAGGATTAAGAGTCATGTTTACTTTCTTCATACTGTTTTGAATTTCTTTTTGTGTGTGTGTGTGTGAGATGGAGTCTTCCTTTGTTACCCAGGCTGGTGTGCAGTGGTGTGATCTTTGTTCACTGTAACCTCTGCTTCCCCGGGTTCAGGTGATTCCCCTGCCTCAGCCTCTGGATTAGCTGGGATTACCGGTACCCACTTCCACATCTGGCTGCATTTATTTGTGTTTTAAGTAGAGATGGGGTTTTACCGTGTTGGCCTGGCTGCTCTCAAACTCCTGACCTCAAGTGATCCGCCCACCTTGACCACCTGCTGGGATTACAGGTGTGAGCCACCACGCCCAGCCTGTTTTGAGTTTCTTTTTTTTTTTTTTTTTTTTTTTTTTTTGAGGCTGAGTCTCGCTTTGTCGCCCGGACTGGAGTGCAGTGGCCGGATCTCAGCTCACTGCAAGCTCCGCCTCCCGGGTTTACACCATTCTCCTGCCTCAGCCTCCCGAGTAGCTGGGACTACAGGCGCCTGCCACCTCGCCCGGCTAGTTTTTGTATTTTTAGTAGAGACGGGGTTTCACCGTGTTAGCCAGGATGGTCTCGATCTCCTGACCTCGTGATCCGCCCGTCTCGGCCTCCCAAAGTGCTGGGATTACAGGCTTGAGCCACCGCGCCCGGCCTTTGAGTTTCTTTAAGGTAAAAATTAACTGATTGTTTTGTGACATAGATTTCGCAAATATTGCAATCCGCAAAGGAGTACCTATATGGGTTCAATTTTCTCCACGAGCACATATTATACTTAAACATCAGGAAAAAATAGTGAAGTTGCTTTATTTTAGAAAAGAAATATCTAGATAATTGATACAGTTCTTTATTTTGTTTCAATATTACCAAACTGACTGTAAAGTAGATACAGGGATTTAGTGGAAGAATTGCCTTCAGTGTGGACGATGGACAATGTCCTAGATAAGTTTATGTACTTCAATTTATCCAGAAATATTTTACAGCAAATTTTGACTTGGGTATTTCTAAGAAGTATTTTAAAATTTGTGTTAAGTGGCCGGTCGCTGTGGCTCAAGCCTGTAATCCCAGCACTTTGGGAGGCCGAGGCGGGCGGATCGCGAGGTCAGGAGATCGAGACCATCCTGGCTAACATGGTGAAACCCCGTCTCTACTAAAAAAATACAAAAAACTAGCCGGGCGAGGTGGCAGGCGCCTGTAGTCCCAGCTACTCGGGAGGCTGAGGCAGGAGAATGGTGCAAACCCGGGAGGCGGAGCTTGCAGTGAGCTGAGATCCGGCCACCGCACTCCAGCCTGGGCGACAGAGCGAGACTCCGTCTCAAAAAAAAAAAAAAAATTGGGTTAAGTATAAAAGACAAAATGACAATGAAATAGTTAATTATTACTTGATATTTCTAGAACTATATTATTGATAGATTGTAGCCTCAGCAGAAACTTAGTATTAAAAATGTAAAAAGCACTTTGACTTTTTGTCCTCTTGATTGTTCTATGAAGCTATTTTGAGAGACAGCCAAGCATGTGTTCAATGAATGTTTTCTACTAGAAATGTTTTGCCATAATCATAAACTGATTGAATAACCACGATAATTTCCGTGTTCTTTTGTCCATATGCTTCAATGTTTTGTTCATTTGCTTGAAGAATGTACTTTGTTTTTAGCTAAAATCAGGTTCATATGTGTTGAAAATAAAGAGCTGTAGATTTCCATGGCCATATTGTTGTAACATGAGATCTGTAAAAGATTATAGAAATAAGTTAATAACCACTTGGCATCAAGTGAAAAGAAAGCTATATATGGAATATGTTTTTATAGTAAGAACATTTGATTTTGGTCAAATCCATGTCAAAGAAGAACTAGAATTAATTTTAACTTTGGTATGCCCAGAATATGGACAAGCAGATTATCTTAATTGGAAACATATTTTCACATTCAGAATTGCTTACTCTCAGGCACAAAATTTCCATTTCAAACCTTGCAGCCTCCTACAGCAAACCCCTCATTTATCTGAAAACCTCAACTATCCAGATTACCATTGAGAATCAGGAACAAAGTAAAAACAGGCTCCTGAGCACCAAAATAGAAGTCACAAATCCTCTCTGCACATCAGCCCTTCTCTTAGAAGTCTGTAATAGATTAAGAACCACAAATTCAGAAAGGGGTCTTAAAAGACAAACTGAAAATAGTACAAAGTAGTGACTTTTGCCATCATGACAGTCAGGGGAATAGCAAAGCCATGCAACAGGCAGCATAATCTGGGGCCGTTTGATTTAGGATCAACATTCTCTTTAAGGGTGGTAGTGATGACTACAGAGTACAATCATGGATACCGATGATTTGCTCCCCAAATACGTATCCTCCAACTGTGTTTCTTGGCTTGTGCCTCCTATCGTTTTCAATGCTCCAGTGGATTTTGGCTGTGACTTGCCACTTATGAAGTACATGGACTGCAGTTCTAAAGGGAAGAATCATCCAATTATCTACCCTCGTCAGTTATCCTCCTGTTATCCTCACTACTGGTATCTCTATGAATTAATAGGATAGAAATATCAAGAACACAATTTCAGTGCACAGTAACTTACAAGTGAAAATAAGGTTAAAACAAGTATCTATGTGGCCTGCAGCATTTTCATATTTCCATCATGAGACATTTCTAGGTTTTCTTATGGAAAAAATTCAGTCAACTAGGATATAACCAGTTTTTAAATATAGCTCACTAAATTACACTGTGATTTTGTGCATGTATTATCAGGTTCCACTAAGAGAAAGGGGATTTGGATGAGTTTGTTTTCTTTTTTTTCCCTGAGACAGAGTCTTACTCTGTCACCCAGGCTGGAGTGCAGTGGCATGATCTTGGCTCACTGCAACCTCCGCTTCCCGGGTTCAAATGATTCTCCTGCCTCAGCTTCCCAAGTAGCTGGGATTACAGGTGCCTGCCACCTCGCCCGCCTAATTTTTGTATTTTTAGTAGAGACGGGATTTCACCATGTTGGCCAGGCTAACTCCTGACCTCATGATCCGCCCACCTTGGCTTCCCAAACTGCTGGGATTACAGGCGTGAACCACCGCACCTGGCCTGGATGCGTTTGTTTTCTAATCAGCAAAGGCAAGTTGAGAAAATGAAACAGGGATCCTGTCTGGACATTACAAACAAGACTTTCTTGTTTAGAAATCACAGAAAGTAGAGGTAAAAGCTATTATTACCATCATTACACTCAAAAGGGCTCACAGCCAGGAGGGGCATCTCCTTGAACGTGAAGTTGTGCCCTCCTCACCTCCCTGTGTCAGCCACAAATGACAAAGCAAGAGCACATGGGAACTGGTCAAATAAAACTTACGAAAAAAAAAAAAAATGAGGCAGTAATCACAACAGATACTCTTTCCTTGAGGAATTTTTTTTTTTTTAAGTATGTGTCTTTTTTACAGAAAAAGAAGTGAAATTTAACTTAAAAGTGCATTTTGTGGGGTTGAAATTTTATAATGGAAATATTTAGCGATTGCCTTCTGCTGTTGCAGGGGAGGAGGATAGCAACATCTTCCCTGTATAAACTGGGAATTCCTAGTGAGTGCTAACAAAAGCAATATCTTTCTCACTTTGCTTTTGTGTGGGTTGCATAACCCTGGATTAAGTGATCAAGTACTACAGCCTATCTTGGTAAGAGCTGATACGTGGGTTTCACATGCCTTGGTTTTTATATTCAGGATCAGCTTGCAGATTACAACAGCCTTGATCAAAATCATATTATTAATTTTTTGGATGAAAATACTACATTCTGAATACTAAGACATTTTTACAGAAAGTAATAAAATAATGAATGCAAAGAGCAACTTGTAGCATGTAGAGCAGGCAATAGTGCTGAGTGAGTAAGCCTTACAAGCATTACAGCGTGCTAGAGAAAAACTGGACACAGCTATGTTTTTCTTTTCTTTTTTTTTTTTGAGACAGAGTCTAACTCTATTGCCCAGGCTGGAGTGCAATAGCATGACTATGGCTCACTGCAACCTCCGCCTTCTGAGTTTAAGCGATTCTTCTTCAGCCTCCCAAGTAGCTGAGATTGCAGGCATGTGCCACCACACCAAGTTAGTTTTTGTATTTTTAGTAAAGACGGGGTTTCACCATGTTGGTCAGGCTGGTCTTGAACTCCTGGCCTCAGGTGATCCATCCACCTCAGCCTCCAAAATGCTGGGATTACAGGCATGAGCCACCACGCCTGGCCAGGGCTATTTTTTCTGAATATACTTTTCTCCTTGTTTTCCATTACTTACGCTGCCTTTTCTCTGCAGTGGGGCATCACTGAGGCTGTCAGACACGCTGAGATGACCAAGAGTTTCACAGTAGGCACTTATTCCTGGTACAAATTCTGTCCCTGAAAGCAAGCCTGGGTGGGGGTGCAGAGAAAACAGAAACAGAAGAAGAAAAAAGGACAAGAAGTAACAGGAAAAGAATGCGAAAGTTGGCATTTCTGTGTATATTCTGAAACGTAACCGTTCAAACTAACGGTGTTGAATATCAATTCACGGTGATCAAAAGTCCTTTTAAAATTCTTGATGCTTGAAATGCTAATTCCAGATTCCATTAGCATATATTTGTCAATATTATTTATACCAGATTTGTCAAGTACACTATTTCCTGCTTCCATAGTCAGAAAAACATTAATGAAGACTTGCAGTATTTCTCTGAATTAATTTTTTTTTTCTAATTTGTGTTTCTCAGAAACAATTAGTTTCCCTGAGCACACATCCCAACTCTCTGAACTCTCAACTAGCTCACTCCTCTTCTGTGTCCTCCAGGTCTTCCCACTTAGATGCTACTTCTTCTAGGAAGATTCCCTGAATCCCCAAGTCTGGATGCAGATTCCAAGGGCATGCTTCCTTAGCACCCTGGTCTTTCCCTGTCTGAGCCCTAGCACACCGTGTTATAATATGCTGTCCACTGGTCTTGATCTATCCTCTGTTAAACTCTAAGCTCCCTGAGGACAGGAAAGTGACAGTTATGAGCCTGGGCTTTGGAATAATATAAAACACATAGTAATACATCCTATAAGCCAAGTGTAATTCTGAGTATTTTACATACAATAACGTGCCTAATCTTTATAACATCCCCACAGAAAATTGGGGCAGAGGCAAGTTATCTTTCCCAAGGGTACATAGCCAGTAAGTGGCAGATCCAGAATTTGAATCCTGGCCATTGTTTGCAGAGACCATGTCCTTTCTTGTAGTAAGGTGTTGCCAATCAGAGACACTTGGTTTCTAGAAAAAGGTCAGCTACTTCATGAGTCAGTTTGCCAGGAGTAATTACTTATTCTAAGTGAATCTCATTTTTCTTGTCTAAAAAGTGGGAATGAATAACAGTACTTACATCAAGGTGTTGAGAAGTTTCCATGAGATAGTGCACCTTACAGAGAGTAGATAGTGTACTCAGCATAGTACTTGCTATACAATAAATACTCAATAATTATTTGTCTGCTGACATTTTGGGCTTATCCTATTCTTTGTTCTTATTATTCTCTTCCTTTTCTTCCTCCTTTTCTTTTGCTTTCTCTTCTCCTCACTCTTCAGCATTGTGTCTACAGCTCTAAGCAGAGGATTGGCACACAGTGGACATTAACAAACATCTCATGAATGAAGGGATAAAGGAATGGATGAGTGAATGAATGAAACAGCAGGCGGACATTCTCTAAAACCAATTTGCGTCTCTCTTCCTTATCTCTTCATCATATATCTTCCTCTGCAGCAGACTGAGGGAGACATCTGTAGCCCTAGATTGCTGGCCTGTTGAGCAGTGACACCATTTCTCCTTCACAACAGCTTGAATTTATACAAAATCTTTACTCCTTTGAAGTCCATAGTTCCAAAATAGCGTCAACATTTTTAAGCTGCCAGATTTTATTGGGCTAAACGTGATTAGCAGACATTCCTTACTGAACACACCCAAAGGTTAAACGCAAGCCACAAACCAACACCAGATGCAGGTCAGGAATTCCTGAATCAAATTCTTCAGTGAAGGAAAAATGATAAAATCTCAGGTCTTCTCATTCTTGACAAGTACTCCTGCATTTTCTGCACTAGTGTTTGTCCTTAGAGGCAATTTTTATGTAAGAGGAATTTCCTATAAAGTGGGAATTTCACTGCTTTATATTTTTTACTACTCCAAAGGAATTTCACAAAACATGCCTTTTCCTTCTACAATTGATGGGTAAGATTCCTATACCATTCACACCTGTGCTGTGTTTCGCTGTGCACGTGGGGAACTGGACCTGGCACAGAGGTGGGCATAAGGAGCACCGGCCTGGGAGAGACGGCATGGGGGAATCTGGTTGTCTCAGCTGTTTTCAACGGGTTTTTTTTTTTTTGCCAGTTTCTCTTTGTCTTTTTGTTCCTTTTGTTGCCCTTGTTTTTTATATGGTTATGCTGTTGTTGTTTCTTGTTATGGTTGTTGGTGGTGGCTTGATCTGGGGGAATATGTAGTTCCTGGCCTTTTTTTTTTTTTTTTTTGGCTTCTGAATCCTAAATAAAAAGCAAAAAGGAATTCAGGTTTGTGTGGGGACTGACCACAGGTCTCTCAGGAAAGTCCTTCCCCAGATGGCTTTTCTTGTCCAGAGGGAGCGTTCAGAGTCACTGACAGAGACCACCCTCGGCAATAAGCATATTGTTGCTCTCATCAACAATGCTAATGAGCCAGAAATGAATTCTCTGTTTCCACTCGCTTCTTTGACATTTTAAATGGGTCTATTCCTTTCAGAAGAGTTCACGTGCTTTAATTCAAATTTTGCATTTTACTAAGAAATCCAAGATTTGACTTCAGTTTTAGTTTAACTTTAATTTTTCGGATCCATCCAGTGCCTTGAAAAAATGAAGGCAACAGGACTTCTGGAAAAAAAGAAAGAAAAAAAATCATTGCGAGTCAGCTTTAAACATATCAGGTTCATGGAAGTTTTTTTTTTTTGATCTGTATCATTAATAAAAACTCAAGCAATTTTCAAACTCTTCACCAATATGTAGAGTTTAAATCACTTATCTTTTTATTATAGAAAATAAAATTTGATTACTTAGCTTAATTAAATTAGTTTAATTAAACCACGGTTGATGACTTCAACTTTATTTACTGATGTAAATAAATGGGCCATGGGCCAGACCTATGCTAAATTTCAAAATATACCTTAAAAATTAAGTTTAGATAAAAATGATAAAGTTCTGGAAATTGTAAAAAGCAAAAACCGTGTCCAAAGACATTCCCTGGAACATGTTAGTCACAAAGTGCAAAGCTTTACTGTCCTATGTTTGAGCAGACAAATCTCTTAGAAAGGTAAAGTTTCCTAAAATTGGAACTATATTATGGAGAAGAAATTTATAGAATGAAACCGCTCCAGGGTATGTAAGAAATGTACAAAACTTCCATTTACGATAAGTACTGACTAAAAGAAGTGCTAGCAAGTGAATAAAAACACAAAAGCTTTAAGCAAACTAATTGAAATATTACTGCATCTGTTCCTGAATAAGTGTTGCGTGTCTTTGGTTGGAAACCCGATCCCTGGACAGTATGTAGGGATAACAGATGCGGCTCTTGAGCAAGAAGAGGCATGCTGGAAAGGGCACAAAGGTAGGACCTCCAGAGAAGTCTTGATATTTATAGCATGGGCTTCTAGAAGCCGCCCGACTCCTCCTTGACACACACACACTTTTTTTTCCTTCTATGACTTGCAAACATTTGGAGTCTCTTAATCTCAAGTTCCTATTAATTCCTATCTGTTGTTATCCTTCTCTTAATTCACATGCTTTCTGCTAAAGGTCTATATATTTATTTGCATATTTTGCTATGGCCTTTTAATTTGGGACTTGTTTTGTGCAGTAACTTAACTTTTTCTCTCTTCTCAACTTCTATGCTGTTGGTCGCAGAATCTCAGTGTTGCAAGGGGTCATTAAAGAGATCTACTTGAAACTCCTGCTCAGTGAGGGCTTCTTGGCTTATTATATCCCTAAAGAAGAGTGTTAGGATTTGGCTTCATTGCTTAGAGAAGTGAAAACTCCCTCAACTGCAGGCCCACCAAATCACTGTTGGAAAATCCTTGTGTCCACCTCTCCCGTTTTCATTTTTCCTTTTAGTCTTTTTGTGGTCTACGACGTGGTTTTCTAAGGTAATATTTTTCATTATATTATTGGCTATGTCCCTTTCTTTCTCCAACCTCTTCCCATTTCGTTCTCTACCACCCCTTTTAAAAGATTTTAGAGGTGGGCATGGTGGCTCATGCCTGCAATCTCAGAATTTTGGGAGGCTGAGGTGAGAAGATCACTTGAGATCAGGAGCTCAAGACCAGCCTGGCCAACATAGTGAAACCTTGTCTCTACTGAAAATACAAAAATTATCCAGGCGTGAAGGCGGAGGTTGTAGTGAGCCGAGATTGCACCACTGCAATCCAGCCTGGGGGACAAGAGACTCCATCTCAAAAACAAACAAACAAACAAACAAACAAACAAACAAACAAACAAAAAAAGGCCAGGTGCGGTGGCTCACACCTGTCATCCAGCATCTTGGGAGGCCAAGGCAAGTGGATCACGAGGTCAGGAGATGGAGATCATCCTGGCTAACACGGTGAAACCCTGTCTCTACTCAAAATACAAAAACAAAATTAGCCAGACGTGGTGGTGTGTGCCTGTAGTCCCAGCTACTCAGGAGGCTGAGGTGGGAGAATGGTGTGAACCTCGGAGACGGAACTGGCAGTGAGCCGAGATAGCACCACTGCACTCCAGTCTGGGCGACACAGCAAGAATCTGTCCCCCACCCCACCAAAAAAAGATGTTGGAAACAAAACACTATAAAACGATGTATTTCTCCCAGGCATTCTGAAAAAGGATATGCTACTTTAAATTGGAGTTGCCCTGATGAAGTCATTATATACAACCTCTATTGATATTGATATGTGAGTGCACACACACACACGCACATACATACAAACATACACACATCAGTCTCCTATTGAATAGCATTAAAGTTTGACCCAACCATCCCTTTCACTTTTGCCAATAAAAAAACTTCAACTTTTCCACACATATCTGGTGTTTGTAACACTCGGAAAGAAATAACAAGAGTGTCTGACATGTAGGCACTCTGCACCTTCCTCTGCATAAAGGGCCGGAGTTTACCCCTCTGATGCTTTTCTGAATCCTTGCCTTTACTCACAAGGGCAGAAAAGGTAAAACAGAGGTTGTAGAGTGGCTGCCTACCAGCTGACTCTGGCCCCCAGAGGTCTACTCAGAGGGTTAAAAATAGTTTAATTAGTTGCCAACATTTGCAAATGAGGACATTTAACTTAAAAATCTGGATTTCTGCCTCCACAGAAAAGAGGAAGCACTCATAGCCCTGCGCACATTCTTTTGCAGCATTTGGCGGCTGCCCCCTTTCCACTGGAGGTGCACTCCCCGCCTTTAGCACAGTCTCGCTGGTGGCTTTCTTGTCCATTCTCACCCCTGCATTCTGCTGTTTCACCTCCCTGATCCCGAAGAGGCATCTGAGCTGTTCCCCTGATGAAGACCATGGTTGTGAAGTGAATTGAGAGAAACACACAAACAAAACCCTAGTGAATAACAAGGGGTAGTTATATCGATGGTGAAGGTGGGGACTGTGGAAATATGTGTAAAATAGAATCAAAGGTCCAAACTGAACAGCTTGCTCCTTCCTCGGGTAAATTCCTTTCAAATAGTCAACTTATAGTCTGTACATTGCTAATACAATCAAGATGGAAAATGACCATTTGGGGTTAACAAAATGTGAGGGGGAGATAGCTGTGTGGTCCCCAAGCCCCAACCCTGGGCACTCAGCCAGACTACGTATCCAGCCTCGCCTACAGAGTTGTGTCCACATGACCAAGAACTTGGGCAGAGGAAGGGTATCACTTACCGGCCTGACCCAGAAATTTTCTCACACATCTCCTATGCTCTGTCTTGGTTTCCAGCTTCCAACCATCTGAGGAAGACCCTAAGAACCTAGAAGCAGGCTGGGTGTGGTGACTCATGCCTGTAATCCCAGCATTTTGGGAGGCCGAGGTGGGTGGATCACCTGAGGTCAAGAGTTCTAAACCAGCCTAGGCAACATGGTGAAACCCCCTCTACTAAAAATGCAACAATTAGCCAGGCATGGTGGTGGGCGCCTGTCATCCCAGCTACTTGGGAGGCTGAGGCAGGAGAATCGCTTGAACCTGGGAGGCGGAGGTTGCAGTGAGCCGAGATCAGAGATCATGCCACCGCACTCCGGTCTGGGGAATGGCGACAGAGCTAGACCCCACTGCACATTAACCTTTGCCTTGAGTGATAAAGAAGCACTTGTAGTTGACCGAGAAGATGAGACTTTGGGGATGTTTGTCACAATAGTTATCCTACCCCTGATTAATACAGAAGGTTACTGAAAGTCCACTAGGAAGTGGATGAAGGGACATGTTCCTGAAGATAGTGAGGACTGCTAAGAAGCACATCTATGGAACCAAAGACATAGGAATCCAAATAGGAGCATTTAGTCCTTTATAGGCTAGGAAGCCTGCTGCTTCCAGGTTCCAGCTCCCCGCTGAAGAGCGGATGAGAAGCTGTGGATGTATGTAGGCGATCTTCCACACAAAATTGCTCCCCGCAGCTGTGCTTTTCCTGCCCAAGTGGAGAGGAGCACATAAAGGGGAGGCGCATCTGCTTGGGGACTGTTCATGTGCCTCTGGGTTCCTAGGTAACACACCTAAAGAAGGAAGCAGAGAGACTATAATGGTGAGACCTACTTCCCTCTGGGTTCCTAGGTAACACACCTAAAGAAGGAAGCAGAGAGACTATAATGGTGAGACCTACTTCAGCTTTAGAATGGGGTCTGAAATCCACGGCCCCTACTGAGATACACAATTCCAAGTTAGAACTTTTTGTTTTAGTAGTTTCGTACTGCTGAAGTGATAGCAGTGTTACAATTCTGGCTTCCATGAGCCTTACATTAGTGATAAGCTGTTTCAACCACAAATGTTCTCTTTTCTGTAAAGACTTCAAAATGTTGTTACTTTCTTGAGTAAAGCTTAGTGCGGAGGCAACTCTAGAGAAGGTTTCTAAGTTGTTGGCAATTTGTTGAGGTCATTAGGAATAAGGGAAGAAATGGCATAATAACCAGAGCATTACTTTGGACTTTTTGTTGTACTCATTATGGGGTTGTCTGTAATGTAGTAATTTAATACAGAATGTTTTAATGTTAATGATGTTATTTCCTGGGTACTTGCCCAAAATGAGCAAGTTGGTTCCTACATGGTTTTGGTTTCACAAATGAGACTCAAAATGGTAGGAAAGTGAGCTCTGTGGCCTGGTGAGTTTTGGTCCTAAGAAAGGCAGAATGCACCACAGGGTGACAATTCCATCATCTAATTCCATCCCAGTGGCACAATGACAAGAAGTAGTATAGACCTCAATTTATACAAAGAAAGTTTTTTTGTGTTTTTTTTTTTAATTTGTTTTTTTGCTTTTTTTGGGGTGGTGGGGTGGGGTCAGGGTCTTGCTCTGTTACCCAGGCTTGAGTGCAGTGATGCCATCATAGCTCTCTGCAGCTTCAAAGTCCTGGGTTCAAGCCATCCTCCTGCCTCAGTCTCCTGTATAGCTGGGATTACTGGCTAATTTTGAAATTTTTTGTAGAGATGGGGGTCTCACTATGTTGACCAGGCTGGTCTTAACTCCTAGCCTCAAGCAGTCCTCTCATCGCAGCCTCCCAAAGTGTTAGGATTACAGGCATGAGCCACTGCACCTGGCCCAAATAAAGTCCTTTGAGTAATTTATTTTAAAATATATGCTCTGTCTCTTTGAATACAATGAGGAAGAACAAACTAAAGACATGCATTAAAAGGTTCATAAAAGAGAAATAAATAATCAAGATCAAAGAAAGAGGGTTTCCATAAGATCAAATGACTTCAGAATGGCTGCTATGGTTGAGTCAAATTTGGCTCTGAGCATCTGGCACTGAGAACAAAGAAGATTTGGTCAATTATAAGATCAAGTTCTACTCAATGGAGCATTCGCTGGCCTCTTATTCTAAAAGAAAGCTTGAATCTGGAACTTCCTTTGTGCATCATTGGATTACACAATAATCTTCTTACATACAATTTTATCAAAAACAGAAATTTAGAAAACACCACCAGACTTTATCAAGGAATATACGTAATTGCAATTCAATGAAGGTAACCTGGGGAGGGGAAATTCTCGTGATTCCAGAACTGTTCCCAAGACAAGTCCACTAAAATACACATTAAACCATACCCACTGTTTTCTTTCATGGCATCTGAAGCAGAGTTTGACTTAAATAACTGTTTATTTAGAATATGAGAGAAAATGCAATTTTAAATAATCCATGGAAGTTCATTTATATCATTGGAAGTGTGATTGAAGCACAGGCTACGTTTCCTTGCTTAGGCACTGTCTATGGAGAAATACACAGATTCATTGGAAATGACATGTCAGCACTCTCTTTCATTTTTCTTAACTTTTATTTTAAGTTTGGGGTACATGTGCAGGTTTCTCATACAGGTAAACCTGTGTCATGGGGCTTCGTTGTATAGATGATTTCATCACTCAGGTATTAAACCTAGTACCCATTCGTTATTTTTCCTGATCCCCTCCCTCCTCCCAACCTCTACCCTCCAATGGACTGCAGCGTCTGTCGTTCCCCAGAACGTGCAGTATTTGGTGTTCTGTTCCTGCAGTAGTTTACTAAGGATAATGGCCTCCAGCTCCATCCCTGTTCCTGCAAAGGACATGATCTCATTATTTTTTTTGGCCTCATAGTACTCTATGGTATATAGGTGCCACGTTTTCTTTATCCAGCCTACCAGTGATGGGCCTTTAGGTTGATTCCATGTCTTTGCTACTGTAAACAGTGCTGCATTGAACATGCGCATGCATGTGTCTTTACGGTAGAATGATTTATATTCCCTTGGGTATATATCCAGTAATAAGATTGCCAGGTCAAATGATAGTTCTGTTTTTAGCTCTTTGAGGAATCACCGTACTGCTTTCCACAACGGTTGAACCAATTTACACTCCCACCAACAGTCTGTAAATGTTCCCTTTTCTGCATAACCTCACCCCCATCTATTATTTTTTGACTTTTTAATAATAGCTATTCTGACTGTGATGAGGGGGTAACTCACTGTGGTGTTAATTCGCTTTTCTCTAATGATCAATGATGTTGAGCTTTTTTTCATGTGCTTGTTGGCTACATGTATGTTTTCATTTGAAAAGTGTCTGTTCATGTCCTTAGCCCACTTTTGAAGGTTTTTTTTTTTTCCTTGTAAATTTGTTTAAATTCTTTATAGATGCTGGATATTAGGCCTTTGTTAGATGCTTGCAAATGTTTTCTCCAATTCTGTAGGTTGTCTGTTTACTCTGTTGATAGTTTCTTTTGGTGTGCAGAAGCTCTTCAGTTTAGTTAGATCCCATTTGCTTTTGTTGAGATCACTTTTGGTGTCTTTGTCATGAAACCTTTGCTCATTCCTATGTCCAGAATGGTTATTGCCTAGATTATCTTCCAGGGTTTTTATAGTTTTAGGTTTACATTTAGGTCTTTAATCCATCTCGAGTTGATTTTTGTATAAAAATAACTTTTTGTGTAAGAAAGGGGTTGGGTTTCAATCTTCTGCATATGGCTATACAGTTATCCCAGCACTATTTATTGAATAGAGAGTCCTTTCCCCATTGCTTGTTTTTGTCAGCTTTGTTGAAGATCAGATGGTTATAGATGTGTGGTCTTACTTCTGGGATCTGTATTCTATTCCCTTGGTTTATGTATCTGTTTTTGTACCAGTACCATGGTGTTTTAGTTACTGTAGCCCCAGCTTTGTTGTTCTTTTTGCTTAGGGTTACCTTGGCTGTTTCAGCTCTTTTTTCGTACCATATAAATTGTAAGATAGTTTTTTCGAGTTTTGTGAAGAATATCATTGATAGTTTGATGGAAACAGCGTTGAGTCTATGAATTGCTTTGGGCAGTCTGGTTATTTTAACCATATCGATTCTTCTTATCCATAAGTATGGAATGTTTTTCCATTTGTTTGTGTCGTCATCTCTGATATTTTTCAGCAGTGTTTTTTAGTCTTCACTGTAGAGATCTTTCACCTCCCTGGTTAGTTGTATTCCTAGGTATCTTATTCTTTCTGTAGCAATTGTGAATGAGACTGAATTCCTGATTTGGCTCTCAAGGGGGAGTGCGGAGTGTAAATGTAGGGTTGTGGTGAGTCTGCTCACTTGGCAGAGGATCCATGCAGGGCGGTTAAATATGCATACCTGGTGCTCTGGAGATATAGATGTGGAAGTCACCGGCCTGTATGCACATCGCCTTCTACAAAATGCTGTTCGAGTATAGGTTCCATCTTGATGGCACGTGATCTGTTCATATACTAGTGAAGCTCCAATCCAGGCAGGTCACTAAGTTTACATTCCTTTCCAGGACTATGATTCTGAGATGCTATGTGTTTCAGTTTTCCTTTTGTTTTTGAGACAGAGTTTCCCTCTGTCACCCAGGCTGGAGTACAGTGGTATGATCTTGGCTCGCTGCAACCTCCACCTCCTGAGTGCAAGTGATTCTCCTGCCTCAACCTCTTGAGTAGCTGGGATTACAGGCACCCGCCATCACACCAGGCTAATTTTTGTATTTTTGGTAGAGCTGGGGTTTCACCATGTTGGCTAGGCCGGTCTTGAACCCCTGACCTCAGGTTATCCACCCACCTTGGCCTCCCAAAGTGCTAGGATTACAGGCGTGAGCCACCATGCCTCTCCCAGTTTTCCTTTTTTTCTTTCATGCCTTAGGAAAAGAATTGATTAAAACATTTCCTTTATGCTCTTAAATTTCTCATCTGCTTTCAAAGAATTAAGCATATTGTTATAGAATAAACGTTCCCTTCTAAAAATAAACCTGTAAACACTATTGGGAGGGAAAGATGGCCTATAAAGGCCTATAAAAATCAGATAAAACAAACACATAGTCTACCTTGTTGTCACCACATGGTTTTGGTATTTCACCCAAAATAGGCTGTAATAAGTTCAGATTGAGAAATCTAACTCTACCCTCCTATTATTAATCCTTGCTGTCACAGAAATTCATGGTTTGGGAAGAGACTCTGGTGTATAGAGGACTGAGATGCTTATTAATGTGAATGACCAGATCTGTAGAACCTCAGTATTGGGAGGGAAAGATGGAAGAAACAATCTAAATCCTAGACATGCTCAACTAAGGAGAGCAGACAGTAATACCAGCCGAGACCATGTAGTGGGAAGGGAATTCAGGCAGATGTGCCCTGCTAGACCCCTGTGGTCTTCTGACTACAAAGGGGTAGCCCTGCATTCTACACAATGGAAAGTACTGCAGAAATCTCACTATCAACTGCTATAAAGTAATGCATAGAAAATACTCCATACTAATTTGTGTGTCAAAATGTTCCCAATTTTTGTTTTAAAAATAAATAACCTCCAGGTCAATGAAGTGGGTCATTTAAAGCATTTCTGTTTGCAAATTTCACTGCC
The DNA here is from genome assembly GCF_009764315.1 of Trachypithecus francoisi. Lineage (NCBI taxonomy): Eukaryota > Metazoa > Chordata > Mammalia > Primates > Cercopithecidae > Trachypithecus > Trachypithecus francoisi. Next base: position 41,462,318 of record NW_022681464.1, on the reverse strand, counting down.
TCTCACCACCTTTTTTTTCTTTTTTTCATCCAGACTTTTGCTCTGTGAGATCTGCTTGCACTGTTGTAAGCAAGCCCACTGCAGAGAAGGACCTTGGCATTTGTCTCATCTGGAAGAGTGTGGCCAGGGCACCATGAGCCAGGTGACCTCTGGGCATGAGCTCAGGCACATGATCTCCCTTCCAGTCTAGCTCCACCCAGACTGGGTGCCAGCGAGGCCTTGTACCCTCACTCCTAACTTGCCCCAATGTTGGCTGAGTTCCAGGGCAGCCAGCCAGGCTTTGCTTCCTTTCCCAACTATAACTTAGCTCTTGAATTCCTACCTCTGAATTTTATTACAGCTCCTTCCTTCCCCTCTTCCCTGACAGTTGTTCTCCCCACCTGTGGGAAACCTCAAGGACAACGTCCCACAGGCAGTCAGTTCAGGAACTGCTGCTGAATGAACCTCTGGCTTGGGAGGTGAGTTTGGCCAATCCAGAGAAGACTCACTCTAGAAACCCACTTTCGCAATCGACAACACCCTCTAATAAAAGGCTAGAAGTTTGCCGCAGCATCTCCAACCTAAGGATGTAAGGCTTAAAGGGATACCTGGATTCCAAGTGCCAGATTTGCTATTTTGCAAGATAAATCACGAACCTGATTAGAGACATGTAATTAGAGACACATTTAAAACGAAACAGCCTTATATAAGCACCATTCTGCAAGGGATGCTATTTTCTGAAAAGCCACTCTGGTCAGATTCCACATCAATTGCTCTTTAAAGAGTGAAGATAGATGAAGAAAGACGGGAAAATGTGAGTTGTCACAAAATCACCTTACCAGATAACATTCAACTGGATATCTCACTCTTGCAGACTGCCACGATGCTGATCATTAAATGAGTCGCAGCTTTCGGCAGTGTGGTCTCTTTTGAATGACATGCTTTTTAAGAAGGTTCTCAATTCTGCCTATGCCTAATTCTGCCTAGGTCCTCCTGACAGTTTTCCCACATGAGCCATCTGTCCACTGTCTATATTCCTCTGGTCATCTGACCTACCTTTGTGTGCTGAATACGTCTTCCTTCTTTCTCATGAGCTCCAGCCATGAGTTTCTATGAACAGCCTGGTTCTGACCACTCTGCTGCTCAGTGTCTTTGGATAGGAAGTGTCCTACTTATTTTTTGCTGCCCTGCTCTGTCCACCAAAGCCACTCCAGGCAAACGCTTTCTTCTTGACCTCCACTCAGGCCTGCCCTGGACCTCAGCTCAGAGTACCTTGAATGTAATTGGCCGTCATCCTTCTGTTTCAGATGACCATCGTTCAGAGTATGCTATGGAGGGGTTTTTCTAGGAATTCTATTCAAAGGACTAAAGAGCTAATTGAAAGATGAAAACTACTAAAATAACCTTACAGAATAAAGCATATACAGTTCAAATATACACTTACTTCCACCCCAAGACTGTAAATGTGTGACCATATGAGTCAGGTATTTCTTGTCTTGCTGAAACACTTGGTTAGGTGTAGCAAAGAAAATTGGGCCTCCGTCATATCCAGACTTTCCTGTGTGTTCATGATGTTGTGCCCCATCCAGTTCCTACTCCCTCCTGATAGGCACATGCTTTATACCTTTATACTGACTCTGGGGGATCCTCAGCCTCTCTCATACTGCAATTTCTCAGTGTTTAGACTTGAAGTACAGTCACTTCATCGGCCATTCATATAGTTTAGCTATCTAAGACTCCACAAGCTATTACACAAATCCCTGCAAATCTCAAACGTAATTGCATTTATTTCCACCAAATTACTCTCAGCAAAAACATTAGCAGGAGCTGTGTATTACTCAAGGATACATTCTCCACTTTCAGGTTGGATTCTCCTCAGTCCTAACACTTTCTGAATCCCACTACTGGAAATAGTCACTGGGTATGGCAACCTGAGGGTTTGCCACTTAATCATTTCATATCCAGGTTTTTCATGCCTCCCTGCAATTCTGTTTACTCGATTACGTGAACCTGGAAATTAGCTCCTTGGTGCATGTTGAGATTTGTCTGTGGCCCCAGCAGCAGCTCCCCTTGTTCCCACACTCCTACAGCCCTGGATGCTGCTGCCATTGCCTCATCTTCTCCTCTCCCTCTTTTCTTTCTTTCTTTCTTTCTTTCTTTCGTTCTTTCTTTCTTTTTTTTTTTTTTTTGAGACGGAGTCTCGCCCTGTTGCCAAGGCTGGAGTGCAGTGGCGTGATCTCAGCTCACTGCAAGTTCCACCTCCTGGGTTCATGCCCTTCTCCTGCCTCAGCCTCCCGAGTAGCTGGGACTACAGGCACCTGCCACCACGCCCGGCTAATTTTTTGTATTTTTAGTAGAGATGGGGTTTCACTGAGTTAGCCTGGATGGTCTCGATCTCCTGACCTTGTGATCCGCCCGCCTCGGCCTCCCAAAGTGCTGGGATTACAGGTATGAACCACCATGCCCGGCTTTTATTTCTAATCTGTGACTTGCCTTTTTCTCTTTTTCATTTATTTTTTATTTATTTTTTATTTTTTTATTTTTTTGTAGAGATGGGGTTTTGCTGTGTTGCCCAGGCTGGTCTTGAACTCCTGCATTCAGGGGACCCGCCTGCCTGGGCTTTTCAAAGTTCTGGAATTATAGGCATGAGCCACTGAGCTTCGGCTTCCCTCTTTTATTTCTAAGAGCATAGCAACTTCTTCCAAAATGTTAAGGAATAAAATGCGAATAGCTAAAATGTTGCATGTTCTAGCCTGTAAAATACTGGAGCAGGGATCTTTTAGATACTACCTAATGTGTTCTTTCGGTGGTGTGCTTTATTTCAATTAAATGTTCCCCAATTAGCATGCCAAACACACGCATATGTTACAATTTGATTTGGGTGCTATCATTTTAACACAGACTAGCATAGTTTTTAAAAAACTGAGGGGTTATTGGTTACATATGTGGGTGTGATTTTATATTTTGCCACCAGCTAAATATGTGTGTCATAGTGAGAAAATGCAGTTTGGTAATAAAGATTTCTCTTTTACAAGACAACGCCCAGGAACATTGCTATGTCACTGCCAGAAACGAGGAGCAGTGTGGCAAAAATCTCGACATTAGGGAAGTCTCAACATTAGCTGGGTTCTCCCAAAATCAAAAGCCAAACAAAGCAAAGCTCTGTGCCAGCGTCCTATGTGGAAGTGTAATCTCAGGGAAGAAGAGTGAAGGGGAAAGGAGAGTGAGGAAGGGAAGGAGGGAAAACAAATTCCAGTCTGTATGTTACTCCACTGGCCATAGCTTCTCCAGGAAACACAGCTGGTTGCTCTGTCTCATGGGAATCAGCCAACCTGCTGTTTGAAGCCACCGTGTCCACCGGGGAGAAGAACAGCACCCATTTTATGAGCAGGCTTTTCTCCAACTCTAGCCTGTCTCATGAAGACTTAATGTTCCTTTGGGTTATGGAATTCAGCAACTCTGGGAACTGCTGGAGACCAGCTCCTCCAGGAGTCCAAGCAGGGCAGACCTGCTGCGTGTCTCACTGTAGCAGGTGCATCAGAGATTATGCCTCAGCCTGGCTCTCATGTCCCACAAGTTCCTGAAAGATTACTGCTGTCAGAAAATGAGACAATGACAGAGATGGTTCCAGAGCTTTAGGACTGTGGGAACAACACAAGCTGCTGCAGGGGTCATGCAAACCCTAGTGGAATCCTGGGAGGGCAGGTGGGTCTGAGCAGATGTGAGAAGAGTCATAAGCATGGCCTGATGCATGAGCAGAGCAGGGCATACGCATCACTGATCCCTTGCTTGTTGCCATGTAACCTCGAGAAGGTCAGGTCATCTCTTTGTGCCCCAGTGGTTGGAGCTGCAAATCCTCAGAAAGGGAGAGGGAAGAGGCCAAACACTGTCCCTGTGTGAAGGAACAGGGCTGGAAGTTCTCCTAGACTCACAGAACTGGAAGGTGATCTGTGATAATCTGGTCCAATGCCCTCATTTTCTACACGAGAAGCAGTCACAGAGGAGGGCCTAGGTCTTCTTTCAGGTATTTTTCAAGTATCTTACACCCATTCAACATTTACTTTTGACAAATAACTCTCACAGTTATCATCTCATTTGATTCTTTTCACAGCCGTTAAAGTAAACTCAGTAGACATTATCTGTATCTGCCAGTACTAGAAATGGAATCTGTGTGTGGACTGCAAAATAAGGATCTTTCTATTACACTTTCTGTCCTGTTTTTCTTGCAGCCCCTTTCAGCTGGGTGTGGAAAGGCTTTCTAAGGCATTCTAATCAACCTACACTTGTTGTCTAAGGAGCCCAATAGTTTCCTGTCTGTTAACTCATCCAGTACTTAGTGGATAATAAATTCTAAGTGTTTTAAGTATTTTGGACAATGTGTTTAATCTGTGTTTCCTGGCAGGGAGTCAGGGTGGATTGGCCCAGGTGGTGTTAGTCCCATGAGCTACATTTTGACAGAGGGAATAGCAATTTGTTATTGGCACACATACAAATAGTAAATATCGATTGGGTCCAAGACAGGATGCCAAGAATCCGAGTTGGAGAATAATATTTGGAGATGAAATACAGCATCCAAGCCAGCAATGTACGAGGTAGGTTTTGGTGGTTAGAGGGCAGAACTAAGGGTTCAGGGAACAAGAGCCCAAGGAATAGGGAAGTTGAAATAAAAGAGGAGAGAGATCTGAGTGAATGAACAAGAAGAGATGGTGGCAGGTTTTTAACGTGTTCTGAGAATATACAGCATGACTGAGCGGAGTCCATTTGAAGAGCCGGTCACAGAACAAAAATAATGCATTTTCTGCTGTCCAGTGGAAAATTCTGAATTTGATAATTCTTTATTAAGTGCTTACTTTGGCTAAATATTTAAGGTTCAACTCTTAAAGTGCTTACATTGCATAAAGAAATATAAAGTATATACATATTCCTAAATCACAGGATAGTGTAAGTACCACATGAATAGTATAAACAATATACTCTAGTTATTCAGAGGAATAAGAGGTCTTTGAAGAGAAGAACGTCATGCTTTGTGAATATTTATCTGGAGGCAGAATACAAAATACATTGCAGATGAAGTGACTGAGACAGAGAAATCAGTTACGAGATTATGGTAATAGTCCAGGCATGAAAAGATTTTAGTACACATCTTAGCAGTAAATATGTTTTGGATTTACCCATTTAAGTTCATCTTATTAGATTTATTTCCTTAAGGAAAAGGGCAAATATGAAGTGCATTTAGCTTGTTAAGTCCATATGGAACTGAATATCTTTTTTTTTTTTGAAACGGAGTCTTGCTCTGTTGCCCAGGTTGGAGTGCAATGGTGCGATCTCAACTCACTGCAACCTCTGCCTCCCGGGTTCAAGCAATTCTCCTGCCTTAGCCTCCCAAGGAGGTGCCCGCTGCCATGCCCAGTTAATTTTTATATTTTTAGTAGAGACAGGGTTTCACCATCTTGGTCAGGCTGGTCTGAATATCTTTTGAGTCACCCTCTCTTCATATACTGGGTTTGCTTTGTTCAGAAGGGCTGGAAATTAGCAGGCAGGTGTCAAATAAAAGAGCAATTATATTTGGAGGAGATGGTATGGTAACATATTTGTGCCTACATAAATTTTGAAATCAGACACATCTGAATTCAAACTCCAGATGTGTTTACCAGTTTGTAATCTCGGCTAAATCACTTAAAAGTTATCTGAACCTGCTTTCTCATCTGTAATATGGGAATAATAATATCAACCTAGTTGTCTTAAAGTAAAATTCAAATGAAACTGCATTATAGCTATCTCTCTAGACAGCCAACACTCTAGAAATATAACCTCTTGTTACTGTACAATCATTTAACAGGTCACATTTCTGAGTCATCTGTCAGGCTAATGATGACTCTGGAAGATGAACTGTAACTGTGGAGCTCAGGGAACTACATTGGGCAGGACTGTATCCCTTTCCTATTAGGCATAATTGAAGTTGCTGTGAAAACAAATATTGCATCCATCTATTTCATGCTGTGAACTTTACTTTTAAATCATGGTAAGTTTCTCACTTTTATACTTGCAACTAAGACTATCAAGTCAATTTAACATCTCTATCAACACAAAATCAGGTTTAAATCCATGTTATTTATCTTAATAGCTCCAACACTTAAAAATAGTTTTGAAAGGTTTAAATTAAAACACCAGGTGCAAAAGTGTATGCCTGCCTTAGCATCTTTTTGAAGCGATTTCTTCTGTGTGTGTCTGTGTGTGAACATGTGAGTGCACATAGTTTTGCTGATTAGATCTAAGACATGTCTGAGAATAATTAGACCTCCAAGAATGTGGAAGAGGATTACCTGTTTCTCCTTAGTTTCATGTAACTAAACCCAGTGAAGAAGATAATAACCCTGAAAACACTTTGATGCAGAATTTAGGCTACGAAGGAGGAGGGGGACACATAAAGCCGAGAGAGACAGAGGTTTGTTAATAGAAGTGGTTGGTATCCGTCAGGTGTTCTGGTCTTTTACCCTGTGATGACTAAGTAAAGCAGGCATCTAATGGAGTTCAACTGTTACCTTTGGTGTTTCCAGGCCCTTCATTAGGGAATCTTTATCCATTCTTTTTCCTCTTTCCTGACTCCCAAAACTGGCTGTAAATATCAGCACCCATATACACACAAAGACAAAAATTCTTAGATTAATATCAATCTGAGATTACTAAGCCATTTATTTGTATAAAACAGCATTGGGAGTGACATGGTTTGGCTGTGTCCCCACCCAAATCTCATTTTAAATTCTAGTTCCCATAATCCCCACGGGTCATGGGAAGGACCAGGTGGAGATAATTGAATCGTGGGGGCAGTTTCCCCCATGCTATTCTCATGATAGTGAGTGCTCATGAGATCTGATGGTTTTATAAGGGGCTTTCCCCTACTTCACTCAGCACTTCTCCTTGCTGCTGCCATGTGAAGAAGGATGTGTTTGCTTCCCCTTCTGCCATGATTGTAAGTTTCCTGAGGCCTCCCTAGCCGTGCTGAACGGTGAGTCAATTAAACCTCTTTCCTTTATAAATTACCAGTGTCGGGTATATCTTTATTAGCAATGTGAGAATGGACTAATACAAAGATTCATCCAGAAAACAAAAATGAATTATCTACAAGAACCTACAGTTTTAAACAAATGTCAAAGCTGCCTCTTCTATGAGAAGAATGAGGGAAAACTTTAACATATAAAAATATAACTTGTTGGCCAAATCAGGAAAAATTCAAAAACATGGTAAACATGTTGGTTTGCAGCATGTCTCCAGGAAGCGTATTTCAGACCCATTGGCTCCAGTTTGAGGGGATAATACAGAAAAGAACAACAACAAAAGAAACTCCCTGAAAAAACTGGCTTATTAAACAGCTCACTGAATACTAAGGATAAGGCTTAATGATCTGTGTGACTCTACCAGGCACAGACCACCTAGCTTGCATCAGCAAATGCCTTTGATTAGCCTGGCCAGCAGAAATAACCTACTGAGCCTTGAGTAGATGTGGCAGACAGAAATCTAAACATCACCCAAAGCAGTGAAGTCCCAGACATTAATCTTCAACAAATATTTATTGAAATCTGGCAGTCCTGACATGCTTATTCCAGGAGAAGCTGACAAACTAAAAGAGGGAGAAAGAGAGACAGGCATGTGACCGAGCACAATTTATTTTCACAAGCTGCATGCTAGAGAACAAAGACCTAGGAGAGCGCATCAAAAAAGGCACTATGTTCTGGCTTGGGGTTTGGAGTAGTCTGGAAGAACTCACGGAAGTGATGACATTCAAAGAAGGTCTGAGGAAGTAAAGAAATTCACTAGGTAGAGAAAGAGGGGAAGGACATTTTATATCAGAGTGGGAACAGCATGAGCATATCATGGCAGCAAATAGCATATGGCACTTTTATGACAGAATGTAGGATGCAGAGGTGGGAAGGTGGCAGAGGACATTCAAAAGTGATGTTGCAGTCATATTCTGATGGATCTGACAGGCGAGCTGTTAAGAAATATGGACTCTATAAGTATTATGAAATCATTGAATCATTCATTCATTGAAATGGTATTTTCGGAGGACCTACTATGTGCTAAGTACTGTGTCAGCCTCCGAAGATTAAAATGAAAAAGAAGGCCTCCCAGGGACTCAGAATCTCCTAGGGAGAAAGGCAGGCAAACAGTCCCAGTACGGTAAGTTCCATGCGAAGACAAAGGGGGCTGTACTGGGGAACTGGGGAGAAGAGATTTAGTCTGCCTGAAAAATTTGGGAAGAATCACATAGACTACTATGTACGTAGCTTTTTTCATGAGTGCTGGGAACTGTTGTATTACACATGTGCATATATTCATTTAATTGCACAACCATGCACGAGATAGGCTCTCTTGTATTCTCATCCTGGTCTTATGTAGGTTGAGACAGAAACAGAGAGTTTCAGTGAGTTGTGTGTTCACATGGCTTGTGGGCAGTAGAATTAGGATTTTAAGCTGGTAGCCTGGTTTCAACCCTGGACATTTATTTATTTTTTTTTTTTATTTTTATTTTTTGAGACGGAGTCTCGCTCTGTCGCCCGGGCTGGAGTGCAGTGGCCGGATCTCAGCTCACTGCAAGCTCCGCCTCCCGGGTTCACGCCATTCTCCTGCCTCAGCCTCCCGAGTAGCTGGGACTACAGGCGCCCGCCACCTCGCCCGGCTAGTTTTTTGTATTTTTTAGTAGAGACGGGGTTTCACCGTGTTAGCCAGGATGTTCTCGATCTCCTGACCTCGTGATCCACCCGTCTCGGCCTCCCAAAGTGCTGGGATTACAGGCTTGAGCCACCACGCCCAGCCATAGCTATTTCTTTATTACTGTTCTTACTGAAACAGAATCAGTTTCAAGAGAAGCTTGTTTTCTTTACACCAGCCTAAATCACCTTAGCATATAATATATAAAATAGTATAGAATATATTATTATATATTATATGTATATAAAAAGAAATATATTAAATATACATTTGTATTTATATTATAGAATTATAAAATGTATTTATATATTATAGAAATATATTTACTGTATTTCCACTTTAATATATTTTAATATATTTCTTCTTAGTTATAAATATAATTATAATTCTTATTATATATTATATAATATATAATATACTATACATATTATATACTATACATTATTATATTATATATTGTAATTCTCATATGTATTAGATGAAATAAATGCATGTATTATGTTAATGTAAATATATATTATATATTATTTAAATCTATTATAATAGCATATAATATTACATTAAAATATATTTTAGCTTGTTTTACTTTCTTCCTATGACTTCACCTTACTAGTCTTTCTAGTCAACTTCCATCTAATGTCAAGATTGGGCTATCACTGGAGAGAAAAGAGGGATCAAATTAAATATTAACATGTATAATTCCTGCTAGCAATGGAATTGTTCATTTAATGCTTAGAAAACATAAACAATTTGCTCAAAGTTGTTTAAATGGGGAAAGAGTACTTAACCCCAATGTCTTGACAGTTAGTTTAATTCTCTATTTTTTAGACCATGCTGATTGCCTGAGCTGATTTTTATGAAATCAACCTAATGATGTAGTTATTTTATTTTTTAGGGGGCCAGAGTGTTCATGAACAGCGTCAGGTCCGAAGGAGAGTTCTGTGCTAGAATAAAACAAAATCACCCAGTAGATCAGAATCTACTCATGAATGCTTCAAGTGGCTAATGCTGCTTGCTGGTTTCAGCTACTCCGTTCGGCTTTGGCCCCTATGCCTGTACTGTCGGCTAGAATTTTTGGGGGGTTCTAGGGACATTGTAGCTGGCAGTAGTGTTCATGCCTCTACTCTACTGGCAATAGCAATTAGAATTGGTCCAGGCTGCATAAAAGAGAAAACCACAAATTACAATTGCATGAGCATCATTTTCTCATGGAACTGTTCTCGCATCACAGAAGTTGAGTTAGGCAGACAGGGCCAGGAAGGGAGTCTTGTAGGTTCACTAGCAACCCAGATTTTGTCTGTCTGCAACTTTAGCTTGTCACTTCTATCCTCAAGGGAATCATAAGCCTTCTAAAGCTCCAGCCATTCTACCTGCCATCCAAGCAGTGAGAAGAGCAGAGAGCAGAGGGAGAGGAAGACAAATGGAACAACTTTCTTTTTTTTTTTTTTTTTTTTTTTTTTTTGAGGCGGAGTCTTGCTCTGTTGCCCGGACTGGAGTGCAGTGGCCGGATCTCAGCTCACTGCAAGCTCCGCCTCCCGGGTTTACGCCATTCTCCTGCCTCAGCCTCCCGAGTAGCTGGGACTACAGGCGCCCGCCATCTCGCCCGGCTAGTTTTTGTATTTTTTAGTAGAGACGGGGTTTCACCGTGTTAGCCAGGATGGTCTCGATCTCCTGACCTCGCGATCCGCCCGTCTCGGCCTCCCAAAGTACTGGGATTACAGGCTTGAGCCACCGCGCCCGGCCTAGAACAACTTTCTATACAGCATTCCTGGATGTCTCGTCCAACATTTGTTGGACGTTATGGGATGTGCCATCATACTTGTTGGCCAGAACTTAGTTAAATGGCTACACCTTGCTACAAGGAAGTCTGGGAAATACAGTCTTTCAGCTGGATACTTTCCCCCTGGCCTGAATAAAAGCTGCGTTCTCTTACAAAGCACAAAAAGGGGACTGAATATTGGTTAGGCACCTGTTAATCTTTCACATCGGCCCACGCGAGATAGCTAGGGTTTGGTGAAATAAAATGCTGTTTCTCCTCAAAACACTTCTCTCTTCCTAATTGGGGAGGGGCCCTGTTCTCTGCAGAGAAATTCTTTCTCATGACAGGGCCAATATATCTGCCAAAAGACAGCAACAGGACTTCCCAATCGTTCTGTAAATTTAAGGGAGACTTTGTAAAAACTAAAATACAGTTGAACTCATGCGATTTTTTTTTTTTGCCATGAAGTTTCTTGTTAAGCATTGAACATTTAAAAGTAAATTTTGACTAATGTGAAATAAGAAGAAAGTTACTTGAAGCAACAAAAAATGTAAAGTATCATTAGTCATTAGGAAATGGAAACTTTAATGAGATACCATTACATACCTACTGAACTGGCTACGATGAAAAATACTGACTATGGTATTTTTAAAGATTGTTTATTTATAGTTGTCTAGGGGAGCAATTGGAACCCATGTCATTGCTGGTGGAGAGATAAAATTGTACAGCCATTTTGGAAACCTGACTGGTGGTTTTAAAAGATTAAACTCACGCTTACCATATTACCCCCAAATTCTACTTCTAGGCATTGGCTCCAAAGAACTGAAAACAATTGTCCACACAAAGTCTTGAACACCAGTGTCCATAGCAGCCTTAAACTAGAAGCAACAGGTGTGTGTCAGCAGGTGAATGTGCATCAACAGGTGAATGGATAAACAAATTGTATAATAGTCACAGAAAGGAATATTACTCAACACTAAAAAGGGTTGAACTTCTGCCATATGCAATGACACTGGTGAATCTCAAAAATGTTAAAATATACTAGGCAAAAGAAACTAGACACAAGAGTACACACTGTATTCTTCCACTTACAGAGCATTCTGGAAAAGGCAGAATTATTGCAAGAGAGAGCAGATCATTTGTGACAGTGGGCCAAGGGTTGAGGAGACTGATGACAGTGTAATAAGAATGTTTAAATCTTAATTGTGGTGGTAATTATATGAGTATATTACTTGTCAAAATTCATTGAAGTGGTGGGAGTAATTTATTGCTTGTAAGTTATACATCAATCAAGTTGATTTTCAAAAGCAGCATCAGGATACTCCTCAAAAGAAGTTACCCACTTGCCCCCAAATAGCCAGTCATAACAAGTCCCTTGGTGTCCACACTGGAACCACATGACCCCTATTAACTCAGGGAACCTGGACTGCAGAGAAGAACCCCACTTTCCCCAGGAGCTGGGAGCAGTGCAGGTAGTACCCCAAGGTGCTAAGTGTGTGTCAGGGACCGAATTGTGTTCCTTATATTGTGTCCCCATATATTGAAGCCCTAAACCACAGTGCCCCAGAATGTGACTATATTTGGTGAAAGGGTCTTTTAACAGGCGATTAAGCTAAAATGAGGCCATTGGATTGTGTCCTAATCCAAGCTGACTTATGCCCCTATAGAAAAAAAATATTAAGACACAAGAGACACCAGTGAAATGCACAAAGCAGGAGGATGACTTAAGATCACAGGGAGAAGGCAGCCATCTACAAGCCACAGAGAGGTCGCAAAAGAAATCTACCGTGCTGACACTTTGATCTTGGACTTCTAGCCTCCCAAACTGTGAGACAACAAACTGATGTTGTTTAAGCTACCCAGTCTGTGGTATTTTACTATGGTAACCCTTGCCAACTACTACAGCGTATATTTGAGAGTAGTCAACGAGACAAATCCTTTAGCTGATGTAATGGGAATTGAGCCAGGGGCTGCCTGAAAATTAATTTCTGAGTGGACACCACCCAAAGGCCTGTGTGCATGATCATAACTGTTTCCTTAACCTGTATCTAGGAAGAGTCATTAATGACAAGATTGTCAAATGTTGAGCATAGAAGGGACTACTTGATGCAGGGTATGCAAATGGGCTAAACTCTGGGGCCAGGATGACTCCTCAAGCTTAATGAGAGCCTCATGTGAACTGCTTACTCCCAGGTCCTCAACCTCGTGTCCAAGTGGGGGTTGTACCAATTCCAGAAAAACTCTAAAGAAATGAGCTCTCGGCCGGGCGCGGTGGCTCAAGCCTGTAATCCCAGCACTTTGGGAGGCCGAGACGGGCGGATCACGAGGTCAGGAGATCGAGACCATCCTGGCTAACACGGTGAAACCCCGTCTCTACTAAAAATACAAAAAATTAGCCGGGCGTGGTGGCGGGCGCCTGTAGTCCCAGCTACTCGGGAGGCTGAGGCAGGAGAATGGCATGAACCTGGGAGGCGGAGCTTGCAGTGAGCTGAGATCCGGCCACCGCACTCCAGCCTGGGCAATAGAGCAAGACTCCGTCTCAAAAAAAAAAAAAAAAAGAAAAAAAGAAATGAGCTCTCTGCTTTATACCACTGCGTCTCTCTTTGCATATATTCTTAGGAGATGAGTAAAATCTCTATCACTATTGAAGTGCAGATGAGCTTGTGGTATAGGTTAAAAGCAACAATGACGGCAACATGGGGATGGGAATGGAAATGATCTTAACTGCGTGGTGTTGTCTCATTAAATCAGTTTTTCCCCAGGCCCCACACTTGACTAGGTCCTAGAAGGTCAAATGCATCTGGGAAAAGCTACATATTCTAATGTCCTCTTGCAGATTCACAGGGAATATTTGCACATGAAAGGAATTGAAGAACGCTATATTTTAAAACTCAAAGAAAATATTTCCCAAAGCCTTATGATCAGAACCCCCTTTTTCTCCCCTACCTTTTGTTTCTCACATAGGACATTTTACAATTCCATGAAATGTACTTTAGGACATACCACATAAAATGAAAAGTTGATTAAATCACTACAGATGTACTTTCCAAAGGTCACTGCTGTATTGGTGTCATATGCATGAAGTGATGACATGCTGATAGGTCTTATATATGCATTTTACCTTAATTCAATCATTGTATTTCTATGAAGGTAAGATGTGGGTGCACATTCAAATACAAAAATTAGTTTCTACATGTAGGGTTAATTTTACACCGTATAAATTTCTAATTTACATTCATAATTTGTCTTTTGCAGATGCAAAATTTGGTACCAAAATGATCATGTAGGAAAGCAGTCCGATGCTGGCAAAATAAACTACTCTGGGTATAATTAGCCACCTGGCATTCAATAAGTGCAGTTGACTAACTGGCTGGCTTACAAGTGGAGGCTGGAACTATTTCACTCTGTTTCCTCCCTGATACCATTTGTGGAGAAAATTTTTTAGACATAATTTTTAGGGCAAAAATAGGAACATTAGGAAAACATATGAAATCTCCCAAAAGTAATTGCTTGGTCATCCAGGCTGGAGTGCAGTGGTGGGAACACAGCTCACTGCAGCCTTGACCTCCTGGGCTCAGGTGATTCTCCTGCCTCAGCCCCCCAAGTAGCTGGGACTACAAGCAAGAGCACCATGCCTGGCTAATTTTCGTATTTTATTGTAAAGATGGGGTTTTGCCATGTTTTTCAGGCTGGTCTCAAACTCCTGAGCTCAAGCGATCCTCCTTCCTCGGCATTCCAAAGTGTTGGGATTACAGGCGTGAACCATCTTGCCCTAAAGTAATTTAATGACTGGCAGAAACTTGTTTTGGCCTAAGCCATTTTAAAAACGTGCAAACAACATATTTGCTATAGCATGTTCATTCCATAATTTTGGTTTTCCTTATCAGAAGAATATATAGTTTCTCCATATTTATCTGAAAGGGTTAGATATTTAACCTTGTTGAGGGGCACTTACAGGTGTTCCATGATTTATTTTTGTCTTTACGTCTTTAATTTTAAGATCAGTTCATTACAATCATTGATTGATTCCTGCCAGTGGCTTTGGAAAGCACATGCCTGTTAAGGCAATAAAGGAACAATGCTAGGATGACCTGAATATAAATATTTAATGAGTTCAAGTGTAGTCTTGGTATGTCTTTCTTTCTTAGATCTGGATATGTCTGTATTTACATAACCATGCAAAAGCGGCCAAAATATGCTTTTCAAAGTTACAGGCAACTGTTTACGTTCCCCAGTGGCACTCAGAATTCCCAGCTGTTCTGGGACTAAGCCAGGTGCAACCTTGAATTTGATTAGAAACATTAATATTAGAAAAACTGACTATGTGATTATGACCAACACTAGGCATTACCACAGACCTCGGACAATTCCAATGAGAAAGAAAAAGTCAACTGAACGAGAAAAGAGTAAAAAAACTCAGAGTTTGGAAGCTCTTAATAGTCCACAGTTTTACTGAGTAGACATTAAGGCCTATACCCCTTATCCATTATGTGTAGAAATAATATCACTTCTATCCAGTGTATATGAGGATGTATAAAAATTTACTTAGATTTTGCATGAAGCCATAACAGACACAAAACACATATCAAAAATTATGGACATTTCTTCCATATCATTTAGAATAGCTGAGAAGGCCATATCGTTTTCAATGCTATCAATGGATGACTGGAAGAAAGGAAAGAATTGGCAATTTGGACTTCATGCTAGGGGTAAGAGGATTTTCAAAGGGGTTCATTAATTTTAAAAAATGCTTACAGTATTGCCTCCACTGAAATGTGTTTATAATTACTCAATCACTATTTTGTGGTTGAAGTGATTTTGAAATGTGTAATATGCTTTACATTGGTGCCCTACTGTATGCAGACTCTACTCTGGTTGCTCATTGGAATGGCCCAGCAGGACTGGAAGTCATGGCTCATACCTGTAATTCCAACACTTTGGGAGGCATAGTCAGGCAGATCACTTCAACTCAGGAGTTCAACACCAGCCTGGGTAACATGGTGAAAGCCCAACTCTACCAAAAATTGCAAAAAATGAGCCTGGTGTGCTAACGCGTGCCTGTGGTGCCAGCTACCTGGGAGGCTGAGGCAGGAGAATTGCCTGATCCTGGGAGGCAGAGGTCGTAGTGAGCCAAAGTGGTGCCACTGCACTCTAGCCTGGGTGACAAAATGAGACCTTGTGTCAAAAAAAAAAAAAAAAAAAAGGAAAAAGAAAAGAATGTCTCGGGGGCCTTTGAAAGAACACCCAGGTACTCCACTACCTCTGCCAGAATAACTAAACCCTCACAGAGGGTAAGCACCAGGCAGGCCTCTACATTTTCCAAAGATCTGTCTACCCTGCTCTGTGATTCTGTGACCAGAGGGAGTGTAGGACTGCTGGACTATAATTCTCACCATTAGAGAATTATTCCATGCAGCCTCATGAATGCTAACCAATAATATTTATGTCTATTTGTGATACTCTTCATTAGAACAAGCTAATAAACATTTTAAAAAATAAATGATGTGCTGAGTGGATCACAAGGGAAAATCCTAGAATACCCCCAGTAATTGCCCTCATCAGTTTGGCCTAGATTAATTTTCAAAAAATTGAAATGTATATGTTAACGTGATATAAATCTATGTAAATTATATAACCACATAATTAGCATCTTGAGGTTCTTTGCTAAGTTTCTCTTAAGCTATAGCTGTGAAGCTAAAAATTCTAAAACTGGCTGCAGAGGGAGGATGGTTTCCAATTAGGGTGTTTTCTCTTAACTAAATCATTAAGAGCTCAGTTGATTTTAACAGCCTGTGGGTAAGAAAAGAGAAAAATGGTAATGTCCTCATTAGGGAATAATATGTTCATACAGGAAAAGAATTAAGAATTCACAAAGATAAAAGAAAGAGAAACGGAAATGGTTTTTAAAGTATGATATCTCTTTAGTGGAATTCTGTTCCATGCCATCACTTAAAGAGATGAAGAAGTTTTGGCTTCTTCATATATTTGATATTAATCCAAAGTGGTTCATTCTAATTCAGAATGCATCAACTCATTTAGACCTATAGAGATTCAAGGAAAAAATATGTATTGGAAGTAAAATATGTTCTTTACAATATATTCTGTTTTGTACTAAATAACTGTCCAAATGTATTCACAGAGTGAGTTTACTTAGCTTTGACTTTGAGTCACTTAAAAGGGTACAAAGTTATTCCAAATACTGCTTATTAAGCTTTAGGTTTTTCTCTAGTCTTTGGCTTCCTTTATGGATCATATTTGCCCCAGCTACTTTAGGAGATTATGAAGACTCACACAACTGCAGATTTAACTATTTTAGAATATTATTTATCAGCTGAAAATAATTTTAGGCCAAAAATTCTTGAAACCAGAAATCTCTTTCAATGTGCCAGATTAATTTCAAGGATGATCTATTCATTGACAATGTTCTATAAAGGATTGTGGGTTAATTAAATAACTCATCTGGTAGAAATCCTGGAATTCGGAGGACACAGTTAATCCAACTTCAAAGAATATAAAAAAATAAGATAAACAAGAGGAAATGGAAAAAAAATGAACATAAAATGATGCCGTAGTTTCCTCCTATAAACTGGTCATGGTTCTTTTCAAATGTCACTTGGTGTCTTTTTCATATTTAGGATGAAAAGATACGACAAAAGCAGAAAACAAACTCAAGTAGTTAAGTTTCAATGATATTTAAAAGCAGAAGACTACAACAGAACGCTGATGTGGCAGAGTTTAAAAAAGACATGTGCCTCGAGACAGATGTGCAGTTAACAAAAGTTGTCCTTTATTGTTTTGGTTTTTTGGTTCTGTTTCATCCTGAAGGCTCAGGAAAGAAGACAAGAATATTTATGAAAGGAAACAGATCCTACCCAAATATCTCTTAACAACCTTTATTACCTTAAGATATCCTTGATGAAAGAGCCAAGTTGACAACTCTGAGACATTTAGGAAAAAAATTGATCAGATTTCAGATTTCAGAGACCTGAACCCCAGGTCTCTCTGGAGATTACCAAAAAGATATTTTGAAAAGTGTACAACCATACCTGTGTTGTTAGTGGCCCAGAAACATTAAGGAATATCTAGAAGATAGAAATGGATGGATAAATTTAATGCAAAAAGAAGAGGAAACTGTAGCTAAAGTTTCTGTAATTAAAGAAATAACATTACCAAGAAGAAGCAAATGTTTGAGGAAAACGGAGAATAAGTAATAGAAAGACCAAGCTGAAAAATCCTCATTACTAATTTCAGAGAAAATAGAATTTGCTCAATAAACAGAATAGAACCTTAAAAACGGTCACAGTGTTTCAGAGAGACTGATCTAGAGGATATCATGGGAAACGTGAGAAAAGGTTATTTGCTTATTTATGTATTCACCAATTTGACAAATGTCTATTAGTGTCTACCACGTGCCAGGCACCATTCTAGATATGAGGGATAAGGGAGTAACTAAAGCAGAAAAAAAATTTCTGCCCTCTTTAAAATTAAACAAGGGCATGATATCCACTAATTAATTAATAAGATGTGGTATATCATCAGTACCTAAAATATTAGGGAGAAAAATAAAGCAGATAATGGAGTAAGAGAGTGATCGGTGGGGTTGGAATCTTAAATAGAAGGACCACAAAAGACATCGCTGAGATCTGAATGAATTGGGGAAGCGAGTCACACACATATCTGGAGGAAGGGTATTCCAGGTGTAAGGGAGCAGTGCAAATGTCCTGGGGTGAGTGTGGTTGAAATAGAGTGAGGGAGAAGGTGATGTGTGGAAGAGGTAATAAAAGAATTAGCGGGGGTCCCTATCAAACATGACTTAGTAGGCCATGGCAAAGACTTCAAATTTTATTCTGAATGAGATGGGAAGCCATTGGAGTATTTTAAGCAGAGGAATGCAATGACGTTACTTACATTAAAAAAAAAATCACTCTGAACTTCTTCTATGTGGAGAACAGATATTGGGGACGGGGGGGGGGCAAGCGATATGATGAGTTAGGTTATTTTCATAGTCCAGTTGAAGGCCAGGTGTGGTGGCTTGTGCCTGTAATCTGAGCACTTTGGGAGGCTGAGGCAGGTGGATCACAAGCTCAGGAGTTCGAGATCATCCTGGCCAACATGGCGAAACCCCATTGCTACTAAAAACACAAAAATTAGCCGGGTGTGGTGGTGCGTACCTGTAATCCCAGCTACTCAGGAGGCTGAGGCAGGAGAATCACTTGAACCCAGGAGGCAGAGTCTGCAGTGAGCTGAGATCGTGCCACTGCACTCCAGCCTGAGCGACAGAGCGAGACTCTGTATCAAAAAATAAATAGATAAAAATTAAAACATAGTCTAGTTGAGGAGTGATGTGCCTTAGATCTGGACATTATAGATAAATAAACTTGGTGAGAAGTAACTGAATTCTGGCTAGGTGGAAGTTTGAATAAAGTGTGCTTAGAAATAAAAATATGTGATTTCCTGAAACATACATGTATACATTCATTTATACATACATCAGTCAATAGGCTGAATTTAAAAACTGGACAATTCATCACACTATTCAGAATGGAAAAAAAAAAACAGAGATGAAATTATTAATCTAGAAGGTGAAGTTAAGGAAACATCCATTGTAATACCCAAAAGACAAAAAGATTAAAATTTTTAAAAAACTTTAAAAGCCATAGAGGATAGATGCAGGGGATTAAAAATATATCCAATAGGAATTTTCGGCAAGGAAGAACAGGGAAAAGATGAGAAGAAATAAGGAAGTAACAGAAAGAAAACTCTTGGAGATTAAAAAACAGAACAGGAATCTTCCGACTGGAATTGCGAATACTAAGACAGGCTAACGAAAACAACAAAAACCTTCTTGGACAGAGAACTCTAGAGAGAAAGCAAGGTCTCTTACAAAGGAATGATAACAGACTAGCATCAAACTTCTAACCAGAAACCCTAGGTATTATACGTTAAAAAAAATTCAAAGTTCTGAGGGAAAATTTATTTTGATTCTAGAATATCTTCATTCAGTGAAAATAACAATCAAATGTGAAGGCAAAACAAAACACATTCAGACACATGAAAATTATCATCTTGGGCACATGGGTGAAAATATTGCTCTACAGTACTTGTTAGGAACAATGAAGGTCTGAGAGTTTACCCTACTTGCAAGCTAAGTTAGTCTACCGATTTCAGAGATGCTGGCAGAAGAAATGAGACTCCCGGTCAGAGACAAACAACTTCATTATTCACCGCACAGCAGGCAGCGTGAGCTTCCTGTTTGCACTGGTACCTTTGTGCCTCCATAGGGGAGACACAGGGCTGCCCAGGTCGGTGCTGTGTTGACAGTGGGTCTGCATCACAGCCAAGTAACCCTGAGTTTAGGAAACCCCCAATCTTACGGAGGCTGCCAGTAAACCCAGCCACCTTTTCCTATGGAGGAAGAAGCTGTCTTCATTATCCTGGTCAGGAATCAAACTTGCTCTCTGCCGCGGAGGAAGACACTAATCTTGCTGTACAAATGTCCTTGAAAAGAGAGTCCTGGATAACACATGGAGAATTGCCTCCCACCCCTGCAACAATATTCTAGCAAGATAAAGGACTAATCCAAGAAAGAGGACAATACAGGATACACTTATGTAAAAATTAGTTACAGTTGAATATGACCAGGAGAAATGTATAACATTGGAAAGAAAATAAAATGGAATTGCTATGAGATGGTTGGAAGACACCCCCTTGACCAGCAGAGTTTAAGTTGCATAGCATTACATTTACATTTCATTCTATCTGGCTTATGGATGGAACCACATTCTAATTCTATAGTGAATAAAGTTTGCATGACTTTTTAATGTGATAAATAACATTTATTTGGTTTGCTTATGCATTTTTTTTTTTTTTTTTTTTTTTTTTTTAAGATTCAACCTTCAGACCAAGTCTGGAAGTTCTAATTACAAAACACAATCTCAGCTTTACAAACTTAAACGTCCACAGCCAGATGTGACAAAATAAAAAGGATAAAACTTAACTTCCCACCACAAAAAAACTAGACAAAAAGGTGTGAAATAATTGTTTCAGACACTGACCAGCAGGCAGCCCAGCACTATGATCTCTAAAAAAGGGAAAACAAAGGAAGCCCTTTGATAGTCCCGTATTTCTGGCTGTAAGCAATTTCCCAAATGAAGGCATAGGTAGGGGAATTCCCAACAGGGCCCAGTGGCCTCAGTGGGTTGAGGAGACAGAGATCAGGGTTAGGAGAGGTTGAGGTAGTCAGAGTTTGAAGGGCAGAGACACAGGAAAGAATACAGTGATACCAAAGTGAAATTTCAGAAATCTGTGCAGTTATGCTCCAGAGTCTTTGCTGACTACTGGGCCATGCCTGCAAAGAGTATCTCTCTATAAAGCAGCGCAAAAAATGACTTAGGTGAGCTGAACATTTCCAAGATCTCACAGCAGAGACATTCTAGATCAGAAAGACCAGAATAGAGAGTACTCAGTGATCACTCAGGACATTTAGCAAAGGCCTCAGATGGGTCACTTGTTGGCAGTAGCAGAAAGGCTGCACTATTCCTGGAGTAAAGGAATAAAAAGCACGCTCTTGCTACCAAAAACGTAAAAAACAGTCCCTAAAGGATCAAGTGCCATGCATGGAAGTTAACTGCATGCCAAAACACAGTTCAGCTCTCTTAAAAGGAAAACAATACAATTCGGAGACTTAATAAAAATGTGCAACCTCTAGAGTTACTTGATATGCCAAGAAGCAGGAAAATGCAACACACTACCAGAAGAAAAATCAGAAAATAGAAACAGACCCAGAAATTATTGCATTGATCGAGTTACCATACAAGGACATTGAAATAGATTTTATAACTATGTACAAGTATTTAAAAGAAATATGCTCACATCAAAGAGAGAAATGAGAGACATAAAGTAGAACAGAATGGACTTTCTGGAGATGAACACTGCAATATCCGAAACAACAAAGTAGCTGGATAACATTAACAGCAGATTAGACACTGAAGAAGAAAAGATCAATGAACTTGAAAGAATAGTGATAGAATCTATCCAGAATGTGACGCACAGAGTGGGGAAAATTCTGAAATAAAAAATGAGAAGAACCTCAATGACCTAGGAGACAATATTTAACAGTCTAACCATGTATACCTGGTGTTCCAAAAATAGAAAAGAAGAGGAAGCAGAAAAAAGTTTGAGGAAACAACGGCCAGAAATTTTCCAGATTTGTTGAAAAGTTTAAACCCATAGATCCAATTTGTCTCAAATAGATTAAAAACAGTGCCCTTTCTCTCTCTTTCTGTTTCTCTCTCTACCTGTAACACACATACACCCCAAGTCATTTCATAATCAAATGACTGAAAATCAGTGGTAAAGAAAAAAAAATCTTAAAAGCAGAGATAGCTATATCAGCATTGAAAGGAGACATGGAAGAATTTCTTAGAACTTTGAAATAGAAAAGGCCTTTCTAAGTATGACATGAAATTCAGAAACCATTAAAAAAAAGATTAAAAATTTTGAAAATACTCAGTTCTGTGAAAATGATACCATGTTTGCAAATGGTTTCATTTTTCTCCTGGGTGTGAAGAAGACTGTGGTTCCCACCTCTCTGACAGTTTAGGCAAAGAGATTTCGTTAGCTGTGGCTAGGGGAATATGGACTGAATTCACATAGACCACTTCTAGGACCGGCCCATAAGAGTCTCCCACGCATGATCACAGTCCTCTCCTCTTTCTCCTTTTACAATCAACTTGGAGGTTTCTGTTGATAATGGCAGTGTCACAGATGGAAAGAGCATGGCTTTTAAATGACTACAAGGTTCAGAGTCCCTATCAGTGCCCCCGTCCCCTCCCGGCAAACAGTATCGACTATAATGAGAGTAAGTAATACATTTTATTGCACTAAGCTAAGTGAACTATTCAGATTGTAGGTTAACAGCAGCTAGCATTTTTTTTCTTTTTCCTGAGACAAAGTCTTGCTCTGTTGTCCAGGCTGGAGTGCAGTGGTGTGATCTCAGCTCACTGCAACCACTGCCTCCCAGGTTCAAGCAGTTCTTTTGCCTCAGCCTCCTGAGTACCTGCGATTACAGGTGGGAGCCATCATGCCCAGCTTTTTTTTTTTTTTTTTTTGTATTTTTAGTAGAGACAGGGTTTCACCATGTTGGCCAGGTTGGTCTCGAACTCCTGACCTTGTGATCCGCCTGCCTTGGCCTCCCAAAGTGCTGGGATTACAGGCATGAGCCACTGCCCCTGGCCAACAGCAGTTAGCATTTCTTACCCTGACAAACATGCATAATATTTGTAAACTTCTACAAGGCAAAAGGAAGATACAAATTGTAAAAATGTGTAATATATATCTCAAAGAGCTGAAAATCAGTAAGAAAAAAACCAACAGCACAATAGAAAACAGGCAAAAGTTATAAACAAAAAGTTCACAGGAAAAAAATGCAAATAGCATTTAAACACACCAGAAGATTCTCAGCCTCACTCATCATGAAATAAATGCTAATTAAAATTGCATTGTGGCTTGTATTTTTAAAAGACAAGGTGAAGCTCATTTTTAACTGAAACTTAAATACATTTAAAACAATAATTTATAAATTTCAAAAATAAATAAAAATGTCCCTCCAAAACGTAAATATGTACTTAGACATAGGTGATTACTCTAATGTAAAGTCATATTAGGTACAGCTAAAATTGTAAAGTGTTATTCAAGAAATTAAATAACATTAAAATTAGAAGCATGTAATTAATCTTGAAAGCATTTTAATGCAAATATATTATTGAATCTTTTCATGTATGATCTTAAGAAAGAAAGTGAATCACAGCACCACTGTTGAGTCATCAGTGGTATATTGAGCAAATGTGTTCAGCTGCTGAGAAAGCTCTTTCTGACCTCACACCAGTCTTGGGATGGTGAGCAAACAGCATTCCAGATATCTTCTGTCGACACCATCAACTTCAAACACTTCTATCTTGTTAACATAGAGGAGACATTTTGCAACAACTTTTTTTTTTTTGGTAGCAGAGACTGCGATATTCTCATGAGTTGGAAACTGCAGTCCATCTCTGATTCATCTTTGATTGATTTAATTCCATCAACTAGGGATGGCATTTCCAATATATTGTCAGCTGCAGCACTTTCAACATTGCCTCATTGATGATTCAATTCTTTGGAAGTCTTTGAACTACAGTGAGGTTGAGGCTTGCAGCAGAAGCTTTGGCACATCGTATCAGACAATGCTCTGGGGCTCATGCAGCCTCAGTCCTATCTCAACTTGCACAGCATATAGTCTTTTTTGGGGGGGGTATAAATTCATATAATGATGTGATTCTGAATTTAGAATAATTCACAAAAATAATGGTTTTTTGTCATCCCATACCATATTTTACTACTTTAAAAGCACAATATGCTGGAAAATGGGATTAGAAAAACCTAGCATTATAACTTCTTTCATGTTCATATTCTGTAAATTGGCAGTAATAACTCATAGCTTTTGTGGGAGGATTACAGAGAGGAAGAAAATAAAATATCTGGTGCATAGAAGGTACTCAATTCATCTTAGTTTGGTTTGTTTTTCTATTTCTCTCTCTTTTTTTAAATATTTTTTATTATACTTTAAGTTCTAGGGTACATGTACATAACGTGCAGGTTTGTTACATATGTATACTTATGCCATGTTGGTGTGCTGCACCCATCAACTCGTTAGCACCCATCAAGTCATCATTTATATCATGTATAAGACATTTCTCAAAAGAAGACATTCATACAGCCAACAGACACATGAAAAAATGCTCATCATCACTCGCCATCAGAGAAATGCAAATCAAAACCACAATGAGATACCATCTCACACCAGTTAGAATGGCGATCATTAAGAAGTCAGGAAACAACAGGTGTTGGAGAGGATGTGGAGAAATAGGAACACTTTTACACTGTTGGTGGGATTGTAAACTAGTTCAACCATTATGGAAAACAGTATGGCGATTCCTCAAGGATCTAGAACTAGATGTACCATATGACCCAGCCATCCCACTACTGGGTATATACCCAAAGGATTATAAATTACTCTACTACAAAGACACATGCACACGTATGTTTATTGCGGCACTATTCACAATAGCAAAGACTTGGAATCAACCCAAATGTCCATCTGTGGCAGACTGGATTAAGAAAATGTGGCACATATACACCATGGAATACTATGCAGCCATAAAAAAGGATGAGTTTGCGTCCTTTGTAGGGACATGGATGCAGCTAGAAACCATCATTCTTAGCAAACTATCACAAGAAGAGAAAACCAAACACCGCATGTTCTCACTCATAGATGGGAACTGAACAATGAGATCACTTGGACTCGGGAAGGGGAACATCACTCACTGGGGCCTATCATGGGGAGGGGGGAGGAGGGAGGGATTGCATTGGGGAGTTATACATGATATAAATGTTTTTCTATTTCTCAAATAAAGATGGCAGTACTTCTGTAGGACAAATTTGAGGTGATATAAAAGAAAGGTGGAATTTTAGTCATGCTGGATGAGTACTTCGATCAGCAGTGTTCCCTGCTGAAAAGAACACTGTTTTAACAGGGTCTTGTCAGCTCTATTGAGACTTTCTTCAACAATGTGAAATACCAATAGAATTGCCCCAGCTGGGCTCAGTGGCTCATACCTGTAGTCCCAGCTACTCGGGAAGCTAAGGTTGGGGGATCACTTGAGCCCAGAAGTTCGAGTCCAGCCTGAGCAACATAGTGAGACCCTATTTCTAAAAAAGTAAAAAATAAAATAGAAGTGTCCCAATAGCAAAGAAAATGGAGGCAGTTTCAGTTGAAATTTAGTGGTGTTAAAGCTAGGAGTCAAGTTCTCATCATGGTTTTACATAGAGTGATTTTGGTTGTAGGGATCATCTTACTAAAATGGTATTAATCATGACACTTGCCAAATCTCATTTTCTCTTTGTCTCTGTCTCTCTTTGCTTCTCTGTCTCTCTGTCTCTCTCTCTCTGTCTCACACACACACACACATACACACACGCACATGCTCTAGTGTAAAGACAATTGCTAAATTCATGGAAGGATTTTGAGAAAAGTTGACATATGAGCATGGTTCTTAATATGTTTATCAGGAATTATTTCCAAAGATTAAAGAAAAGACAATTTACCATCAACTCATGGCCTGATTCAGGACAAACTTTTCAAGCATTTGGAATCGAATTTGACTGTAAGACCAAAGTAGTTTCAAAAACTTGGCTCTCTTGAATTATCATAGCTACAAGCACGTTCTCACACTGAGACCCTCAACCCCCATCTTACATTCTAACACCGCTCAAGTAAACAGCACCCTCCATGGCTCAGCATATAACTCCCACAGTGTGCTGGCTGGGAAAGAACACCCAGAGCCTGGCAGAATGACAGCAAACACTTCGCCTGTTTTCCCCAACACTCCGGGGAGGAATAGCTGCTCTCAAGGTCAGATCTCATTAATAATTAAATATTAAAAAAAATTTTTTTTTTAAATTTTTTTTATTTTTTATTTTTATTTATTTATTTTTTATTTTTATTTTTATTTTTATTTTTTTTGAGACGGAGTCTCGCTCTGTTGCCCGGGCTGGAGTGCTGTGGCCGGATCTCAGCTCACTGCAAGCTCCGCCTCCCGGGTTTAGGCCATTCTCCTGCCTCAGCCTCCCGAGTAGCTGGGACTACAGGCGCCCGCCACCTCACCCGGCTAATTTTTTGTATTTTTAGTAGAGACGGGGTTTCACCGTGTTAGACAGGATGGTCTCGATCTCCTGACCTCGTGATCCGCCCGTCTCGGCCTCCCAAAGTGCTGGGATTACAGGCTTGAGCCACCGCGCCCGGCCAAAAAATTTAAGCAAAGGTTTTTTCTGCATGACCTTTAATAAAATGGCACATAAGTGATAAAAGCAGGGCATCCTGATAACTCAGAGAGCCACAGGATATAGCCCAGAACCTGCAAAGGACCCAGCTCATCATGGCCAGTTGACATAATGTTCTGAGTAGAGGAATGCCTTGTTTCTAACAGTCAAACAGTGGCAGATGGAGTTCAGAATAGATGCTATGAAAAATTCCCCTAGTCACAGAGCAGTCCTGAGGAGATTTCAGATCACTTGCCCTGCCACCTCTCCATCTACTTTTGTCCGGCTGCACTCGTGGTAACTATGCCACTGGAAACCCCCCGTGTCCTCAGCTATCTCTGCCATGCTCCTCTGCTGGCAGCTGGAAGCTTCTGGAAGGAATGTGCCGAGGTCCATTGGAATATCTGCTGACATTCTGTTTCTTGTTGCTAGAGTCCCAGTTCTCAAATCAATGAGTCAGGGTGAAAAATCTTAGACAGGACAACATACTTCTAACTTGTCATGTAAGTATTTGACCTCAAATGCTTCACAAGGGAATCTATAGGAACTGTAGGGGTTACTAGCTGATATATTCCCACAGAAATGAGTACTTGAATGTTTTGACAAGAGGGGATCTGTAAATGCTTTCTACTTTATTACACATTTATTTTCCTTTCTTTTCTTTTCTTTTTTTCTTTTTTGATTATTTCTTGGCTGGTTGAAGACTGCTTGTCTCTCTTCTGGGGGCTCGGGGTACGATCATAATGGGTATGATTTTAATTTTTTTAACATAAAATTCTAATACTGAATTTGCTTTACATTGAATATCTTTTTCTTTTCTAACGTTGGATGCATCAGTGTATAATTTTATATTATTTCCATATGATTTCTGACAATGTAGCTCAAGAGATATGTGGAGATGATAGTGACTTTACTACATTTGTCCAAAGAAAGATTGAATGAGAAACCTTGATGTGGTGCATATCCTCATTTTATTGGCCGCTCAAAGTGCATATTACTTGGGAGGCAGAGGCGCCCATGGTAAAGAACCATGACCCAGGGAGAAGCTATCTGGAGTTTGATACCGCGATGATGGTACCTGCCTCTGAGTTGTTTGAGAGTGGCAGCTGAGAAAGCATTTGGGAAAACACACGGTGCTGGGGTCTGACAGCCGTGAAAACTCAATATACGTGCTTCCATTTACTATCCAACACCACACTAGGAAATACAGGTGAGTGAGAATTGAAACCCATGTCTACACAGAAGACCTAGGAGATGACCTGAATGTTTGCAGAGTCTGAAACATAAACTAGAAATGTTCTCTTGATGACATCTCAAGTTCTTGTGTTTTGTCACCCTTGGCTTTTTACTCTGTAAACAGAAAAATACTCAGTTATTTGAACTTTCTTGTCACTGAGACTCTAGATAATTAAAGTTTCATATATCTGTCTGGAAAGATAGACATCAGGTACCCTGTTACATGGTGCTTTACTTGATGGCTATGTGTTTAGTAACATCAAAAGCATGTTTATTAAGCAGGGAAAGGAGAGACTGGATTGATGGTGGAGTCAGACATCGCTCTTCAATCTCCTCAGAAGGGTGTGGTAGTTTAAGTGTGGCTCAGAGAATCACTGGAATTTGGAAACTCCCAAATTAAAGTAATAAGCATGTTGGGATTCAAATTTAGGCTGAAGAGAGAAGTTTGTCTGAGAAAACTCAACACCCTATGATATCTATAATTCTGCTCTGTGATATCATTTCACTTTTCGGTTTCATAAGGAGTCTATGAAAATTCTGTCTCAAGTCAAATAAAAAGATTTTAAAAACAAGACTATATCTTGAAACTGTCCGCAAGTGTTACCAGAACTGGTGGTTCCAAACATTGGAGTTGAATTTCTGGCAGAGTTTCTGTTATTAATTTCCACTGTTAGGTTTACAATTTTGTTCTAGAGTCCTGTTCTGACCCAAACCTGACCAACAGGTTCCCCATTATGTGTAAACTGAAAATGTGAAGGAGAATCAGCCAGTCGTGATTTAGTACACATTTTCATGCTAAAACCAAACCAAACCAAAACAATGCTAGAGATTGCAGAAACACAGAGTGTCTGTCTAGGAACACTGGGATACTTGTGTTTACATGCAGGCAAGCAGACATGTCACACACATGATTCCCGTCCACCATCTCCATCCAGAGCAGCCTGTGGTGAAGAACATTCCATAAATCAGAGATGGAGGATTTCGAGGCTGATGTGTTTCTCAGAGCCCTTTGGCTGATTTAGAGATGGGCTCTGTCTCTCTCCAGTTAAACACTTCCTATTCTCCATTTCAGGATTTGGGGAGATTAGGATTTGGGTGTCTTACCAGGGTCAGTATTGTGTACATGCTACTGCTGCTGCTGGTCACTCTACATTTAAGCCTTCTCATAATTCCTTTGATTAGAATTCAGACAGCTTTTGTAGCCATAAAAAAGAACTGAAATCATGTCCTCTGCAGAAACATGGATGGAGCTGGAGGACATTAGCCTAAGTGCATTAACTCAGAAACAGAAAACCAGATACCACATGTTCTCACTGGAAAGTACACATGGACATAAAGATGGAAATAACAGACACTGGGACTCCAAAGGGAGGAAGTTGGGTGGGAGGGTGAAGGCTGATAAATTACCTCTTGGATACAGTGTTCACTATTAGAGTAACAGATATGTAACAAGCCTAATCCCCACCAATGCAATACACCCATGAGATAGAAATGCACATGTGCCCTGTGACTCTAAAAAGAAATAATTTTTTAATATCTAAAAAGTATTCATACAGCTTTTGATTTAAAATAAACAAATATTTTCCGATCAAATGACCTTTCTTCATTTTTATTTGTTTGCTGTCTCCTGCTTTGTTGAGGCCCAAAAGAAATGAGTTTGGACTGTTTATTTTTTATTACAGCCTCTGCCTCATTTATGCAAACTGGCCTTCCTCGGCCTGTTCTTTTTTCTAATTTTTCTCTAAGAAAAATGAAGCACATTGTGCCAAGTAAAATATTTCCTTTACTGAACATCTTCCAAGAATCTGAGTTTTTGCTCCTAGTTTCTAAATGATACTTCAGAATCTCAGGAAGCCTCCACATTCTATCTCAACCTTCCATTGGAAACCTTAGTGCCTTTATCTTTGCTGGAGCAGCAGTTTCCAAATGTCAAGTACAGTTGATTTCATTTTAAGTAAAGGATTTCAAGTTAATATCTTTTTTCAAATCTTTATAGCTCTTGGCCAAAACTATAGCTCTCCCTTGAATGATTCTTAGATGTGAGTAAGCCTTTTCCCAGGCTTATCATGTAATTACTGACCCCAAAGAACTCTTCCCCGCTCTGCCGTCCCCCACCTCTTCATTCGTCAGAGCTGAAATATCATCGTCGCTGGAATTCCATTCGGTTGATACCATTTGCTCCTACTGGGTGTTTCCACACGCTGATCAAATATTGCCAATAGAACTCCATGACCTTGAAAAGGTTTGCAAATCTAGCTGCAGTATTTGAGATTCAAAAAGAGACAAATTCATGGATCCTTCTAGAAGGACATAACGTTCTCCTTCTCCAGTGCGTTTTCTGTGTGTTTGGCTAGCATGGGAAGAGCTCCCACAGAAAAGGGAGAGATGAAGGAGGGAAGATGGAAAACCCTTAAAAAAAAAAAAAAAAAAAAGACAGAGGTCTAATGGGCAAATATCCAAGAAATGAGACAATTTCGGAAAAAGGCAGTCGAGCTTTGAGGATTAATCATTCCTTGTCCTCATTTGCATAATGCTCATTCTTTGCTTTGAGCCGCGAGGAGGCCAAGGTAGACAAAGTGAGATACCTTCCTCAGCAGTTCTGTCCTGGTGACATTCCCACGATCTTCTCGTGGAACGGGGACACTGCTCCTCCCCTGTGTTGTCGCTGTGGGCACAGCCACAGTGCTTCAGGACCTGCACCTTTATACCTGATGCTGTTGCAGGTGGCACATCTAAAGCATGTCCCTTTACATTTACCCCCTTTAAAATAAGTCTCCACTGGCCAGGCATGGTGGCTCACATCTGTAATCCCAGCACTTTGGGAGGCTGAGGCGGGTGGATCACCTGAGGTCAGGAATTTGAGACCAGCCTGACCAACATGCAGAAACCCCATTTCTACTAAAAATACAAAAAATTAGCCAGGGGTCGTGGCGCATGCCTGTAGTCCCAGCTACTCAGGAGGCTGAGGCAGGAGAATTGCTCGAACAGGGGAGGTGGAGGTTGCGGTAAACCGAGATCGTGCTATTGCACTGTAGCCTGGGCAACAAGAGCGAAACTGTCTCAAAATAAATAAATAAGTCTCCACTCTTCAACGGACTGTTAGAACATAGCTGGAAGGATAGGATCCTCTGTGCTGGACGTTCCTGACACTGAACTCGCTGCCTATTGTCCTGTTTTCATTTCCGTAGTGTGTACGTCTCAAATTCAGTTACATGACCTCTGGGATATGAAGCAGTCCATAGGATAAATGGCATCAATTTTCCTCAAAAATGTGGGAGGGTGGGGGAGAAATTAAAGCAATATAACTTGTAACTTAAAATGTTTCTGTAACAAAAAGCACAATGGTTATATTTTCAAGTGGAATGAGGAAATTGCACTTTCTCTAATAGAACACAGGCTGCAAGAATGAGAATAATGTTCAGGGGGTTTGCTTAGAGATGCTTTTCTGATGACTTCGGCAAAAATATTTCAGCGACACTGACTTAAATCAGCATGGCTAAATGCACATCTTTAGTTATACTTATCTACTAATGGGTGGCAGGTTAAATAACTGTTTAAAAAAATAAGTTGTGATCACACAGGAGGGAAAAGAGTTTGACGCCGGAGGAGCTGATGTTTCTAGAGCCTGATGGATGAGAGAGATCCACTGAGAACTGCGGGTAGAGAAGAGTTGTTCAAAGAATAGAACTTTGAGAGTAATTTTCATTAAAAGAAAAAATCTACACCCTTAAATCCCAGGAGCTGTTCCAGTGAAATGAGGTCTTATTCCTTTTCATTTACAGTTTCTGGTGGTTTCTGCTCTGCTCTATTTTTTATCATTATTTTACTCAATTGAATGTGTTAAAACATTTTCTAATACTTTTTGGCTAAATTTACAATTGTAAGTGGTTTACTGAATTCCTTTGTGATCTCAGGGCCAATTTATTTTCTCTTCGTGGAACACACTGTTGAAATTAAATGTCAATGGACAGTATGATCCAATTTACAAAGATTTATACTAGATTTCCACAGAAATTTTATTTGCATTAGTCAAGGTGGCCAAGAGATGCCTGGGCTTTTTCTCTGGCCTGCTCCTGCCCTCCCACAGTGGGTGTGCCTTCCACTTTGTACCCTGGAGGTGCAGGGCTGCACACGGGACAAAGGAAGACAGAACACTCTGCCCCTCCATGTCTCAAAGTTCTCTTCGGTGGTGTGATTTGAGAGGCCCCAGAATTTAGGAGCAGCCTATGTGACTTTCGTTCCTCTTCTGCTGGTGCCTCATTCATTCCTTGAGGTTTCAATCAATCCTCTTAAAAAGAAAAGGAAACAAAAAAATGTATTAACATAAATATTTGGAATATATGTGGACTTTGGTGTTATTGACAAATACGGTTTGTATTTCTGATCCACCACTTGTAGCAAAGACTTTGTACAGTTGCCTAATCACTTTGGATGAAAATAAAGACTCAGGCTGAGACGGGACGGAATGGTGGTTCTCACCAGGCTCCTGATAAAGGCTGTGTCATTCTCTACATATGAAAATAGAGAAGTTTATCAGGCTCTCTTTTTTTCTGCTGTTATAGAATCACATACTGTTCAGTGGAAGCGGAGGATGAGTAGGAGGGAAGGAACTGGCTCAAAGGCTATGAAAGGATTCAGAAAAGACTTGTAGAGAATAATACCTCAGGGGTGAAGCTTGAGCTGAAATTGCCGTTAAAAGTTTCCATCGAGCACTGACCATGCCAATACTTCATAGAGTAGTTCATTGATTCCTCACAGGAACACGATGCAATAGATATTGTCGTGATCATCCCAGCTTTCCATATGGAGAAATGGAGGCTTCATGAGTTGAACTGGCATGTCTAAAGTCAGTCTGCTCATAAATGGTGAAGCTGTGAATTCAAATCAGACAAGCAGATGTCTGAGCTCTCGGCTACCCTGCTGCCATGCTGGACAATGATCGGCCACCCCAAAGTGCCTTCAGTCCCTCTGCAACTGGTTGGCCCACCAATGGTAGGTGGCCATTTTTGTCTATGTCCAGTGACATCCATGAACTGACCTACTGATGTCCAAAGACAGGAAGACAGAGGAGGAGATGGAAGGATGGGGACGGCAGAAGGCATGACAAGGATGAGACAAGAATAGCTGGAGTGAGAGACTGCAGGTATCTTGGGATCTGCTGGGGCCCTGTTCAGTGTAAGGGTCAAGTAGAATCATGGGACCCAGCCATGGGAAGGGAGCAGGCTGAGGTTCACATTGGCACCTTGGCCCTGATTTGCTCAGAGTTCCTGCAGGCCTGAAATAGAGGGGAAAGGAAGCCTCCATCTGTCAGAAACGCTTCCACAGTGGAACTGTAAGCAGCCTCAGGTTTCCTCCTGTCTTCTCTAGTGTTTTCTTAACACAGACTGCCAATTTTAGCTGTTAAGGAAAATGTATTTTTTTTTAATGGAAGGACTTGGATTCTTATTCTTTCTAAAGGTTTTTGTTCATCTTTTGTGATATTCCCGAACATGCTTAGCCTTTTATTTTATACAAAGCTCACCCTCTCGCATACATGTGAAACTGAAATTGTTATAACAGATTATAGATGGGTGTTTTGTTTGTTTTAATGTGTAGTAAGCAATGTCTTGGGATGGTGCGTTATTTTATTATGATATAGCCATGTCACATAACAATAAATGTTGGAAAATAAGGGAAATATTAATAACTTCAAGTTACTAATATAAAGACTGTTATAATTTTGGTCTTTTCCTTCCAGTCTATTTTTTTCATATACATGTCATCATAGTATTTGCATAATTTTACACTTCTCCTTTTTTCACTTATTATGTTGAAAGTGTGGTTCCATTTGGCTACATAGTCCTCATGCTATCATTTAAAAATGCTTAATATAGCATTAAGTAGCTACATATTTTTCTTAACTATTCTATTATTGGAAATTAAGTGGTGAGGCAAATTTTGATTAATAATATTTGTGACATTAAAAAAAAACATTGTGACTTTAAGGTAGAAACCAAAAACTTTTTTGTTAGCTATGCTAGACAGCCAGTGCAGAAATGCTTATGAAAATAAAACCATGGAATCCTTCTATGGTAACTACTGTTTTTCTTTCATAAGTTACTAGAAATTACAAACAGCTTTATTTACTGATCATCTACTATGTGTTTGGCAGTAGTCTAAGTGCTTTACAATATTAGCTCATTCATTTTATCCCCCCCTATTTAAGGAAAGCCCTATTTACAGCCCTATATCGATACGCATAGATAACACCTCTGAGACACAGAGGCTGAGTTATTTGCCCAAGTCTATTCAGCTAACAGATGACAGAGTAGGGACCCAAACTTACGCTGCCTGGCTCCATAGTTTGTGTTCTTACCACCATGTTTTTCTTTTATTCTATATTATTTTTCAATTGATAAGTAAATATTATATATATATTTATGGAGTACAACATGACATTTTGATAGATGTACATGTTGTGGAATGGTTAACTCAAGCCATTGGATATGAACATTACCTCAGATGCTTATCAGTTCTTTTTTTTTTTTTTTTTTGCAGTAAGAACACTTAATGTCTTCTCTTCAGAAATATTCAAGGTAATAATACATAATGTGTTCTTATTTTTTACAGTCAAATGAGGTGCAACAGACTTCTTGAACTTATTCCTCCTGCCTACCGGAAATTTTGTGTCCTTAGATCAACATCTCCCAACTTCCCCACCCCAAACCTCTGGTAACTATCATTTTTGTCCTCTCTTCTTATGAGTTTGACTTTTTTATACTCCATGTATAAGTGGGGATATGTGGCATTTGTCTTTCAGTGCCAGGCTTATGTTACTTAACATGATACCTCCAGGTTTATCCATGTTGTCACAAATGACAAAATGTCTTTCTTTTTAAAGGTTGAATAGTATTCCATTGTGTATATACAGCACATTTTCTATGTCCATTCATCCACTGATGGACACTTAAGTTAATTCTATATCCGGGCTATTGTAAATAGTGCTGCAATGAATGTGGGAGTGCAGGCATCTCTTTGATATACTGATTTCCTTTCCTTTGGATAAATACCCAAGTAGGTGGATTGCTGGTTAGTATGGTAATTCTATTTTTACTTTTTTGAGGAACTTCCACGCGGTTTTCCATAATGGCTCTACTAATTTACATTTTCACCAACAGTGTACAGGGTTCCTTTCTCTCCACATTCTCTCCAACATTTGTCACCTTCCATCTATTTGATAACGGCCATTCTAACAGATGTGAGGTGACATCTCATTGTGGTGTTTTTTTTTTTTTGAGATGGAGTCTCGCTCTGTTGCCAGGCTGGAGTGCAGTGGTGTAATCTCAGCTCACTGTAACGTCTGCCTCCCGGGTTCAAGCTATTCCCTTGCCTCAGCCTCCTGAGTAGTTGAGACTACAGATGCACACCACCACGCCCTTTTTTTTTTTTTTTTTTTTTTTTTGTATTTTAGTAGAAATGGAGTTTCACTGTGTTGGCCAGGCTGGTCTTGATATCCTGACCTCATGATCCACAGGGCTTGGGCTCCCCAAAGTGCTGGGATTATAGGCGTGAGCCACTGTGCCTGGCCCTCATTGTGGTTTTAATGTGCATTTTCCTGTTCATTAGTGATGCTGAGCATTTTTTTCATATACCTGTTGGCCATTTACACGTGTTTTTGAGAAATGTCTATTTAAGCTCTTTGTCTATTTTAATATCATGTTATTTGTCTTCTTACTGTTGAGTTGTCTGAGTTCCTATATGTTTTGGATATTAGTGCCTTATCAGATGCATGGTTTGCAAACATATTCTCCTATTCTATGGGTTATTTCTTCACTCTGTTGGTGGTTTCCTTTGTTGTGTGGAAGCTTTCTAGTTTGATTTGATCCTATTTGTCTATTTTTGCCTTTGTTGCCTATGCTTCTGGTATCATATCCAAAAAATCTTCGCCTAGACCTTTGTGATGGAGCTTTCCCCATATGTTTTCTTCTAGTAGTTTTACAGTTTCCCCTTTTACATTTAAGTCTTCAATTCACTTTGAATTGATTTCTGTATATGGTGTGAGATTAGGATCTAATTTCACTCTTCTGCATGTGAATATCCAGTTTTCCCAGGAATATTTATTGAAGAGACTGTCTTTTGCCCAATTGTATGTTCTTATTGCCATCTTCATAAAAATCAATTGGCCATGAGTACGTGGATTTATTTCTGGGCTGTCTATTCCATCCCACTGGTTTATGTATCTGTTTTTATGCCATCACCATGCTGTTTTGGCTAACATAGCTTTGTAGTATATTTTTAATACATGTAATATGATGCTTCCAGGTTTGTTCTTTTCGCTAAGGATTGCTTTGGCTATTTGGGGTCTTTTGTGGTTCCATACAAATTTTAAGATTGTTCTTCTGTTTCTGTGAAAAATGTTGATTTTGTATCCTATGACTTTACTGAGTTTGTTATTAGTTCCAACACCATGTTTTTAAATTGGCAGAAAACCTGTGCACATTTTTGGAAAGAGCTTGACTTGGTGGGTTACACAGATCTGGATCCAGTTTTGACTCTGCTTCTTATCAGTTGTGCATGCTTTGGCAAGTTACTAAAGCTCTATGAACTTGAGTTTCTTTAGCCATAAAATAAAATTAAATTAATAAAGGTGATATAAAATATAAATGAAATAATACAAGTAAAGTCCTTGGCACAGTAGTAGATGTCCAACCAATGTTAGTCCCCACCTCTTCTCTGATTACCAGTCTGATCAGCAGCGTGGGAAGGAGCAAGAGGACATTTCCCAAAGCTGATAATAGATGCTAAAGAAGCCTAAGCTTGGCCAGAGGTTGACACTATGCCTAGGCAGTCACTTATTCTTCCAAAGGCTGCTCTGAGACAACAGTTATTACCTGAGATATATTTTTATCTGAATAACAGGACTACCTTAATCACTATACAACTCCTCCTCTTACCCTCCCATAGCTTCCCCATAACTTGTCAACCCTACCCCTGCCCCCCAAAAACCAGGAGGAGCCTCAAGCTCCTATTCTTTTCTATAGCTCAGGATGCAGTATGAGCTTCAATCATCTGACCCTTCTTTGAGTCTCATATTTTTTGGGTCTCCTGAGCAGGGATATGTAATTAAAATTGTCTTTTTCCTCTTGTTTATTTGCCTCACGTTAATTTACTTCATAACCCGCCAAAGAGCCTAAAAGGGTGGATGGAAGTCTGTTCGTATTTCCCTGCTCTCTTCTCTGGTGGTTAAGACAACTCATTTCTCTGAAATGATTTTATTGTGGTTTTCCTAATGATAAGTGACCCCTAGAAGTTTGCCTATGGCCTTTTCTGGTCCTAAGGTCAGAAGATTCCACACTAATATGAGCAGAGATCTAGGGGGTAATTTCTCATGCAGCCCTAAGGATATTTCTCTTCTGGTGTCTTAGGCTATGCTGAATGATGGGGTGGGGGTCCTCCTAGGAAGAGGGAGCCATGCCCCAAAATAGGCCTGAGTGATTGATGTTCAGTTTGTTTATGTTCAGACCCGTCATGCTTTTGAAGGATAGCCTTGGCCTTGGGGTGGGCTGGGCTCTCCACTCTATTTTAGAATTGCCCGCGACCTTGTGCCATTGTTCCGCCCCTCCGAATCTGGTCTCATACTTCCATGAAATCATGAGTATTTTCTATTTTCGGCAGAGAAATGAACAATGCGGGGAATATTCTCATTCTCTCT
The DNA here is from genome assembly GCF_009764315.1 of Trachypithecus francoisi. Taxonomy (NCBI): domain Eukaryota; kingdom Metazoa; phylum Chordata; class Mammalia; order Primates; family Cercopithecidae; genus Trachypithecus; species Trachypithecus francoisi. The sequence continues at coordinate 41,425,089 of NW_022681464.1, read as the reverse complement.
AACATGTAAACAAGCAGAGAAGAAAACCACAGGGCCCTCCCCTCATTTCACTCCAGCCACATTGGCTTGTTTTCTGGTGTTTTCCTTGAGGTCCTTTGCTCATGCTGAAGGGCTTTCCCCTGTCTGGCTCCTCCTATGATTGGCTTCTTTTCCTTCAAGCTTGGGCTTAGCAATTACAACCTCAGAAAAGTCATCCCTGACTTCATGACCTTAAAGAGTGTCAGGGCTTTAGTGAAACTAATTCACTAACTTTGTACATGAAAGTGCTGATTTTTCTGCATGTGTCCGCAGACAAAGAGAGGGTGGAATCCATGTATGTGGCCTTCTGCTCCATCCACCCAGGTGACTGTCATGCTGCAGCCTAGAGAAAAAGCTGGGGTCCAGAGTGGCTCCCAGCCATGTCAGAGATATTATGGGATAGATGCTGCATGGATTCAGATTGAATTGACTCAATTAGGCAGTACGAGTTAGTATGCTTTCATTGTAGATTCAGTACTTTTTGATAAACCTAGAAAGAAAGAAACAGGTGAGAGGATTTTATAGCAATTCATACATACTCATGGATTCTCTTGCCACAATCATACTTTAAAAATATAGTTTTGGCCGGCGGCAGTGGTTCACGCCTGTAATCCTAGCAGTTTAGGAGGCCGAGGTGGGTGGATCACTTCAGGTCGGAAGTTCGAGACACGCCTGACCAACGTGGCGAAACCCCATCTCTACTAAAAATACAAACTTAGCTGGGCATGGTGGCGCATGCCTATAGTCCCAGCTACTCAGGAGGCTGAGGCAGGAGAATTGCTTGAACCCAGGAGGCAGAGGTTGTGGTGAGCCAAGATTGTGCCATTGCATACCAACCTGGCAACAGAAGTGAAACTCCATCTTAAAAAAAAAAAAAAAAAAAAAAATTACAGTTTTGGTCATGTCCATTGTCCAGCTGAAAATCCTTGGTTATTTTCCATCTCTGAAAAAGCAAGTGTGAGACTCACTTCTCCTACATGTGGCAGTCAGCCAGATGCTGCTCCCTGGGCGTCCCCGCCTCCCCTCCTCTGTCTCTTTGCACATGGCCTGCTATTTGCCCCGAGGAGCCTTCCTCCCATTTTTGTTTGGTTAAACGTTTGTCTTCCAGTGCCCATTTTAAACACAGTAACTCTTCGTCGCCTCCCTGATAACCTTCAGCTAGGAAATGAGATGTTCCTAATCCATTCTCTCATAGGAAAAGCAAAAAGATCAAATGTATTGAGTTTGACTACACATCAGGCACTATTCTAGTTTCAGATATGTTCACAGATATAATTTCCAAAACAACTCCATGAGAGAGGAGCCAAGGAGGGCACCGAGAGAGGAGCCAAGGAGGACACCGAGGCATAAAGAAATGAAATAAATGCCTCCAGGCCTAGCTGGTAAATGGTGGGTTTAGGATTAATGCCCAGAGAGTCTGGGCCCATAATGACTACCCTTCACAGGCCGAGGGTGGCGGCTCACGCCTGTAATCCCAACACTTTGGGAGGCCGGGGTGGGTGAATCATGAGGTCAGGAGCTTGAGACCAGCCTGGCCAATATGGTGCAACCCTGTCTCTACTAAAAATACAAAAAATTAGCTGGGTATGGTGGCACGCAGCTGTAATCTCAACTACTTGGGAGGCTGAGGAAGGAGAATCGCTTGAACCCGGGAGGTGAGGTTGCAGTGAGCCGAGATGGTGCCACTGCACTCCAGCCCGGGCGACAGTGCAAGACCGTCTCCAAAAAAAAAAAAAAAAAAGACTACCCTTCCTTCGCCTTCTTGGTAAGGTTTTTATTGCCTTTTTCCCCTAGCTTGGACTATGCCTTGATACCTTGTTCATCTTTTTAGTTTTCAAGAGTGTGCAATAATGGGGGGCTTATAACAGATGATCACTAAGTATTGCTTAAATGAATACATTAATATTCAACCTGGGAAAATCCTAGGTTGAACTTTTCAAAATCACATGAAATATTCAGTCTTCATATCAAATATTCTATTGCTCAGGCTGATTCATTTTCTTTTTCCCCCAGGCAAGCTTTCCCACTTCTGCCCAGACTTGGTATTCAGAAGCCCAGACGATGAAGCTCAGCCAGCATAATAATGGGGGAACAGGGACAAAGCTCCCTCTGATCTCTCTGAAGGAGAGCAGGGACTTTGCTTTGTGGGGCTGGGGGTGGGAGTTCAACAGAGTCTTTGCTGTTGTTCTACTCCTCCTAATCTGGTCTCATACTTCCAACAAGTTATGAGTATTTTCTATTGTCAGTAGAATGTTTGTGTCCTCCCAAAATTCATATGTTGAAACCTCCCCCAACTCCTCCATTGAGACAGTATTAGGAGGCGGAGCCTTTAGGAGGCAGTTAGGTCATGGGGACAGAGCCCTCATGAATGGGATTAGTGCCATGTGAAGACACAGTGAGAAGGTGCCATCTATGAGGAACAAGCCCTCATCAAACACCAAATCTGCCAGTGTCTGGATCTTGGACTTCCCAGCCTCCAGAACTACAAGATATAAATGTTCATTGTTTATAAATCACCCAGATCATGGTATTTTTGTTGTAGCAACTCAAATGGATTAAGACAAGCCTGATCACTGACCCATTTCTCCTTTGGCATTTTCATTTTTCTTTAGACCCTCAGCACACCTGGTTCTGCCCACTGCTTTCGGGAGTAATTCCAGAGTTGGGATGCCAAATATTTGGCAAGATATTGCCAGTCTTCATCCAACTGTCTTTTCACAGAGATCTCTGATCAACCATAGATCCTCTCTCCTGCTAACCTTTAACATAACCTTAGAATCTTTCCCAGCCAAGCCTCTAGTAATCTAATTGAAATTGACACACCAAATGAAATATATTTGCCATCACTAGCTGGGCTTAAGCAAAGCCTTTGGAGGAACCCATTCATGCAAGTAAGCCTGCAGTGGCAGCAGCAGATCCTGCAACGTCCTGCCCAGATGCCCCTGTTCTTACAGTGTCAGTACACACTTGCTAGATTTCCATCTACAAGTCCCTGAGCTTCTCTGCTTGAGGGTCTTCAACAGCTAAAGGAATCCACTTTGCCATCTCTACACAGTAATCTAGAAATGCTAGGGGATTAATAATAAAAAGGTTGAATGGCTTGTGAGAATTGGGTGTATAAATACCCCACCTCCCTCATCCTTCAGATATAACAACTGTGTAACGTAGCTCCTAGAGTACTCCAACAGAAGGATTTATGCTCCAGTTACTCAGAGTGGTAATTTGCTTGATAATGAATGTTATTTTTTGGTTCTTTTGCTTTCCTGTTTTATGTCTCTACTCCCCTACTGTGTTTCCTGGGATTTCCTCCCAAATGAACTACTTGCATTCAAATGGTGGTCTTAGGGTCTGTTTAGGGGAGTACCCCAAGAGTCCAAAGAATGACATCACTGTCATGGCCCTCGTTATGCTCAAGAAATGTTGATTGGGAGATAAGTGCTTCTGATGGGAGCTCATAAGTAGGGATGAATGGCATGGGAGGGTGAGAATGAAGGGAGTCTAAAGTCAAGGAAAAGGAAAGGTCAAGGGGTTTGCTCAGTAAGTTAGTGCTACTAGAGGTTTGGGAACACGGAAAAGTAATTTGAGCTGTGTAGAGGACAGGAAGCCTGCAACCAAATATTGCCTGCTGGGAAATCATGAAATCTGACTGAAAGAGTCATCCATATGAGCTCTTTTTTGTTCTATGCCTTTCTTCTTGGGGAGCTTGCATATTTCCTAAGAAGAGAGATATAAATCATCATGAAAAACATTAAGAAGTAAACCATTGTGTAATGCCATTAGTTTTGAAGAGCAAGAATCCTATTTTCTCATTTCCTTTGGAAATCTAACTGAATATTCCTTATGAAAAATTGCTTGAGGAAAGTGCTTAAAATCTGTTGCTATCCACCCTGCTCCTAATGTTTTCTTGTCATTATTTACATACGTGAAAAGCATATAGATTAAGATGATGACCTTGTAGCTGACAAGTGAAATGGTATTATGATTGTTTTGGTTTGCACTATTGAATGTGCTATTGTCTTTACCATAGAAGAAATACCTAAGCCCAAATAATTGCCTGAAAGTCACTAGATCTTTTGATATAAAATGGTAAAATCTTTTAATAGATGATATAGTAAGACCAAGGATAAAGTGAGTTCAACAAAATCAATTGCTATGAGATTGAGTTTGTCTACTTTGATGTTCCTTATCTTTTCTGCTGGGAAGAGAAGCAGATATTGTACCACAACTAAGGATGGAGAAAGCACTGGGGGAGTTCTTTTGTCTTCTTCCATGCAGGCCTCTCCTAGAGCCTCTTCCTCCATGTGCCTGCGATAGGGGCCCAGCATGCAAGGTCCCTCAGGGAAGGACAGTCTTGGTGTAGCTCTCTGTGGGGAAAGGGGCAGGCATGGGGACAGGGAGAGAAGTATGTGTGAGAAAATAATACACACTTCTTATCATGCTAGGGAAAGGGAAGGGAGGAAAGGCAAGAATGGGGAATCTGGGGAGTTGCACAGTAGGGCTTATAAAATGGGATATTTGCTTTGGGTTGGAATGGTAAGAATGCATGCAGCTCCACAGGACATGCTGTGCCCAAGAGAGCACATTTCAGTTGGAAGAGCTTAAAGAATGTGAGGAGGGCCACCAGTGTAGGGAATGGGCGAATTTGGAGTGATTTTCTGCAAACGCAAATCAAGTGTATTACCAGTAAGGCTGACAGCACTGCCTGGCATGTATTGCAGTGGGACTTTTAGGTGAAGCTGGAGAAACTATACCCAAAAGACCTTATACGTACAATGACCGGGGTGTCTCAGAACGAGCTCTGGCTTGGAGAGAAGCAAAGAGAAGGGAATGAGAGGCAAGCTAGAATTACAGAGAACACTCCCCAATACTCAGCTTAGGTTGATCCCATCCTGGAAGAGTCAGACTGTGGCATCAAAACTTACAAGTGAGGAAATGCATGACAGGTCACCAAGGTAATGAGTGGTAGAGGAGAAACTCAGCCCAGAACCATCTGGCCCACATTGGTGCCTTTTCTACATGACAGTGGAAAAGATAGAGAGAAAGCTATAAAATCCAACACAAGATTGACTTGGTGAGGATGCACGCAACCCTGAGGTGTGAGCCTAGATCGCGCCATTGCACTCCAGCCTGGATGACGGAGCAAGACTCCATCTCAAAAAAAAAAAAAAAAAAAAAAAAAAGCTGCTTGTGTCCGTCATTTTTTAAAGACATTAACCATGATTGTGATCTCAATGTGCATTGACAGAAGGGGTCCAGGCAGATCACTTCACCCAGACACCAATACTTCTTTCATTTGTGTCTCAGACTGGTGAATTTCCACAAAGCTCTTCCCTGAAAATTTTGACAGTGACTTCCCCCAGAGGTCAATTATACATGGAGCTTCTGAGTGCAAGTTCACAGTCACACCTGACAGATAACTGAGGCCCTAGGGGTGAAACTCAGGCATTGGCAGTTTTTAAAGCTTCTCAAGTTATTCTGAGGTGCAGCCAAGGTTAAGAAGTTCTGCTTAGACTTAGTCCTTTTGGTTTGCCAAAGATTGTTTCTCAGATGGTGCAGCAAGATAATTTTTCTTTCCTGAAGGATTGAGACCATTTCAGAAGACAAGCACAATGATCTTGGTGTTCCACATGTCCTGATGGTGGATGCCCTCCCTCAATTCCCACCAGATGCAACATCTGCTTTTGTCTCCTGCGGCTATGTGGTGACGAACCTCATTAATGTTGGAAGACAGCCTGGACCCAGGACTTCTTTATTGGGAAGGATGTGTCAGGACCTGTCTCTGCGAATTACGATGCAAAGGATGTCAGTGTCACCAAGCTTTGTGCTGAAACTTCATGCTATGTTAGGACTCTGACAAAATGAAACGCCAATATTTTCCTCCTCAAATTTGTTCTATACTTTTTGGTGAGTATTACTGAACAGTGTGTTGCTAAAATACCTGAATTTAGTTCGCTGTCTCTGATTTAAAAAATCTTAAGCTGGCATGAGATTTGAGTCTCCTTCAGGCTCACTGTCAGCTCACAGGACCGTATTGCCCTCCTAAGTAGTCACGATTGCAAGTCTTATTGTACACACATAGCAAAATAACTCCATGATCATCCACATGACTTTTAAAATGAATACAGTCTACAGAAATAGAAGAGCTTGTTGGAATTTTGAAAATAAATGCCATAAGCTTCCAAGTTCCTTGTTGTATGCTCTAACATGGCTGCATCAAAATTGTCAAATTGGCGAAAACTGACAAATCTCTGCTACTCTTGAGCTTGAAGGAGAATGTGGGTTTTGGAATCACACAGACCTGGGCATCAGGCTTGATTTTGTCACTTACCACTGGGAAAGGGAAAGCTTCTTAAGCGCTTTTCAAAAGTCAGTAGAAAATAGGGTCATCTTAGCTCCGCTGAACCTGCCCTTTCTAGAACGCTCTCTTTACAGTGAGGGGACTTCATTTCCCTGCTGCAGCCCAGGTGGATTCCCCTCCTCTAGTCACTCCAACATCAGAGACAGCCGGGTGCAGGTTGCTATCCCGTTCCTGAAACTAAGGTCCCATAGCTACCAAGCTGGCACTTTCAAATTGACATCTGACACCATATTTCAGTTCTAGGCCTGCTCCACCAGTTCTCTCTCCTGGTGTTTCTACTTCATGCACTCCAACACTCTTTTTATCTCTGATTCCATCTTTTCTTTAGGTTTTATTCCAGCTCCTATAAAATATTCCCAGGCAACCCTATCAGCTAATAGTCTTCCTACTTTCTCCTTATGGGTGTTTTAGAGTGAAGCTTCCTATTGGGCCACATCTTTGCAGGGAGCTAACAGCGCCCATCCGTGGCCAGTTACGGTGAACCTGAGGAAGCCATGTAAAGTAATGGTCAATAACAGGCCCGGGGGCTGACCGGCTCTGTTCTCAGCTCTGTTCCCCTGTGACTGTGTGACCGTGGGCAAGTGAACTGACCTCTTCGCGTCTCTGTGTCTTCATTTGAAGATAGAAGATTATCGTAACAGTGCCTTTCCTGTAGGATCCTTCGAGAATTAAAGGTGTTTCATGTAAGCAAAGTGTGTTTAGTGCGGTTCCTATCTCAGGGTAAGACCTGTGACCCTTTCAGAGCAGAGGCGCCCACTACAGCCACACAATTGTCAACATTATCTGCACATATCAGACAAATACAAATGTTTGATGAAAGCATAACATTTTTAGCTGGGAGGGATCAGAGGATTATTGTGTCCAATGCTTCTGTGATGGAAGAGAGCGGAGGCTGAGACGTTGAATGTAATGCAAGGTCACTGTTAAAAAATAAACTGAGTCACAATAAAATTTTTAAGAGTTTATTTGAGCAAACATTGATTGATGAATCAGGCAGCACCAAACAGAAAGTGGTTAGGGCCCCATTGAAGGAGTGGGGAGAAGGTTGTTATAGGGTGAACACAGAAGTAAGCCAAAGAAAATATTTGATTGGTTATATATGTATAGTTGGCTGGGCACGGTGGCTCAAGCCTGTAATCCCAGCACTTTGGGAGGCCAAGACGGGCGGATCACGAGGTCAGGAGATCGAGACCATCCTGGCTAACACGGTGAAACCCCATCTCTACTAAAAAATACAAAAAAAAAAAAAACTAGCCGGGCGAGGTGGCGGCGCCTGTAGTCCCAGCTACTCGGAGGCTGAGGCAGGAGAATGGCGTAAACCCGGGAGGCGGAGCTTGCAGTGAGCTGAGATCCGGCCACTACACTCCAGCCCGGGCGACAGAGCGAGACTCCGTCTCAAAAAAAAAAAAAAAAAAATATATATATATATATATATGTATAGTTGTCTTGTTTGGTCTATCTCATTGGGAAATCCCAAGTTGGATAATTATAGGTTAGCTGATGACTTCCAACTGATTGAGCTTAAGTTTCACTTTTCTCTGAGATGCGCATTATAAGAACTAGCCCACGTTAAGTTGCAGTTGTGTTTGCAGGTCAAGCTTTCCAGGTCTAACTGGCTTCACGTGCAAGGGGATTTCTTGAAGCCTGTTTGCCACTTTGTGTTTTTTTAACACTACACAGTGGCAACGCTAAGGTAAGAACTTGAGCTTTGCTAGTAAGATGGTTAATTTTATGTGTCAACTTGACTGGATCCCGATATGGCCAGATATTTGGTTAAACATTATTTCTGGTTGTGTCTGTGGGGCTGTTTCCAGAAGACATTGGCATGTGAATGGGTAGACCAAGGAAATGCATTGTCTGTGCCAGTGTGTATGGGCATGATCTAATCCACTGAGGGCCAGAACAGGACAAAAAGGTGGAGCAGGTGCCTGACTGCTCGAGCTGGGACATTGATCTCCTACCCTCAGTACTCCTGGTTCTCAGTCCTTCAAGCCAGACTAGAATCTACACCACTGGCTCTCTGGCTCTCAGGCCTTCAAACTCCTCAGGCCGACCCCACCAGCTTTTCTGGTTCTCTAGCTTGCCAATCATGGGATTTCTCAGCTTCGATAATTGTGTGAGCAAATACCTTATAATAACTCTCTTCGTGGATACCTTATTGGTTCTGTTTCTCTGGAGAACTCTGACTAATCTATGATATACCTAGCCTTCATATTAAGGCATAGCTGGCCTGCTTATCATCCCAGGAAAGCCATCGTTACACACCAGTGGGAGAGCAACCTCCCATCCTTGCTCAGGCTTCCATGAAATCCAATGAACAATTATTCCCGTCCTCCTCTCTGATTCTAAGCACTTCATACTCACCCCAATTGCCATCATATTGTATTGTTTGCTGGCTTATAGCATCTGTTTCATCAACTGGAATATCTTCCAAGACAAGGACTATTTCTCATTCCTCTGTCACTAGCCCAGTAGAGGGACTGGCATAAGGAAAAAATGTTAATAAGTAGTTGTTCAACAAGGGGCACCAGGGGTGGGGTAAGACAAGAATTTATAAACTCAACAAATAATTCAAATAACAGAGGAGAATGGGCTCAGTGCTGCTCAGGAGGTGCCGACGGAGTTCAGGAGTTCCAGGGAGGCCTTCCATTTCTGACAGATTGGCAGTTCTCTTTCTCTCTGTGTTGTTTCTGTGTTGGCACTGAGCCCTTGGGCATTGCTGTCCTTGTTACCTCGGGATGTAGTGGGAACAAATGGTTGCTGGTTAAGCCTTCAGCTACCAGGTGGCCAAGCAGCTGCACAGGAGGGCTGCCAGGTAGTGTCTGTGCCAGGTGGGGTCCTGGGAAGGAGAGGACGTGGCACCCACAGAAAGGCTGTATATTTAAGGAGCCTCTTCCTCCCCGGCATTTCTCATTGTCTACAGGAAGGTTGGTTGCTGACACTCTTGGTGATCATTTCTTGGGTGGATTAATGACATCTCAGTTAACCAAGCAGGCTAGAAGGCGGAGGTCTTATGATAAGGACCTTCTTCAGCTAATAGAAGGAATATCCACCGGTGTGGGGCCCTGTCCGGCAAAGCCCCCCTTCTCACAGGCACAAGTGTTTCTGTTCATGTTTCAATCTTATATTTACTTCACTTTCTCAACCCCATCTCTTCAGTCTTTTGAAATATCCTCAGAATATTTTTAAAGGCTTCATGAAAGTACAACTTTGGCTTGCCTTTGGTGACTTTGAGGTAACAGAATCTTATTGAGAGAAACCAATATCATTTCTCAGTAGATAGGAAGAGAAAACAGTCCTAGAGGAAAAACATTGATTAGAAAGTAAGCAGTTGCAGTAGCTCCAGAACACACGGGGGAACTGTTAACACAATGAGCAGTTAGAATGTAAATATCAAGTTGCCTCCTAATCCCTTTGCCCGGCCTGGTTGAATAAACAAAATTGAAAAGGTGAAATTACTTTTCCCCTTGAAATCAGAGTTTGAAGGGTAGCCAGCAGAAAACTCCAGAAATCATTGACAATTGTGTTCAGTATATCTGTTATCAACCTCATCTGCTATCCAAAACAGCGACTGGGCCATATCCATGGTAACTCCAGAAGCTGTTTTCTTTTCTCTGTAGTAGGTAGATAAAAAGCTCTCCATGGTGCCTCTTTTGGGGGTTTTTGGTTTTCCCAAGCCCCACGCTGGGCAGGAAGTTATGTCCTGGTGGTGTAGATCAATCGAAGATGTTCATTGTCTAGATGCTGCATATTCGGGCAGAAGGAAATTCACCAAACTATCATTAGAAAATAAAAACATGTTTCCGATTATACTGCAGTAAATTCCAAAATGCCCCGTAGTTCAATTTTTGGATATATTCGTCCTTATTTCCTTTGGGGTCTCTAAAGAACCTAACACTTGGCACAAATTAAACACTGACTCCATGGCAGCTAAGTCTATGACTACACAGTCATCTAAGCTGTGACTTTAGATGTCTTTGGACAATGGTTATAGCTATAGGAAGAAGGATGGGTCTGACTTGGAGGTTTCTGGCTAGGATGAAGAACTGCTGCAGCAATCTCTTGGCCTCTTCAGGGACTGAGCCTTATCTCTCATGTAAATTCTGCTGTCTAACACAAAGCTTGGTCCTGAGGAAGTGCTGGCTAACCCCAAATGTACAGAGATTCCTCTTCTCTGTCGACATAGGACGGCCAAATGGACTACACTCCGGAGTCGTTAATAAGAGAGATCTTCAAACCTAGGTGCCCAGTTCAGCTGTGAGAATAACTTTGGGCAACCCATTCAACTTTTCCGAGGCAAAGTTTTCTAATATGTAAGTTAGGAATAACAGAACTTAGCCTGTAGGGTTATCAGGGGAGAGAAATGAGATAAGGTATTTAAAGCCTCTGAGCACTAAGCGCTCAGTCTGTGTTCCTTCTCTTCCCCCGTCATTCTCGCTGGCAATCCCTTTCCATCCTCAGTTCCGCTTACCCCTTCGTGGGAGATTGGCTTGTGGCAGCTACAGCTTTTCCCGTTCGAGTTTTAAAACGCCGGTTGCCCCAAATGACTCTGGCTTGTCTACAGCACACACATTCATGAGGCACTGGATGATTCAGAGAGAAGTTGTTTCTGTGCTTTGCAGGCAGCCAAGAGATCCAGTTACCCAGATTTCAGTACACCATGTTTACACAGCGTTGTATATTTTTATGTTAGCTTGTATTTCAGAATTGACTTTTTTTTTTAATAGGAAGGCAAGATTCTAGCCAACTCTAACTACTATATTATGATTTATGCATCCAAAAATCTATTTTTTAAACTACAGTTCTGACATCTGAAAAATAAATCTTGCTCTCGGGAAATATATAGCTACTGTGTAGATTTCAGAGACATAGATGTGGGTGACGTATGGGCAAGGATTGCAGGCCCACCACTCTGCCCCACCCTTCCACGCTGCCAAGGGATGTCCAGTGCACTGGCCACCACCTGACTGTCACACTGCAACTCTCAAGGTGATAGCCCGTGCCAAGGAAGCTTCTTTAATTTCAAACCCTTAGGTGGAAATATAACAAATATTTCTGGTGACTCCTCATTATATTTTATAAAGTACATTATGATTCAATTATTCAAAATTCCTTGGTAACCTCCACCAATCTCATCCTTTAAAAATTATTATTATTATTTTAGAGACAGGGTCTTGCTCTGTTGCCTAGGCTGTAATGCAGTAGCACAATGATAGCTCACTGCAGCCTTGAACTCATGGGTTCAAGGTATCCTCTCAGCTTAGCCTCCCTAGTAGCTGGGACTACAGGCGTGCACCACCATGCCCAGCTATTTTGTAATTTTTTTGTAGAGACAGGATCTGACTATGTAATTCAGAAGGGTCTCAAGCTTTTGGCCTCAACCAATCCTCCTCCCTTGGCCTCTCAAAACACTTGGATTACAGCCATGAGCCACTGCACCTGCACCCACCCTCAATTGTTTAAAAATAACCCAGGACAGGAAATTTGACAGGTTGAAATACGACAAATGAGTCTTTTTGCCTTAAGAGATTGTTGGGCTGCGCTGGCGGTCAGGTAAGGGTATTTGGGCAGCCTTCCAAGGATGCAGGAAATGCTTGAATGCAGAAGAAAGTTGCTAAAATGACATGCATTATCAGCCAGCTCTAACAGAAAGGATAGGAAAACAGCTTGTCCTCTCGACTGGCTCTGAAAGTATATGACATTTGTACATATGTTGTATAGATATTATTCTATTTTACAGTATATGCTTGACATTTGAAAGTGCATAGCACATTTTGTTTATTTTCTTTTCTTTCTTTCTTTCTTTTTTTTGAGATGGAGTCTCACTCAGCTGCCCACTGGCGTGATCTCGGCTCACTGCAACCTCCGCCCTCCAGGTTCAAGTGATTCTCCTACCTCAGCCTCCCAAGTAGCTGGGACTACAGGTGCACACCATCATGCCCAGCCAGTTTTTGTATTTTTGGTAGAGACAGGGTTTCACCATGTTGGCCAAGACAGTCTTGATCTGTTGACCTGGTGATCCGCCCACCTCAGCCTCCCAAAGTGCTGGGATTACAAGTGTGAGCCATAGTACCCAGCCTGTTTATTTTTTTAAAGAATCATTACTCATATATTATCTGACTATCAGTTCTCTAAATAAATGTAAATTCTCAAAGACCCTTTCTTAAATGACACTGACAAACTGACGTTTGAAGTTTTCAGAATTGTCAAAGGATTTCAGCTGAAGCATGTGTCACAGCTGCAGCTATAAAACCTATTTACGTTCAGCTGCCACACTGTATATATTATAGCTACATTTTTCCAGAGCATCACATGCTGATAAATGGATGGCATTCCCATAGGCTATTTGTCAAGTTTTACATTCTGGGCAAAAGGGTGCTATGCTATCATGTTAGCTGTGAACACAAAACATTCAAAATCAAAGTCCAACAGGGGTTGTTTTATGAGATGCTTACATATGTCTTAGGTTCATTTGTCTTGGGGGTTTACCAGCACACATCATAAAATGTTCCTGAGTGGTACTAATGGCAATCTAATGGAACCTAAGGTCCATAACGTGGTAATATTCATAGCGCAATGTTAGAATAATGTTCAATGAACAGCTAGATACATAAAGTTTAATTAGTCAGAGAACAAACTTTTCAAGCTCTGAACAACTTAATTATATGCTGGCTATCAGTATAAGAATTGCTTTCTGGCCAGGCGCGGTGGCTCAAGCCTGTAATCCCAACACTTTGGGAGGCCGAGACGGGCGGATCACGAGGTCAGGAGATCGAGACCATCCTGGCTAACACGGTGAAACCCCGTCTCTACTAAAAATACAAAAAAAAAAACTAGCCGGGCGAGGTGGCGGGCGCCTGTAGTCCCAGCTACTCCGGAGGCTGAGGCAGGAGAATGGCCTAAACCCGGGAGGTGGAGCTTGCAGTGAGCTGAGATCCGGCCACTGCACTCCAGCCTGGGCGACAGAGCAAGACTCCGTCTCAAAAAAAAAAAAAAAAAAAAAAAAAAAAAAAAAAAAAAAGAATTGCTTTCTAAGAAATACTCCCCTGAGGGAAGATGTGCAGGTGATTATAACAACAATAAAAACAGTCCTGCAGAATTTTTGGAACTTTAAACTTCCCACCCTGAGTAGGAGTTCTTTGTCCTCCATCCCCAACCCTACACTCTTCCCTCTTACTGTATCCTGTGGAGGTTCTGGCCTTCTCTTTGGACACCATTTGCTATCTGCTCCACCATTCATTCATTCACTTACACATTCACTTAATAGACATTTACTGAGCATCTACCACATGCCAACTCCCTGGTCTCTGACTCTGTGGAGTTTACAATGCAATGCAGGTCCTCTTAAGTCATCCAGTCTGGTGGCTGCTCAGCTTCCTCTTCCTGTGTCCATTACCAGGTCTGAGGGACACTGCAAAGGTCAAGTGGAGAACTGATGATTTTGTATTGCTGCTTTGAGCCTGAAATACCCTGAAATACCTCCAGCTGCAAACCTGTGTTCTCTCCCTGGCTCTCGACTTCCCAACCTCAGGGCCACGGACCAGGCAGGGACCAAGAGAAGCTGGCATGGCCTCCAGTGCCATAGGAGCCAGGTAGCCTTCCAGTTTCCAGTTCAGAACCCAGCTCCTAGCTACACTAAACACTAAGCCCAAGATCGAGCAGGCTGACTTCTGACCTATGCTAGCTAAGTTAAACTGGCTTAAGAAATGCTTTCTTTTATACAGTACTCAGTACAACTGTTTGTATCTCTTACAGGAAATAACCTAAAGTATACTGAAGGGCTAATGACATGTAACTGGGTTCTCCTGGCCTATCAGGCAACTTTATATTAGAAAAAGCAAAAGGCTCCGTCTGGGTAAATGAATTAGACACCTGTGCTCCATTTGGGGTGGGTGTATGCAGCCTCTTGGATGCACATCAGCCTAATGTCCATGTGCTGGACTCCAGCCCCAGCTTCTCTTCTGCTGGTACCTTTTGCAGCACAGAAACTGCATCCCCCTGGGTGGCAGCCCTGGCTTCTCTCACTTTAGTGGGAAACATTACTCCAGAAGACAGATTGAGTTCTGGAAGTGCTGCATTCTCTCAGCCTCAGCAGGTCTCTCTTCCAGGAACACCACACCCACACTCAGCCAACTCTCATTGCCTCAACTCCAGAGTCATTGCTGCTGGAGGCTCTGCCCAGAGTGCCTCCCCTGGTTTTAGTGGGCCTCCCATGCAGTCCTCCGCTTCCCTCTACCTCAGCCCACGGCACTTTCTATTCCAATAGGGAGTCTATTTGCAGGTTTGCCTCATGTGTCTGACAGTGATCCTGTGAGGACAGAGATGTTACTCTACTTAATACTGGTTCTGTCACTTTCAGCTGATGATCTTGTTTCTTACTGGAAACAACAAAAACAGTTAGGACAGAGCTTATAGATGCTTCTGAAAAAATTTTTAAGAGATAGGGTCCAGGCCGGGCACAGTGGCCCACACTTGTAATCCCAGCACTTTGGGAGACCAAGGCGGGCAGATCACCTGAGGTCAGGAGTTCCCGATCAGCCTGGCCAACATAGCAAAACCTCATCTGTACTATGGATACAAAACTTAGCCAGGTACGGTGGTGCATGTCTGTAATCACAGCTACTTGGAAGTCTGAGGCAGGAGAATCGCTTGAACTTGGGAGTCGGAGGTTGCAGTGAGCCGAGATTGTACCGCTGCACTCCAGCCTAGGTCACAAGAGCAAAACTCCATCTCAAAAGAAAAAAAAAGAGAGACAGAGAGAGAGAGAGATAGCGTCTGGCTATGTTGCTCAGTCTGGAGTGCAGTGCCTATTCACAGGCAGGATCCATCAGTGTGAGAGTTTTGACTTGCTCTGGTTTTGACATGGGCTGGTTCACCCCTCCTTAGGCAACTTATGGTTTCTGCTCCTGAGAGGTCACCATATTGATGCCAAACCTAGTGTAGACACTTGACTGGCATAGCACACTACGGCCCAGGGCTCCTGGATTCAAACCCGTCTCGGGCTTCAGTCTCCCAAGTAGCTGGGACTACAGACATGTGCCACTATGCCCAGCAGAACTCATACATGCTTCTTTGACCAAACTTAAACTACCCACCTGCAACTGTATTCTGCCTTTTCTCCCAATACTTTGAAAGCATGGGCTTATCTATGGCCACACCCTCTCATCTACTACAGGATGACATTTCCAAAATCACCCCTGCCTATGAATCATCAGGTTCTCTCCTTATCTCCATCAGAATAATAGAATACTAATAACACTTCACCCATCTCACTAAAAAAAATCTATCTCCCACTACTGTCCAATTTCTGTTGCATTTTACTGCAAACTTGCTTTAAAGAATGTGTACTCTGTCTACACTTCCCCTCTTCCCATTCTCTCTTGGACAGATTCTCATCACCATCACTCCACGGACACTGCTCTCATTGAGGCCATGGTGGCCTCCATGTTGCCAGATCCAATGTTCTGTTCTCAGTCTTCATCATATTGATCTCCTGGCAGCATTGATTGTAAGTGATCAACCTCTTTCTTGAAATGCTTTGTTCATTTGACTTCCAGAGGACTCTCTCTTTTCCTGTCTTCTCTGACTGGGGCTGCTTCTCTGACTCCTGCTGCACCTGGCCATCTTCCCAATTTCCAACACTGGAACTCCAGGACTCAGTGCTGTCTTCCAACTACCCTCATGCCTTCTGTAACACCGTCCAGCTCCAGAGCTTTACAAATAAACTACAAGCTAGCAATTTTCAAATTTATATCTCAAGCCCAGACTTCACCTCTGAATTCTGGAATCATATTCCCAGATGATTACTCAAGGCCATCACTGGGATTTCTGTCAGGCATCTCTAACTTACAATATCCAGAATTAAACTTTTGGTTGTTTTCTTTTCTTTTCTTTTTAACTCCTAAGCAAGTTCTTTCTGAGATCATATCTTCATAAAATGGTGCTTCTGTGTGTTTCAGTGCTTGGTCCCAAACCTCATTGATTTATCTCATACCTCACCTGCAATTCACCAACAATCCTGTTGGCTCTTCCTTCAAAGTAGATTCAAAATCTGAGGATTTCTCATGCATTTCACCACTGTCTTGCAAGCCACTGTTCTATGCCACTTATACCCTTGCCAAAGGGTGGTCTGTGGCCCAGCAGCTCCAGCTTGCCTGGGTGCTTGTTGGAAATGCGAGATCTCAGTCTCACCTCCAACAGAATGAACCAGAATGACATTTTCTCTTGATGCCCAGGTGGTTCATGTGTATGTTACAGTTAGATGTACTCTGACCTAAACTACTGTGACAGTCTGCGATTGTCTTCTGTCCTTGCCACTCTTTATTCTATTTTTCTGACTGATACTTAGAAAAATAGTTTTTCTAAGTTAGAGCAATCTTTAAAAAGTATAAGTCAGGGGACAGGTGCCGTGGCTCACGCCTGTAATCCCAACACTTTGGGAGGACAAGGTGCGCAGATCACGAGGTCAGGAGATCGAGACCATCCTGGCCAACATGGCAAAATCCCATCTCTACTAAAAATACAAAAATTGGCTGGGTGTGGTGATGCGAGCCTGCGATCCCAGCTACTTGGGAGGCTGAGACATAAGAAGTGCTTGAATCCAGGAGGCAGAGGTTGCAGTGAGCCGAGATCATACCATTGCACTCCAGCCTGGGTGACAGAGTGAGACTCTGTCTCAAAACTAACAAACAAACAAACAACAATAACAAAAATATATATACATATATGTTGGAGGATGTCACTCTTTTGCCCCAAGCTCTCCAGTGGCTTTTCCTTTCTGGGGGTGGGTGGGGGGTAGGGGGGCAGGCGGGATGCTAATGCTCTTAATGGCCCCTAAGCTTTGCTTGAATCCATGTCCCTACCTTCTGACCTCATTTCCTACTAGTCTTCCCCTTGATCACTTCACTTCAGCCATGGTGGCCTCCATGACACCTCCGCTATCCCACCTACTAGATAGAAAATGCACAAACCTCAGATCTTTGCCCTCGTTGCCTGGAACCTCTTCCCCAGATATGGACAACTTATTCTTTCGCTTCATTCAGGCCTGTTCAAATGACATCTTTATAGGAGAGACCTTTCATGACATTCTAAGTAAAATAATATCCCTCCGTTACTCTCTATCCCTTTTCCTTATCTTATTTTCTGCATATTTCCTTATATCATATACTTATTTGTTTATTGCTACTCTCTGCTCATTAGAACGTAAGTTCCATGAGGTCAGGGACTTTTGCTATTGTGTTAATGCTGTTAGAATAGTGCCTGACACATATAGGTGCTCCTTAAATATTTACTGAATGGAAAAACGAATCTCCAGTTTCTCATTGAGTATTGTGTTCACTTTATAAGACTAACTCTGTTTGGTAAAAGCCTTGGGATTATTAGATAACATGCCCTGAGTAGACTGTGACTTGGGAGAGGGCTTTTAACAGTAGGGATTGCCTTGGAGCTTTGGGCTTGTCAATTGATGCATTTATCTTCCATCCTTCCCCAACGGCCTAAGCACAAGAGTGCAGGAATGGAGACCCAGAGCTGATCGGGGTGGGGCAGGATGACTGGAACAGTCACACTGTGTGACACTGGCCAGGGCTGGCTGGAGGGTTTACTCCTAGAAATGTGGTTAAAAGGCAGCCCCAATCCAGCCCCAGGTGTTTCAAGTGCTCACCCCATCTCCTGAACTGACTTTCCTTTTATTTTAGGCTGAGCTGTAGGTTTACATTCAGCAGCATCCAGCTGAGGTTTTGTAATCAACAGAGAAGGTGAAAAGCCTGAGCAAACCTGCAGGGACAGAGGAAGGCAGGCTAATGGCACCCAGGATACAGAAGGTCCCAGTAACCACACAAGACAGCAGAACAGTCAATAACCCCTAGGTTTGCGGCATCCACAGAACCAGGGCATAACCCTTTCACCCTTTCATCTCTCAGTCATGCAAAGGACCAAAGCCAATGTCCTTAAAAAGCTTAGGAAAGAGTTGCAGCCCGACAGCATCACAATGTTGGATGTTTACTGACCAGGGGTAGTAGAGGCCAGAAAGACTGCATTTAACAGGCAGAGTTATTTGGTAGATTTACCTACATTTGAGTTGAATTTCTCTTTGGGTAGAACTTGTTTTTTCTTTTTCCCTCTCTAGTGCTTGTAACAAGCTGTTTCCCCTCGCATGTTACTATTTAGTCACATAGCACTGGTGCTGGAGAAGACCTGAGACGGATTCTTCCCCAAACCCCTTGTCCTGTAGATAAACAGAAGCTCAGCAATGTGAAGCACTCACTCTGTGGCCTGCAAGTGACGATAGTTAGGAATGGTCCATGGGCCTTCTGATGAATATATTAACCCCATCTGTCACCCAAGGTTGAGGCCACACTTAGGTATAAGGTATCTTTGCTTGAAAGCCAAGGAGAGGCATAGCCTTCAGGTTCTACCACCTTTCCTCATCTTTCTCCACCTCCAGCCCCAAGCCCCCAGAGCCCCGATCAGGGTCCTTGGCCTGAGGCCCAACACTGCCCTCCTTTTCTGGCTCCTTGTCCAAGGACAAAGCACAGAGTTCAATCTCTGCCTCTCCAAGCTTCACCCTGGGAAAATTCCTTCATCTCTCAGTTTCCTCTTTTGAAAAATTGGGAATAATGCTACCAACCTTGTAAGGCTGCTGTGCTGCTGTCCACAAGAAATGAAATGAGAGAATTTCCTATGACTTTGTAGATAAATACCAGGCAGCGCCTCCCCTCCTCCACCAAATCCCACGTCTTCATTGTCTTGCCTTCGGTTATTATTAAGTAGGAAATGACTGTGATAAAAGAACTCACAGCCCCCGTTTGACCTTCAGCAAGGTGCAAATAAGTGATAAAGCTTAATGTGTTTGAATAGCCAGAGGCTGTTAAGACCCCTTAGCAGAAAGAGTTGGCTCTCTTTCCCTGAAGCCCTGAAGCACCAGGCAGGCCCTGAGCTGCTCCAAGCCCTGCTGGGACCTACCAGCTGTCTGAAAGAGAATCCCAGGAGAGGTGATGCCGCCAGCTTCACCTCTGAGATCCCTGTTCCCTCTGCATCTCTGATGACAAACGGCCTCTATGCAGTTCTCCCCCATACTCCCACCATTCATTACTGCAGAGGTGTCCAGAAAATTTGTGCAAAACTTTGAAATGGGCATAAAAGATTACTAAGAAAGGTTTTTCAATGAAATGCTAGATGCACTCTACGAGATTATTCGACTGTATACAGTCTGTGCTCTCCTTGTCTTTGAGTTACTTTATACCTCTGTAAATTGTAGAAAACTCATAGTAATTCCAGTGATTCTCATCAATAGAGATGATGCAAATGAATCTCGTCCGGGTGCAGGGGCAATTAACTCCCACCTGGGGGAGAGGCTGCTTTTGCATCCATTGGCAAACCTATATTAACATTCCCGGTTGCCTAAATATATCCTTTGGATCTTCTTTGGAATCATTTAAAAATATTGTAATGATTCTATCATTAGTTAATGAGTGGAATAAAATCTTGGACATGTGTTCATTAAATATCTTTAAGATAGTTATGATTTTACCTTTTCAAAAAGTTGTTTATCCTTTGCCGGGTGGGGTGGCTCACGCCTGTAATCCCACCACTTTGGGAGCCCGAGGTAGATGGATCACTTGAGGTCAGGACTTGGAGACCAGCCTGGCCAACATGGTGAAACCCCGTCTCTACTAAAAACACAAAAATTAGCTGGAGGTGGTGGCACACATCTGTAATCCTAGCTACTCAAGAGGTCGAGGCAGAAGAATCACTTGAACCTGAGAGGCGGAGGTTGCAGTGAGCTGAGATCACACCACTGTACTCTAGCTTGGACGACAGAGCGAGACTCTGTCTGAAAAAAAAAAAAAAATTTCCTTCGACGTTAGAGACCTCCTACCCTGCAGAGCTTGGCTCACACGAACTTCTTGGAAGGAGCCTCCTCGGTTTCATTCACTGAGTCCCAGAAGCTCTTACTGTCCCTACAACACTTTAGGTCCATGGCTTCATCCTAGCATCTTTGTTTCTGCATTACCTCCCCAATAGACCATCATCCTAAAGACCACTTGGTGGAATCCTGGATGCCCTCGCAGCTCCTAGCCCCATGCCTTACACAGGATAGACACAGTATTGAGTCAACACTCTTATTTGCCTTGCAAAGTCTCAGACATCTTGAAATCCTTGAATTAGTTCCTGATTACTAAATATTGACTAGACATCCAAGTGTTAGTTTGGGTTAAAAAATAATAATAAATAATAAATGTAAAAATGCCTAGCCCTTGAACATTGTTTACTACGTGTCAGAAACTACCGTGAGCATTCTTATGTATGTCTACTTATTTAATCCTCACAATAACATTTTGAGATTGTTCTACTCCAACCTGATGTGATAAAGAAGGAACTGAGGCAGAGGAAATGAACATAACACACCTGTGTATAGACATAGATATGAGCAAGCCTTGCAAGGCAGGGCCATGGGCACCAGCAGCCTGTGCTGGCTTCTGGATGGCTCTGAGCCCATGAGGGAGCACATTTCATAGCAAACAAAAAGTGCCATCACAGATGAAGAGTGGCTGGGAAGAAAGGAAAACATTGCATATTTCTGCATTTTAACGGCACTTTGTTTCTGCCTTTTGAACAAAAGCCCTACCTTTTCCATTTGCATTGGTCCCTGCAGATCTGTTAGCTGGTGCTGGCTATAGAGACTGGCTTATTAGCGACGGTCTTTTCCTGTCAGTCCCTCAGATCCCAGAACACTCAGTCCTTGTGCCCCCACACGCACATGTGGGGTTTTCAGATGTTTCTGCATCTGATCTTCAGAAGTAGATAAAGCTTGGGCCGTCCTGGGATCACAGCCTGGATGTGGAAGCATTTGACACAGTGAAAGGAGAGTTCGCCACTGGCTATTTACTGTGCTGAGAAGGTTGTGGAGAGTAACAACTCTGGAGCCGACCCCCTGAATTTGTGTCCCAGACTCTGCCATTTACCATCTGTGTTACCTTGGGCAATTTTCTTAGATTTCCTCTGTATATTAGAATGCAAGTAAAAATAGTACTTGCATCCTAGGGCTGTGTCTGCAGCATGGTAAGCCTTCAATACCTGTTAGCTGTTTTTATACATTTACTGAACATTTATAAGTCCTGGAGCCAGAGAGTTAAGATATAGAGATAGATAGATAGATAGATAGATAGATAATAGATAGATAGATATATAGATACATACATCATAGATGAGTTAGAGAGATAGATTTGGATATATAGATATAGATATGTGTGACTCCGCAAAGATTAAACTGACTGGAAGCAGAGGAACATTTGCGACAATGGAGAAAACATGCCTTGCCTAGAGACATTCATAGTCAATGTCTAGAAAGAAACCACCAAGTGGTCAAAGAACAAACGTTGCCAAATGTTATGGGCCATATTTTGTCTGGAGACCATCCTATAAGTGAACATGATTTTTTTTTTGAAAGATAGATTTCCTCAGTTAGTGTTTCTTAGCCTGTGATACCAAAACAATATACTGAGGCATATTCATTGAATTTATCATTCTGGATAATAGAAATGGCAAAACACCCAATAGTATGTTGAGCAATTTTTCCAGGTTTTGAAAAGAAAATGAATCTAGAATATTTAAACTCTTCAACAATGCATTATACAGATTTGAAAATGTTGAGCATGGACACTTCTACGGTTTGAATGTGTGTGTCCCACCAAAATTCATAGGTTGGAACCTAAGGCCCCATACGGTAGTACTAAGAGGAGGGGCTTTTAGGAGGTGATTAAGTTATGGGGACTCCAGCTTCACGAATGGGATTGGTACCCTTAACTAACTGGCTCCTTTTGCCCTTCTGCCTCCCCCATGTGAGGGTATAGCGTTCGCCCCTTCTGCCATGTGAAGGCACAGCATCCACCCCCCACCCCGCCACACAAAGACACAACCAGAAGGAGCCATCTTGGAAGCAGAGAGCAGCCCACACCAGACATGAAGTCTGCCAATGCCTTGATCTCGGCCTGCCCGGCCTCCAGATCAGTGAAATAAATACGTATTATTTATAAATGACCCCGTCTCAGATATATTGTTATAGCAGCACAAACAGACTAAGACAGATACTTATTTTTTAAGGGAGTTGCTTGTTTTGAAACTAGCGATCTCCAGTGAATGATATAGTTTGGCTCTGTTTCCCTACTCAAATCTCATGTCAAATTATAATCCTCAATGTTGGAGGAGAGTCCTGGTGGAAGGTGAGTTGGTCATGGGGATGGATTTCCCCCTTGCTCTTCTTATGATAGTGAGTTCCCACAAGATCTGGTTGTTTTAAAAGTATGTAGCACTTCTCCCTTCTTTCTCTTCCTCATTCTCCACCCATGTAAGATGTGCCTGCTTCCCCTTTGCCTTCTGCCATGATTGTAAGTTTCCTGAGGCCTCTCCAACCGTGCATCCTGTATAGCCTGTGGAACTGTGAGTCTGTTAAATCTCTTTTCTTCATAAATTACCCAATTTCAGGTAGCTCTCTATAGCAATGCAAGAATGGACTAATACATAATATTGTCAGCCAAAGATGATACCAGCAGGCACAAGACAAAGGAAAGTAATCCACAACCAGAATTTTTGGACTCTTTGTCTCCCTGAGTATAACACCCCCAACACTGCCCCCAGCAAGGTAGATATCCACAGACTACCCAGATAATTTCTACTCTGATTAACTCCAGATTCTCTCTGCTCTGTACTCACACTGACTCTGGTTCCTTCTCCTGACCACCCAGTCCCATGTGACCACAGTATGAGGGTCCCATCCCTTTTCTGCCTATTGTTAATCCACTCTTCACTGACTAGCATTTGCAGTCCTCACACCAGCATCCCCCAAACCCACACTTTTAACACACACATAAGATCTGTCTCATCAAGTATAAAAGGGTATAAGTCAGATGTACACATGACTGGGGGAGGGGAGCCATTCATGCCTAAAATACATCAAATCAGATGGATAAGCCATTAGTTTCTGCAGCTAATCTTGTAGTAATCATACATTTAAATCATTATGAATCAGAAGTCCAAGCAGATGTTATGAAACACAAGTTTTTCTGGCTATAAATATTTTAAGTGAGAGAAGAGATGTCAACTGATGTCCAACTATTCATTTCTAAACAGTATCAATTTTAAATAAAGATGTCTTTCATGATACAATCAAATGCATAAAGAATGTATGGTCGATAAGATAGAGGATGAAACACACAGCAGATTATCTCTGAAGGGTATTTCAATTCCCACAGGATATAATGGAAATTCCTGAAACTTCTAGGGAAAGAGATAAAACAATGTGTTCCCTACTTTGATGGATAGGATACTAATGTTTTCTCTTCCGGAGCACACATTCCTTAGGAAACAGAAACACAAGGTAATGGCTTGAATTTTTAACTAAATTGCTGCCTCCCACTCTGCACATTTGCAGCTCTGGAAGTTCAGATTTGTTTTGGTTACCTGTTTGCAGAGGAAATTCACTTCCCTGAGATTCAAATGGCCTTGAGAACTCTCTTTGGTTGTTCCAAAGCTGTACTAGCATACTCTTATATTTGTAGGTAAACACACATGCACCCCCAACACACACACATGCACACACACACACACGGGAACATGAGCTACCTTGGACTTACACTGCAAGATTGTATTAGGTTGGTGCAAAAGTAATTTTGTGATTTTTGACATTAAATGTGACGGCAAGAAGCACAATTAATTTTGCACCAACCTAATAAAAGGCATGTAGCCCCTGGTTCCCAACACCTGCTTGTTAAACCATTGAGGAAATGCATGGTCAAGATATGTACACTGTTCAACATGGGAACACTTGAAAAAAGGAAGTAAATAAACACAGGTACAGGCGACTGGCATTACAATAAGCTGGTGACCTTGGAGGTGGCGGGGATTGGATTTACTTAAGTTTTTTGGTAAGGCACCTACAAGACAGAGTACCACAGTTAATAAGTCACCCCAGTGAATTTCCCAGGGTGCATTGCATCAACCTTCTCCATCCCTTGCCTTCTGCCCTTGGCTCTATAGCCTTCACTTTCAATGGCCCTGAGGGCCAGCTGGAGGAACTGGACTTCCCAAGGTTTTCTGAGATTGTCTCTGTTACTCATGTACACCCTGTGCTTGCAGAGCAGCCAGTTGGGAGCAGCATTCAGAACAGGGAATTGGGCACACTGCTGGCATTTAGAAAATGTAAACAAAGAGAATCCGAGCAACTTTGCCAGTTAGCATTCCCTGACTATCAACCCCTCTCACCTTTACCACTGCCCCTCCTTTAAAATGGGGGCATAGAGAGAGATTCTTGTGAGTTTAACAGTGTAAGATTAAAATGAAAAGAGTCACAACAAGGATCTAGTCATGCCTTGATAACATTTCCCTCTTATAAAGCTGTAAAAATGTATATTTGTGTGTGTGTGTGAGTGTGTGTGTGTATGCGTGCATGAGCATGCGACTACACTACAAATAATCTTTTGCAATAAAGATGTTACTCTATTTGATTTTATTTTACTTGGACCCATTTTAACTCTTCAGTTTTAAAAATCAGAGTTCTATTAAATATTAAAGACCGAGACCAAGCATACTTCTCACAACCCAACCATGAAGTTGCATTAGTAGCCAAGATAATGTATAGAAGACATGGTCGGATCCCCTTCTATTTTAAATATCTTTCTTGTGTTGCACACAAGAATAACCACTCTTTTTCTTCTGACTCATGAGTATTCCCAATGTAGAAAACAATGGCTATTGTACAGTAACAAATGTTGATAGTTCTAAAAACATTTCTGCAAGACCCCATCATACTTCTCCTCTGAGTGTTCAGGGCCAAAAATGCTTTTATGGATGCACTCACATGCGTCTCATCTGTGAAGAAGTAGGTTCCAGAATGATGGCATTTCCAAGAGTAACTATTTACTTAGAAAATGACTAATGGGCCATGAATGCTTTCTCAATTTGAGATTTATTCTCTCTGATTTCTTATCAAATTCTCACAGGTAGTGAGACTACTAAAATCTGTGCAATAAAGCTGTCAAAGAGAGAAAGAAAGAGATTCGATTTTGAGAAAAGAGTAAAAGAAATACAATTTGTGATGTCTCCCTAAAGTCTTTAAAAAACAAATTTGGAAAAGAAATCGAATGCAAATTCTATGCAGAACATGCAAAAGGTGCATTCTTTGGCCTATAGTCAGGCAGGACAATTGGTGGTGGGAGTGAACATTTTTGCAAAGACAAGTGCACAGATGTACAGATCCAGAGAGCCATCTCAAGTTCGCCAGGTCCTTGCTCTTTGGCCTTTGGCCTTAAGCAACCTCCTTAATCTCTTGGCACCTCTGCTGTCTCTACTGTGAAAGGAGACCTCCCTCACAGGGTTATTGAGAAGATTTAATGAGGAAACAGCAAAGTGCCTGGTTCAGTGCTGCTACACGGTAGGCTCTGAGTCTTATGGGGAAAGCGTAGAGGGAAAAGAACTAGCACAGCAAGCCCTTGACTGGAGGGTCAGGTGAAGATGAGCAGTTGGAGCTTATGACTGGTTTCCTCAAAAAATCTCAAACCGACGTGGGTGGATCATGAGGTCAGGAGATCGAGACCATCCTGGCTAACACAGTGAAACCCTGTCTCTACTAAAACTACAAAAAACTAGCCAGGCGTGGTGGTGTATGCCTGTAGGCCCAGCTACTTGGGAGGCTGTGGCAGGAGAATTGCTTGAACCCGGGAGGCGGAGGTTGCAGTGAGCCGAGATTGTGCCACTGCACTCCAGCCTGGGCTACAGAGCTAGACTCCATCTCAAAAAAAAGCTCAAACCCTAGGAGGTCATCAAAGACTGATTAAGATGATTAAAATGTCAGTGCCTCAGGCTGTGTGTATGGCTTAATGTATGTAAAAGAAAAAAACTTTATTATTTAGAAAATCACTCTGCTCTCCACCACTGTTTTAGCTGAGGTTAAGTTCCATTCTGTTTCCACAGCAGAGCCTCTCCATTTGCAGGATCCATACAGACATTCAGCTGCCCTGTACCTTCACGTTTACTTAGCAGCAGCTGCAAAGAAAACAAGAATATTGCTAATAGTTGTATTCTGTTCCTCTCCAATAATAGAAATGGACTTTCCCCACCTCTTATTGGTTATGTTTTTCATTAGGCAATTTTTGAGTTTTGAAAGGAAGCATGTTTTACCTAGCACAAGAACATCTTAAATTCAGTCTAACTAATGTCTACTGTGGCTAATACTCTTATTGCATCTTCAGCTCAATTTATGGATAAGATACAGACCTTTGATGTCTACTGATGGGAACATGGTTTCAATTTCTTTTTACTTTCTATTCACCATTCCTTCACCACTTAGTCACTCATTATATCATTAATAAGCTGCTTGATGATTCTTACTGTACTAAAATGCTAGAGAACAAGCTCTAAGTGGATAATATCATAATAGAAGATTTTAGCATTACATCAGTTGCAGTTAATTGAATCCATATAATGTTAAGCATATTTCAGAACAGAATTATTTTAACATAGTTATAAATGGGGGCTGAATAGAGCTCAGATGAAGTAGGTGCAGGCTGCAGAGGCAAGTACTCCAAGATTCTGATCTCATTTTAAACACTTCAACTTCCCACAAGCTGTGTGACCTACTGCAGAGTACTTAACATGTGTGTGCCTCAGTGTCTTCATCTATATATTGAGAATAGTCATACCTACCTAGAGATTAAATGAGAAAACATACAAACTCTAAAGATTAGAATTGATAAAAATGGAAAATGATGATAACTACCGAGAATGATTTTTTTTTCAGTAAAAAATGATCAACTGTATATTTTTGACAAAATGTTTAGAGTACTCTTCCAAATCAAGGGATTTGGGCAGTGATGAGACTAGCCAAGTGAATGAAAATCAAAACTAAGAAAACATACAGCAAAAGTTTATTGTACAAAATCGGTGCAACAAATCAGTGTCCAGAGATCCACAGAAGGTAGAGATGAAGAATGAGACAAAAGGGATCTCAGAATTAGTCTGACGAACAGGAGGAACAGGCAGCATGGAGAGGCCAAAAGGAACAAGCCAGGAAGCTACAAATGACACTAACACCAAAACTAAGTACCTTAATTCCAAGGAAACATTCCTCTTCACCTACATGAGAACTAAGGAATATTATTATTAGCATCATCATCATCAACAGATAATATTCGCTAAACACTCACTAAGTGCCAGGTCCTAGTAGAACCCTTTGCATATATTATGTATTTCTCTAACAACCTCATAAGGTTGCCACTAGACTTACCAGTCTTATCTGCAGATGAGGAGGCCTAGGTTTAGAGCGTTTAAGCAAGTTACCCAGCATCAAACCTCTATGGCAGAGCCCATGCTCCTGCCAGATTGGTCTGACATTAAATTCCATCCTCTTAACCAAAACAAACAAATAATGACAATGACAACACACAGAGAAACAGGATTTCTGGAACTTCCTATAAGTGCATGGCAGACTGTAGCAATACTGGCCATTGCAGTACTAGACCTGGTATGCTGGAGTCAACTGGATCCAGTTCCCAACTCCATGTTCAGTGACTTTGCATTGGTAGCATAATAGGAGTATTTACACTTTGGAAATTGGCAAATACCACAAAATGGGCTTTCTTGTTTTATCCTGGAGAGCTGGTTATTAAACACTCCCCAATACACACTGCCTGCAGACCTTTGGTGGTGATACTCACCAACAGTTTGAGGGTCTGGCCAATGAATTCACTACCGTCCTGTTCATTGTTTCGCTTCTAATTTGAGGAAAGTAAACATCTCAATCAATTAAATTCCACACGTTCATTTATCCATTTTTTCTTTCCAATAGCTTGTTATTGATTAAAGAGAAATTTATTTGAGCCAAAACTCAAGTGATATTTAGTCTAGGAGCTACGATGAATAATTCTATGTTTTCAGGAAATATACTATTGATTTTCTGTACCATATGATACCACACTTCCTGTGAGTTCTTATGAATGGGTAAGTCTATTAAAAGAAATGTTTTTAAAATTAAATTTCAGTTTTTACTTATAGATACAGAGGGTACACGTGTAGGATTGCTACTGAGTATATTGGATCCAGGTTCTGAACCTAGTACCCAATAGGCAGTTTTTCAATCCATGCCCTCCTCCCTCCCCCCACTTTTGAGAGTCACAGTGTCTACTGTTCCCATGTTTACATCCACATGTGCTCAATGTTTAGCTCCCTCTTATAAGTAAGAGCATATGGTATTTGGTTTTCCATTTCTGCATTAATTCACTTAGGATTGTGGCCTCCAGACCCATCCAGGTTGCTGCAAAGGACATGATTTTAGTCTTTTTTATGGCTGCATAGTATTCCATGATGTATATGTACCACATTTTCTTTATCCAGTCCACCATCAATGGGCACCTGGGTTGATTTCATGTCTTTGCCATTGCGAGTATCACAGCAATTAACATACAAGTACACACGTCTTTTTGGTTTAATGATCTATATATACTCCTTTGAGTATAGACCCAGTAATGGGATTGCAGGGTCAAATGGTAGCTCTGTTTTAAGTTCTTTGGGAAATCTCCACACTACTTTCCACAGTGGTTGAACCAACTTACATTCCCACCAATAGTGTATAAACCTTCCCTTTTCTCTGTAGCCTTGCCAGCATCTGTTGTTTTTTTGTCTTTTTAATAATAGCCATTCTGACTGGTGTGAGATAAAATCTCACTGTGGTTTTTATTTGCACTTCTCTGATTACTAGTGATGATGAGCATTTTTCATACATTTGCTCTTTGCTAGTATGTCTTCTTTTGAGAAGTGTCTTTTCTCGTCTTTTGAGCACTTTTTAATGGAGTTCTTTGTCTTTTGCTTGTTGATTTGTTTAAATTTCTTATAGATTCTGGATGTTAACCTTTGTCAGATGCATAGTTTGTGAATATTTTATCCCTTTCTATAGATTGTCTGTTTACTCTGTTGATGGTTTATTTTGCTGTGCAGAAACTCTGTAGTTTAATTAGGTCCCACTTGTCAAGTTTTGTTTTTGTAACAATCGCGTTTGGGCACTTGGCCATAAGGCCATAAATTCATAACCAAGGCCAATGTTAACAAGGGTATTTCCTAGGTTTTCCTCTAGAATTCTTATAATTTGAGGTCTTACATTTAATTTGAATCTTTGTTTTTTTTTTTTTTTTTTTTTTTTTTGAGACCAAGTCTCTCTGTCGCCCAGGCTGGAGTACAGTGGTGCGATCTCGGCTCACTGCAACCTCCTCCTCTCCTGGGTTCAAGCGATTCTCCTGCCTCAGACTCCCAAGTAGCTGGGACTACAGGTGCGTGCCGCCATGCCTGGCTGATCTTTGTATTTTTAGAGATGGGTTTTCGCCAGGTTTGGCCAGGATGGTCTCGATCTCTTGACCTCGGCCTCCCAAAGTGCTGGGATTACAGGTGTGAGCCACCATGCCCAGTCTGATCGATCTTAAGTTAATTTCTGTATATGGTGAAAAGTAAGGGTTTAGTTTCATTCTTCTGCATATTGCTAGCTGGTTATCCCAGCACCATTTATTGAATAGGGTGTCCTTTCCCCATTGCTTCTTTTTGTCGGTCTTGTCAAAGGTCAGATGGTTGTAGGTGTGTGGCTTTATTTCTGAGTTGTTTACTTTGTTCCATTGGTCCATGTGTCTGTTTCTATGCCAATATCATGATATTTTGGTTACTAAAGCCTTGAGTAAACTCAGGTAGTGTGATGCCTCCAGCTTTGTTCTTTTTGCTTAGGATTGTTTTGGCTATTCAGGCTCTTCTTTTGGTTCCATATGAATTTTAGAATAGATTTTTCTTATTCTGTGAAGAATGACGTTAGTAGTTTGATAAGAATAGCATTGAATCTGTACATTGCTGTGAGTATTACGGCCATTTTAAAGATATGGATTCTTCTTATCCATGAGAATGGGATATTTTTCCATATTTTTGTTTCATCTCTGATTTCTTTCTGTTGTGTTTTGTAGTTCTCCTTGTATAGATCTTTCACCTCCTTCGTTAGTTGTATTCCTAGATATTTCATTTTCTGTGTGGCTATTATAAATGGAATCGTGTTTTTGATTTGACTCAGCCTGGACATTTTGGTGTACAGAAATGCTACTGATATTTGTACATTGACTTCGTATCCTGAAACCTGAAACCTTGCTAATGTCATGTATTGGTTCTAGTAGTCTTTTGATAGTCTTTAGGGTTTTCTAAGTATAGAACCATATCAGATAGTTTGACTTCTTTTGCCATTTGGATGCCTTTTGTTTCTTTCTCTTATCTGATTGCTCTGGCTACGACTTCCAGTGCAATGTTGAATAGAAGTGGGGAGAGTGGGCTCCTTGCCTTACTCCAGTTCTCAAGGCGAATGGTTCCAGCTTTTGCCTGTTCAGTATGATGTTGGCTGTGTGTTTGGCATAGATGACTGCTATTATTTTGAGGTACATTCCTTCTGTAGCCAGTCTGTTGAGGGTTTCTACAATGAAGGGATATTGGATTTTATTGATAGCTTTTTGTGCATCTATTGAGATGATTGAATGGTTTTTGCTTTTAATTCTGTTATGTGGTGAATCATATTTATTGATTTGTGTATGTTGAACCAACCTCTCATTCCAGTAATAAAGCTACTAGATCATGGCAAATTAATTTTTGATGTGCTACTGGATTCAATTTGCTAGCATTTTGGCACTTTGTTGAGGATTTTTGCATCTATGTTCATCAGGGATGTTGGCCTGAAGTTTTCTTTCTTTGTCATGTCAGCCATATTTTGGTAGTAGTAGGCTGATGCTGGCTCCATAAAATGAGTTAGAGAGGAGTCCCTCCTCCTTGATTTTTTGGAATAGTTTCAAGAGGATTGTTACTACTTCTTCTTTATATATTTGGTAGAATTAGGCTGTGAATCTGTCTGGTTCACAGTTTTTTTTTTTTTTTTTGGTTGGTAGGTTTTTTAAAAATTACTGACTCAACTTCAGAGCTTAATATTGATCTATATGATATTTAATCTCTTCCTGATTCAATCTTGGGAGATTGTGTGTTTCTAGGAATGTATCCATGTCCTGCAAATGTTCTAGTCTGTGTGCATAGAGTTCACAGTATTCTCTGAGGATCTTTTGAATATCTGTAGAATCAGTTGTAATGTTATCTTTGTCATTTCTGATTGTACTTATTTGGATCTTATCTTTTTTTCTTTGTTAATCTAGCTAACAGTCTATCAACCTTTTTCAGTATAATCAACTTTGGTTTCATTGATCTTTTGCAGAAATTTTTGCATTTCAATTTTATTAAGTTCTTTAATTTTAGTTATTTTCTTCTCTAGCTTAGAAGTTGGTTTATTCTTTTTGTTTCAGTTCCTTCAGGTGCACAAAACTCTCTGATAAAGGTGTTTAAGACTATAAACTTTCCTCTTAACTCTGCTTTGGCTGCATCCTGGAGATTTTGGTAAGTTGTGTATCTATTTTCATTAATTTCAAATAACTTTGTTTTTGCCTTAATTTCAATGTTCATCCAGGAATTATTCAGGAGCATGTTGTTTAATTTCCATGTATTTTTATAGTTTTGAGAAATAGTCTTGATATCAGCTTCTATTTTTATCACACTGTGGTCTGAGAGTGTGCTTGGTATGATTTCAACTGTTTTGAATGTATTGAGCTTGCTTTGTGACTTAGCATGCGGCCAATCTTAGACTACGTTCTGTGTGCAGATGAGAAGAATGTATGTGGTTGTTGGGTGGAATGTTCTGTGGATGTCTATTAGGTCTAATTGGTCAAGTGTCAAGTTCAAGTCCCATTTTTTTTGTTGTTAGTTTTCTGCCTCGATGATCTGTCTAACGCTGCCAGTAGGGTGTTGAGGTCTCCCACTATTGTTGTGTGGTTGTCTAAGTCTTTTTTGTAGGCTAAGAAGAGCTTGTTTTATGAATCTGGGTGTTCCAATATTGGGGACATATATATTTAGGATAGTTAAGGCTTCTTATTGAATTGTGCCCTTTATCATTATGGAATGCCTTTCCTTGTCCTTAATTTTTGTTGTTTTAAAGTCTGTTTTATCTAATACAGGAATAGCAATGCATGCCTGCTCTTTTTTTTGTTTTGTTTTCTGCTTGCATGGTAAGTCTTTCTTCATCCTTTTACTTTGAGCCTGTGGGTGCCATTACATGTGAGATGGGTCTCTTAAAGACAACAGATGATTGGGTCTTGTTTTTTTTACCCAATCTGTCACACTTTGTCTTTTAAGTGAGGAATTTTGCCCATTTAGATTCAAGGTTAGTATTTATATCTGTGATTTTGGTCTTGTCATTGTGTTGTTAGCTTGTTGTTATGTAGACTTGATCACATAGTTGCTTTGTAGTGCCTGTGGGCTGTGTGCTTAAGTGTGTTTTTGTGGTAGCAGGTATTTCTTTTTTGGATTCCATGTTTAGTGCTTCCTTAAGGACCGCGTGTAAGGCTGGTCTAGTTAAGATATACTCCCTCAGCATTCACTTGTCTGAGAATAATTTTATTTTTCTTTCACTTACGAAGCTTAGTTTGACAGAATATGGACTTCTTAAGGCTGAAATTTCTTTTCTTTAAGGATGTTGAAAATAGGCCCCCAATCTCTTCTGGCTTGTAAGGTTTCTGCTGAGAGGTTTGCTGCTGGCTTGATGAAATTCCCTCTGTATGTGACCTGACCCTTCTCTACAGCTTCCTTGAAGATTTTTTCTTTTGCATTAACCTTGGTGAATCTGATGACTACGTGCCTTGGGGATGGTCATCTTTTATAGTATCTGGCTGGGGTTCTCTGTATTTCTTGGGTTTGCATATCAACCTCTGTAGTGAGATTAAGGAAATTTTCATGGACTATATCCTAAGGTATATTTTCCACGTTGCCTATTCCCTTTCCTCTCTCAGTTATGCCAGTGAATCATAGGTTTGATCTTTTTACACAATCCCATATTTCTCTTAATTCTTTTTTCTTTTTGTCTGACTGAATTGATTCAAATAACTCGTCTTTGAGCTCTGAGATTCTTTTCTCAGATTGTATATTCTGCTATTAATACTTCTGATTGTGTTAGAAAATTCTTTTTTTTTTTTTTTTTTTTGAGACGGAGTCTCGCTCTGTCACCCAAGCTGGAGTACACTGGCCAGATCTCAGCTCACGGCAAGCTCCGCCTCCCAGGTTCACGCCATTCTCCTGCCTCAGCCTCCCGAGTAGCTGGGACTACAGGCGCCGCCACCACCTCGCCTGGCTAGTTTTTTTTTTTTGTATTTTTTAGTAGAGACGGGGTTTCACCGTGTTAGCCAGGATGGTCTCGATCTCCTGACCTTGTGATCCGCCCGCCTCGGCCTCCCAAAGTGCTGGGATTACAGGCTTGAGCCACCGCGCCCGGCCAGAAAATTCTTATAGTGAGTTTTTCAGCTTTAGAAGTTCAGATTGGTTCTTTCTCACAATGGCTATTTCATCTTTCAGCTTTTGGATTGTTTTAATGGGTTCTTTGGAATCCTTGAATTGGGTTTCAACTGTCTCCTGAATCTCAGTAAGTTTCCTTGCCATCCAGATTTTGACTTCTACATCTGTCATTTCAGTCATTTCAGACTGGTTAAGAACCATTACTAGGGAGCCAGTGGACTCACTTGAAGGTAAGGGGACACTCTGGCTTTTTGGGTTGTCAGAGTTCTTGTGCTGATTCTTTATTATCTGGGGTGGAGGGTATTGGTGTTCCTTTAATTGTGGTGTAAGTTGAGTATAGTCTGTTGGCTTCATTTCTGGATGCTTTCAGAGGATCATGGCTCTGTACAGGATCTTCATGTATGTGTAAATTCTTGCACTTGGTTTCATAGCTGTATATATTAGCAAGATAAGTTTTTCGTGTTGTAGTTTGGCCTGTGATCTAGTCGATGGAGCTTAAGAATAGTGGCCAGTAGCCAGGTTAATACCCAGCCATGCAGCTCTTTTGTCCTTTTTACCTTCACAGATGTGCTCACCAGGTCCATTCCTGAGCCTTTGGGGAGCCCCTCTGATCTCTGACACTATGCCTCTGTTTCTTTTGTTAGGTGTTCTGGGCCACAGGCCCCCCTTAGGCAGAGGCTGCAGCAGGGAGATATGCAGCACTCTTTCTGGACCACCATGTGGAGATAGGCATGCCCTGCTCCTGCCCCGGCCCAGGAACCGATGGATCTCACTCCTGTCAGTGCTCTGAAGGTGGGGAGCTCCTCTCTCGCTCAAGTGCCAGCCACAGATCTCTTCTTTGTACTCCCACGTTGTGAGTTGCAGCCCTGGAGGCACCAGGATGTCCTGTAGCTTGGGTTTGGGTTCTGGCTGCACTAGGGAATCTGACGTGCTTCTGGGCCACCAGGAAAGTACTCAAGTGCAGCAACACATTCAGGCTGAGCTGCAGGAGCTGCACTGTGCATCTGCTTCTGCAAGGTGGCTAGGTATGAACCCTGGGAGGGGCCGGCAGGCAGGAGGCCTTCAGAGCAGATGTACTCCAGTCCCACAGGGAAGCTGGCCCCACTGTCTCCTGGCTCTGAGGTCAGCTGGGGTCCATGACTCCCTGAGGGGAGTGGGGAACCCTAGGGGATGAGCATCTATGGCCACTCTCCCCTGGAGTTTCCCAGTGCACAAAAGCTTCCAGGTCCCATGCCACCCAAAGGCCTGTCTCTGCCTGCTTCCTGGGAGAAACCCCTTCCAGCTTACACATCCATAGGGGGTGCAGGGTCACCTGTAGCTAGGATCCCAAAGATCTGTGATGAGAGTGAGTCATCCTTCAGTTCCCTCACTCCTCCCATTACCCAGGATCCATTCGGAGTCGGGAACTGGCCCTGGCATCCAGGTACCTCGTGCAGAGTTCCCAGCTTCCTTCCTTTTTAGCCTCACCTTCAGCGTTGCCTTCCCATCCACTCTCAATATCTTTCTCCAAAGATCTGCCCAAATTATGGTGGTTTACTCAATAATTTGGTCTCTCTCGGTGGGAACATCACTTCCTGGCTGCATCTCGTTGGCCATCTTGTCCCCTGTCCTCAGAAATGGTATTTTTTAAAGCATCCATTGTTACAAAAACAATGCTGTTTTGACTGTAGTTCTGACTCCTCAGTTAGTTTATTGGGGGATTTCTTCACATATGCTGAATGCCGCTCTAAACCAGGGACTCTGTCATTGGCTGATAATAGAAAGTTCTTATTCATAAGAATCTGATATTGCATTAATAGGGAGACAGAAACACGAGCAACATTTATAATTCCTTGTGCTAAGTGCTGTAAGAGAGGCCTGTACGAAGGATTCTGGGAGACCAGAAGCCATACCCTTACTTGGATGGGCAAGTCACGGGAAGATAGGAATCCAATGGAGAAAGGCATGGAAAATGGAAAAAAGACAATGTGATTAAAGATTAAAGCATTGTGTTGCTTCTTAGAGGGTAGTCAGAGTTTCTACTGGAATGATAAATTAGGCCACATCAAGGAGAATCTAGACAACCGGAAAAGAAATGCCTCCTCCATCACTGCTGATGGGATATTACTGTGGTGGTCATATGCAAGGCTGATGAAAGGAGAGAGAGGAGATGGAACTGGAGATACTCAGTCTCCAGAATCAATAATAAGAAATGAAACTCAAGACTGGCAGGGAAGAGAGAATGGATTGGAGGGAGACTTAAGGGATGTGAATAGGCAGCCTTTGATGCCTGACTTGATAGGAGGAGGGGATAAAGTAGGAGGTGTGGGTAGTAAGAGCCCAGGCATCAGAATGCTTTCCTATTCTATAACTTCAGCAATAAGGCTGGAACTATGTCCTTTCATGTAAACAAGGACGAACACACCTATCCCCCAGTGATGTGGAGCATCAGATGGCAATAAGAACGACCTGTAATATGCTCCCATTCACTTGGCATTAGTGCATATGACCTTTCTTGCCCCTGGCACATTGTTTGGGATATAATATACCCTCAATAAATCTTTGTTCAGAGAGGAAGAAAGAGGGAACAAAGATGGCTTGCAGGACAGAGTTTAAGTAAAAACACGCAGCTGAGTTCCTTAGCTTGTCAGAGGGCAAGCTGCATTTCTGAAAATATGGAGAGAATGTTGACGTGCTCCTGGCATGTGCTTTTAAGCGGTGCTTTCTTCTATTTCAGCTGCTCTAGTTCTACACCAGCGAAGTTCAGAGAGGGTCATTCCATCACAGTGCTTTCCCCTGTAAAGGCTAACCTGTTTATAGTTAAGGGACAACAAAACACCTATTTTTAGAAGCAGCCAAATAATGGATCTTCTAACTACTGATGTGGAGATAAGCTTAGAAGTTTTAAACACAGTCTGTGGCTATAAAATTGCCCATGCATGATGGAACAGGGTAAGTGAAAGCCTCTCTTCCCTCTAGACTCATCCTGTCATGGGTTGTAGCCTTCTTATTCGTGTGTTAAATGTTGATCTCAGAAAGCATAGAGCCATTTCTCCTGGGAGCTGCTATCATCTCTCTGCCACTCAGCCAGTTCGTTTTTGTACCTGCATGCTCCTCAATACATATTAAATGATTTTTGGGAGGTGTAGAGGACAGATCAAAGCCTTAGGAAATGGAGGAAGGTAAAATAAAATTTATAAATCAGGGAAAGTATGTGTGGATGGTCTCTTCTTAAGACTGAAAAGTAGAGACATCCAGTTTAATCATTTCTAGCCAATTCTCCTTGTAGCCCCTGTGTTTGGAAGACCATTAAACACTCTTACCCTCTTAAAGGCAGAATGTTTAACTTGAAAGTTTCAACAGACTCTGTTTGTTTCCTTCTCATCCTATCATAGCAGGCTTTTGTTGTTTAACTATATTGTTTAAGTATGAGAAAACAGACAAATAAAATAGTGGTTTTTCCAGCAGTAAATCTTATTTTATTTGAAGTCATATCAACCAGTCATCCATCTTCCAAAGAAAAGTGTCTTGATGAGTAGAATGCTAAGTGGACCCAAATGTGAATGCACAGCCATGGCCTTTTCTGTATTAACATTTTCCTCTTTGTCCATTTGTAAAATGTAAATTTAATTGTCTGGAAATGCTGTCTGGGTTTTAAAATTTTTCTTTGCATGGTATTATACCAAGACTCATTTATTCATGTCCTAAACTATGATGCAAGCTTCCTAGCAGTGAATAGCTCTAATTATGATCAGGTCCCTAGCCATTTCACTTTAAATAGCTTTGATAGCCCAACAGATTGGGAGGAAATTGTTCTTCAGTTGATTCGGCCCCCTGTTTCTCTCCTCTTTCCCTGAGATTTATTCCCTGACAATTGAGGTGTTTCTGTCATTTATAATATGTATTATTTTAGCCCTGATTTCAATTTAAACCTCTGAGGCTGCATAACTTGAGGTTAAACTGCAGATTTCCTTCCTGCTTAATACGGGAAACCAGGTTCAAAATATCTGGCCTTGGGACACTGAACCATCCTTTAAAAATAAACCACACAATTTTAAAATAAAAAATATACCTAGTTTCATATACCTAGGCAATTTCCACTTCGAACAGAAACCTTAAATGAAAACAATTGCCTTCAGGTTTTCTTATTTTATTTGAAAAGTAAGGATTGAGTAAGTAATTATTATTCAATAATTTTGCCTTGGGTCATAGAATTTCAGGCAAGGTAAGTGATTGCATAAAAGGAAGGAAATACATAAGTGGCTGAGAGTCTGAGTCTCGGGGGAAAATATTTGATACATCAATTAACTAGCTTTCCAAATGATTATTTCTAAAGAAAATGGGAAGCCAATCTATCCAGTGACATTCTGATCCGGTTCACTTCATCCCGTTCTCTGCAGCACACCTCCCTCCCCCACCCCCACACAGGCAGGATTAGAGAGCTAGGTCTTCAGGTACGGTCAGCAGACATGAACCCGAAAACAACCTGTGAGTTCTCGTCTCCCTAAGGTTCCTGGGAAGCAGTCACCCCCTCTCTCCTTGGCATCAAATGGAGATAAAGAGTTTCAAGATTATTGTTACAAAAGGATTTGTTTTGAGGGCGGAGCAAGATGGCCGAATAGGAGCAGCTCCAGTCTCCAACTCCCAGCGCGAGTAACACAGAAGACCGGTGATTTCTGCATTTTCAACTGAGGTACTGGGGTCATCTCTCTAGGGAGTGCCGGACAATCGGTGCTGGTCAGCTGCTGCAGCCTGACCAGCGTGAGCTGAAGCAGGGCGAGGCATCGCCTCACCTGGAAGCAAGGGGGAAGGAAATCCGTTTTCCTAGCCAGGGGAACTGAGACACATAACACCTGGAAAATCGCGTAACTCCCACCCCAATACTGCGCTTTAAGGAAACAGGCACACCAGGAGAATATATCCCACACCTGGCCGGGAGGGTCCCACGCCCACGGAGCCTCCCTCACTGCTAACACAGCAGTCTGCCGCGATCTATCCGCAAGGGAGCAGCGAGGCTGGGGGAGGGGCGCCCGCCATTGCTGAGGCTTAGGTAGGTAAACAAAGCCGCTGGGAAGCTCGAACTGGGTGGAGCTCACAGCAGTTCAAGGAAGCCTGCCTGTCTCTGTAGACTCCACCTCTGGGGACAGCCCACAGCTGAGGTCCAATAGGCAAAGCAGCGGGGGCGGTGCAGAGGCGAACGACTCTGTCTGACAGCTTTGGGGAGAGCCGTGGATCTCCCAACACGGAGGTTGAGATCCGAGAACGGACAGACTGCCTGCTCAGGTGGGTCCCTGACCCCTGAGTAGCCTAGCTGGGAGACATCCCCCACTAGGGGCAGTCTGACACCCCACACCTCACAGGGTGGAGTCATCCCTGAGAGGAAACTTCCAAAGGAAGAATCAGACAGGTACACTCGCTGCTCAGCAATATTCTATCTTTGGCAACCTCTGCTGCTGATACCCAGGCAAACAGGGTCTGGAGTGGACCTCAAGCAATCTCCAACAGACCAACAGACAGTCCTTCTGACTGTCAGACGGAAAACTATCAAACAGGAAGGACACCTATACCAAAACCCCATCAGTACGTCACCATCATCAAAGTCCAGAGACAGATAAAACCACAAAGATGGGGAAAAAGCAGGGCAGAAAAGCTGGAAATTCAAAAAATAAGAGCGCATCTCCCCCTGCAAAGGAGCGCAGCCCATCGCCAGCAACGGATCAAAGCTGGTCAGAGAATGACTTTGACGAGATGAGAGAAGAAGGCTTCAGTCCATCAAACTTCTCAGAGCTAAAAGAGGAATTACGTACCCAGCGCAAAGAAACTAAAAATCTTGAAAAAAAAGTGGAAGAATTGACAGCTAGACTAATTAATGCAGAGAAGATCATAAACGAAATGACAGAGATGAAAACCATGACACGAGAAATACGTGACAAATGCACAAGCTTCAGTAACCGACTCGATCAACTGGAAGAAAGAGTATCAGCGATTGAGGATCAAATGAATGAAATGAAGCGAGAAGAGAAACGAAAAGAAAAAAGAAGAAAAAGAAATGAACAAAGCCTGCAAGAAGTATGGGATTATGTAAAAAGACCAAAT
The DNA here is from genome assembly GCF_009764315.1 of Trachypithecus francoisi. Taxonomy (NCBI): domain Eukaryota; kingdom Metazoa; phylum Chordata; class Mammalia; order Primates; family Cercopithecidae; genus Trachypithecus; species Trachypithecus francoisi. Next base: position 41,385,251 of record NW_022681464.1, on the reverse strand, counting down.
CTACGTCTGATTGGGGTGCCTGAAAGTGAGGGGGAAAATGGAACCAAGTTGGAAAACACTCTTCAGGATATCATCCAGGAGAACTTCCCCAACCTAGTAGGGCAGGCCAACATTCAAATTCAGGAAATACAGAGAACGCCACAAAGATACTCCTCCAGAAGAGCAACTCCAAGACACATAATTGCCAGATTCACCAAAGTTGAAATGAAGGAAAAAATCTTAAGGGCAGCCAGAGAGAAAGGTCGGGTTACCCACAAAGGGAAGCCCATCAGACTGACAGCAGATCTCTCGGCAGAAACTCTACAAGCCAGAAGAGAGTGGGGGCCAATATTCAACGTTCTTAAAGAAAAGAATTTTCAACCCAGAATTTCATATCCAGCCAAACTAAGTTTCATCAGTGAAGGAGAAAGAAAATCCTTTACAGATAAGCAAATGCTTAGAGATTTTGTCACCACCAGGCCTGCCTTACAAGAGACCCTGAAGGAAGCCCTAAACATGGAAAGGAACAACCGGTACCAGCCATTGCAAAAACATGCCAAAATGTAAAGACCATCGAGGCTAGGAAGAAACTGCATCAACTAATGAGCAAAATAACCAGTTAATATCATAATGGCAGGATCAAGTTCACACATAACAATATTAACCTTAAATGTAAATGGACTAAATGCTCCAATTAAAAGACACAGACTGGCAAACTGGATAAAGAGTCAAGACCCATCAGTCTGCTGTATTCAGGAGACCCATCTCACATGCAGAGACATACATAGGCTCAAAATAAAGGGATGGAGAAAGATCTACCAAGCAAATGGAGAACAAAAAAAAGCAGGGGTTGCAATCCTAGTCTCTGATAAAACAGACTTTAAACCATCAAAGATCAAAAGAGACAAAGAAGGCCATTACATAATGGTAAAGGGATCAATTCAACAGGAAGAGCTAACTCTCCTAAATATATATGCACCCAATACAGGAGCACCCAGATTCATAAAGCAAGTCCTTAGAGACCTACAAAGAGACTTAGACTCCCGTACAATAATAATGGGAGATTTCAACACTCCACTGTCAACATTAGACAGATCAACGAGACAGAAAGTTAACAAGGATATCCAGGAATTGAACTCATCTCTGCACCAAGCGGACCTAATAGACATCTATAGAACTCTCCACCCCAAATCAACAGAATATACATTCTTCTCAGCACCACATCACACTTATTCCAAAATTGACCACATAATTGGAAGTAAAGCACTCCTCAGCAAATGTACAAGAACAGAAATTATAACAAACTGTCTCTCAGACCACAGTGCAATCAAACTAGAACTCAGGACTAAGAAACTCAATCAAAACCCTCAACTACATGGAAACTGAATAACCTGCTCCTGAATGACTACTGGGTACATAACGAAATGAAAGCAGAAATAAAGATGTTCTTTGAAACCAATGAGAACAAAGATACAACATACCAGAATCTCTGGGACACATTTAAAGCAGTGTGTAGAGGGAAATTATAGCACTAAATGCCCACAAGAGAAAGCAGGAAAGATCTAAAATTGACACTTTAACATCACAATTAAAAGAACTAGAGAGGCAAGAGCAAACACATTCAAAAGCTAGCAGAAGGCAAGAAATAACTAAGATCAGAGCAGAAATGAAGGAGATAGAGACACAAAAAACCCTCCAAAAAATCAATGAATCCAGGAGTTGGTTTTTTGAAAAGATCAACAAAATTGACAGACCGCTAGCAAGACTAATAAAGAAGAAAAGAGAGAGGAATCAAATAGACGCAATAAAAAATGATAAAGGGGATATCACCACCGACCCCACAGAAATACAAACAACCATCAGAGAATACTATAAATGCCTCTACGCAAATCAACTAGAAAATCTAGAAGAAATGGATAATTTCCTGGACACTTACACTCTCCCAAGACTGAACCAGGAAGAAGTTGAATCCCTGAATAGGCCAATAACAGGCTCTGAAATTGAGGCAACAATTAATAGCCTACCCACGAAAAAAAGTCCAGGACCAGATGGATTCACAGCTGAATTCTACCAGAGGTACAAGGAGGAGCTGGTACCATTCCTTCTGAAACTATTCCAATCAATAGAAAAAGAGGGAATCCTCCCTAACTCATTTTATGAGGCCAACATCATCCTGATACCAAAGCCTGGCAGAGACACAACAAAAAAAGAGAATTTTAGACCAATATCCCTGATGAACATCGATGCAAAAATTCTCAATAAAATACTGGCAAACCGGATTCAGCAGCACATCAAAAAGCTTATCCACCATGATCAAGTGGGCTTCATCCTGGGATGCAAGGCTGGTTCAACATTCGCAAATCAATAAACGTAATCCAGCATATAAACAGAACCAAAGACAAGAACCACATGATTATCTCAATAGATGCAGAAAAGGCTTTTGACAAAATTCAACAGCCCTTTATGCTAAAAACGCTCAATAAATTCGGTATTGATGGAACGTACCTCAAAATAATAAGAGCTATTTATGACAAACCCACAGCTAATATCATACTGAATGGGCAAAAACTGGAAAAATTCCCTTTGAAAACTGGCACAAGACAGGGATGCCCTCTCTCACCACTCCTATTCAACATCGTGTTGGAAGTTCTGGCTAGGGCAATCAGGCAAGAGAAAGAAATCAAGGGTATCCAGTTAGGAAAAGAAGAAGTCAAATTGTCCCTGTTTGCAGATGACATGATTGTATATTTAGAAAACCCCATCGTCTCAGCCCAAAATCTCCTTAAGCTGATAAGCAACTTCAGCAAAGTCTCAGGATACAAAATTAATGTGCAAAAATCACAAGCATTCTTATACACCAGTAACAGACAAGCAGAGAGCCAAATCAGGAATGAACTTCCATTCACAATTGCTTCAAAGAGAATAAAATACCTAGGAATCCAGCTTACAAGGGATGTCAAGGACCTCTTCAAGGAGAACTACAAACCACTGCTCAGTGAAATCAAAGAGGACACAAACAAATGGAAGAACATACCATGCTCATGGATAGGAAGAATCAATATCGTGAAAATGGCCATACTGCCAAGGTGATTTATAGATTCAATGCCATCCCCATCAAGCTACCAATGAGTTCTTCACAGAATTGGAAAAAACTGCTTGAAAGTTCATATGGAACCAAAAAAGAGCCCGCATTGCCAAGACAATCCTAGGTCAAAAGGACAAAGCTGGAGGCATCACGCTACCTGACTTCAAACTATACTACAAGGCTACAGTAACCAAAACAGCATGGTACTGGTACCACAACAGAGAAATAGACCAGTGGAACAGAACAGAGTCCTCAGAAATAATACCACACATCTACAGCCATCTGATCTTTGACAAACCTGACAAAAACAAGAAATGGGGAAAGGATTCCCTATTTAATAAATGGTGCTGGGAAAATTGGCTAGCCATAAGTAGAAAGCTGAAACTGGATCCTTTCCTTACCCCTTATACGAAAATTAATTCAAGATGGATTAGAGACTTAAATGTTAGACCTAATACCATAAAAACCCTAGAAGAAAATCTAGGTAGTACCATTCAGGACATAGGCATGGGCAAGGACTTCCTGTCTAAAACACCAAAAGCAACGGCAGCAAAAGCCAAAATTGACAAATGGGATCTCATTAAACTAAAGAGCTTTTGCACAGCAAAAGAAACTACCATCAGAGTGAACAGGCAACCTACAGAATGGGAGAAAATTTTTGCAACCTACTCATCTGACAAAGGGCTAATATCCAGAATCTACAAAGAACTCAAACAAATATACAAGAAAAAAACAAACAACCCCATCAAAAAGTGGGGAAAGGATATGAACAGACATTTCTCAAAAGAAGACATCCATACAGCCAACAGACACATGAAAAAATGCTCGTCATCACTGGCCATCAGAGAAATGCAAATCAAAACCACAATGAGATACCATCTCACACCAGTTAGAATGGCAATCATTAAGAAGTCAGGAAACAACAGGTGTTGGAGAGGATGTGGAGAAATAGGAACACTTTTACACTGTTGGTGGGATTGTAAACTAGTTCAACCATTATGGAAAACAGTATGGCGATTCCTCAAGGATCTAGAACTAGATGTACCATATGACCCAGCCATCCCACTACTGGGTATATACCCAAAGGATTGTAAATTACTCTACTACAAAGACACATGCACACGTATGTTTATTGCGGCACTATTCACAATAGCAAAGACTTGGAATCAACCCAAATGTCCATCTGTGACAGACTGGATTAAGAAAATGTGGCACATATACACCATGGAATACTATGCAGCCATCAAAAAGGATGAGTTTGCGTCCTTTGTAGGGACATGGATGCAGCTGGAAACCATCATTCTTAGCAAACTATCACAAGAAGAGAAAACCAAACACCGCATGTTCTCACTCATAGGTGGGAACTGAACAGTGAGATCACTTGGACTCGGGAAGGGGAACATCACACACTGGGGCCTATCATGGGGAGGGGGGAGGAGGGAGGGATTGCATTGGGGAGTTATACATGATATAAACGTTATGCACATGTACCCTAGAACTTAAAGTATAATAAAAAATAAAAAATAAAAAAAAAAACAAAAAAAAAAACAAAAGGATTTGTTTTTTCAAGTTCATTTCTTCCCCTTACAGACACATTCTGCAGTGTGATGACAGTACAGGAGATCGTCTTGAAAGATTAAGCTGGGAATTTAAACCACTTCGGAATTTACTTAAAGAGATAGGACTCAAGACAAAGATTTACTAATTCCATAGATAATCTGCTGTGATTTTCCAAGAAAACCTTTCTTCTTTTTTCAAAGGAAATTAAATTGAAGCAGAATTCTCTTTCAGAAAGACTAACTTGGGTGGATTCCTAGTTGCCTTGCCTAGGTAGTCTTCTTACTTCTCAAAGTGCCCAGTCCCCTGCTCCCCTAGTCACTTGAACCCCATCATTTCCTGCTGTTCCACTTGCAAATGTCTCACACTCTGCCTGAGCCTGTGGCGAAAAAATTACACACATCACACCTAACCAATAAAATGCATTGGGCTCTCTGGTTGACCTCTAGCTTTTCATACATTCTTTATTGCTTGAAACCTGCTTTTTTCTTCTATTGGGGATGCACCCTACTTATAGAAATGCTTTGAGAATCTCTAATGCATGTATATTCATTTATAAACTATAAATATATATTACTCTCTGAATATATTGTGTATATTTAAAAATACACACAAAAATAGAACTTTAAAAGTTGTTAGGCCTGGCGTGGTGGCTCACGCCTGTGATTCCAGCACTTCGGGAGGCCAAGGTGGGTGGATCACCTGAGGTCAGGAGTTCGAGACCAGTCTGGCCAACATGGAGAAACCCCATCTCTACTAAAAAATGCAAAAATTAGCCAGGTGTGGTGGCAGGTGCCTGTAATCCCAGCTACTTGGGAGGCTGAGTCAGGAGAATTGCTTGAACCTGGGAGGCGGAGGTTGCAGGGAGCCGAGATCATGCCACTGCACTCCAGCCTGGGAGAGAGAACAAGATTCATCTAAAAAAAAACAAAAAAAAAAAAAACAAAAAAAAACAAAACAAAAGTTGTTAAAAAAAATTTATGAAAGGTCACTGCTATGGTTTGAATGTGTTCCCTATATTTCATGAAACTTATTCCCCAATGTGGTAGGATTGAAACATGGGGTCAGTTGCAGCGGTTCATGCCTATAATCCCAGCACTTTGGGAAGCTGAGGCAGGAGGATTGCTTGAGCCCAGGAGTTTGAGACCAGCCTGGGCAATGTGGCAAGACCCTATCTCTACAAAAAAAAAAAAAAAGAAAAAAGAAACATGGGGCATTTAAGTGGTGATTATATCATAAGAGCTCTTCCTTCAAGAAGCGATTAATTTATTCATGGATTAATGGGTTATCACAGGGAGAGAAGTGGTGGCTTTATAAGAAGGGGAAGGGAGACCTGAGCCAGCACATCACCATGCTCAGCTCCATGTCATGTGATACCCTGCACCACCTGGGGACTTTGCAAAGAGACCTTACCAGCAAGAAGACTGTCACCAGATGCAGCCTCTTGACCTTGGACTTCTCAGCCTCCATAACTGTAGGAAGCAAGTTCCTTTTTTTACACAAATTATCCAGTTTTGGGTATTGTGTTATAAGCAACAGAAAATAGCCTAATACAGCCATCGATTTGGACTGAGTTCCTGCATTAGGCCCCAGTGAACCAGCCCAAAATGGACTCACTCATTTTATGATGCAGTCCCCTCTGCTTTAACTTATTCAAGAAACGTAACCTGACGTTAACCATTCCGCTTTTTGTACTTGCTGTTTCCTTGTTTCTGTTCAAACTACCACACAAAACATGACTGCTATGCCACACCCAGCAAAGTGCCTGCCTATTCCGTAGACCAAATGCTGCCCAGTTCATGAATCACTGACAGAAGCCAATTTGATCTTTAAAACTCAGTTTGCTGAAATTTTGTTCTTTGATGAAGTATTAAAATAACCATAAATAGAAGTTCTAGTATTTTCTTTCTTGCATTCCTGCTGGGATCTGGGCAGCTGACTTTGCATGCCACTGAGTAGGACAGGGATCCCAGAGTTGAGGGATGACTGAGGCGATGTGGTTCAGGCTGGCAGACTGAGAGCAGGCAACAGTGCTCTTGAGACCTGGCTTGTGATTGGCTGCATCCAAATTCATTCTGAGTCATTTTTGGCCATCCCACTCCCACTAAGCTCAATGGTGTCATGCCTCCAAATGACTAACAGTTGAGCTAAGAATAAATCTATCTAATAGTGCGTACCTCAGAACTGTTTCAACAGAATGAAAAATTTTTAGGGAATATGACACTATTCAACTCTGCCTGCTAGAAACATACAGTTCTCCCTCTTTTTGTAAGATATATTGTAAAAATAGACCACTAGAACATGGGAGGGTTATAACCAGAAACCACAAAACACACAATATAACTAATATCCTGATGACATTGTAGCATGGATGAAGATTGTGAACTTTCAGAAATTGATTCATTTTAGATAAAACATTTAAAGAGATCTATTTTGTTTTCCTTAACATTATTTAAAAAATCATTAAAATGGTTTGGTTCTTTAACAACAAAAAAACATGCAGAGCTTTGCTAGTAAAATGTTGAGTTTGTTTGTAGTTGGTTAGAAAAAAATACTATCCCAGAGCTCTATTATCTTTATTATCTCTAAAATCACCATTGATCTCCAGGAGATGGCAGCAGGCCAATGCTCAGACAGAAGCCTCGCTTCAGGGAGAGCTGTGGGGAAAACTGCTTGCTCCAGGGGAAAGATCAAAGGGAGACATTCACATGTCCTCTCGTTTGTTCGCCAGATTTCTATGGAATCCCTAAAATGTGTTAGGCATTTAGGGCACAGAGCTGAGAGAGATGCCATTCTTAATAAGTTCTCAGTAGACTTACAGGCTAGTGGGAGAGACAAGGAAACTAGCAATTACCTGGGAGAAGACCTCGCCTGCAGAAACACACAGGGAGCAGTGACAGCCCAGCAGAGCAGCACAGAGTACGGAGCAGATTGCAGCATGTGGGAGACCCTCCGTCTGGCTGACAGGGTTGAATTCTAAGGAATAAGATAAAGTTATGAAAAAGATAAATTAATAAACATTGACTTAGCAAGTACCATGCATCACATACTCTGCTACAAATATAATTAATATAGTTTCATGATAGGAATACACGGATATTAGGACAGACCTGAGATGCAGACTTCCAGAGTTCATACCTAGCTGTGCATTTAATTTTTTTTTTTGGAGATAGAATCTCATTCTGTTGCTCAACCTGGAGTGCAGTGGCGTGATCTTGGCTCACTGCAACCTCTGTCTCCCGGGTTCAAGCGATTCTCCTGCCTCAGCCTCCCAAGTAGCTGGGATTACAGGCACCTGCCACCACACCCGGCTAATTTTGTATTTTTAGTAGAGACAGGGTTCCGCTATGTTGGTCGGGCTGGTCTTGAACTCCTGCCCTCAGGTGATCCACCCGCCTTGACCTCCCAAAGTGTTGGGATTATAGGCATGAGCCACCACACCTGGCCCACATTTACTATTAATAGCTGGGTGTAGTTGGGTAAGTTAGCTCACTTCTCTAAATGTTAATTTTGCCGTGTGTTTGATGGGATAATAACAGTATCCCATTTGGAGGTAAATAAGATAGCTATGAGGAAGGAACTAGACAATATATGAGCAGCACTTAGGACTATGCCTAACATGATAGATATTAGCTATTATATATCTGTCAATCCTAGTAACTCATGAGGTAGCTTTTACTGTTACTGTTATTGTTCTCTCCATTTCAAAGACCAGGAGACCCAGGCCTAGGGAGCATTAGTAACTTGCAGTGCTACTACTATGGTGTGGAATCCAGGCTGCCTGGGGACTTCCAGGCAGAGGCACTGGCCTAGGAAAGGTAACGTAAACACACAGTGATTTAGGGAAGAAGGGAATAGGGGATGCTTCAAAAGAAATGATTAGCTTGATTATTTCAGGAACAGAAGGCTGAGTGTCAGAAAGTAGTAAATCAGAAATATTTTTCACTACATGTATGTTAATAATAAGTTGTGCGAATAGATGATCTGCATGAATAGATGAGAAGCAATTATCCTGGAATTCTAGAACTATGGATAGGTTTTGGTATTTCCACAATTCAACAATCAGAAGGAGAGAGAGAGAGAGAGAGGGGGAGAGAGAGAGAGAGAGAGAGAGAGAGAGAGAGAGAGAGAGAGAGAGAGAGAGAGAGAGAGGACAGAGACTTAAGAATCAGATCACAAACCAAACCAAACCAAACCAACAGCTGTGCAGCGGAGAAAGGCCCAAATAAATGTGCAATATGTCACAGTATATGCTGAGGTATATCCATTTGTTTTTACCATTGGTTCCACATTTTGTTGACATTTGACATTTAATTGTAAAGAGTGTACTACATATGACTTTGCTTTGTCATACCAAAACATTTTTCTTTTTGATTTATACAATTTTGGTTCCTGGAATGTCTTCCTGCCCAGTTGTAAAGCTCAAGTTTCTATACTCCTATGCCACACCCTAAGTTACAGTTCCAGCTTAGGACTGGTGATGGTGACCAGGAAGGTTACATGATCCAACAACCCCGAGCACTAGTGGCCCCTTTTCCTGGCTGCCACCAACAGGAGTGAGCCAGTCCACCCAGGTGCCTCTGAAAGGAGCCCTGCTCTCTCTGCAAAGCTGCTCCCATTCTGCTGGGTGACTTTGTGCTGTGGAGAGCCTCCTGCTTACTCTTTCAAGCTTACCCCTAGATAATTTATTAAAGGAAAAATAAGAGAAAAGTATCTGAAACACTAACATTAGTAGTTTTCTCCTTGAATGATAGAAACAAAAACAACGAATCATTACTTCCTTTCATGTATTTACTAACTCACCTTTCCTACTAAGGTTTAAGAGTGAGAAACATCAAGGATTGACTAACAATGCTGAAGTTCCATGTCATCTGTGTGCGGCTCATGACTGTCTTTTTTTCCCCCCTAACAAAGCAGACTTTGGGCATTGTTTTGATCCCATTAACGACCACCCAAGATAAGGAGCTTTTCCATACAACTTCCTTCTCCACTCAAGGGATTTTTAAACCACAGAGAGGCTTTGAAAACAAATGCGTAGCTAAATAAATAGAAATTCTCCCTACAATTTTTGCTATACAGATAAAATAGAATGGGTCTTTCTTGGGCCTGTAATTGCAGCACCTCAGGTTTTGCCAGTGGTGTCTGTCAGATTTTGAAGGCCTTCAGCTAAAATTTACTACATCATAAGAAATGCATGCATCACTTATTTCTATGAATGTTATAAACACAATCACTAAACACGACAATTAGTTTAGCAGAAAGTACATGCAAGCCTAATGAATAACTTTTCTCTTCAAATTAAAAACATATTTATGTGGCTTAAGATCTGAAAAAAATCAATAAAATGTAAAATCATCTAAAATACTTTTGGTCAAACTTGAGCTCAAATGACCCTCAGTAGAAACAAACGTTTGCAAAAAATACTTCTGGATACCTGATGTCTCACTGTGGTTTTTCAATATTTGCCTCTCGGGGAGAAAGCATTGGTTAGTATGTAGTGTTCTCATATTCCCTGGTGTGTAGTATACCATTGAAGTCATGAGTTAAAACCTTTGGAAAAATCACAAGAAGACTTTAGAGAGACTGTCAATGACTTTGAATGTTGCCTCTATAGCATCTATAGCAACCAGAACAACTCTCCCAGTTGCGGGTAGAGCTGCTTTTGTTCTTTGTTCCCTCCCTCTCTTTCCCCTCCACCGTCCAGCACACAGGCAGTGCTGTGTGCTCAGGAGCAACTAAGCGTTTGCTCGGTGGCTTGTACTTTCCTTAAATTTTCTTAGATAAAGGAAGTAAAAATTACCTTTCTGCACCTAAAGCTCCAGCTGAGGTTCTGATCACTGCAGGTATTTGTCCAGCTTCACATGCAATAATATCAGCCTGGAGTGTAAGACTGCTGAGAGATTCTCAAGGAGAGATGCTTTAAACTCTTCGGGGAGTAAGAGAGACCCAAGTAAGAAAACAACCAAATATAGGCCAGGCGCAGTGGCTCACGCCTGTAATCCCAACAATTTGGGAGGCTGAGGCGGGCGAATCACCTGAGGTCAGGAGTTTGAGACCAGTCTGGCCAACATGGTGGAACCCTGTCTCTACTAAAATTACAAAATTAGCCAGGCCTGGTGGTGCAAGCCTGTAGTCTCAGGTACTTGGGAGGCTGAGATAGGAGAATCACTTAAACCTGGGAAGCAAAGGCTGCAGTGAGCCGAGATTGCACCAATGCACTCCAGCCTGGGCAACAAGAGCAAAACTCTGTCTCAAAAGACAAAAGAAAGAAAGAAAGAAAGAAAGCAACCAAATAAGCATAGGAACTATTTGTACAGTGTCTGCTCAATAAGGACTTTAAATACATTATTTTATCTGATTCCCATAGCCTCCCTTCAGGTGATATTACTACCTATCTTGATATTACTACCTACCTCCCTTCAGGTGATATTACTACCTATCTTGATATTACTACCTCCCTTCAGGTGATATTACTACCTACTGGATAGTGATACCTATCACTATCCAGTGACGAAAGCTAAATCTTCACAGGGCTGAGTCTGGGTGTAACAATGCGAGCCTTCCAGCGGTCGTCTCCTTTCACATGGGTCATCCCTGGCGTGAGCTTGTCTCTCCAGTTCCTTCACTTTGGTTGTTCCTTCAGTATAGCTTCATCTCTACCTTCACTTTATTTATTTATTTATTTATTGAGATGAGTTTTGCTCTTGTTACCTAGGCTGGAGTACAATGGTGTCGTCTTGGTTCACTGCAACCTCTGCCTTCTGGGTTCAAGCGATTCTCCTGCCTCAGCCTCCCAAGTAGCTGGGATTACAGGCACCTGCTACCACACCTGGAGAATTTTTGTATTTTTAGTAGAGATGGCGTTTCACCATGTTGACCAGGCTGGTCTTGAACTCCTGACCTCAAGTGACCTGCCCTCCTCTGCATCCCAAAGTGCCAGGATTACAGACATGAGCCACTGTATCTGACCTCCACTTTCATTTTAAACTTCTTCTGAGCCACTTTAACCCTCTGAGAATGCACATATATAGGTAACTTGTGGGCCAGACATGATAAAAATGACGAGACAGCTACTGTCTAGGGAGAAAGATGATGGGATGTGGAGAGAGAAGGGTGTTACATAGGACATTCCAATGAATAGGGAATCTGTCTTTTTGCACAGAATTCAAGACTTGAGTTTGCTTTAGTCTTCAGAAGTTTGGGAGCTGGCTCACGTATGTGTTTGCAAGGAAACATTTACATTCGCCGCCATAGACGTATGCTACACAAATGTTACCTAAGAGGTAAGGCCGTCCAGAGCATCCCCGAAAGCACAGTCTGATTCCAACCCTGGAGGCAGGCATTTATTTGGTAAAGGAGGGATTGGGATGAGGGGCAGAGGGAGTGGAAGAAGAAAGGAAGGGAAGTTGATACAAGATGCCTCTGGGGCTCTGTAGGTGTGAACTTTCCTACACTGCCTGGCAGGTTTCCTTAGGCATCCACAGTGAACCCTACAGCAGGAAGCCAGAAGCACAGGGAGTGGCCTGCAGCAAAGGGGCTGGCAGGTGCCACCTGCTCAAAGCTGGTCAGTCCCTGTAGGAAGCAAGTCACTTCAACAGTGGCCACAGTGGGAATGACAGACCCCCCAAAGGACTAGCAGGGGCACAGGGAGTGGCCAATAGGGGAGGACGGTCTGCTGTCACAGCACAAGAATAAAAGTGTAATGCAGGGGAACAGAGAGTACTTGTTCTTAGTTATCCTGAAAGCTTAAACTCACTCATCTTTTTGTTTTCCCTACAATAAATTTCTCTGAAAAACCTTCACATACATAAAATATTCACAATGTTCCTAAGAGTTTATTGTGAAACACAAAAGACCAAGATTTCATGAATATCGGCGGGCATGTGATAGTCTCCAGCATTCCTTCCATCCCTCACCCATTGTGTAGGATGTGGGTTGTAGGAAACTGATCTCATCCTCCACTCCACAGGTAGAGCCCGGACTATTTTAACTCAATCAAGGTCATCCCAGCCTCCTCTGCACAAAGATTAATTTAAGGAATTCAGGTTGAAGCCAATCAGTACCTGTCATTCCCATGGTATATGGATTAGTACTAGAGGTTCCAGAAACCTCTTCCCCAGGATGTTGTGTAAATGGATATGAGGCCTGGAATGAACATACTTATTTTTACCCCCTTGAGTGAAGCCAGCCTCGGGCAACACCCACTAAACAGAAAATTGAGAGACGGTCCCTGAATAGAGCCAACCTTGAAGCCATTCCACACTGGACTTCCAGCTGGGCAGATACCATTTCTTATCATTGAAGCCATGGTGAATGAAATTTGCAGTTAAAGAATCTTAACTGACATTTCAACAGTCTTTGCCTCCCCAACGTTTAATCAGTGATTTAATTTCATGGAGCATTTTGATTCCAGAGAAGGAAAAGTTGTCTCTTTCTTAGGCTGGCGTGGACTTCTTCCTTTGGGTTCACATATTGACTTGTTTGCAGATTGCATTGGTTTGAGGTCAAGATGGAACTGTTTAGCATTAGCTCTTCCAGAACTCTTTCAAATTGTCATTTTTTTTCCTACTGAAACAGTTTGACCAACTAAGTTGCAATTTACCTTGAAACTGTTTGTCCCCCATAACCTGTACAGTTAGACTGTATTGATGGAAAATATTTCAAGGCATTTTCCAAGGAAGAAAAAAAGGCCTGGAACTCAAGTGTTATTTTTTTAAGCCTCACTTATGTAATACAGTGTATACTCAATTGTTTCTTATTATGGTAATTCCCATCACATTAATATTTCATATCCCAAAGATTTCGTTTGTTGGCCCTATTTTTTAGTAGTTACCTAGAGAAGTTGTCCTTAATCTATGCGGGGCTCTCAGGAATGCCTCCTTAGTGGAAAGGAGACCAACTTTATAGGCAGGTTCCTGGGGAGAGGCACAGCTTTCTCTATTGCAGAGGATTGTGTTGTAGAAGCTGCTCCTGTGTCATCGTGCCCCTGAGTGTGACTCATTCCTCACAGCCTTTGCAGTAAATCCATTAGAAGCCACGCAAGGGACCATTTCTGTGTGACAGATACTAGGACAATGAAGCTGGTTCATGCTAAATGCCTATGGCAAGAGACATTCCAAATCTGTCAAATGTTTAGGCAAAATTGTCCACCCTTCCTGCAACTGCAAATTAGACTTAGTGGAATATGACGTTTGACTTCACATCTATGTATGATTAACTGTCAGGTAATTCAAGGGACCTTTAGCTCTTGACTCAGAAAAGCTACTGCGTCAGGAGCTAACAAATGTCAACTTACTGCAATTCACAAAAGGGGGTTATAAATATTCACTTTCCATCAATTCATATTTAGTAAGTATTATTCAAATTTAAATCAATTTGTTCTAAGGGTTTAGAACTCTTTCAAATTATAGTTTCTGGGTCTAATTCTCTTATGGACGGCTGCATGTATAATTTTTACTCTCACAAATACATATTCTATTATTTTACAGGATACTGCATTTAATGCAAGTGTATGAGGCACCAAAGCTCTCCCATGTAGTCAAAACTTATCATTTCACTTTTTCCAGGGACTTGGGTAGTATAGTACTGATCTAGCCATATAACAGAGATTCTAAAATTTTAATTTTCAATGGACTTTGTGAAATTATTATGTGAAAATAACTTAAGCAATAATTTATAAGGGTTTTTGGAGGTGCCCAACAAACAGAAAGTTTTAAAGAAGATGTTCTTGTCCTGCCCATCCCTGGGACACAAAGGAGCCAGCACTGGTGCGAGTCAGAATTCTGGGTCCCAACCCGGGACCCCCAGTCATCGGTCACAGGGCAGGTGAGTCCTTTTCTCTGAGCCTTGGTTTCTTTTCTTGAGGAATGGAGACAATAATACCCTTAAGATTGTTGAAGGAATTAAATGAGGTAACAGTAGTTGCTAATTTCCTTTGTCCTTTTTCATCCCTTAGAAACACTTCAAGAGAAAGAAAATTGAGGTTTCTGATTTCAAGATTTCTTAAGTCTTCATACCATGCCTTACATGACATTCTCCTGACAACTTGTGACTACAAACAGAGGATTACCGCAGAATCATAAGCAAGCACGGGGACAGACTGATTTTGAGATATTCTCTAAGACAGTCAGTTGACTGCGGAAACATCCAGACTGGAGCTTGTGTTTTGCAAACAAGCATGCTAGAGACTAAACAAGACATGAAAGGTTTGCCTTTCTTGGTCTAGAACACATTTCTTTTCAAGATTTACCATCATAAAGACTTCTTTTTGAAAAGCTTTGTTGCAAACCAACTTGTAAATTTAAACATGCTCTGGAGAAAATTGTTTGGCAATGCAAAAGTTCAGCTAGGTTGCTTGGAATGATGACCAGATATGTCACTAGAATCCTCTCTTCTGTTTTCTTTCCTCTGTTTAGGCTCTGGCTCATGTCTTGGTTTTGGTTGTTGAGAGGTTCACCTTGGGGGGTTTTGGAGGTATTTATCTGGAAAACACATGACATAAGCACATCAGGAGAAGAATTCAAATCTTCTTCTTACGTAAAAGGGGTTAAAATACTCTTAATTAGTCATCTCTCAGGCCATTGGGCTGTCAGTACAGATGATAATTTTTTTTTTTTTTTTTTTTTTGAGATGGAGTCTCGTTCTGTCACCCAGCCTGCAATGCAGTGGCATGATCTTGGCTCACTGCAACCTCTGCCTCCTGGGTTCAAGCAATTCTCCCACCTCAGTCTCCCGAGCAACTGGATTACAGGTGTGCACCAACACACCCAGCTAATTTTTGTCTTTTTAGTAGAAATGGGGTTTCACCCTGTTGACCAGGCTGGTCTCAAACTCCTGACCTCAGGTGATCCATCTGCCTCAGCCTCCCAAAATGCTGGGATTACAGGCGTGAGCCACCTTGCCTGGCCAACAATGTTTTAAATAGTTAAGACTGCAGCATTTGGAACCAGGGGCAAATGTTTGAGCAAGTTACCTAAACTCTCAACAAAGTGGAGACTACGATATTATTGCCTAATTCACCAAGCTGTTAATGAAGACTGAGCAAGGAAAGGTACATGAAGTGCCTAACCCACAGTGTCCAGAATATGCAAAGGCCTCAGCACATGGATGAAAATATTGCCTGTCTGGGTGCCTCAGATGGATTTATTACAGGCAGGCTTGCATTGCAGCTATAGAAAACTCCCAGCACAGTTACTGATTGCTCTTGTAGTCAATACCCCATACCAAAAAATACTTTGGAAACTTGTTGGAGAAATGCTCTTTCTGGTAGTTCTGGGCTATGCTCAGGGATCACTTGGGAGTTCTAGAAGCTGGGAAGAATCTCTCAAAGGTGAAAGATTGAAAACAATATAGGGAAACATGGAGAAGAATGGAAGTGAGCTTCTTCCACGTGGGCGAAACAAGACAGTCATGACTAATGCTAGATTTACTCTTCCTTGGCTGAGAGCACAGTGTTTATTCAAAGTTGAATCTAGAGGGAAAGAGAATATACATGTATGCAAAACATCATAAGGGAGAGTTTCCTTAAAGACATTGGCTCCTTATCTCAAATTCATTAGCACATATATGCCCACACAAGAACACACAAGAACTTTCTGCTCCGACCAATTACAAATATCAAAAAGGAGAAATGAAAACAGATTTTCTGTCTTACCAAAATATTTTTCTTATTATTTTCATTTCCTGGGTTATGGATGTTAATAAATGCAAAAAGCATTTCTAAATCTAGAAATCCATCCCAAAAGATGTTTTTCTAGAGTTCACAAAAATCATACAGTTCTAGAGACCAATGTATTCTAATTTTAATTTGAAGTAAGGAAACTATGAGCAACAGAGGTAGAGTTAATATGAGTAGAGAAAGGGTCTAACACCAAGTGGCACAAATGCAATTAAATTCTGGTTCACATGACTCCCCAGTTCATAGCTTTACTTTTATTAACATCCCACCATTCAGGAAACTTATAGCGCACTAAATTCCTTTATTTTGTGAAAAAAAATTATCATGTGAAAAGACCGCTGTATAGGACAGCAAATTAAATTTGAGTCAAAAACTGACTTTCTTTAAACATAGCAAAGCCCTCCAAAGGTAAGCAATCTAAAAGTATTTTTTCTTGATCCCTGATTAACTCTGCTATTAACACCATCTATCAGGTTCTCATGATTACATTGCAAGCAATGCCAGAACTAGAGCTCAGGTGGCTATGACTCACCAACTGGGTATCACTGGTAGAAAGAAAGAAATCTGAGGTTTCAAAGTGGAATGAGAAAGGAAATGAAGGCCACTTTCCCCTTAATCCACAATGAATAAAGTATTGATACTGGGACTCACCTGGTGCAAGAGTGAAGAAACAGCTGGATTTTATTTGTTCCTTTTGCCTGCTGCTTAGCACAATGGAAGCTGAACTAACCGGCTTCACAAAGAGGTTTGATTGATGGCAGCTTTTCAGATATCTCTGTGGCTTAGTCTTATCTTGTTTGGTATCTCCATTGTTTCTGAACTGTAAACACCAAAGGAAGGACCCATTCAAAATGCAAGTACTAGGCTTATTCACATGACTCAAGATATTCTTTTCCAAAGTTGAGTAATAGAATGTGTCATAAAGACATCGAAATCTGGTAGACCTGATTTTAAAATTTGATTCATGACTGTCTTGACTGTCTTGTTTCGCCCATGTGGAATAAGCCCATACCCATTCTCCTCCATGTTTTCCTACATTGTTTTTAATGGTTTAGCTTTGGGGAGATTCTGCCCAGCTTTTAAGACCCCCAAGTGATCCCTGAGCATAGCCCAGAACTGCCAGAAAGAGTGACTTCTGAAGCATTTGTCAGTAAGGGGTATTGACTAGAAGAGCAATCAGGTAGGAATAAAAAAACTGCTTGGAATTTTCTATAGCTGCAATGCAAGCCTGACTTGAGTAAATCTATCTGAGGTATCCAGACATACAGACAATATTTCCATCCATGCAGAGTCATAGACTGACATACATTGAGGACTTTTCGTATTCCAGACATTGCATTAGGCACTTCATGTACATTTGCTTGCTTAGGAGAACTTTGAAATCTTAGGTCTCATTAAGAGTCTTTGATCATTTACCCACATGCATGCATACTCACACGCACAAACACACACAAAAGGCACTGACTGGACTGGACTGCCTTTGAGTTGAATGCTGATCTCGAGATAACCCCTTGTCTGCATTTTTACCACCCAGATTTCAATTGGTTAAACTTTGTGTCTGTTTCCCTTGCTAGAAAATTATTGAGCAATAATGATTTTAGATAACAATTTAAAAGGAATCTGTATATCTCTAATTCCAAAAATTTAAAAACTATTCATACCCATGGGGAAGATGATTCCCTTAAAATTGTGTATTCTTTGTAACATCACCTTTGTAGAACAAAATTCCTTTCTTTTCTTTTCTTTGAGACAGAGTCTTGCTCTGTCACCCAGGCTGGAGTGCAGTGGAGCGATCTCAGCTCACTGCAGCCGTTGCCTCCTGGGTTCAAGTGATTCTCATGCCTCAGCCTCCCAAGTAGCTGGGATTACAGGATCATGCCACCACACATGGCTACTTTTTGTATTTTTAGTAGAGACAGGTTCTCACCACGTTGGCTAAGCTGATCTCAGACTCCTGGACTTAAGCGACATCCGGCCTCAGCTTCCCAAAGTGCAGGGATTGCAGGTGTGAGCCACCGTACCCAGCCCTAAATTTCTTTGTAGTGTCACCTTAAGTATCTCTAGGGATGAAACAGAAACTTGCTCAATCTGTTACCTCATTTTTGGTCTGAAGTCTAGAATAATAAGATACCAGGATTATGAAGCAATATGTGAGTTGTTTGGAACACAATGCAACTCTGTTTCTTGTATGCAACTTCAGATAAACTAAACAAGGATTTAAACTAACACTCCTTTTTGTTTGTATATTTGTTATCGCTAGGACTTCCTTTTTCAATGTAAAGATTGTGCCTTATGTGAGAGATCCATTCTAACTAAGCGAAATGTCTAGCAGACTACAAAGCATTTAGCTTGCCTTGTCTATTTACATAACTGAGTTGAGTACTGGACTATAAAATCTTGCATAACATTATTTTGATTAAAAGTAACTGGTTCAACTTGTTGCATGACAAGAATGAAACTTGTAAATATAATGCATTTATTCATGAGAAATGTTCATGTTTCATATAAAATTTTTTTTAAAAAAATAAAACTTTAAAATAGTTCAGTGCTGCTTTTACCTTTATATAATGAAGAAATAGTCTCCCCTGCAACAGAGTTTGAAAATTAAACTACTCCCAGCATGAAAAAAGTCTGATTTGTGCATCAAATGGGACAAAGCTTATAACTGCAGGAGTTGGGGAGGTCTTATTTCCACACTTAGTTTTGGAGTCAGAAACAACCAATAACTATGCTAACCTACCCTTAGCCCTTGGAAAGTCATGATTTAGATGTGGTATTTGTACAACCTCGAGCAGGTAGAATAAAGCTGATGACATCATTTGGCTGGGCACAGTGGCTCACGCCTGTAATCCCAGCACTTTGAGAGGCCGAGGTGGGCAGATCACTTGAGGTCAGGAGTTTGAGACCACCCTGGCCAACATGGTGAAACCCCATCTCTAGTAAAAATGCAAAAATTAGCCGGGTGTGGTGGTGCACACCTGTAATCACAGCTACTTGGGAGGCTGAGGCATGAGAAACCCTCGAACCTGGGAGGTGGAAGTTGCAGTGATCCCAGATAGTAACACTGCACTTCAGCCTGGGCAATAGAGTGAGACTCTGTTTCAAAAAAAAAAAAAAAGCCTGTAATCCCAGCACTTTGGGAGGCCGAGACAGGTGGATCACGAGGTCAGGAGATCGAGACCATCCTGGCTAACACCGTGAAACCCCGTCTCTACTAAAAAATACAAAAAACTAGCCGGGTGAGGTGGCGGGCGCCTGTAGTCCCAGCTACTTGGGAGGCTGAGGCAGGAGAATGGCCTAAACCCGGGAGGCGGAGCTTGCAGTGAGCTGAGATCCAGCCACTGCACTCCAGCCCGGGCGACAGAGCGAGACTCTGTCTCAAAAAAAAAAAAAAAAAAAAAAAGCCAATGACATCATTTAACAAAAGGTTGGGTTCCTTCATGTTACTGACATCACATCAGCCTGGTACTGACCTGCTTGCCCTGTATCTTGTCCTTGCTCTTACTGGTCTATTCTTGTCAATTCCAAAGCAAAGAAGTTGTTTCAGTGTATTCATGACCACTTTCCCCTCCAAATCTATGCTTTAGAGGTTGTGCAAAGCTCCAACTTTTCCATTCCAACAAGGCTTACGGTCTTTTTGCCCCCCTCTGTAGGAAAGGAGGTTATTCTATTTTTCCCGGACACATTAAATGGTGTGACTTGCTTCCCACTGTTCCATTTACATAATCTATGAAGCATTCAAAGTATTTGTATCTCAAGTGAAAACAGAAATTCAATTATACCAAAATTTCCATCAGGGCATTTTATAATAAGTTAAAGATCTTTCTATTATTTTTTACTTATTAGTATAATAGTGTGTCAGAAATAGCAATTCGGTGAATATACTACAAAATTATCAAAATTTTAATGCTTAAAAAACACAATTTCTTTAATGCAACTATCAGAATTTGAGTTAACTACATTATTTTGTCAAGCTTCTAGGTAATAGTCGAATGGCTTATTTAAGCCTATGGATACCAAAAAATGGTGACTAAAAGCACACAATATCTTGGGAAGCACTTTTAAATCATGATTTATAAGAGATCTGTCTTTGGTCACTTCCCTGGGAAACATTCTCCGAGATTTGTGCACTGAGATTGTGCCCTGGAAATTTCTTCCGGAGGCTCCTGTAAGTCAGCGCAGTGAGTGAGGGGAGTACATTTTAGCAGAGGAAGGAGCTGAACTGTGATGTCTGCACAATGCACAAAAAACAAGGCAGAAAACGGAACCTCTCCCAAAGGAAGCTCTGGAGCTAAGATCAGAACTGTCCTGCTTTGAAGCAAGGGCAGAACATTCTGCACTCCCTCACTTCCCCCAACCCACCCACAGCCCTGTCCCGTAGACGCGTAGAAGGAGGCCATCCTTGGGCAAGGCAGCCTAAGATAATTCACGGAGAAGGACTCAGACGAGAATCGTTGACTGCCAATGCTCCCAGCAGCTGGGAAATGAGTCCCAGCTCTGAAGGTAACATCTGAATGGAGCACCCCAGTCTCCACGCTAACATTCAAAGGAAAACAACTGGGTAGACAAGTGGTTTGGTTCATAAGCCCAGGAGATTCACTGCGCTGCATTAAACTCTTTTCTGCCTTCCTTTAGCCCTTTTTTTTTTTTTCTGAGACAGAGTCTCACTCTGTTGCGCAGGCTGGCCTGCACTGGCACTGTCTTGGCTCACTGCAGCCTCTGCCTTCTGGGTTCAAATGATACTCCTGCCTCAGCCTCCCAAATAGCTGGGATTCCAAGTGTGCACCACCATGCCCAGCTAATATTTGTATTTTTCAGTAGAGACAGGGTTTCACCATGTTGGCCAGGCTGGTCTCAAACTCCTGACCTCAAGTGATCTGCTCACCTCAGCCTCCCAAAGTCTTGGGATTATAGGCGTGAGCCACTGTGCCCGGCCTATTTTAGCCCCTTTTCTAATCTAGTCCCTCCTACTGTCATGAAGTAGAACAAATGCAAACTAAGTTAGCAGGCCACATCCCGGGGGAGCTGGTAGAAGACATGAGACTACTGGGAGAGACAAAAGGATGGTTTATTTTTCACAGCAATACAATAGCTGGGACATCTGCATTTCTGTTGGTTCTCCATTCCCCAGTTCCCACAGGACAATGTAAAGAGGGCCAGAAGACGTGTGCAGACACAGTAGTCACGATGTGGTAGAGGAAACTTGAATGTAGGGAATTCGGACTTTTTAAACTAGGCAGTAAGTATGCCTGCCCTTTGCTTCAGAGAGAGTGTCATCTCTGTCTTCCAGGACTATTTGCTGTATAAGCATTCTTGAAGATATAGCCCAGAACGCAGATGGCTAGTGCCTCTTTTAGCAAAATGCAGATATTCAGAAACACGAGAGACCCATGAAGAATTTCCACCAGCAGCTCCTGCCTCATCAGCTGCCACAGAGAGAGAGAGAGAGAGAGAGAGAGAGAGAGAGAGAATGAGAGAGAGCGCTGTACACTGTAGTGAGTGTAGTGAGCGCATGCGCTGAGGCCAGCTGCTTGAGTTTCAGTGCTGGTTCTATTACTCCAAAGAATGTGACTTGAGACGAGTTCCTTAACCTCTGTAAGCCTTAGCTTACTCATCTGTGAAATGGAAATAATGGCAGTACCTATGGCCTATGGGTTGTGTAAGCATACATTGAGATAAGCCCCATGAAATGGCTGGCATGTGGTAATCAGGTGCCAAGTGAATGGTAATCCTGTTATTCCAGTAGCCTGGACACAGACCAACTGCCTGGTTATTCTCCCCAAGCAGTATCAGAAATAGGAAAAGGGTGTTTGAAGTTTTTAGCTAACAGAGAAGTGGCTGGCCGCTCATGAGGCTCTCTGCAGGCCCTCCCTCACTTTGCGTGTGTGTTGAAGATCCTGGCCCTGCACTCCACAGCCATGCGTTTTCACTCAGGTTTGGCTTCAGTAAGGCAGACAGCTGTTTGCATTTCACATACCGTGACTCGAGTAGTTCCATAAGCTTCGGTGACCTGAAGTGTTCCTCTGGCAGCCAGCTGTAAATCTCTTGCTCAATCTCCTTTTAACTCCTCAACCTTAGAGGCCAAGCTGACATAATCCGTATCTGTGGGCTCAGCCCCACCGCAGTGGCCTGAGCTAATCCTACTTTTGCAAATAAGAAACATAAAGATCTCTGTTTTGTTTGTTTTTGTTTTTTGACAGAGTCTCACTCTGTTGCCCAGGCTAGAATGCAGTTGCACAGTCATGGCTTGCTGCAGCCTCAAACTGCTGGGCTCAAGCAGTCCTCCCACCTCAGCCTCCTGAATAGCAGGGACTACAGGCGTGTGCCAACAAACCCAGCTAATTTTAAAATATTTTGTAGAGACAGGGTCTAGCTATGTTTCTCAGGCTCATCTTGAACTCCTGGCCTCAGGTAATCCTCCAGCCTCGGTCTCCCAAAATGCTGGGATTTACAAGCGTAAGTCACCACACCCAGCCTCCTCAACAGTTTCAAGTGCCAAGTTTTTTCTCACTGGCGGAGCATATCATCCTGGGGTAGCTGCCAGGGCCTGGAATTACATTTTAAGTTCAATTTCAATTGAATGGAAATGAGACCTAATCTCCCGCTCCACGACAGTCACTTAAGGAAAATATTTTAAAGGGGAGACACTTTTCTTTCAACATCATCACTTTCTCCAAACATGACAAAATCACACATCAAAACCAAATCTCAAGTTCAAGTTGTCTGTAGAGCTTTGTTGTGCTGTAGCAGGGATTTAGTAAATCTCACAGGCTTTGACACGTGGTTAGATAGTAAGCTATCTTTCAGAAGGGATTTAGTTACTCCTTTTCTGTGAAGTCTGTCTCTAAAATTTTTGCTACAAATACTCTGTCTCTCAGTTTTATAACGACATAAATGTATATCAGAAAGTATCTAAAACAGGCTGGGTGCGGTAGCTTATGCCTGTAATCCCAGCACTTTGGGAGGTGGAGGCGGGTGGATCACCTGAGGTCAGGAGTTCAAGATCAGCCTGGTCAACATGGTGAAACCCCATCTCTACTAAAAAAAAAAAAAAATTGCTGGGCAAGGTGACGAGCACCTGCAATCCCAGCTGCTTCGGAGGCTGAGGCAGGAGAATTGCTTGAACCTGGGAGGCAGAGGTTGCAGTGAGCCAAGATCGCACCATGGCACTCCAGCCTGGGCAACAAGAGGAAAACTCTGTCTCAAAAGAAAAAAAAAAAAAGAGTTAATAGATAAATAGATGATAGATAGAGATTTTGCTTTTTTAAACCTCTTCATCCACTGTAATAGCCTACATGGTTTGTTAAAAGGGTAAGTATTATCCTTTCATCTCAACTCACATTTCATTCGGAATATTCATGGCTATTCCTAGAATCCTCCTTTTCCCATCCCTGAAAAGCAAACATACTCATATTCTTTGTTTTGGCAAAGGTCTTTATTATAGCCATAAAAGATAATGGATTTATCTAATTCCATCGTTTTTACTAACCAAAGTTATAAAGTTTTAATTCTGCCTAGATGTTGCCAGTCAGAGTATAATGTGTCTTCAACCTAAATTATCACAAAATAGGTAAAAACTTGGCTTCGTAATTCTCAGGATAATTTAGGTTATTGGTTTAATCCATCTAAAATAGCCCCTGAACTTACAGATTGAAGTATACTATACCTGTTTCCTTTCATGTTTTAAGTACTATGATAAGTTGCCAATAATTTATAAAAGAATGAACAAGAAAAGCCGCAATCTCTTTCAAGTGTTTTTCACTATTTTCAAAAGACAAAGTTAAATATTTTTTTATTTTTAAGGTACTATTTAGTTTTCCTTTTGTTACTTTTCCATTTTTTAAAAATTAATTTTTTTATTTTGAGATAATTGTAGATTCACAAGCAATTACAATAAATAATACAGAGGTATCTCATGCACTTTTTAACCTAGTTTCTCCCAGTGATAACATCTTGTAAAACTGTGGTACAATATCAGAGCCAGGAAATTGACACTAATGTAATCCACTGATCTTATTCAGATTTCCCAGTTTTTCCTGTATTCCTTTGTGTGTGTGTGTATATTTCTATGCATAAATGTTCTATTTTTTTCTTCCATTAAGTTTTCAACCAAAAGAAAATCAGACCGCATTTGTGTTTCTGCTTCTGGAAATAGGAGATAGTGATTTTAGCCACAGAAATCAGAATCCACCCTGGAGTGTGCTGTTTTCCTGTGATAGCAAGAAAATGTTCCATTTGAAAACTGCTCCACAAAGAATCATCAGAAACCACAGAAAACAAATGATGGTGTTGGCGGCTTTTCTGTACAGCTCAGTCTTTTATTTCAGAACTCTATATGCTAAAAGGGCAGGATTCTCTCTCATCTCCTCCTTCCTTTTTTCTTTCTATTCGTTTTTAACAGACAAAGCAAAAACAGCCTTTGAAAAAATCACAACTAAAGTAAATCTATTCTTTAGAGAGTTATATGTGGATGATAAACTTAAGAGAAAACTGGTTAATGGCATGTACTAAGAGATCTGATCTTTCTAGTGAACACATCTACACAAACTTAAAAAGTAGTATGGTATTCTGTAATGCAAACTTGAAAAAAACAAAATTATAAAAGGTCTTGGGGAATAAAAATGAAGAACTCATCCCCTAAAAATAGTTGTAGTGCTTTCTTACATCTCGGAGAGCGTCCTTACCTTAACACAAATACACAGACAGCACACACCTACACAGACATGCATCCACGTTCATACACACACACACACCCACGCACATACACGCGCACACCAAGAGCTCAAATACAAAAGGGAAAATCAAACACCCCAGCGAGGGGAGTGGTTTTGCCAAATTGCAGATATTGCAGCTCCTACAATCAATGGGGGGAAAAGGATTGTTGTTGGCAAAGCATGGAGGACAGTGATTATTTTCTCAGGAAAAAAAGGTTCGATGTCTTATTTTTCTCTGTTTTAACACAAATGACCAAACATTTAGAAAAATAAGATGCTTAAATCTTGCTGGGATAGAGTCATCTCATCTCATGTTAGCTTAAGAGTAAAACCCAAAGTCTGCTTACCCCGGAGTTTTTTTCCATAAGGGCACGTCGTTGTCACTTGATCGACTTTTCCCACCAGGCTCTTTTCTTTCCACGTTGTCTGAAGTAGATACGCCTGAGAGGAAAAAAATAGGGAGACACTGAAAAAAGGAAGGGGTTGAGAGTGAAACACTCACAGAAATCTGCCCATTTGAACTGTTTGTTCATCTTTGAATAATCTGAGAATGTACGCAGCACAGTCTCTGAGTGTTATCTGCAGAAAGCAGACCACATGGGCTATCACAGACCCGCTCAGTGATGGAGTTTCACCAGGGATCCAGGCCGAATACCCTCTCACAGGGCCACCTCCGGATCTTTAGCTCTGCGAGCCTTTGTTGTTTCGTGCTGGAGCTTTTAGTTGAAAGTAAAATGAAAGAAGCCCTCAGACTTCGTGAATTCCAGGTATCTGTGAAGTGAGACTGGCAACGTTTTTTCCTCCCACAATCAAAACCTTCTCTAGTCGGAGAAAGTATTCTGAAGCTTCTCTGTTCAGACCCTGGTGTTCTGAAACCCACAGAGAGGTTCACAGGATGGAAGCAAATGAGGTCAGTGGATTCTCTTTTTGCACTCAGAAAAGAACACCCTGCTAGGTGCTGGGTCACAAAAGGCGTGCTCTGAAGTGGCTCCACGCTGCCCTAGAGCGTGGGGGGCGGAGATACTGCGTCAGCAAAGAAATCGTGTAAAAATCGAAATTTGTCAGCAGGAAGTCACTCTGCGTGAATGATGAAACAGATAAACCTTTTAAAACCATCCGTTCCTTTTAATTCAGAAGCACATGATAGAGGCAGCAATTTATAAGCCAACCAAATCGTTTTGCAGTTAGGCAGACGTGAGGCCTTTCCTCATGGTTGCAAAGCCAAGCATAACCGGATGGTTGGTTGCCACGTGGGATGTGGGAGCCAGAGGCCCCGGCTTTCCTCTGGCCCTGGTGCAAACTGGCTGGTGGGTGAGATGGGCCTGTTTCTGATTAGCCCAGTTCACCTAGTTCCAAAGAGGACTCTGGCTCCTTCTAGATCTGGCAGCATAATTCATGAGACGCATGGATTTTGGACAGCACCCCAGAGCAGCACTCAGAAGAAAGGTCTCCAACAGTGAAGTCTTCCGAAGGAGAAAACAGAGGAGACCAGCACCCCTGTCTCCACACACTGCACCTCCTTCGCATGATTCAGCTTCTGGTCTGAAAGACGTGGATTAATGGCTTGCTTTTGAGTTAAAATGTTCCTTAAGTCATTTGCATTCGTTTACTGGGGCACTTAAACCAAACTGATCTGACCAATAAATTAAAGCTACGGCCTCCTCAGTTCCGGAGACAGACCAGCTGAAAATCATCAATCTCGTCAACTGTTGGGAGCCTTAGCTACTGTTCAGAATCAGAGGCTAGGTTTATGCTTATCTCTGCCCCGCAGGCTGGACACACGCTCCCAGGATGCCAGGCCAGGAGCGGCATTCCAAGGCGGGGGCTGTTTAAAGTCAGCAAGGGGTCAGGAGGGCAAGCCACTGCATTCTGGCAGCTAAACCGCTGGTCTCTTCTGTCTTAGGGTTTTCATTCGTGTTCCTGAGCAATCACGCCTCTAGGAAACTGGCAATCTCTCTTTGAAGCTGTGGCGGGTAAATGCCTGCACACCCGCGTGTACACACACACACTCCTACACGTACACATACGCGTTCAGAAAACTCTCTGCTAGTCTACAGTCTTCAAAACTAATATCTGATCTTTCATTGCAGGGGCTTGCTGATCACCTTCTTGTTTCCTTGAAAATGTATTACAAATGTACATTTTTTTCCATTGATTATTCTCAAATAAGCATGTAATTTGCAAAAGTCCTTAATGCTACAGGAAGCTTTATAAATGCTCAAACACACTAATAAAAAACTCTGATTTCAGTCTTAAATAGAAAGTGTAGTATAGCGGTTAACTAGGAACAAGAACTGGACACTCTGGGTTCAAAGCTAATTCTGCCATTCACTAGAGATAAAGATGTAATTTTGGCCAACCTGCTTGTTATCAAGTTACCTTGTGCCTTTTTTTTCCCTCATTTTTGGAAAGGGGCTAGCATTAACAGTACTTATCTTATAGGGCTATTATAAGTAGAAGATTGAACGAGTTCATATCGACAAACAGCTTAGAATAGTGTCTGGCACATAGTAAGTAGCTAATGAATGTTGCTGTCCAGGCTATTACTATTATTATTTTTGACTAATGTGCTCTACAAGCAGGCTCCTGTAGACACACTTAAGTAACAATTTACTGTTTTTATTTATTTATTTATTTATTTATTGAGGCAGAGTCTCGCTCTTGTTGCCTAGGCTGGAGTGCAACGGTGCCATTTCGGCTCACTGCAACCTCGTCCTCCTGAGTTCCAATGATTCTCCTATCTCAGTCTCCTGAGTAGCTGGGATTACAGGTGCATGCCACCATGTCCGGCTAATTTTTTTTTGTATTTTTAGTAGAGACGGGGTTTCACCACATTGGCCAGGCTGGTTTTGAACTCCTGACCTCAAATGATCCACTTACCTCGGCCTCCCAGAGTGCTGGGATTACAGGCATGAGCCAGCATGCCGGAGTCACAATTCACTGTTTGTATCATTTCAATATTTTCAAACTCTAATCACATCCATTATCCTATTCAAATCCTTATCACAGCCCTCCAACGAGTGAGCTGATCGTGGGATCTGCATCTACTCACTGCAGAAAATTAATCTCAGAGAAGATAACTTATTTGTTCATGGACAGGAAGCAGATTTCTGAGTCCTAACCTTTGGACCAGCAACTCTTCCAATAATGCTGACGTCTTCAGCGCCCGAATACGCTGCTGTTAACGTCAATTCTAATTTTAAATTTTATCTGCTTTAGAGTCTTCTAGGATATCTTTTAGGACTCACAAAGGCAAATTATTACTATTTTTCTTGTAAACACGAAAAGGCTCCTAGAAGAATTTGTGCATCCATGTAGAGCCATGAGTTTCAAAGAGTGGGCCGCCATCCTTTAGTGGATAATGAAATCAATTTAGTGTATTATAACGAGAATTTTTAAAGAAAACTGAAATAAGATAGAATAGAAAATACCAGAGTACAATATTATTTTGTGAAGTACCTGAGTTCAATTTTCTTTGCATGTGTGTATACTAGGCTGTAATTTAAAATGTAAATCGTTTTATAAAATGTATTCTTCTGCACCCCCTAGGATGGCTATAGTGTTTTTAAAAAACAGAAAATAAAAATTTCACTGGTATGAGGCACTTTCCCATACATGGCCAAATGCCTACCATTCTGTCCCACAAATGTCAGTTTACCCCCAATTGTACCAACTAAAAATGACCCCACCCATATTTCTAAAGCAGCTCCTAGGGTCAATATAGCTTCTGTTGAGAGTCACTGTTCTCAGACGCGTGCCCTGCCTAAATTGGACTCTGCAAGTCACAATGCAGAACGCTAGATCCTTTAAATACGAAAGGGCTTCTTCTGTGCTGCATAGTGAATAAAAACTAAATTAAATTTGCTATGTATGAAATTGCAAGACTTTTCTAACCCTTCAACTTAACTGCCACCCACCCCATACATGCCTGAAGAGCAGAAAAATGAAGCTGTGAGTGGGGGAATTCAAAATCTCCTGCCACTGTCCTACCCTCTTGGGGACTCCATAGCCATACAGGTCACACTGGATAACAAAGCCTTCTTCATTTACTCTGTCACCTTACAGGGTTAAGGCATTGTGAAGATAAAATATAGTAGCTGTTGTTGAAAGCATTAGAAAACTCTACCACATTCTAGAAATGTTACCTAGTGTTTTTATCACTAGTCAAAAATGTGAGTGTGGAAACAATTTTAAATAAAACAAAACGTAGTAAATGATACATCAAACCGATGCGATAGTCAGTGAACTCCTGTTAATATTGTTCTCACACAATTGCTGTGGTTCTTCAGGCAATATTTCCTTGGTTTGCTGAAAACCTTACAAAGTGGTGTGACTAACTTTGCCAATTAAGAAAATAACTCTGGCTTGTAAATTATCAAAGTGAAAGTTATGAAGATAAGTGGGGGACTAAGAAAACACTACCTCGCAGAATCCTGCCAATAGCATATTTTTCACTCAATAAGGAAAAACATATGCCAGTGACTAGGACGCTAGAGAAAAAAATTTGGTAGTGTTTCTTTAAATCCAGTAGCTCTTACTTTAAGTCTGCTAACTCTTCCTTAATCCTCAATAATATGGAGATCCAAGTACCAGATGGCTTTTCTGTTTCTGTTAGTTTCATTCCTGCTGTTAATAAATGTTTGTCTCATTAGAAAGGAAAGGTACGCTGCTTACAGGTGGCTACATGGATAGTCTTAAAAGGATTGATAGATTATTTTGCAAAAGTCTACACTAATCCTAAAATAATTAGTAACTACTAATACAACTGCCACAAAAATTAAGGGAAATTTTTTGTTCAGAATTTGCCAACAGTGAAAATAAGGACTAAAGTAAGAGATAACTAAATTTTTTAATTCACATCTTTCTAAATACCAAAAGATACACCAGAGAGAGAGAGAGAGAGAATAAACTGTCAAGGACATATATTTATATTTGACATAAAAATAAAGGTACGTAAATAGTGTCTTCCTATATTTAAAAAACAATGACAACGTAAACCAATACAAATAAAACAAAACAGTTGAAATGGTTCCCTATAGGAGGAGGGAAGAAACAATTGGAGGAGATGGAGATAAATACTAAATTTCTTAAATATGCTTTGGAATCATGCCATATTTTATATACTATTACACTAAATTTAGCTCAATCAAAGCAAAAATGTAAATCCTCAAAGTAAATGGTATGGTTTGGATGGTTTGTCCCCTCCAAATCTCATGTTGAAATGTGGTCACCAATGTTGGAGCTGAGGCCTAGTGGGTGGTGATTGGGTCATGGAGGTGGATCTCCCATGCATGGCTTAGTGCCACCCTCTTGGTGATAAGTGGGTTCTCCTGTTCTCGCTCAGTTAGTTCACACAAGATCTGGTCATTTAAGAGTCTGGGACCTCCTCCTTTTCTCTCTCTTGCTTCCTCTTTTGCCATGTCAACTCCGTCTTCACCGTCTGCCATGATTATAAGCTTGCTGAGGCCTCACCAGAAGCAGATGCCAGCACCATACTTCCTGTGCAGCCTACAGAACTGTGAACCCAAACAAACCTCTTTTCTTTATAAGAGTATCCAGCCTCAGGTATTCCTTTACAGCAATGCAAACATACTGACACAGAAAATTGGTACCAAGGAGTGGGGTGTTGTTACAAGATACCTGAAAATGTGGAGGCAGTTTGGAACTGGGTAACAGGCAGAGGTTGGAAGAGTTTGGAGGGCTCAGAAGAAGACAGGAAGATGAAGGAATGTTAATCTTCTTAGAGACATGTCAAGTGGTTGTGACCAAAATGATGATAGTGATATGGACAGCGAAGGCCAGGCTGACAGTTCTCAGGTAGAAATGAGAAACTTACTGGGAACTGGCGCAAAGATCACCCATGTTACACCTTAGCAAATAATTTGGCTGTATTGTGTCCCTCCCCTATAGGGATCTGTGGAAGTTTGAACTTACAAGTGATGACCTAGGGTATCTGACAGAAGAAATGTCTAAGCAGCAAAGCATTCAAGAGGTAATCTGGCTGCATCTGACAGCCTAATATCAAATATGGGGGCAAAGAAATGACTTAAATGTGGAACTTATATTTAAAAGGGAAGCAAAGTGTAAAAATTTAGAAAAGTCACAGCCTGGCCATATGATAGAGAAGGAAACAGCATTTTCAGGGAAGGAATTCAAGCAGGCTGTGGAAAAACCACTTGCTAGAGAGATTAGCATAACTAAGAAGGAGCCAACTACTAATATCGAAGACAATGGGGAAAGGCCTGGAAAGCATTCAGAGACCTTAGAGATAGCCCTTCTCATCACAGGCCCAGAGACCTAAGAGGAAAGAATGGTTTCAGGGGCCAGGCCTCATCTCAGCTGCTCTGCTCAGCCTGGAGACACTGTTCTCTGCATCCCAGCAGCTCTGGTTCTAGCCTTCGCTCAAGGACCCCAGATATAGCTTAAGCTGCAGCTTCAGAGGGCCCAAGCCATAAGAGTTGGCAGCTTCCACGTGGCGTCAAGTCTGCAGGCGCACAGAATGCAAGCCTGAAAGAGGCTTGATGGCTTCCTTGTAGATTTCAGAGGCTGCATCAGAAAGCCCAGGCAGAAGCCTGCCACAAGGACAGAAAGACTCTACTAGGGCAGTGCTGAGGGCAAGTGTGAGGCTGCAGCTCCCACACAGAGTCCTCACCAGGGCACTGACTGGTGGAGCGTTGCGGGGAGCCACTGCCTGCCAGTCCCAAGAATGGCAGAGCCACTGGTAGCTTGCAGCCTGTACCTGGAAAGACTGTCGGCACTCAACTGCAGCCCACAAAAGCAGCCACAGGGGGTGCACCCTATAAAGGCCACAGGGGCAGACTGCCCAAGGCCTCGAGAGCTCAGTCCTTGTACCAGTGTGTCCTGGATAAGGAACATAGAGTCACAGATTATTTTGTTTTGGGGGTTTTTTTTCATATGCATTTTCTTTCTTTTCTTTTCCTTTCTTTCTTTTCTTTCTTCCTTCCTTCCTTCCTTCCTTCCTTCCTTTCTTTCTTTTTCTCTCTCTCTCTCTCTTTCTTTCTTCTTTCTTCCCTCCCTCCCTCCCTCCCTCTCTCTCTTTTCTTCTTTCTTTCTTTCTTTCTTTCTTTCTTTCTTACTTTCTTACTTTCTTACTTTCTTACTTTCTTACTTTCTTACTTCTTACTTTCTTACTTTTTACTTTCTTACTTTCTTCTTCCTTCCTTCCTTCCTTCCTTCCTTCCTTCCTTCCTTCCTTCCTTCCTTCTTCCTTTCTTTTCTTTCTTTCTTTCTTTCTTTCTCTTTCTTTCTTTCTTCTTTCTTTCTTTCTTTCTTTCTTCTTTCTTTCTTCTTTCTTCTTTCATAAAATCTTTCAGGGAAAAAGGATTGTTATGGAGCTTTAAAGTTTAATGTCTGCCCTGCTGGGTTTTGGACTTGTGTGGGTTTTGAACTTGCTCCTTTCTTTTGGCTGATTTCTCCCTTTTTGAATGGGAATGTTTACCCAATGCCTGTACCACAACTGTATCTTGAAAATAACATGTTTTGATTTTACAGGCTCATAGGTGAACGAACTTACCAAGTCTCAGGTAAGACTTTGGATTTTGGACTACTGTATTTTGTGATGTGAGGACATGAGATGTCGGGGAGCAGGGGCAGGAGTGGAATTATATGGTTTGGATGTGTGTCCTTTACAAATCTCATGTTGAAATGTGAACTCCAATGATGGAGGTGGAGCCTAGTGGGTGGTATGGGATCACGGGGCAGATCCGTCATGAATGCCTTAGTGCCATACCCTTAGTGGTGAGTGATTTCACGCTCAGTTAGTTCATGCAAAAACTGCTGGTTTAAAGAGCCTGGGACCTTCCCCTTCTCTCTCTTGCTCCCTGTCTTGCCATGTGATATGCTTGCTCTCCCTTTTCCTTTTGTCATGACTGGAAGCTTCCTGAGGCCCTCACCAGGATCTGATGCTGATACTATGCTTCCTGTTCGGCATGTTGAACCTATGTTCAGCCTGCATAACCATGAGTCAAAATAAACCTCTTTTCTTTATAAATTACCCAGTTTCAGACATTCTTTTGTAGCAATGCAAATGGACTAATACAGTTATATATAATACTAAACAATGAACTAAGACTCTAGTTCATGGCATAACCACACAGAAAACAATACTTAATGATTTCTCTTTGAATAATTCTAGTAGGCCTTACTTTAAGTAAAATAATAATAATATAATAATAATTTAAAAACTTTTTCTAGTAATCATATTGTTGGTGTGATTGTTGGTGGTGGTGTTCTGTTATTGTATGTATAATGTGAGACACGGTAAATGAGTAATTATATTTCTATTTTTGAATACTGAGATTTCTGGTGTGGGAGACAGAAGGTAAAAATATAGGATTGATTAATTGCTAAATTTAAAGTGGAAGTGTCAGTATGAACGCCTGATATATTGTATCTTTAGAAAAAGAAACCATATTCCCAGTTCTGCTTGCTGAAAGCCTTAGAAACAATGATCAATCCAATAACAATGCACACTCATAGATCCCAGATTGTGTTCTCTAAGTATCACTTCTCACCGAAAGGAGTCACGGCTTGGAACATCTTTTCTCTTGTTTACTTTTCTTTTCTTTTCTTTTTTTTTTTTTTGATATGGAGTCTTGCTCTGTCACCCAGGCTGGAGTGCAGTGGTGCAATCTTGGCTCACTGCAACCTCTGCCTCCCGGGTTTATGCCGTTCTCCTGCCTCAGCCTCCCAAGTAGCTGGGACTACAGGAGCCTGCCACTATGCCCGGCTAATTTTTCATATTTTTAGTAGAGATGGGATTTCACCATATTAGCCAGGATGGTCTAGATCTCTTGACCTCATGATCCACCTGCCTCAGCCTCCCAAAGTGTTGGGATTACAGGCGTGAGTCACTGTGCCTGGCCAGAACATTTTTTCAAACCGAATATCAAACAATCTATTGAATATTACTAGGATCACACCAAAAGGACTCAGTTTATAAATTAAATAAACTTTATGGGCTAACTATAGCACACTTTGAGCATCAATAATTACAAGGCACTGGATCAAAACATATCAAGTATGTTAAGTGTTTGGTTGTGTTTAAAGACATTAGGGAACCTGCTTATTTTGAAAACTAATAATTAAAGGGAAATAATCAAGAATTTATCCTGTCTTTCCAATATCAGCTTTACCTCAAAGAATCAAATAGTTGTTGAGAGAAATGTCTCTTTTGCAGAACTATTCCACCTGATAAATAATGATGGAATGATAAAGTATAATCATTTTGTAAACTCTAGTAGATTCAAAAATCCAGGCAATAATCATCAATGTAGCTAACATCATATAGAGAGTCAACCAGATATTATTTATCTCCAGATGGATGTATACAGTGCTATCTATGAAGAGTTCTTGGGGAGAAAACAAACTGAAATCTATTCAAGATTTTAGATGTAAATACCACTTTACAGGAAGTACAAGAGATGGAGTAGCAGGTCTGTTCAATGACACCATGGGATGGAATTAGCAAATCCACATTGTGGGAAACTACAGGACAAACAATCCAGTTTATGAGAGAAGGAGTGGAGGTGGGGAGGAGTGTGAGATCCTATAAACAAAAGGAGACTTCAGTGACTCATTCATCAGAGGCTATGTATGAACAATCAAACTATACAAGACATATATGTACAATAAGGGAGGTCTGAATACTGACAAGATGTTTGACAATACTGTGAAATTGCTCTTTGGGGGGGTAGTTATTGATATTGTACTTATGTTAAAAAGGGAAGTACTTTTTTAAAAAAACATACATAAGCACACATACGATGCACAAATATTTCTCTAATATTCACAGACAATATAATGTGATAGGATACCTGAAATTTGCTTCAGAATATTTCAGAGAGGAGGCAGGTAGTGTGTCGGAGGATAGAGGAAACAAGATTGGCCATGAGTTGATAATTATTGAAGCTAGGAGATGAATACATATTGGTTTATTGTTTCAACTTTTGAACACATTTGGAATTTACCATAAAAAATTTTTAAATCAAAACCAAAATATCATACATAAAGCATTCCAAAAATAAACTACAAATAATTGTTAACTAAATGACAACAGAGCCTAGAATAGTGATAGGATAATATGATGGATTTTCAGGATGGGAGTTTTGAAGTGATAAACCATATGGTGCACAAGATTTATGCATCTAAGGAAGACAGTGAAATCTTTGTTTATGTTAACCATGTGCCTTTTTGAAAAAGTCATTTAGAAAAATCCTCACAAAGCAACTAGAGAATTGAATATGCCAAAATGTATGACAAACTATGAAGCTGGACTTTTACCAGATTAGACATGCCTAAAGAAGATGTACAACCTTCACTGTAGCCAAACTGACACTGGAAAATTAAGCTAGTCACTCAAATAGATAAAAAAAAAGTGACGTCTTGTGTTACATCTGCACCATCAAACATTTTAAAAATGGATACATTTATTTGTACGGTTTTCTTTTAAATTAATAGAGAATACACAAAGAAATTTAAATATGAACCCCTGATATAAATGTGTTCTAAGTCAAGAGAAGCTATTGCATTTCTGCAGATACAAGGGAGTCATTGATTCACCCGGCCTCGGTCAGCCAGCCAATCTCTTGAAAAGTGGCCATTAGAAGTGCATGAAGCTAATAAAGCCAAACCTCTGAAACAGTTCTCTGCATCACTACTGAGATTTGGCAAACTAAACTTCTTTTAATAGTTCTTCCACATGCCTCAATAATTCCCCCTGGGATATCAACTTACCCAGTTATGAGAAAGAAGAAAGAAGAGGATACCATACCACAATTTACATTCATCCACAGAGTAACTTGGAAAACCATTAAGTGGTACCATGTGGGGATGATGACTGTCCACGTGAAGTGGCCTTTATGCTTTTTTCATTTGTAAGAGCAGAACCATGGAAAGCACACTGAATTGGCATTTGGGTACTTGATATAAGGCCAAGAGTCTACTACTTATTAGCTGTGCAACCTTGAGCTGTTCTGACTTGCCTCATTTATAAACTTAGGACTCCAGGAGTGGAAGAACAGAGTAATAAACGAAGTTGTTATTTCTCTTTAAATGTTTGCCACAGGTTTTATGCCAGTGAGTTCAACCATGCTTGACTCAATTTTTCATCAATAATGGGAAACACTTATTAAATGCCCATGAATTTACAAGTACTGTGTATGCAAAGTACTAGGATGCAAAGATAAGTAAGAAGTACTCCTTCTGGCTGGGCGTGATGGCTCATGCCTGTAATCCCAACACTTTGGGAGGCTGGGGCAGGGGGATTGCTTGCGGAGAGGAGTTGGAGGCCAGCCTGGGCAACATGGACAGACTATCTCTACAAAAAATACAAAAATAATAAAAGAGATAATAATCCTTCCCTGAAACCCATCAGAGTTCACAAACGAGAATGGTAAAAATACAGAATGATTCAAGTGGTCTCATGTAAAATGTGTTAGGACAGCACAGAAAGTCTCCTTGGAGTAGTGTTCATTTATATTGGGCCTTTGAGAATGAGCAGACTGTTAACCAGCAGACAATGGCAGAGAAAGATGAGGTGGGGAGAAAGGATATTCAAGGCAATGGAAAGACTGAGAGACAGAATTCAAGAAAAATCTGATGATATTTAACGAGTATCCCAAAGTGGTTTACAGATAGGGAGATGAGACTGAAAATGGGTAGGTTGGGAAGAGACTGTACAGGGCCAGGACCACCCTGCTGCAGAACTGGGATTTGTCTTGTGGGCTCTTAGAGACTATCAGAGATTTTTCCACAAGGGAAGTCTATGATGAGTTTGTTGTTCCATTCAATTGGCTGATTGATTGATCAGTTGATTGACCTTCATTGACTAATCATCTGCTCTTGCCAGCCACTTTGCCAACATGACCCTATTTTTCCCACTCAGAAACAACGTAGGCAGCTTTTTACAGAGCACTATGGGCATGGTTCCCCCATGCTACTAATTTTGACGAAATATAGCTGAGGTTGATCTTAGTTTATGCAATTACTTTTTAGGATGGATTTTTATTTTAGAACTTATGTGCACAAAATGTGAAGAAATCCTCCACCAGATTATACGTAGAAAGATTTGTTCATTATATAATCCCTGCCTCCAGCTCTTTCAAACCATCAAGATTAATTTCATTTCTTGGGTCATATCCAATGTATTTGTTTTCTGAAAGAATTCATACAACTCCCAAATGTGTCTAACCTATTCCCTGAGAATATCTGAACTACCATAGAAGAATCTTTCTTATTTAGAGCTAAGAAAGCCTGCATGTTTTTAACATCTTTAAACACAGCACTTACTATGCAAGTCATCAGCTTCATGAAGATTACGAAGAAAGAAAAAACAGGAGAAAGGTTGATTTCTGTCCCTGAGCATTGACAATCTAGGAGGAGAGGCTGCATAATCATAAATAAAATGATTGAAAACACTTTGCTAAAGATACATTAAGAAGAAATTTGAAGGTGACATACTTGGAACAAACAAGTTCCCCAAAACAAGATTTCCACATCTTTTTGGTGTTGTCTTTCCTAGAACATTGCGCCTCTATCAATGCTTTTAAGATAAAATTGCCTGGGAGAAAAATTTTAACTATGATTTTACTTGGTAAATGCTATTATTCTAAATTTGAGCTCATCATGCCTGCTCTAATATAAGCCTTTTTCTTCATCAAGAGTTATGCTTGGGTACAGAAAATTACCTATTTTCCCCTGCTTTTTATGCAGTCATTTTGTCAGACGCAAGTTCTGAAAACAAAATTGTCTGGAGGGAGTAGTCAGCATAGCAGTTTACCCAGGATGATGAGAATGATGTGGAAATAAAAGGGGGTAGCTCAATGTCCTCCCCACTCCTACTTGGGGGATTCATGCTTATCGGCATACAGGACCATGCACACAGGACCATGCACACAGAGCCATGTAGACATGGTTTATAGACAGAGAGTTCCGACCCACAATCCCTTATCTACAATCCCCAAATCTCCAAAACTCTAAACACCAAAAATTTTTCTAACTCATTTGGTAACATTTGACCTGAACTGATATTTGGATATATAATGTATTCCGTTTAGTATGAATATATTTTGCTACAGAAATATAAATGTGTTTTATTATAGTATACTGCCCCACACTCACTCAGCCCAAGTATCTGATTTATGTTTTATTTTATTATTTGAACATTTGAAAAATTCTGGATGACCTGGAAAATTCTGTACTAGCAGTCATTTGAAGCACCTTTTATATGCAAGGTGCTCTACACACAGCATCTCATTCCGAGGTGCTCTACACACAGCATCGCATTCCATTCTGATCCATGAAGGAGGTATTATTACTATTGCTGCATTAATAATCAGGAAACTGAGGCCTGGCAAATTCATCCAAGATCCCAAGCAATTCATCCAAGATCCCATACCCAGCTAGTGAGGGAACAAAGACCCAAACTCAGGTCTGCTTCATTCCAAAGCTCAAGTTCATTTCACTCTATCTAGGGCTTGCTAGCTGCACCCTGCTCATCATTTTCCTATCCACTGGCCCTGTCAAGCCATGGCCTCGATGGTGAGCAATGGTTTCGCGTAATTTCCAGGGCCACGTGGATGCTGAGGGGAAGGAAGGTGTTGGGCATCTATGAAGAGCCTGTCTTGTTGACCTTTTGAACTAATAGTGGGCATCTTCTTGCCAGACCTACATTTTTATGCCAATTCACTGCCATCTAGTGGTAATTTCAGTAGCAGTTTTACGTAAAAGGCTAGGATGACGTAGCATCATTTCTAACAGGCTGAAGATTTGGTCCTTAGAGGCCGTAAAAAATAAAATAAAATAAATAAAAACAAGATGTGCAGGAAAAAGGAAACTAATCTAAGTAAATATTTATAAAATAAAGTACATTTTATTTTTCTATTCTTCAGGTAAGGGACTAGCAAGATGAATGGGTTTTGCTAAGGCTTTGTAAAAGCTCATCTTTACGAACTTAACTAAATAATCAGATTAAATCTCTGTGTAGGCTGCTTAGGAAAATAAAAGCTTTCTCTGAAAAGATTTCACCAGCCTTTTTTCAAAGATTGCCAGGGATTGTCTCTGCTCTAATTATAATATTTACAATGCAAATTGTTGGTTGCAATGTACATTTTCTTCATGAAATTAAAAGTAGTCATTCATATCCTCATTTACATATGTTCCTCTCCAAGACAGATAAACTCTCATTCATCTTTGGTAACAATAATATGATTTATAAATTTGAAGTTCAGACAAAAGAAATCAAAATATGCACATCAAAAGAAAAGGTTTTTGGCATTGTAAGTACTTATTTAGTGTATTTCAGTTTAATAATATTTATTGAGCTTCTGGAGAGTCCCAAAAAAGATTCAAATATAGACTCAGCAGTTTCTTGGCCCAGTTGCTTAGAACCTAGAGGAGAAAGATTGGCAACACTGCAGTTCAGGTGACACACAGAGTGCAGTGGTAGGGAGTCTGTCCAGTATGTTTGGAGATTGTAATAAAACAGGACTAAAATCCCGAAGACACTCCCCAGCTTGCTGGTTTCAGATGTCATAGACTGGGAGCTTCTTAACATCAAAACATCCTCTCAGATAAATTGGGATCAACCTTTAGTACCTATTAAGGGGCCAACAAGAACGTCAAAGTTGCTTTGAGATTAAAAATGTTTTGGTGAGCAATGCATAGCCTTGTACTTGCAGGCCAATCGTGTCGGGAAGAATAGCACGTGAATAACACATGAACGTCAGGATCATGTGACTCTTCTGTTACATATTGCCTATTATTTAAACAGCGAGTCTTGTTAGGATGGAATACTAAAATACTAAATTGAAGCAGATCCTTAAAAAATTACTTTATTTTAACACTATGTGACTTAGAAAAAATAATGAAGTCAATTATTTGCCTTAATTACAAGAATGTGATGAGGGGCCGCCATAAGCCAGGGGAGCCTAAGGTTTGGGTTTTGTTTGTTTGTTTTTTTTTCTTTTGAGATGGAATCTCACTCTATCTCCCAGGCTGGAGTGCAGTGGCGCGACCTCGGCTCACTGCAACCTCTGCCTCCTGGGTTCAAGTGATTCTCCTGCCTCAGCCTCCCGAGTAGAGGGATTACAGGTACCTGCCACTGTGACCGGCTAGTTTTTATATTTTTAGTAGAGATGGAGTTTCACCACTTGGCCTGGCTTTCTCCAACTCCTTGTCTTAAGTGATCCGTCCACCTCTGCCTCCAAAAGTGCTGAGATTACAAGCGTGAGCCAGTAAACTGGCTTTTTTTCCTTTTTCTTTTTTTAAAATTAGAGCCCTTAAACTATTTTCTTTTTTAAATTAGAGCCCTTAAACTTCATATTGCTTATCACAACTTCATAATAGCTGATGCCCTTGTCTCTGCTCTTTTTCCCCTTGGCCTGCTTCCCTCATGCCTCTTGGTCTCTTAGTTCTGAATTGTGATGGTGTCTTGCTTTGGTTCAAACATGTATTCATGGGATCACATTCACAGATTTCATTCCATCCAAACGTAGGTAAAAATGCAGGAGTAATGTCTTTCCTTATTTTTGCCTCTGGGTGTGTGATGGCCCCAAAAAAACAAAGGCAATAAAGGGCAAGACTCAGTGCAGAACAGAAAGCCCCAATAATTGGCAACAGGAAAGCGGTCCCCTGGAGAGGGCTCTGGAACCACTGCTCCAGGCAGTGTGCGAGGCTGGGAACAGACGGGAAGGTAGCCATTCGTAGCAGCCTGTGTCAGACAAGGGACACCTCCAAGTACACAATTGCTCCAGTCTTCGTGAAGACCGACTACATCCCGACTTACTCCTGAAACATCTAAGTCCTCATTAGAGAAACAGGAAGTTCTCATGTACGGAAGGCCAGCGCACAATGCGGCCCTTTGTCTGTTTGGAAAATTAAAGTAATACAATTATCAAAATCATTTCTACAGTTCCGCAGATCTGTATAAACTGCATCTGAATCCTTTAAAAAGTAAGGCTTTGGATGAGGTTTAAAGTTTCGTGATGTATTTACTCATGACACGTAAAGGAGGCTGTGCTATGGGATGACAATTAGATACATGCATAATTTTCAGGTGATCTGGCTT
The DNA here is from genome assembly GCF_009764315.1 of Trachypithecus francoisi. Classification (NCBI taxonomy): domain Eukaryota; kingdom Metazoa; phylum Chordata; class Mammalia; order Primates; family Cercopithecidae; genus Trachypithecus; species Trachypithecus francoisi. The sequence goes on along the minus strand of NW_022681464.1, from coordinate 41,344,152 downwards.
GTTTTAAGGAGATAGTTTGGAAAATCCAACGTGACAAATGTTAGGTGTATCCTTTGGAAAATTTCCCTTCATATACCAATTGCTTGACTAGGGTTTCCTCGGGAGCCAGTCAGTAATCAATTTAGCATTGAGCTCTCAGAAAACGGCAAAAGTTCTAAAGAACCAGGGCGTAAACCTATTCAGGATTCAGTGCGACTTTTTTTTTTATTAAAAAAAAAACTTCCTCCATTTTTTTTTATTAAAAATATTTTTAAATGCCAGCACTCACCAACTGTGCAAAGAAAAAGTCATAAAAAGTAAACTCCCAACCTACAGTGTGTACAGGAAATGGTGAGATGAAAATCAAAAAAAAAAACAAAACAAAATCAGGTTGTGGCTTCCACAGAGTTCCACACGCTAACAATATTTGAAAATCTTTTAGAACGATGAAATCATCAATGTCTGAGACATTCCTAATAGTTCACTGGTTTATTGGAAGCCTAGGAAAGCACATGAATAGCAGAGTACTTGTCACCAGGAGAATGTGAGGGTCGAGGTACTGTTGTAAAATGTTTCAAACTTTACAAACCTTTGTGAACATTTTAGAGAAATGGCAGAAACTAAGCCTTAGTGTTCTGTTTAGCTTTTCTTTCCTTCTTTTTTCCACCCTCTCCAGCCTTGGAGAAAAGCACTCTCTCGCTCTCTCTCTCTCTCTCTCTCTCTCTCTCTCACACACACATCCTCTCTCTCTCTCCATGTGCATAAGAAGTCCCATTTTGTATCTCCAGCCCACAAGTCTCTCCTCAGCTCATCTTCAACCCTGCCCCCCACATCACCTCAAATCTTACACAATCAGAACAGACCAATCTACTTTTGTCACAGTCCTGCCCATTGTTAACAAATGACAACTTCATTCTTCTAACTGCTCAGGTGTAAAGCTTTGGAATCATCCTTTATTCCTTTCTTTCCCTCAAAACTTGTCAGCTCTGCCTTTAAAATCGATCCTAAATCCGGCCATTTTCCACCCGTGTCACAGTCACCTGGCTCGTTGCAGCAGCCTTCCAACTGGTCACTCGCTTCCTCAATTTTTGTCCTTTGATCTGTTTTCAAAACACCAGTCAGGGCCGGGAGTGGTGGCTCACACCTCTAATCCCAACACTTTGGAAGGCCAAGGCAGGAGAATCACTTGAGACCAGTAGTTCAAGACCAGCTTGGGCAACGTTGCGAGACCCAGTCTCTACAAAAAATAAAAAATAATAAAAAAAATTAGCCAGGTGTGGTGGCACCACCTGTGATCTCAGCTACTTGGGAGGCTGAGGAGGGAGGATTGCTTGAGACTGGGAGGTGGAGGCTGCAGTGAACTATGATCACACCACTGCACTCCAGCCTGGGCAACAGAGGGAGACCTGTCTCAAAAACAAAAACAAGAAAGCCACAAAAAAAAAGACACCACCAGTTAGAGTGACTTGGTTTCAGTGTTAAGACAGGTCATGTCATGCTGTTGCCCCAAATCTTCCAATATCTCCCTTCCTGCTCAGTAACAGCCAACTTCCTTGAAATGGCCAAAAGGCCTGTGCTATCACTGGGTTCCTGCTCCCTTGGTTCTCCGAACTCATCTCTCCTGCTTTCCTCCTCTCTCTCCCCACTCTGGACACTTGGAACACACTAGGCTTGCCCACGGGCTGTACTGGTTTTTCCCCCTGCCTGAGACCCAATTTGCTCCAGATAGCTCATTCCCTCCTTGCTCCTTTCTTTTGGTATCTATCTTCTCTCAAGGTATGTAAGATGCAGAACCCACTCTCTCGGCACTATTTCATCCCTCTCCTTACTCTGCTTTTCTTTGGAGCATCTATCATCGTCAGATTTATTGCCTGTCTTATTTAGGTGTCTAACAGCTCACAGTCTTAGAATGTAAACTTCCAGAAGTGGAGGGAATTTTTGTATTCCCAGTGCTCTATCACTGGTGCCTTGTAAGAGGTAAGAGGGTTGAATCCAGGTTTATGAGGAGGGAAGCTTACATCTCTGAAGGATCTGCTGAAAGAAAAAGAGAACACAAATGTACAAATACAAAATTAGGTATAAAAGTGAATACTTAGAATTAGAAATCACAATAATTTTTTTTTTATTTAAAAAATATTTTCTTAGAGACAGAGTCTTGCTCTGTTGCCCAGGCTGGAGCATAGTGGTGTGATCATAGCTCACTGTGACCTTGTGAACTCCTGGGTTCAAGTGATTCTCCTACCTCAAGCCTCAAAGTGTTAGGATTACAGGCATAAGCCAGCATGCCCAGTCCAAATTATTATTTTTATTATTTTTGAGACAGACTCTTGCTCTGACACCCAGGCTGGAGTGCAGTGGTGTGATCTCAGCTCATTGCAACCTCTGCCTCCCAGGTTCAAGCATTTTTCATGCTTCAGCCTCCTGAGTAGCTGGGTTTAAGGCACCCACCACCATGCCTGGCTAATTTTTGTATTTTTAGTATAGACAGGGTTATAGACATGAGCCACCTTGCCCAGCCCCAAATTATTTTTTAAATAGCCAACACTAACAACAAAAAAAAAAAACCACACACACAAAGTCCAGAAAAAGGACATAATATGTTCATTAGTCAACTGCCTATTCATTTCTACAATACCCTTTTTTCCACGTTTTTGGCTATATCCTCTTTAATCACTTCTTTCTATGATAATAATTTTACAGTTTTTTTCTATACAAAGAATTAAAATGCAACTCAATCTTCCCTCTAGCATAGTTGAAAGTTTTATTTTATTTTTTTTGTTTTGCTTTTTTTGGAATTGATTAATTAATTGCTTAGTTTGTATTAATAGCTCAGCTTTACAATTTGTTACTGGTAATGTCACATATGTTATTAGGATTGTTGTCTAATTTGGAAACATGATCACCAGGTTTCTTTCATGCAGAGCTGTAGGAATTCAGGTCATTTCAAGTATTTTGTGAAGTGACCAGTCTTAAATACGATGAACTGATGACACTCAACAGTTTGTCATTGACATCCTCATTGTAATGGCCCAATAGGAGTTTCATATTATCTTTGTCAATAACAGTATTTCATAAGGATAAAACTTGCAGCTTCACACACAAACTCACTGTCTGTTAGGGCACAACTTTATGCCCTACAAAAATAGGAAATCTTTTAAAACATATTTCATGTATTCTCATCAGAAAGAAAACATTGTTTTGTGCCTTTACAATTGTATCTGCTGTGTTTTTCAGCATATTCCTACTCAAGTGAACTTCTGTTTTGACCAGGAGTCAATGAAAGCTGAATTTTCTACTTTCAGTTTTACATGACTGGTGGTTGGAAGAATTCTCCAAAGGCTGCCTCTGGCTAGTTTCCCCTCTACTATCTACATGCCTATGGTATCAAGCACTGTTGTATTAGCCTGTTTTCATGCTGCTGATAAAGACAAACCTAATATTGGGTAATTTATAAAGAAAAAGAGGTTTAATGGACTCACAGTTCCACCTGGCTGGGGAGGCCTCAGAATCATGATGGAAGGCAAAAGGCACGTCTTACATGGCAGCGGGCAAGAGAAAGAATGAGAATGAATTGAAAGGGGAAACCCCTTATAAAACCATAGGATCTCATGAGACTTATTCACTACCAGGAGAACCATATGGGGGAACCCCCCCCCATGATTCAATTATCTCCCACCAGGTCCCTCCCACAACACGTGGAAATTATGGGAGCTACAATTCAAGATGAGCTTTGGGTGAGGACACAGCCAAGCCATGTTAACTGTAGGACATATTCACAGTCCACTGTGACCTCTGGCCTTGCAATTTCATGGCAAAACCCTAGGTAGATTGATGGAGCAGACAGTAGGAGTATTGCTGGAAACCTTCCTATCCCAGGGTGGTTACACACAGAACCCATGAAACCCAGACTAAATGCATCCTCAATCAGCTTTCCTTCAGCCAGAACCCCAGCAACGCCTTCAGTCCTCCATTCCCAGAAAACACAAGGGAAAGTCTGAGAGGAAAGAGACAGTGGTCTTAACTGATTCTGGGGAAAAGGTCTTATTATGACTAGTTTCACAAAAATGTCTGACCAAATGAGTACATTGATAGAGCCTCTCTCAAGGCTTTGGGAAGGATCTGTGCAAGTGCAGAGCCTTGAAGATCATTTCCATTAGCTTTGTAATAAGTTAACTTTTGACACTCAATAATAAATATTTCTTGAATACAGGAAGGAAGGAAGGAATATGCAATATCCAATACTCAAAACCAAATCTCCAAAATCCAAAGACCATGCTACTTCTGTAACACTGCTGGGTGTAGTACAATCTTTTGTGACAGTGAAGTCAAGCTACTCACTCATGGAGCCATTGGGAGTGCTCTCAGTATCCCCATAGTTAAGGGGACAAAGTTGTGAGGCATATTTGGTAGGGGAGAGGACAGCAAAGAAACACTGAAGAAATTGCGGGGACAGTATTTTAAAACTGGGAAACATTTTATTCATGCCTCTGGAACAGTCCTGTAGTCAGAGAGGCCAGGAGCTGAATGACTGCATGGCTTTCGGCAAGTTCCTTTACTTCTCGAAGCCTCAGATTCTCCATCTAAAAAAGGCTGGCCCATAGAAGGTAGTCAATAAATGGTAGCCACGGGCCGGGTGCGGTGGGTGGCTCATGCCCGTAATCCCAGCACTTTGGAAGACTGAGGAGAGATTGTGGCTTGAGCCCAGGAATTCAAGGCTGCAGCAAGCTGTGATCACACTACTGCACTCCAGCCTGGGTGGTAGAGCAAGACCTTGTCTCTAAAAAAATTAAAAATATGTTGTAGCCACCATTGTTACCCTTGTTGTTGTAAGGAAAAGCCTGCCTTGATACAAGAATTGATTATTCACCTCAACTTCCTCTGGCCTCACTTCTAGAATTTGCCATTTCTTCTTCTTTAGCCCATGCTCCAAAACAACCAAGATGGGGGTTGGGGACAGGCATATCTGGCTGCTGGCTATCCCTTGTGCCTGGTACATCTGAGCCCCAGGAATAGGGCCTCTCACAATTCAGGAAATGTACCTTTAAATTTTGTTTTTCACTATTTCTGCCTTCATGTTCCAGTGGTTGTTTTTGTCCACAGCTAAAAGCTTTTCCTGAAGCTAATCAAGCTCCTAACTGGCTGCCTTACTTAGGGTCTTTGTTGCCTTTTCCAGGAAGTTAGAGTGATACTAGAGAAGGAGGAAAAATATCTAAGCCAAAATGTTTTTCCTGCTTGCTATGTAAGGGAGAATTTCTAAACTGCGGGATTAAAGAGTTTTCACTAGACGCAGCTCACTCAGTAGGCCTCCGGTTGACCAGTCCGTGCTGGCTACATTTTTAGCCTTAAATTTTGGAAAAGAAAATGAAATTGAAGTCTCTTGTGATCAAAACGATCTACAATTACTGAAAAAATATTACAGCAATGAACAAAAAAAGGTGCCCCCTGTTAGAGTCAATGACAGTCTTTGTGAATTATACTTCATAGCTAAAGTCTATTTTAATTTAATGGCATTTGGAGCTCTTTATTCACTTCTTCTGTGTGGTGGAAAAATCCCCAGTTTACGTAGCTAGGGTGTTTTCAGTTGTCGTGCAATGGGAAGGAAGGAGTATTATGACCCTCCCGTGGGTAGATGTGGGAGCTTTGGTCACAGCAATGACAGATGCATCGCTTGACTCTGCCATTATTAGGTTGAAGCTTCTCCAGGCACAAATAGAATTCTTATTGTCATCAGATGCAAATGCACACATAGCCACTGAGAAAGAAATCTGGGGAGCTCTATCTTGGTGATATGAAGATTTAATAAAAATACAAAGAAATTATTTGGAAAGCAAAAAGTATATGCTAATAAAACTGTCTCTGAAATTTAAATGAATTTTGAAGCAAATACAGAAATCTATTCCAATTACTGTCACTTTCGTGGACCAGTAATTTTAAAATAGAACGATCCTTTCCTTTGTAGCATTTGAGATCCACACATCAAATCTCTAACTTCTGTTTCTGATTTTTTGCCCACTCGCTAGCCTTCAACAGTGCAGTGACCTGCTGGCATTGACAGTTGCCCATGTTCAGTCTCAAGGCAAGTGATTTTTTCCAGGTGCATTTTTTTTTGTTTGTTTGTTTCTAGTCAATTTCATGATCAACTTTGGCCTTAATTATACACTTTCTAAAATCACTGAGAAAGAGTTATGACTCCCTTTTCCTGATGTAGCACACAAATTAGTGAGGCAATAGTCTTGTCTAATTTTATATATTTTTTTTCTTTCCAGTAATATTGATTGCCCCACTTTTCTCCCTTCTCTCTGTGAAAACTCATGGGAGAGGGGAATGAGGGTGGCTTATTTGTTAAATGAACCCTGCAGCAGATGAAATTCATCTACACTTATTTCCAGAGGCTTTCTCTGCCAGGCTTTAAGTCATTTTTTTTAGAAACAAAGACCCCAAGTGCCAATGATGCATTGAAGATAAAATGAGTCCCAAGACCAAGGATAACAACAATTAAAGTGGGAGGCCTGCCACCGGATACTATTATTTATCCTGAAGGTTGGACCTTAATTTCCAGCAGGAGGTTTTTAAAAGTGTTGCAAAATTAGAACAGATTAATTATAACAGTCTATTCTTATAGCCTTTAGCAGCTACACACTAGGCTCACAGTCTAAAACTCATAAACCTACACCTTCCACCATAGCCTGAGACTGTGAATAGTCATGGGTAAATAGATCATCCTCTATAGAATTTGCTTTCTTACATAGGCTGTGGCTTGTCCCTCAAAGGACAAGACTAAAGTTTAAAAGGAATATTTCTGAATACCAAATATTTCTGGTACAGGGATCAGTTGTCTCTTCCTATCTAAGCACAATTCTTATGCATGGTATGGTAAATGTTAACACCTTTAAGATTTGTACTTTACAATGACAAGAATAATCAATAATGTCATTTCTGGGGAGTTAGCCCATGGCTGAATGCTCTGGCCTGTCACAGAGCAAATACAAGATGCATAGTTAAATTTTAATTTTAATAAACAATGAATAATTTTTCTATATAAGTATAATATTTTGGACATGCTTCTACTAAAAATTTATTCATTGTTTATCTGAAATTCAAATTTAACTAGGTGTCTTGCATTTTACTTGCAAATCTGGAAACTATTGCACTCTTGATCTAACGTCTCAAAACATGTGCCATCAACATTCAGAAAATATGTAACCATCCAACATCAATACAGGAGAGTTGTATTCATCCATTTTCATGCTACTGGTAAAGGCCTACCCAAGACTGGGCAATTTACAAAAGAAAGAGATCTAATTGGACTTACACTTCCATGTGGCTGGGGAGGCCTCACAATCATGGTGGAAGGCAAGGAGGAACAAGTCACATCTTACAAGGATGGCAGCAGGCAAAGAGAGAGGGCTTGTGGTGGGAAACTCCCATTTTTAAAACCATCAGATCTCGTGAGACTTATTCACTATCACGAGACCAGCATGAGAAAGACCCACCCCCATGATTCAGTTATCTCTCACTGGGTCCCTCCCACAACACAAGGGAATTATGGGAGCTACAAGATGAGATTTGGCTGGGGATACAGAGCCAAAGCATATCAAGAGTCAAACTTAAATAGTGTTGACATATGGAAGGGGGATAGTCTAGTCCAGTCCCAGATAGCACGTCATTTGAGAAATTTCTGAAAGATCTAGGTCTTGAGCCAATATTATGTTCTCCCTTTGAACAGCTGCAGCAGACACTGAGGATTGATCACCCAAAGCCATTCACAATTGCTTTTATTCTTGCTTTCTTTTATTACAGGAGTTCGGAAGACAAAATGTTTACTTTTCCAGAATGTCAGTAGCAAGAGGTGACTACCTGATCTGGTTCTAGTCGATGAAATGCAAGTTGGAGTCACTGGGTTATACTTCCAGGAAATCTTTTATGAAAAGGCCAGACCCCATTCACTTGTATCCTTTAGACTTTTTGCTCCTTCCCCATTTTTTTCTGCTGGACATGCAATCATGCAATCATGAGGACATGACATTCAATCATGAGGCTACAAAACCTGAGAAGAAGGTCTTTGCACTCCAGTAGGGAAGAAAGAAGGAAAGAGGCAGCCCTTCTAGAACTTCTTGTTACTGGAAATACATAAACCTTTTACTTGTTGTTGTGGGTTGAACGGTGGCCCCCCAAGAAGGTAAGTCCACATCCTGAACACTGGAGCCTACGAATGTGACCTTATTTTTTAAGGGTTTTTCATGCAGATGTAATAAATTTAGGAATTCAAGATGAGGTCATCCTGAATTATCTAGGTGGGCCCTAAATGCAATGACAAGTACCCTTATAAGAGACAGAAGAGGAGAAGACACAAGTGATGCAGGACTTTTACTCCTTAGTTCAGCTAAATCTGGGTTCTTGTCTCATAACCAGGAAAAATTAGGCATGTGGACACACTGAAGGGTGAAAAGGGCAGAATCTGTTAAGCAAAAACAAAGCTCTCGCAAAGACAAGGAGTCCCACCAACAGATTTCCACCTCTCTAATTGAATATCAGGGTCACCATACACAAGCTGAAGAGGCCAGGCTCTTCCCTGCATAAGGTGTGGATTCCTGGTGGCTCCACCCCATTCCCTCAGTGCACATGTGGGCATGCTCAGGCAAGCTATAGGTAGTTTCGGAAAGGCAACATTCAGTTGGCTAAAAGGCATTATTCAGAAAGAATCAATTGGGAAAGGGCAGGCGAACTTGGGCAGACATTCTCCCTCTGGATCGCAGGTTTCATCTGGGACCAGCACTCTGGTCTTTCAGCCTTCAGGCTGTTTTAGGCTTGAAGGTGGGGTTTTCACCAGGGACCCTTCCCTATCTGCCTAGGCATTTGTCTGCCTCCTGCCTCTATCACAAGGACAATAAAGGCCAAGTAAAGACGAAAAGTAGAGATTGGAGTGATCCAGCCACAAGCCAAGAAACACCCGAAGCCAACAGAAACTGAAAGAGGCAAGGAAGGATTCTCCTTTAGAGTCTTCAGAGGGAGCATGGCCCTGCAGACACATTGATTTCACATTTCTGTCCTCTGTAACTATAAGAGAATAAATTTCTGTTGTTTTAAGCTCTCAAATGTATGGTAAATTGTTATGGCAGCCCTGGGAAACTAACATACTTGCTTATGACGTTTTTGGTCATGTCTTCTGCTATATGCTTCCAAACACAACTTGATACAATTGTCTTTATCATTTTTTCTTTTTTGTCTTTTTCTAAATTCATATTATGAAAATATATCATGTACTAATAAGTAGAACTGGATGAGTCAAATAAAAAGAAGATACTATATAGTGTAATATTGTTTGTCCTTATGATGAAGGTTAATATATTTTATAATTATATATTTTCCAATCAATTCTCTCCTTCTCTACACCCCACCTACTCCATATAGGTACATGTGTACATAAACTGCTAGACCACCATTAAAAACAGGTACAAATTCTTCAACATATTTCGTCTTTTATGAGCGTACAAAAAAAAATGATATTTATAAAAATGTAAAACATTCCATTTAAAAATCACATTAAAAGAAATCCTGCCTTTAAAATGTAAATATCATCATTAGAATTTTTTTTTTTTTTGAGACAGATTCTTACTCTGTCACCCAGGATGGAGTGCAGTGGTACAATCTCAGCTCGTTGCAGCCTCTACCTACTGGGTTCAAGTGATTCCTGTGCTACAGCCTTCCGAGTAGCTGGAATTACAAGCATGCGCCACCATGCCCTGCCAGTTTTGTATTTTTAATAGAGACGGAGTTTTACCATGTTGCCCAGACTGGTCTCGAACTCCGGAGCTCAAGTGATCCACTCACCTCAGCCTCCCCTAGTGCTGGGATTGCAGGCATGAGGCACGGTACCCAGCCTAGAAAATAATTTTTAGTCTCATCAAATTTTCAGCAGTGTAGGTACTTCTAAAATGACCTTTGATTGCTATAAGTAGCACCTATGTTAGTATTACATTAAAAGGCGAAAGGAATGCTAACTTCAAAATTTCAAGTTGAATTTTGTTTTTCTTGTTTTAGAGAATTCTAGAAACTAATATTACTAAAAATAAGAAGACCATTGGAAGCCTGGGTGCAGTGGTTCACACCTGTAATCCTAGTGCTTTGGGAGGCCAAAGTGGGAGGATTGCTTAAGGCCAGGAATTTAAGACCAGCCTGGGCAACATAGTAAGATCTCATCTCCAAAAAAAAACCTAAATAAAAACAATTACCTGGGCATGGTGGCATGGACCTGTAGTCCTAGCTAATCTGGAGGCTGAGGCAGGAGGTTCTCTTGAGCTCAGGAGTTCAAGGTTACAGTGAGCAATGATCATGCCACTACTCCAGCTTTGGTGACAGGACCAGATTCTGTCTCAAAAAAAAAAAAAAAAAAAAAGTATTGCAACATAGAGTGCTTTAGAAGCTAAGGACAGCTAGTCTTCAAGAGACTCATCTCACATTCAATGACACCCATAGGCTTAATGTAAAGGAATGGAGAAAGATCTGTCAAGCAACAGAAAACAAAAAAGAGCAGGGCTGCTATTTTTACTTCAGACAAAACAGACTTTAAACCAACAACATTCAATAAGAACAAACCATTACATACTGATAAAGGGTTCCACAGGGAGACTTAACTATCCTAAATATATATGTGCTTAACACTGGAGTACTCAGATTCACAAAACAAGTTCTTAGACACCTATGAAAAGACTTCTATAACCACACAATAATAATGGGAGATTTCAACACCCCACTGACAGTGTTAGATCATGGAGGCAGAAAACTAACAAAGATGTTTGAAACCTAAACTTGACACTTGACCAAAGAGACCTAATACACATCTACAGAGTATTCCACCCAACAACATAATATACATTTTTCTCATCTGCACATGGCATATACTCTAAGATTGGCCTCATGCTCAGCCATAAAGTTATTCTCAACAAATTCAAACAAACCAGAATTGTACCCAACCACACTCTCAGACCACAGCACAATAAAAATAGAAATCAATACCAAGAAGATCTCTAAAAACTATACAATTTCATGGAAATTAAGCAATTTGTCCCTGAATGACTTCTGGATAAATAATAAAATTGAAGCAGAATTAAAAAAATCATTTGAAATGAATGAAAAATTTTAAAAAAACTACAGCATACCAGAATCTCTGGGACACAGTTAAATCAGCATTAGAGGAAAGTTTATAGTGCTAAATACCTACATCAAGAAGTTAAAGTTCTCAAATTAACAACCTATCACATCTAGAGAAGCTAAAACATCCAAGACCAAAGCAACCCCAAAGTTAGCGGAAGAAAAGAAATAACCAAAATCAGAGCTGAACTGAATGCAACTGAGACATAAAAATTCGTACAAAAGATCAATGAAACCAAAGGTTGGTTTTTTAGAAGAATAAATAATATTGATAGACTGCTAACTTGATTAACAAAGGAAAAAAGAGAGAAGATCCAAATGGACTGAATCAGAAATGACAAAGGTGACATTATCCCCGACTCCACAGAAGTACAAAAAATGCTCAGAGACTATTATGAACACCTCTATGCACACAAACTAGAAAACCTACAAGAAACTGATAAATTCCTGGAAACATAAAACCTCTCAAGATTGAACCAGGAATAAGCTGAAATCCTGAACAGACCAATACTGAGCTCTGAAATGGAATCAGTAATAAAAAGCCTTCCAACCAGAAAGAGCCGTGGACCAGACGGATTCACAGCCAAATTCTATCAGAAAGGAGCTAGTACTACCAAAAAGGAGCTAGTACCAATCCTACTAAAATTATTCCAAAAAAGCAAGGAGGAAGGACTTTTCCCTAACTCATTCTATGAGACCAGCATCATTCTGATACCAAAACCTGGCAGAGACATAATGAATAAAGAAAACTTGAGGCCAATATCTCTGATGAACATAGATGCCAAAATCCTCTCCTGAATGCAGCAACACATTAAAAAGCTAATCTACCATGATCAAGTAGGTTTTATTCCTGAGATGCAACGTTGATTAAATATATGCACATCAATAACTTCATAAATGGAAAAGACTTTCGATTAAAAGGCAACATCTCTTCAGGTTAAAAACCCCAGTTCAAAACCCTACTTTGTTAAAAACAAGCTAGACGTTGAAGGAATACACCTCAAAATAATAAAGCCATCTATGACAAACCAATAGCCAACATCACACTGAATGGGCAAAAGCTGGAAGCATTCCCCCTGAGAAATGGAACCAGACAAGGTTGCCCACTCTCACCACTCCTATTCAACATAGTACTAGAAGTCCTAGCCAGAGCAATCAGGCAAGAGAAAGAAATAAAAGCATCTAAATAGGAAGAGAGGAAGTCAAATTATCTCCCTTCACAGAGGATATGATTCTATACCTAAGACAACTAGGGATAGCAGTTTCAAGAAATGGACATAAGTGTCTGTGTGTGTTGGGGGGAGTATTACTAATTAACCTAGACTAGAGGGTCTTAATCTTGACTACACATGAGAATCAGCTGGGAAGCTTTGCAAGCTCTGCGGGCCCCACCCAGAAAGATCCTGATTCTATCATTCTGGAGTGGGCACCTGTCAGGGGTATTTGTAAAAGCTTCCAGGCAATTCTCACGCACAGCCAGGTCTAAGACTCACTGATCCAGATTGATGGTGTGGGAGAGTCCCCAGGCCTCGCTTTGAGGAAGGAATACTCACAAATACAGGACCATGATAACAGCCCTGCCATTATTAAGCTTCCAGTCAGGAGTTATGAGCTGTTTCAGTGTTTTTATGATTTATTTGCTCCTCACAACAGTCATACCAGGTAGATACTGTCTTTATTTTACATATGAGAAAAGTGAGAACCAGGAATTGTAATAATGTGTTCAAAGTCACACTGCTAAAAGCAGTCAAGGCAGATTTGAATAATGCTTTCCCTTCATCTGAAGGCTGTGCCTTCTCCATTATGTCTCCTTGTATGCCCACTATTGCTGGTATTGATGTAAAATGTTAATTTGGGGATCACTGCTGACCCTATGAAATGTGTGGGGCTGGCTGCACGCTGTAACAAATAAAAGAAATAAAATTCTCATTCCGACTGCAATTTTCATCTTCAAAAGTCAAGCTGGCTGATCCTTATAAAGGTCTGTGAAGGCTTTGGAATGGGTGTGCTTGGCTAGGCTGAACTGAAGTCCCAGTTATTCAGTCAAGTACTTTGCCTTTGAAAGGCATTCTCCTGAATGGGGCAATCAAGCTTTGCCTGTAAAATAGTGACCAGTGCAGACTGGTGTTTCCCCCTCCAGAGGTCTGGTGTCCACATGATGGTGGTTTTGACTTTATGTGCCCTTGTTCACTATCCAGTTCTCTGCAGTAACTGGAAAGTTGTCACTTGGCCACAATAAACTAAGATAACAGTCATATTCATCCAAAATCCCTCCTATTCCTGCTTCCCTTCTTGCATTCCCAGCTGCAAGGCTTGGCCTTCTCCCAGGTCATAGGCCTGTAGGTGTAGGTAACAATTAGATTAGTGTCTCCCAAATTAACTTAGCTGATGATAGGTTGGTGCTCATGGAGCTTAATGAGTGCATTTGATGCCGACTTTGATCCATTTATTTTACTCGACCCAGTATCCGTAGGCTGAACTTCCTACTCCAGGTCATGTCAGAAATCTGTGGGTTTTGTCCCAAGTGCAACTGGGCAAGACAGGTCGTTGTAGACACATCCCTCCTTGGAAAATTAATTCAAGGTGTTCAACCAAAGGTGGCCCAGTGGCATTACCTCAAGCCCTCCTTAAACACAAGAAGGAAATCCAATCTGCCATCTGGAAGTCCAAGCCTAGGAGCCCTTCCCATATTTGCGTTCTCCCAGGAAGTAAAACTTTTTGGTGCTTATTTGTGTACTTGGTTTTCTGTTCTGAAGCAATGTCATCTTGATGTCTCAACCTCAGGAGGAATGAAATCAAAGATGACAGTGTTGGCCAGGCGTGGCGGCGCACGCCTGTAATCCCAGCACTTTGGGAGGCCGAGGTGGGCAGATCACCCGAGGATGGAAGTTCAAGACCAGCCTGTCCAACATGGTGAAACCCTGTTTCTACTAAAAATACAAAAATTAGCCAGGCGTGGTGGTGGGCTCCTATAATCCCAGCTGCTTGGGAGGCTGAGGCAGGGAGAATTGCTTGAACCCAGAAGGCAGAGATGGCAGTGAGCCAAGATCGTACCACTGCACTCCAGCCTGAGCAACAGAGTGAGACTCTGTCTCAAAATAAATAAATAAATAAATTACAGTGTTGATGTAAATTTGAATAACCCAGTTTACTCAAGTTCAACATCTTTGCATTTCCAAATTCAATTCCATTTAAATAATAATGTTTTATTTCTTGTCTAAGATAAGAATTCATGCACATTGCTGTTATCACTAGCCACCTTACTAGATGGTTTGGGGTGAAGCAAAAATGTAGCAAAAGGGTATTAGCATTCTAAAAACACCTTCTTTAAAGTTAATAGTAATTTTTATAATATATATTCACATCACAGCCCATTTGAGATTTGTCAATATTCTTTTCTCTATATAGATTCGGGTGAGAGGGAATAAAGAAAACCTAAACTGAACAAGTTAAGTCAAATGTTATACTTTCATGAGGTAAGTAACGCATTCATTCATTCATTCATTTCGTCATGTATTTAGTATTTGTTGAGTGCTAGGCTTCAATTATGAAATAATTTGGTTGGGGTGCGTGTGCGTGTACATGAGAAGGATATACTTTAAAAATACTTATAATTGTTAACATATCTGTTATTTTATAGTTTTTATGCGTGCATTATTCTTTATTGTTTTACCATTAGGAACAATTAATTTAACATTCTCACACATATAAAAATCAAGAAAATCTCATTCCCTTAGGAAAAACACTTCACCCTACCACTCATCTTGAAATCGCAATTTAGTGTGTTAACATGCCCAAGATTCATATTAGGGAGGCAAAAGCACACACTAAAGCTGCACAAAACAAACACTATTATCAGGCAGATGAATATTTAATCAATTCTTATTTGTTTTCTTGGTCTTTTAGATGTGGCTAGTGCCTATGTATATGGCCGGCTTTGGACAAATGGAGTCAGTGGAGGCAGCATTAGCACTTCATCATCTGAAAAGTCCTGTTTGAACAATCCTGCAGCTCCTGAGCTTCAGGCTGTCAGCACAGTCAGGCTGTAAAGGAAACTATTCTTCAGTTTCCCAAGTGTCTGTAAAGCATCCTGCCCTGACTTTTCTGGGCAAAGGCTTCCTCCATGGTAAGAAAGACTATCCTAAGGAAGAGGAGGGAACTTAAATTAAGCAGCATAATGGGTCCAGTGCTTTTTTCAAATCTCGAGTTGTGAAATCAGTGTAGTATGGCATGACCAGCATAGAATGCAATAGAAGAGACTGATAAAGGATTGAAATCATCAGAACGCCTAGCATGGCATGGCCAAAGGTATTGTTTTGGGAAAACCTTTTCCTTAATATATAATCTCCTTTATCATCTTTTTCTCTCTCTACTGAATCTTCCCATTGTTATAAACATAAACATGCAATCTTTTTCTTGAGATGGAGTCTCACTCTGTCCCCCAGGCTGGAGTGTGGTGGCGCGATCTCGGCTCACTGCAACCCCTGTCTCCCGCATTCAAGTGATTCTCCTGCCTCAGCCTCCCAGGTAGCCGGGACTGTAGGTGTGTGCCACCACACCCGGCTAGTTTTTGCATGTTTAGTAGAGACAGGGTTTCGCCATATTGGCCAGGCTGGTGTCAAACTCCTGACAGGTGATCCATCTGCCTCAGCCTCCCAAAGTGCTGGGATTAGAGGCATGAACCACCACACCTGGCCAGCAATCATTTCATTTTAAAACAAAACAAAACCTTTCCTGATCCCAATAATTCCTCTAGTTACTGCTTCAGTTCTTTCCTTCCTTTTGAAGCAAATTCCCTGAAAGTGGTATGACACTTTCTCATTTCTCTCCTTCCATTCTGTCTTAACTGTCTTTCCGTTAGGATTTCAAGCCCCATTATTCCAACAAAATTGCTATTGTCAAAGTCAGCAATCATGTCTACATTTCCAAATTCAATGGTGAATTCTCAGGCCTCAACTTGCTTGGCTGATCAGCAGTACTGAGTATGGTGGTTCACTCTGTCCTCTTTGAAGCACCTCCTCTCATCTCTTCCATTGTTCCCATGATGGTCCAAGTTGCCTTCTGTTGCCACTATATTATAGGACAAGGCTCCTAACTGGTCTCCCTACTTGCATCCTCACCCACTACCCCCATTGCCTTCTATATTATATTCTCAACGTAATGGTTAATACATCTCATTCCTTTGATTAAAACCCTCTACTAAGGCCGGGTGTGGTGGCTCATGCCTGTAATCCCAGTACTTTGGGAGGCTGAGGCAGGCAGATCACGAGGTCAGGAGTTCAAGACCAGCCTGACCAGCATGGTGAAACCCCGTCTCTACTAAAAATACAAAAAAATTAGCCAGCGTGGTGGCTCAGGCCTGTAATCCCAGCTACTCAGGAGGTTGAGGCAGGAGAATCGCTTGACCCCGGGAGGCGGAGGTTGCAGTGAGCCAAGACCGCACCACTGCATTCCAGTCTGGGCGACAGAGTGAGACTCCATCTCAAAATAAATAAATAAAACCCTCTACTAACTCCCATTCAGAGTTAAAGCCAGTATCTTTGCAGTAGCCTACGAGGTCCTATATAATCTGCTCCCGACTCTGACATCACTGCCCACTGCTCTCATTCTATGCTACCATCTCTGGCCACACTAACTTTCTCCCTGTTCCTCAAACCCACCAGGCATGCTCCCCTTGCAGAAGCTCTGCATTTTCTACTCCCATGCCTGGAAGCCTCTCCCCTAAACAGGTGTCTGGCTCATTCCTTAATTTCTACCAGGTCTTAACTCAAGAAATGGGGAAAGGATTCCCTATTTAATAAATGGTGTTGGGAAAACTGGCTAGCCATATGCAGAAAACTGAAACTGGATCCCTTCCTTACACCTTATACAAAAATGAACTCAAGATGGATTAAAGACTTAAACGTAAGACCTAAAGCCATAAAAATCCTAGAAGAAAACCAAGGCAATACCTTTCAGGATATAGGCATGGGTAAAGACTTAATGTCCAAAACACCAAAAGCCAAAATTGACAAATGGGATCTAATTAAACTAAAGAGCTTCTGCACAGCAAAAGAAACTATCATCAGAGTGAACAAGCAACCTACAGAATGGGAGAAAATCTTTGCAATCTATCCATCTGACAAAGGGCTAATATTCAGAATCTACAAATAACTTAAACAAATTTACAAGAAAAAAACAAACAACCCAATCAAAAAGTGGGCAAAGAATATGAACAGACACTTCTCAAAAGAAGACATTTATGCAGCCAACAAACACATGAAAATATGTTCATCACCACTGGATATTAGAGAAATGCAAATCAAAACCATAATGAGATACCATCTTAACGTCAGTTAGAATGGCGATCATTAAAAAGTCAGGAAGCAACAGATGCTGGAGAGGATGTGGAGAAATTGGAATGCCTTTACACTGTTTGTGGGAGTGTAAATTAGTTTAACCATTGTGGAAGACAGTGTGGCAATTCCTCAAGGATCTAGAACTAGAAATACCATTTAACCCAGCCATCCCATTACTGGGTGTATAACCAAAGCATTATAAATCATTCTACTATAAAGACATATGCACCTGTATGTTTATTGAGGCACTATTCACAATAGCAAAGACTTAGAACCAACCCAAATGCCCATCAGTGATAGGCTGGATACAGAAAACGTGGCACATATACACCATAGAATGCCATGCGGCCATAAAAAAAGGATGAATTCATGTCCTTTGCAGGGACATGGATGAAGCTGGAAACCATCATTTTCAGCAAACTAACACAGGAACAGAAAACCAAACACCGCATGTTCTTGCTGATAAGTGGGAGTTGAACAATGAGAGCACATGGACACAGGGAGGGGATCATCACATACAGGGGCCTGTCAGGGGTTGAGGGGCTGGGGGAGGGATAGCAATAGGAGAAATACCTAATGTAGGTGATGGATTGATGGGTGCATCAAACCACCATGGTACGTGTATACCTATGGAACAAAACTGAACTTTTTGCATATGTACCCCAGAACTTAAAGTATAATAAAAAACAGAAAAGAAAAAAATAAATCCAGGAAAAAAATTTCAACAGTCTTTTCTGATCTCAATGGAACTAGAACTCAAAAGCACAAGGAAAATTAGAAAAACCCTCAAATATGTGGAATTTTAAACATACTCTTAAACAATCAATGGTCCCAAAAAAAGTAACAAGATAAATTAGCAAATACCTTGAGACAAATGAAAACAAAAACACAACACACAAAAACGTATGAAATATAGCAAAAGCAGTGCTAAGAGGGGCATTTATAATTGTAAACACCTATATCAAAAAATTAAAAGGTCTTAAATCAAACCTAACTTTACACTTCAAGAATCTAGTAAAAGAAGAACAGACTGAAACCAAAGCTAACAGAAAGAAGGAAATAATAAAGATTAAAGCAGAGGTAAATAAAATTGACAGTAGGAAAACAATTTAAAAATCAATCAAACTAAGTTGTGTTTTTGAAAAGATCAACAAAATTGACAAATCTTTAGCTAAATCATGAGGGGAAAATGAGAAAACTAAAATCAGAAATAAAATATGGGATATTACAGGGAATGCTACCAACATAAAAAGGAATTACAAGAGAGTATTATGATCAATTGTGTATCAACAAACTGGCTAACCTGAAGAAATGAGTAAATTTCTAGAAACACAGAACCTACCAAGAGTGAATCAGGAAGAAACATAATCTGAACAAACTAATAACTAGGAAGGCGACTGAATCAGTCATCAAAACCCTCCCAACGAACAAAAGCCTAGGACCAGAATACTTTGCAGAAAACTCCACTAAACATTTAAAATTAGGCTGAGCGTGGTGGTTCACACTTATAATCTCAGCACTTTGGGAGGCTGAGGTCGGGGAGTTACTTGAGCCCAGGAGTTTGAGACCAGTGTGGGCAATGTAGAGAGATTCTATCTCTACAAAGAAATTAAAAATTAGCTGGGTGTGGTAGCACATGCCTGTGCTCTCAGCTGTGTGGGAGGCTGAGGTGGGAGGATCACTTAAACATGGGAGGTTGAGGCTGCAGTGAGCCATGATTGCACCACTGCATTTCAGCCTGGGTGGCAGACTAAGACCTTGTCTCAAAAAGTAAAAAATAAAAATAAAAGAAGAATTAACACCAATTCTCCAGAAACTCTTCTAAAATATTGAAAACCAGGGACCACTTTCAAGCTCATTTTATGAGGCCAGTGTTATCCTTCTATCAAAGTCAGACAAAGACATTACAAGAGAAGAACACTACAGGCTAATATCTCCGATGAATATCGATGCAAAAATACTCTTAAAAAACTAGTAAATTAAATTCAAGGCACACTCATGAAACACACACACAAACACACACACAATCTCTCTCTCTCTCTCTCACACACACACACACACACACACACACACACACACCCCAAACTAGGACTAGAAGGAAACAACCTCAACATGATAAAGCCCAAAGTTAACATCATACTTAAGGTACAAAACTGAAAGCATTTCCTCTAAGATTAGTAACAAAGACGCCCACTCGCACCACTCTTCTCCTTCTCCCCCTTCTCCTCCTCCTCCTCTTCCTCCTCTTTCTTCTTTTTTTAAGACAGCATCTCACTCTGTTGTCCAGGCTGGGCTGCAACAGTTCAATCACAGTTCACTGTAATTGAGCTCCTGGGATCAAGTGATCCTTCTGCCTCAGCCTCCCAAATAGCTAGCTGCAGGTGCACATCACTGGGCCCAGCTATTTTTTTTTTTAAGGTAGAGATACAGTCATGCCATGTTGCCCAGGCTGGTTTCAAACTCCTGGCTTCAAGTGATCCTCCCTCCTCAGCCTCCCAAAGCTCTGGGATTACAGGAGTGAGCCACCATGTCCAGCCTCCCTTCCCACCGTCCGTTCAACATAGTATCAGAAGTCCTAGATATGGCATTAGGCAAGAAAAAGACATTAAGGGCATCCAAATTGAAACAAAAGAAGTAAAATAATCTCTGATGATGTGTTCACAAATGACATGGTCTTATATGTAGAAAGCTCAAAAGATTTCACAAAAAACCTGTTAAAACTAATAAACAAATTCAGCAAAGTTGCAGAATACAAAAGCAATACACAAAAATCAGATACATTTTTACACACTAACAATGAGCAATCTGAAAAGGAAATTAAGAAAACAATTCAATTTACTATAGCATCAAAAACAATAAAATACTTAGGAATAAGCCTCACCAGGGAGATGAAAGACTCATACAGTAAAAACTATAAAACATTGCTAAAGAAGTTAAAGAAAACAAAAATAAATGGAACAGTGTCTCATTCTCATGGACTGGAAGATTAACATTAGTTGTTAATGTATTCGTGCTATTCAAAATTATCTATAAATTCAACATAATCCCTATCAAAATCTCCATGGCACTTTTGGCAGAAATAGAAATTTTTATTCCAAAATTTATATGAAGTCCCAAGGACCCCCAAATAGCTAAAAAAAATTCTGGAAAATAAGGAAGTTGGAAGAATCACATTTTCTGTTTCAAAACATATTACAAAGCTATAGTAACAGAAACAGTATGGTACCAGCATAAAGACAGATACATAGACCAATAGAATAGAATAGAGAGCCCACAAAATAAAACTCATGGATATGGTCAAATGATCCTTGATGAGAGTGTCAAGACAACTCAATGGAAAAAAGCAGTCCCTTCAACAAATGATATTGGGAAAACTATTGCAAAAGAATGAAGTTTGACCCTTATTTTATACCATATACAAAGATTAACAAAGTGCATTAAAGATATATATAAGACCCCAAACTATGAAACTCCTAGAAGAAAATATAGGGGGAAAGCTTTTCTGCATTTTATTTGGCAATATTTTTTGGATATGACGCCAAAAACACAGGCAACAAAAGCAAAAATAGACACACGGAACTATATCAAACTTAAACGTTTGTATATCAAAGGATACAATCAACAGAGTGAAAGGCAACCTACAATTCTGTGCAAATCGTAGAAAATATTTGCAAATCATACATTTGATGAGTAGTTAATAGGCAGTATATATAAAGAATTCCTACAATTAAAAAAAAAAACACAATTCAAAAAACAGGCAAAGGACTTGAATAGTCATTTCTCCAAAGATGACATACAAATACCTGACAAGCATATGGAAGCATATGCAACATCATTAATCATCAGAGAAATTTGAATCCAAACCACAATGAGATATCACCTCACATCCATTAACATGGCTATTCTAAAACACAGAAAGTCAGTGTTTGTGAGGATATGGAAAAATTGTAACCCTTGTGCATTGTTGGTGGGATTGTAAAATGGTGCAAATGCCATAGAAAACAGTAAGGAAAATCCTCCAAAACTGAAAATAGAAATATCGTATGATCCAGAAATCCCACTTACAAGTATATATCCAAAAAATTGAAGAGAGTGCTCAAAGAGATATTAGCATTCCTGTGATCATTGCAGCATTATTCACAACATCCCAGAGGTGAAAACACCTAAATGTTTGTTGACAGATAAATGGACAGTCAAACTGTGGTCTCTACATATAATGGAGTATTATTCAGTCATTAGAAGGAAGGAAGGTCTGACACATGTTACAGCATGGACATGCTACAGCATGGATGACCCTTGTAGACATTATGCCAAGCAAAATAAGCCAGTCACAAAAAGACAAATGCGGTATGATTATACTTATATGAGGTATGTTCCTGGTAGCGTCAAATTCATGGGAAGTAAAATGGTACCATGCCAGGTACTGAGGGATGGGGAATGGTGAGCTGTTGTTTAGTAGGTACAGAGTTTCAGTTTTGCATGAAGAAAAGGTTCTGAAGGACTGTTTTACAACAATGTAAATACACTTAACACAACTAGACTATCCACTTAAAAACAGTTAAGATGGTAAATTTAATGTTGTGTATATTTTACCACAATAAAAAAAATACAAAAGCCACTCTGTATCTTTAAGAATTAGTTGGTTGTGGTGGCACACACCTGTAATCTCAGTTACTGAGGTGGGAGGATCCCTTGAGCCCAGAAGTTCAAGGCCAGACTAAGCAACAGAGTTAAGACTCTGTCTAAAAATAATTGATATATTTTAAAAAGCAGATTTTAAAATATATTTAAAATATATTTAAAATAGGGGCAGATGTTTTCTGAAACAGCTATGTGCCCAGCGTTTCTTTATCAGCTACTAGTTGACTTTCAACTGACTTTCTTAGTTTCTCATCTTTTGGGGTTACCGAGGAATCTATTATCAACTGCTACAATCCAGTACTCTTTAGCTACTTCATATTTTTGTGTCAGTTTCTGGGAGAATATGATAAGGCATAACGCTAATTTCTGGATGTCTTTCGTGCACAAAGAAAAGAAAAGCAGATGTCACCTTGGAGGGATTGCAAGTAGTACCAGGGTCCACCTCGCTTCAAGTGACTGTTTCCACAGGGCCTCAGGGGACCTGGGAGCTGCCAGAGTTTGGAGGAGCATAATAAGCGTTTCAGGAACAACCTTCCAGGTCTCAAAGGTGGCTGGCTGCCTGCAACCAGTTGTCATTTTTCTCTGCAGTAACCATCTCTATAAAGCCAACTGCTGCTGACGGCTGCTTTAGGGAAGCTAGCGCAAACACCAAGCCCCTTGCCAGACAAGTAAAACGGATCCCTTTATTTCTGCTGATCAGCCATAGATTCTTTCCTGGAGTGAGGAGGCTGGGGTACCTGGTGAAAGCTGCTATTTAATTCGCTTTTTCTCCCCTGAGGAAGGATAGCTTAGCCAAAAAGGCTAAATTCTGAGAAGATTAAATTAGTTTGCACAAAAGGCAGTTTATTTCTGGGTAATTTGTTCAGACACCCGTGTGTGCCACTTGGATTACTTTCCCCAATTATGCAGGGTAGTCTACAGGTCTTTAGGGGATTGGGTTTTAATATCCTCACTTTCCTGATGATAGCATCCTAGGGTTTATGTGCCCCTCCAAAGGAAATGCTGCTTTAGCAGATTTGGGGATGAACTCATGCTGGTTGGAAAGTTTCAAGTGTTGAGTAAACTCTTCCATATTGTGAAGACATATATAATACTCCCTGTTTAGGATCAGATCACCACAGGCTTGCATGGCTGTTTGCTACTTTCAGACAATGCTTACAAAATATTTCCTTTCTTTAATTCTTTATCCCTATATTAATCGTATACCCCTCTTCACATTCAACTGCACTAAAAACAGACAAAAACAAAACATACAGTTGATTTCCCAGTTCCTGCCACTGCCCATCAGCTGCCTATAATTTCTCAGATGCACAACTTGTTGCATTTCAGTTAGGATATATTAAAATCCAGAAACTAAGGTACAAGTTGTGTTTTTATTCTACAGAGAAGAAGGGCACGCACTCCATCCCTGAGAGGTGGAGGTCCCTTAGATTTTCTTGACCCATACAGTCTCCCCTCCCCTGCAGACAGGGCCAGAACTGACTCCCCGCCCCTCCACTGGCCGTACACATATATACACACATATGTACATATATATGTATAATATACACACACTATGTATATACATATATACACACATGTGTGTTTACATATGTGTGTGTATATATATATATATTTACTTATTTATTTCCAAATATCCCTAGTACACTCCTGTGATTAAAAGCCTGCTGCTCAGGGAGTAGAGTTCAGGGTAAGAGTTGGGTCTGGGTTTTAATCGGGAGCAAAATAAAGACTGGGTTTTACGGGAGGTGGAGCTTGCAGTGAGCTGAGATCTGGCCACTGCACTCCAGCCTGGGGGACAGAGAGAGACTCCGCCTCAAAAAAAAAAAAAAAAAAAAAAGACTGGGTTTTAAATTTCAGGATAGAGCAAAGAGGAGAGTTTCAGGAGTGAGAGGTTGAGAGGTGTATCTAGGAGTTAGGTAAGTGTGGAGTGATAGGAGGGGAAGGGTGGAAGTTGCAAGACCTAGAAGGAATATGAAATCTGGGCCCATAGTGTGCTTAGGCTGGTCCTCAAGCTAGGATGACGAGCTACAAGGTTCTTTTTCCCACCACTTTGCCCTTTTCCCACTCATCCCCCAGGTTCCCTCCACTTTACTCCCAGCAAAGGACGAGGGTGTTTACATCGAGAGAGTTGATCAAAACAACACACATCCCTCTGTAGACTGCTGTGGACATACACTGCTGGAGGCTGTAGGTCAGAGGATGCAAACCCAGTTGCCTGTAGTCCAGCTGAGAAGCTTTGGTAAGGGAGTTACTGGGCTTCCACCCGCTGTGGGAGGTGGAGAAGCATGGCCAGCTGGAGCTGGTATGCCCTGCCTGATGTCATTCAATGAAGATAATTCTGTGTTATCAAAATATGTCTCCTAACTGCCCATCTTAAGACCCTATTGGTCTTCATAGCTCATTCCAAACAACCAGCAAGCAGCAGCGACCCTGAGAATGGTTCTCCTTCCCATGAACGGAAATTCCTGTGCAACCTCACAAGCTGAATGCTGTCATCAATGTGCAGGCACCCGGAACACTGCTCAGCACACCGTGGGTTCTCAGTGGGGGTTCAGATGAGACCTGAATGTCACCACCAAAGAGCATTTCTGCGTGCTCCAGTTATAAACCCCATAAACATCTGAGCATAACTTACCCCGAACTTCGGTGTGAGAAACACGAATCTGTATTCATCCAAGGATACTTAGATCCCGCTGTGGCACCGGGTTTCCCAAGACCCCAAAGAAGGGAGGCGCTGGCACCATGTCTGTACGTCAGTGTGTGGTGTCCACAATTACTGCAGGATGAGAGGGCACCGCTCATCCCCAGGACCCAGAGAGCTTTGAAATACTCATCCCAGTAGCTGTTAGACCAGTCTGAAGTGAGTCCCAGTATTATCCCTGAGTTGTCCATAGAAGGAAAGGGAAGAACCAAAGAAGCAAAGTCTTCTCAGCTTATATACAATTTAACTCATTCATTCATGCATTCATCAACTTGGTTTGAACTCCTAAGTCCCTGGTGTGGTCTAGCTGTGGGGTTCTGTAGTAAACACAAAACACATAAAGGTGAGTGAGTGGAAGAGGAGAGCCCACAGGAAGCAGTCTCTTCAACTGGCCAACGACTTGCATCTTGTGCACAGCAGTCATATGCAGCCCTGCAGTGGGGGCCTTGCCTGCTCCCCCAACCCCTCACCTCCACACCACAAGGCTGCTTACCGTGAACACCTGCAACTCTGCCTGAGGGATTATTTTTCTGATGGCAGGAATACACTTAGCTCTTATCTCTCTTACAAAGCAAGTCAAAGTGCTAGGAAGAGGAACTTCTAGAAGCAGCCCTCAAAAGCTGATAAACAGCTGGTGGATATATACCCCAAATGTCTCACCCCTCATTGGGATAACTCTGAGGCATGCTCTATGCTGCCTCCCAGTGAATGGGGGACTTTATAGGCTTTATTTTCCCTTCCCTGTCTGGCTTCCCCACTCCCCTACCAGTGTTTCCTGGGTTCATCTACCAAATAAACTATTTGTACACAGATCATTGTCTCAGGATCTGCCTCTGAGGGAACCCAAATCAAAGGACCATATTACTTCGATTTTTCTGGCTAGTGTCAGTTTTAAAAATTCCATCCCATACCACTATATGTCACATTTCAGGTTGTGAAAACCTGTTTGCCATGTATATAGGCCACAGACGATATCTATGAAAGAATAATCCTTGTTTGAAATCAATAAAAGCTACCTTACCCCTGCATTGTGGCATCTGTGTCTATGAATAATAGAAATTAAAATATGATAGAAAAGGTTGTTTTAGGATTAGTTTTTAATAAGTAATTTTCTTTATATTTCAATTTCTAAAAATGGAGTCTGGCTTTTTTTGCTCCATGCCTAGGATTGTAGGAAATTTTCTAGTATAAAGGTCAAGGCGCACCTCTAGCCATGGTAAAGTGTGCTGGGTTAATAAGCCCCACCGGGCTAGCTCGGCTCAGCCCTCACTCCTGTCTGCCCACCGTTTGCTCTCCTGATGGCTGTTGTCACCAAGTACCATGTTACAGAGTCTCCTTGAAGGCAAAAGAAAAAAAAAATTCATCATCTTGGTTCCAGACAGCCTGGAAAAAAATACACATATGGAAACCAATATGGAAAAAAAGATAAACAGCAAGCTTCAGAATTCGTTTAGTGTCATGTCACTTGTCTCCCAAAAGTCTTGATTTTAGCCAGACTTCCCTCAGGCTAGTTTGAAATAAGGACATTTTGAACTGTTGAATCATAGCCAAGCTGCATAAAAAGCCTGCTGATATGCTATTTCTGTGTTTTATGCAAAGGCTAGTGGGGGATAAAACATTTTTCAAACAGGTCTAACCACAAAGAAGTCACAAAACTTTATGAAAATCTGCTGAAGAGATTTGGCTAAGTGCCTTGTCCTGTAAGAAATTTTGTACGTCAGAGAAGACACAATAGCAGAGATAAACACACACACATACACCCCACACCCCACCTGGTTTAACATTTTCTCTGAGGCACATATCAGCAAGCAGGACATTGCCTACTTATCTTATAAAAGAGATTCATCCACAGCAGCCACCTACTTGGCATCCCTAAAACCACTGGAGCAGCCAAAACTGGTTTCTGCCTTCACAGGTGACTCTGAGAGCCTGTCTCCAGGGGTTGCACTCAGAAGTGACACAGCAGACAGTTTTAAGAACAGTGACCTTGCAATCTCAGCCCACGAGGAAAAGAAAAGAAAGAAGATTCCAGAGAAAAGACTAATGGCTTTTGTTAAAATACAATGACCAATGAACACTAGACAGACTATGCTTAGAATGTGGAAAAGCAACGGAGAAATGTCTTTATTAATTATGATGAGACAAAACCACTAAAAAGATACTAAAACATTAGAAATCGTCAAATACGTAGCACAAGAGTTCTATTCATGTTGTTTTGAAACCATCATATGCAGACTTCACATAAACATTGTGGAAAACACTTCCATTTCTGAAAGAAATAAAAGGTCAAAATAGCAGCCGGGCGCGTGGCTCACGCCTGGAATCCCAGCACTTTGGGAAGCCAAGGTGGGCGGATCATGAGGTCAAGAGATCGAGACCATCCTGGCCAACATGGTGAAACCCCATCTCTACTAAAAATACAAAAAAGTAGCCAGGCATGGTGGCCGGCACCTGTAGTCCCAGTTGCTTGGGAGGCTGAGGCAGGAGAATCACTTGAACCCGGGAGGCGGAGGTTGCAGTGAGCCGAGATCGCACCACTGTACTCCAGCCTGGCGACGCGAGACTCTGTCTCAAAAAAAGAAAAAAAAAGTCAAAATAGAAAATTTTTCTATGTATGTCAAAACTGGATTAAGGCCAGGTGTAGTAGCTCACACTTGTAATCCCAGCAGTCTGGGAGGCTGAGGTGGGTGGAACACCTGAGGTCAGGAGTTCTAGACCAGCCTGGCCAACACAGTGAAACCCTGTCTCTATGAAAAAAAAAAAAAAAAAATTAGCTGGGTGTGGTGGCGGATGCCTATAGTCCCAGCTACTTGGAAGGCTGAGGTAGGAGAATTGCTTAAAATCAGGAGGCGGCGGTTGCAGTGAACTGAGATTGCACCACTGCGCTCCAACCTGGGGGACAGAATGAAACTCTGTCTCCCCACCACCAAACAAACAAACAAACAAAGAAACAAGGTCGGTTGTGATGGCTCAAGCCTGTAATCCCAGCACTTTGGGAGGCCAAGGCTGGTGGATCATCTGAGGTCAGGGGTTCAAGACTCTCCTGGCCAACATGGTGAAACTCTGCCTCTATTAAAAATACAAAAATTCAGTGGCTCACGCCTGTAATCCCAGCACTTTGGGAGGCCGAGGCAGGCGGATCATGAGGTCAGGAGATCGAGAAAATTCCTGGCTAACACGGTGAAACCCCTTTCTGCTAAAAATACAAGAAATTAGCCAGGCGTGGTGGCGGGCACCTATAGTCCCAGCTACTCAGGAGGCTGAGACAGGAGTATGGCATGAACCTGGGAGGCAGAGCTTGCAGTAAGCTGAGATCGCGCCACTGCACTCCAGCCTGGGCGATGAGCAAGACCCCATCTCAAAAAAAAAAAAAAAAAAATTAGCCAGGCTTGGTGGTGCATGCCTATAGTCCCAGTGACTTGGGGGCAGAGTGCTGAGGCAGGAGAATCACTTGAACCCGGATAGCAGAGGCTGCAGTGAGCCAAGATTGTGCCACTGAACTCCAGCCTGGGCGACAGAGTAAGACTCTGTCTCAAAAAAAAAAAAAAAATCAGATTAAGACTCACGTCATTGAGCCTCTTTCCAAGAGGTAAAATTCAATTCAATTAATTGAATTTAGTGAATATTTACCAAAAACATACCAGCATCTGGATATTCTATGTAACCTCTCCATTCCTCAGTTTCCTTATCTATAAAATGGGATATAGTCATAGTATCCACCTTCTAAGGTTGTTTATAAGTGAAAAACACTTAGAATAATGCCTGTGTTAGCAATCAACAGCAGCAGCACCCACATCATCACTATTATTAGGGGACGGAGCACTACTGGAGATAGAAAGTGGAGATAGGCACAGCCCTGCCTACATAGGAGTTGGCATTTATCAGGGGGAAATACACTAAATACACAGGTAATTACAACACAAAGCCACACATGGAAGGTTCCCTCAGGAACGCCCATTCAGTAAGACAGAATTACGTAAAGGACATTGCTAACCTGGAATCGCTCACTCTGGGCGTCAGAACTCCGACTCTAATAGTCAAAGGGCCCGCCCCGTTCAGCTATCTAATGCCAGAAATGTTCTTTCAACTTGGGACTTCATGAAAATGAAAGAGTGGGTTGTTTTTTGTTTGGATGTTTTGGTTTTTGAGATAGGATCTCGCTCTTTCATCTAGTCTGGGGTGCCGTGGCATCATCTTGGCTTATTGCTGCCTCGAACTCCTGGGCTCAAGTGATCCTCCCACTTCGGCCTCCTGAGTAGCTGAGACTGACGGGAAAACGGGTTAGTTGTTCTCCACATGTAGAGTCTGATTAACGACAGCGAGGCCTGGTACAAGAAAAGTGAATTTATTTCCAAAGCTAGCTTGGGGGCAGGACACAAGGTGCACTGACTTAAATGTGCCACTTTGCCTTAGGAGCAAAAAGTGGACACTTTTATAAGGTTAGAGGGGAAGGGAGCCAGGGCACAACTCTACTGGGCAGTTGAGTCGGAGCCTTCCTGGGCAGAAATAAGTTGTAAAAGTGGCCGAGTGGCCATGCTTTTGACATGTCCTCCTAAGGTGACTTTCTGGAGGTCTGAGTTCCGTGGAGACATGCTCTGATCTGCAAATCGACTGTCAGCTCTGGAGGAGACACATAAATGCGCTTGCCCTCTAGGGAATGTCTGGTGAGAGGGAGGTGAGGGGTTATTTTGCATTTTAAAAAGGGCTAAGTAGGAAGCAGGGGGAAAAGAGAAAGGAGAACAGAAGAGAAGAAAAAATAATTAAACTACCTCTTAGAAAAATGGATGTACTTGGTTACAGGACTACAGGTGCATGCCAGCACACTTGGCTAATTTTCAAATTTTTAAAGAGACAGGGTTTTGCTATGTTGCTTAGGCTGGTCTTGAACTCCTAGTCTCAAGCGGTCCTTCTGCCTTGACCTTTCAAAGTGCTATGATTACAGCCATGAGCCACTGCGCCCGCCAAAGGGTTTATGCGAATGAGTAAACCTATGCCCTGTTATAAGAACACATATCCTTATGCACAATGAGTAATAAAAGATATACATGCTGGTGATCAGAATCCTTCCTCGGGGCGCTCATCATCAGTTTACCTCCTCTCCTGTGGTCTCCATACACTGGAGTGTCTGCTTCTTACTTCAGGGCACTCAGGATTGACCACAGATAGTTTTCAGCTCTTGCTTTTTAACCTAGAAATGGCTTTTAAACCTAGAAATGGCTGCATAATGAACACTGCAGCTCTGTGTACTCTAAGTGCATGTTGAGATCCACCTGGCCGCCTGTTTGTCCTATCTGCAGGATGAGCAGTTGGCCATCCTGATCACCATGTTCTCGGCCACAGGAAATATATCACGTGGGTTGCGATGGAAGATGGTACCAAAGCTGTAGGGTTTCCAAGGTGAGAGAGACCACAGGTGCATAGGTTGGTAGATGGAGGTGGAGGTTGGAACATATGTCAGGAAAGGCGAGGAAGTAGCATTTGACAAGGTCTTGAAACAATTAATATGAAGATGGAGAAGAGGTGAACTGGGAAGTAGAGAAACATTCTAGACCCTGGCAGCTCCCAGAGAGCAGCCCCGCTCTCCACTACACACCTAGCATCTTGCACGGTGGCACATTGTAGGTGTTTGGTAAATATTTACTGAACGAATGAATGAATGAGTCAAGGGAAGAGACCATGAAAGCTGCAATGGTGACCAACGATAAGGCAGAGTTTCACACATTTTAATTCTTCGACTTGGACTGTAATACGGAAGTCAAGTTGGAATGCAGGAGGAAATTTTAAGTGTTGCTTTATAGTGATACATCACAATAAGCAAAAATCATTCAGTATTTGTAATGTCGAGGCATCAATTTTAAATTTAACCAGAATCTCTTATTTGCTCATCAATTTCTGTTCTTTATTTCTCCTCCCTTTCTTTTCTCCTCACCCCCACAGTGTTTCATTCTTAAAATGCCTACTATATATTGCTTCATTTACAAAGCACTAATAAAACAATTTAAAACAGAATCTACGCAGCAATCAGTTGTCATAATTTTCTAACAGATGTGATGGACTGTTCCAGACAATGAAACAAAGATGACTCTTCCTTGCCCTTCAAATCACTGTCTTAAAGTCAGCCAAATGGAACATGGCTCCTAGGATAGACGCTCTGCAAGGTTAGAAATCCTCTATTATGGTTACAAATCTGTGTGTCATAAATAATATTGCATTTACAGATAGGCTTGAAAAAGGTCAGTGCATTTTCTCTGCTCTTTTAAAGCTGTTCTCTTTATTTATTAAAGTGTTTGGGTTACAGATTAGCTTTCTAACTTCATTAATGTCTCATCTGCCTTGAAACCAAAACTGTACTTGGAAACAGTGAATGACTGACTTATTTTATTACATATTTAAATGCCTTTAAAAATCATGACGTTTGTGATTTTGATTACTGTCTTGGGGGAAAACATTTACCAGCCAAGGAGAGGAGTCAAGAGACAGATCCTAACGCTCAGGAAGAAGTGAAGTCTCATCGCAGGAAAATATTAGACAAAAATGTAATCTCACCCATTTTTTAAGGGCTCAGTGCTCTGAAAATTTATGTTACAGATAATTGATAATGAAAGTTGAAGTTTCCACATTTTTTTTAAAACCATGGTAGTTTACTAGCATACTTTTTGAACAAACTCCCTGAAAGCAAAAAAATGGTGGCTGTACCTAGAGTCTGATGGAGGTTTTGTCCTTTCCTGGGACCAGCTGACTCACCCAGCATCTGTGTCACTCAAATACTCCACACACCTCTCAACCCCTACCCTGCCCTGCCCTTGGAAGCAGAAAAGGTCAGTCACTTCAAGAGGTGGCTGGAGCATCCTCCCTTTACGGGGAAGTCATCTGTGGCAGAGCTGGAACTTGAAGCAGCTCTGCAGTTCTCCAGGCCTGCCCAGCAGACGTATGGCTTGTTTGCCTGCTTGTCTTCCTTCCTTCCTTCCTTCCTTCCTTCCTTCCTTCCTTCCTCCCTCCTTCCTTCCATCCTCCCTCTCTCCTTCCTTCCTTCTTTCCTTCCTCCCTCCCTTCTTCCTTTTTTCCTTCCTTCCTACCTCCCTCCCTCCTCTCTCCCTCCTCCCTTCCTTCCTTCTTTCCTTCCTTCCTTCCTCCCTGCTTCCTTTTTTCCTTCCTTCCTTCCATCCTTCCTTCTTCCCTCGCTCCCTCCTTCCTTCTTTTTTCCTTCCTTCCTTTCTTCTTTCCTTCTTTCCTCCCTCTTCCCTCCTTCCTTCCTTCCTTCTTTCCTTCCTTCCCTCCTTCCTCCCTCCCTCCCTCCCTCCCTCCTTCCTTCCTTCCTTCCTTCCTCTTTCTCTCCTTCCTCCTTTCCTTCCTTCTGAACCAGCCTTGTTGTCTGGGGTGACATCATAGCCATGGAGATCAAGGACATGGACACACACAAAGAGTGAGGTTTAGAGCAGAATTTTAGTAGGTGGAAGAAAGAGAATAGTTCTTTGTTACAGAGAGAGGTCCCAAAAAAAATGGTTTGCTGATGCGCAGTGAAATGCAAGGGTTTTTATAGATAAGCTAGTTGGGAAGCGGTATCTGATCTACACAGGATGTAAAAAGCCAGTTAGGACCAGATGTGTCATCTGTATAAGATGTGAATTTCTGGCAGCCTCCACCTCAATCTTTTATTATGTAGGTGGGCAGTTACCCCATGTTGCTAAAAAAGAGGGGAAGAGGAGCCCCCATGGTGGACATGCCTGGTCCCAGGTAGCCCCTTCTGTCTGTGCCACTGTCAGCATCCTGTCTTGCAAACTTCCAGCTTCCTTATCTATGCTTGCAGCTCAATATTTCAAGCAGCTCTTTGTTAGAAAAGAAGTGATTTCTAGGGCTGCTTTTTGTTGAAGGGAAGTTCTTTCTCTCTCCTGTATTCCTTCCTTTCTTCCTTCCCTCCCTCCTTCCCATCCTTCCTTCCTTTCCTCCCTCCCTCCTATCCTTCCTTCCTTCCTTCCCTCCCTCCCATCCTTCCTTCCTTCCTTCCATCCCTCCCATCCTTCCTTCCTTCCCTCCCTCCCATCCTTCCTTCTTCCCTCCCTCCCATCCTCCTTCCTTCCTCTCTCCTCCCTCCCATCCTTCCTTCCTTCCTTCCTTCCTTCCCTCCCTCCATCCTTCCTTCCTTCCTTCCCTCCCTCCATCCTTCCTTCCTTCCCTCCCTCCCTCCCTCCTTCCTTCCTTCCTCTCTCCTCCCTCCCTTCCTTCTCCCCCCTTTCTCTCTGCCTCTCTCCTCCTCTCTTACTTCCCTCCTTTCCTTTCTTTATTCTCTCTCTCCACTCTTTCTTCCTTCCTTTCAAATTCTCTTCAAAATTTTCTTCAATTTTATAAAACCTATTTTAATTACAAAATTAATATAAAAAATCTCTCTGTCGAAAAGTCAAAAATAAAACTATATCCAAATGTTTCTTGAGCTCTGTCAACATTACCAGTTTGTCTCCTTAGATGCAGTTACCATTTTCAGTGTGTGTAGAGCCTTTCACACTTTCTGCTATGCAGTGACATATTCACAGATGTATGTGGTTTTGTCTGTGTGAATGTATTTACTTAACGGGTGTTATGGTGTGTGTAGTATTCTGCAATTTGCTTTTTAAAAATATTTTAATATTTTATTAAATCTCAAGTAGATATAAATTAATCTAACGTATGTAAGGTATACAGAATAAAACTACAATAGACACGTATGTATCCAAAACCCAGTTTAAGAAATAGAATATTCCTTTTGATTTGGAAGCTCTCTAGTTCCTTTAATTCCATCCCCTTCCCTCCTCTTTCATATGAATGTTGTGTTAATCATTTCTTTACCTTTCTTTATAGTATTTCATTCCTGAAGAATATGTTATATAAGTTTGCACATTTTTTGCACTTTATGTAAATGGGATGAAACCTAGCATGTATGTGTGTGTTTCTCACAGTTCTGCAGGCTGTACAGGAAGCATAGCAGCTTCTGCTTCTGGGAAGGCCTCAGGAAACTTACAATCATGGCAGAAGGTAAAGGGGAAGCAGGCACATCTTATCTGGCCAGAGCAGGAGGAAGAGAGAGAGGTGCCACATACTTTTAAACAACCAGATCTTGTGGGAACTCACTTATCATCATGAAAACAGCACCAAAGGGACAGTGCTAAAACATTCATGAAGGATCGACCCCCATGATCTAGTCACTGCCCACAAGGCCCCACCTCCAACATTGGGGATTACAATTGAACGTAAGATTTGGATGGAGACAAAGATCCAAACTATATCAGTGTGTGTTGCATGTGTAGTTGTAGTTTATTCATTTTCCCTGCTCTATGATAACCCACTGAATGATTAGACCACTACTGAAGCATACATTCTACTATTGTCTATAATTCAGATTCTTTCCAATTTTTTGCTATACATCTTCTTGTACAAATCCCTTAAGGTACGTGTGCAAAGTTTATCTGGAACATATATGTAGGTCCTGCCTGGTCAATGAGTGTACACATTTTCATCTTAACAGATTCGCTTAACAAAAAAGCAGACTATGAAATATTAAAGAGGTATATTCTGAGTCAGTATGAGTGATCATGGCCCAGGGAACAGTCTCAGGAACTCCTGAGAAAGTGTGCCTTAGGCAATCAAGTTACAGTTTGGTTTTGTACATTTTAAGAAGGCAGAAGTTAGAGGCAAAGACATGAATCAAACATGTAAAGTATATATTGGTTCAGCCCATAAAGAGAGGACATCTCAAGGGAAGTGGGGTTTACATTTACAGGTCACAGGCAGACTCAGAGATTTTCTGATTGGCAATTGGTTGAAACAGTTAAGCTAAAGGACTGAAGTCAGAAGAACAAGGAAATGCTTGAGTCAAGATAAGGGGGATTATGGAAGCCTTGGTTTTTGTTATGCAGATAAAGCCTGCAGGTAGTAAGCTCCAGATAAATAGATGGTAAATGTCCCATTTTGGACCTTAAAAGATGTCAGACTCTTAATTAATCTCTTCCAGATCCAGGAAAGGACTGGTTGCATTAATGGAGATTCTTTACAGATGCGAATTTACCCTACAAAACATAACTTTGCAAGACCATTTTAAAATATGTGAAAAAAATATATTTTGGGGTAAAATATTTTGATTTCCTTTAGGATCTGCTATCTGTCCTGTGATGTTATACAGAGTCAGGCTGAAATCTGGTGTCTTATTGCCAAAGGGTCTGTTCTGTCAGTCTACGATCTCTATTTCAATGTGAATACTGGTCAGCTGTGCCTGAACTCCAAAAGGAGAGTAGTAAAATGAGATGTGTCCAATCTTCCTCCCCATCGTGACCAGGAATTAAAATTTTCAGGTTCTCTGGGGTCCCATTGCTCAAGAGGGGTTCCATTCAGTTGGCTGGGGAGCTTCAGTGTTTAGTTTGGCTCAGAAGGTGATGCCAGATTGTTTTCTGGAGTGGTTGTAGTGATAGACACTCCTACAAACAGTGTATAGGGCTGTGGCTGCTCCACATCCTGCCCAATACTTGGACGTTATCAGATTTCTTAATTTTGGCAATCAGGTGGCTGATTGAGGTGAAATGAGGTGAAATAGCACATCACTGCTTAAATTTTTATTCCTCTGATTGTAAACGTGGTTGGTCATCATTTTCTTTTCTTTAAAGGGTCTGTTCAAGTTTCAAATCTATTTTTCCAGGTGGTAATTTCTCTTTGCGGGGAGAGGGGATTATAGGATTTCTTTATTTAACCCTCATTGTTCATGTGTTGCAATCATCTTCCCAGACTTTTAGCATATCTTTTGACTTTCTTTTGATGTCTTATAATGAATGGTTTTTAATTTTAGTCAAATATATCAATATTTT
Organism: Trachypithecus francoisi; assembly: GCF_009764315.1. Taxonomy (NCBI): domain Eukaryota; kingdom Metazoa; phylum Chordata; class Mammalia; order Primates; family Cercopithecidae; genus Trachypithecus; species Trachypithecus francoisi. Next base: position 41,308,513 of record NW_022681464.1, on the reverse strand, counting down.
CCATTTAGATCTATAACATTTTGTCTGTTTTTAAAAACTCTGTCTGGAAGATCTAGCCAGAGCAATCAGGCAAGAGAGAGACATAAAGGGCAACCACATTGGAAAAGAGAAAGTTAGACTCTCTCTGTTTGTGATGATGTGACCATACGCCTAGACAACCCTAAAGACTCCTCCAAAAGACTCCTAGATTTGGCAAATGAATTCAGCAAAGTTTCAGGTAACAAAATCAATGTACACAGTAGCATTGCGATACAACGAAAACTGTCAAGCTGATAATTAAATCAATAATTCCATCTCTTTTACAATAGCTGCAAAAAAAAAAAAAAATACCCAGGAATATACTTAACCAAAAAAGTGACAGATGTCTACAAGGAAAGCTACAAAACTCTGCTGAAAGAAATCGTAGATGACAGAAACACATGGAAATGCATCTTCTGCTCATGGATTGGAAGAATCAATATCATGAAAATGACCACACTACCCAAAGCAATCTACGGTTTGTTTGTTTGTTTGTTTGTTTTGAGACAGAGTCTTGCTCTGATGTCCAGGCTAGAGTGCAGCGGCGTGATCTTGGCTCACTGCAGCCTCTGCCTCCCAGATTCAAGCAATTCTCCTGCCTCAGCCTCCCAAGTAGCTGGGAGTACAGGCATGTGCTACCATGCCTGGCTAATTTTTTATTTTATTTTATTTTATTTTGACATGGAGTCTCGCTCTGTCGCCCAGGCTGGAGTGCAGTGGCCAGATCTCAGCTCACTGCAAGCTCCGCCTCCCAGGTTTATGCCATTCTCCTGCCTCAGCCTCCTGAGTAGCTGGGACTACAGGCGCCCGCCACCATGCCCGGCTAGTTTTTTGTATTTTTTACTAGAGACGGGGCCTGGCTAATTTTTACGTATTTTTAGTAGAGATGTGGTTTTGCCATGTTGGCCAGGCTGGACTCGAACTCCTGGCCTCAAGCTATCATCCCACCTCAGCCTCCCAAAGTGCTGGGATTACAGGTGTGAGCCACTGCTCCCGGCCACAATCTATAGATTTAATATAATTCCTACCAATATCATTTTTCAAAGAATTAGAAAAAGCAATCGTAAAATTCATATGGGACCAAAAAAGAGCCTGAATTGCCACAGCAATCCTAAGCAAAAGTAAGAATTTGGAGTCATTATATTACTTGACTTCAAATTATACTACAAGGATACAGTTACCACAACAATATGGTACTGTTATAAAAGTAGATACACAGACCAATGGAACAGAATAGAGAACCCAGAAATAAAGTCAAATACTTAAAACCAACTGATCTTTGATAAAATATACAAAAACATAAACTGAGGAAAGGATATCCTATTTAACAAATGGTGCTAAAGAAATCGGAGAGCCACTTGTAGAAGAATGAAATTGGATCCCTATCTTTTACCACATTCAAAAATTAACTGAAGTTGTATTAAATATTTAAATCTAATAATACCTGAAACTATAAAAATTCTGGAAGAAAATCTAGGAAAAACACTTTTGGACACTGGTCTAGACAGATGATTTATGACTAAGACCTGAAAAACAAATATAACAAAACAAAAATAAATAAACAAGACTTAATTAAATTAATTACAGTTTCTGCACAGCAAAAGAAACACTCATCAGCGTAAACAGACAACCCAGAGGATGGGAGAAAATGTTTGCAAATTATACATCTGATAAAGAACTGATATCCAGAATCTACAAGCAACTCAAACAAATCATCAAAAAAAAAAAAAAAATCAAAAATCCCATTAAAAATGGGCAAATTACATGAATAGACATTTCTCAAAAGAAGATATACAAATGGCCAAGAAACATGAAACAATGCTCAACATCACTTATAATCAAGGTGAATGCTAGTCATCACTAATCATTTAATTTGCATCATCTAAATACAAATTAAAGCCACAATGAGATTTCACCTTACCCAAGCCAGAATGACCATTACTAAAAAAGTCAACAAACAACAGATGTTGCCATGGATGTGGTGAAAGGGGAACACTTATACACTGCTCGTGGGAATGTAAATTATTACAACCTCTATGGAAAACAGTGTGGAAATTTCTCAAATATCATTCGACCCAGCAATCCCATTGCTGGGTATCTACCCAAAGAAAAAGTAATCACTATATCAAAAAGACACCTGCACAAATGTGTTTATCAAAGCACAATTCACACTTGCAAATATATGGAATCAACCTAAATGCCCATCAACTGATGAATGAATAAAGACATATATACCAAAGAATACTACTCAGTCAAAAAAAAAAAAAGGATGAAATAATGTCTTTTGCAGCAACTTGGATGGAAGAGGAGGCCATTATTCTAAGTGAAGTAACTCAGGAATCTAAAACCAAAAACTGCATGTTCTCACTTACAAGTGGGGAGCTAAGCTGTGGGTATGCAAAGGCACATAGGCTCAATGTATAATGGACATTGGAGACTCAGAAGGGATGAAGGTGGGAGGAGGATGAGGGATGAAAAACTACCTGTTGGGTACAATGCACACTACCCAGGTGATGGGTGCACTAAAATCCCAGACTTCACCACTATACAATTCATCCAGGTAACCAAAAACCACTTGCATCCCTACAGCAATTGAAATAAAAAAATGTTTTTAAAAGAACTCTTTCCTTCCCCTGGGATTACGAAGAGAGTCTCCTTTGGTATTCTATAAATTTATGGTTTTGCCTTTCACATTTAAGTTTTTAATCTTTTTTTGTCTGATGAAAAATAAGTTTCCATTTTCACTGTTTCCATCTGGATAATCACTGGACACCACATTTGTTGAAAAGGCCACTCTTTCTCTGTTGATTTGCAAAGCCAGCTCTGTCATAACTCAAGTTTTCACACACATGTGGGAGTGTTCCTGGGCTTGATATTTTGTTCTATTTGATTATTTTTCCTGTGCAAATACTACTCAGTCTTAATTGCTACAGATATACATTGAGTCTTGATATTTACTAGGGCAAATCCCCTATCTTGTTCTTCTCTCTTAGTAGTGTTTTGTAATTTTCCTTCTTCTTCATTTTAGAATCACCTTACCAAGTTCCATCAAAAGGAAGCAAAGCCAAAAACTGTTGTGACTTTTGCTGGAAAGCATTAAATCTGTAGATTATGCTGGGGAGAACTGACATGCTTATGTTATTAAATATACCAGTTTATGCACATGAGATAAGCTTTCATTTATCTTGGTCTGCTTTAACATCTCTCCGTCATGTTTTACACCATTTTCATAAAGTTCTTTCTCGTCTTTTGCTAGATTTATTTCTACATAGTTTGTATTTTAATAGTTTAAAAATGATATTTTATTATATGTTATATTTGTCACTGAGGTAGGAGGTGGGACTAGACTCTGGAGGCAGGGCTTGGACACTGGACCAAATTGAAGACTAGCTAAAATAAGTCTGGGGACTGGGCGGTGGCTCACACCTGTAATCCCAGTACTTTGGGAGGCTGAGGCAGGCAGATCACTTGAGGTCAGGAGTTCCAGACCAGCCTGGCCAACACAGTGAAACCCCATCTCTACAAAAATACAAAAATTAGCTGGGCATGATGGCAGGTGCCTGTAATCCCAGCTACTTGGGAGGCTGAGACAACAGAATTGGTTGAACCCAGCAGGCGGAGGTTGCAGTGAGCTGAGATTGTACCATTGCACTCCAGACTGGGTGACAGAGCAAGACTCTGTCTCAAAAATAATAATAATAATAAAAAAGTCTGGGGCAGAAGCACCTCCCTATAAGACACACCCACCAACGTACCGTATCAGCTTACCATTGCCGTGGCAACACCGAGAAGTTAACTATATTACTCCTTTCCATGGCAACTATTCGACAATCCAGAAGTTTTACCACCCTTATCCGAGAAATTTCTGCATAAACTGCCCCTGAATTTGCACAAAATTAAAAGTAGGTATAAATATGAGTGCAGAACTGTCACTGATCACACCATCTTTGGAGTGGCCCCACTCTGCGAGGAGCAGTACCTTTGCTGCTGCTATACGCTGTCATTTCAGTAAAAGTTGCTGTTTTGTACCACCAGCCCACCCCTTAATTATCTCCTGGGCAAAGCCAAGAACCCTCCCTGGCTAAGCCTCAATTTTGGAGCTTGCCTGTCCTGCATCATCACTAAGACATATGGTTGGTTTTTATATTACTTTTAGCAATGTAAAATAATCCTATTCAACTCTCTTATTAATAATAAAAACATATCTGTGGATTCTTTTGAGTTCTCTATGTAGACAATAATATCATTTGCAAATAATGATAATTTTGTTCTGTTTCACAATCCTTGTAAACTTTATTTTTCTAGACTCCCTATGTCAGCTAGGGTGTCTAATACAACGTTGAATAAAATGGCAATAACAGGCGTTAACAGGCTTTAAGCAAAATGTGTTCATGACAATGTTTCACATATCCTGAAAATAAATAATTAAAATTAAAGGGGCTGTGGGAGGACCTCAAACGGAATACCAACAGACAGTTGAGCCTAATAGTAATACAAACAAAAAACATACCTATACTGAAAAAGGTGGGCTGGGGAGGGAAAAGAACTAACCTAGTAACTTTGGAAAATAGTAACTTGACTGTAAACTGTAAGACGCAAGACTCCAAGCATTGCACGCAGATCTTGCACTAAGTACATTTGTTTTTCACAGAGGTATGAGTTAGGACTCAAATTATTTTATGTGTACACGAAGATTGAGAACACAAGTAAATGTAATGTGTATTATGAGAACTGGGTTTCTCACTGTCAGAGAAAGGAGTGACAAATACGGAAAGGGGGGAAAAGGCCAGAATGAACCCTGGGATGCTGGATGAACTCGTGTTTTCTGGTATATACAAAGATAGACAGATACAGACATATGCACGTACAGTTTACACATTTTCAACCCTTCTTTTTTATCATATTAACACATTTTTAAGTATTCTATACCTGTTAAGCATAATATCTGAAATCTTTGCAGATCCAGTTGTGGTCATGATTTCCATGACTCTTCCCGATGTCTTTGTTTTCAGGAGCATGTGTGTGTGTGTGTGTGTGTGCACATAATGATTATTTTTAAATGTGAGCTCATGTATTTCAGACCTTTATCTGTGGGAATTCTCTGAAGACTGGGTTAAAGCTGGACTCTTCTGGAGGGTTTGTATTTATATTTACTAGTTGACTGGGTTCCTTCTCAATCCTGGATCACTTGAATTGAAGTCCCTGGTTTGAGATTTGTTAAATCAACCCAGTAATACAAATTCAGACTCAAAACATGTGGGGTCTAGTTTGTGGTTACGAATTATGAGAATATACTAAGGTTTGAGATGGGCAAATTTCTTTACTGGGGTGGAAGGGGAGGATACATTTCTGGCTCACCTTCACATTGAAAATTTAGCCCTCTACAGTGCCAGATTTAGGCAGGGGTGAGGGTTGGTATATCCTTATACTCCTCCATTTATCATTCAGGATAAGTCCTGGGCTTTGATTTTTGTACTCATAAGCCTACACACACACACACACACACACACACTCACACAGGCAAAAAAGGAAGAACACACGCCTTCAACACAAAAGCCAACCTGCCTGCTTTGCTTAGCTCTCTGGGTTCCCACTTTCCTTTCATCTTTGGCTCAGGATTCCTTCACTCTTGCCAGCTCATCCACACAATTTAAAATACATATTTCTATATATTATGCAGAATGTGTAGTTGTTCTTGGCAGAAAGACTGGCGCCATGCTGCCTCTAGCAATGCTAACAAAACCAAATACATGCTAAGGATTTAACTTATTCCTGGCCTGGGCTTCAGGGATGATCTATTTCACAGCAATGCCATGAGACAGGCAGGATTATCATTGCTGTTTCACAACCAGTGAGATGGAGCAGGGGCCCCTCTTAGGGGCCTGTGAGTCCCCTCTCCTACAAGCATGGAAATAAAGGAAAATCCTGAGTTCCTTCAAGGAAAGTTCCAGGCACCTCGCTATCCCTGAGAAGTAAACGAGCAACTTGATGAGCAAGAAAGTAATAGTAGCCCCCGAAAATAACCAAGAAAGTTAGAATCAGAGGATGTTTGATTCTCTATAGAAACTAAAGTCTTAACATATGTTCTTGAGTTGTTTTTCAGAAACCGAGACCCCCACCAAATGGGTCTGCTAGCACAGAGACCCCAGATGAGGGAGAACTGAGGACCCGACTGTGAGCACTGTTCTTTGTTCTAACTTTCTTCCTGAAAGGCCTGGAGGAGCTCATACCCAGGGGCCAAAGCTAACATTATTTTCTGCTGATCCCAAACTTTTAGACAAAGCTTTACTTTCTGAGCCAATCACAAAGCAGAAAATTTTTGAATCCATCTGGGACCTGTGGGCCCTCCGTTCAAGATGCCTCACCTTTTTAGGTCCAACTGTTACAGGTAGTTAGACAGGCATGAGCAGGGGCAGAAGAGGGCTCTCCCCTACCCACTGGGAATGTCGGGTGATGGTTCAGCAATGATCACATTGCCTCTCTAAAAGTGCTAAATTGGCGGCAGGTGCCAGGGAGAGGCCTTTTTTTTTTCTGATGGTCCACACCTGTTGTACTGAAGTGTTCATTGAACGCAAACGCCAGGGAGCAGCAACTTCCCAGGCATGTGCGTTAAGAGACAAAATGGCATAGTGTGACCTCCCAGGGGCACTCCACTGGCAAAGGGAAGGACGCCTGAGGTGGGCATGCATACAACTTCCTAAACACACTGCACGTGCTCCCTTCTCAAGCGCAAGGAGGGCAGTGTGCCTGCAGGCAGCCATCCTAAGGGAAGAATCATGGGAAAGAGAGGGCTATAAAGCCCTAGGATCAAGATCAAACACCACCCTTGTTCTTCAAGTCACCCACCTAGATCTCTCCCAAGTGTACTTTCCTTCTCTAAAGCTTTTCAATCAACTTCCACTCCTGCTCTGAAACTTACCTTGGTCTCTTTTCTGCTTTATGGCCCTCAGTGGAATTCTTTCTTCTGAGGAGATAAGAATTGAGGTTGCTGCAGACCCGTAAGGGATTTGCCGCCACGGGTAACTTGGATCCTTCCACTGGTAACATATTTGCTGCCAGGTGACTCGGATATTTGCCACCAGTAACAAAGCCAATGGATAACTCCTGTGTATTGATTTATGGCTTCGGTTGAGGCAGAGGTTACTCTGCTTCCCAGCCTTTAAAAATGCTTACCTGTAAGCCATCTGAGAATTCGGCTCTTACACATTAGCTGCCTGATTCTCCTTGTTTGGTGCCCTGCAAATAAATGCCTTCCTTTCTCCTGCTGCAAACCTCAGTGTGGATGTTCGGGCCTTACTGCACTGCGTGGGGGACCTCAGTTCAATTTGCTAACACTAGCTTGTAAGTACTCATATTTAAATGTTCCATCGTAATATAGTTTAATATAGTAGAATAAAGCTAGATGATGTGATTCTTGGATATATCAAAATCAAGAGCTTTCTCTAGTCACAATTATCTTCTAAACAGAACCTACATCAGCACAGGGAGAGAGCTTAAGGATGAGTTAAAATCCTGGCTAAGTACTTCTGAGTGATTTCTTATTAGGTATTAGTGTGTGAAAACAAGAATTATTTGACCAGATGGAGAAGCGAGGCACTCCCTGAGTAAGTAACAAGAAGCAAACATCTCACCTTAGGAAACCAAGGCCCCTCACAGCTGCCATGGTGAACAGCCTTTAGAGGACTAGCCTGCCAAACAGGGAAAATGTCTACTCACTTATGACCCTGGCAAAGTGGAAGATTCAACCTGAAAATTGTCCAGTTTTGAGGTTGTTTGTCCAGTTAGGGTTCAATAGAATGTTCAGCATAAATATTTGTGTTTCATCATATTCAGGACATTACTCTTCTTTAAAAATTAACTTATCACTTTAAAAACAATCCTGGAAAACAAAACAAAAACAAATATATCCTTGAGAATTCTATAAACTATCAGGAGTAAATCACCCTTTCAGCAAACACACTAAATCGAACCCTGTGACCGCCATAGCCCGTAGTTATCTTTGTTTCAGGTTACTCTCCATAGAGCCTTATTCTAAGAACAAACACTTCAAGCAAAACATAACGCATTGGCTCTGTTTGCTATTCCTGATGGCATTGTGAGTCCGGCTATGATCTGACAAATTTTTATACTTCACGAATAGATTCCCTGGTAAAACTCCTAGGATTTAAAGAGTGTCAAAAGCTTCAATGGGATAAAGCTGTTCTTAACTTATCAGAACTGTGTCACGGGGTAAAATGAGTCTTCTTTTTTGTCAGTGACTTATATTTAGTAGAAACTGTACTTACTACACACACTTTGGTAGTTCAGTGTACATTTCTATGAGCATAACCTTTATAAGATGGCCATCACGTACGGGGAAGAATATGTTTTAGTGCCAGGAAAAAGCAGTGTTTTTACTTCCATCTCTCCCCATTTTATTTCATGTCACTGTAACAGTCAACACAACAGAGACTTACTTTCTCATAAAGAAAAGTTATTCATCCATGGAACTTGTCAGGGGAGATAAGAAGCACATATGTGACTGAACCCACTCACGTGTGAAGTTAGAAAGTGACTGATACCACTAAGTACATACATCCTCAAGGCTGCGTTTTCCTGCATTATTCGCATTTGAGGGGAAAGTGGCCACTTAGAAGACCTTACAACTCTAGCTAAAGAGCTAGTTCCTGGCCGGGCGCAGTGACTCACGCCTGTAATCCTAGCACTTTGGGAGGCCGAGGTGGACGGATTGCCTGAGCTCAGGAGTTCGAGACCACCCTGGGCAACATGATAAAACTGCATCTCTACTAAAATACAAAAAAATTAGCCAAGTGTGGTGGTGCACGCCTGTAATCCCAGCTACGTGGGAGGCTGAGGCAGGAGAACTGCTAGAACCCAGGAAGTGGAGGTTGCAGTGAGCCGAGATCACACCACTGCACTCCAGCCTGGGCGACAAAGTGAAACTCTGTCTCTAAAATAAATAAATAAATAAATAAAATAAAAAGAAAGAAAGAACTAGTTCCCTTTACAAAGATGTGGAGCACTAGCATTTTGAAGATAGTAAGCTTAAGATTTTGACTTAAATGCTTATCTCATTAACAAGCCAAATGAAGTTTAGTTTGAAAGTCATCTGGAACCACTTGAATGATTTAACTCCACGTGTTTATCTACTGTGTGTGCTATACTTTTGGTTATTAGGTGATACGATGGAGTCACCTGAAATCCTTTCGGGAATAAATCAGAGTAGACATCTGCTCACACACACACAAGTTACATGGCATGGTGGCATCTCAATCCAGAAAGGAAAGAGACTTGATGAAGTACAACTAAAGAAACGTTTTTTCCAATGAGATCTCTTAAATTTTGATGAGAAATTTTTGAGCCAGGCACAGTGGCTCATATCTGTAATCTCAGTGCTCTGGGAGGCCTAGGCTAGAGGATTCCTTGATGTCAGGAGAACCAGGCTACAGTGAGCCATGATCACACCACTACACTCCAGCCTGGGTGACAGAGCAAGACCCTGTCTCAAAAGAAGAAGAAAAAGAAGAAATTGTTTTGATTGTTTTTTGTTGTTGTTGTTGTTGTTGTTATTGATACATAGAGGTCAATTTTCTTTAAATCTTTGAGGACTTTGGCCTTTTTAGAAGAGGTATGCAAAATAATAGTACCTTTAAGAAAACAAAAAGATAGTATGCCAAATCTGGGGAGCAATATGTGCTGTCTTTGGTTCATAAAGAGGATGGCCCTGGATCATCAATAAGATAAATACCATCAATTGCTTTGCCAGGAACAGCGAGGACTGTGCTCTGATGAGCCCCATTCCCCTAACTCCCGTTGTGACCAGTAGCACTAGTTTTTCAGGTGGTCAGCTGACATTTGGGGCTTTTAGCCACTGCCATATGGCTTGATATTTTAGCCGATAATTCTTTTTGTTGTTGTTGTTGTTGATGGAGTCTCTCTCTGTCGCCCAGGCTGGAGTGCAGTGGTGTGATGTCAGCTCACTGCAACCTCCACCTCCCGGGTTCAAGTGATTCTCCTGCCTCAGCCTCCTGAGCAGCTGGGATTACAGGTGTGTGCCACCATGCCTGGCTCATTTTTGTATTTTTAGTAGAGATGGGATTTCACCATGTTGGTCAGGTTGGTCTTGAACTCCTGACCTCGTGATTCACCCACCTCAGCCTCCCATAGTGCTGGGACAGGCGTGAGCCACCATGCCTGGCCTTAACGCGATAATTCTAATAAAAATTAAAGTAACCATTTTGATACCAAAAGAGATTATTTGTTTTCAACTAGAAAAATATTTTTAAAATATAGATTATATCCCAACTTATAACCCAAACACTGATCAACTAACTTAAAACTGTATGAATTGAAAAAGAAAAAGAAAGAAAGAAGGAGGGAGAACAGGAAGGGGAAGAGGAAGAGAAAAAGGAGACTGAATGTTGAACACAAATTCACTCTTGTGAAAAGCAGCAATGTCTATGTGTAAAAGGTATTGACACCCTAGAGTTGTAACAGAGAACCCTCGTTGCCCATAACGCATCCATTGTCTGTTCCCCTCTCTTGTCAGTGGGTCCTAATTTACAGTTGTCATCTAACTACGAGACTGTCCAATCTTCCTTTATGACAAGAAGATATAAGTAGATGTTTCTTGATGTCCAGGAAGGTTCGCTCCCTGGACACAGTGGAACCAGGATTTGTGATGTTGCTTTGTCCAAATCCCTGATGTCATGGAGCTGTCAATCCAGCTTTGGGGCTACTTATTTATAAGCATACTTCTTTTACATGATAAAGAAATAAAATTTCCTCTTATTTAAATTGCTATTTGAGAGGTTTCTCTTATTTGCAGCAAAACCAAATCCTAACAGTTAAAGCTGCTTAGCACTGTGAATATCATAAAATACTTTCACATTTATTATTTCTCTATAGATTAAAAGTAAACCTATGATATAGGTAGAGGGGACATTATTATCTCCATTTTATAGATGAGGAAATGGAGGGTTGGAAAACGTAAGTATCGTGTCCAAGGTCAGAAGGCTGATTAGGAGAGAAGTAAGTGGAGAATTCATGCTTTCTGTCCATAATCTCACTTTCTGCTATTTCGTCAATTCTCTGAGGTCTGCTGAAATTGACTGACTAGCATCTTCATTGTACAAGTAATGATTAATATCTATTGACCATTTACCATGTGCTAGACATTACTGTATGTTATTTAGCTGTGTTAATTCAATTAAGATTCACAGTTTCATGAAGTGAATACTATTAATTACCACCATTTTATAAGTGGGGGAACTGAAACTAGGTGAGGGAACTGAAAGAGGTGAAATATCTTGTGGTTGACTCGATGATCAATGGCGAGGCTTTGACCTGAAATCAGGCCAACTGGTTTCAGAATAGGAGAGCTTCACCTGAGTCCTCTAAGCAGATGAAAGAAAATGCAGCATGGTTGATGAACAGTGGAATTTCTCCAGGAGAAAAACTAAGCATATACAGTATTATAATCCAAAGTATTGAGGGTATGCATTTGAGAGAACTTCCTTACAGTCAGTGCCAAGAACGAGTATAATTCAGGTCTTTTGTAATATTATGTTAATCATTCAGCTGCTCCCCCAATTATATGATGTTTTGATCTTTTTGAGTTAATGAAGTTTTTAGGTCAAGTGGGTGGTAACCTAGAATATTTGGAGAATAGGAAGATATTTGTGATTCTGAGTTACCCATCCAGAGAAGATCAAATTTTAAAAGTTTAACATTAAATTTAATATATACATGTATGTATTGTATCTAGACAATGCCTGGCATGTAGTAGGTACCCTACAAAAATGGTAATAATTCTCTAAATTGGTCTCTAGATATTGTACTGTGTACTCTCCATCTGTTTGACTAATTGTGTGGTTGCTTAGGCTTCATTCCTCCTTCTTCTGAAAATATCACCAAACCAAACCTGGGTCCATCCAGTCCATGCAGCAAAGACAAGTACTGATATCAGGACTGCAGTGAGACAAAGCGAGGGAAACTATTATTACCTTTCGTTTATTAGGTTGCTCATATGCTTCTCAGGGCTAGCTAGGTGCCTGGAACTTTCCTTGAAGGAACTCAGGATTTTCCTTTATTTCCATGCTTGTGGATGGGGGTACAGAGGAGGCCCCAGGGGTTCCTGCTGTGTCTCAGTAATAGCAGTTCAATTTTCTATTGAAATCCATTCCTCCTCTTAGTCAATGTGATTCTTCTTCTAGAATTGAACAGAGAGGACTTTTTCAGGGATGAATATATGACCCACAGTTAGTCAACAAGAATTACAGTGAGTGGTTGAAGGATGGACAGTTAAACCACAGATATTTAGGCCTGTGTAAATACACAGTGACAGAAGCCACAAGGGATTTGAAGGATGGAACTCATTCTCTTCGTAAAAGCAAAGTGAGGGTATTTCAGTGGGACTGAACATCACGCAGAAATAATGCTGCCATAAAACATTCAACTTCTAGCATTGTGTATTGGCCTCCCAGTCATTTAAGATTTTCTATAACATGAGTTGTCATAAAGTTTACACATATAATGGACTCATTTTTCCCTTATTTACATTTGGAAAAGTCTTTCTCACTGGAAGGAAAAGAAACTTTCTCACATGTCAACAAAAAGAGTCAAACTCTGTAAAATATTTGAAGAGATTTATTCTGAGCCAAATGTAAGTGACCAAGACAAATGGACAGTGGCACAGCCTCAGGAGGTCCTGAGAACATGTGCTCAAGGTGGCTAGGCTGTAGCTCTGTTTTCTTTATTTTAGGGAGGCACAAGACAGCAACCAACACATGTAAGAAGTACGTTGGCTCCGTCTAGAAAAGGGGGAGAACTTGAAGCAGGGGCTTCCAGGTCACAGATAGATTCAAAGGTTTTCTGATTGGCAATTGGTTGAAAGAGTTAAGTTATTGTCTAAAGACCCAGCATCAATAGAAGGGAATGTCTGGGTTAAGATAAGGGGTTGTGGAGACCAGGGTTCCCATTATGCAGAGAAAGCCTCCAGGTAGCAGGCTTCAGAGAGAATAGATTGTAAATGTGTCTTATCAGAGATGATTCTCTCCTTGAGCAGGATAAAGACCTGGAAAGGAACTGAGATTCTCTACAGAATGTAGATTTTCCGCACAAGAGACAACTTTGCAGGGCCATTTCAAAATATGTCAAAGAAATACGCTTTGATTTTTTTTTTTCAGGGCCTGCTATCTGTTATGTGATGCCATCCTAGAGTCAGGCTGGAATTTGGTGTCCTATTGCTACAAAGAGTCTGCTTTGTCAGTCTTAAGACCTGTTTTAATGTTAACGCTGGTCAGCTGGGCCTGAATTCCAACAGGGAGGGGGGTGTACTGAGGCATGTCCGACTCCCGCTTCCCATCATGGCCTGAACTAGTTTTTCAGGTTAACTTTGGAATGCCCTTGGCCAAGAGGTGACCATTCAGATGGCTGGGGGTCTTAGAATTTTATTTTTGGTTTACACATATTGTCTCTAGAATACCATCCAGGGAAAAAAACCTACACTGACAATGTTGTCATCATGTGTTGGCTATTGGCTTTGGGCTTAGTTTCTGCAATAAGCTAAAGTTAATCGCCAGCAGGACTGAATCCTAATTCTGTTGTGGGAATGACATAAAGCTAAATCTACATTCAGAAAGCCTTGCTAAAAATGTTGTGTGCTTGCTTTCACAGGATGAGATCCAGGCCTCTCAGAACACTCTTGGGGGGAATTTTATGCCAGGACTATCTGAAAATTTGCAATTTCAGCAGACTTTGTAATGTTTACATTCTAACAACTAGACCCCAGCCTGGTATGAGGCATGGTGTAGCTGTTGAACAAATGTCGGGGAGGGAAAGAGGAAGGAAGAGAACAAGTAAATACCTGACCTGGCTGACATTTCCAATATATACATAATCATAGTCACATCCTAGAGAGATGTGGGCAAGGGGAAAAAGCTGAGAACCACTGCCTTAAACGTCATTGTTTGTAATCTCTCTATGCACCCTACTGAAATACAACGATTTGTGTGCTAAGTTTCTCTGCTTTAGTACGGTGTTTCCTTGGTTCTATGGTAGGATTGGTTGCAATGTGAATTGCAGCTGTTGCTAAGGAGATACTCAGGTGTCCTCAAGGTCCAGGCTTCAATAGATGATAGCAAGTGAGTTTTCCTGAAAGCTGAGGGCTAAAGCAAGGCAGGAATGCAAATTCTTCTTAAGGGAAAATGGGCTCGGGAGTACGTTTAGCATGGAGACTGCCTAATGGTTGTGACCAGCTTCACCTGGGAGAATGGGAGTCTAGAAAAAGCAGAGTACTAAGAAAGCAGCAATGCATATTAAAGCCGGGTTTTCAGATTAGCTCGGGGTAGTCATTTAAAAAAGAAAAGGAGAGAGAGAGGCACACTAATCTTTCAATCAAGAAAGCAACCTCCCTCCCCAAGTAGCAGATAGACAAGCAAGGTTCCAAGGGTTTGCATACAATGTGAAATCACGGAGCCTAGAGCCATACATAAGCCTAGGGGTTGTTGCTAAGGCCTGAGAGATGTTGCTAAGGATTTTTCTTTTTGAAGCCACAAAGGAGAAAAAGGAGGAATCATAATACTGAAGGATTAGTGAGATGGGTACTAGATTCTGACTTAGACCAGAGATTCTTAAGTGGAAATGTATGCATCCCCAGGAGGGAGAATCAAAAAAAGTTTCAGATCCTGTAGCTCATGGAGTGACTTAAAAATCCTTCAATAATTTCCTATTGCTTTAAAAATAAAATCCAAACTCTTTATCATGACCTCCAGGGCTGTGCATGAATTGGCTCTAAACCTCTTCCCAGCCACATCTCTCACCTACAGCCTGAATGAGAAGAGGCTCACTGTCCATCTTCCACCCGACAATTCTGATGAAACCCCACCCCTCCTTTCAAAACTCCTGACTTTTGCTGTGCCATTTCACTCTCACCCTTGGATTTGGGCTTGCCACTTCTCCCAGGGGATTTCTCTAAACCCTCCCCAGGGTGGCCTCCCTAATTACCTACTTTCTTATCACCCAGCATTTGTTACACCTGTAATTATTTGGTTTATTCATTGGTCTCTCTTTCCCCATTAGAATATTTACTCATTCTAATAGTTATTCATTCAAACTGTTTGTATTGAGCCTACCATGTGCTTAGAACAGTGTTTACTTAGGATTTATCAGTGAACAAAACAAAGTTTCTCATACTCAGGGACCTTACCTGAGAGACAGGGGAAATGTATAATAAATAAGTAACACACCTAATATGTGCAATTGTTGATTTGTTTTATGCGACCACCAGAGCCGGCGCCAGAGAAAAGGCAAAGTAGACAAGGTAAAAAAGGAAACTTTATTACGTAGCCAATGTATAGAAAGAGGAGGCGAGGTTCACCGGTCTCCGGCGTTCTCGGGCGAGGTTCCTGGGTCCCGCGTATGAGGAGGGGCCGAGGAAGTTCGCACGCGGCGCCTGCGGGGAGCGGCTTTTCTGGGAGTGGGAGGGCAATAGGCGGGACACGGGCGTGTTGGGGGCGATCCATAGGTGCGGCCAGGTAAATCTTGGTCTCTTCGGATTGACGTCACCTGGCGCATGCCCGGTTGATCTGCACCTTCCCGGGCGCGGGAAAGTTGGTGATGAAGAACCCGGAAGTGTGCCATCTTAGTCACCTTTGTTCTTTGTTTCCCTCTCCCTCCGTCCAGACAATGGTGACAGTTGCTATGGAAAATGTGACGTGGGGAAGGTCAGTACAGAGGGCTGGGGGCGGGGGGGAGTTGCAATTTGATCAGATTTTGTAACATTTACCACTCTAACAACCAAAGCCCAGCCTGGTGTGAGGCACGGTGTAGCTGTTGCACAAATGTGGGGAGGGAAGGAGGAAGGAAGAGCAAATTGTCCTTCCTAGGGACATTTCTACAACATACATGATCATAGTCGCATCCTAGAGGGATGTGGGTGAGGGGAAAAAGTTGAGAGCCACTGTCTTAAACTTCATTGTTTGTAGGCTGGGCACAGTGGCTAATGCCTGTAATCCCAGCACTTAGGGAGGTCAAGGAGGGCAGATCACTGGAGGTGAGACCAGCCTGGCCAACATGGTGAAACCCCGTCTCTACTAAAAATACAAAAATCAGCTAGGCTTAGTGGCGGGCACCTTCAGTCCCAGCTACTTGGGAGGCTGAGGCAGGAGAATCACTTGAACCCGGCCGGGAGGCAGAGGTTGCAGTGAGTGGAGATTGTGCCATTGCACTCCAGCCTGGGTGACAAGAGCAAAACTCTGTCTCAAAATAAACAAACAAACAAACAAACTTCACTGTTTGTAAACTCACTCTATGCACCCTACTGAAATACAATGATTCGTGTGGTAAAGTTTCTCTGCTTTTTATGAGGTTTCCTTGGTTATGTGCTAGGATTGCTTCCAAGACTCACCAGACAATATGATAATAAATATTCACATCAAATCTAGGCTGCATTTTGATTTAAGGCGTATTAAAATGGAGGAAAATGTTGATCTTCTAATAAAGAAACTATTTTAATGATAGGTAATCAATGGAGAAACCACGATTTTCATTTGGATTTCAGCCAAAGCCCTTGCCTTGTAATTCAGTCCCTCAGAAACTCTTGCTTCCTTGCAGGCAGTAAACAGTCCATAAAGGAGAAAGTGTTCATGGAGGGAGAGGCCGGCTTGGATGCTCTATGTGGAAACTCCAGAGAGCTAACAGCAGAGGTTGGAGAGTTCCAAGGCGCTGCTAAGACCGCCTAAGATGCTACATAGGAACCCCGCTACTGCAACACATTTTTCTTGTAGGAGGGAGTTTTAGCTATTAATCTCTGAAGAGAAACTTGTACAGGGAGAAACGTCCATTGTCGAGAAAGTCCAGTGTATTTTGCATTTAACATGTCCTGTTCCTATTTAAAACTAGTGGATAATCTCCAGAAGTATGTGTGACAAATAAGCCAACAATGGTAACTCTCCCTCCCTGCCAAATGCCACACTAACAATGAAGCCATTGATTTCCTCCTGGAAAAAGCATGTTTTGTTCACCTGGACAAGAAGCAAACTGACCACAAAATGTATTCTTACATGACAGTGTTGAAAAATCCAGTGATTATTGCTCAGCGTCAAAACTTGTTGTAACAAGCTGTAAGAGAATGCTGTCAGGGTTTGTACGTCCTACAATTTGGTTGTATAGAATATTGCTTTTAATATGCCATTGCTATTGGCCTGGGAATCTTTTGCTGTAATGGAATTCAGCTTGTACTTCCTTTAGACTTCTTAATTATTCATGCAAAATAGAGAAGGCTATTAATTATTCAATTAATCCCCCTCTGTGGGAAAATGCTATTTGAATTCTTACTATGCATTTTAGCTACCTAGTTAGACATAATTAGCCAAATAAATGATAACTTTGTTTCCCAGGAACCTTTTATGCATAGTCTTAGTTTCAAGAATAGATTTCTAAATATACTATTATTTACAACAAAATTGCTAAAGTCAGAGTCTAGTAGCACACTGATAATAAAAAGTGAGTGTGAGTGGGGATACTCTTTTATAGACTATAAAGGCTGAAACGTCACCCACCTTTATTTACTCCCAGGCTTAGCCAAGCTTCCACATTTTTCCACCTACCCAATCCATCAATAATGCTACAATAATTCAGGAGGTGGTTATAAATCATCTGTAACATGTCCACACTTTTTATTCCTGAGTAAATACTTGAACTGGGCACCTGTTGCATGCCATTTCACAGTGCTCAAGTTCTGCCTCTCTGAGGGCGCTGACAGCTTCTCACAGGTGCAATCTCACACCTGTGCACACCTCTTCTTTCTTGCCTTTGGGCGTGATGGAGGCTGCCATGTAGGAGGCACCTTGGAGCACATTCTGGTATTCACACCTGCATGATCATAACATGGGGTCCAGCCTCCAATTCCCTGGAGAAGATTGTTCTGAGACATATTTCAAATGGCTCCTCAGAAAATCCAGGTTGGACACAGCATCAGCTGCCTGCCATGGTACCCCACTGGACAACACCTTAATGCAACTTTCCCTCCTTCTCTGTTCTATGCCTCTGTCCCACAATCCTGTCCCTTCAAACAAACAGCCCACTTGTAAGCCTTCATCTCAGGCTCTGCTTTGTGGAGGAAACAAACTGCACACCACTATCTGGTTTATGTCTTTCTGACCAAACAAATATATCATTTTCCCTTCAAAGTCAAAACAGATACAATCGGAACAGGAAACCACTAAGCTAACAAGCAGCCTCGGCAAAGTGCTAAGAGCAACTTCAAGAATCAGAAACGAGGCCAGGTGCGGTGGCTCACGCCTGTAATCCCAGCACTTCAGGAGGCCGAGGTGGGCAGATCACGAGGTCAGGAGATCGAGACCATCCTGGCCAACATGGTGAAACCCCATCTCTACCAAAAATACAAAAATTAGCCGGGTGTGGTGGCGGGCACCTGTAATCCCAGCTACTCAGGAGGCCGAGGCAGGGGAATGGCTTGAACCCAGGAGTCAGAGGTTGCAGTGAGCTTAGATAGCTCCACTGCACTCCAGCCTGGTGACAGAGCGAGACTCTGCCTCAAAAAAAAAAGAATCAGAAAAGACGGACCACAGGGGAAGTCCTGGTGCCTTCTTCATCTGTGAATATGATGTGCATCTGCCAATCCCAGGCTGCCTGCCAGGGCAGGTACGTGGAGAATGTGCGCTGCTGCAGCCCTGCCACCCTCTTCCAGGCGTCTCCACACAGTCAATAAGTATAGGACCGGTTGCAGTCTCATCTATAGGGCATGTGATTCTGTATAGTTACCTTCACTGAATCATACACTCACAACAAAATAATAATTCTCTTCTTATAATACTTAGAGCAATCATAGTGTTTCTTCTGTGTGAAGTCCCGCCTGGCTGAGTCGCCTCCACCAGCTGGTGACGAGTAACCCTTCAGGCCTCACGTTCCTCCCAGCTTTCTTCATCAGCAAGAGTTATTTTGGCCAACCAGCCATCATTAGTCCCTGCCAGGTGGTCTGTAAGGCAGGCCTTGGGTGGGGCTGGGCAGACCCCGCAGGACCTCCCTGCAGGCCCTTCCCTCGGGAGCCAGCAGATGGTGCTGAGGCAGCACAGGACCCAGAGTTGGGGCTGCCACGCACTTCCCAGGGAGCAAGGGTGAAATGCGATTCCTCCTTAGACTCTAAGCAGGGAGTGAATTGTGTAATCCTTAGTATTTCGCACTTAAAATCTCCAGGGAATTTGTCTTGAACTCATTTCCAGCATTGTTCATCCCAAAAGTTCAAAATCGTCTCAAGGTTCTCGGATAACCTGGAAGCCAGAGGCCTTGTCTTGCTCACCTTCGTATGTCTGATACCTAGCATGAGGCCTGGCACTTAGTAGGAGCTCTAGAAATGCTTCTGAAATGAACAAAGCATCTGCATAGATGAATTATTCATACACCGGTAAGCCAAGTTTCAGAAGGGCAAAAGTGGCCTGTTCAAAGCCACAGCCACAGCCTTTAACCTGTCCTGGACTTAAACCCAGTACTTCCAAAGTCCTGTCTGCTACTGTACCCTATCTGCCTGCAGTTTTCAGAAGAGCTGAATTATTGTTTTTATTATGGTTTATGAACATTTTAAAAGTTTTTCCAACATATGAATTGAACGTATAGACCAGTGAGAAATTTGGATTCCGTGTACAGAGAAATTCACTTTACAGGGATGTCTGTTTATTAATACATATGTGCCATATTTAATTGAGAGGGACAACTTCACATTAAGGTTTAAAAACCTCGATGTTCTTCTATTTCAATCTTCAGTATGGTATCATTATACACAGGAGGAGAATTGCCTGGTGGCAAAACTTCACTTCTCCAACATCAGTGAGGATGCAATAAGCCAATTCAATTTTTGTAGACCTCAGTGCAGTTTTGGAAAACATTAGCCAGTTTGAATAGGTAGCTTTCTTAAATGTGGCATGTATTTCTCATCAAGGAAAACGTGGAATAGAATTTAACTGATTCTTTATGGCTGAGCATCCCCTCTGTGCAGTGACACCTTTGGGGCTACCGAGGTCATGTTTGACACCCTGTTTGCGCTACCCTATTGTCTCAATTCTGTTTTGATAATAAACAACTCTGGGCTGCCTTATTGTTACTGTTGCTTGTTTCTGCTTGTGTGGGTTGCTCTTCTCCCCACTGTCTCTCTTTTTCATGTTCCTATGTCCAGTACTCTCCACCAACAGCCAACCAAAGCTACAAAGTGCAAACCACTCCTAATCCATGGTGGTTTGTTTATAAGATGGAAATGTTTGTAAAACTAGAAGAGTAAAACCTAAAACGGAGTGTCCTGCATTAGAACACAGTGCAAGAAACATTGATAGGATTGTTAGCGTACCACATATGATCTTTGAGACTTGGACTCTACCTATTTTTGGAGCTCACAGGCTTTTTCTTTTTATTTTTTTGGTAGGAGAGTAGGACGGGGAGGGGGAAGGGTTGGGGTCAAGAAGGGAGAAGGAGGCTAATTGTGTTCTATGTAGTGAGAATGCTGATGAACAACTTCCAGTTCTGTAAGGTTTTCATGTTTCTTGTTTATTGTGATTAATGTGCTTTACTTGTTCATTTAGCTGTGTTTTTAAAGTTTCATGTAAATAGTTTTATTTTCATTTTATGATTTTTTAAAATAAATTGTATCGTGTATATTTGAGGTTTGCAACTGGATATGGGATACATGTAAATAGTAAATTGGATACTATAGAGAAACATTAACATAACTATCATTTCACGTACAGTATTTCTGTGCCAACAGCAGCTAAAATCTACTCATTTAACAAAACTCTCTAATACAAGGGAATTTGATTACCTATAGCCCTCATGTTACACATTAGATCTCTGCACTTGTCCATCCCACGTATCTGCTATTTTGTATCCTGTGACCTACATCTCCCCATTTCCTCCCACCGGTTACCACTGTTTTCTTCTCTATCTCTGCATATTTGATCTTTCTGTTTTCTTAGATTCCACATATAAGTGAGATCATGCAATATTTTTCTTTCTCTCTCGGGCTTATTTCACTTAGCATAATATCCTCCAGGTCCAACCATGTTGTGGCAAATGGCAGGATCTCCTTCTTTCTAAGGCTGAATGATATTCTGCTGTCAGTGTGCTGGAATATCACACAGTTTCTTTATCCATTCATCTGTTGACAGGTTGTTTTCGTATCAACTATTGTGAATAATGCTGCAGTGAACATGAGAGTGCAGATATCTCTGCTAGTGGATGATTTAATCTCCGCTTAGTATAGGATTACTAGGTCATGTGGTAGCTCTATTTTTAATTTCTTTAGAAACCTCCATACTGTTTTCCATAGTGACTGCAGCAATCTACATTCCCATTAACAATGTGTAAGTGTTCCCTTTTCTCTAACACTCCCAACAATCTCACCATTTGTTACCTCTTGTCTTTTTGATAATGGCCATCCTAAAGGGTGTGGGGTGGTATCTCCTAGTGGTTTTAATTTACATTTTTTTTCTTTTTTTGTTTTTGTTTTTGTTTGTTTGTTTTTCTGAGACAGGGTCTCACTCTGTCGCCCAGGGTGGAGTGCGGTGGTGCAATCATAGCTCACTGCAAACTCCTAGGCTCAAGCAATCCTGTTTTGTCCTGCTATGTTGCCCAGGCTGATCTCGAACTTCTGGGCTCAAGCGATCCTCCTGTCTCAGCCTCCTCAGTGGCATGTGCCACTGGCAGGGCCCCATTTCTGAATCAGGTTATTTGTTTTCTACTATTGAGTTTGATTTCTGATCGATTTTGGATATGAACCCCTTATCAGATGCATAGTGTTTAAACATATTCTCTCATTCCATAGTTTCTCTCTTCACTCTGTTGATTGTTTCCTTTGCTGTACAGAAGTTTTTTATTTATTTTGATGACATCCCATTTACTCATTTTTGCTTTTGGAGCCTGAGCTTTTGGTGTGATGTCAAAAAATAAATAAATAAATAAATAAAACCATTGGCAATGCCAATATCAAGGAGCTTTCCCCTGTATTCTCTTCTAGGAAATCTGTGGTTTCTGGTCCAATATTTAGGGTTTTTTTGTTTGTTTGTTTGTTTTTTTAACTTTGAGTTGTTTTTTTATGTGGTATAAGATAAGGGTCTGATTTCATTCTTCTTCATGTGAAAATCCAGGTTTTCCAGGACCACTCATTTATTTTTAAATTTTTAATTCTTTTAACTTTTATTTTAGGTTCAGGAATACCTGTGCATGTTTGTTACTCAGGTAAATTGCATGTCACAGGGGTTTGGTGTAAGATTATTTTGCTACACAGGTAGTAAGCATAGTACCTGATAGATAATTTTTTGATCCTCACCCTCCTACCTCTTTCCACCCTAAAGCAGCCCTTGGTGTCTGCTGTTCCATTCTTTGTGCCCACGTGTACTCAATGTTTGGCGCCAACTTATAAGTGAGAGCATGCAGTATTCATTTTTCTGTTCCTGTGTTAGTTCACTAAGGATAATGACCTCCAGCTCCATTCGTGTTGCTGCAAAAAACATAATTTCATCTTTTTATGGCTGTGTAGTATTCCATGGTATATATGTACCACATTTTCTTTATCCAGTCTACTATCGATGGGCATTTAGCCTGATTCCATGTCTTTGCTATTGTGAATAGCCCAGTGTCTTCATTTATTGATGAGACTATCCTTTTCCCATTGTGTCCTCATTTAGCTGATTTTTAACTTTTGTAAACTCTTGCCTAAATATTTTTGAAGTTCAACACACCAGTGGTAAAGACAGTTGAAACAACAGTAATGGGCTGTGTGTTTTAAGGACTTAAGGAAAATAAAATCTCACAATTTTTAAATAAAAGAAGCCATGCCATAAATACTTGCCACGGTCTTGGAGAAAAGCCAGTATTTCAGGAGTAGCTATCACTGGAAACTGTAATTTTAGAAAAGGGGGTGAGAATCGAGGGAGCTGCTAGAGGACAGGATGTTCTAAATGTGCCCATACTTTCAGTAATGATGAGCAAATGTATGGCCAGACTCCAGACACCATTTTTTTCTGAGCAGGACTTCTATTTGTTTGAAGACCTATTTGACTGTTCTGTAATTACTAGCCTTTTTATCTTAATTCTGGAACCACACTAGTCTTTCTTTTTATGGGACATGTCACATCCCTGGCTTAATTGCAAAAATTTCCATTTTAAAAAGCCCTGTTGTTAACAATATTATTCAGCCAAACATGCTAAACTGAATATTGTCTATACTGCTCTCAATTTTAAAAACTCCATGGGAATATAAAAATCTTTGAGAAAACATAATTTCAACGTGATGCACTTAGCTTCTCTGGTTTTAAATTCTCTGGTCCTCCTCCAGCGTCTTCTTTGGCTCTTTGTGGGGTTGGCATCTTAGAGCTTCTTCCTCCCCCAGCCCCAAATGCAGAGGCTCTCTAAGGCCTGGCCTCTGGCTGTCTGCCGTTTCCACCCACAGGCTCTTTGGAAGCACCCTTCCATGTTCTCGAGTCCACCAACCGCACGTGTACAAAACTCCCAAGTAGACGTTGAGTGCCAGCCATATTCTGTCAACATCCCTTCAAGGTTAGTTCTTCCAGCCTCCCAACCACCCAGTTGACTCTTAACTTTTTCCATAGCCTTGGCATGTCAGTTTAAAAACACATCAATTTTCCGTTCAAAACGTCCCTAAATCTCATCCCTTTTTTTCCTTCTCTGCTGTACCCACCACGATCTCCACCCAACCCTATAAGTTTCTGGATAATTGTGCCTGACTTCTAAATGGTTTCTCTGACTTTAGTTTTCTCCTCCTTTAATCCACCTGCATACAACCACCAGACTAATTTTTAAAATATACTGCTTTAATTATATCACTTCCCTACTTAAAAATCCCCACTGGGTCCTTTTTCACTTCCAGCCATGAATGTAAACTCCTCAGCCCGTCCTGCCAGGCTGTTGTTATTAGCCAGGTATAGGCTCCAGGATCAGCAGACACAGTTTCGTATCCAGCTCTGGCACTTACTGTCTGTAAGATAGGGATAATCGTACTTGTCTCAGAGGACTTTGTGAAAATTAAATACCATTTGCAATGTCAAGAACAGAACCTGGAAGGTGATAAATGCAAAAGAAACACAAGCCATTTCCCACTCAACTCATTTCTTGATGAGATTGACAACAGTAGCTTTACTGACACTGGAGCAAACTAGGCACTTGTGAAATGTTCTTGGTGAGTGGAGATATGAGCTAGGAATATTGTTCTGAGGGAGTGTTGAGATGGCACAGTTTCAGAGATGCTGAGTTCTCCATAAAGACAGTGGCCACGGATAGTGGAGATGGCAGGGAATGGGGAGGTCACTGGTGAGGATGACTGTGATCTAGGATGACAAGACTGCTGTCCCCCTGACCCAGGGCTCAGTGTGCACATCACTAATGACAGGTAGACCAGATGTCATGAGCCTTTTGAAATAATGCAAGGTGAAGTCTGCATCATTGCCAATCAACTATTCCAGCCCCCGATTCTTACGTTGGATCTGTTAAACTTTTAGATATAATGTCCAGTTTATAGGAAACACAGATGTGGCAACCACACAACGCACAGCTCCAATGTGCTGGCTGCATAGAGTGAGGTTCACTTAGGCCTCTGGATCCACACCTGCATGGCTGGCTGCTCCCCAGTCAATAACTGGTTATGCCTGCGCATCTGGTACAGGTCCATTCCTGTCAAATGTGCAGTTCCTCTGGGTGGAGCTTTCTTAGAAAGGCACTCCAGTCTGTGATTGCCTTTTGCAATGCCTTCCTCCTCCTTCTCTCTTATGGCGTCTGACCGCTCACCACACCACCTTTCCCTGCTCTCTCTCATTCATGAGTCAAAGGCATTTCCCTCTATAAATATTCTGTGCATCAAATCCCATCTTGCTGCCTACTTCTTAGAGGCCTAGAACTAACACAAATGGTACAAGGAGCTGTCCAAAAAAACAGACCACAATGATTCTGCTGAGACGTTGGAAATATCAAATAAAAAAAATTGTTTAAAAGAAAATAGACCACATGGGATCTGAGAACTGGCTCATTTACCTCTCTGTAAGCAAAGAATGCCATTCTGAGTGTTATGTGAGACAGGGTTTGTCTCTGGCCCAAAGAGGGGCTCAATTGCTAAGGATTTTCCTGGTCCTACCCGGGAAAAGTTCCAGAATGGAGAACACTTTGCAGGTGAAATTCTTTGGGCATTTGAAAGGCATGGGGGCCCACGGAGATGGCAGAGTTGGCTACTGCTCAGCTGTATGCTACCCTGCGGAGGGACAGTCAGAGACCAAGAGCAATTAGCAAGCTAAGCGTGAGAGGCAGAGCTCTCTTCTGTAGCTTACAAAGATGCCCTTATCTCCTGCAGCACAAGAGTGGACACAGCTGTGCAACAGATGCAGGCCCTGATTTAGAGTCACAGAACTCCAGAGATGCTTATGTGCTCAGCCAGTCTGTTCTGCTGAGGGCAGCGCCAATCGTACACTGGACCTAGCTCTTTTTTAGCTCCCGAGAGCCAATTAATCATTAGTGCCTCTTCAGAACTCCTCTTTCAATGACATTATAATTGATAGCTTGAAGTCAGCTGTGGTGTGATATTTGCACCACAGCAATCAGCAAATACTGTATGATTCAGAGGTTCTCTTCATCCCTCTTTTTGAAGAGCTGCTTGTTAAACACTTAGAAGCATACCGCTGACTGGGGCCTTGGCTGGGAAATCCTGGGATCCTGCAGCATGGGATGGGGATATGTAGACATAAAGTCCAGACAGTGTGGGTTCTGTAGACCTGCCTGCACTGTCAGGACCTGCTAAGACTGCCCACCCTCCCTAGGAAGGGGGTGGGAAGAACTGGGGCCTCCACATGCTTAAATGTGCTGCAGAGGTTTCTCTGCAAAGCCATGGAGGCAGCTTCCACCTCCTCTCCTGGCTGCCAAGCCGATAAGGGTAGGGGTTGAATCTCAGCAGAACCTAGCTGGGGATGCTACTGGCTCTAATAAGGCAAGAAAGCCAATGTGCATGGAAGGAGCTGCAAACATCACCTACATGCCCTGACAGGGGCCAGAGGGCACCCCTGGTATTGGATTTTGAGAGTGCTTGATCAGGAGACACAGAACATATAACTGGATAAGCAAAAATACATTGGTTCTTAGAAATTCCACTTTCTTGGAATACAAGATTTAACACCCTGGCAAGAATCTCAGGGAGGGTTGCCAGCTAAAATTAAAATGTTTCATGTGGCATTGGGGGACACATTTATGTAAAAAGTACCTGTTGCTTATCCAAAATTTTAATTGAACTGGGCATCCTGTACTTTTATTTGCTAGAACTGGCAACTCTAATCTTAAGAGATGGGTAAACTTGCCTCTAAGGGGGTTCTTTGAAGCCCAGAGAAAGTGATGACCAACACCAAGTGAAGTGGAAATGTCTGGGGTATCCTGCCAGAAGGCGTAAGAAAACACAAAGTGGCCGAGGCAGTGGGCATGCTGGAACGCATTACGTAAAGCCAGAAGAACGCCCGGAGGATGATGTTCCACAGGATGGCCTCAAGGACACCCCATCCATTAAGGCCATGGGCTTGGTGACAGGGGCAACAGCATCGCTAGAAAGTTCAGCGGCAGCTCATCTATAGGCTAGGAAGGTGGTGGGAGAGGCGAGTAGAGAGCTGAGCTCATTAACATCTATGTGTATGATGGAGCCCTAAAATAGCAAAGGCTGGGTGGTGGCCTTATAGCTATAGGCTGCAAGTCCCCTAGTATCCAATGAGAAACTGTGAAGGGAAATTGTGGAGGTGTTACCATAAGACAAAAAGGAGGCCAGGCACAGTGGCTCATGCCTGTAATCCCAGCACTTCGGGAGGCTGAGGCAGGAGGATTTCTTGAGCCCAGATGTTCAAGACCAGCCTGGGTGACATAGTGAGACCTCATCTCTACAAAATATCAAAAAATTAGCTGGTGTAGTGGTGCACACTTGTAGTCTTTGCTACTTGGGAGGCTGAGGCAGGAGGACCACTTGAGCCCAGGGGATTGAGGCTGCAGCAGCCTGGGTGACAGAGAGAGATCCTGTCTCAAAAAGATAAAAGAGAGCAAGGAAACCCAGAATTTCCACTTTCAGTTATTCTCATAAATGTAGTCACAGAGACATGAACAAGGATAATCATCACAGCATTTTTTTCTAATAGTAGAACAATGGAAAAGGCCTAAAGATCTCGGACTAGTTAAGTAAATTGTACCTTCAATCCTAGAATGGACCCATGATAGTTGAGAAGATATTCACAATGGAGTATTAAGTGAAAATCACAGGCAGTGAGACAGTGTTAAATGTGTGTATTCACCTTGAGATAATTTATCAAGCTGATTTTTGCACTTTTCTTATATGTATATTACACTTTTTAAAAAGGTTGTTGATAAACTGAAAAGATGAATGCATGCTCCCATTTTATGAAAGCAAGCATGCATATAAGCATGCACGGGTGTGTGTATCATTACATTGTCACAGGTATGTTTGTATTGGTCCTCATGTGTATGTATTTGTGTAAAGACGTAACTATGAGCCTGTGTGTGTGTATGTACACATGAGCCTCTGCCACGTACAGGCACACATACGTGCAGGTAGCTGAGCAAACACTCCACTCCATCCCTCTCTTCCTCCCATGACTTTCCTGTGCTTTCTGGAACTCCCACTCAGGAATCAACAAGCGAAAGCCTGAAGGGTGATTGAGGGGCTGAATTGTGGGGTGAAAAAGATACTTACTTGCAAATGTATTCTCGATTTGAGTTTTTGGTCACCTTTTTTCCCTTTTCCATTTACAAATTACATTTTATAAATCTAAAAAAATAGAATGGAGAGCTGTGGTCAGGAAGTGGCATTGGAGAATAAAGAGAAGCACAAATTCTCCCTCCCAGCCTTGATAAATAGAGTTTGAATATAGAAATGGCTTCTGCTTGAGAGGACTGAAGGGGGTCACTGCCTCCAGGGCATAGGTTTCAATTCAGGCAAAGTGGTAGAGGGAATGTTCAGAAAAGAGTTAGAGGAATTTGCTGATCCCTGAGTGGGAGTTCCAGAAAGCACAGGAAAGTCATGGTGGAGAGAGGGGAATGGAGTGGAATGTTCACTCACCAGGAAGGATATGCAGAGTGGCCTAGGGATGAGAATGCCAAGAAAGCAGATGACTGTAAGGAGTAAGTTTGCAGATTGAAATAAGTTGAATGAGGTTGTTTAATTGTGATAGCTTCTCGAAGGAGAGTTTAGAAGTGAGACCCAATTAGGAAGCGTCCCTGTGTACACTGCTGTCATCTACAGCAAGCATGTCGCTGCCTTCGACAGCAGTGAGCAAACAAGCATGAGGACAAGTCCTTCTTTGGGGTTTGTGTGGCAGATGCATTGGGGCTGACCATGGAATGGCAGTGACCTATGCCAGTCCATTCAGTCTGTTTGTTGGATCAACATGCCACGTAATCATGGGGTCACCCTTCTTTGTGACCTCACACTTGCTTTGCTCTAGGGATGGGGTGAAGGGTGGGGTAGGATGTGATCTCCATGCTCCATTCTAGCGGGCATAGAATGGTAGATTAGAATATAGAAGGTGGGCAATAAGATGGCCTTGTAATGGAGAGGACCCCAAAGGTCAAAAAGGAACTATGAAGTCTAGATCACACATTTTAGGCCCTGGTAAGAGCTTTGGCTCTTACTCTGTGAGTGACATGAACTGGCGTATTTTTAAAGGATTATTCTAAGCCCATTGAATAGCAACTCTCCATTTCTCTCTCTCTACCAGCCTCTGGCAACCACCATTCTGTGAGTCTATAAATTTGGCTATTTTCAGTATCTTATCTATGTGGTATTTTGTAGTATTTGTCCTACTGTGTGTGACTGGCTTCTTTTACTTAGCATAATGACCTGAAGGTTCATCCATGTTGTCACATATTGTAGGATTTCCTTCTTTTTTAAGTCTGAATAATATTCCATTTTATGTATATACCATATTTTCTTATCCATTCATCCTCAGATGGACGTTTCAATTGTCTCCACATATTGGCTATTGTGATAGTGTTGCAGTGTATATGGGAGTGCTAATATCTCTTTGAGATCCTGATTTCAATTCTTTTGGATAAATACCCAGAAGTGGGATTACTGGATCTTATGGTAGTATGGTAGTTTAATTTTTTGAGAAATTGCCATACTGTTTTCTGCAACAGTTACACTGCTTTGCATTCCAACCAACAACGTACAAAGGTTCCTTTTTCTCCATATCCTTAAAAACACAAGTCTGATATAAAACATTGTCCCTATAATTACCAGCTCTCTAATGTACACTTAAAAATTTGCTGGGAGGCTGAGGCAGGTGGATCATGAGGTCAGGAGATCGAGACCATCCTGGCCAACATGATGAAATCCCATCTTTACTAAAAATACAAAAATTAGCCAGGTGAGGTGCAGGCGCTTGTAGTCCCAGTTACTCGGGAGGCTGAGGCAGGAGAATGGCGTGAACCTGGGAGGTAGAGCTTGCAGTGAACCAACATCGCACCACTGCACTCCAGCCAGGGCGACAGAGCGAGACTCTTTCTCAAAAAATAAAAATAAAAATAAAAAAATAAATTGTTAAAAGATTAGAATCTCATGTGAAGGGTTCTTACCAAAATAAACTTTTTTTTTAAACAAAATCAATCATTCTAGTTATTATATTGGGAATATGCAAAGAATGAGGTAAAGAAGAAAAAAGACCATTTAGAAATCTATTCGAGGGTTTTCAAAAAAGTTGATTGGCTTTGACCAGGGTGATGGGAGTTCAGATGGTGATAAGTGTTAGGATTCTGGAGATATTATGTAGATACAGACAATGGGATTTCATGACAGACTGTGACTTAAGATAGTTTGCCTGAGTGACTGGAAGGGTGGAGTTGCCATCAACAGATGGGATCATCAACAAAGATAGGGAAGGCTGCTGGGGCAATAGGTTTGGAGAGAGATCAGGAGTTCCACGTAGAACAAGACAAGTTTGAGAAGTCAATAGACCTTTCAAATGCCAGGAAGAGTTCACGTTTGAGTTCTAACTTTAAGATACACATTGGGAGTTATTGGCATGAGTGGTACGTAAAGTCATGTGAGTTAACGGAATTCCAAAAGAGTTATTATAGATAGAGAAGAGGATCAAGTAATGAATCTTGGATGGGGTGATCAACTCTACTGGTTTGCTCGTAATGGAGGGATTTCTGGGACATAGGACTTTAAGTTTTACAACTGGGAAAGTCCTAAACAGACTGGTCACCCTAGTTCTAGTGTACTTCAGTTGATTAGAGATCCCTTACCCGGAGCAGATATTGAGCTGGAAAGGGCAATTGGAGTCAGCTACTTTGGATTTCTGGAACGTGATTAAACACATACCAATTAGGGGAGTGCTTGATGAAGGGAGAGGCAACTGATGATTTTCAAGTGAGCAGTGTGCATGAACCAGAGATGTTGCCAGATTCCTTAGCCCCGCTGTGAAAGTGAGTTAGGAGCATGTGTTTCTGGAGTGGCTATCTGGAACCAGAGTGGGAAGCAGGTAACGTGTCCTCCAAAAATATGAGGTTGTGCTTTTGTATTGGTCTGGTTGTGCCTTTAGAGACAAGTACAAATGCTTACCTTGATTTTGGCACTCTTGCAGCAGCAACTTTCTCCAGGAACATCTGTCAGGAAAGTTAAAGAGACAAGACAATTTTTTTATTTTGAGCCAGACATTCAGGAAAATCTTTGTTAACTGACCAAACAGATAAAGGAACTCAAATGTCAGTGTTCACACACAATGAGAAATAAATGCTTTGCAAAAATAGTTTGGAAAAGTCACAAATGAGTAGTTCCAGCCCTCAACAAGCAAAAATCAACAATCTGTGAGGAGTGGGAAAATCAAATTACCAGAGTTACCATGTTTTAATACTCCAGAAGTGCAGTCTCAACAAAAAATTAGAAAACATACCAAGAAAGAGGAAATTATAGCCCATCCACAGGAAAAAACAATTTGACAGAAGTTATTTCTAAAGCAGATTAGACATTGGAATAATTAAATATATCAAGCCAACTGTCTTAAATACGCTCAAAGAGCTAAAAGGAAAAAAGCCATGGACAAAGACCAAAGGAAATCAGAAAACAATGTATGAACAAAAAGGTTCTGTCAATAAAGAGATACAAATTATAAAAAAATACCCAAATAGAAATTCTAGGAGTGAAAAGTACAAAAACTGAAATTAGAATTTTACTAGAGACATTCCATAGCAACACGAACAGTCAGAAGAAAGGATAAAAAGTATTTGAAGATAAAAAAAATTAAAATTATCCAATCTGGGGAATGGAAAAAATGAAGAAAAGTAAATGTATCCTAAAGAGCTTGAGGGAAGCAATCAAGCATAATAACATATGGACCATAGAAGTCCCAGGGAAAGAAGAGAAAACGATGCAAAAAAAAAAAAAAAACCTTTTTGAAGAAACGATGGCTTAAAATTTCCCAAATCCACTAAAGATGAAAATATACAAATAGGATACATTCAAAGAAATCCAGACCCAGAAAGACAATAGTCAAATTGTCAAAATCCAAAAATAAAGATAGAATTTTGAAAGCAGAAAGAAGTGACTCATTATATACCAGATGTCCTTAATATAATTAACAGCTGGTTTTTAATCAGAAACCATGAAGTCTAGAAGCCACTGACATAACAAAGCCTTAAAAGAAAAGACAAAACTGTCAACCAAGAATTCTATATCAAGCAAAATGATCACTCAAAGGATGAAGGAGAACTTAAGATATTCCCAGATTAAAAAAAAAAAAAAAAAAAAAAAAGCTGAGGGAGTTTATTACCAGAAGACCCTACCATACAAGAAATGTTAAAGGGAGCCCTTCAGGCTGAAATAAAAGACACTAGGTAGTAAGCTGTAAGAAACAATGAAGAACACTGGTAAAGGTAACCATATATATAAGTAGAAAAGCCAATATTAACATACTTTTGGTTTGAAACCCCTCCTTTTTTCCTACATGATTTAAAAGGTAAAGGCATAAAACAAAAATTATAAATTGATGTTATGGGCACAAAATATACCAAGATGTATTCTGTGGCAATAATAATACAAATGAGTAGGAACAAAGATGTATGGAAATAGGGTATTTGTATACTATTGAAATTAAGTTGGTTCATTTAAATTAGGTTGTTATAAGTTTAAGGTGTTAATTGTAATACTAAGGCTACCACTAAGAAGATAAATCTTTAATGGAATCAAAATGATATACTACAAATGTTAAACTAAGTGTTAAAAAGGCAGTAATTCATGAATTGAGGGACAAAAACATAAATAGACATACAGAAAAGAAGAAGTTAAATGGAAGAAGTAACTCCTTTCTTATCAATAATTACTTAACTGTAAATGGATTAAATTGTCTAATCAAATGGCAGAAATTGGAAGATTGGATAAATAACACATGATCAATTTATGTTGTCTAAAAGAGACTCACTTAAGATACAAAATACAAAGAGATTAAAAGTGAAAAGATGGAAAAAGATAATCTCTCAAACTGTAAACAAAAAAGTAAGTCAGCCAAAATATACTTAAAGTTTAAAAAGTTTACAAGAGACAAAGAAGGACATTACATTCTGATAAGTCTCAAGCCAGCAAGAAAATATAATTATAAACATTTAACAACATTATATGCATTTAACAACAGAGCCCCCAAATATAGCAAGCTACAATAATTGTTGGAGATTTAATAGTTGAAGGTTAATAATCAGAACTAGAAAGAATATCTATAAAAAATTAGAGAACTTGAACAAGACTGTAAAACAACTAGAACTAACAAACATATTGAGCACTCGACCAAAACCAGTAGAATACACATTCTTCACTAATGTACATGGAACATTTCCCAGAATGGACCATAGGTAAGCCCACAGAATAAGTCTCAAGGCATATTAAGAGATTTTTGAAACAATACTAAATATCTTCTCTGAACACAATGCAGTGAGATAAAAATCAATAACATAAGGAAGGCTGGAAGATTTGCAAATGTATGGAAATTAAATAACACAGTTTTAAACAACCAATAGGTCAGAGAAAAAGTCACAAGGGAAATTGCAAAATACCCTGAGAAACATAAAAGCAAATTATTTTTTATGGGATGCAGCAAAAGCAGTGCTCAGAGAAAAACTCACAGTGTAAATGTCTACATTAAAAAAGAAGAAAAATATCAAACAATCTAATGATTTCAAAAGGAAATAGAAAAAGAAGAGCAAACTAAACTCATTGTTAGCAGAAGGAAAGAAATAAAAAGATTAGTATGTAGGTAAATCAAATATCAAGTATAAAAACAATAGAGAAAATTAATAAAACTTAAAGCTTTTCTTTGAAGATAGCAGTAAAAATAGACATACTTTGTGCTGGATTGACTAAGAAAACAGAGAGAAGACTGCTATTACTCAAATTAGACATAAATATGGGGACATTACTACCAATTTTACAGAAACAAATGGCTTAAAAGAGAATACTATGAACAACTGCATGATAACAAGTTGGATAACCTAGATAAAATGGATAAACTAGAAACACACAAACTAGCAAACTAACTTAAGAAGAGAAAGAAAATCTGAACCGACATATAACTATTAAGGAGATTGAATCAGTAATCAAAAACCTCCAAACAAAGAAACGCCCACAACAAGATAGTTTCACTAAGGCATTCTACCATTTAAAGAAGAGATGGCCGGGTGCAATGGCTCACGCCTATAATTGCAGCACTTTGGGAAGCTGAGGCAAGTGGATTATCTGAGCTCAGGAGTTTGAGATTAGCCTGGCCAACATGGTGAAACCCCTTGTCTAGTAAAAATACAAAAATTAGACGGACGTGTCAGTGCACTCCTATATTCCCAGCTACTCGGGAGGCTGAGGCAGGAGAATGGCATAAACCCAGGAGGCGGAGCTTGCAGTGAGCTGAGATGCGGCCACTGCACTCCAGCCTGGGTGACAGAGAAAGACTCCGTCTCAAAAAAAAAAAAAAGAAGAGAGAAACATTCCTCTCATTTTTTACCAAAAGATAGAAAAGAACACTTCCTAACTGATTCTATGAGGCAAGCATTACCTTCACATCAAGGGCAAAGACACCACCAAAAACCAAAAAATGGCTGGGCAAGGCAACTCATGCCTGTAATCCCAGCACTTTGTAAGGCAGAAATAGAAGGACTGCTTGAGCCCAAGGAGTTCAAGACCAGACTGCGCAACAGAGCAAGACCCTTTCTCTACAAAAAAAAATAAAAACTTCCCTGAGAATGGTGATACACACCTACAGTCCCAGCTACTTGGGAGGCTGAGGTGGAAGGGGCACTTGAGCCCGGGGATTTGCAGCTTCTGTGAGCTATGATCATACCAATGCACTCCAGCCTGGGTAACAGAGTGAGAAGCAGTCTCTAAACAACTACAGGTCAATATTTCTTATGAATATAGACATTATCAATAAAGAACTAGCAAACTGAATTCAGCAGCATATTAAAAGGATTATATATAATGGCCAAGGGGTATTTAGTCTCAGAATGCAAGAACTGTTCAAGATAAAATCAATTAATGCAGCACAACATGTTAAGGAAGAAAAACACAATAATATCAGGTACAAAAAAATTGGACAAAATTGCACAATAATATCAGGTACAAAATATTGGATACTGTTTTATCTCATGATAAAAACGGTAAACTAGGAATCGAAAGGAATTTCGTCAATATCATGTGTATATCTCACAGCTAATGGTGAGCAAATTCAATGGTGAGTGAATGAAAATGGGTTGGGGGCATTGGTGTCAGAAAGGAAGAAGTAAAATATCTATCTTTACAGATGACACAAAGTAAAAAAAAAAAACTATTAGAGTTAAATGAACTCAGCAAAGTTACAGGGTACAGTATCAATATTCAAAAATTTGTTGTATTTCTATACACTAGCAATTAACAATTTTAAAAGGAAATTAAGAAAACCATTTCACTTACAATAAACATCAAAAAGATTAAAATACCTGGAGGTAAATTTAACCAAGGAGGCAGTTAAAAACATTAAAAACACTTGTGCGGGCCAGGTGCGGTGGCTCATACCTGTAATCCCAGTACTTTGGGAGGCCGAGATAGGCAGATCACGAGGTCAGGAGATCAAGACCATCTTGGCTAACACGGTGAAACCCCATCTCTACTAAAAATACAAAAAAAGTAGCAGGGTATGGTGGCGGGCACCTGTAGTCCCAGCTACTCGGGAGGCTGAGGCAGGAGAGTGACGTGAACCCAGGAGGCAGAGCTTGCAGTGAGCTGAGGGACTGGGCCACTGCACTCCAGCCTGGGCTACAGAGCGAGACTCTGTCTCAAAACACACACACACACACACACACGTGTGTTAAAAACACTGAAAACACTGTTGAGTGGCCAGGCACAGTGGCTCATGACTATAATCCCAGCACTTTGGAAGTCCAAGGAAGGTGGATCACCTGAGGTCAGGAGTTCAAGACCAGCCTGGCCAACATGGTAAAACTCCCCTCTACTAAACGTGCAAAAATTAGCTGGGCATAGTGGCGTGTGCCTGTAGTCCTAGCTACTCGGAGGCTGAAGCAGGAGAATCACTTGAACCTGGAAGGCAGAGGTTGCAGTGAGCCAAGATCACGCCACTGCACTCCATCCTGGGTAACAGAGAGAGACTCTCTCAAAATCCAAACCAAACCAAAACAAAACAAAACCACTGCTCATAGAAATTAAAGAAGAGTTAAATGAATGGAAAGAAATCCTGTATTCATGGATTAGAAGATCAATCCATGGTCAATAAGCACATGAAATGATGCTCAGTATCATTAGTGTTCAAGATGATATAAATCCAAACCCACATGAGATACCATATCATACTCATAATGATGACTTTTTTTTTAATGGGAAATAAAAAATGTTAACCAGCATACAGAGAGATGGGAAGCCTTATGCATTACTGGTGGAAATATAATATGAAAAACAATTTGTTTCAGTGCTATGAAAAACAATCTGTTCATTCCTCCAAAAGTTAAACATGAAATTATTATATAATCCAGCAATTCCAGTTCTATGTAAATACATGAAAAATTGAAAACATGGACTTGAACAGATATTGTACAACACATATAAGTTAATCATGTACAACACATATAAGTTAATCATGGAATTATATAATCCAGCAATTCCACTCCTAGGTAAATACATAAAAGAATTAAAAACTGTACTTGAACAGATAGTGCACACCACATTGCAGCATTATTTACAATATATAAAAGGTGGAAGCAATAAAAGCCTATTGGTGAATGAATGAATATACAAAATCTGGTATATACGTATAATGGAATATTATTCAATCATGAAAAGGAATGAGGTTCTCATACATACTATGACATGGATGAACCTTGAAAATACAATGCTATGTATGATTCTACTTATATGAGGAGTCTAGAATATATAAATTCATAGAGCTAGAAAGTAGAAGAGAGGTTACTAGGGGCTGTTTGGAGAGAGAATTGGGGAGTTTTTGTTAACTGGATACATACTTTCTCTGAGATGAAAGATTTTGAAAATAATAGTGATAATTACACAGTATTAGGAAAGTACTTAATGTCACTGAATTGTAAACATAAAATAATCAAAATAATACATTTTATGTTGTGTATATTTTACCACAATTAAAAAGTTACCCAACAAACAAACAGCTACACCCCACAGCCAGCAGTAAAAACAAACCCTGAAGAGCTGAAGCAAAAGATTTCCAGAGTTATTACTTTATAATATTCAGAATTGTCAATTTTCTGTAAAAATTATGAAGCATGCAAAGGAACAAGAAAATATGGCCCTTTCACAGAAGTAATTTACAGAAATTTTACATGAAGAAGCGCAGATGTTGGATTCACTAGACAAAGACAAATCAACTGTCTCACATATGCTCAAAGAGCTAAAGGAGAACAGAAGGATTATTTATGAGCAAATAGCAAAAATTAATGAGGAGAAACAAGTTACAAACAAGAACTAAACAAATTCTGGGCCAGAAAAGTACAATAACTGACATAAACATTCACTAAAGGGTCTCAGTGGAAAATATAAGCAGAAGAAATAAAGAATCAGAGAACTTGAAGACAGGCTAATTGAAACTTATGCAGCCTGAGGTACAGAAAGGAGAAAGAATAAAGAAAAATGAATGAAGACTAAGAGGTCTGTGGAACACAATCAAGCATGCCAATATACTCACAATTCCACAATTAAAGGAGAGAGAGAAAGGAGCAGAAAGAATATTTGCAGATGTAATGGCTGCTAAATCTTATGAAAGAAAGAAAACTACACGTTTCCCAAATCTTACGAAAAGAATAAAACTACACATTCAAGAAACTCGATGAAATTCAAGAATAAAAACCACAGAGATTCTTGACAAGATACATCACAATCAAATTACCAGAAGCCAAAAATAAAGAGACAATCTTGAAAGCAGCGGGAGAGAAGTGACTCCTCATGTACAAGTGATCCCTAACAAGGAAAATAGCCAATTTCTCATCAGAAGCCATGGAGGCCAGACACAAATGGGGTGATATTTTTGAAGTCAAGGAAAACAGGATGTCAACGAAGAATTCCATATCCAGCAAACCTTTGCTTCAAATATGGAAAAATTCAGACTTTTCCAGATAAATAAAATCTGAGGGAATTAATTGCTAATGTATCTTCACTACAAGAAATTCTACAGGAAACCCTTTAGGCTGAAATGAAAGGACACTAGACAGTAACCCAAAGGTATATCAAAAAATGAAAAACTTCCATAAAGGAAATACACAGGCAAATGTAAAAGTTGGTATTACTGTATTTTTGTTTTGTGACTGCATTTTAAAATTTCCTCTGGGATTTAAAAATAGTGCATGAAAGAATAATTACAAGTCTGTGTTTATGGGCACACAATATATAAGGATGTAATGTTTAACAATAACAACATAAATGGAAATGGAGCCTTATAGGAGTAGACTTTTTATATGCCATTGAAGCTAAGTTGTTATAAATTCAAATTATATTGTTATAACTTACTAACGTAAATTAAAATACTAGAGAAACCACTAAAATATCTAAAAATTAGATGCAAAATTGAATAAGAATGGCATACTACAAAAAAGAAATTAAACACAGAAAAAGCAATAATGGAGAAAATTAGTAATAAAAAGGTATAAGCCATAGAAAACAAATCATAAAATGGCAGAAGTAAGTGCTTTCTTATCTGTAATTACTATGAAAGTAAATAAATTAAGCATTACAATCAGGCAAATATTAGCAGAATGGATTTTAAAAACCATAGTTTAATTACATGTTATCTACAAGAAATTCACATTAGATGCAAATAATTAAATAGGTTGAAAGTGAAAGGGTAGAAAAAAGATATTTCATACAAACATTAGCTAAATGACAGCTGGGATGGCTATGCTAATATATAATACAGGGTTTAAGTAAAATAACTGTTAAAAGTGATAGAGAAGAACACTAATATTGGTAAAGGGTCCTTTCATCAAGAAGATATAACAATTGTAAACACATATGTAACACAGAAAAGAGTCTAAAAAGACACTGGCAGAATTGAGGGAGAAGTAGACAGTTTCACAGTAATACTTGGTGACCTCAATATCTCACTTTCAATGGTAAACAGAACATATAGACAGAAGATCTATGAGAAAATAGAGAACATGGAACAACACTATAACTATCTCAGCCTCATATATACAACACTCCACGCAACAGCAAACTACACTTTCTTTTCAAATGCACATGGAACATTCCCCAGGATAGACGACATTTAAACTCAGTCACAATAAATTTTTTAATATTGGGATTATACATAATTTCTCTCCAAAAACAATGGAATGAGCCAGATCACTGCTAGAAATAAAACTGGAAAATTCACAAGTACAGGCACACCTCAGAGGTATTGGGGACTCTGCTCCAGACCACCAAAATAAAGTGAGTCAGACAAGTTTTTTGGTCTCCCAGTTCATATAAAAGTCATGT
The DNA here is from genome assembly GCF_009764315.1 of Trachypithecus francoisi. Taxonomy (NCBI): domain Eukaryota; kingdom Metazoa; phylum Chordata; class Mammalia; order Primates; family Cercopithecidae; genus Trachypithecus; species Trachypithecus francoisi. The sequence continues at coordinate 41,269,476 of NW_022681464.1, read as the reverse complement.
TTGTATTATACTGTAGACCATTGTGTGTACAGTAGCATTATGTCTTTTAAAAGTACATGTTTTAATTTAAAAGTACTTTGTTACTAAAAATGTTAATGATCATCTGAGCCCTCAGCAAGTCATAATCCCTTTGCCTGTGGAGGGTCTTGCCTTGATATTGCTAGCTGCTGACTGATCAAGTTGGCAGTTGCTAAAGGCTGGGGTGGCTGTGGCAATTCTTTTTTTTTTTTTTTTTTTTTTTATTATACTTTAAGTTCTAGGGTACATGTGCATGACGTTTATATCATGTATAACTCCCCAATGCAATCCCTCCCTCCTCCCCCCTCCCCATGATAGGCCCCAGTGTGTGATGTTCCCCTTCCCGAGTCCAAGTGATCTCATTGTTCAGTTCCCACCTATGAGTGAGAACATGCGGTGTTTGGTTTTCTCTTCTTGTGATAGTTTGCTAAGAATGATGGTTTCCAGCTGCATCCATGTCCCTACAAAAGATGCAAACTCATCCTTTTTGATGGCTGCATAGTATTCCATGGTGTATATGTGCCACATTTTCTTAATCCAGTCTGTCACAGATGGACATTTGGGTTGATTCCAAGTCTTTGCTATTGTGAATAGTGCCGCAATAAACATACGTGTGCATGTGTCTTTGTAGTAGAGTAATTTATAATCCTTTGGGTATATACCCAGTAGTGGGATGGCTGGGTCATATGGTACATCTATTTCTAGATCCTTGAGGAATCGCCATACTGTTTTCCATAATGGTTGAACTAGTTTACAATCCCACCAACAGTGTAAAAGTGTTCCTATTTCTCCACATCCTCTCCAACACCTGTTGTTTCCTGACTTCTTAATGATTGCCATTCTAACTGGTGTGAGATGGTATCTCATTGTGGTTTTGATTTGCATTTCTCTGATGGCCAGTGATGATGAGCATTTTTTCATGTGTCTGTTGGCTGTATGGATGTCTTCTTTTGAGAAATGTCTGTTCATATCCTTTCCCCACTTTTTGATGGGGTTGTTTGTTTTTTTCTTGTATATTTGTTTGAGTTCTTTGTAGATTCTGGATATTAGCCCTTTGTCAGATGAGTAGGTTGCAAAAATTTTTTCCCATTCTGTAGGTTGCCTGTTCACTCTGATGGTAGTTTCTTTAGCTGTGCAAAAGCTCTTTAGTTTAATTAGATCCCATGTGTCAATTTTTGCTTTTGCTGCCGTTGCTTTTGGTGTTTTAGACATGAAGTCCTTGCCCATGCCTATGTCCTGAATGGTACTACCTAGATTTTCTTCTAGGGTTTTTATGGTATTAGGTCTAACATTTAAGTCTCTAATCCATCTTGAATTAATTTTCGTATAAGGGGTAAGGAAAGGATCCAGTTTCAGCTTTCTACTTATGGCTAGCCAATTTTCCCAGCACCATTTATTAAATAGGGAATCCTTTCCCCATTTCTTGTTTCTCTCAGGTTTGTCAAAGATCAGATGGCTGTAGATGTGTGGTATTATTTCTGAGGACTCTGTTCTGTTCCATTGGTCTATATCTCTGTTGTGGTACCAGTACCATGCTGTTTTGGTTACTGTAGCCTTGTAGTATAGTTTGAAGTCAGGTAGCGTGACGCCTCCAGCTTTGTCCTTTTGACTTAGGATTGTCTTGGCAATGCGGGCTCTTTTTTGGTTCCATATGAATAAAAAACAATGAAGTTTACTGCATCAATTGACTCATTCCTTCATGAAAGATTTCTCTGCAGCATGTGATGATGTTTAATAGCAGTTTACCCACAGTAGGACTTCTTTCAAAATTGGAATCAATCCTCTCAAACCCTACCAGTGCTTTATTAACCAAGTTTATGAAATGTTCTAAATCCCTTGTTGCTGTTTCAATAGTGTTCACAGAATCTTCATCAAGAATAAATTCCATCTTAGGAAACCACTTTCTTTGCTCATTAATGAGAAGCAGATTCTCATCTGCTTTTCAGCAATTCAGTGACATCTTTAGGCTCCACTTCTAATTCTAGCTCCCTTGTTATTTACACCACATCTGCAACTACTTCTTCCAGTGAAGTCCTGAACCCCTCAAAGTCATTCATTAGGGTTGTAATAAACTTCTTTCAAACTCCTGTTAGTGTTAATATTTTGACCTCTTTCCATGAATGTTCTTAATGGCATCTAGGATGGTAAATCCTTCCAGAAGGTTTTCAATTTACTTTGCCCAGATCCATCAGATGAATCACAGTTCATGGCAGCTATTGCCTTACAAAACATACTTCTTAAATAATAAAACTTGAAAGTTAAATTACTCCTTGATCGATGGACTACAGATTGGATGTATATTAGCAGGCATGAAAACAGTGTTAATCTCCTTGTATATCTTGTCAGAGTTCTTGGGTGACCAGGTGGATTGTCAATGAGCAGCAATATTTTAAAATAATTTTATTTTTCTGAGAAGTAGTTCTCAACAGTGAGGGTAAAATGTTCAGTAAACCATGCTATAAACAGATGTGCTATCGTTCATGCTTGCTGTTTCATTTCTAGAACACAAACAAAGTCGATTTGGCATAATTCTTAAGGGTCTTAGGATTTTGGAAATGGCAAATGAACAATGATTTTGACTTGAAGTTGCCAGCTACCGTTAGATCCTAATGAGCTATTCAGCCTGTCCTTTGAAGCTTTGAAGCCAGGCATTGATTTCTCCTCTCTAGCTGTGAAAGTCCTAGATTCCATCTTCTTTCAATAGAAGGCTATTTTTTCTACACTGAAAACCTGTGATTTAGTGTAACCACTTTCATCAATGATTTTAGCTAGATCTTCTGTGTAACTTGCTGCTGCTTCTCCATTAGCACTTCCTGGTCACCTTGTACTTTTGGGTTATGGAAATGGATGCTTCCCTTAACCCTCATGAGTCAACCTCTGCCAGTTCTGAACTTTTCTTCTGCAGCATCCTTACCTCTCTCAGCCTTCACTGAATTGACACATTAGGACCTTGCTCTGGGTGAAGCTTTGGCTTAAGGGAATATTGTGGCTGATTTGATCTTCTACCTAGATCACGAAAACTTTCTTCATATCAACAGTAAGGCTGTTTTGCTTTCTTTTCGTTTATGTGTTCACTGGAGTGGTACATTTAATATCCTTCGATAGCTTTTCCTTTACATTCACAGCTTGGCTAACTGGCACAAGAGGCCTAGCTTTTGACTTGTTTTCAGTTTTTGACATGCCTTCTTCACTAAGCTTTATTATTTCTAGCTTTTGATTTAAATTGAGAACCATATGACTCTTCCTTTCATTTGAATACATAGAGGTCATTGCAGTGGTATTAATTGGCCTAACTGCAATGTTATTGTGTCTCAAGATATAGGGCGGCCAAAGAGGAAGAGAGATGGGGGAATGGCTGGTTGGTGCAGCAGTTGGGGTGCATGCATTTATTAATCAGGTTTATCACTTTATAAGGGCATGGTTTATGGCACCCCAAAACAATTATGATAGTAACATCAGAGATCACTGATCACATATATTATGATAATGATGAAAAAGTTTGAAATATTGCAAGAATTATCAAAGTTTAACACAGAGACAGGAAGTAAGCACATGATCTTGGAAAAATGGTGCCTGTAGACTTGCTCAATAGAGAGCTGCTGCAAACCTTCAACTTGTAAAAAAGAAAAAAAAAATGCGGTATCTGTGAAGCATGTATGTGGAGTTCAAAAACACTCTCAACCAATGCGTCAAAGATGAAATCACAAGGGAAATTACAAAATACCTTAAGATCAATCAAAATAAAAGCACAATATACGAAAGCTTATGTGATGCAGTGAAAATAGTCCTGGGAGAGAAATTTATGGCTGTAAATGCGTACATTATAAAGAAGAAAGATCTCAAATCAATAACTTCACTTACCCTTGAGGAACTAAAAAAGAAGAGAAAAGTAAATTCAAAGCCAGTAGAAGGAAAGAATAATAAAGATTAGAGTGGAGTTAATATAAATAGAAAAGAGAAAATCAGGAGAGAAAATCAGCAAAAACAAAAGTTGATTTTTTGCAAATGCAAAAAAAAAATTGATAAACCTGTAACTAGACTAAGAAAAAAGAGAGAGAGTACTTAAATAGCAAAAAATGGAATTGAACTGGTGACTTTATCACCAACCTTCAGCAACACAAATAATTATAAGAGAATATTATGAGCAATTGTAGTCCAACAAGTTCAATAACCTACATGAAGTAGACAAACCCCTAGGAACATAAAAACTACCAAACTGACTCAAGAAGAAACAGAAACTCTGAAAAGACCTAAGGAGATTGAATCACTAATCAAAAGCCTTCCAACGAAAGGAGCTTAGATGGCTTCACTAGTGAATTTTACCTAACATTTAAAGAATAATTTAAACCAATCCTTTTCAAACTCTTCCAGAATGTACAATAAGAGGGAATACTTCCTAACTCATTTTAGGAGGCCAGTATTATCCTCGTGTCACAAGCAGACAAAGACACTTCAAGGAAAAAAAAACTATAAACCAATATCCATTATCATGATGTATGCAAAAATCCTCAACAAAGTACTAGCAAGCTAAATTCAATAAAATGTTAATGGGATTATATGCCATGAATAAGTGGGAGTTACACCCAGAATGGATTTATACTCAATAGGCAACATGGTTTAACATAAGAAATACAGTAATATAACATACCATATTAATAGAATAAAGGGGAAAACACATAATAATCTCAATGGATATAGAAAAAGTATTTTTTGAGTTCATCATCCTTTTATGATTAAAAACAATCAGGAAAATAGAAATAGAAGGGAACATCCTCAAAATGCTAAAAGGCACTTATGGAATCCCCACAGCTTACTGATGGTACTCGAAGGTGAAAGGTTGAAAACTTTTTTCCTAAGACCAGGAACAAGAAATATATTCTCGGTTTCACCACTACTTTCAGCATTATACCAAAGTTCTAGCCAGGGCAATTAGGCAAAGTAAAGAAGTAAAATTCTTCCAAAGTAGAAGACGGAAGTAAAACTATCCCTATTTGCAGATGACATGATCCCATATACAGAAAACCTCAAAAACACACACAGCAAAGAACTACTGAAGTTATTAAACAAATTCAGCAAAGTTGGAGGGCACAAGAGCAACATGCAAAAATCGGTTGTATTTCTTTTTGCCAGCAATGAACAATCCGAAAAAGTAAATTAAGAAAATTTAACTAAAGAGGCAAAAGATTTATACAGTAAAAACTGAAAAACATTGCTGAAAGAAATTAAACACCTAAATAAATGAAAATATATCTCTTCTGATGGATAGTAAGACATCATTATTAAGATGCCCATATGTTCCAAAGCAATCTATAGATTCAATGGAATCTGTATTTAGATTCCAATGACTTTCTTTCCAGAAATGCAAAAGCCAATTTTCAAATTCGCATAAAATTGAAGGGGTTCTAAATTGCCAAATAATTTAGAAAAAAGGAGAACAAATTTAGGGGACTTACGCTTCCTGATTTAAAAACCACAAATCTACAGTAATCAAAACAGTGTGGTATTGGCATAAAAAGAGACATATAAGCCAATGGACTAGAATAGAGAGTCCAGACATAAACCTTCACATATATGGTCAATTGATTTTCAACAAGCATGCCAAGAACATCCAATGGGGAAAGAGTAATGTCTTTAACAGATGGTGCTGGGATGACTGGACATGCACATACAAAAGAATGAAGCTTGACTCATCTGACATCATATGCAAAAATTAACTAAAAATTGGTCAATGACCTAAAACTATAAAACTCTTAGAAGAAATATAGTGACATTGAATTTGGAAATGATTTCTGGATATGAAACCAAAAACATGGGTAACAAAAATAAATAAATTGGACATCAGCAAAATGTTAAAAATCTTTGTACATTAAAGGACATTATCAAGAAAATGAAAATGAAAAGATGACCTACAGAATGAGATAAAGTATTTGTAAATTATATTCCAGATAAGGGTTTAATATCTAGAATATATAAGTAATTCTTACACCTCAACATCAACAACAAAAAACCCAACTCAATTAAAAAATCAGCTAAGGAATTGAATAGAAAATTCTCTAAATAAGATGTACAAATGGTCAACAAGCACCTCAAAAGAACCTCAACATCACTGGTCTTTAGGTAAATGCAAACCCAAACCATAATAAGATATCATGTCACACCATGTAGGAAGGCTATAATGAAAAAAATTTTTTAAGGGAAAATGACAAGCATTGGCCAAAATGTGGAGAAATTGCAACCTACACATACTATTGTTGGAAATATAAAATGGTCCAGCCACTGAGGAAAATAGTTTGGCAGTTCCTCAAAAAGTTAAACAGAATTACCATATGACTTAGTAATTATATTCCCAGATACATATTCATACTGGAAACAGAAGTTTAAATGAAATCCTATACATGAATGTTCATAACAGCATCATTCACAATAGCCAAAAGGTGGAAATAACCCAGTGTCCATCAATGGATGAACATGTAAAGAACATGTGATAGACCAGGCGCGCTGACTCACACCTGTAATCCCAGCACTTTGGGAGACCAGGCGGGAGGATCACTTGAAACCAGGAGTTCACGACCAGACTAGCCAACATAGTAGGACCCCATCTTTACAAAAAATAAAATAAGATATAATTAGCCAAGAGTGATGGTACATGCCCATAGTCCCAGCTACTAGAAAGGCTGAGGCAGGAGGATCACTTGAGCCCAGGAGGTGGAGGCTGCGGTGAGCTGTGATCACACCACTGCACTCCAACCTGGGTGATGGAGGGAGACCCTGTCTCAAAGAAACCGAAAAACAAAAGCATGTAATATATCCATACAGTGGCGTGTTTTTCAGCCATAAAAAGGAAAACAAATACTAATAACATGCTACAATGTAGATGAATTTTGAAAACATGCTAAATGGAAGAAGCATTCACAGTAGGCCACATATTGCATAATTTCATTTATATGAAATATTCAGGATAGGTAAGTCCACTGAGACAGAAAGCTGATTAGTGGTTATTAGAGGCTGGGAGGATGGGAAAATGGGAAGGACCTCTTCAAGGAGCATGGAGTTTTATTTTTTTGGTGATGGAAGTGTTTTTGGAACTAGATAGAGATGGTGGTAGCACAACATTGAAAATTTACTAAATGCTACTGAATGACCCACTTTAAAATGATTAATTTTATGTTACATGGAATTTTACTTCTACAAAAATAAAGAACAGTGAGAGAATAGGATGAGAGAGAGTGGAGGCAGTGAATTCAGACAGTTTTCAAAGGAGTTTTGCTGTAGATGGGAGTGGAGAAATGAAACTGTGGCTGGTAGAAGTGGAGTAAATAGTAGGTTTTGTTTTATTTTCAGATGGGAGAAAAAATATTTAAAATGACTCTTTGCTTGTGAAAATTATGTATAAGAAAGCTGATAACAAAGGAGCAGGAGGAAAGAATTGCTGGGAAGACATCCTTGAGTAAGTAAGAGAGGAGTGCCTGTTCCAATATTTACCGTTCACAATATCTGAAAGGGGTTACAAAGTGAGACAACTTTGGGCAAGCAAAAAGATTAACGAAACTTAACCTGTACTGTGTAACAAACCCAAAGAGATAAATACCATGAAGTACACAAAATGTGTGAGTATAGCACTGTTGTTCTGATGTTACTTGTTCCTGCTGCCTTGAGTACTGCTAAACTCTCAGTCCAATGTGGGCGGGGAAACAGCTGAAAAGGACCTTTGTTTCCCTTTCCTGGTTCCACAGCTTGTAGTTCTACTTCTTGACCTCACACTGGTTGACATCTACCTCATACTAGTCCACAACTGGACAGTTACTATCTTTCTTTTTTAAAATTTTTATTTGGTGTGCAAACAGCATGGTTGATTTCGTTGGGTGCCTTGGTAATCCATTCAAGGAAGATTACTTAGTCCAACTTAATGAAATCCACATCATTTGCACACTGATGTAGACACTAGTCACACATAGAAACAGGAACACTCACAAACATGCGTGTCATCCTTGCATAGGGACCATGCTAATCTTCTCTGAGTGGTTCCAATTTTAGTATATGTATGTGGCCAAAGCCAACACTGGTTACCATCTCTTAGTACAAACTGTGTTCTGTGTCTGATTTGAGTTATTTAAATTTAAGTCTTCAAAGTTCAGATGCCTTTAGCCCCAGGTCTATAGAGTTTATCATGGAATTTCCATTACTATCGTCTTTCAGTTCTTGTAGCATTTTACACATCACGTTATATGTACAGGTCTAGAGACGGGGCTTTATCTGAATATGAATGCCCTCTGCAGATGCCTTTTGCAAAATGCTGCTGTCACTGAATTATTTCCACCGAATGTTTCCTCAGCCAGATTGGGAAGTTGTGTGTGTGTCTGCGGGGCGAGGACGGGATACAGTTCTCGTCCTCTCTGAGGTTACCAGGGTGTCACCCTCCAGGTTCAGTGCCATCTTGAAGATTCCCCCTGCCTTCAGTGTCTCAGATGTTCTTTCATGTGTCTATTTCCTATATCTCTCTAACACATGGCTCTTGACTGTGAAAATTAAGTTAGCAAATTCTCTGTTTAGAGCTTCATGAGAATTTACTGGGTTTATGCCTTTACACGGGGACTTTTACCTGCAGACTCGCAGAAGAGCTTGTGCTGGGGCAGAGCACTCTTCATCATTTTCTAGGGATGATTCTGAGCACAATCTCTCCTCCAGAGCCAAAAGGTGCTTCGTTACTGCCTTCTTAGCCATTGAGAGGTATTGGAATTTAATCAGCAACTAATGATTCCAAACTACTTACTGCAATGATGCCCACTGAACACCACAATTACTATCTCTATAAAGTCATTTTTTCTCTCTATTGTATATGTTATCAACTGGGTGGGTGCAATGACTCACGCCTGTAATCCTAGCACTTTGGGAGCCTGAGGTGGGCGGATCACTTGAGCCCAGGAGCTGAAGACCAGTCTGGTCCATATGGTGAAAAAATACAAAATCTCTACAAGAAATACAAAAATTAGCTGGGCATAGTGGCATGTGCCTGTGGTCTCAGCTACCCAGGAGGCTGAGATGGAAGGATTGCTTGAGTCCAGGAGGTTGAGGCTTCAGTGAACCATGACTGCACCCCTGCACTCCTGCCTGGGCAACAGAGTGAGATCCTGTCTCAAGAAAATTACAATGAAAATGAATAAAAGTATATATTACCTACATAGCAATAGAGGTAGCATTGAAAGTTGTTTGTTGTTTTTTTTTATTTGGAGGAGGGACACATCTTCACACAGAGAAAACCTAAAATTGGAATACATACATTTTTCCCCATTTTCTTCTTTATTTTTTTAAAAAATAGAAGCAGGGTCTCACTATGTTGCCCAGGCTGGAACTCCTGGGTTGAAGCTACTCTCCCACCCTGACCTCCCAAAATGGTGGGATTACAGGTGTGAGTCACCATGCCAGCTCTGGAATACATTCAGTAATTTAGTATATTTCTGGAATTCAGTCTTTTTTATTATATGGAAGCAAAAATATCTTATGTTCCTAATTTTAACAAAGATGAGTATAGTGACCAAATTCTAGTAAGAATCTGAATACCTCTCCTCTAATTAGTTGTGTCATTAAAATTTTGCTTGGAATCAAAAGAAATTTTCTTTTTAGTCTTTACATGGCTCATAAGAAAATTCCCTGGGATTCAACAAGAGTATGGAGATTAGTTCTGATTATACACTGAAGATCCTATACAAGATTTAATCACAAAACTAATTAGAAAGATAATTAACAAATCATTATCAACCCCACATGAAAGACAACTGAAAATAACTCTTGCTTTCTATTGTGACTAAAGTCTAGAGTTTCCTAGCCATTGGTTAGTTTTTCTAATCTGATTGCAGAAACCAAAAATAAATGCAAAAATGGAATGTTAGTACAGTATTCAAAGAGGATATAGTTTTAGGACCAATACAACTGGGAGTCAATAGTCTAGTGATTTGTGATCATTCACATTCAATATGAAATATTCATGTTAAAATTCTGCAGGTTTCATTTAGATGTAGGCCAAATAACTCCACTTCATTCAATTATTCTTCTCATATGACAGAGAAAAGAATCTAAATTTATTACAAAGTTACGAGCCCAAACCCCTACCCAATGAGGTAAGAGCTAAGGTATGCCAGTCATGGCACTGAGCTTGTCTCAGTCCCATTAAGTGGTTGTCCCTGGATGGGCATATGCAAAGCATGCTGACGGATCTTCCAGCTTCACAAAGTGGGCTCTGAAACATTTCATTTTAACTTGATCATCCTCCACTTTTTTTATTTTTTGGAATTCCCATTATATTAGAATAATTGCACATACTAATGGGAGACATAGTGATGTTGCAATATGCAAATGTATAGTGGTCAAAGTAATTAGCATATCCGTAGTCTCAAACATTTATCTTCCTTAGGATGCATTCAGTTATCCTCCTTCTAGCTATTTGAAACTATGTAATACATTTTTGTTAACTATAGTCATCCTACAGTGTTTAATTCCTATTTTTGACCTTAGTTTATTTTCTATTATCTTGTCTACATAACCAAAAAGCTTGATAGGCTAATTTTCTGCCTTTCCAGATCTTGACCTTTGGTTTGTTTTAGTTGGAATACAAGTCTGCTATATCAAAAGCCAAAACAACAATGGCTTCAACAAGATAGGGCTGTATTTCTACCTCACATAACAGTGTGAGTGTGAACAGCCCAGAGCTGATACTGTGCCTCTGTGGCATTGAGGACCTAGATTCCTTGCTGTTATTCTGTTCTCAACACAAGGCTTCCATCTTATGTTCTGCTAGCTCATGCTTCTGTCCACTTTTCTGCCTGTGGGGAGGGGGAACACCTCTCCCTTCCCTTTAGACACACAACTCAGAAGTTGCGCGCGTCACATGGACACACATTTGTTGGCTGGAATTTAGTTGCGAGGCCACGTCGAGTGACAAGGGAACTAGGAAATGGAGTTTTTGACTGGGTAGCCTTGGGCTCGTCTTAAATTGGGGGTACAGGAAGAAGGAGAGAATGGACGAAGGGAAACATTGGCAGTCTCAGCTACAGATTCTGTTTTCTGGTTTATTAGCAAATATCCCTTGAGAGTAGTGTCTCCATGATCGAACGTTTCCATGTTAAGTGACCGTTTGAGCCCAGGTCTGAGATTTCGTGCACCTGGATATGGCCTTCACATACAGCCTGTGGCAGGTCTAGCCAGGCCCAGCAGGTACAGTCTGGACACAGAACTGAGTGGTGGATCTCTGATATAAAGGCATGGTCTAATCATGCAGAATATCCTAACATCTTCACTGACATTTTGATCTTGGGCATTTAGATATTGCTTCAGGATAAATGTGTGATAGTTTTGCTCGTGAGGATGCAGTGAAGCAAACATCTTTTGGCAAGCCTGCTTTGCCGGAGAGTTACATCATGAGATCTTGGGGGCCAAGAGAACAGAGACAGGAATGGAGACCCCACAAAGTGGCCTTGATGGAGATTGTTTGGGTCACTGAATGGAAATGTACAAACGGTTGTCCAGGAACCGACGGCTTCAGGGGCTTCCTGCCGCTTGGAGTGTGCTGAGAGCAGGTAGGCAGCTGCCAGTTTAATTTTTGGTTGAGTGGCAACATTTGGGGCTTTGGAAAGGTTACAAAGCTCTTTCATGAGGGCTATGAGATCACCTCATTCCAAAAGTGCTTGGGCTTTGCTTAGCAGTAAATCTTGAACAGTTCCTGAAAATGTAGAAATGACAAGCCATGGACCTTTTAATAAAATTAGACAGAGCTATCATATAAACTTGAATTCCAAGTCCATAACCACTAAGTTATAATTCAAGTTTAATTAGGCTTTCTAGGGTCTTTCTTGGGAACCGTGGTGTCGCTGATATTTTCCTTCTCTGGAACGAAAAAGGAGGCTGGCTGGAAATAGGCCCTAAAGCTTTTATTGTGGAACTAGCCATAAAGCTAGGGAAGAGTCCTCATTTAACTAAAGGCCTCCCGAGTGTACCATACTTACCAAGAATTCCTCCAAGGAACTTGGTGACCAGGCTCCAAGTCTACCCTCACTTGCATAAAGACTGAGGGTCTTTTTCTTCAGGAGTTACTAGGAACCATCTTCAACTATGTTGTCTGAACCAAACACAAAAGTTTCTTAAAGCAATGAACTAATAAATAATTTTAATTCATTTATTTTTTGTTAGAGGCAGGGTCTCCCTCTGTCACCCAGGCTGGAGTGCAGTGGGGCAATCATAGCTCACTGCAGCCTTAAACTCCTGGGCTTAAGGGATCCTCCCACCCCAGCCTCCTGTAGTTAGGACTACAGGTCAGTGCCAGCACACCCAGTGAATTTTTTTTTTCTTTGTAGAGACAGTGTCTCCCCATCTTTCCCAGGTTGGTCTCAAACTCCTGGGCTCAAGCAATCCTCCTGCCGTGGCCTCCCAAAGTGCTGTGATTACAGGTATAAGCCATCACGCCTGGTCTAATTTTAATTTTTAATAACTCAATTTAAAATATAATAGGCCAGGCTGGGCACAGTGGCTCATGCCTATAATCCCAGAGCTACGGGGAGCCACGGTAGGAGAATTGCTTGAGGCCAGGAGTTCTAGACCAGCCTGAGCAATGTAGCAAGACCTTCTTAAAAAAACAAACAAACAAACAAACAAACAAAAAAAACCTCTCTCTCTCTAGATATATATATATATATGTATATACACACACACACACCTATATAGTAGTCTAAAAAATGTGTGTGAAGGGTAAGAGTGAGTTTTTTAAAAAGAATAGATTCAGCAGCTGTGATAAAACTAAAACAGAAAATTCACTGAGCATTATTAACTAAAGAAGCATACTTTTAGGGCCATTTAGATTAAATGGTAATTAATCTTACTCATGTAAGTTTGGGAATAGCTGGAGGTATTCAATTTGGAATCAGAAAGGATTGTATGATCTATTTTTAAAAATGGTAATTAGAAAGTAAAGATAAAAGTGTGGTCACAAGAAACAGATGACAGTTAACAGTTAAGAACATTTAAGTTGATTTAAAACAATGAAACTAAAGGAGGCCTAATGAAAATAGATTGTGTGTGGGGTTTTTTTGTCATCAGCCTGCATGATGAGCCTGTCTGTTCCTTGCTCTGTGCTTTTTTCCCTAGAAAACAGTTTGAGGAATGAGCTAAGTAGGCATGAGAACAATAACTCTCCTAAAATATAAACTTATTTTAATAAAGGCAACAATTCAAGCTATAAAAGGTCTGGAAAATATTAGAAAAATAATTACGCATAATATCATTCCCATAGCCCAGTTAATGTTTTATTTTTGGTGGTTTTCTTTTGAAATTGTGCATGTTTTGTTACACTCATTCTTTCAATATGGTAGTGAACAAGACTAAAAACATCCCTGCCCTCACGGCGCTTGCGTTGGTAGAGAAAGACCGTGAACAAACGAGTCAATGATGTACTATGTTTGAGCTGATAAGTGCAAGGGAGAAAATAAAGCAGGCCGAGGGAGATGGGTCAGTGATGTGCTTTGTCATTTTAATAGACTGGTGCCAGGGTACGATAGAAACTGAGAAGTGACTTTTGAGCAGAGGCAGGAAGCGGGTGGGCATTTGCTGTGACAAGACCTGCGGAAAGATCCAAGCAGGGGAATCTGAGATGGCCAAGGCCCTGCTAGGGAGCTTGCCTGGCAAGTCTCCGGGACTCCAGTAACACACATAGTGATGGAGTGGGCTGGGCGGTAACCTGCCTCTGCAGCCAGGCTGCCTCGGTGACCCGTAGGTGTGGTGTTCACTTACATTGCTTCATTCTTCTAGTCTTTCTACTACTCCGTGTTTTCCCAGTTTTTCACTTAGGCCACAAGGATTTTCATTTGTTTTTTTTTTTTTGAGACAAAGTCTTGCTCTGTTGTCTAGGCTGTAGTGCAGCAGCGCAATCACAGCTCACTACAGCCTTGAACTCCTAGGCTCGAGTGATCCTCCTGCCTCAGCCTACCTAGCAGCTGGGACCCTAGGTACATGCCACTGTGCTCAGCTAAGCCACAACGATTTTTAAGAGTGTGTATCCAGGAATACTGTCTATTATTATATCTGTCTACTGTTTATTATTAAGAATAAAAACTTGTTTTAATTACAATTTTTTAAAAATTGACTATTGCCGATATATATGAACACTATTCATTTTAGTATATTTACCTCGTATGTAATTATTTCCTTGAATTTTTAGAATTCTCATAATTTTTCAGCTGATTGTTTTACTACTCCTAGGATTAAAATTATGCCATCTACAAGAAACAATAATTTTATTGTTTTCTTTTCTTTACATATGCACCTAATGTGTGTTTCATGCTTTCTTGAAATTGTCAAAAACTACCTAAAATATTAAATAACCATCATAGTATTGGGCTCCTTTATTTTATTCTGGATTTTCATGAGAGTATTTCTAGTAGTTTGCCAGATAATTTTTATTGTTATCTATATAGATGATTATTTTTAAAGTTCCATTTATTGTTATGATGTACCAAGATGTAAGCATCTCCTAAAGCTAAACAACTGTCCTTGATACAATGTGTGGTCGTGAAGGAAACAGATGGTAGTTACGGTGTTGGGCTGCATTCACTGCTGTCATGAAGGATGTTCACATCTATAGTAATGCTGTAGTTTTCTCTGGGAAGCAGGAATTTCAACAGCATATTAAATAAGTAGGGTTTTTTTTTTTTAATAGGACCACAAACTAGTCAATATAAGACAGAAACAGCACACGTAAAGGACATATCCATTGTGTTGAAGCAAGAACCATCTGATTCAGGGCGGCCGCCTGAGAGGGGCGGGAGAAGGGCAAGCCATGGGTTCTTCCCTAGGGATGGTGTGGGGCTGTCAGAGCCCAGGCATGTGTCCCTTCCACGCTCTGCTGAAGCAGAGCAAGCAGAGCATAGAAGGACGGAGGAGCAGAGTGGAGCAAACCCCGCTGTCTTGCTCGCGGAGCCAGAGTACTGCAGCTACTCCACAATCAGTTTGGGGTTTTTGATAAAAGATTGTTCTTCACTCTTTAGCTTCTGCTGCCTCTGGCACTCACTGGCATAATCGATTGTTGTCTGGCATAGACAGACAGTAATCAGCTCAGGCACGTTTGACTTTGGAGGGCTGTGCTCTGAGCACATGGAAATATATGTCACCTATACAAGGTGTCATCACCTGTAGACCCTGCAGACAGATGCTGGGCTTTGAGTTACTTTTCTTCCAGCAACAACTGTAGAGTTTCCTAGAATTGCTTAGGAAATGTGCCCTGGGGAGAGCAGGAGGAAAGCTTTCTCCAAGGAAGTCTCTTCAGGGAGACACTTAGTTTGTTCTATGGTCATGTAATGGACTTGAAAAAGTTGCTTGCTGACAGAAAGATGGTGAGAAGGTAAATTGGATTAATCCATCTAATGAATATTTATGGAACAGGAACCAGGCACCATACCAGACTTGGAGAACAAAGTCTGGATGTAGTTAATGAGGTAGGCGGGAATCTTTAAGGTCTCCACTCATCTTGTGTCCTTCCCCTACTTACTTCCTCTTTCTTCCCTACTGCAGGCTGCCTGTGACTCACCGTATTTTACGTTTCTTTTGAGTACACTGAGTCTGATATGTAATAGTAGTAATAATTATGACAACAGTAACAACAATAACAACAGAACTAATAACAAATATTTATTGAACTTATTCTTTGTCCCGGCCATTGTTCTAAATGCTCCACGTGTATGAACTCACGGACCCTCCCAGCCAACCACGGGAGCCGCTGCTATGATGATCACACAATATTAAGCTGTTTGCTCAAGTTCACGGGGATGGGGAGTATCCGAGCCAGCATTCCAACTTGACCTCAGTTTTTCTAGCAAATAGTTCCTGAGCCTAGCTCCCAGCAATGCGCTGTGGGTACCTGTAATTATGCTTCAGGAAGGAATGTAAAGCAAGGGTTAATTTAGTGGGGCAATTAAAGTTGTTTTCATTCTAGTCTGTACTTTTTTTAAAAAAAAAGTTTTAATTTCCATAAATCTGTGGGGTCCCAGGGCAATATTGTTACAGGCATTGATTGCGTAGTGGTCAAGCCAGGGCTTTTTGGGTATCCATCACAAGACTAACATACATTTTACCCATTAAGTAATTTCTCATCATACTCCGAATTCCCACCCTGGTCTCTACATTTAGAAAGTGACATACAAAATGTGGTTGAAACCAGAGAAAAGAGTAATAGCCCCGAATTACAAACTAATGAAAAATAGGGTTTGTGAAAAATAATATTATTGAGTTTGGATTGTTTGATTCATGGAAAAGCAGGCACAGGGATGATCCAGGTGTTTTTAAGTACACAAAGAACTCTCTTACAGGCTTCTGACAAGTGATTAGCCATTGCTACAGGAGGCATAGTAGAAGGCTGAACCATCTTTAAATAGAAACAGTAGCTAAGATACAAGGTAGCGCTTACTGACAGTTATGGGAGAACCACTGGAAAACCTGCAAAGGGACATGGGGTAATTCATGAGATTTAGAGAAGAGGGCATACATTCCAGATGGTTAATATATCATCCTGTCAAAGATTTGGACAAATGAGTAGTTTTCACAGTGTTTTCTGTGCAGCTTTAGCAGTTAATTTTCTGTGCAGTTTTAGCAGTTAATTTATTCTCTCTCTCCCTCTTTCTCTCTCTCCCCCTCCCTCTCTCTCTCTCTAAGTTCTTAACCATTTGTCAGTTTCTGTGCACGCTGCCCATTATGGGTCCAGTCTTCACAGATTTTATAGTCTTTATGTGGCAGACAGAGAAAAACATTATTTCCGAACACAAAGAAAACTGCCTGGCTAGATATTTTGATAACACTCCCACCCACCCCAGATGTCCTCTACTTTCTTTCTACTAGGCCAAGCATAGCCCACCCCTGCTCATTATCTCAGGGAAGGCTCGGCAGGGCAGAAAACCAGAGATGGTTCCAAATCCGGTTGCTTTTGCAAAATAGAACCATAAAGCCTCAAGGAAGGATGATGCCCTAGGATAGAGGAAGTAGTTAGAGCAGATAGTCCTGCAAATAGGAAGTGATTTCCTTAGGCTTGGGGGAAGGACGAGGCAAACCATGGTTCCTGGAGAGAGCCCTGTTAGAGGTGACTGGACTCCTAGAGGCATGTGGGATCCCAAGAACAGAGGGATCCGTGGTCTCCACCCCATTTCATGGACCCACTGGAGGACAGTGAGACCACAGAGGGAGAAATAGCACCAGGGAGAACAACTCTGCTTTTTTATCCTATTCATAGACTAGATTTCAAATAAACAAAGAGTTTGGAGGCTAAAGTTTAGAAATCATGCTGTAAGAAATCATTTCTTATAAGGCTTTATTCTGAGCTATGCCTCAGTCTCAGGCTAAATTAACCCTAAGATGTTTATTTTCACCCTGCACATGCATAGACGCCCCAGCAGCCCAACCAGCCCCACGCACAGGTGCATTTCTGTGATCTGTTTCCCCCCGGAGCTTATGCTCACTCGAAAGCTGCTGTCTTGGCGGGGCGCACACACTCACTGCCCCTGGTGAGCCCATCCCCTTACTTCTCTGTGCCTTTGAACACTCTTCCCTCTTAGCTTTAGTTACACTTATTTGCCTACCTTTGCATTGATGGATTGTTCCAGTTAGAAATACATTCACAAAGTATTAGCTTATGTGGTATTTGAATAATTTACATTTTCAGAACAGTGGTTTTTCTGAAACAATCATGATAAGAATCAGAGTATTTACTTTTTTTTTTTTTTTCCAGGTGTCAGTCAGGTTAAATGTGTCAAAAGGATAATCTCACTTAATCTCATAATAAACTAAACGAAGCAGGCATTTTTATTATCCTCCGACAGTGAAGAAAATTAAGACACAGGGATGTTAGGTAATTTGCTCAAGTTCACACAACTGTTAAGTGGCAGGGGTGGAATTTGGATGCCAGTAATTTGATTACAGAATCGACTCCTGTTCCTAGAGAGAGGGAAGTGGTCAGGGAGCTTTAGACTCTCTCCCATGCCCTTCTGAGGCTGAGTGAGGAGGCTGCAGAGTATCATCTGAAAGACCAAAATATGCCCCTTTATCAATTAAGATGAACCCTAAGGTTAAGTAAACAAAAATTACCTCTGGGTTGAGGGTTCAGGCCCTGGCTGGCATGGCAGATTTCTAATTTCCTTTGGCTACAAGAAAAACCACACTCCTACCAAACCTCCTAATAATTGGAATTATCAGGCAAATTCCAACTCGGATTTGCTGCTACGACTCTGACTGGACAGAGGCATGGCCTTTCAAACACTCTTTCCTGATAAGCAGCTATGGACCTTAAGCCAGTTTCAGCAGCTCATAGAGGCTGCACACAAAATGTCTTTGTGTCCTATAGTTCACCCTTTGATGTAAAGAGCCAAATATCCCACCTCATTTTAATGCTAAAACCCTGCTCCACAGTGAGCGTGGGATGTATGTTACATGTATGTTTACCCACTGTGCGTGTGCTTGACTCACCTCATAAATATGAGTAGCTTTTCCCCAAAACCTCAACTCTGTTGTGTGATGCAGGCCCTGTGAGATAGAAAACCCAACCCACACCTTTCCTCTTTGAAGAGAGAAAATCTTCGACACATACCAAACACTGTTTCTTCCTGATTTGAAAACTGATATCACCAATAAAACTCTCCTTTCTACTGTGTAGCCAACCTAGTGGTCTTCTGGAAGATAAGGGATTGTCTTAGGCCTGTCTTGGCTTGCAACAGCCCTGCCATCACCACTGCGCTGCAGTTGCTGCAGAATCGAAGGAGAATGTCAAGTCCCACTTGCTTTAGTGACTTTCCTGAGCTTCACAAGTGACCCCTAACCTGGGCTTTCCAAGTTTTCTGAGAGCTCTACCGCTGAATCCACCCACTGCACAACACAGCTTTTGGAACTCACTTGATCTCAGTGGAGGGCAGCAAAGACCAGGGCTTCCTCCTCAGCAACCCCTCCAGGGCCCATTCCAGGGAGCTCTTTTCTGTGCTACGAGAAGAGGCTTGCTATTCAAATGTGCTTCCAGTTTACACCTGGACCAAGCATTTCATCTCTCTTTCCACCTCCTAGAAACAAAGTATTCTGAGTTCTCTATTCTCTAGAACACAAAAGACCTCTATCTAGCAGTCAGAAAGGAAAGGAGCAAGGAGTCCAAGAAAATAAATTTAATGATGCACCAAAGAGACTTAATATGGCAATTATTATCCTGCCACATGAGCTTTCAATTTGATATGGTGTATTCCTAGTCCTGTTTTCTAGCACAAAGAGCTTCACTTGTTCTATATATTTATATTGTTGATAAGAACCTTTATCTTCACCAGTGTTCATATCATATCCTATTTACTATCTGGGTGCATGGGAAAGTATGTTAACTTGCATGTGTAGAAACATTATTCATTACCATGTTCCTATTTATGTATATTGAAGGATGCATTTGGGAAAGAAAGCATATGGTTAATGATTCGTTATTAAATGTGCATATGAAGTTGAATATTTTCACAACAGAAAAATACCATTTCAACTCTGTTACAACATATGGGTTAAAATGCAGTGGAGCAATGATTACCAAATCATGAGGGGTTTGCTCTGGGTCCCGTTGCTCGCCACAGAGAAAGCCAATCGCAGAGACAACAAATATTTCCAGGTGTATTAGGCCAATCTTGCATTGCTATAAAGAAATACCTGAGACTGGGTAATTTATAAGGAAAGAGGTTTAATTGGCTCAGGATTCTGCAAGTTGTACAGGAAGCATGACACCAGCATCTGCTTCTGGGGAGGCCTCAGGAAGCTTCCAATCATGGTGGAAGGCAAAGAGGTAGCAACTACATCATATGGCAAAAGCAAGAGAGAGAGTGAGGAGAAAGGTACCACACACTTTTAAAAAACGAGATCTCCTGTGAACTCAGAGTGAGTTATCACTTATCCTCAGGGGATGGTCCAAACCACTCATAAGGGATCCACCACCTGATCCAAACACCTCCCACTAGGCCCCACCTCCAACACTGGGAATTATGTTCAACATGAGATTTGGGCAGGGACAAATATCCAAATGATATCACCAGGGAAGAAGGCTTTTTATTTGGGTGACATCAACTGGGAGAATAGGAGATAAGTCTCAAACCCATCCTCCATGAACTAAAATTGAGGGTTTCTATAGCAGGAAGGAATGTAAAACAGGAATTAGGGTGGGATAAGGAAGAGAAACGAGGGGTCTGGCATCTCGTCATCTGGATGTGGTGATCTGGTGAGTTTCAGGCCCTTGACAGAGGGTTGGTTTCCTGAGGAAGAAACACAGATAGGACAAATATCAGCTTCAAGTTTTAAGACTGGGAGGGTCAATTTCTACATTTATTTTTTAAGAAAAAACAGAAATATCAGCTCTATGGGACAATTAAGATAGTTTCACAAGCAGTAAAAGTGATTAAGTAATGTTTACTTTCTGTGCTAATATTTATTTTGTTCTTCAAAAATGCATGTCATTTGTTAGTTATTTTTTCAAGAAGTTAGTTTTATTTACAGAAGGGCCTTTAAATCTTATGGTTTATATTTTCTAATTTATAGGAGAAATTGAGGGACAGAGAGTTTAAGTAACTTGCCTAAGTTCATTCAGAAGTCAGGATCTTCTGTCTCTCTAGGCTAATCCTCTTATTACTATACTGTGTTGCCTCTTATATCAGATTTCTAATTTTATTTATGAGGAAGTGTTGTTTAAGGTATGTGTGAATATATCTGCTAAAGAAGTAATGTGAAAAGCTTCTAACACAGGGATAGAATTCAATTTATTAGTGCCCTTTGTCATGTTCTATTGACATAAAATTCTTCAGCGATGTCATTCACAGCCATTCGGAGACATATTCCAGGGCTGTGTAAGCTATATAAAGGATATGGTCAGCATTTAATGTTACTTTTTTTTAAAACACAGCCTATAGTAAACAAAATTGAGTCATTTTTCTCATACATAAAAATAAACTGGATTGAGCTATTTGATGTTTTCATCCACTTTCAAAAATAATCAGTGATGCACATCTGAAGATTGAGAAGTGGACTGTGTATTACAGTATCATTATTTTTGGAAGAATTGTTAGCACATCAGATAATGTAACCCAGGGAACATAAATTGACTTACAAAGAAGGAAGGAAGGAAAGAAAGAAAGAAAGAAAGAGAGAGAGAGAAAGGAAGGAAGGAAGGAAGGGAGAAAGACAGAAGAAAGAAAGAAAGAGAGAGAGAGAGAGAGAGAAGGAAGGAAGGAAGGAAGGGAGGGAGAGAGAAAGACAGAAAGAAAGAAAGAGAGAGACAGAAAGAAAGAAAGAGAGAGAGAGAAAGACAGAAGGGAAAGAAAGAGAAAGAAAGAAAGAAAGAAAGAAAGAAAGAAAGAAAGAAAGAAAGAAAGGAAGGAAGGAAGGAAGGAAGGAAGGAAGGAAGGAAGGAAGAAAGGAGATTCTACTTAAATGTTTGAATGAAAGGGAGAAGCTGTAAGGAGCCTGAGATGGTGATGGATAGTAAGGTTTCTGAAATGGTTATCAGAGTTCCATAAGATTATTGATTTTGAATGTATAACAGTAACCTATTTGTAGCAACAGAGGGAAGAGTTCAAGGATTTCAAATACCATAAAGGATATTTCCTGCCAAAGGAACATCAGTTTGAAAGCAAGATACATCTTTTCTAAATTAGTAAATCCCTTTTCTCTTTGATCAAAAGATGAAGAAAAAACCTCTTTGCCAAAGAAGGAATCGGGAAGAAGCTTTGAAGACAGCAAGGAGGAAAGCTGGTGGAAATGATGCAGTGTCAGGACACAGAGCTCAGAAGCACTGGAGGGTGCGGAAACAGCAAGGGCCCTACACTGCTTCTTCGTTGGTAGAGTGGGGATAATAATCTTTACCCTAAAGAGCTGTTGTGAAGATGAGATGAGGAAATGCACATGAAAGTTCCTGGTTTATAGTAGGAATTCCAAGAATGTATGCTTACTTTAAGTACACGTGCAACCAAATTTGAATGCAATCTATTGATGTCTAGTCACGAACTTGGTGCTTAGGCAAGGACTACTATTAACTAATTAGGCCATCAGTTATAAAAACATTCATTATAAAACCATTGCCCCCAGCGAGACAGGTTTGGTTTGGAAGTGATAACTGGCACCCAAGCAGCCCCGCCTTGGACCATGAAGTAGAAGTGATCTGTTGAGAATGGGAGAGGAAAATGATAGAAGCCTGGTCCCTGAGAACTCCGGAGCTATTATACAACCTGGACAGCCCAACTCTGGTCCACAGTTACATGGGAAAGAAATAAACTTCTGTCTTGTTTCAGCCACTATCCTTTTGGAATTTTGGCATTTAAAGTTGAGCCCAATCTTAACTGACAAAGGCGTTTTATTTTCTGAATAATAGAGTTTAGTGTATAATCTTAGTACAGTGCCTCTCCAAAGAGTTTAATAAATCATGGTTATATAATACAGAGTTCAAAACTCAAAAAATGCAGTAAAAATCATCTTCAGAAGAAACATATTCAGCAAGGTTGCAAGGATACAAATACACAAAAATCTATTGCATTCCTCTACACAAGCAACAGAAAGCTCGAAAATAAAAGTGCTTTCATTCGTGACCAAGGCAAGATGTTTTTTTTGAAAGTAAAATCTGGCTGGGCAAGGTGGCTCACACCTGTAATCCCAGCACTTGGGAGACCAAGGCAGGAGAATCACTTGAGCTCAGGAGTTTGAGACCAGCCTGGGCAACATGGCAAAAATCCATCTCTATTTAAAAAAAAAGAAAAAAGAAGTAAAATCCTCATGGGGAAATAAAGGAAGGTAAGAACAGAGATATTTGGTTATCTTTGTAAAGAAAAAAAGAAAAAAATAGAACAAAGAGAGAGAAATTTCATACTCTTGACTAACCTGACTAAAAATACAAAATTAAGAGATCGAATAGAGTTAGTTATAACAATAGTAAATATGGAGAGAACTTACAAGGTGGCTAGCAGTGTTTTCAGTGCTCGAAATATATTAACTCATCTACATACATAAATTCAAGAGTCCTAAAAAGTAGGCATTATTACTACATGTGTTTTACAGAAAAGGAAACTGAAGTACAGAGAAACCAAGTAATTTTCCAAAGCTCACACACGCACTAGAAGTTTCTCTTTATTGAAATGCACACACATACACTCAAAAATATAGCCAAATCCCCAATAACCCAAATAAAAATTCAATTATGTGTTTATTCTGTCTCTGAAATGTATACAAATCCATGAATATTGAAAAATAGAGCTTAACGTTAAAGGCGAATATACCTATTGGATAAATTCAAGTATAGAGTAAAATGTGACAAATAGGAAGGAAAATGATATTTTCATGTTACAATTTAAACTTAATTTTTTTTTTTTAGACAGATTCTCACTCTGCAGCCCAGGCTGGAGTGCAATGGCACGGTCTTGGATCACTGCAACCCCCTCTTCCTGGATTCAAGTGATTCTCCTGCCTTAGCCTCCCAAGTAGCTGGGACAATAGGCATGTGCCACCACACACAGCTACTTTTTGTACTTTAGTAGAGACGGGGTTTCACTATGTTAGCCAGGCTGGTCTTGAATTCCTGACCTTGTGATCCACCAGCCTCAGCCTCCCAAAGTGCTGGGATTACAGGCGTGAGCTACCACACCGGGCCAAATAGTCTTTCACTTCCCATCAGGATGATGTACTACATTCATTCTTTGAAAACTCCGTTAGCTTCAAACGGTTAGCAACAAATCAATAAAGAATAAAAATGTAAAACCAGAAGGAAAATCTGGGTTCCTAAACAAGTAAAACCCTTAAATGGATAAAAATTCAAAGACTAACTCAGAGCAGTGAACAGGGATGAAGACAATCACTAGCTGTATTCCAGGTCTGGAATCAGGAAGTGATGGCCAAGAAGTTCCGTTTTCCAGAGGTGGAGGGAGTCTAAGAAGCTCACTCAATGCAGAGGGACCAGAGCAGGCTAGCGAAGCGCTCTCATGCTTCTGAAAGGAGGTGGAAGGAAAGGTTCCTTGTCCATCGCTTTAACCTGTCAATTTCAGCAAGCTATGGGCTTAGATAAGCAGGGAGACAGACGCAGCCTGGAACCCAGGAACAGAACTATGCCAGCCACTGACTTTAGGACTAGATAGGGGCTATCTCCAATATTCCCAAGACATATGAGAAGACAAAATTCAAAGCCAGCCATTCTTTTCAAATTAAGCCATAAAATAAATGCAAGTATTTTTTTTTTTCTAGAACTTGATAAAGTGATTCTAAAATATATATAAAGGAGTAAAAGAGCAAGAATTGACATTAAAATTTTGAAGAACAAAGAAGAGAAGTATTTCTATTAGCTATCAGATTTGTGATAAAACTAAAGTTTGGTGGAAAACGAATACACCAATCAACAAGAAGAAAGAGTCCCAAAGCACAAATATATATATATATACACACACACACACATATATATATACACACACATACATACACACACACACACACACACACACACGGAAGTTAGATATAGGAAAGAAATAAAATAGTGGGGAAAGGAAACCAGTTGGGGAAGGAATCACTCAATTTAGTAAGTGGTCTGAGGACAACTGATTATCCATGATGGAACAAAAAAGTAGTTCTCTACCACATATGCCATGAACAAAAATCAGTCAGTCCTCAGATTTGGATTCGACACTTAAGTGTGAAAGTGAAAACATAGAAACATACCTTTATGACCTCAAGTTTCTTAAAGAAGATGTCAAAACAACAAGACATTTAAGAAAATACAGATAAATGTAACTACTTTAAAATCAAAAACTTCTGTGTATCAAAAAACACTATACACTAAAAATATAAGCCATAGATTAAAATAATATTTGTGTGATGCGCATAATCTACTAAGGATTTGTATCCAAAATCTATAAAGATCTATACATTAAGAAAAACGACGCAACAATTAAACAGAAACATGTTCCAACTATGTGAACACACAAGTGACAGAGGCAGAAACTAGAAAGATATGAAAGACGTTCAGCTTCACTTGCCATCAGGGAAATGTAAAATTGAGATTGGTGAAAAAATGTGAAAGCCTGCGGAGCCTTGGCAGGGATGGTGGAGCAGACACTCCTGGTCAGCCGGTGAAACATCATCTCCAATCCCTGTGTCCCTGGCTGCCCACTACTAGAGTCTGACCTCCCTTCCGGCTGGAGGAGGCCACGAGCGGCAGCTTTGAGTGTGGAAGTGAGCTGAAGAGCACTGGGAAGCTTTGCCTCTTCTGGCATCCCTCTCTCCGTCCTCCTCTGAGCAGAGAAGTGATGTCTCATATCACTGTAGCCTTCATATAACCTTGGGAGACGAGCATGAAGATGAAGCCAAGCTCCTCACAGACACGCCACTTCTGACCTTATCGATCTGCTCCAGTAGTAACAGCTGCTTGTCTCCAAAATGTTATGTGAGAAAAGGCAAACTCTTATTAAAGAAGTCACTGTGAGTCAGATGTCCTATACATGCAATAAAGTGCATTCCTGATTGATACAGATGTAGAGAAAATGAAACTCCTTTACACTATTGGTAGGAAACTAAATACAATGTAGTGATTTTGTAGAGCAATTGGGCAGTAAGAATCAGCCCTGTCACTTCTAGGAATATACATGTAAGTTTCACTTTTAGGTATATGCATAGTATGTGTGGATGTGTGTATTTACAGTATGTGATGATGTATAAATGCAGACAGATGCATATACACACATATATATTATAAATGCATATATAAATATAGAGATATAAAGAGGAGAAATAGATGCAAGAGAATGCTCAGAGTTATGATTTGTAATCTCAAAAAATTAGAAACTGACATCATCTTCAATCAGAAAAAGATAAATAATTTGAAATAATATACAGCCACTAAAATAAATACGCTAGATCTGCATGTCTCAGAGTGAATTAAAC
The DNA here is from genome assembly GCF_009764315.1 of Trachypithecus francoisi. Lineage (NCBI taxonomy): Eukaryota > Metazoa > Chordata > Mammalia > Primates > Cercopithecidae > Trachypithecus > Trachypithecus francoisi. The sequence goes on along the minus strand of NW_022681464.1, from coordinate 41,243,523 downwards.
TTAGTATAATCTTGATATAAAAAGAAAAATTACAACATGACACGTAGAGGAAATACCACTTAAGGGCTGGGCGTGGTGGCTCACGCCTGTAATCCCAGCACTTTGGGAGGCTGAGGTGGGCGGATCACGAGGTCAGGAGTTTGAGACCAGCTGGCCAATATGGTGAAACCCTGTCTCTACTAAAAATACAAAAATGAGCTGGGTGTGGTGGCACTATGCCTGTAGTCCCATCTACTCGGGAGGCTGAGGCAGAAGAATCTCTTGAACCTGGTAGGTGGAGGTTGCAGCGAGCCAGGATGGCGCCACTGTACTCCAGCCTGGGTGACAGAGTGAGACTCCATCTCAAAAAACAAAACAAAACAAAACAAAAAAACACTTAAATAATGCTTGAAAGCATGTAAAACATGATATTTTTGCTTTACATATATATGTAGGAACGGTATAAAAATGTGAGTGGTTATAATAAACATGACATTTGGAGTGACGGCTAGCTCGAGAGAATGAAGGAAGAGAACTGAGTCAGAGGGGGTTCCAAAGGGGCTTCAATTACGTCAGATGTATTTCATTTCTGAATCTGCCTCATCCGTTTATCAAAAACCAAAACAAGCCCACGTGGTGACTCACACCTGAAATCCCAGCACTTTGGGAGGCTGAGGCAGGAGGATTGCTTGAGGCCAGGAGTTGAAGACCAACCTGGGCAACATAGCAAGACCCCTTCTCTATTTAAAAAAAAAAAGGCAGAAATAAATAAATGTGAAAAAATGCTAAACTTATTGAGCTATATAGTGTTTTCAGGATATATCTTATGTTATTTTGTACACATTTCAGTGTGCTCAATATATCTGATGCTCTTTAAAAAGCTTACTTTCTAAATTATGCAACTAATTGATACAAATGTATCACATTCCATTTGAAAACTGGGTAATTCCATTTGAAAACTGGGTAATTCCATTTGAAAACTGGGTAAAAGAAATTAATGGATCATTCAATAACATGGAACTACAGATAAAAAATCATACAGATAAATGCATATTTATTTAATAAGTGTTTCTAATAATATTAAGATACTGTTTTAGGCCATGCTCTGTGCTTCACACCTGTAATCCCAGCACTTTGGGAGGTCTGGGTGGGAGGATCACTTAAAGCCAGAAGTTCTCAAAACCAGCTTGACAAGGAAGCAAAATAAATAAATAAATAAATAAAAATAAAAAATACTATTTTATAGTTATCCACTAAATAAATAGAAATTATAAAATATCAGGGCTCTTATACCTGAGAAAGACAAATTTTAAGTGTTTTTGGTCACATTGTCAATTATCTTAGTTGTCCTGGGAAAAAAATATGATGAGCTATGAAATGACTGGGTATGATTTGGCACAATAATCTTACTCTCTGAAACATTCTCCAAGGAAATAAACATATTTAGAAGTTATTTACTTAAAAATATTTATAGTAATGCTATTTATGATTGCAAAAACAAAAATGCAGCAGGGAAAAACCCATAGGACTAAGAATAGGAGATGGCAAGCAAAAAAAGTCATATTACAACAGAAGTTCACTGCAGAGCTATAAAAATGTCAACTGTAGGGTTCATGCTGATGCATAAAAACATGAAATAAAGTTAATTTTGTCAAGCTGAGTTATAAAAATGTCACTTTGAAAACCATGTTGATATATGGAAATATAAATTAAAATTAATTTGGAAAAGCAGCACACAGCATTTCTTGATTTCCTTTCACTATGTGAAAACAACAATATTTGGCAAAGATAAGAAGAAAATTTGGTGGGAAGTACATAAACTGAATAGGATTCATTAGGTTCTTATTCATTTCTTTAATTTTGCCAAGGTTGACATATATTCTTCAATAAGACAAGACGACAGAGCTTTTAGCAGCAGCATAATGATTTTGTGAATAAACAGACAGATCTGAGCCCACCTGGTGTGGTTAGTAAGCACTTGTCTTCTGTCTTCTGACATTTCTCATTCCCCAGGCAGGTGACCACATGACAAACTGAGGAACCATATTTTTCCCACATGTTAAAATTTTTACAGCACTAACAGTTTTCTATCATTTTTCTTATTGTGGAAAGAATATGGCACTATACAATAAAATGTTAAATCCATTCATATAAGACTAACTTGAATAGTTTATAAAAATCATGTCACCAGGAGCCACAAAGCTGTATTTCATGAACAGCACCATGGGTCTTTCTGTATCATAGCAGATGTTAATCTTCCACCTCAATCAAAATACATGAGTCAAAGGAACAAATAGCCCACGGACATTCTGGCTTCATCCACCAGCTACAACTCTTCTGTTATAAATGACTGCATGAATGAAATTACAGAGGAGGCAAAATTCTAACAGAAGGACAATATTAGAATAATAAAATTAGCTTTCTAGAGATAGACAAGATGTAAAGCATAATTTTTCCACAAGAACAATATTATTTTTTAAGCTTCCAGTTTTATCTTAAAAATCCAGGCATATTTTGCCTCTACTCCATAATATATCCACGTTTATTTTAATATAAAAATAATGCTTTAGATCATCAGCTAAATAATTTTAGTCTCCCTCCTGACGAAGCTAGAGAATAACAGTATTTCATGAAGATGCTCATGAGTTTATATACTTTTAGCACATGGAAGCCCATGATTTTATATACTTTCAGCACATGGAAGCCCACTCCTCGGGGGAACAACCCCCCAGTTTGAGAAGCATGGCGCAAGAGTGGGAGGATTTGAGTAAGAACATTAGTCATGAAAGGACTTTGCTCATAAGATTGTTTCTGCACTTAAGCCTTTTTTCTTTTCCTGAGAAGAAAATGAAAGCAGAAAATCTTTTCCAAAGTAAAGAATGTTTATATTTATTATTAGAAAATAGTTTGGACACAGTTTTGTAAACTGTTTTCCAAATGTTGAGTTGGACTTACACTTAGGGAAAAATAATATATAGTATTAACTTTTGCCTCATAATATTACACTCTTTGTTGACCTACAAAAATGTTATTTTGCCATCAAATAGCTGGTTATTGAAGACAGGATGTTCTCAAGGTTGGATTGGCCAGGCACAGTGGGAGGTCGAGGCAGAAGGATTACTTGAAGCCAGGAGTTTGGGATCGGCCTGGCCAACATAGTGAGACCCCCATCTCTGTAAAAAATTTAAAAATTAGCCAACCATGGTGGCAAGCACCTGTGGTCCCAGCTGCTTAGGAGGCTGAGGCAGGAGGGTTGTTTGAGCCCAGGAGTTGAGCTATGATCATGCCACACTCCAGCCTGGGCAACAGAGACAGACCGTCTCTAAAAAAAAAAAAAAAAAAAAGTTGGATTGTCAGAAATCAATGGAACCTAATTGATAATATTGCAGACAATCAGCGAAACCTAATTAATAATATTGTAGAAAATATAAAAAATTTTTTTCCATTTTAAAAATAGGAAAAATGATGCTAATAGTGTGATGAGAGCTGATGTGAAGGTTGAGTGAAGCATTGAGAAGAAAGTGCTAAAGGGACATTGACAATACGATGAAGGGCCAACACTGGACAATTGCAATTTACATAGTTTGCTACTTAAAAATTTACCTCAGAGTTTAATTTAAAGATGATAAAGAAGAAGCATCTGAATAAATGTTGACAGAGGCTCTATGAAGATTATTGCACAAAATCTTAAAAATCTGATTAGAACATAGTCTGAGTATAGCAAAATGTAACTATAGTGTAGGACCTTAACTACCTGCCAAGTAGATAAGGGAGCAATTCCGTGATCACGAATCAGTGCAAGGTATTCTGGCTTATTAGTACTTGTCCACGTGAAAAATGTAAGTTGATTATTAAGACTGTTAGTGATAAAATAGGAGTCCCACATTTGGATTTCTGTTTGCTGTTTACTTTGGTGGTGGTTCATTTTCAGGTTTAAATCAGAGCCTGTTGAAGAAAGATGAAAGCAGAAGACTATCCTCCAGATTGGAGGGCTGTAAGAGAAAACCGATGTGAGTATGGAGATGTATGCATTGAGTTGGAACCCAAGGTAAGATAATTTAAGATTCAAAAAGGCAATCAGGCTGGGCGCAGTAGCTCACAACTGTAGTCCCAGCACTTTGGGAGGTCGAAGTGGGTGGATCACCTGAGGTCACGAGTTTGAGACCAGCCTAACCAACATGCTGAAACCCCGTCTCTACTAAAAATACAAAAAATTAGTCAGGTGTGGTGGCAGGTGCCTGTAGTCCAGTTACCCTGGAGGCTGAGGCACGAGAATCGCTTGAACCCAGGAGACAGAGGTTGCAGTGAGCCGAGATGGTGCCACTGCACTCCAGCCTCGGCGACAGAGTGAGACTTCATCTGAAGAAAAAAAAAAAGAGGAATCAGACTTTATTTTGGAAGGTGGAGATGATCATGTCTAGAGCTCTATATAATAGCTTCTGGGACACTCTATAGCCAGAGACAAAAGAGTTGGCACTTAACAGAGACAAAATTTAAAAGCAAAAGAAATAAAAGGTAGAAGGGAGGTGAAGGTAATTTACTAACCTGAGATGTAGGAGTTACAACCTCTGGAAGGAAGCTTGATAAATGAAATTTTGATTAAAGAGGCGACTATAAATTCAGATAAATAGGCTAGTTACTTGCATACATTTCACCATAGCAATGATAAGTGAAGGCAGGCAGAGAAAGTATGATGATATAATAATGAAAGCATATATAAGAAATATTAAATTGATTCCTTAGAGTTGAATTGTAGATGAAGCTACTCTTCTTATATCATCCTTGCTATCTCCAATTATTTATTGAGAATGTGGTAATTGTCTGTCCTAGTAATTATCTGAATATGCCTACCTTTCTTTAGAGCCACTCTATGCATATGAGCAGGGACTGAGTCTTGAAATACTTCACACAGAAAGGATTAATTCATCTAGATCAAAGTGGTATTGATGAATGAACTTCCTCCACAGTATATTTGTGATGAGACTATACTCAGTTTCCAGTTGATCATGAAATGGGTTCAATTCCAGAAACTTTTTTGGAGACTTACGTTCAAAGAACTATGCAAAGTGTTGAAAGAGGGATAAAACCAAAAGCAAACTCACTGAGTTCATCTTTGAAGTACCCATCCTGATCTAAACATCTCATGCTGAAACAAATTAAAATGATAAGGCGGTTTTCTCCATGTCCTAGAAACACACATACACACACACACACACACACACACACACACACACACACACAGTGGAATGCAGAGGCTAAAACTATGCTCCCAGGAGTTTCTAGGTTCTGAAATATCTAAGGTGAGTGGCAGTTCCATTCCTACCAAAGAGTATTTCACAATGGTGAAGGACTGGAGCCAGGCTCAAATATCTAAAACTGGGGTTTGGGTGTTCTTTCATCTCTGAAAAGAGCCTGAAGATAGCAACTTTTGCTGCCAAGGAGTACTGCTGATATAAAGTGGTATTCCTGTTGTGCACTCAGAAAGAGAAAGGTACAGGGCCTGAGCCAAGTTCCTCACTGTCTTGATGACTGTTTCTGCAGAACTCTCAGTCTCATGGTAGATGGGAAGGCCAGAGCTGCCAATACAAGGTCTGAAGCTGGACCAGAAGGCAAGGGTCAGGAGAAGGCAAAAGAGGGAGAGGAGGGGAGCGGGAGAAAGAAAACAGCTCACTCCAAGGCCCCAGGACTATAAACACTGAGGAAAAACAAACAACAGTCAACAAATCAAAATGGGAAGGCAAATATAGAGCAATAAAGCACAAATAAGAGAAGAAGATCAAAATGACTTTTAAACAAGTATGTTTAGGATTCTCCCAGAAATAAAGGAACAAACTCTATGAAACAAGTCATTATGAAAGGAAAAAGAAAGTGACTTGTCTCAACAGAAGTTGAAAGAGCATCTGATAACATCCAAACATGTTTATGTAAAAACAAAAACCAAAAAAAAACTCAAAACAGTAACAAGAGATAATGGAACTTCCTTAACCTGAAAAAGGGTCTTTACCAGAGCCTGTAGTAAACATGGTAACTTTAACACATTCCCATTAAAGTCAGGAGCAAAATAAGGCTGCCCACAATTCCCTACTATTCAATGGGTGCCAGAGGTTCATACACTACGGTTTTAAAATATTAGAAATTTGGCCAGGCACTGTGACTCACACCTGTAATCCCAGCACTCTGGGAGGCCAAGGTGAACGGATTGCTGGAGGCCCAGAGTTCGAGACCAGCCTGGCTAACATGGCCAAACCCTGTCTCTACAAAAAATATAAAAATTAGCCGGGTGTGGTAGCGCATGTCTGTAATCCCAGCTACTCAGGAGGCTGAGGCAGGAGAATCACTTGAACTCGGGAGGCGGAGTTTGCAGTGAGCCAAGATAGTGCCACTGCACTCCAGCCTGGGTGACAGAGCGAGACTCTGTCTCAAAATAAATACATGAATAAATAAAAATAAAAACATGAAAATGAAGCTAGGTATGGTGGCTCACACTGTAATCCCAGCACTTTGGGAAGCAGAGGCCAGAGGATTGCTTGAGGCCATGAATTTGAGACCAGCCTGTGCAACATAGCAAGACCATATCTCTACAAAAAATTAAAACAATTAGCTGGACCTGGTAGCATGTGCCTGCAATAGTCTTAGCTACTCAAGAGGCTGAGGTGAGAGAATTGCTTGAGGTCAAGAGTTCAAAGTTGCAGTGAGCTGTGATCATGCCACTGTACTCCAGCCTGGGTGACAGAGTGAGACCTTATCTCTAAAAAACAACAACACACCTTTAATAGCAAATGTGGTGGCTGAAATATTTCATGTGTAAAGCTCACAGCCTGCACTGTTGCTCCTGCCTGACCAGCTCCATTCATTCTATTTCTTGCCCAACCACACCTACCCCGGAAGGGAAGTTTTGTCCGTGACGTTGCTGTTCTTTGGGTGTTTGTAGTACAAGATCAAGAGGGCAGAGGGCGGGATACTGAAAGGGACAGGCTGGAGGTAAAAAGCCCAGGCTGAGAGTTCTTGAGGGATTAGTTGATATCCACGGCGAGTGCTGACCTGGGAAAGAGAGGACAGAAGAGAAAAGCGGGAGGCAGAGAGGAGTGTTTCGGCTGCTTTGAAGGGTTGGCGTAGATGAACTATTTGAACCTCTTCAACTGTTCTTCCACAGATAAAAGAACGAAATTTGTTTTTAATTACTTCTACCGGTTGAATTCTTCTCTAATCCATTCTGAAACAAAAGTAGTTATGTGGGTGTTTAAGGCAAAAATGTTCACACAAAACTTTATGTCAGGCCAGGCACAGTGGCTCTCAACTGTAACTCCAGCACTTTGGGAGGCTGAGGAAGGTGAATCACCTGAGGTAAGGAGTTCGACACCAGCCTGGCCAACATGGTAAAACCATGTCTCTACTAAAAATGCAAAAGAATCAGCCAGGCATGTTGGTGCGGGCCTGTAATCCCAGCTACTTGGGAGGCTGAGGCATGAGAATCACTTGAACCTGGGAGGCAAAGGTTGCAGTGAGCTGAGCTCGCTCCAGCCTGGGCGACAGTGAGACTCCATCTCAAAACAAATGAACTAACAAAACAAAAAAACCCAACTGTATGTCAGGAGTGCTAATATAGCTCTGGAAAGACATGATCACGGCCTGATGTAGGTAATGGGAGAGGAGAGCAGAATTTTTTTTTTAATAAAGTGGAGTGGGGAGAAAATGATAATGTAGAAAAATGTCAATAATGATTGGCAATAGAGTGAACCGGCAGGGATCAGGGAGAAGGGAATGGCTGGGATGATGGTGGTCTCAAATAAGAGCAGGGGGAGGAGGAGGATGAAAGAAAGAAAAGGATCAGAGAGAAAAAAAATGGAGGATTTGGATATGTCATATGTTGGGGAAAATGCATGCAGAATTAGCAGGCAGCAGGATGGAAATTTGAGCGTGCAACTGCACAGAATGTCAGGGTAAGATATATAGATTTTGGAATAGAACAACAACAACAATAAACCAAACAGTTAATGTCATATCAATGGAACTGAAAGCTCAGGAAAAGAGCCCAGATTTAGAAGGAACAGAATGTTCTCAGCCAGTTGTTGAGGATAAATGGAAGAGGAGGAGGTTGGTGAGGGAGACTGAGAAGTCATCAGAGAGGAAGGTGGGGAGTACAGCTGGGACTGCTCCACTAGTGGGAACTAGACAAGATGCTGGAGCCACATTTGGGGATGCCTACCATTCTATATTCTACTTATGCCAGGGGTGGGCATCTGTGACATTCTGAATGTGTGTCTCTGCCCATTTATGGATTAACAGTAGACACCTGAGTCAAGCTGGGGCCACTAATCTTTCCCAAGAACGAGAAACTGGAACTCAGTGAAGCAAATCAGTCTGTGAGGTGCTTGAACCAGGCCTGGGGTGGCTGGGCGTGGCCATGGTACCTGCGGAGGCAGAGCAAGACAGCACACAGAGCAACAGAGAGGACAGCATGAAAAGAACTGAGAAACAGGAGCACCTGGAGTGAGGGCGGGTGACCTCGGCCCCAGTGCTGTGCAGGGATGCCAGGCTGAGCTTCCTGACTTGGTATTTTGGGAAAGACTTCTGATTCCGCCTGGGAAAGTTGTCTTTTTTTCTAAGCAAACTCAATGGGATTTTGTCCATGCTTAAGGCCAAAGGAGAGATTTGAAAAGTGTGCTCAGTATCATCAAATGTTTCAGAGGAGTCTGGTAAGAACAATGACATGACAAAATAAAGTTGGGCGAAGTGGCTCATGCCTATGATCCCAGTGCTTTGGGAGGCTAAGGCAGAAGGATCACTGCAGCCAGGAGTTAGAGGCCAGCCTGAGCAACATGGCGAATCCCCATGTCTACCAAAAACACAAAAATTAGCTGAGAGTGGTGTCTTAAGCCTGCACTCCCAGCTACTCTGGAGTCTGAGGTGGAAGGAACGCCTGAACCCAGGAGTTCAAGGCTGCAGTGAGCTAGGATCCTGCCACTGCACTGCAGTCTGGGTGACACAGCGAGATCCTACCTCAAAAATAAATACAATAAATGTGTACAATTCAAGGGCGGTTTATGACCTTTCAGAGAGCTGTTTCAGTTGAGTTTAGGGAGCAGACGTCAGACTGCAGGGAGTTAAAGCGTAAGTGTCCACTGTAGATAGATTTCTATAGGGTTCTGGTAATGAAAGGAAGAAGAGGGAAGACAGAAACAAAGTCAAAGGACCGCTTCTGTTGCTGTCAGTCAGGGTGGAAAATACTTGCGTATCTGTGTAAACTGAGCAGGGAGAATTAATAGGAAGGAGAGAATGGCTAGTTAGGGAGGACGTAAGAGAAACATTAATGGGCCAGCACTGTATACTGTACCACATTTGTACAAAACATAGCTGCATTTGCTTCCTATGGTGACTTTGTCCCTGAAATCACAAATGCTGAACTTACACAACATTTGAGTTTTAGGGGAGCAAAGCACCTAGTTGGTTATTCATTTTACTCTAGGAGAAAAGAAATAACGTTGTTTTCAAAGTTTATTTTATTTTTGTAGAGATGAGGTTGTGCTGTGTTGCCCAGTCTGGTCTCAAACTCCTGGGCTCAAAAGATCCTCCCACCTTGGTCTCCCAAAGTGCTGGGATTACAGGTGTGAGCCACAGCGCCTGGCCAGAAACAACATTATTTTAATGTAATAATAAATAAACGTATTGTCTCTCCTAAATATGGCTGTATAAAAAGACACCCCATTAAAACAATGTTATTTTAATGTAATAATCAATAAACCTATTGTCTCACCTAAATATTGCTGCATTAAAAAACACTTAGAACACTTGGAGATTTAACACTATACTCTATTATTTCCCAGGAGTATTTAGATTGGCTGACTGGTTCTGTAAATCTGAGCCAGCTCAGCTGATCTCGCTGGACTCCTTCGTTTCTGCTGACCACAGATGGTCAGCTGGTGGGCTGGCTGAGTCCTACGCTATCTCTTATGCTGGGGTCTTAAATGCAACAACTGGCCGTGTCCCATTCCCCAGCAGGCAAGCTTATCCTCCTGGCAATCACATAGAAGCACGACATAAGTAGGAATAAATAAGGCCTTGGGAGCCTAAGCTTGAAACTGGCACATCATCACTTTGCCCTTTCTGCTGGCCAAAGTAAGATATAAGGGCATCCCTGATGCCTGCCTCATGATGGGAAGAAATGCAAAGTAACATTGGAAGGGGTATGGAAAAGGGAGATCACTAATCGAGACTGTTAATTACATTCATCCACCACACTTACAAAGACATGTGGCCTTTTTTTTTTTTTTTTTTTTCTGTTTAGACAGAGTAAAGAGTGATCTTAGAGGCCTTTATCAAGTAAGACGGGCCCTAAGTTTACAGGCCCAGCTGTCCTGGCCAATTTCTAAATTCTTACAACTATAAGAAAAATCACACTCTTATAAACTCCCTAATAATACGAGCCATCAGGCTGATTTACTAGTCGCCACAACTCTGTTGGGACAGAGGACTGGCCTTACTACATGCTCCTGATAAACTATTACAGACCTCACACCAGTTTCAGGCAGTGTATAGAGGCTGCACACACACTGTCATTGTGTCCCCTAGTTTACCTTTGACACAGAACCAAATTCCACCTCATTTTAATACTGAAACTCTGCCCCCAAAGTGAACATGGGGTGTATGTTACATATATGTTTACCATTGCATGTGTGTATGACTCCCCTCATAAATACGCACAGGTTCCCTCCAAACCTGCTAAATCTGTGTGACACCAGCCCTGTGAGGCATAAAATCCAACTTGTCCTTCTCCTCTTGGGAGAGAGACCACCTTCCAAGGTGGAGACTTTCTTTTGCTTCCCAGCTTGCAAACCAATATCACCATTAAAGTACTCCTTTCTACTATCTAGCCATCCTGGTGGTTTTTTGGGTGACAAAGGAAATGACAGAAATATCAACAGAGATTTCTTAAGGAGATCTTAAGGAGCTCAGCAGTTTAGTGCTGAAACACAAGGTTGAAAAGCTAAGAACAACTTTCTTACTCTTATATTTTATGTTTTTGACTTAAGTAGTTTAAATTGGTGAGTTTTGTTCCATTCCGGGATATTCCAGTTGGGTGTTTTCCAACACCAACAACCAATTCTCTGATTCCTCTCACATCAACTGGATGTTCAACAATTCGATTCTGGCACTAACTCCATGGAGCTGGTGCAGACCCCACAGCTGAAGAGTTCAGTCCCGTGAGACTGCCCTCCGCCGGGCGCGGTGGCTCAAGCCTGTAATCCCAGCACTTTGGGAGGCCGAGACGGGCGGATCACGAGGTCAGGAGATCGAGACCATCCTGGCTAATACGGTGAAACCCCGTCTCTACTAAAAAATACAAAAACTAGCCGGGCGAGGTGGCGGGCGCCTGTAGTCCCAGCTACTCGGGAGGCTGAGGCAGGAGAATGGCAGAAACCCGGGAGGCGGAGCTTGCAGTGAGCTGAGATCCGGCCACTGCACTCCAGCCCGGGCGACAGAGCGAGACTCCGCCTCAAAAAAAAAAAAAAAAAAAAAAAGACTGCCCTCCACTCAGACACTAGTCACAAGTCCCAGGCTTCCATACTTCTGACCTAATGAGTATGAATCAGGGTTCCCATGACCCTTTGCTCAGGCTCCCATAATTGGCCAGAATGGCTAACAGAACTCACGAAGCCACTTTAATTACATTTACCCGTTAATTACAAAGGGTACAAATGAACCGCTAGATGGAGAGGAGTAGAGGGTGAGGTCCAGGAGAGTCCTGAGTGCAGGAGTTTCAGGAAGGTGGGGGAGGGGGTGGCTCCTTATAAATACAAAAGACTCTCCTATCACTCCAGAGATTCTGAGAGCTTTAGGTGCTCTGTGACAGAAACCAAAGACAAATATATTTCTTATTGTAACACAAGACTGTCATGCATCCATCAATAATGGATCCTTAGGCAATTCTGTCCTGGTGCAAACATCACAGATTAGACATACACGATCCCAGATGGTAGAGCCTACTGCACACCTAGGCTATGTGGTGTGGCCTGTTACTCCTAGACTAAAAACCTGTACAGCATGTGATTGTACTGACAGCTGTAGGCAATGGGAAAACAATGGCAAACATTTGTGTATCTAAGCATGGAGAAACTACAGTAAAAATAGGGTATGAAAGATTAAAAATGGTACCGCACTGACGGTGTATGGATCTATAGGACGGGCAGTTGCTCTGCGTGAGCCAGTGAGTGGGCAGTGAGTGAATGGACCTTCCTGTTTGCCCCTGTGGACTTTATAAACACTGTACGTGTAGGCTACACTAATTTATAAACACTGTACATTTAGGCTACACTAATTTATAAAAAATATTTTTCTGTCTTCAATAATAAATTGACTTCAGCTTACTATAACTTTTTTACTTGATAAACAGTTTTTATAACTTCTTGACTCTTTTAACACTTAGCTTGAAACACGTGTTGTACAGTTGTGCAAAAACGTTTTATTTCTTTATATACTTCTTCTGTAATCTTTCCTCTATTTAAACTCTTTTAAAAATTTAATTTAATTTAATTTTTTATGTTTTGGGAGACAAGGTCTTGCTCTGTTGCCTAGACAAGAGTACAGTGGTGCAATCCTGGCTCACTGCAGCCTCACACTCCTGGGCCCAAGAGAGCCTCCTGCCTCAGCCTCCTGAGCAGCTGGGACTACAGGCGTGCGTCACCGCATCCAAGTCATTTTTATTTTTACTTTTGGTAGATACAGGGTCCTGTGTTGGCCAGGCTGGTCTCGAACTCCTGGCCTTAAGTGATCCTCTCTCAAGTGATCCTCCCTCTTTGGCCTCATTTCCCAAAGTGCTGGGATTAGAGGTGTGACTCCTGGTCCTTTTATTTTATTTTATTTTTTAAAAAAACTTTTTAAATGTTTTTGTGAAAACAAAGACAAAAACACACACATTAGGGTCACCAGTGTGACACAGGATCAGGGTCACCAACATCACTGTCTTACACTTCCACGTCTTGTCCCACTGGAAGGTCTTCAGGGGCAATAACACGCATAGAACTGTCATCTCCTAGGATAACAATGCCTCCTTCTGGAATCCCTCCTGAATGAGCTGCCTGAGGCTATTTTATAGTTAACTCTTTTTTTTTTAATAAGTAAATGTGTGCTCTAAAAGAATAAAAAGTATAGTATACTAACTACATAAACCAGTAACATATTCGTGTATTATTGTCAAGTATTATGTACTGTACATGATTTGTATGTGTTATATACAACTGCCAGTGCCGTGCATTTGTTTATACCAGCACTACAAACACTTGAGTAATTCATTGTATGCTACATTATGGCTACAAAGGCACTAGAAATAAGCAATTCTTAGCTCCATTATAATCTTCTGGGACCACTGTCCTACGCACAGTTTGTCATTGACTGAAACATCATTATGCAGTGCATGACTACTGTATATATTTATGTATGTAATATAATATACCCTATTTTCAGAGTAGTATTAATAGCTCAATAATATAAAGAAATTGGTTGTATTCAATCCAGAAACAGGGGAATCTAAAGTATTTAAGTTCAACGCAAGTGTATAATACAGCACTCTCACTGTGTGTGGGTGATCTGAATATCTAGAGAAACACACAACCTATATCTTTATGAAGATGGATAAAGCCTTTTTACTTTTTCCTGGAAATGTCATGCTAGCAGTTTTAGATCAACTCACATTTCTAAAATTAGAAATGAGTTTTATAAGACTTTGCATTTTGGGCATCAAAATGAAAAAGAACAAATGCATATTCAGTCTGGAAAAATTGGACAGTATTTTTTGATGAAATATGAGATATTAAGGTGACATGCTAAGCAAAAATACTAGTCTTTTTTACTTTGATTAAAGGTTTAATAAAAAGGGGAACATTTTCAATGAAAATAATTTGAAGAAGTTTGGATTTAGGCAATTAGTACATAAGTGATGACAGTCAGATGCTTTTGGATTTTTGAGATTGGTTCAAGAAAAAGTAAAGAGAAAGCCATCCTCTGAGAAAGCCAAAAATAAAACATAGGAGAGCTTATCATTCTGCAGAAGTCGCTCTCCCCAAGAGATGGTTTGATATTGCTGATGGAGTTTAAAAAAAACACCTCAATCCAATCAAGTTGGTGACTAGGGCATATCCAAAGCTTAGAATGCAAAAGAACACTGGAGCTCCATGAATAGTGTAATATTCAGCTGACACAGCCCTTAAGTGTCTTGGCTGGAGACATCCCTCTATAATCATTGTACCAGACAAGTTGTTCCTTGTTGACACTAGCCATTAAGAGCAGCCAGCTCTCCTTGTTCTGATTTCATGGTCACTTGGAATCTTTTAACATAATTTGCCTTCTTTTGTACACTATACTGGTGGGAATGTGCTGACCAGAAAACACTTATCTTCTGCCCATTCACGTCTGTCAGTATAATTAGGCTTCTTGTTTTCAGCTCGTTTCCTTAGACTGATCCCTTTTTGGAGGATCAACAAAGTTACATTTCTGGACCTACAATGCTGAGAATTAAACCTACACCCTGAACTTGGTGATCCCTTAAGTGCTATGCCCTGAGACACATCCCGTGGAGCCAGCTGGTTTCTTTCCATGATGGCTCAAGGACAGAGATAGAAATAGCAGCCACCTTTCCTGACTCCTGGCATGCACTCTATATACAGGTGGACCCCATTTTATTGCATTTCACTGTACTGTGCTTTGCAGATACTGCATGTTTTACAAATGAAGGTGTGGGGTAATCTTGGATCAAGCAAATCTATGAGCACCATTTTTCCAAAAGCGGGTGATCACTTCCTGTCTCTGTGTCACATTTTGGTAATATTTCAAACTTTTATTATTATTATTATTATTATTATTATTATTATCTTTTAGGATGATCTGTAACCAGTGATCTTTGATGTTACAATTGTAATTGTTTTGGGTTGCCAGGAACCAAGCCCATACAAAATGACAAACTTAATAAATGTTGTGTGTGTTCTGACTGCTCCCCTGACCAGCCATTTCCCCTACCTCTCTCCTCATCCTTGGACCTCCCTACTCCCTGAGGCACAGCAATATTGAAATTAGGCCAACTGGTAATCTGCAATGATCTCTAAGTGTTCAAGTGAAAAGAAAAGTCCTGGGTCTGTCAGTTTAAATCAAAAACTAGAAAGGATTAAGCTTATTGAGGAAGGCATATTGAGAGCTGAAATAGATAGAAAGCTAGGCGTCTCATGCCAATTAGCCAGGTTGTGAATACAAAGAAAAAGTTTTTGAAGGATATTAAACCGCCACTCCAGTAAACACGTGACTGTCAAGAAAGCAGAACAGTCTTATTGCTGATACGGAGAAAGTTTGAGTGGTCTGGATAGAAGATCAAACCAGCTACAACATTCCCTTAAGCCAAAACCTAATCCAGAGTAAGGCCCTAACTCTCTTCAATTCTATGAAGGCTGAGAGAGGTGGGGAAGCTGCAGAAGAAAAGTTTGGAGCTAGCAGAGGTTGGGTCATGAAGTTTAAGGAAAGACGCTGTCTCCATAACATGAAAGTGCAAGGTGAAACAGCAAGTGCTGATGCAGAAGCTGCAGCAGGTTATTCAGATGATCTAGCTGAGAGCATTAGTGAAAGTGGCCACAGCAAACCACAGATTTTTCCATGTAGAAGAAACAGCCTTCTATTAGAAGAACATGCCATCTAGAACTGTCATAGCTGGAGAGGAGAAGTCAATACTTGGCTTCAAAGCTTCAAGGGACAGGATGACTTTCTTGTTCAAGGCTAATGCAGCTGGTGACTTTAAGTTGAAGCCAATGTTCACTTATCATTTGGAAAAATCCTGGGGCCTCTAAGGATTATGCTAAATCTACTCTGCCTGTTCTCTATAAATGGGACACCAACCTTGGATGACAGCACTTCTGTTTACAGCATGGTTTACTGAATATTTTAAGTCCATTGTTGAGACTGATTACTCAGAAAAAAATATTCCTTTCAAAATATTACTGCTTATTTACAACGCACCTTGTCACCAAAGAGCCATATGGAGATGTACAAAGAGATGAATGTTGTTTTCATGCCTGCAAACACAACATTCATTCTGCAGTCCATGGATCAAAGAGTAATTTTGACTTTTGAGTCTTTTTATTTATTTAAGAAATATATTTCCTAAGGCTATAGCTGCCATAGATAGTGATTCTTCTGATGAATCTGGGCAAAGTAAATTGAAAACCTTCTGGAAAGGATCTGCCATTTTTGGTACCATTAAGAACATTTGTGATTCATGGGAGGAGGTCAAAACATTAACACTAACAGGAGTTTGAAAGAAGTTTATTCTAACTCTCATGATGAATTTGAGAGGAGGTCAAAGTATCAACATTAACAGGAGTTTGGAAGAACTTAATTCCAATCCTCATGGATGACTTGAGCTATTCAAGGCTTCGGTGGAAGAAGTCACTACCGATATGGTGGAAATAGCAAGAAAACTAGAATTAGAAGTGGAGCCAGAAGATGTGACTGAATTGTTGCAATCTCATGACAAAACTTGAATTGGTCAGGCATTGTGGCTCACACTTATAATCCTAGCACTTTGGGAGGCAGAGGCGGAAGTCTCGGTTGAGCCCAAGAGTTTGAGAACTCACCTCTACTTAAAAAAAAAAAAAAAAAAAAAAAAAAAGATGGGCGTGGTTGCATTTGCCTGTAGTTCCAGCTACTCAGCAGGCTCAGGAGGCTGAGGTGGGAGGATTGCTTGAGCCGAGGAGGTCGAGGCTGCAGTGAGCTGTGTTTGTGGTACTGCACTACAGCCTGGGCAACAGAGCAGGACCTTGTCTCAAAAAATAAACAAAAGCAAAACTTGAGTGGATGAAGAGCCCCTTCTAAACAATAAATAAATAAAGTGGTTTCTTGAGATGGAATCTACTTCTGGTGAAGATGCTGTGAACCTTGAAATGAATACAAATGATTTAGAATATTATATAAGTGTAGCTCATAAATCATTGCCATTGATTAAGAGAATTAACTCCAATTTTAAAAGAAGGTTTACTTTGGGTAAATTGCTATCAAACAGCATCACATACAACAGACAAATCTTTTGTGAAAGGAAGAGTCAATTGATGCAGTAAACGTCATTGTTGTCTTATTTTCAGAAATTACCACAGCCATCCCAGCCTTCAGCAAGCACCAGCTCAATCAGTCAGCAAGCATCAACATCAAGACAAGACTTTCCATTAACAAAGAGATTATGACTTGCTGAAGGCTCAGATGATCATTAGCATTTTGTATCAGTCAAAGTATTTTAAAATAAAGATATGCACATTTTAAGAAAACACTATTGCATACTTAATAGACTACAGTATAAACTCCACTTTTATATGTATTGGGAAACCAAAAAATTTGCGTGACTTACTTCATGTTATATTCATTTTGTTGTGGTGGTCTGGAATCAGACTGGTACTATTTCCAAGGTATATCTGTATTATATCACCTACTATTTTTAAGAGAATTTATGTCTAGCTACAGTTAATGGGGGCATATTGCTATTCAAGAATTCCTATCATCAAATTTTCAGTTTTTCTTCTTCTAGATCTTTCACTTCAGAGATAGCATGGTTGTACCATCAATAACTATGAAAATAGGATTAAACAGACTGCTATCTTTCCTTCTGGAATTTTCATGCCTTTCTTTAAATCCCGTTAGCTTATTCGCTATTGGTTGTAGTGGGAAGTGAAGTTTTTTTTTTATTAACAAGAGGATTCTTATCTTATTCAGTATATACAGACTGTAACTATCATCAGAAATATTATGCCTATGTTGGATTTTTAAAAATTCAAGGAAATATACCTGAAGGCAGTATTTTAAAGTTACTTTTGATAACTTTGCTCAACTAAAAGAAAGCACAAATGTGCAAGTAAGTAGATTTCTGTATAGATTTTAAGTCATTTGTTCAAAATAGCATAATGTGCATATTATCTTATTTATAAAGCTTTATGATATCATTTATTTAAAATTGGTTTTAGACTGGGCATGGTGGCACATATCTGTAATCTTATACTTTGGGAGGCCAAGGCAGGAGGGTGGCTTGAGGCCAGGATTTCAAGACCAGCCTGGGCAAAACGGTGAGACTCTATCTCTACCAAAGTAAATAAATAAATAAAATTATTTTTAATTAATCAATATAATTTACAGTTCTTTCTGAACCAATATTTACATTTAAATAGTACATTATGCAATTATTTATAGCTCAATCCATTAAAGGAAGCTTAATATTGGACCGCCCATGTAGGAAAATACAACTGTAACATAGAAAATTATTAACAGTGGCATTAACATGAAAATAAACTTGATGATAATAGTTGTTGAAGACAGCGACTAATGAAATATTTTTAGTTGCTGTGGACAATTTGCTTGTCCAAGCAAGTGTAGAATTTTGTTAAGATAATTCTCCTCAGTTATGCCACAGCACATAAAATAATTCATTCTGTGTTAAATTTTTCCAAATGGTCACATTCAAAGTATATGCTAAGAAAAAATCTCAAGTTTTAAAAATATATTAAACCCCATCTCTACAAATAATTTAAAACTTAGCCAGGCATAGTGCTGCACACCTGTGGTCCCAGCTACCCAGGAGGCTGAGGCAGGGGGATCACCTGAGCTCAGAGGTCAAGGCTGCAGTAAGCTGTGCTTGCACCACTGCACTTCAGCCTGGGTGACAGAGCGAGACCTTGTCTCAAAAAAACACACAAAAGCCCACATTGCTATCAAGAGCCAATCCTGCTATTGACCAAATAATAAAGCAATGTAATTTAATCCTACTTAGAAAAGAAATATAGGCCAGGCCTTGTGGCTCATGCCTGTAATGCCAGCACTTTGGGAGGTTAAGGTGGGAGGATTGCTTGACCCCAGTAGTTTGAGACCAGCCTAGGCAATATAGTGAGACCTTCATCTCTACAAAAAAATTTTAAAAATTAGCCAAAGTGGTAGCACATGACTGTGGTCCCAGCTTCTTTGGAGGCTGAGGTGGGAGGATCAGTTGAGCTGGGAGGTAGGGGCTGCAGTGAACCATAATCATACCACTGCACTCTAGCCTGGGTGATAGAGCAAGATCCTGTCTCAAAAAAGAAAAGTAAAGAAAAGAAACATACACAACCAACCAGAAAAATATAAACAAACTCAGCAAAAATTTAAAAATGGATAGTTCCTTGAATAAAACCAGTCACTATCTTAGCAGGTGGAAGGTTTCATTTTCATCGACGATAGATAGACACGTTATAGGACTGCTGTGCCTGTTATGTTTTCATGACCTCCAGAAAGGGATTCTCTGTATCATGCCATCAGCAATTTCTATCCTAACAGTAAACCATCTTTGTCTGTCTGGCCAACTTTGCATTTAGAGTTGGTTGGATTCAACTGAATTATAAAAGTAAAATGCCTAGTAACTACCAATGTTATAAACCCCTTTGCTCACGATGGATCATTGGTGAAGTTATAGAAATCAACAACATGGCTATTTCATTTTAACCTACAGCTGTTCTAATGAAAGGGATTTACTACAACAGCTTTTCAAAAATTTTGTAAGAAGTGTACTAATGTGTTCCTGCTTGTATTTCCATAAAATTTGAATAACAGTGTAGTTTAAGACAGATGTCAGCTTCTCTGAACAGAATCATATGTTGTCAGCACTCTGCACCTATGCACTTACATTTAAGTAGCTGTAGATGAGGCTTCCCGCCTGCTTCAACCTTGTTTCGTTGGTGTATCCTTTTTCTTATTTAAACCCAGCCTCTGAAAACAGTGTTTCTGCTTTCATAAACTTAAACCAAATATAATCAATAAACATGTTATAAAAATAATTGTTTCCCCCCAAGAAGTGAAGATAAGCTGATGTAAATTCACTTTATTTAAATTTCAATCCAGCTTTCTTTTTGATTTCATATATTATAACATCAATACACACTTTTCTGAAGGGTTAGTGTAACCACAAGTGCACTTAACTCTTTCTGTGCTGGGGACGTTTTGATATCTCCATTACTAATACCTAGAATCTCCAGTGATTAATAAACACCTCTGGGATGGACTGGGGATACACTGCAATAATTGAAGCACTTTATCCTTCACCAAAAATGGTATCTGTGTTTCTGTGAGTAGCAGAGAGTGGAACTCTCACCTGCTGAGTCCCATTCTAATTTCATCCAATTTGGTGAGCAAGTATCCAGCCAAAGGTTGTACCTGCAGGAGTGCCCGTTGTCACAGAAATGCAACTTTCTAAGTCCTCAGTACAATGTTAAAATGGGCTGGAACTGTGTTTCAAATGTTTTCCTCTCACTGCTGAGGTCTTCTACTTCTTTCTTTTTCTCTGTCTCTAATATCTTTTTCTTTTCTTTTCTCTTTCTTTCTTTTTTTTGAGATGGAGTTTCGCTCTGTTGCCCAGGCTGGGGTGCAGAGGTACTATCTCAGCTCACTGGAGCCTCCACCTCCGAGGTTCAAGCGATTCTCGAGTCTCAGCCTCCTGAGTAGCTGAGATTACAGGCGCCCACCACCACACCTGGCTAATTTTCATATTTTTAGTAGAGACAGGGTTTCACCATGTTGGCCAGGCTGGTCTCGAACTCTTGAGCTCAAGTGATCTGCCCTCTTTGGCCTCCCAAGGTGCTGGGATTATAGATGTGAGCCACCATACCTGGCTAATATATTTTTCTTAACTGACTAGAGCACAGAACACAAATCGTGTGTGTTTGCACTTACAAATTTCTATGATCATTGTTCCTAGTTTAAAAACTTCATTAGCAATGGGGTTTATGTTTCTCTTTTCAGTAAGAACACGAAATTATGTTTCCACAATGCCCAGTCTCACCTAAAAAGCAAGTTTTCATTCTCAGTTTATGGTAGCCCATGACAAACCAAAAAGATCATTTTGGATGGTATCATTGTTAATCCTGCTAAATTATTCAATTTCTTGCTGAAAGCAACAAACTAATACTTATTTTGTACCTACTAGCTATTATTTGCATACTAGGGTTTATACACAAGGCATCCTATGAAAGAACATTTCATTCAAAAGTCACAACATATAGTCTTCAATTGCCAGCTACCTTTATTTGTAAGCCAAAATAAATGATTTAATACAGCCCTCCCAAACGGGGCGACAATGCTTTGAGAAGGACCAAAGTTGGCCAGTAAGGCCATAAGTTCCATGAGGGCAGGATCTGCCCAGCTCCTGTTTCCTGCTCAATTCTAAGCAGTTAGAACAGGGTCAGTAAACGCTTCTTGCCACTTGGAGAGAGTATTGTTTTATTTGGAAATGGTATCCAGGTACCTGTGAGTAGCAGTCAAGAGCGAGAAAGGGGAATGGGGGAGGTTGCAAAATCGGAGCGAGCAGCTGGACCGAGAGGGATCCGGAGCAGAGAGCCCTCAGACGGTGAACCCCAAGAGCTGGGATGAAGCATGGGAGAGCTACTGGGACATCTCTGCGAGGAAGCAGGCTGGCAGGCAGGAAGTAGACAAGATTTGGGGGAATCCTTCCAAGGGAACAAATACAGAGGAGGACGCATCTAACAATCCAGCCACAGCCACCTCCCTCCCACGGGAAAGCCCGGACCTCGGCGGGCCCAGCGCCACCCGGTTCCCCGGGGAGTGGAACCCGGAGCGAGGCAGGTGCGGCGGGAGCATGCGCGCGGGGCGGGCAGGGGGCGGCTCCCGCGCCCCCACCCCGCGCGTGCACCCTCGCGCCCCTCCCGCCAGGCACCGCCGGGCAGCGGCGCCGCAGCCTGGGCTGGCGGAACCTCGCGCTCCGACTCGCCCCCCCGGTTGGCGTTGCGGGCAGGCGCTGCTCCGCTGGGGGTAAGAAGGACGCCGCCGCCCGCGTGGGATGGTCTCGAGCCCGCGTGGGTGCCCACGGCCGCCGCCGTGCAGGGTGGCCCCAGTCCTCGGGCGGGTGGAGGGGCCTGCGCGACTCTCGCGGCGAGGGCCCGGCCGGGCCGGGCCGGTGGGGGCGGTGGCTGTTGGGGATAGCCCCAGTCCCGGCCCAGGCTCTTTCTGTTTCTCTTTCGCAGCCAGGGCGCGCGCCGGGCTCCCCGCGAGAGGCGCTGCCTTACTTGTCGCCTACTTTGGACGGGCGCGGCCGCCGCAGAGCCCCGCGCCTCGAGCAGCCGCGAGGGCAGGGTCAGGGTGCCAGGCGCGGCTACCTGGGCGCCCTAGAGCCAGCGCAGCCCGGAGCCGGGGGAGAGGGACGGGACGGGACTCCCGAGGGCCCCTAGCCAGTCCTCCAGCCACGGAGCGCCCGGCGGTGGGCATTTGGCTTTTGTTTCCTCTGGGGGCTAACGGTCCTCGTCTGCCCGCATGTCCCCCTCAGCCGACAAGCGTCGTGTACCCGGACAGACAAGTGCTACATCCCTCCGCCCGCTTTCTGCCCTTGTCCTCCTCTGCGAGTTCTGCCCAGCCTCGGGAGCGGGAGCCCAGGGAGTGCGCGCAGGGCGGGCGGGCGCCTGGCCAGCCTGGGACGGCGGCTCCCAGGCTCCTGCCACCGCCTGGAACTGCGGGGGGCGCCCCGGCCACAGTCGCCCTCGCCTGCTCTCCGGGTCTTCTTGGGCCAGCTTGGTCCCAGGTGGACGCGAGTCGAGCTGGGCACACCTGGGCCAGCGCTGCAGTTACCTGCGGGATTGGTGAGAGCGTTTTCGCGAGGTGGAAAACTCCAGGTGGGTTTTGTCCCCTGCCTTTGAACTCCCTTAGTCACTGGTTAAAGTGCGAAGTGTGCTTTATTTTACATACGCCTTTAGAGGGACATTCTGAATGCGCCAATGCCCCGAGGTGGAACTAAATAAAGGGAAGGCCTGGTCATTGTTACTGTTAAGACTGTTGTACTTAATAGCCAGAGGAAGGCAGCTGGTCACCACGACCCACCTGGCCATTCCCATGCTGAAGACTCCCTCTCACTTCACGCTTGTTTGGACTCCACTATGACTTGCTAGTGGCCCATCTTCTGGAGCCCTCTGTTGGAGCTGTTCTAGAAGATGGTTGTGGCAGGCTCCAGTTTCAGTCCTTGGCTGAAATAAGTGTGGTGTGGCTCTTCTGTTTTCTAATCTCAGTCATCTAAAAAGGTTAAAGTGACAAACAGGTGGTGAGTACGGTAGAGTTGTTTTTGGTGCTTGGTAATATGAAAAACTTGGAATGCATTTAGCTCTTCGAAAGATGCTGAAACGGACCACTTCAGTTATTCCTTATGTTACTACAGAATTAGGAGAAATGGTTGAAAGAGGAGAGGTTTTTTTCTTGGAGTATCCAAAGGGATTGATTTGACTACACTGACTTGGTGTGTAATGGTTGAGTAGGAAGGAAGATGAACATACAACTGCTATTAATTATGCTCTTAGATGTGAGGCCACATTGAGGATGCGATGCATGTAACCCTTGACTGCAGAATCACTTAGCACTTTGCTGTACAATACTGGGGTCACAAGAAATATTAAGCTTGGTTAACCTCTGCAGTGTGCTCTCACTCCATTTCCAAAGAAAGGGTATTGGTGGGAAGGTGATCTGGTGAAGACAGAGGTAAGGAAAGTGAAGGAACTGTGTTAACTTTCGCTTTTTAAAAAATTTATTTTTATTTTTTAGAGATAGGGTCTCACTGTGTCACCCAGGCTGAAGTGCAGTGGTACCATCATGGCCCACTGCAGCCTTGACCTCCTGGGCTCAAAGGATCCCACCTCAGCCTATGGCCTGGGAGGATAACTGTGCACCACCATGCCTGGCTAATTACCTAATTTTTTTTTGTAGGGATGGAAACTCACTTAACTTTCACTTTAAAGAGAAGTAAATTTGCATATTTTAAAGTTCATCATAAGAATCTTCGGTGCTCTGTATCATCTGTGTAACTTCACTGCAGTGCCTGTGTGGTTTTATCTTAAACTACACTTCTTATTCCACTTTGGTGGTAATAAGCCTCCTTTGCTTGGCATGGGACTTGACACGTGGGTAAGTGCATGCTCAACAAATACTCGTAGGACTGAATCCATATATGAGCAGACAACTGCTGAGCAGAGGCAGAGGGTGATAAAAAGCAGCAGTGAGGGAGATCAGGCTGACTGTGAAGGCAGATTTGCAGATGGAAAGCCCTGGAATTCTTCCTATGAAGAACCGGCCGACCTGAAAGCCACTTCCAGGAGGTTGTGTAGGAAGCACCAGCACCCAGTCTGACCAAGGAAGCAGAAGCCTTAACCCCTCCTCCCCCCATCACTCCTTCAAGTGGGTCAAGGTTTCCATTCTCCAGAGAGCTGAAGGAAGGTTTGAAAATCACCATTAGATAAGTGTTCATTCTTTCAGTTAATTATTTTAATTAAGAAAGAATGCTGCTGCTGGTGAAGTGGTGGAGTGAGCAGGAAAGGTAGGTTTGGTGGGCTGGAGGCAGAGTGGAAAGGATACATTCCGTTTATACAACATTGGATTGAGAAAACCAAATACCGCATGTTCTCACAAGTGGGAACTAAATGATGAACACACATGGACACGTAAAGGGGAACAGCACACACTGGGGCTTATCAAAGGGTGGGAGGAGGGAGAGGATCAGGAAGAATAACTAATGGATACTAGGCTGAATACCTGGGTGATGAAATCATCTGTACAACCAACCCCCATGAAATGAGTTTACCTATGTAACCAACCTGCACATGTAACCTAACTGAAAATAAAAGTTAAAACAAAGCATTTATCAAATTACTCTACTAAAATATTATTTTAGGAATGCTTATATCATGTATTAATATATTATAGAAAATATATTTTGATAAAAGCAAAATGGTTTTGCATTGCGAAAAACTAAACATACTCTTTGGCTCATCCTTAAACAACAGAAAACCATTGAATTGAAAACCATTGAAAACCCTGAAATGGCTTTTCATTGGAGAGAGAAACTCTGATGTTGGATCAGAGGAAAGCCAGTTAGGAAATACTCAGCGACTATGGGGGTGATCCTAAAAAGCATGTGTTAGGGTGAATAAACTAGCACTGAGAGAAAAGAACAGTTCCATGACTATGGTCCATGCCCAGGAAAGGAGTCAGTGAGAGAAACTAAGAAGTAGTCTGAGGGGGAGGAAAACCAGGTGTTTCAGTCACAGGGAAGCCAGTGGAGAAATAAGGGAGGGAAGGCAGGGAATGGCATGGTAAGTCTTGTCAGTTGCCAATAAAAAAATAGGAGCTGAGAAGATGTAGTTGAACTGGGCTAAAAAGAGGTGATCTCGGTAACACATCAGTGCAAGCTGTGCGTAAATGTTTTGCTTTCTGTTTGAGGAATACAGATGTCCTCCTTTCATTCGAATAGCATTTTACACTTTACAAAACATTTCCATCTTGTAGCATTGGCAACAATATTTTGAGGATAGTTTATTATAGGAACATACCTCCAATTGAAGAAAACTATTTAGGTCCATAAGAAAAAAAAAAACAATGCACTATTTACTACAGTGAATAATAGCAAGCAGTATAAATATCAGCATCTTGTACTTAAGCAAAATAAAGCAGAACGATGAAATCAGAAGATGCTTGGGGGAAATGAAGCTTTTCAGTTCACTCATACACATATAATCTTTGTTTTAAGCATTTGTATGAATTTTTTAAAGGATAGTGCTTTAGGATAATTATCTGTATTTTATTTTGCAAATACGAACGATTTTTTCCACGGTAGCAATGGAAAAGTGAAACCTGAACTCTGAACCCATCAGAGTTGTCACAGCTCTGTTCCTTTGACCTATGTGTCCCTTTTGGGGATGATGTCGCAGTAGTGGGGGCCCTGCTCAGTGTCACCTGGTGAACCTTCTTCATTTTGTGTTGATTTGAGCTCATACGGGAAACATTGTCTTAATGAGGCTGGAAGTAATGAGGCAAGCTCTGACAATGCTTGTGTATCCCTCCTGAAGATGGATGTGAAATGATAAAAGTGTGGTTGCTGCCACAATTAATAATTGATTAATAAACTGTTTGAAAAGTATCAGGTGGGGACCTCAGGAGATGAATAGCAGTGCATGCATCTCATTTCTTTTCACTGCAACTAGCCAGAGAGAATGTGTTTAACTAGAGGGACAGATAGAGAGTACAACACTTTTACATTTTGGTATGTAAGCAAGCTATTCTGATAGCTTTTAAGATTATCATGACAGGAGCTTTTTAGATTAAATCAGCATTGCTCCAGTCCTTTTTTTTTTTTTTTTTTTTTTTTTGAGTGAATTGAGGAACGTAGGGGTGAGGCATTTTTTTTGGGTATCCACTTTGTGTCAGTTGTGTACTGTGTGTGTGGGGGTGACTATGCAGACATGACACATGCCTTCATGGAGCTTGTAGTCCAGTGAGAGACAGGTAGCAACTAATCAGCCAAACATATGTAAATACAGACTTTAACCCTGAAAAAGACCCACATGAGTGCCTAATACAGGTTTGTGGGCTAGAAAAGGTGCCTGAGGATGAGTAGCTGCTAGCCAGGTGGGGAATGGAAGCAAAAGGAAGTTCAGGCAGAGAGAAGCCCCTGAGGTGGTTTGTAGGGAAAGAGCTTGGTGCCCTGGAGGAAGGAGAGAAGACCCTGAGGCAGGAGGGCAGGGCCTGAGTGGGAAATGGCTGGAGGCCCCAGGAAGGCCTCGTTGAGGTCTGTGCAGCTTATTCAGACCGGTTAGGATGCCATTGCAGGTGTCCAGTTGGGAGTCAGGGAGGTGACCTTGGGCTGGGGAGTGGGGCATGGAGGTGGGTAGAAGTGGAGGGACTTGAGTATTTTGGAGGTGTAATTTACAGAATTGCTGATGGGTTAGAGGGCAGGCAGACGGGAAGAATCCAGGATTACTCCTTTGTTCTCTAGCATGAGAAGTGGAGTGAATTTTGGAGATGGGGAAGACTGGGGAGCAGTGTACCTGGTAACTTTGCTCAGATCATTTCCCCAGTGTGAGCCCTAGGGGAAACAGGTTATTTTTAAGGCGACAACTTGGTGTAGTTGTGGTGTGTGTCAGGCACTCAGCACTGTGCTAGGCAGATGGTTTTGGAGCTTAGCAAATGTGGGCTTTTCCCATTTTCTGTGATGATGGGTTTTGATATTCTGCTTAGGCTCTAGGCCTGATAGCCCTCCTGAATTTGAACTCCCAGTCTGTCTGTGGATGGGCACATGCTCCCAAACACATGTAGTCTTAGAGTATGCCATCAAGAGCCTCTGTGGTGACTTCTCAGTCCTGACCAGATGGTCTACATTATTGGAGGTGCTGAATGGTCCATTTTTATCTCATTTTCCCTGCAGCATGGCGCCCCAGCACTGATCCTGACACTGGGACCTTCCAAGCTCCCAAGGGGTCAGTGGTTCTGTAATTATGAGCCATTGCTTAATTTTCATCCTTTCTTCTTTTGTGAGTACTTCCCGGAGTGACAACGTATAAAAAATAGTATTTGGTCATTATTACTGTTATGATGATTTATTTCTAAATAAAAATCAAAGACCAGATTATAGCCGCAATTCCAGGCCTGTATGAATGGATGTAGGATAGTGCTGATGCCAGTCAAAGCCCAGTTCATAGAACAGCAGCTGTCCGACTCCTGGCTTGGATTTTCTAATCTGGTTACACCTGATACACTTACTTGGTGCTGTGTGGCAAATGGGTTAAGATCTAAATCCAGGGCCAACAATTTGGATGTCTAAAGGAAAGTAATAAGGGAAGTAGGCAGACAGAAAAAAATTCAGAGTTCATTTGGTCTCACTTTTATTTTTATTTTCTTTACCTTTGAAAACTGGGCAAGCCTTGGCATGGTGGCTCACCCCTGTAACCCCAGAACTTTGAGGGGATGAGGAGGGTGGATTCCCTGAGGTCAGGAGTTCAAGACCAGCCTGGGTAACACAGCGAAACTCCGTCTCTACTGAAAATACAAACATTACCTGGTGTGGCAAGCCTATGACCCCAGCTACTCAGGAAGCTGAGGCAGGAGAATTGCTTCAGCCCAGGAGGTGGAGGTTACAGTGAGCCGAGATTGCACAGCTGCACTCTAGCCTGGGCAACAGAGCGAGACTCAGTCTCAAAAAAAAAAAAAAGAAAAAAAGAAAACTGGACATAGGTACTTGTCTACTATAAGAAATGGTGAGAAAATCCCCTTAGTGCTTTGGAGGCAGTAGGGAGTGGTGAAGACTGCAGCAAACCGTGGATCTTGTATGTTCTAAAGGAGGTGGCTATTATTTAAAAAATAAACAAAACTGAAGTTGGAAATCTGCAGTTTTAAAAATGTGAACTCTCCTTATTTAAAAATACTGCTTTAAATATCTTAGGATACTGCTAAGAGAAACAGAATACATCTGCTGACCAGATGCAGTCTGTGGTCCACAATTGATAAGCACTTCGCTGGTGGGGTCAGCTATATGATTATCTGGATGTGCTCTACTTTTAGTTAGATTGTTTTTTCTTATTTACCATGAATGTGGAGTGTGCACAAACCTACTGGCTTCTTATGCTGCTGATCCTGTCATTTAAGTGTGACTTGATTAAATCTGGGAGTTGGGAGTGGGAAGCTTGGCCAAGCCTGAGACTCTGTAAGCACATCCTGGTGCCAGGTTGAGAACAACGCAGACTTTATAACATTTTCATTCATGTTTCTGTGAATGTTTTTTCACTGTGTTCCATTGTTTAAGTCGGCCTTTTTTACTCTTTGTCTAATGGTTTGTGCAACCCATGGACACCGTCCTTTTTGTGTGTTTGGAGGGGATGGTGTCTTTGCTCCCTTTGGGCTTTTGTATATTTCTGTCTGCTTTTCTTGTGAAGTTTGCTCCTAAAAGGAGGCTCCAAGCCTCCTTCAAAGTGAACTGTGCAGGCTGGGCGTGATGGCTCATGCCTGTAATCCTAGCACTTTGGGAGGCCGAGGCGGGTGGATCACGAGGTCAGGAGATGGAGACCATCCTGGCTAACATGTGAAACCCCGTCTCTACTAAAAATACAAAAAATTAGCCGGGCGTGGTGGCGGCACCTGTAGTCCCAGCTACTCAGGAGGCTGAGGCGGGAGAATGGCGTGAACCCTGGAGGCGGAGCTTGCAGTGAGCCGAGATCGTGCCACTGCACTCCAGCCTGGGCGACACAGCGAGATTCTGTCTCAAAAAAAAAAGACAGTGGACTATACATACTGTGTGCTTTCCTACCACGATGTACTGTTGTCCACGATTGCATTCTGAGGTGTAGAGTTTTACTTTTCTGTGTTCTCCAGAAAACTTGTTGGGTTGAGTAAGGGCTTTTTGCCATTTATTTCCAGAGCCTAGCAATTGTCTGGCACATGTTGGATGCCCAGTGAATAAAGGATGAGTGATTTTGTGTCAACTAGTGACAAGCTCATTCAGGAAAGAAATCTTACAAAATTCCTAACATTTTGGGATTCTGTGTATAGGCTTCTAAGACTTTGGGTTCTATTGAAAACGTAAGCACTGACCTTTCAGCTGTTCATTGTATTATAATTATGGTCACATATCAAAGAAAATACAAAGGCTCTACTCTTTGTTTTATGGCAAAGAATATCCTTTAATTCCCTATCATTATAGCCTTCTGTCCTGGCCTTTGACATCATAAAGGTGAATTATTACAGATGCCAGCATAGTACTTCCAAATCTCTATTTTATGTACGCAATTTCTGAGAATGGTTAGAACAAAGATTTTTTTCCTCCTTTCTCTTCCAAAACTATAGCTTGCTGTAATTTTATTCCTAGTAGATATGTGACTGTTTCTGGGCAGCTTCACACATGCAATTCAGCTTAGAAGAGGAATTGTTAAGGTTTACAGACCAAGAGCTTGAAGGAGCATCCCCATTTGAGCAGTGCTGTGGTCTTTGTGTTTTGTGTGAATCAGTGATGCTTATCTATTTTATCGCAGTCGATCATTAGTAATCTTTAGGGCCACTTTATTCTTTTACTATGAGGACAAGGAGAATATAATTGTCTGTCTTTTCAGAACTGGCTTGCATCTGTGTCCAAAACAAACAATGCCCATCGCTGTGGAGTAAAGGGCGAGAGAACAAAGAAAGGAAGCTGTGAAGGGTACAGTTACACATTAATCACCGTGATGCGCGAAGTGCGAGGTTAGTAGGCACGGCTTTGAAGGCTTTACGTTGCATTTATTTCCAAACAAATTGTCTCTCAAGATCGTAGAACTTTCAGCCCAGAGTAGCTGTAACTACTACCCTAGGCCAACTATGGCTTATGAAGAGGCTTCTGGTGTCCCACACTTAGCAACTTTGTAAGTAAAGTTTACTTTACTTACAAGTACAGTTTACAACTGTGTAAAAGTAGTTACACATTTGGATTCAGCATTTTTTGAATTTTAGGGAGTTTAAAAATAATCTCATCCAGGGTTTCTCAATCTCGGTACAGTTAACAGCAATCTGTTGTTTCGCATGCTGTCCCATGCCTTGTAGGATGGTAAGCAGCAGTCAGTGTTCCTTGCCTCACCTCACCAGGTATCTATAGCACCTTCCATTCCTTAGTTGTGACAACAAAAACTATCTCCAGACACTTCTTCCTGCCCCTGGGGAGGGGTGGAGGGGTAGAATCACCCCAAGTCATGAGCCGCTGATTTAATCCAGCCTGGTTTGCAGATGATACATCAGAGGTCCATTGTATTAAGCAGTGTTTCCAGGCTCAGAAGTCACTGTATCAGAATATGAATCGAAAAGCACATTATCTACATGGAGGGAACTGTTTATCAATTCAAAACGTCTTTTCTTTTGTAAAATGTTCTAATGATAGTAGATGGTCCCTGTTGATTCTTTCTTGCCATGACTGGCTAAGTACAAGTGTCGTGATTGTTAATCAAACTTTGGTGAAGACATGAAATTATTAATAGCAGTTTGAAGACGACTTTGCCTGCATTTATCCATCTGAGTAACGGCAGAGTTGGAGCTGTGACGTGGCCTTCCTCATCAGGTTCCAGTCCACGAGGTTGTCTATGATGTCATGTCAACCTTTTTCTCATAGCCAGGTTTTGCAATAAAGTTGCGTTCAGTAGCTTGGCGAATTTCATTCTAGAGTAATAATTAATACTTAGTGTGCTTGCACAGTTGGAAATAATGAAGCCAGTAATACAGACAGCTGCTAAGTAAGAGTACAATCATTTATTCCCTGAACGCTTACTTAGTGTGTACTTTGGCCAAGGCTGTGGTAGGTCGTGGAATGTAAATGATATTAGGAGGACCACACAGCCTGGACCTGTTCCAGGCAACTCACAAGCATGGACAAATTCAAATTTCAGGCTTCTTTGCATGGCAGTACGGGAGACTCACTGGCTTATTGATAGGTTTATTCCTTTAGCTGCATTCCTCAATACCTGTGATGGGTTCTGGCAGGAGGTACTCAGACCTTTCTCCTTAGAAATGCCTTACTATTCACAGTGCCACGGGGAGGGGCTGGAAGAGCTGTTTAGCGGGTCCCCGGGCTCAGCCCCTGTGTTTAGTGGGTCCCCGGCTCAAGGCCTGTGTTCAGCGGTCCCGGGGCTCAGGGCCTGTGTTTAGCGGTCCCCGGGCTCAGGGCCTGTGTTTAGTGGGTCCCCGGGCTCAGCCCCTGTGTTTAGCGGGTCCCCGGGCTCAGCCCCTGTGTTTTAGGCCCGGGCTCAGCCCCTGTGTTTAGCGGGTCCCCGGGCTCAGGACCTGTGTTTAGCGGGTCCCCGGGCTCAGCCCCTGGGTTTAGCGGTCCCCGGGCTCAGGACCTGTGTTTAGCGGGTCCCCGGGCTCAGGGCCTGTGTTTAGCGGGTCCCTGGGCTCAGGGCCTGTGTTTAGCGGGTCCCCGGGCTCAGCCCCTGTGTTTTAGGCCCGGGCTCAGCCCCTGTGTTTAGCGGGTCCCCGGGCTCAGCCCCTGTGTTTAGCGGGTCCCCGGCTCAGCCCCTGTGTTTAGTGGGTCCCCGGGCTCAGGGCCTGTGTTTAGCGGGTCCCCGGGCTCAGCCCCTGTGTTTTAGGCCCGGGCTCAGCCCCTGTGTTTAGCGGGTCCCCGGGCTCAGGGCCTGTGTTTAGCGGGTCCCCGGGCTCAGGGCCTGTGTTTAGTGGGTCCCCGGGCTCAGGGCCTGTGTTTAGCGGGTCCCCGGGCTCAGGGCCTGGGTTTAGCGGGTCCCCGGGCTCAGGGCCTGTGTTTAGTGGGTCCCCGGGCTCAGGGCCTGTGTTTAGCGGGTCCCCGGGCTCAGCCCCTGTGTTTTAGGCCCGGGCTCAGCCCCTGTGTTTAGCGGGTCCCCGGGCTCAGGGCCTGTGTTTAGCGGGTCCCCGGGCTCAGCCCCTGTGTTTAGTGGGTCCCCGGGCTCAGGGCCTGTGTTTAGCGGGTCCCCGGGCTCAGCCCCTGTGTTTTAGGCCCGGGCTCAGCCCCTGTGTTTAGCGGGTCCCCGGGCTCAGGGCCTGTGTTTAGCGGGTCCCCGGGCTCAGGGCCTGTGTTTAGTGGGTCCCCGGGCTCAGCCCCTGTGTTTAGTGGGTCCCCGGGCTCAGCCCCTGTGTTTAGTGGGTCCCCGGGCTCAGGGCCTGTGTTTAGCGGTCCCCGGGCTCAGCCCCTGTGTTTAGCGGGTCCCCGGGCTCAGGGCCTGTGTTTAGCGGGTCCCCGGGCTCAGCCCCTGGGTTTAGCGGGTCCCCGGGCTCAGGGCCTGTGTTTAGCGGGTCCTCGGGCTCAGCCCCTGGGTTTAGCGGGTCCTGGGGCCCAGCCCCTGGGTTTAGCGGGCCCCCGGGCTCAGCCCCTGGGTTTAGCAGGTCCTCGGGCCCAGCCCCTGGGTTTAGCGGGCCTTCAGGCTCAGGGCTTGTGCTGACACTGAAAGGGAGTAGTGTGCTTTCCAAAAGTTAGAGTGAGAATATCCTTGTCAAGGCCCTAGGTGACAGGTACTATTGTTCTGCACCACAGATGGGACATCAGGAGATGTCTGTGGGGGCCGCAGAGCTGCAGGCCGCCTGACCTTCATGCCAGCTTCTGTTTTTGTCAGCTGGCTCATATTGCTCCCTCCAGAGACCGTGTGTTATGGACGAAGGAGAAGTGCAAGGTTTTAATAAGTGCCTTGCGGACATGAGCTATCTTCATGGGTATATTATTTCCCTATTGTTTACGTGGCCACTGCTGGCATAGGGCACAAAAGAGAGATCTGTTTCACTTTTTGGAAATGGAAAAATCTCTGTCCTTGCCTTTGCGTGTCCTAGTTGAGTGTTATACTGGAAGTGAAGATCATAAATTCACCAAAACATGTATGCCTTAGTGTATGAGCATTAAAAAAGTTCTTCAAGTTTTCCCTAGCCTAAGTATTTAAACATGTCAGCAAAAATAAAAATAAATAGCGAACTGGGTGTGTTGGGTCCCACCTGTAATCCCAGCACTTTGGGAGGCTGAGGTGGGAGGATTGATTGAACCCAGGAGTTCAAGACCAGCCTGGCAACCTGGGCAACATAGTGAGACTTCGTCTCTTAAAAAAAAAAAAAAAAAAAAAAAAAAATTATCCAAACATGATGGCCTGTACCTGTAGTCCCAGCTACATGGGAGGTTAAGGCAGAAGGATCCCTTGAGCCCAGGAGGTCGAGGCAGCAGTGAGCCGTGTTTGAGCCAATTCACTCCAGCCTAGGTGACAGAATGAGACCCTATCTCAAATGAAAAACTAAAATGAAGAAAAAGAAATTGCTTGTAAATTATGTTGAGATTATTTAATTTACTGGCCTTCTTGACATTTTCCTGATTTTTATCCAGTTTCCTTCAAGGTTTCCATGATGAAGGTCCCCATAGTTAAATAAAAGCACAGGTCTAGCTTATCCTTCTGGAGAATGGCACTTTTCTACAGGCCACGAGCAGCTTCTTGGACTAAAAATAAGAAATTGAGCAGGACAGAACAGAAATCGAGCTTTTTATCTTCGCTCCCAGAGCATGACTTTCCCTGCTTCCCTGCCAGGTATACAAATAAAAGCGTCAGCGAATGGCTTGGGGTACACCTGTCCTCTATGCTCCTTTTTCACTTGCTTGTTAAACCTAATTTGGAAAGAACCAAGGTAGAAGGACGTTCCTGAGGTTCTATGGATCAGGGGTTTCAACTTAATCAGACTCTTTTCAAAAATCACTTCAACAGCTTTTGGGGGAACAGGTGGTTTTTGTTACATGGGTAAGTTCTTTAGTGGTGATTTGTGAGGTTTTGGTGCACCCATCACCTGAGCAGTGTACACTGTACCCAGTGTGTAGTCTTTCATCCTCTTCCCATCCTTCCCCCTTAGTCCCCGAAGTCCATTGTATCATTCTTATGCCTTTGTGTCCTCATAGCTCATCTCTCAGTTAGAAGTGAGAATATTTGATGTTTGGTTTTCCATTCCTGAGTTACTTCACTTAGAATAATGGCCTCCAGCTGCATCCAAGTTGCGGCAAAGCCCCTTATTTCATTTTGTGTTATGGCTGAGTAGTATTCCATGGTATATGTATGCCACATTTTCTTTATCCACTCGTTGGCTGATGGGCATTTAGGTTGGTTCCATATTTTTGCAATTGTGAATTGTGCTGCTGTAAACATGCGTGTGCATGTGGCTTTGTCATATAATGACTTCTTTTCCTTTGGATAGATACCCAGTAGTGGGATTGCTGGATTGAATGGTAGTTTTCGTGTTTTGATAACAAATATTTGTAACATTTCTCTGAGTATCCTGAAATGAAATTAACAGGTAAATAACTTACCTATACATACTGTCAGAAAAGTGAATATAATGTGCATAAATAATACAATGGAAAAATATATGTAATTTATGATAAAATGATATGCACTTCAAAATGTTTGGACATGACTAACCTAGAGAATACAATCAAGTAGTTGGATGCTTGTACCTGCCTCCAATATATAGATTGCATCCAATATAATAGATTATAATAGATTCACCATGAAGGTGACCAGTGAAAATACTTTATTGGTGGACTGTGTCAGGGAGGGAGAGTCATTGAACAGCATTGGGTTCCATGATATCTTTCTGAAATGGTGAACAGTATTTGCTAAAGTTCTGCACAAAACAAAGTAAAGCCTTTACTCAATATACACAGAGTTGCATTCCTGGGAGAGACAGGAATTAGTTAAATATGCAAAAATACTTTTTGATGATATGTAAAATGGAAGTAGGTTTAAGGTTTAGAGAAGCATAAATAGATTTTTCATACACATAAATGTCAAGTGAGTTGCTCCAGCTGTGCAAAAGGCAAGATGATATTTTGCTGTGAAGAACTGTCTCACATGTGGGAATTCTAGCAGCATTGGCCCTGTGTCCCTTAAATGCCACTCAAGAAACCCCACACATATTTTAAAAAATTCCCCTGGGGGTGACCTACTTCCCCCTTCTTTCCTACCTCTGCCTCTGTTGAGCACTACTGGCTTGATAAATAAATAAATTCTACTGATTATTTGCAGTGATGAAAGATGGAGGGTTTGCTGAAGGGCAAGTTACTTTTGCTCAGAGTTTAGAATAATCAATGATTCTTTCCCTTTAAGAATATTATTTTATATAAATTAACCTTTTATTCTGTAAGAATTCTGACACTCAAACGTTATCATCTTAATTCTTCTAAAACTTCAGCCTTGCAAGGAAAATATGAATGGATATCCCATTTTTCGGTGAATGACTAAGCAATACTTAGTCTAAATTAGTCACAGTCAGTTTAATCACTAGTGATTAAATTTCTGATTTGTGTACTTTATGTTCAAACCTTGTTCTGTATGGCACCAGAGGTTAAACCTTTTGTTTTTAGCTTTAAGTGAGTAAATCGTCTGAAGTTGGAATGGGCTGCCTTGTAGATAGATTTTGTAGAATAGAGAAAGGTGTACAACTGAGTGACCACTTGTTTGGATATCATATAATATTTGATTGTGTGTGTATAAAGAGTTGAACTTGTTATTTAAGACTGAGTTATATTTTATTAAATCGTAGATGCTTATATTATTCCTAGAAGGCCAGAATAATTTATTAGAATTGTAAGGGGACTTAGAAACTTTCTATCTTAACTTTCTGGCCAACACAGGAATCATTTCTACATTGTCTTTGAGAGATGACAATGTAGATTGTGCAATGAATTTAAACAATGTTTTTAATAGTGAAACGTCAGTGGAATAAATATGTATAGCTTCCCAAGGTAGTTATTTTGAAGAGATAAAAATAATCTGAATATATACACTCTGGAATTTTGTTTTAAAGAAAGTCCTGTTTAGACATTTTATGCCTCTATGCTGATGCAGGTATTGATCATTATGAGAAAAACAGGTAACAGAAATTCATGTCTTACCTGCCTGGGCTTACTGCCACTTGAAGCCATGGGCTTAGAGAAATATAATACTAGCTTGAAAGTTATGTTTCCGCTTTCTCATTCTACAGCAGCTTCTCATTGTGGAGGTTTGGATTGAGGTCATAGCGGCCCCTTGATGGCGCTGTGCCCCTGGTTCTGGTTATGGAGCTCTTCTGCACCCTTGCTCTACTGCACCCTTGCACACCGCACACTTGCCTGTACATTTCTGATTGCCTCTGTGCCCACGTTAGCCTGGTCTTGGTGATGCTGGAGGTGGCAACACATGGTATGTGGGGATGCTTTTCAGAAATTAGAGCCGTCTTGTGGGTGTGCACAGGGTGCACTTTCCCTACTGACTCTCACCTTTACAAAGTGAGTGCCTTATTATCCTAGAGAAAATTAGTTGTAGTATGAGACTTACCCATATATAGTTTGGCTGTAATACACTAGTCCTCATGTGCTTTTCCTCATTTGAACTTTACCTCTTATAAGCTGTACTTTGCATTCTATAAGCTGTCTTCTTGCCCAGTGCATTTTTTTCCCAGTGCACTTTTTGTGGTTTGGGAAGAGGGTGAGGGTGTGATTGGATTCCAGTACATTCTTACAGTTTGAATATGCTGTAAGGAGCAACAAGGAGTCAAATTTCTGCAAGGTAATATTTTAATGGTTTTGACAACTAGTCAAAATTCAGAGTCTGCAGCGTTCCATATAAAATTAATATGTGGCGATATCTATAAATGGTGCTTATAAGGTCTAAAAATTAGTATGTGCCATGTGTTGTTATTAAACACCCACACATCCTCATATGAATGCGATCATTTTATTATTGATTTGGTAGTCATTATTGCCAGCGAGATATATAAAGGCATATTCCTCTTAAGTTCAATTTGCTTGCCACTGTATAATTAGAGCCAGCTGTAATGTCAGATTGTGTTTAAAGGGTGGGTAGGGTATGTGGTTTTATGAAGTCTTTTGCTAATGATGGGAGATGGAAGTGTGAGCAGGCTGGCAGCATCAGGTAGCTTAGGACGGTGTCCTGCTCCAGGAGTGCACACTGAGGACACCTTGTGAGTCTCAGCTTCGACACTCAGCAGTGCCCAAGAAGAGAACACAAGAGTCAGGTTTTGCCTCAGTTGCTGTCTGCTTTGCTTGTGGTCAGCACCTGAGGCCCGTAACAGGTGGCTTGTCTCTCTCTGAACCTCTCTGTAGATTACAGTTCCCAGGGGATGTGCCTTGCTTGATTTCGGGAGTGAGCATGAAGCCATTTTCTTGATTACTGCTTGTATGAGCAGAGCTTTTGGGATGCCTCCCAAGTATTTTACAAAAACCTAGGCCAGGCATGGTGGCTCATGCCTGTAATCCCAACAATTTGGGAGGCCAAGACAGGTAGATTGCTTGAGTCCAGGAGTCTGGGAAACATGTTGAAATCCTGTCTCTACTAAAAATACAAAAAAATTAACCTGACATGGTGTCATGCACCTGTACTCCCAGCTATTTGGGAGGCTGAAGTGGGAGGATCACCTGAGCCCAGGAGGTTGAGGTTACAGTGAGCCATGTTCATGCCACTGCACTCCAGCTTGGATGACAGAGTAAGACCTTGTTTCCAAAACAAAACAAACCTAACCCACAGATTTTTATCACTCTTCTTCAATATAACCCCTGGACTTTCTGTCACGTTTTTGTCTCTTATTTCACTCTGTATCTACAGGATAAGTGTAGAAACACCCAGGAAAAGTGTATTCAATAGTTTATCAGTTAATTTGGGTTTACACTTAAACCAGATGCAAAGGAAAGGGAGGATATTGGCATATTAAATTGTTTTAGTTTTAGAAAACTTATCAATAGTGTAATTGTTGATACATTTAACATGAAACAACTTTTCAAGGTCATGATGCAGAACGTCCTAACTTTAAATTTTCTACCACATTTCTCTCTTTTTTTTGAGATGGAGTCTCACTCTGTCACCCAGGCTGGAGTGCAGTGGCACAATCTTGGTTCACTGCAAGCTCTACCTCCTGGGTTCACGCCATTCTCCTGCCTCAGCCTCCCAAGTAGCTGGGACTACAGGCGCTCGCCTCCATGCCTGGCTAATGTTTTTTATTTTTATTTTTTTAGTAGAGACAGGGTTTCACCGTATTAGCCAGGATGGTCTCGATCTCCTGACCTCGTGATCTGCCCACTTCGGCCTCCCAAAGCACTGGGATTACAGGTGTGAGCCCCCGCACCCAGCCTCTACCACATTTCTTTACGGCACTATATTAGATGTATTTGTAAAAGCTTGTTTTATATTCCTGTATCACTTAATACTTATAGAAATTAATATAGATTTCAGTTCTTCCTCTTTGTTTTTAAACATGTCCTGATATTGCTACACAGTGAATTCCCAAGGTCAGAGTTATTAGTGGTGGTTAACTCCTAGCTATCAGTTTTGAAGATTTCTGTGTTTGTTTTTATTTAAGAAAATTGTAATTGACTAAAACCATTGTGTTTTTCAGATAATCAAAAACTCAGAATTTCTGTAATAGAAGAAATGGTTGGGGAAGGAGCCAAAATTTTTGGTATTCTGAATATTTGATTATATCATATAGAGACTATGAAGGGTCTATTAAGATTGGCTGAACAAAATGTACTCTGTTAATTCTCCGTTAGCTATATTACCTAAAATAATTAGAGTTTGCTATTTTCTAAGATGTAAGTATAGCCAACACTTAGCATTTTGCTAGCTTTTGGGAAGATGGGAACTGCTGAATGTTCTTTGCTAAATTATATGTAGTCAGTCGAAATTAAAATGAATTGGAAATTAATGGTTATGGCTGAGAATTAATATGCAGTTAATATACCTTCAAGAGCAAAGCCACGTATACAGTTAGGTGCCACTGTTTCCTTTTCCTTTTTCTTTCTTTTTTTTTTTTTTTTTGAGATGGAGTCTCGCTCTGCACCTAGGTTAGAGTGCAGTGGCTTGATCTCAGCTCACTGCAGCCTCCGCTTCCAGGGTTCAGGCGATTCTCCTGCCTCAGCCAGCCTCCGAGTAGCTGGGACTACAGGCATGCACCACCACACTCGGGTAATTTTTGTATTTTTAGTAGAGACGGGATTTCACCATATTGGTCAGGCTGGTCTTGAACGCCTGACATCGTGATCTGCCTGCCTCGGCCTTCCAAAGTGCTAGGATTATAGGCGTGAGCCACCACGCCCAGCTTCCTTTTTCTTTCAAAGGTTTGGCTTAGTGTAATTAAAATATAAAGAGGTTTAATGTGGCCTTATTTAGATCTAGCCAGATTAAAAATAAATAGGAAAAGTACATGAGAAATCAGTTTGAGGTGATGTGTTTTCATATGTTTGGTGTGTTGTTGGAACATATCTTCCAGCCCAGCAGCAGAAAGCGGCTGGTTGTTGTAGGATTGCTGAGCAAACACCGGGGTGCTCCCTTAGGGTCCTCAGAGGCTGACTTCTGGGGCTGGCAGATACCCTGAGTAGGTAAAGTGGCCTTAGGATGGGAAGGAGTGGTGGGCTTGTGGTGCCTGGGGCACATGTCTTTAGGGCCTCGGTGGATCGGTGCTCTTTGGGAGTTTGAGTCCTCTGTTCTTTTTTTTTTCCCCCAACAGAAGTCTGAAATCCAATTACAAAAATATGTGTGTGTGTCGTTTCCTGGGTTTTGGAATAGTGTGAGGCACAATGAAAACATCTATAGGCTGAATGGGCAAGGATTGCAGCCTGAGACTTCTGGCATATGCTTTTACCAAAAGCAAGAAGGCGAGGAGGTCAGACAGAGGAAAGGACTGTTTCAGAGCTTTTATCCTTTCTTTGCCTCCGTGATGTGCAAAGAACAGATTATGAGCTCAGCTCCCCAGAGAGGCCCTAAGCCTGACGTGATCCCAGGCAGCCCTTGTCCTTGCTGTTGGCATTGTGAACCCAGGATGGGATCATGCTCCACTCAGCACCTGCTTGCCAACAGAACACCTCCACCTGCAGATGAGTGTGCTATCCAGCATTCCGTTGTCTTAACCTGCCACAGGCCATTCATTACAGAGCCACTTCTCCCTTTCCTGTGCTCTGACCTCTTGACACTAAGTATCTGAAGTAGAGGCGTCCACATTTGGGGCTGTTTTCTATACCATTAAAACTAAATGTGAGCTTATAGGGAGTTGCCAACTTTTTCTTTTTGTTTTTGGAGTCAGGTCTTGCTCTGTCGCACAGGCTGGAGTGCAGTGGTGCCCGTCATAGCTCACTGCAGCCTTGAGAGGGTTGCCAACTTTTAATTTTCCATGTGCAGACAAAAAACAAACAAGCGGCCATTTATTACTTACCGTTAAGAAGATCACCTTAACAACAAAAATGTAGGAGGGAAACTATGTCAGAATAATGGATGTTTCTTTTCAAGAAAGGACAGGTGGCAATGTTTAGTGAATGGACACAGCAAAGCGGAGGGGTTACTATGGAACTTCTCAGATGTAAGATTTTTTTATCTTTTTATTTTTAAATTTTTATTTGAGACAGGGTCTTGCTCTGTCACCCAGGCTGGAGTGTAGTGGTGCCATCATAGCTCACTACAGCCTTGACTTCCCGGGCTCAAGCGTTCCTCCTATCTCAGCCTCTCAAGTAGCTAGAATTATAGGTGCAAACCACCATGCCTGGCTAATTTTTAATTTTTTTTAGTCTCATTATATTGCTCAGGATGGTCTTAAACTCCTAAGCTCAGGTGATCCTCATTCCTCGGCCTCCCAAAGTGCTGGGATTACAGGCATGAGCCACTGTGCCTAGCCTGAAAAATTTTGATATAGCTTTTATAATGATTTTTAAGACACCACACTGTGAACAGTTGTTTTCTTGATAGAGATTTTTCAATTTGGGCTCTTCGGACAGTGATATTTGAAATAAAGATTGGATTATGGATTGTCCTGGTACTTTGATTTTTTAAATAAGAACTATTAACAAAACAAGTTACACATAGCTATAGACAAAAAAGGACAACAGTTAACATTAGTTTTCTCAGATTGTTATACTCAGCATAATATAGGCTGCTTGTAGCTCTTAATCATTTTCTAAATAAGATAATGTGCTTATTTACTTTTTTTTTCTGTGAACTCTGCAGAGAAGTACATTTACTGTTTTTAATGCTTGTCCCCTGGTCTCGTGCATTGCATGCTCAAGATGTGACATGCACACTCTGTGCATTGGTCCTTCTGCCTGCTCAGTGCGGCTGCTTGCTGCACTCCTTTCCTCTCTGTCTTTGGTGTCTCAGTTCATCTGCATTTCATGGTAGTGTGTATATTTGGCTTCTGTACTCATGCTTCATCATCATTTTTTGCTTAGTTCCTCAGAATTCCTAAACATCTATTTTTACACTTAAAATGCTTACTTGTTTGACTGAATAAAGAAACATTAAAAAAGTCCTGCCTAGCTTTAACTCCTTGGTTAGCCTTTTGTTGCTGTGTGAGTGGTGGTAGCTTAGTTAACAATGTGCCTCAGTTCCCTGTAGAAGAGGGTTGTTTTGAGGATCAAATGCCTTTATAAGCATAAAACATTTAGAACATAGTATGAAGATAGCTATTGTTAAGTAACTGTCAGAAAGTGATTGTCAGTTGTTAGAAACACTTTTATGGATGGCAATATTGCCCCAATGGGTGATATAGTTAGTAACACATTGCAGAAACCGTGTGCTTATTCCTCAGAAGAATAAATGAGCACATACTGAGAGGTACATTCTTTTCTCGGGAAGAACAATGCCACTGATGCCTTTGCCTGTCCACGTCCCAGGAACGGCTTCCACACAGTCACACACGGTGCTTTCTTACTAGTTGCTGAAGCCTGCACACAAAGTGCATACCCTCTTGAACCTTATTAGTAGAGAGAACAATTTGGACTCTTCTGGGTGGTTCAAGAGGTGCCAAGCACAGGCCAAACACTTTCCAACCTGGTGGGTGGTAGCAGATGAGGCTCCTGGTGTCTGGGCTGCAGAAGGGCCGTGCCATCCCTGCCAGGGGCGCCTCCCACTGGGAGCCCAAGGTCCTGCATGGTCAGTCTAAGTCTGTGTAATCAAGAAGTCAGTCTGGTCTACATGATGGGGGTTCCTAGGAGCTTTGGATTACCCATGGGCTGTACAGTTACTGTTTGTGCATTGTTTGAATGGTATTAAAAGAAGGATTTAATGTTTATAAGAAGAGCCCTGGTTGAATCTTCATTTGGGAGATCTTTTTCATGACTGAATACTTAAATACAGAAAATTCAGTTTCAGAATGTGAGCTAGCTTCGTTTCCTAGAATAAGACTGAAATAGTGTTTTCTTTCTTACATTTTTCTCACCTATACTGGCCATGCAAACATTTTATTTCTCAATTCATATGGATTAGATATTTTTTTAACCCTGGATGGAAGAAAACACAGATTAAGATGCATTGTGAATATGACAGTTTTAATACTAGAAGTGCTTTGGTTGACGTCTTGGTCTTGCTCAGTACTTATTTTAAGACGTTGGAAAAGAATCATTTTACAATGTTTTGTTCTTTTCGACATCTTTATTGTAGATAATATCCATGGGATTTAAATTATAAAATGATCAAAACAAAATTGAGTGTAGAACACCCATGTAATATGGTAGTGTATGTAGCTGTTGTGGAGCAAAAATGCTAGCTGCATCTCCATTTTTGCAGTGTTTAATTGTGAATTTACTCCACCCAAAGTGAAAGTTACCTCAACTTTTCAAACTCTGCTGCTACTAATCATATTATCTGAGACCATGATTAAAATTAATACATCGTATGGCGGTGCCTATTTTTAGGACTGAGAATAGTAAGTTGGGTATTTAGGTACATATTTTGTGTCAGACACATCATTTTAGTTAGTAATACACTTTTAAAATAAAAGATGAAGTTTCCCTTCCTCTTTTTTCCCCCCCTTTATATGTCAGTAAAAGGGGGCAATTATTTTGGCCATCTTTGCCAGGAGAAGCCAGAACATTTGGTGAAGTAGGTGGAAAGGAAAGCAGAATGGGATGGATAGGGGTAGGACTGATGGGCAGCTGACCTGCTGCTGTGTGATGGGAGAGACGAGGCTGTGGGTTCATGGATAATGATCATTTGCCCGTATTAAAGGTGGTCCTGGACGTAATAGTCTCATATGTATATATAATATTTTGAGACAGGGTCTTACTTTGTTGCCCAGGGTGATGTGCAGTGGTGCCATTATGGCTCAATGCAGCC
Source organism: Trachypithecus francoisi (assembly GCF_009764315.1). Classification (NCBI taxonomy): domain Eukaryota; kingdom Metazoa; phylum Chordata; class Mammalia; order Primates; family Cercopithecidae; genus Trachypithecus; species Trachypithecus francoisi. Next base: position 41,200,153 of record NW_022681464.1, on the reverse strand, counting down.
TCAACTTCCTGGCCTCAAGTGGTCCTCCTGCCTCTGAAGGTGTTGGGATTACAGGTGTGAGCCACTGCACTCAGCCTCATGATATTTTATCAAGTAACGAACAAGATATTAGGGAAAGACATCTACATGTATGTCAAGGTATTGAGAATCATTAAATTTCCAAAGAAAGATTTATATTCTTTTGTGTATTGAAGGGAGGATAAATTTATTTTCATGAGATTACATTTGTAAACTGCAAGCGAATGATCTTTCCCTCTATCTCATACAGTCCCATGGATGTGTGCTAAAGAAAGTTAAAAATAGTCTTGTATGGGAAAATTGAGGACAGTTTATTCTTGGTGGTGAGGTGGGATCTTTCTTTTTTAGGGGTTGTTTTTTGCTTTTAGTAGATTTATAAAATTTATGTATGGTGGCATTATTTCAAATTAAATCATACAGTATTTGGTGTATAATGCCTAGTTTCTTTATTCCACAAATAATTATTGGGTGCCTGGCGTGTGTCAGGCATTGCTGTAGGTGTTTGTGTACATCAGTAAGCAAAACAGGTGAAGCTCCTTTGTGAGGCTTATGTCCTGGTGGGGGAGAGGCCGTCAATTAGCAAGAAACATAACAAACAGGTAAATAATTTATCATTTTCTTTCCTTTGATTATTATTATTTTGTTTTTTGAGATAGAGTCTTGCTGTGTCTCCCAGGCTGGAGTGCAGTGGCATAATCTTGGCTCACTGTAACCTCCACCTCCTGGGTTCAAGTGATTCTTCTGCCTCAGCTTCCCACGTAGCTGGGATTACAGATGTGCACCACCACACTCAGCTAATTTTTGTATTTTTAATAGAGACCGGGTTTCATCCTATTGGCTAGGTTGGTCTCGAACTCCTGACCTCATGTGATCTGCCCACCTTGGTCTCCCAAAGTGCTAGGATTACAGACATGAGTCACCACACCCGGCCATATTTATCATTTTAAAAGGTGATAAATGGAATCACCTTTTAAAAGGTGGAAAAGCACCTTTTAAAGTGCTTTATGTTATGGAAAAGCAAAAGTAACATAGAGTAAAGGTAGTGGCAGCACTGGGCTGGGCGCAGATTGTTGTGTTGAAGGGGTAGTCACAAGGAAAGGGGAGTAATGTGGATGGTGTCTGGGAAAAGACTTCCAGAGAGAAGGAGCAGCTAGAATGGACCTGAGGCCAGAGGGTGTGGGCTTGGTTGAGGGACAGTAAGGAGACCCACATGAGCAAGGGGAGAGCAGAAAGTGGTGAGGCAGGAGAGGTAATGGAGTGCTCGGTAGCCACGTGAGGGCTCCATGTTCATTGGGACAGGGGCGCCCTGGCAGGAGTCAGGCAGAGGGTTGACAGGGATGGACCTAAGCTTTATGATTATTACTGGCTGTGGAGGCCGAGGGACACCTGCTAGGAAGGTCACGATCACAATCCGGGTGGGAGATGATGTAGCTCCAACCAGGGTGGTAGCCGAGTCTGTGGTGAGAAGTGGTTGTATTCTAGATTTATTTTAAAAGGAGGGCCAGTGGGATTCCCTGATTGATCGGCTATGGAAGAGAGAAGAGTCCCCCATGGCGCCAAGGTGTTTGGCTTCAGCGGCTGTCCTGCGAGTGTTGTCGCCTGAGACAGAGATAGTTTGGGGTGGAGAACAATATGAGTAAGCCTGCGGAAAGTGCTTAGAACAGGTCTGCATGCGGTGGCTACTCAATAAATGTTAGCTTCGAGCATTAGCATTAGTTGTCGGAGCATTGTGGGCTTTCATTTCAAGCTTATTTCTGATCCTCTCCCTGTGTTGCCACTCGTGCTCCTTGTGAGAGTTAGGTGGCATAGAACACAGTCCAGGAGCCTGGACTCAGCAGGAGTCAAGTGAACTGGGCTTATCCTTTCCTCTCTCTGAATTCCGGTTTAGGGCTAAGTTTCTGTCCTAGTAGCATCACCGAAAGCTAACGTGAGATAGTGCACAGAGAAATTAGTTGCATATCTAAAAAAGAAAATGTATGTGATTCACATAATTTGTGATTATATTTGGCCCATTGATTTTGCGTAAATTAAATATGATGTCTGGTTGGCTCTATAGGGGGTTTATTATTTTTATGGTTAAAACAATTTTTTTTAGTTCAATCACTTTTGGGTTACAAGTGGTTTTTGCTTACATGGTTGAATTGTACAGTGGTGAATTCTGAAGTTTTAGTGTACCCATAAGCCAAATAGTATACATTGTATCCGAAATGTAGTATTTTGTCTCTCATTTCCCTCCCATTCTCCCCTCTTCTGAGTCTCCAAAGTTCTTCATACCACTCTGTATGTCTTCATGTCCTCATAGCTTAGCTCACACTTTTAAATGAGAAGATATGGAATTTGGTTTCCCATTCCTGAGTTACTTCACCTGGTTTAATTAGGTTCCATTTATTTATTTTTGTTCTTGTTGCATTTGTTTCTGAAGTCTTAGTAATAAATTCTTTGCCTAGGCTGATATCTGGAAGAGTTTTTCCAAGGTTGTCTTCTAGAATTTTTATGGTTTCAGGTCTTAAGTCTTTGGTCCACCTTGAGTTGATTTTTGTATAGGGTGAGAATTAGGGATCCAGTTTCATTCTTCTACATGTGGCTATTCAGTTTTCCTAGCACTATTTATTTATTTATTGAGACTGAGTCTCTCATTCTGTCACCCAGGCTGGAGTGCAGTGGCACAATCTTGGCTCACTGCAACCTCTGCCTCCCAGATTCAAGTGATGCTGCTGCCTCAGCCTCCCAAGTAGCTGGGATTATAGGCATGTGCCACCATGCCCAGCTAATTTTTGTATTTTTAGTAGAGGTGGAACTTTGACATGTTGGACAGGCTAGTCTTGAACACCCAATCTCAAGTGATCCACCCACCTTGGCCTGCCAAAGTGCTGGGATTGTGGATGTGAGCCACTGTGCCTGGCTCCAGCACCACTTATTAATAGGGTGTCCTTTCTCCAATTTATGTTGCTGTATGCTTTTGTTGTAAGTATTTGGCTTTATTTCTGGGCTCTCTATTATGTTCCATTGGTTTGTATGCCTACTTTTATACCAGTACCATGCTGTTTTGGTAACTATAGCCTTATAGTATAATTTGAAGTCTGGTAATGTGATGCCTCCAGATTTATTCTTTATGCTTAGGGTTGCTTTGGCTATTGGGGCTCCTTTTTGGTTCCATATGCCATATGAATTTTAGGATTGTTTGTTCTAATTATATTAAAAATGATATTGGTATTCTGATAGGAATTGCACTGAATTGTACTTTGGACAGTATGGTTATTTTCACATTATTGATTCTTCCAATCCATGGCATGGGATGTGTTTCCATTTGTTTGTGTCATCTATTATTTCTTTCAGCAGTGTTTTGCAGTTATCCTTGTAGGGATCTTTCACCTCTTTGGTTAAGTATATTCTTAGTAGTAGTAGTAGTAGTTGTTGTTGTTTTGCAGATGTTGTAAAGGGATTGCATTCTTGATTTGAGTCTCGGCTTGGTTGTTGTTGGTATTTAGCAGTGCTATTAATCTGTGTACATAGATTTTGTAACCTGAGACTTTACCGAATTTGCTTATCAAATCTAAGAATCTTTGGAGGAATCTTTAGGGTTTTCTAAGCCTATGATCATATCATAGGTGTACAGTGTTAGTTTGACTCCCTCTTTTCCAATTTGGATCCCCTTTATTTCTTTCTCTTGTCTGATTGCTATGGCTAGTGTTACTACCACTTTGTTGAATAGAAATGGTGAAATTGTCTTGTTCCAGTCTCAAGGGGAATGCTTTCAACTTTTCCCTATTCAGTATGATATTGCCTGTGGGTTTGCCATATATGGTTTTTATTATTTTAAAGTAAATCTCTTCTATGCCTAGTTTGTTGAGGGTTTTTATCAAAAAGGGATGTTGGATTTTATAAAATGCTTTTTCTGTATCTATTGAGATGATAATATGGTTTTTGTTTTTAATTCTGTTGTGTGATGTGTCACATTTATTGACTTATGTATGTTAAAACATTCTTGCATCCCTGGGATGAAACCTACTTGCTCATGGTGTATTATTTTTTTGATGTGCTGTTGGATTCAGTTAGCTAGTCTTTTGTTAAGGATTTTTGCATCTGTGTTCATCAGGGATATTGGTTTATAGGTTTTGTTTTGTTTTGTTTTGTTATGTCCTTTCCTGGTTGTGGTATCAGGGTGGTACTGGTTTCATAGAATGAATTAGGGAGGATTCCCTAATCGGGACCAGTTGTTCTTTGAATATCTGGTAGAATTCAGCTGTGAATACAACTGGTCCTAGGTTTTGTTGTTGGTGGTGGTGATTTTTAAATTACTGATTCAATCTCACTGCTTGTTATTGGTCTTTTATTGTTTCTTCCTGATTTAATCTAGGAGGGTTGTATATTTCAAGAACTTATCTTTTCCTCTAGATTGTCTAGTTTGTATGCTCTATGCACACCTCTATGTATTTCTGTGGTGTTGGTTGTAATGTCTCCACTCTCATTTCTAATTGAGCTTATTTGAATGTTGTCTCTTCTTTTCTTGGTTAATATAGCTAAACCTCCAATTTGGGAGGCTGGCAAATTGGATAAAGAGTCAAGACCCATCAATGTGCTGTATTCAGGAGACCCGTCTCACGTGCAAAGACACACATAGGCTCCAAATAAAGGGATGGAGTAATATTTACCAAGCAAATGGAAAGCAAAAAAAAAAAAAAAAAAAAGCAACGGTTGCAATCCTAGTCTCTGATAAAACAGACTGTTAACTAACAAAGATTAAAAGAGATAAAGAAGGGCATTACATAATGGTAAAGGGATCAATGCAACAAGAAGAGCTAATTATCCTAAATAGATACACACCCAATACAGTAGCACCCAGATTCATAAAGCAAGTTCTTAGAGATCTACAAAGAGACTTAGACTCCCACACAATAATAGTGGGAGACTTTAACACCCCACTGTCAATATTAGACAGATCAACGAGACAGAAAATTAACAAGGATATTCAGGACTTGCACTCAGCTCTGGACCAAGTGGACCTAATAGACATCTACAGAAGTCTCCTACCCCAAATCAACAGAATATACATTCTTCTCAGCACCTCATCACACTTATTCTAATATTGACCACATAATTGGAAGTAAAACACTTCTCAGCAAATGCAAAAGAATGGAAATCATAATAAACTGTCTCTCAGACCACAGTGCAATCAAGTTAGAACTCAGGATTAATAAACTCACTCAAAACCACAAAACTACATGGAAACTGAACAACCTGCTCCCAAATGACTACTGGGTAAATAATGAAATGAAGGCAGGAATAAAATTGTTCTTTGAAACCAATGAGAATGAAGACACAATGTACCAGAATTTCTGGTACACATTTAAAGCAGTGTGTAGAGGGAAATTTATAGCACTAAATGCCCACAAGAGAAAGCAGGAAAGACCTAAAATTGACACACTAACATCAAATTAAAAGAACTAGAGAAGCAAGAGCAAACAAATTCAAAAGCTAGCAGAAGACAAGAAATAATTTAGATTAGAGCAGAACTGAAGGAGACAGAGACATGAAAAAGCCTCCAAAAAATCAGTGAATCCAGGAGCTGGTTTTTTGAAAAGATCAACAAAATAGGTAGACTGCTAGCCAGGCTAATAAAGAAGACAAGAGAGAAGAATCAAATAAAAAATGATATAGGGAATATCACCACGGATCCCACAGAAATACAAACTACCATCAGAGAATATTATAAACACCTCTATGCAAATAAACTAGAAAATCTAGAAGAGATGGATAAATTCCTGGACATATACACCTCCCAAGTCTAAACCAGGCAGAAGTTGAATCCCTAAAGAGACCAATAACAAATTCTGAAATTGAGGCAGTAATTAATAACCTACCAACTAAAAAAAGTCCAGGACCAGACTGATTCACAGCTGAATTCTACCAGAGGCACAAAGAGGAGCTGGTACCTTTCCTTCTGAAACTATTCCAAACAATAGAAAAAGAGAGAATCCTCCCTAACTCATTTTATGAGGCCAGCATCATTCTGATACCAAAACCTGGCAGAGACACAACAAAAAAAGAAAATTTCAGGCCAGTATCTCTGATGAACATTGATGCAAAAATCCTCAATAAAACACTGGCAAACCGAATCCAGCAGCACATCAAAAAGCTTATCCACCACGATCAAGTTGGCTTCATCCTGGGATGCAAGGCTGGTTCAACATATGCAAATCAATAAACATAACCCATCACATAAACAGAACCAATGACAAAAACCACATGATTATCTCAATAGACGCAGAAAAGGCCTTCAACAAAATTCAACTCCCCTTCGTTCTAAAAACTCTCAATAAACTAGGTATCGATGGAACATATCTCAAAATAATAAGAGCTATTTATGAAAAACCCACAGCCAATATCATACTGAATGGGCAAAAACTGGAAGCATTCCCTTTGAAAACCAGCACAAAACAAGGATTCCCTCTCTCACCACTCCTATTCAACATAGTATTGGAAGTTCTGGCCAGGGCAATCTCAAAAGAGAAAGAAATAAAGTCTATTCAAATAGAAAAAGAGGAAGTCAAATTGTCCCTGTTTGCAGATGACATGATTGTATATTTAGAAAACCCCATGGTCTCAGCCCAAAATCTCCTTAAGCTGATAAGCAACTTCAGCAAAGTCTCAGGATGAAAAATCAATGTGCAAAAATCACAAGCATTCCTATACACCAACAACAGATAGAGAGCCAAATCATGAGTGAACTCTAATTCACAATTGCTACTAAGAGAATAAAATACCGAGGAATACAACTTACAAGGGATGTGAAGGACCTTTTCAAGGAGAACTACAAAACACTGCTCAAGGAAATAAGAGAGGACACAAACAAATGGAAAAGCGTTCTATGTTCATGGATAGGAAGAATAAATATCATGAAAATGGCCATACTGCCCAAGGTAATTTATAGATTCAATGCTATCCCCATCAAGCTACCATTGACTTTCTTCACAGAATTGGAAAAATCTATTTTAAACTTCATATGGAACCAAAAAAGAGCACACATAGCCAAGACAATCTTAAGCTAAAAGAACAAAGCTGGAGGCATCACACTACCTGACTTCAAATTATGCTACAAGGGTACAGTGATCAAAACAGCATGGTACTGGTACCAAAACAGATATATAGACCAATAGAACAGAATAGAGTCCTCAGAAATAACACCACACATCTACAACCATCTGATCTTTGACAAACCTGATACAAGCAATGGGGAAATAAATGATGCTGGGAAAACTGGCTAGCCATATGCAGAAAACTGAAACTGGACCCCTTCCTTACACTTTATACAAAAATTAACTCAAGATGGATTGAAGACTTAAGCGTAAGAACTGGAACCATAAAAATACTAGACAAAAACCTAGGCAATACCATTCAGGACATAGGCATGGGCAAAGACTTCATGTCTAAAACGCCAAAAGCAATGGCAACAAAAGCCAAAACAGACAAATGGAGTCTAATTAAACTAAAAAGCTTCTGCACAGCAAAAGAAACTATCATCAGAGTGAAGAGGCAACCTACAGAATGGGAGAAAATTTTTGCAAACTATCCATCTGACAAAGGGCTAATGTCCAGAATCTACAAAGAACTTAAATTTACAAGAAAAAATGAAACAATCCCATCAAAAAGTGGGCAAAGGATATGAACAGACATTTCTCAAAAGAAGACATTTATGCAGCCAACAAACATGAAAAAATGCTCATCATCGCTGGTCATCAGAGAAATGCAAATGAAAACCACAATGAGATGCCATCTCACACCAGTTAGAATGGTGATCATTAAAAAGTCAGTAAACAGCAGATGCTGGAGAGGATGTGGAGAAAAAGGAATGCTTTTACACTATTGGTGGGAATGTAAATTAGTTCAACCATTGTGGAAGACAGTGGCAATTCCTCAAGGATCTAGAACTAGAAATACGATTTGACCCAGCCATCCCATTACTGGGTATATACCCAAAGGATCATTGTCATGTTGCTATAAAGAGAAATGCACACGTATGTTTACTGTGGCACTATTCACAATAGCAAAGACTTGGAACCAACCCAAATGTCCATCAATGATAGACTGGATAAAGAAAATATGGCACATATGCATCATGGAATACTGTGCAACCATAAAGAAGGATGAGCTCATGTCCTTTGCAGAAACATGGATGCAGCTGGAAACCATCATTCTCAGAAAACTAACACAGAAACAGAAAACCAAACACTGCATGTTCTCACTCATAAGTGGGAGTTGAACAATGAGAACACATGGACACAGGGAGGGGAACATCACACACCGGGGCCTATTGTGGGGTGGGAGGCTAGGGGAGGGATAGCATTAGGAGAAATACCTAATGTAGGTGATGGGTTGATGGGTGCAGCAAACCACCATGGCACGTGTATACCTATGTACAAAAACTGCACTTTCTGCACATGTATCCTAGAACTTAAAGTATAGTACAAATAACAATAATAATAATAATAAAAACCAACTCAGGAAACTCACCAGTCAAGGGTGTGTGTAGGTAGTGTGGAGACAAGTGGACAGGGACAGGAGAGGAGGTAAGATTTCTTCACCTGTACCTATTTATATGGTCTGACTTTTGAACCAGATAGAGTTTATCAGTTACTCAGTATGTGAATGGATGAATTTGTGACTGAACAAATAAACAAAACACAGCACAGAGCTCCTGGTGGCCAGCCAGGTTCGTGACTCTCGAGACAGGAGGCCAGGTAAGGATCAGAGAAATCCACTTCCTGTCTTTTCCCTTTTCCTGTTTGTGCTCCGTGCCCTCCTCCAAAGCTTTATTTGCTTTTGGTTGATAGAACTTTCTGGAATTTGTGATAGTCAGCATTACTAGCATCCTTAGAAAGCTGGCACTTTGTATCACCTTTTATATTTTCACAACGATTTCAGTGGGAGGGCAGGAGATGGCAGATCCCATCTTGCTACTTTCATTCCTCCATTCAGATACTCATTTAACAGATGTGATGAGCTATTAGCAAGGGCCATACACTGTTCTAAGTGCTCGGGCTATGCTAGCAAAGAAAATGGTTGCGGAGCCTGACTACGTCTTTTGTTTGGTTGTTTGTTTGTTTGTTTTTTGAGACAAGGTCTCACTCTGTCACCTAGGCTGGAGTGCAGTGGTGCCATCAAGGATCACTGCAGCCTCAACCTCCCAGGCCCAAGTGATCCTCCCATCTCAGCCTCCCGAGTAGCTGGGACTACAGGTACACACCACCACACTCAGCTAATTTTTGTTGTTATTGCTCTAGAGATGAGGGTCTCCCCAGCCCAGGCTGGTCTGAAACTCCTGGTGCCAAGCAATCCTTCCACTTCAACCTCCCAAAGTGCTAGGATTACAGGCATGAGCCACTGTGCCCAGCTGGGGCCTTACTTTGTGTACCCTGTAGATAGGATAGACAGACAACAAATATGCAAAAGCAAGGAACAGACAGCGTAAGTTCATCGAGTGTTTAGTGATGAAACGAAAACAGACTGATGTGACAGCGAGTCAGGGGGTGCTACTGTGGATAATTTTCACGACTGACCTGAGGAGGTGATGTTTGAAGTGGTACCTACCTTAGGAGGAGCAGGAAGCCTTGCAAGGATCTGGGTGCCGTGCTCCAGGTGGGCTGCAGTGAGTGCACAGGTGCTGAGGAGCATCTTGCTGGGCACCTCTGGGGACAGTGGGAGGGCCACTGTGGCCAGTGAGGCAAGCAGGGAGAAAGCAGACTGAAGAAGTGGGTTGGAGAGCATGAGGGCTGGAACTAGTGCATATGTGGCCTTGTAGGACTCAGTGATGAGTTTGGAGTTTCCTTAATGTGCTGGGAAGCTATTGGCATCCTGAGCAGAGCAGGGACGAGTTCTTAGCCACGACATTGTGGGCACACGTCTTGGGACACCTGATGTTTAGCGTGTCTAAACCTAAACTAGTGCCCTCGCCCGAGTCTCTGCTTCTGTGCTTTTGCCGATTTCTTGGTGAGTGGTTTGCTCACATTGCTGCCCAAGTGGAGATTTGACATCCAGGCCAGGCCCTTCTTTCTTTATTATTGCCCACGTCTGTTCTGTCACCAGATCCTACTGGCTTCCACCCCATTCTTTCTGGGTTTTTCTCTATTTCTCACCCTGACTGTTGCAGTGAAGCCATTGTCATCTCATTTACTAAATTGGTATTTATTGACGACCTCCTGTGCCCCAGACGTTATTCCAGGAGCTGGAGATACAGTGACAAAGAACCCTCTCGGAGGCCTCAAGTAAAGGAACTAGCATGCAAAGTGCTGAGTGTGATTCTAAGGGAAGCGCTGGCTGTGGAAGTGTCCCTCTCCTAGCCTGGGATCAGGGTGGTGGTTGCAGGAGGCATCCAAGGAAATGACATTTACACGGAGGCCCCAGGGGCAGTGAGGTGGTGGGAAGGTGGCTCCACGTAGGAGGTGAGAAGAGAGTGCACAAGGTCAGGTTGTAGCACAGTCTGGCTTGGAAGAGAAGTTGGCTGGTCAGGTGGGAAGCCAGGTCAGGAGGTGCCTCAGAAGCCATGGCAGCCTGGACTGTATCCTTAGAACAGGAGAACCACGGAAGGGCCGTAAATGGGGGAGAGAGAGCCAAGCCATAGAGGCATTTTAGGTCCACATACGGACAGTAGGTTTGGAAGGCACAAAGACTGGAGTTCCTGTATCGACTGGGGCAGGTGCAGTGATCTAGGTGGCTGCCAGTGGAAGGCGCCTGTGAGTCAGGGTTTGCAATTCCTGTGGACATCTGAATGAATTCCGCAGATCAGACTGCGTTACACTGCAGGAGCAGCCTGAGTTTCCCAATGCACCAAAGCAGAAGCTTTTTGGAAACCTATATATTTTTTCATATTATTGGGAATCTCTTCAGAATATGAAGGCTTTATTGAATTGCGTCTGAAATGAATTTCATTTAAATACTGAATTAATTGAAAGCTTTGCTTCTGAATATTTTTCCACAGATTTCACGGTGCTTTAGAAATTTCATTTTGCCTCATGTTTTAGTATTGGCAATAACTGCCAGTAATAGAAGTGGCAATGTTGAGGGAAATGATGGTGGCGAGTGTGGGAGGGTCTCAGTGGTCAGCTTTCTTACGGTGAGGAGAGGCAGGGGATGGCTGGTTCTATAGTGTTTTCATTGGGACCAGGACTCACTGTGGAAGTGGAGGAAGTACCACTTTGTGGTGAGAACAGCACGCAGGCTCCTGTTTACCATCCTGGTGGTTTGAATTTAATGAAACTCTTTGGAGTTTTGACTGTAATCATGGAAGAGGTCATTTGCTTCTTTATTTGTACAGCGTTTTGTATCCATCTGTCCCATGAATATTTGTTGACACTCACTGCCTATTAGGCACGATCCCACAAGAGAAATGCGGTATTTGCCAATGAAGTAGGCCTCAACGTTGCCTTGCATCTAAAAGGTGAGACATTGCTAGGGAGTTTATTTTGTAGCTCTCTTGATAAAATGTTTTAGCAAACACTAGCTGTGCCAGGCTTGGTCCTAACTCTCTGCCAGTGTTAACCCATGTAATCCTTGTGACAGCTCTGTGTGGTTGGTGCTGTTGTTACTGGCATTTGACACACAAAAGAACCAGAGCACAGGGGATAAGTGACTCACCCAAGTCACAGCTGTTCAGCAGTAGAGCTGGATTTGAACTCAGCCACTGCCATTCCAGAACTGGATTTTCAGGAAGATGCAGCAGGAGGATGAAGGGCGGGTGTGTGCATCTGCTGTTTGTGTGTGCACAGGGGGAAATGTGGGTAACCAGGGAGGGCTTTTATTTTACTTGAATTCTTCAGAGACCACTGAAAATTTACAACAATGAAGAAAAGGCCTCTCTTAAACCCATACATTTTGCTTCTGTTATGAATTTCTAAGACCATCCTTAAAAAACCCCCAATAATTCAGCTTTGTGAGTCTCTTAGGAAACAACACAAAACAAAATAACACAGTTTCTGTTTTGAGTAATCTGTCACATTCAAGTTTATTATTTTTTAATATTTTAGTTTATGGAAGTGGTAAAGTGGGGGTATTTCTTTTTATCAATTCACTTGACATTTGGGCAGATCTGATGGAGTTTGTAAATCAAGGCTTGCACTGTAATTCCCTTGTACTTTCTCTGGGATTTTCCTACTGTGATTCACTTGAAGATGTATTTTGTACAGTGCATAATCTGTTTAATCGAGAGCCTGCTTTGCCAACACTAGGTTGGACTCCTTGTTGGCAGGGTACGTTTGGGTAGAGCGACTTCTCTTTGCACTTGGTCAAAGCTCTAAGATCTCACTGTGTGTAGGGGTGTGTGCAGGGCAGATAGGAACACGGGTTTGGTGAAGAACTGAGCATGGCTCCTGCCCCTACAGCAGATCAGCTAGCGAGGAGTCAATGTCAAGGACATCTAGTGGAGTGTTGGCCTGTGTTTTTATGCAAGTAGGAATGGAACGGACCTCACTCCTGTTAAACCTGGTGGAGAGCATGCATAGGGTAGCGGAAAGCCCAAGCCTTTTGACTGCCCTTTGGGAAGGTTTGATAAAGGACTACTTTGTTTCAGGTTGTTTCTTTACTGTGCAAGAGACAAGCTCTCCAGTTCCCAGCATGGATGAGGTTGCAGAGACAAGGATGCGCAAACTGGATAGCTTCCCAGAATCTGCAGAGTCACATCTTCATGGTGCGGCCTCATTCTATTTCTTAGAGAATTTTTTCCCCCAGAATACTGTGGGGGAGGGAGCCATTAACATCACATTTAATGAAAGATCAGATGTATGTGATTTTTTTTTGCATCATTCTGTTTTGGATGACAGTTTTCAAAAAGGGAAAAATGGTCAATATTTAAATATGCTTTGCAACAATGAAACACTTAACGACCATTGATTGTCATCTTGCTTCTAGAGGATACTGAATTTAAATTTTCTTCCCATTATTTGCAAAATATAATTATGGCGGGTTAAGTGCCTGCAGGAAAACGTGTTTTAAGTGAAAGAATTGGAGTCAGACTGTTGTTTCGTTTTTTTGTTTGTTTTTAAAGAAAAATGATCACAAACAAAACACTGAAGCAATTTACAGCAATTACATATCTGTCCATTTGGTTATATGTAGGGTGATCATATAATTTAATGTACAGGTGAGAACACTTTGAGAGTGAAACGGGGCACATAGTGGATTGGAAACAGTGGATCAGCAGGTGTGCACTGGGATTGCTTTGTGCAAAACCAGGAGCTTTCACCACTCATAGTTTAAGAAGCCTTGCTGAAGAATGGATATTGAAAAGAGGAAAATGACATAAAGAGTTGCAAATTTTCATTTAATATTGAAGAGAATTATAGTTGGCTCTGGGATTTGATTTTACCTTGCTTTCAAACTAATAAGCCTGTTATTTTTCATGGTGCTGACAGAGGACACAAGCCTCCAGGGTCAGAGGAAAAGGGGTGTCTAATTCGTAGTACAGCAAGCACACCAGCATTGGCATATTTATGTCAGTTTCCCTTGCCCCACACATCCCCATGGGGCAGCTTGCTAGGGACCAGGTGGATGCTGGACATGCAGTGTGTTTTCATCATAGCAGAGCTGCACACCCAGGCAGGGGCAGCCACCACATTTATAGCAAGCAGTAAATACGCCTAGTCTTTCCCAGGGGCTGAGAGAGGGAGGTGGAGAAAGGAGAAAAGAAGTTAACTCGTCTCTCAAAGTTGCCAGCTGCATAAACAACCTTAGGAAATGGCCTGGGCGGAAGGGTGGTCAGGGCCTGAAGTCTTGGCACCCCTGACAAGATGTGTAGGGGTCCAAGGGCCCAGGAGCACTGTCTCTCCCAACAGTTCTGAGTAGTGACATGTATCCTCTTTATGGCTTCAGGCCTGTGTTCATTGCATCAAGGTAGACATTGAAGAGAGGCTATTGTGGAGAGCCTCATGGAATTCATGGATGTCTTTGTGGTGATATTGATAAGCTTCTTGAGAAACTGAGCCTGGAATTAAAAGAATGATTTCTTATAGTGTTCTGATACCAAGAACAAGATCAAATTAGTAGGCTTTCTGCTTTATTACAGGTTGGCATCTATTTTCTTAACCACAGTTCAGTGAAATATGCATTTGTAGCTAAATTAGGAAAGTTCTCTAAGCATTATTTGTTATTACCAAGCACCAGTTCCCTGCCTTAACAATTCAGTAACATTTGGGGCGGGAAATGTGAGGAGGGCCGTTGTTGGAAGATACATTCTGCGGTAGTAAGGGTTTTGGTGAAATTTTGGAGGATGATTTGCCAGGGAGAGTTGGCTTTCCTCAGGATCATGCAGTGCTTTATGCTTGAATTTCCTGGGTGTGTTGCTGTTTCCCAGCGTGAGCCTGGGCTGTCCACTTAGCTTCCTCCCAGAGGCTCTCCCCACAGCCCTGAGGCTGTCTTCCACCCTCATCAAAACCTGCTTTTCACAGGCATTTCCAGAACTCCACTCTGGGTGTTCTGCTGAGTTCTCTGATGGTTTGTATTCTGGCTCATCAGCTTACAGTACAGGTGTAAGCCACGGGGTGGCAAGTCATAGCCCAGTGGCCACATCTGGCCCGCTGCCTGTTTTGTCAGTATTTTTACTGGCACACAGCCATGCCCATTTGTTTTCATATTGTGTGGCTCCCTCGTGCTCTGATGGCAGAGTTTAAGTAACTGCCGCAGGGACTATGACCCTCAAAGCCTAAATATTTACAGTCTGGACTTAAAAAAAAAAAAAACAAAACTGTGCCGACCCTGGATCTAAGTTAATAGATCAACTGGACAGAACCCTGCTTGGTGCTGCAAGGCTTGCTCCTGTGCATTTCTCACAATGCTCTGTGCACAGAAAGTGCTGCATCTGCATTTGATAAGTGAGGAAAGATAAGCGCTGGTTGGTGAAATGCGCATGAAAAGCGCTGGCCTGCAGTCGTGGAAACCCAAATGTCTCTTCTTACAAACTTTTAATTTTTAAAAATGTTTCTGAGTCTGCTTGCTGGGGAAAGCCCGTACATCTTAAGAGTGCATTTGGTGGGGAAGTGCTTCAGCTCTGTCCCTATCAAATGGGGACAGTGTGGCCTGCAGGTTTATCAGAGCGACTGTGTCTACCTCCCAGCTCAGTCTCCTGTCAGGGAGGACCCTTCACCACTGCTGAACCTTTGAATCATATGCACATTTAACTTAAGTGACTTCATCTCTTTTGGCCACCGGTAGTGGGTGTCATTCTGCCGCTGCCCCAAGTGGGAGGGGGCCTGCTGTGCTGGGTTACGTAGGCCCCGAAGGGACTGTGCTGTGCTGAACAGGAGGCGTAGTTTCCTTCTGGGTTCCCACTGAAGAACCTGCAGTGTTTCCCCTGCTGGAACAAAAGCTGACTTTATTGCTCCTTTAGAGGCATTTATCGTTTTCCAAGTCTGATGGGATTGTATGTAATTTTTCCCTTTGCATGAGGACATTAGAACCTAACTTCCCGTAACATGCCAATCCGCTGTGTTTATGATTCATGCATCAGGATTTATGCCTGCTCTCTGCCAGGCACTGTCCTGGGTGCACAAGCAAGAGAGGGAGACAGAATAAAATCCTCACCTATGCCTTCCCTTCACCCGTGTCCAATAGTAAGTCAGATCGGTGCTTTCTTTTGTGTTTTTTTGTTTGGTTTTGTTTTGAGACCGAGTCTCACTCTGTCACCCAGGCTGGAGTGCAGTGGCATGATCTCTGCTCCCTGCAACCTCTGCCTCCCAGGTTCAAGCAATTCTTGTGCCTCAGCCTTCTGAGTAGCTGAGACTACAGGCACGTGCCACCATGCCCAGCTAATTTTTGTATTTTCAGTAGAGACAGGGTTTCATCATGTTGGCCAGGCTGGTCTTGAACTCCTGATGTCAAGTGATCCACCCGCCTCGGCATCCCAAAGTGCTGGGATTATAGGCGTGAGCCACTGCGCCCAGCCGGTGCTTTCTTTGTAAGGCATTTTACTATCGCTTCCCCCTCTAACCAGAAACTGCTGGTTACTTTGCACCTGGGCTATTCTAGCAAATCTTGCAGCTGGGTTCTGGGACTCCCTGATTCTTGGCTCTTGTCCTGTGAATGTCAACCTAGGTCTGTTGCATATCCCCCTTTCCAACCAAATCCAGCTGTAATCCTGCTTGGTTTTCACAGCCCTCCATGAAGCCTTCCTGGGCAACATGATTTCCTCTTATTCCTCATAAGAAATGGCCTCCCATGTATCTGAGCTCTTTTCTGTTTCTGAGCCACGGCCTGTGTTATTTCCCTTGTATAGAGCGACCCCTTCTAAATATTCTTCCTCTGTATAAGGCTTTTTGGCACCGTTGACAATTTTGGACCAGAGAGTTCTTTGTGGTGAGGGGTTGTCCTGTGCTTTGTAGGGATGTTTAACGCATGGCTGGCCTCCGCCCACCACATGCCAGCAGCACCCCTGCCCACTCATCCCCTGGAGGACACATTCCCTCACTTTCAGCCTACTTTCTTAATATTTTCTGTTCGTTTCTTGTATCAGCATATTGATGAATTATGATCTTTATACAGATTGCTGATTTCTGTCTTTTGTGTACTTTTGAGATCCAGTGCTTTCAAACTGTATGTGGGGGACACACTGCCCCAAGTGGTAGCCCTGCTTCTCCAGGAAGCGTTTGTCGACTGCAGCCCTTGCTCACCTTCTCTTCCTTCGACTAGTGTAGCGCTTGTGCATAGCAGGCATTGACTTTTTTTTTTTTGAGACAGTGTCTCTCTCTGTCACCCAGGCTGAAGTGCAGTGGCAAGATCTTGGCTCACTGCAGCCTCTGCCTCCCAAGACCAAGGGATTCTCCCACTTCAGCCTCCTGAGTAGCTGGGACTACAGGCACGTGCCACCATGCCTGACAAATTTTTGTATTTTTAGTAGAGACAGGGTTTCACTGTGTTGCCCAGGCTGGTCTCAAACTCCTCACCTCAAGTGATCTGCCCATCTCGGCCTCCCAAAGTGCTGGGATTACAGGTGTGAACCACCACGCCCAGCCTCCAGGCACTGACTTTTATTAATATTAATAATTAGACAGCACTGTTTGCCAGTTGCTTACAGTGAATGAATCTTTTTTCCATAATTGTGTTGTAGGCTCCTAAAGTCAGGGACTACATGGTATACTACTTTTCTGGGATGTTTTGGAAGTTTCTTAAACTTTCTGTGGCTCCATTTTGTCATCTGCAAAATGAGGATCACAATACCTATACCTCAGAGTGGTTTTGAAGTTCCACGAGTTAATGCATGGAAAGTGCCTGGCAGGCACCTTGGCAGACAGTAAGCACACGGCCAGCTAGCTACCTGCTGTGACTACCGTTTATCACGCAGTGTCCCTAGCAAAGCAGGTAACCCGCATGGAAAGTGCCTGGCAGGCACCTTGGCAGACAGTAAGCACACGGTCAGCTAGCTACCTGCTGTGACTACTGTTTATCACCCAGTGTCCCTAGCAAAGTAGGTAACCCAATGGGTAGTCCAGTTCACTTTTACTTCTTTAGGGAAGTGACTGGAATGGGAGCATGTGGGCTGCGGCCTCAACAAAGATCTTCTGGTGTTTCTTCTCCTTTGCTTGCACCCCAAATATTTTTATGCTGTTGACATCAGTTAAAAGTAAGCACCGATTGCCGCGTCACTGTGAGCCATGGAGGAGCAGCACAGAGCAGGTGATGGTGGATGCTGGCGACTGGAAAGAGTGTAGAGGATGAAGGGAAGATGGTGCCTCCCTTGCCTGTGCTGAGGTCTTTATGCATTGGTGTGTTGACTCTCTTTCGTGTGGCTTTCTTGTGAGCTCCGGGGAAATCATGCTGGCTTGGTATCCCTCAGCAACTCAAAGCTGAAGTGTGTTCAGCCACATCTTCCTTCCAAGCATGTTCTTCCCAGGAGTTGGTTTTGAATTCCTGTTTCACGAGCTTTGTGACTGTAACCTGTAGAACTTCCATTTCTTTATAAAATGGGAATGATTCTAATATCTCCTTCCCAGGGTTGAAGTGAGGGCTAAAAGAGGTAGTGCTGAATCCATATCTTGTGAGTAAAACTCATGGCATCTGTTATGAGGCAAATCACCATTAGTGCCGTTTACGATGTGCCTTCCTAGTGGCCATGGGAAATCTGGAAATGGGCGGCGTTCTGAAAGCAGCCTTGGCCTCACAGTACTTTATCTGAGTGCTATGTCTTTAGGTCAGGTGGCTTCTGGGGCCTTCTGAGGAACACGCACAAGCTGCTACAGCTACTGGCAAAGGAGTGTGAAAAGAGGTTGTCAGGGATTGCCCTGACCCCAGCTTTTGAGAGCAGGTGCAACGTGTTTTTCTGATTCAGTGGGCAAGGCCAGGTGAGAGGGGTTCTGTGTGAAGACATTCTCTGCGGGCCGGGGCGGAGAGAGCACCCTGAGGAGGCAGCACTGATGTGGTTAATCCATTGGCCTCCTAGACTGGTGGGAAGCCTGTTCTCGACGGGAGGCCACTCATTTTCCAGGAAGGACCACTGGCCAATAGCTTAGGCCTTCGGCTAGAGTTTATTTTAAAGTGAGGTAATGGCGATGGTAACAGGAGCGTTTGTGAGGCTGTTTTCTTGGCCTTCACAGTGGTGGTTTCTAGGTAAGTTTTGAAAATAGCACACTTCTGTGTTTTACTGCAGATTGCAGGGTTTTCTAGGCGCCTATGTAAGGAATAAGATTACTGCCCACTCAGAAAAGATGGCATGGCATGCAACCAGAGGGGACCCGACAGAAAGGTTAGCTCCAGGGTTAGGCTGTCGGGCTTGGGATTCTCTTGGCTCCTGCTAGGGGAGCGTCTCTCCTGGCCTTGCCTTCTGGCACCTGCTGTGGGCTCTGCTAGGGACTTGTGTTTTGTGCCCTGTTTGGGTTCGGTGAGTCAGGTCACTGCCAGGCACTGCTGCTGCTTCTCTTTCTAATGCAGAGATCTGCTCCACAGATAGTCTCTTTGGCTAGAGTAAAAGGAGATCTTCCTGTGGGTATACAGTACATTCACGAATTTCCTTTTAAAGCACTCATATACATCCTTGAATCTTTTAGGAAAAAGGCAGGCAAATGATGAGAGAAAGTCTGGCATTTTGATGGCATCCCAGTCTCCTTGGCATTAAACAAACATCTGCACTCAGCAGAGTTTTCCTGTCACAACATAGTCCATTCAACTAGATTCTGGCTGTGAATAGTCTTTTTGGGAATGTGTGAAATTAGACACCTATTTAAAGTTGTATCCACAGCTTTGCTTTACAATACTAATAGAGACATGTAGAATTCACGAATATCAATTCCTCGTATAGATATATTCATAGACCTTCTCTAGTCCCTATATTATGCACTTCTTGCCTGCATTTTGAAAGAACTACTCCTAGATAATATCGTTATTTAAGAACACAAACTTTTCTATTTTAAGAATTCAGTGATACTGTGAACACTTTCAGATGTTGGAGGATGGCCTTAAAATAGACACTGATGCTATTATGCTGTCTTTCTCTAGACATAGTAGCCACCATTTGTTCTCTGACATGAGCGTTTGTCTGTATTTTCTGTATGGCCACAGTTTTAGGAGCTCAGCATGTTGCAACGTTGTTTAAAGAAGAATGTGCTGACCATCTGTGGACAGGCATTTTCAAGTTAATGCTGTGTCAGGGAATGCATATTAAATTACTTGTCTGTTCTATATGGAGAAATTATTACATTTAGTTATTAAGTTTATAAGTTTTAGACATAATGTTTAAGTTTATGCATTTAGAGAAGGAAAGGACTGTAGAATGAAATAAAAGGTTTGGAAGTTTCTTTCCTTAATCTAGCCCAGGCATGTATATAATTGAGGTTACAGAAGTATGCTACAACCACCTTCCCATCTGCACTCCTAACAAAGTGTTTGCTGTGCCCTTGTGAGGTACATTTGGCTAAGATTGTGTGATTTTTTCAAAACTTGTGCATACGTTGACAGTGTCTGTCCTCTTTGTTTAATATGAGAGAGTAATATTGCTTAAGTGAATTCAGCTTAGGTAATTATTTAAAAAGAGTGACTTAGGGCAGATTGTAATGTCCCTTGAAGAACTAGTGATAATTTGAAAATCATTTAGCTTGCAAACAATACAGTGTTTCAAGTAACTTTTGAAAAGCTGGCATTTTTGCAGAAGATAGAAGAACTGTGGAACCAATTTGTATCAGAGATTTTGTTCTTTCCTTGACTTTACAAGTTCTTCTGGCTCTGTGGGTATTGTTTTCCTTATCTGGAACGTGGGATCTGACGATTTAAACCACACTATTGTTGCTGCCTTATCTTCCTATGAGAAACCTGAGCTATTTTCTTCTTTAGATGGCTAAAATGTCTGTTTTCAAATAGGACAGGGCCAGTAGAATAAATCTTCCATTTATTTCTTCTGAGGATAAAGCAGACAGGATAAGTTAACAGCATTATCATGTGCAATTATGGTTAACCTACTTTTATTTCTTCTTGAGTTCATAACGTATGTCTTTATGTCACAAAGCTGGGGGGAAAATAACAGCTCCTTAGACATTCCATTGAACAGTGACTTTATCATCTTTTCCTCTCTGTTTCTCTTACTCTCTTTTTTTGCCTGTGTAAAACATAATGTTTATACATTTTGTAACCTTTCTAAAGTTTTTTATGTGAAGGGAAGCATGTTTATTCCATAAAACATATTCGTAGGTGCTTGATATCATGATATGATAAGCTCGGTATTTAATAAATATTTTTAGTGATAATTTTGATTGCATTGATTATATGTATGAATATTCAAGCCTAAGTTTATAAAGATACAGAAATATATCTAGTAACAACAGCATGAATAAACATTTTATTTAATTTGAAAACTTATACTTTTGATTTTTTTGCTATAACATATATTTTAAAAAATAAACAATTGTCCTCACTCTTGGTTACTAGTCTTTTTTTTATGGGTATGGAAGTTAATAGTGTCTATTTTTTTTGTAGCTGCTTTTGAAATATGCCTTAAATTTTGTTTACAAATATAATCTAAATTGCCTAGATGGTAAAGACTTTACTGACATCTGAGATTACAGTTATGAAAGTATTAGGCATTGTGTAGAAAGTGTATATGATAGATACAAATTTAGAGTGTTATAATTTATCCTAATGAATTTAAAATATGCCACAAAATATATCCTTTTGATTACACTTATGGGTAAATTTGTGTTATGTATAAATTATGATGACATCTAATTTCATCAGTTTTAAAGTTTAGCGGTTTACTTAATGATGAAAAAATTGGTAAAAAGAAATGTTACCAGTGACTCTTTTACTTAGGAAGTAACGATGAAGCTTTTAGGTTTGAATTGTGGACTCTGTTCTCTGTAGAAATAAAGGACTAATTTGTATTTTTTAAGACTGGAGTTCTTAACTTTTTGGTCTCAGGATCCTGTTATACTTTTAAAAACTACTAAGGACCCAAAAGTACTTTTAGTATTATATGTGTCTTATATAACAATATTTATGGCATTAGAAATTACAATGGAAAAAATTAAGAATATTTATTAGTTTATTTAAAAATAATATAATCATTACTTAACATAAATAATATTTTAATGAAAATAATTATACTCTGAAACAAAAAAGATTTAGTGACAAGAGTGGCATTGTTTCACATTTTTGCAAATGTCTTTAATGTCTGACTTCATAGAAGACAGCCAAATTCTTATATGTATTTCTGCATTGCAGTCTGTTGCAATGTGTTGTGTTGGTTGAAGTATAAGAAGAAAATCCAGGCATGCATAGAGACAAGGGTCAACAAGTGAGGATGTCGAGGACCCCTTGAAAATATGATGGAGACCCCCAGGGGCCCTTGGACCACAGTTTGAGAATCCGTTTTAAGACAATGGGTAGAGTTTTAGTGATATCCTCTTCCCTCCCACCCCCAAATGTTAGATGTGGAGGGAGTATAGTAATCATGAGAAGTCATCTGAACTTGGAGTAAGGCTTGCTGCTGTTAGTAGTTATGTGAATTAAGCATGTAATACCTTTGAAGCTCAGTGGCTGTTTTTACAGTACGATTCCGAACAGCATAGCAGTTAAGTGGGCATGGGAGCTCCAGATGGAGACTGCCTGAGTTCAAAACTGGGCTCCTTCACTGAGTGGCTTCGTAAGTTCGGGCAAGTTTCTTAATCTCTGTAAACTTCAATTCGTTCCTCTCTAATATGGGAATAGAAAGAGTCGTTTCTTCCTGGAATCACTGTGAGGCTTAAGGGGTTAACTCACATGAAGTATTTGAAAGTTTGGCAAGGAGTAAGCACTCAGCAAGTTAGCTGTTAGTATTTTTGTTACATCTGAGTTTCCAAAAGTAGCTTAATGGCCACCATTTTCTTTATCTTCGTAACTTCTGACGTTGTGCTTTCAGTTTGCTTTTTAATACATGTACTTGAGTGGACTTTCCCTGTCAGCTCTCATAACACTGCAGTTTGGAGGTGGTGGGAAGTGGCTGAGAAGACACGGAGATTCCTGGAGGGGCACTGGGGCCCCCGCGGGGCCTGGGTGTCGGGTGTAGACGTGTAGCGAGCCATCAGGGACTGCTCCTGGACGTTTCATACCTGGGTTTTCCATGAAGGGGTTTGTTAGAAGAAACGCTTCCAAAGTTAAACCGAGTATGAAATCCACTTACTGCCACAATTTACGAACTGAGGAAACGGAGACTTGACCGTTTTTGGGCGATTTTTCTTTCATTTTTTTCCCACTAGGAATAGAAGAATGTCTGTGTCTAGCATTTAATTTCATCCCTGATATTTGTTCTAGACTATTATTTCTGTCAGATTTCATAGAAAACAGCCTCTGCATTTTCGCAGGAGCTATGGGAAAAGTGTTTTAGAATGGAGACTTTTCCTCTGGGGTTCACAGTAGATGAGTGCTGTACGCGGGCATCAGTGTGTGGCGACTGAAAGGCAGTGCGCATGTGCGCACACTTCCTTCTCCGCCCTTCTCCCGGAAAAGCCAGTACGGCCTGGCATTTGGGATTTAACATTTCTAATAAAAACTTGCATGTGTTTTTTCCCATATCTCATATTGCTTTCTTTTCCCACTATTTTCCAATACCCTGTACAGAAAGTGCTCCGTAAATATTGGTTCATGAGTTGTTACTAAGATGTTATAAGTTACCAGGGAGGGAAAGGATTATACTGGAAAAAGTGCACATTTTAAAGTCAGAGATACTTGGGTGCAGCTACTGGCAGTATCATTTCTTGGTATTGTGATGTGTGTGTAATTTCTCTGGGCCTTATTTAAAAAATAGTTATAATGAGACTTCACAGAGATGTCATAGAATCGCAGATTACATACATGAAAGGAGCAGTATTCCAGCAGAGAGGGGCGTTGTTAGCAGAAGGAGAGAGGGCTGGGCTACCTAGCAGACAAAACTATAGAGATGGTGTATGTGAGCTCTTCTAGTGCTGGTCTCTTCATGCCTTTTCCTTTCTTTTCTTTTCTTTTGTTCTCTTCTCTTCTTTTCTTCTTTCTTTTCTTTGCTTTCCTTCTCCTCTTTTGTTTCTTTCTTTTCTTTCTTTCTTTCCTTCTTTCTTTCTTTTCTTTTCTTTTTTTCTTCTTTCCCTTTCCTTTCTTTCCTTCCCTTCCCTTCCCTTCCCTCCCCTCCCCTCCCTTCCCCTTCCTTCCTTCCTTCCTTCCTTCCTTCCTTCCTTCCTTCTCTTTTTTCCTCCCCTCCCCTCCCCTCTCCTCTTTTCTGTTCTTCTTTTTTTTGATAGCGTCTTGCCCTGTCACCGAGGGTGGAGTACAGTGGGGTGATCACGGTTCACTGCAGGTTTGAACTCTTGGGCTCAAGGGATCCACCCACCTCAGCCTCTCAAGTAGCTGGGACTACAGGTGTCTACCACCATGCCTGCCTAATTTTTAGTAGGAATGGGGGTCTCACTATGTTTCTCAAGCTGGTCTCAAACTCTTGGAGTCAAGCGGGCCTCCTGCCTCTGCCTCCCAAAGTGCTGGGATTGCAACCACACCCAGCCACAATTTATATCTACTATTTAGGCCCCTCAGTTGCTTTGAGCAGAGGCCCACCAGAGAAAGCCTAAGGAAAGAGATGACATACATGGAAGCCTTTGGAGGTCATCTGTGGAACCCCTGCATAGGACTGCAGCCAGCTGAAGAAGCAGAACCTGGCATTGGCACACTGTCAAGGACTGTCTCTTTAAAGATCGCCTTCATTCTCCTTTCCCACTGCAGTCTGGTTTCCTCCATTTCCACATGAGGACAATAGGTTCTGCCAACAATTTCCAGCCTGTGTGTTACAATCTAACCTCCCAGAGAAGGGTTAATCTGATCAACCTTAGTTCCTATTACAGATTCCTTGGTATGGAATCTGATTTGTCCAGCTTGAGTCTGGAGACCACCCCTGGATCTGTGGGCTGTTGCCGGGGCTATGATCATGTGCGTACAGGGCAATTTCCCATGCAAAAATTTGCACAGTGGGGGCAGGCGGCAGTGGGGAGATGCAGCAGTTCCTGAGAAAGAGATGTTGGCAAGAGAGCCTGGTAGACTGTCATTACTATTTATACTGGAAAGAGAACTGAATTTAGTGTGAGAAGATCTGTGTTTGAGTCTTGGCTCTGCTGTTTTGAGCTACCGAGGTCCTGAGCATTTCTCTTAATGGGGCTGTGACTCTCAGTGTCCTGCTGGGTGTCACATGCTTCACCCATTGTAGGCCACAGTTAAAATATCAATAAGGGCTGTTACTATTGCTGCTGCTGCTGCTGTTTCTGTGATTACTAATTACTGGTGTTGTTATAATCATCATTATTACTTACTTGGCCTACCTAGTATCTTTTTTTTTTTTTTTTTTTTAACAGATAGAGTCTTATTCTGTTGCCTAGGCTTGAAGGCAGTGGCACAATCACAGCTCACTGCAGCCTTGGACTAGACTCCTTGGCTCAAGCAGTCCTACCTCCTCAGCCTCTCAGGTAGCTAAGACTACAAAAGTATGGTACCATGCCCAGCTAGTTTTTTAAATTTAAATTTAAATTTCTTTTTTGTAGAGATGAGGTCTTGGTATGTTACTCAAGCTGGTCTTGAACTCCTGACCTTAAGCAATTCTCTTGCCTTGTCCTCCCAATGTGTTGGGTTTACAGGCACGAGCTAGCACTGCACTCTGCCCCAGTAACATTCTTGAGAGCATCAAATCGTATAATGTATGGGAAAGCAGTTTAACCCCATACACGTGCTCATTAGGGATTATGATTTAATCACCATCTCACGGTCTAATGTCATTCTCTTCATTCTTCCTGCTCAACCTTTGATCTCTCAGTTTATCTCCGTGTAACATTAAAGTGATAAATCTCCTTTTCGAGTTAATTAGCTTTTGTAAAGTTTTTGGATGTTTGATATATAAGATTCTAGAAAAGTGAAAACCTGTAGAATAGAGGATAGAAGAGTGACTGATTTAATTTCCTGTCTCATCTGGCTTTATTTAAAAAAATTTTTTTTTGAGACAGGGTCTTACTCTTTCACCTAGGCTGGAGGAGTGCAGTGACACAGTCATAGGTCACCGCAGCCTAGAACTCCTGGGCTTAAGGGATCCCCCCGCCTCAGTCTCCTGAGTAGCTGGGACTACAGTGCATACCTCCACACCCCGCTACATTTTGTATTTTTTATAGTGATGGGGGGGGTCTCACTATGTTGCCCAGGCTGGTCTTGAACTCCTGACCTCAAACTATGCTCCCACCTTGGCCTCTGAAAGTGTTGGGATTATAGGCATGAGCCACAGCCTCTGGCCTCAATTGGCTTTAACATTCTCCTTATAGAGTTCTGTTCCTCTATAAGTACTGTATTCATGAAACAGAGAATTACATTTTACTTGCCAGCTTGTTGTTAATATGTCATGTGGTACTTCTGAATTATTAACTCACACTTAAGTAATTATGAAAGCATGAAGAGAGGAAAAAAGGGAAGACCATGAGTTTCTAAGTCATACACCCATTTAATCCATTGTGTCTGCTGCCTTCTGCTTGCCCCCGCACTAGGAGGAATATGAAGAGTGAGATGCAGAGAACGTACAGTCTCTTTCATTGAAAACATAAGTCTGTAAAGCACTCACAGGTCTCCTTTGCATAAGGATCTGCTTTGGTCACCTAGTACTTCAACAGAGTGCTGAAATCTCAGTCTGTCCAAATCTCTGGGAATTTTTGAGAGTTAAAAATAGAGTTGGTTTAAAATTTTCCCCAGAAATTCCTAGAACAAACAACTTATTTAGAATGCTTTAGATTGTTTTTTTAGATATGTCATAGCTTCACCCTCTTCTAAGAGTTATCTATGCTCAAGTGAAAAAAGATGTTTAGAGAAAATTTATTTTAGCCATTTTCTCAGGATTATACTAAGTAATTGTTTGAAGTCATGATTTCTTTTTTTTTCTTTTGAGCTGGAGTCTCACTGTGTTGCCCAGACTGGAGTGCAGTGGCATGATCTCGGTTCACTGCAACCTCTGCCTCCCAGGTTCAAGCCATTCTCCCGCCTCAGCCTCCCAAATAGCTGGGATTACAGGCATGTGCCACCATGCCTGGCTAGTAGACAGGGTTTCACCGTGTTGCCCAGGCTGGTCTGGAACTCCTGACCTCAGTTGATCTGTCCACTTTGGCCTCCCAAAGTGCTGGGATTACAGGCGTGAGTGACCATGCCCAGCTGTGTTTGAGGTTATGATGTATTATTAAGTGTTGGCCTGAGAATTAAGTAAGTTACTAAATTTTATACCTTTAAATAATTTCAGAATGTCTTAAATGACTGATTAAGCTTGTGTTGCAGGTCTGGACTATGAAAGTAACTGGCACAGAATGAAAACACTAGATTTTAATCAGTAAATACGGCATGAAAAGACCCAAAATGTGATTCTTTGCAAGACATTTTCATAAACTGAAATCATACCTGGGCTATCCACTGGAATATGGAATAATGCGGAAATAGACATGGCAAGTTCTCCACTTGGTCCCCATCTGCACAGGGCTCTCCCGTGGAGCCCTCAGGCTGGTGCTTCTGCTCATTCCTCTCCCCACTGGTTACCTTGCTTCAGGGAACTGGCCTCTCACTGCTTTCCGTGTGCAAAAGGGGCAGTCTGCTGTGTGTTTGAAGAGCCAAGTTTCCTGAGGGTAGACATTGTAAACTTAGATGACACAGACTTTCTGAAGCTTGTGCCAGTTAGATCCTAGGAGGTCTTGGATTTGGTTTGAGGAGCGCAGGAAGGTGGGCTGGGGAACTGGAGTAGCTGGCATGACCAGGTGTCACTTTCTTATCCATAAGCCTTAGACTTTTGCTGCAGCTTTCTTTCTTTTTGGGTGACTTCCTTTAGTGCTCTGTTCTAAAACTGCAGGGTTTTGGAGGGATCTGCTTTGAAGTGAAGCAACATTGATAATTTGATACCTTTTTTGGAGGGGACTTTTGACTGAGTAGTGGGCCAAGGTGCAGGAAGCCCTGGAGTGTGGGCTCAGCCCAGGGCTGTATCCCTGAGCATGTGGTCAGCTAGCTGCATGACCTTGTCTCATTTCTTTGGCCTTCAGTTTTTCTTTCTGTAAAATAAGAAGGTTGGATTGACTGGCGTCCATCTTCCACAAAAGCTTTTTCATCAAACACAAGTTTATTTAATCGGCACTCTTAGTAAAGTGTAAGTTAGACCCGGAAAAGATCTTAAAGGTCATTTTCTAGGATAGTCTAAGCCACTGATTTTACAAATGAGGTCGTTAACTCCCAGAATAGTGAAGCACTTGGTTTAAAGCTGCGTAATTTATGGTAAGTTGATTTTCTCCACCTTGATGGAGGGAAGGGTAGGCGAGGCTGCGAAGGAGACAATTTTCATGACGTGTGCTCTGCTTTGTCTTCATCTGTCCAAGGCTTGGTTGAAGGCATTTTCTAGTGGCTATGGTTTTGTGTCTTCCCAAGGAACAGAAAAAGAACAGTGAGATAATGAGATTATGTTCTGAACTTTGAAGCACTAAATGAAGTCAGCCTGGAGATAAAGCTTTTAATGATGCATGCGGGAGTAATTTCATTGTGATAGTTGTATCACAATTTATGCTTTTTACATAATCCACAAGGCTTAGCCAACTGACTTATCCATGAAGTGACCAGAAAATCCTGTCATTCTCTGTAGTATATGCATATGGTTTGACTTTTTTCTAATGTTTTTTTTCAAAAGTCCTGATTGTGACAATTAGGCCCCAGTCATGGAGGGGGATTTTCACAGTTGCTTATGTATATGTAGTATCTTGAAGAGAGTGATTTAAAACCCGGCAGTCAGCATTTAGAGGACTCCTGCATTCCTTTTAAGAACAAGAGGAATCTCTTTTTCTCTCATTTACTACATAGAATTAGAATAGGTCATTGGTAGGGGATGATGGGGGTGGCTGGTTTTATAGAAAAGGTACCAAAATTGGCCGGGCGCGGTGGCTCAAGCCTGTAATCCCAGCACTTAGGGAGGCCGAGACGGGCGGATCACAAGGTCAGGAGATCGAGACCATCCTGGCTAACACGTGAAACCCTGTCTCTACTAAAAAATACAAAAAACTGGCTGGGCGAGGTGGCGGGCCCCTGTGGTCCCAGCTACTTGGGAGGCTGAGGCAGGAGAATGGCGTAAACCCAGGAGGCGGGGCTTGCAGTGAGCTGAGATCCGGCCACTGCACTCCAGCCTGGGCAACAGAGTGAGACTCCGTCTCAAAAAAAAAAAAAAAAAAAAGAAAAGGTACCAAAATTAAATGAGCTGCAGAATGAAAAGAAGGTGCTAGTTATTTCACTGTTCAGGATTTTTTTTGTTTGGTGCTTTTACATATTACTAATTTTTTTCTTCTGAAGTTCCACCCAATAAAGACTTAGGAATTTCACAGAATATCTCAAGATTTGATGAGAAAGTAAACACGAAAATATATAGTAGTCTCAAAGACTCCAGCCTGTTGTCACCATTTCTTTTCAAGATAAATGGAGTTTCTTAATTACATTTTTTGGGGATAGACTTAAGCAGACTGAAACAAGGTTTCAGGTGGGAGCTAACTTGATAAGATATCAATGCTTTGGATGAGATATAGCAAAAGTCAGATAAAGTCACGTGGCGCACAATGACGTTTTCATCAGTGATGGACTGCATATATAACATTGATCCCATAAGATTATAATGGAGCCGAAAAATTCCTGTCACCCAGTGACAGGGGGCAGCTGTGGCAGTGTTGTAGCCCATGGCATTACTCATGTGTTTGTGGTGATGCTCGTGTAAACAAACCTACTTTATACTTCATAAAGTAAGAAGTTATAGTAAGCTAAGACCAACTTATCATTGAAGAAAGAAAAATTGTTTTTAGTAAATTTGGCATAGCTTAAGTGCACAGTGTTCATAAAGTCTGCAGTAGTGTACGGCAATGTCCCAGCCTTCCCATTCACTCACCATTCATTCACTGATCCTCCCAGAGCAGCTCCCAGTACTGCAAGCTCCATTCATGGTAAGTGACCTCCATTTTTTATCTTTTATACCAATTTTTTATTGTATCTTTTCTATGTTTAGAGAAATACTTACCATTGCTTTACAATTGCCTGCAGTATTCAGTGTGGGTTTGTAGACTAGGAGCCATAGGCCATTCCACATAGCCTGAGTGTAGTAGGTTCTGCCCAGTAGGTTTATGTAATTGCATTATGATGTTTATGCTAATAATGCATTTCTTAGAACAAATCCTGTTGTTAAATGACGAATGACTGTGTGTTTATGTTGATCCAGGCAATCAGGAAAAAAAAAATCCATCTATGAGGAGGATGAGCACATGATGTTTAAGTTGTGGGACAAATACAGTTTGGCAGAATGCTGGACTCTGTTAATGTTGATTGCCATCTCCTCTTTGAGGTTTGACCTGTGAGTTCTCCATGAGTGGGAGTGGTGTCCTCTCTCTCTCCAAGGCATTCAAGTGTAAATGCCATCTTGCACCAGGTGCTGGGATGCTGACTCTGTGCAAACACAGAGAATACTACAGAATTATTTTGGATTTTAAAAGGTACAGACACAGAAAGCCCAGGTGACTCATAGGACTTGTGTTAGTCACTAGAAAGAGATCTGACAGCATCATCGCTGTCTGAAGTTCAGGCCTCTTTTTTGAGGGCTGTGATGGAGCAGTGGAGGAGCTCTAGAGGTCTCAAGCCTGCTGTTACGGTAGCCTTTGATTGTGGTCTCATAGAAACGGAGGTGACCAACCCTGCTGGGGATGAATCATGCACACGCTGGTGAATCACTTATCATGCACATACTACTAGCTTAAGAGCTCACTACTTTGTTTTTTTTTTTTAATTTGAATGAGAAAAGTAATTCAAATGAGGGTGCTAAAGTTTATCTTTACCTAGCACATTGTTTACTCATAAATTATGTAACTTAATGGGTTTTTAATATTGCAGGAGGTTGACTTACACACAGTTGATAGAATTTAAGTCATTGAGGTGAACTTACTGAAGCTAGCCATATGTCTTTAAATGTAATCAAATGATAATTCTTTAGAACAATTCCATTTTCCAGGCCTTTCTATTCAGATAGTTGTTTCTGGCTGGTAGATTGTTCACGTTGATAAGCATCTTGACAAGTCATCTATTTTGCTCAAGTTCTGAAGTGTTTTGTAGACAAAATGGATGAAGGTTACTACTGTTATCCAGTTCTTTGACTTTCAGTTTGACTTTCAGGTTTTTATTTTCTAAAGAAAAAAAAAAAAACTCAACAAATATGCTTGCCTTATCAAAATATTATTGAAAACATTACAGGTGAATAAAGAGATAATTTATTAGAAATCTTAAAAATTTTCTTATTTTAATTTTTGTCGGTACATAGTTGATGTATATATTTATGGGATACATGAGATGTGTTGATACAGGTGTGCAATGCATAATAATCACGTCATGTGAAAAGGGGTATCTGTGCTCTCAAGCATTTATCCTTTGCATTACAAACAGTTCATATTGGTTATTTAAAAAACATAAAAAAGCCTAGTGACTTCCAGTTCCATCCATGTTGTTGGAAATGACAGGATCTCATTTTTATTATGGCTGAATAGTACTCCACTGTGTATTAGTACCACATTTTCTTTATCTGTTCATCTGCTGATGGACACTTAGGTTGCTTCCAAATTTGGCTAGTGGGAAAAGTGCTGCAACAAACATGGGAGTGCAAAAATCTCTTTGACGTGCTCATTTCCTTTCTTTTGAGTATATACCCAGCAGGAGGATTGCTGGATTATATGGTAACTCTATTTTTAATTTTTTTGTGTCTGTGCTGTGGGACCTCCAAACTGTTCTCCATAGTGGTTGTACTAATGTACATTCCCTCCAACAGTATATGAGGGTTCCCTTTTCTCCGCATCCTCACCAATGTTTCTTATTGCTTGTCTTTTGGATAAAAGCCATTTTAACTGGGGTGAGATGATATGTCATTCTAGTTTTGATTTACATTTCTCTGATGATCAGTGATGTTGACTTCCTTTTCATATGTCCATTTGCCATTTGTATGTCTTCTTTTGAGAAATGTCTATTTATGCATTTTTAAATTGTGTTATTAGATTTTTTTCCTATTGAGTTGTTTGAGCTCCTTATTATTCTGGTTATTAGTTTCCTGTCAGCTGGAAAGTTTGCAAATATTCTCTCCCATTCTGTGGGTTGTCTCTTCACTTTGTTGTTTGTTTCCTTTGCTGTGTAGAAGCTTTTTAACTGGATGTGATCCCATTTGTCCATTTTGCTTTAGTTGCCTGTGCTTGTGGGATATTAGTCAAGACATTTTTGCCCAGACCAATGTCCTAGAGAGCTTTGCTGATGTTTTCTCATAGTAGTTGCATAGCTTTAGGTCTTAGATTTAAGTCTTTATTTTCATTTGATTTTTGTATATGGTGATAGATAGGGGTCTAGTTTCATTCTTCTGCGTATGGATATCCACTTTTTCCAACTCCGTTTATTGAAGACTGTCTTTTCCCCAGTGTGTGTTCTTGGGACCTTTGTTGAAAATAAGTTCACTGTAGGTATGTGGATTTGTTTCTGGGTTCTCTATTCTACTCCATTGGTCTATGTGTCTTTTTCAATGCCAGTCCCTTGCTATTTTGGTACTGTAGCTCTGTAGTAAAATTTGCAGTCAGGTAATATGATTCCTTCAGGTTTGTTCTTTTTGTTTAGGATGTCTTTGTGTATTCTGTATCTTTTGTGCTTCCATATAAATTTTAGGATTCTTTTTTCTATTTCCGTGAACAGTGTCAGTGGTATTTTTGAAAGAGATTACATTGAATCTGTAGATTGCTTTGGGTAGTATGGACATTTTAACAATATTGATTTTTCCAGTAAAAAATGGAATATCTTTCCATTTTCTGGTATCCTCTTCAATTTCTTTCATCAATGTTTTATAGTTTTCATTACAGAGATCTTTGACTTCTTTGGTTCATTCCTAGGTATTAATTTTATATCTAGCTATTGCAAAGGGGATTTTAAAAAAATTCTCTTTCAGATTGTTCACTGTTGGCATATAGAAATGCTACTGGTTTTTGTATGTTGATTTAGTATCCTGCAACTTTACTCAATTTATCATTTCTAATAGTTTTTTTTGTGGAGTCTTTAGATTTTTCCAAATATGAGATCATATAATCTCCAAACAAGGATAATAAAAATATTTTAAGAAACTTGCTTAGTATGTTCCTGACAGAATTCATTTTAAAAACATATCACTTATGTTTTAATTTAATCACATCTGCTTAACTAGTGTCCACAGAATTCTTGCCTTATCATGCATACATTCAAACTGCTATAGTAAGGATGCTTATTGAAAATGGTGAGTAGAATAATATATAAGTGATTAGTGGCAAATAAGTATTTTTTTTTTTTTTTTTTGCTTTCATCATGGCCTCTTGAAAATTCTGGTTTTAGAGATCTCTCATGAACCGTCAGTTGTGTTGATTTGTGTCATACTGTGAGTGTGTCAATGGCAGAAAGCCATTTTATTTTCCATCATAGTTTTTCAAGTATGTATTTAAAAGAGACAAAATATGCGGAAAGCTTACGAAATAGAATGTGCCCTTTTAAAGCAACACTGCACTAGGTTGCATTTATTTGTGGTAAGTTATAATTTACATATGTTTAGTTTAGTTTATTGAAAAACTGTAATTTTGTTCATTTAGTTTATTCTAGAAGGTTGCAGGAGGTATTTGTCTTTTAAAATAAGAGTTTATATAAAATGTATGATATTTATTCTTTCAAATGATTTGAAGAGCAATTTAGGACAAAAATAGAAGGAAAATATTGTTGACTGCTTCAAGTTCCTGAAAAATGTCTCTTTTCAGTTTCTTCCACTTTTGAGGCTACCAACTAGATCTTCTTTTTTTTTTTTTTAAGGTTCTCAGCACATAGGAAAGACAGTGAATAAATGGATAAATTGTATGGTCATGATATAGCATCCCTTTGCATTTTCCTGGCAGACGCCAGGTCACTGTCTGTATCCTACCTTCAGGAAAGTGTGGTTGCAAATTTTCTGGCCTCTGCCTTGGGGAAGGCAGGACTCATAATGTGGGGAATGATCTAGATGTTAAGTAGCTGGCAGTGACAAATAGTCATAATAAAGTTCATAGTTATCTCAACCACTTATTTCTCCTCTATATCAGAAGATAGAGCATATTATATGGAAGTTTTCTTAGCTACCATGAGAATATTTACCATCTCCTTTTATCATAATAGGCTCTCAATAAATTTTGAATGACTAATAATAAATATTTAAAATTTATTGAGAGCCTTCTGTGGAATGGACTGTTCTAAGTGAATGTATTAATTTATAGATCTAAACTCAGCCAAAAGATTCAGCTCATAAAGATGAGGATATTGGATTTCAGAAGAGGAGGTAATTACTTTGAGGTGAAATGATCATGATGTGTTGGGATCTTTTGTTGTGTCCTTTAGGTGGCTAGGTGCTCCAGATTTTAAAAGATTTGGCAGAGAATGCTGAGAGTGACCACGTTTTGAATAATTACTAGGAGTGAGACGGGAGAGAAGCAAAAAAATTTAAACCCACCTGTGTTTCCTTCTTGGCAGGAGGAAATTCACTTATAGTACCAGCAATTAGGACAATACCCAGAAAGTAATATAAGCACAATAAACTTTTTATAAAGAAATCAACTTTTGACTTGAGTGGCGGCTCATGCCTGTCAGCCCAGCACTTTGCGGGGCTGAGGCAGGAGGATTGCTTGAGGCCAGGAGTTTGAGACCAGCATGGGCAACATATTGAGACCTTGTCTCTTAAAAAAATCAACATTTAGGCCTGGTGCGATGGCTCATGCCTGTAATCCCAGCACTTTGGGAGGCCGAGGCGGACGGATCACGAGGTCAGGAGATCGAGACCATCCTGGCTAACATGGTGAAACCCCATCTCTACTGAAAATACAAAAAATTAGCTGGGCATGGTGGCGGGCCCCTGTGGTCCCAGCTACTTGGGAGGCTGAGGCCGGAGAATGGCTTGAACCCAGGAGATGGAGCTTGCAGTGAGCTGAGATCATGCCACTGCACTCCAGCCTGGGTGACAGAGCAAGACTCTGTCTCAAAAAAAAAAAAAAATCAACATTTAAAAATTGTGGTATAATATACATAATACAAACTTTACTTAACCATTTTCAATGTATCATTCAGTGGAATTAAGCACTTTCACATTGTTGTGCAGCCACCACTACCATCCACCTCCAGAACTTTTTCATCATCCCAAACTGCAATTCTGTATTCAGTAAACAATCATTCCCCATTGCCTCCTCCCCCAGACCCTGGTAACCACCATTCTACTTTCCGTCTTCATGAATTTGACAATTCTAGGTACCTTATATAAGTGGAATAATACAATATTTGTTCTTTAGTATCTGGCTTACTTTCCTTAGCATAATGTTTTCAAGGTTCATTCATGTCATAGTATGTGCTTTTTTTGAGATGAAGTCTCGCTGCGTCTCCCAGGCTGGAGTGCAGTGGCATGATTTTGGCTCACTGCAATCTCCACCTCCCTTGTTCAAACGATTCTCCCGCATCAGCCTACTGAGTAGCTGGGATTACAGGTGCGTGCCACCACACTTGGCTAATTTTTAAAAGTATTTTTAGGAGAGATGGGGTTTCACCATGTTGGCTAGGCTGGTCTTGAACTCCTGACCTCAGGTGATCTGTCTGCTTTAGCCTCCGAAAGTGCTGGGATTTCAGGCATAAGCCACCGCGCCTGGCCTAGAATTTCATTTTTTAAGGCTGAATAATATTCCATTGTATGTTTATACTACATTTTCTTTATCCATTCATCCATAATGGACATGTAGGTTGTTTCTACTTTTTGGCTATTGTGAATAATGTTGCCATTTACATTGGTGCACTAGTTTCTGTTTGGGTCCCTGCTTTCACTTCTTTTCAGTTGACACCTAGAAGTGAAATTGCTATGTCATACGGTAACTCTATGTTTTATTATTTTGGGAACCGCCATACTGTTTTCTATAGTGGCTGCACCATTTTACTTTCCCACTTGCAATGCACAGGGTATTCACTTCTCCACGTCTTTATCAACACTTTCTGTTTTCTGTTTTTTTTTTCTTTTTTATATTAGCCATCCTATGTGCAAAGTGATATCTCATTGTGGTTTTGATTTGTATCTTTTCATATGATTATTGGCTATTAGTATATCTTCTCTGGAGAAATGTCTGTTCAAGTTCTTTGCCCGTTTTTCAACTGAGTCATTTGTATTTTGTTGTTCAGATTATGAGTTCTTTATATATTCTGGATATTAATCCCTTTTGAGATACATGATTTGCAAATGTTTTCTCCCATTCAATGGATTGCCTTCCACTCTCTTGATATTGTCCTCTTATGCACAAACGTTTTCAGTTTTGATGGAGTCAAATTTATTTACTTATTCTTTTGTTGCTTGCGTTTTTGGCAACATCGTCATTGCCAAATCCAATGCCGTGAGGGTTTTCACTTATGTTTTCTTCTAGGAGTTTTATAGTTTCAGCTATTATGTTTAGGTCTTTTATTCATTTTAAACTAATTTTTGCATATGGTGTAAGGTAAAGGACCAGCTCCATTATTTTGCATGTGAATATCCAGTTTTCTCAATGCCATTTGTGGACTCAAACTTAAGTAAGCTTTTTATTAAACTATGACATATATGAATGTATGTGTAACATAAGAATACGGTGTAATGGTTTTTTTTGTTTTTTGTTTTTTTGTTTTTTTTTTTTTTTACTAAGTGAAAACATCTGGAAAACCAGCATTCAGATCAA
Organism: Trachypithecus francoisi; assembly: GCF_009764315.1. Taxonomy (NCBI): domain Eukaryota; kingdom Metazoa; phylum Chordata; class Mammalia; order Primates; family Cercopithecidae; genus Trachypithecus; species Trachypithecus francoisi. Next base: position 41,163,914 of record NW_022681464.1, on the reverse strand, counting down.
GAAACATTATATTACTAGGACCCTAGAAACCTTCTCCCTTCTTGCCCCTTCCAGTGACTGCTCCCAAAGCCCCTCCCACAACAGGTGATTACTCTCCCTCAGGTGGATTTGCATATTCTTGAGCTTATATCAGTCAAATCAGTGTGTATTCTTTTTTTTTTTTTTTCTTTCTTTTTTTTGAAACAGGGTCTTATTCTGTCAACCAGGTTGAAGTACAGTGGTGCAGTCACAACTCACTGCAGCCTCCATCCCTTGAGCTCAAGTGATTCTCTTGGCTCAGCCTCCCAAGTAGCTAGGCGCATGCCACCAGAGCTAGCTAATTTATTCACTATTTTAGGGGAGACGGGTTCTCACTATGTTGCTTGGGCTGGTCATGATCTGGCCTCAAGTGATCCTCCCACCTCGGCCTCCTGAAGTGCTTTGATGATAGACATGAGCCACCGCACTGAGCAAATGTGTATTCTTTCATGTTTGGCTTCTTTTGTTCAGCATAATGTCTGTAAGATTCAGCTGCACTATTCTATATAGCAGTAGTTTAAAAAATTTTTCTGTAGTATTTTGTTGTATGAATACACCACACATTACTTATTCATTCTACTATAAATGGATGTTTTGATTATTTCCAGTTTGGAATATTAAGAATGATGCTGCTGCGGACATTATTATATATGTCTTTTGGTGAATACATTTGTTGAGTTAACAGCTAGGAGTAGAATTGTTAGGTCATAGGGTATGTATATGTTCAGTTGTAACAGTTACTTCCAAATGGTTTTCTGAAGTGGTTGTTCTAATTGACATGACCACTGCACTGTAGCAGTTAATGAGAGTTCTAATTGTTTCACCTCCTATCTAGCACTTGGTGGTGTTCATTTTAACCATTTTGGTGGCTATGTCATGGTGTAACTTTATAGTTTTAATTTGAATTTTCCTGATGAAAACTGAAGTTAAGCATCTTTTCAAATGTTTACTGGCCACTTGTATGCTTTCTTTTGTCAAGTTCCCATTCAGAACTTTTGCCCATTTCTCGATGGATTATTCGCTGTCATTGTCAATTTGTAGGATTTCTTTGTATTTTCTGGGTGAGTCTTCCATTTGACCAATGTGTTGCAGATACTTTCCTCTACTTTTTGGATTGCCTTTTCACTGTCTTAATGGAGCCTTTTAATGAACAGACGGTCATAATTTTAATGTAATCTAGTGTATATACTTTTTTATTTTATGGTTGGTACCTTTTTATATATTATTCAAGTAATTGTTACCTAAGGCCATGAAGATATTTGCCAGTTTTGTTTTTTCCTCTAAGCTTTGTTGCTTTACTTTTTAACATTTAGATCTACAGTACATCTGGACATCCTTTTGGTGTATGGGTTAGGTAGAAACCGAGATTCTTTTTATACTGTATAGGCATCCACTGGTCCCAGTACTATTCATTTAAGATCGTCTTTTTCAATCACATGCCCTATTGCATTTCCTTATTTAAAATTACGTATCTGTTTCTGAACTTTCTAATCTGTTTCAGTGATGCCTGTTTATCTTTCTGTTGGTGTCTTGCTGTTATAATTATTATAACTTTGTAATATGCTGTTAGTGCAAACCATCTAGATTTGTTCTTCGTCTTCTTGGCTCTTTGTATTTCCATGTAAATGTTAGGATCAGTTTAACCAATTTCTTTAAAAATCCCTCTAGACTTATTAGGATGTTTAGTGGATCACTTTGGGGATAATTGTCACCTTTACTGTACTGAATCTTCTAATCCATATATATGGTATTTTTTCATTTACTTTGGTGTTTAAAATTTTTTCTTAATACTGTTCTATATAGTTTTCAGTTTAAAGTTCTCATTCATATTTTGTTAGATTTAGCGTTAGGTCTTTAATATTAATCAGTGCCATTGTAAATGGCATTTTCAAATTTTATTTTTTTTGTTGCTGATATATGGAAACAAGGTTGACTTTGTATGGCTCTTGTATTTATCAATCTTGGTAAATTCACTTAATCTAGTAGTTAGTCAATTTAACTTTTTTTTGTGTTCAGATCCTGTTGTCTGGAAATGTTGAGAATTTTCTTTTTTTTTCCTTCCAATCCTTATGCTTGTTTTTTTCTTTTTCTTGCATCATTACACTGGTTAGGACATCTAGTATAATATTAATAGAAGTGATGATAGTGGGCATCCACATCTCTTCCAACTCAGAAGAAAAGTTGTCAATAATTCACCGTCATGTATGATGTTTGCTGCACATCTATAATAGATACTTTATCAGAATTAGGCAGTTCTTGTCTATTTCTGTTTCATAGCATTTTTTTTTTAAAGTTATGAATTGGTGTTAATTTATGTCAGTTGGTTTTTTTGTATCTGTTGAAGTCGTATACTTTCCTCCCACATTTTAATTAATTAACTTTAGTATATTGAAGTATGATTGACATATAAAATGAGAGAGAGAGAGAGAGATATAATACATCTTGATGAGTTCAGAGAATATATACAACCATGAAACCATTATCACTATAAAGGCCATAAACAAAGCCACCACCTCCCTAAATTTTCTCTTACTCTCTTTTTTAAATATTACTGTGTTTTTCTTTTTTTGTGTGTGTGGTAAGAACACTTAACCTAAGATCTACTCTCTTAACAGACTGTAACTAGACAATACAGTATTGTTATTTATAGTATCTAATGCTACTATGCCGTGTGGTAGGTTTTCAGGACTAATTTATCCTACATAACTGAAACTTTGTACCCTTTATCCATTACCTCCCAATTTCTCCCTTTCCTCAGCTCCTGGCACCATCATTACACCTTCTGTTTCTGTGAATTTAAGTATTTTGGATCTCACATATGAAGAAATCATACAAGATTTATCATCCTGTTTGGCTTATTTCACTTCATGTAATACCCTCTGGATCCATCCATGTTGTTGCAAATGGCAGGATTTCCTTCTTTTTAAAGGCCGAGTAATGCTCCATTGTATATATTTACCACATTTTCTTTTTCCCTTCATCTGTCAGTGGACATTTAGGTTGTTTCCACATCTGGCTATTGTGAATATTGCTGCAGTGAATATGGGAGTACAAATATTTCTTTGGATACTGATTTTAGTTCCTTTAAATATATGCCCAGATGTGGGATTGCTGGATCATATGGTAGTCATATTTTTAGTATTTTGAGGAATAGCCATGCTGTTTTTCATACATTCCCACCAACAGGATACAAGGGTTCTCTTTTCTCCACGTATTTGCCAATATTTATTATTTTTATAAATTCTGTAATAGCCATCCTGACAGTGTGAAGTGGTATCTCATTGTGGTCTTTATTTGTATTTCCTTTTATTTGTATTATTTGTATTTGATGATTAGTAATGTTGAGCACCTTTTTCTATACTTGCTGGGTATTTGTATGTTTTATTTGGATAAATGTCTGTTCAAGATCTCTGCCCAATTTAAAATCAGGTTTTTAAATTTTTTTTTGTAGTTGAATTGTATGAATTGCTTATATATTTTGTATATTAGCCCCTTATCTAATGTATGGTTTGTCAGTATTTTCTCCCATTCCATAGGTCGTCTCTTCATTTTGGTGATTGATTTCCTTTGCGGTGTGGAAGATTTTTGGTTGGCGGTGGTCCCACTTATTTATTTCTGCTTTCATTGCCTGTGCTTTTGGTGGCATATCCAAAAAAGTCATTGTCAAGACTAATGTCAAGGCACTTTTCCCTTACATTTTCTTCTACCAGTTTTAGTTTCAGGTCTTATATTTAAGTCTTCAATCTATTTTGAATTGATTTTTGTGTATAAGATCTTCATTTTGCATATATATATATTCATTTTTCCAATACCATTTCTTGAAGAGACTGTCCTTTCTCCATTGTGCATTCTTGCTGCCCTTGTCAAAAAATTAGTTGACTGTGTAATGCATGGGTTTATTTCTTGGCACTCTATTCTGTTCCATTGGTCTATATATCTGTTTTTATGCTAGTACCATACTTTATGATTATTATAGCTTTGCAGTGTAATATGAAATAGAAAAAGTGATGCTTCTAGTTTTGTTCTTCTTGCTCAGTATTTCTTCGACTATTAGTGGTCTTTTGTGGTTCCATATTAATTTTAGGATAGTTTTTCCTATTTCTGTGAAAAATGCCATTGCAATTTTGATAGGGAATGCATTGAATATGTTGATCAGTTTGAGTAGGGTGAATATTTTAACAGTATTGATTTTTCCAATCTGTGAAAAGGGAATATTCTTCTCTGTATTTGTGTCTTCTTTAATATCTTTCATCAATGTTTTACAACTTTCAGTGTACAGATTTTTCACCTTCTTTATTAAATTTATACCTCATAATTGTATTCTTTTTGATATTATTGTTAAGGGGATTGTTTTCTAAATTTTATTGGACACTTTGTTGTCAGTGTATAGAAACAACTCATTTTTGTATGTTGGTTTTATATTCTGCAAATTCACCAAATTTTTAAAATTAGTTCAAACAGTTTTTGGCGGAATCTTTATGGTTTGTTTGTTTTTTTTTTTTTTTTTGATGGAGTCTCACTCTGTTGTCAGGCTGGAGTGCAGTGGCACCATCTCAGCTCACTGCAACCTCCGCCTCCTGGGTTCAAGCAATTCTCCTGCCTCAGCTTCCCGAGTAGCTGGTAGTACAGGCACAAGCTGTCACGCCCAGCTAACTTTTTTTTTTTTTTTGTATTTTAGTAGAGACGGGGTTTCACCATGTTGCCCAGGCTGATCTCAAACTACTGAGTTCAGGCAGTCCGCCTGCCTAGGCCTCCCAAAGTGCTAGGATTACAGGCATGGGCCACCATGCCTGACCTATGGTTTTCTATATATAAGACATATGACTTATATATAGATAAGTCAAAGGCAGGCAATTTTACTTCTTTCTTTCTGACTTGGATGTCTTTTTTTGTTTTCCTTTTGCCTAAGTGCTCTGGCTAGAACTTCTAGTACCATGTCAAGAATGGGCAAATTTATCTTGTTCCTAACTTTTCACCATTATAAATGATGTTACCTTTGGGCTTATCATATATGGCCTTTATTGTTTTGAGGTCCATTACCTCTGTACCTAATTTGTTGAGAGTTTTTTTAATCATGAAAAATGCTTTTTCCCCATTTCTTGAAGTGATCACGATTTTTATCCTTCATTCTTTTAATGTGGTATATGACATTTATTGATTTTGATATGTTGAACCATCCTTGCATACCAGGGATAAGTCCCACTTGATGAGAGTGTATAATTCTCTTTAATGTGCTGTTGAATTAGCCAGTATTTTATTGAGTATTTTTGTATGTGTGTTCATCAGGGATATTGCTTTGTAATTTTCGTTTATTGGAATGACCTTGTCTGTCTTTGCTATCAGGGTAATGCTGGCTTCATGAGATGAATTTGAAAGTGTTGTCTCTACTATTCAATTTTTTGAAAGAGTTTGAGAAGGATTAGTGTTAGTTCTTAAAATGTTTGTAGAATTTACCAATGAAGCCACCAGATACTGGGCTTTCTTTATTGGGAAGTTTTAAATTACTGATTTAATATTACTTGTTCTTGTTCAGATTCTCTATTTCTTTATGTTCAGTTTGGGTAGACTGTATATTTCTAAGAACTTATCCATTTCTTCTAGGTCATACAATATGTTGGCAAATAATTGTTCATAGTAGTGTTATGATCATTAAATTTGTATTTTTGTGGTATCTGTTGTAATATCTCTTATTTCATTTATGATTTTATTTATTTGAATCATCTCTTTTTTTCATTGTTAGTATGGCTAAAGGTTTGTCAAGTTTATCATCTCACATAATCAATTATTAATTTTATTTGTCTTTTTAATTGTTGTTCTAGTGTCTATTTTATTTATTTTTGTTCTAATCTTTATTCCTTCCTTCTGCTGTTTGGGCCTAGTTTTTTTTTTCTTTTCTTCCTCTAGCTCCTTGAAGTATAAAGCTGGACTGTTTTTTTTGACATCATTCTTATTTTGTAATGGAGGCATTTATTGCTGTAAACTTTTCTCTTAGCACTGCTTTTGCTGCCTCCCATAAGTTTTAATATGTTGTATGTTTCCATTTTCTCAAGATTTTTTTGATTTCCCTTTTGGTTTCTCATTTGACCAACTGGCTATTCAGGAGCATGCTGCTTAAGTTATACATATTTGTCAATTTTGCAATTTTCCTCTGATTTGTAGTTTCATACCATTATGGTTGAAAAAGTTACTTGACATGATTTACAACTTCTTTCTTTCTTTCTTTCTTTCCTTCTTTCCTTCCTTCCTTTCCTTCCTTTCCTTCCTTTCCTTCCTTTCCTTCCTTTCCTTCCTTTCCTTCCTTTCCTTCCTTTCCTTCCTTTCCTTCCTTTCCTTCCTTTCCTTCCTTCCTTCCTTCCTTCCTTCCTTCCTTTCTCTCTCTCTCTTTCTTTCTTTCTTTCTTTCTTTCTATCTTTCTTTCTTTCTCTCTTTTTTTTTTTGAGGTGGTGTCTCTCTCTGTCACCCAGGCTGCAGTGCAGTGACATGATCTCGGCTCACTGCAAGCTCTGCCTCCCGGGTTCATGTCATTCTCCTGTCTCAGCCTCCTGAGTAGCTGGGACTACTGGTGCCCACCTCCATGCCCAGCTAATTTTTTGTGTGTGTTTTTAGTAGAGACGGGGTTTCATCGTGTTAGCCAGGATGGTCTCAATCTCCTGATCTTGTGATCCACTGGCCTCGGCCTCCCAGAGTGCTGGGATTACAGGCTTGAGCCACTGCGCCCAGCTGATCTACAACTTCTTAAATTTGTTAAGACTTGTTTTGTGTCCTAACATATTATCTACCCTGGATAATGTTATGTCTATGCTTGAAAAGAATGTGTATTCTGCTGCTATTGGATGGAGTGCTCTCTATATATCCGTTAGGTCCATTTGGCTTATAGTGTTGCCAAAGTTCATTGTTTCCTTATTGATTTTCTGTCTGGAGGAAGTAGGGGGTGTTGAAAGTGAGGTACCAAAGTTCCCTACTACTATTGCACGACTGTCTATTTCTCCCTTCAGTCTCTTCAGTTCTGTTAATATTTGCTTTATATGTTTATTTGCTCTTATGTTGGGTGCATATATAATTGTTATATCCTCTTGATGAATGGACCCCTTTATCAATATGTAACAACATTTGTTTTCTTCTGTGACTGTTTTTTACTTAAAGTCTAGTTTTTTATTCTAATATAAGTATAGCTATTCCTGCTCTCCTTTGGTTACTATTTGCATGGAATATGATTTTTTTTTTTTTTTTTTTTTGAGACGGAGTCTCACTCTGTCGCCGGGGCTGGAGTGCAGTGGCCGGATCTCAGCTCACTGCACGCTCCGCCTCCCGGGTTCACGCCATTCTCCTGCCTCAGCCTCCCGAGTAGCTGGGACTACAGGCGCCCGCCACCTCGCCCGGCTAGTTTTTTTGTATTTTTTAGTAGAGACGGGGTTTCACAGTGTTAGCCAGGATGGTCTCGATCTCTTGACCTCGTGATCCACCCGTCTCAGCCTCCCAAAGTGCTGGGATTACAGGCTTGAGCCACCGCGCCCGGCCGGAATATGATTTTTTTCTGTCCTTTTACTTTCGTTCTGCATGTGTTCTTAAAGCTAATGTCAGTCTCTTAGAAACAGCTCATAGTTGGATCTTTTTTTAAAAAAAAATTCACTTACTCTTTGTTTTTGGATTGGAGAATTTGCATTGAAATTTAAAATAATTATAGACAAGGACTTACTATAAGTATTTCAGTAATTTTTTTTTCACTGTTCTGTAGTTTATTTATTTGTTCCTTTCTTCCTCTGTTGCCATCTCCTTTTGTTAATGATTTTTTTTGTGGTAGTATATTTTGATTCCTTAGTCTTTCTCTTTTATATACCGAACACATTGGTTTTCTTTGTGGTTGCCACAAGGCTCACATAAAATACTTATAAGTTACAACAGTCTATTTTAAGCTGGTAACAACTGATAATAGTTCAATTGCATTAAAAAACTCTATACATTTACTTCACCCCACAATATTTTATGTTTTTGGTGTCACAATTTACAACTTTTTTCCTTTTTTAATATGGTAAATCTATCTTTATTGCATTCAGACATTTTACAACTTTTTATATTGCATATCCATTAACAAATTTTGTAGCTATAATTATTTTTAATACTTTTACCTTTTAACTTTTATACTAGAGTAAAAGTGATTTATTCACCTTCATTATAGTATTAAAGTATTCTGCATTTGATTACGTGCTTACCTTTACCAGCAAGGTTTTTACTTTCATATGTTTTCACGTTGCTAATTAGTGTCCTTTTGTTTAAACTTTGAAGAACTCTTTTAACATTTCTTGTAAGGCAAATCCAGTGATGATGAACTCCCACAGCTTTTGTTTTTCTGGGAAACAGTTTCTGTCTCCATTTCTTAAGAACACCTTTTGTTGTATTTTTAGTTGGCTGCTTTTTTCTTTCAGCACTTTGAATATATATCATCCCTTTCTCTCTTGAACTGCAAGGTTTCGGCTGATAAATTCATTCACAGTCTTACAGTGTTTCCCTTGTATGTGATGAGTTACTTTTCTCTTACTACTTTCAAACTTCTTTTTTGTTTTTCATTTTTGACACTTTGATTATAATGTGTCTTGGTGGAGACATTTTTATGTTCTGCCATTTGAGGTTCTTTGGACTTCCTGGATCTTAGTGTTCATTTCCCTCCAAGATTTGGGAAGTTTTCTGTTTTAATTTTTAAAATAACTTTGCTTTCTCTTTGTCCCTCTTCTCCTTCTCTGCTTCTTCTAGGACTCCTATAATTTTTATATTTGTCCACATGATGTTGTTCCATAAGTCCTGTAGACTTTCTTTATTCTTTTTCATTCTTGTTTTATTTTTATTCCTCTGACTAATTTTAAATAACCTGTCTTTGAGTTGACTGATTCTTTCTTCTGCTTGACTGAGTCTGCCATTGAAGCTCTTGGTTGAATTTTTCAGTTCAGGTATTGTCTTCTTCATTTCCAGAATTTATGTTTGGTTCTTTTTAAAGGTGTGTATCTTTTTGTTAAACTTCTAACTTTGTTTATGCAGTGTTTCCCTTATGTAATTTAGTTTTCTATCATTTTTTTTCTCTTGTGGCTCACTGAGTTTTATTAAAGATAATTACTTTGAATTCTTTGTTGGGCAATTCATAGGTATCCATTTTTTTTTTAAGATCAGTCTCTGGAGCTTTATTTTGTTCTTGTGGTAGTATTGCATGTTTTTGATTCTTTGTTTTCCTAGAAGCATTATGTTGTTTCTTTGCATTTGAATAAGGACTCACCTCTTCCAGCCTTTACTGACTGGCTTCAAGAGAGGAAGACCTTCACCAGTGAGCTTGTCACTGGTGAGACCTTTGTTAGTGAGACTCTCTACATTTTGGAGGTCTTGAGACCTTATCAATGGATGCCCATACTTTACTGCTCTTGTTCCTTCTTATAGGAGAAGTCTTAGGATTGTGTGCCTTTTTCTGATCCCACAATGCCAGACCTGGAATGAAGGCCTCCTATTTATTTTCCCTAGTGCAGTGACCTGATGTGTTCAGATCACACACATTATCTCAATCTAGCAGAGCTGGATTGGCTGCTAAGATCTGCACCTACTGTTGTGTGCTACCTGCAAGGGGTTCATGTGCATCATTGTGGGGACCTATAGGAGACTGTGCTTGGGGATGTGTGGGGCACAGGCCATTGTGGGAGTATGATGTACTAGTAGTATGGGTCAACTGGTTGCAAGGGTCCACAGGAGAGTCATTTTGAGGGATTTGTCAGTGAGTCTCTTAGTGGAGTTTGCTAGCTGATTGGCAGGATCATGGCTGGCTGTTGTGATCTGTGCACTGGTTGCAGTGAGCCCCTGCCCCTTTGCCATGCTCTCAGCTATCCCCAGATGATGCTGTTGTACTGATCACTTCAGTATTCTGGGTGAGCAAGACAGAAGTGGGCCTGCTAGACAGCATCCCACAAGGCTGGGGAAGGTGGGTGCTCACTTTGCTCTTTGTTTCCCCTGTGGGAGAAATTCTGTGCCAGGGAGGCTTCTCTTGGCACTGAGCTGTGCCACCTTCGGGGAGGAGTGATGTCGGTAATGTGAAATTGCTTTTCACCCTTTTTAATGCATCCACTCTCAGATTTTTTTGCTTCATCAAGCTGCTAGAAACTTAGCTAGACTCTGGGGTTCTCACAAAGTTATTTTTGTTTGTGGATAGTTGCCAAAATTGGTGTTTTTGTGGTAGTATGGGGGCTGGCATTTGCTATTCTACCATGTTGCTTACATCCCTCCCTCTTTTTTAAAGGATTTTTAAAAAAGATGTTCATAAAAATTTGGTCTGTAGTTTTTTCATAATGTTCTTAGGTTTTTAGGCTATTGTTATTTTGGCCTCAAAATAGATTGAGAAAGTTAATCCTTTTCTGTTCTCTGGAAGAATGTGAGCTTTGTGTTATTTTTTAAAAAATATTTGGAAGAATTCACTAGTGAAGCTCTCTGGGCTTGGAGATTTCTTTATAGAAAGGTTTTAATAAGAGCTTCAATTTATTTTATAGACAAAGTAGAATTCATATTTTTAACATTTTCTTGATTTGATATTTCATTTTAAAGAAATTATATTCTATAATTTAGTTTTTCAGATTAGTGAGAAGTTGTTTATGATGTTTTTCTATGTCTTTAATATATGTATGATCTGTACTCATATCCTTCCTTTCCCTGCCTGATATTGTCAGTTTGTATTTTCTTTTCTTTTGCTTTTTGTCTTGCCTTGAGTTTGTCACTTTTATTAATCTTTTTAAAGAATAAACTTTTGGCTTTGTCTATTGTGCATTTTATTTCCATTCCATTGATATTTTCTCTTTTAAAAAATTATTTTCTTTTTAAAAACCTTTCCTTGTGTTTGATTTTCTGTTCCTTTTCTAGCTTATGATGAGATAATCCATTTAAGGCTATACCTTCTTTCTAAGCACTAGATTTAGCTGCATCTCACAAATTATGGTTTATCATATTTGAATTATTCAGTTCAAGCTATTTTCACATTTCTATTGTGATGTATTCTTTGATTATTTTGATAGTAGAAGCATTCAATTTCCAAGCAGTTGAGGATTTTGTTAAATGTTTCTTATTGGTTTCTTGCTTAATTACATTGTGTTTAGAGAATATTTTTTGAATGACTATAAATAAACTTTTTTGAAGTTTGCTTTATGACCTGGCATATATAGTCAATTTTGGTAAATATTTCAAGTGCTTTTGAAATATATTTTTAAATTATCTTTGTTGGTGCAGTGTTGTATACATGGTCGAATTTGTGAACTGCATCATTTAGCCCGAATGATTTGATGTTTGGGTCAGTGGTAGGGGTGGATTTTGGTTGTTTTATAAGCTACTGATAGTGGTAAGTCTCCAATATATTTGTGGGTTTGTTCATTTCTCCCTTTAGCAGTCAATTTTTGCTTTACATGTTTTGAAATTCTGTTAATGAGTACACACCAATAGAGAATTCTTATTTCTTCATAAGGGATCATTGCTTTTATACTTATGAGGTATTCTTTTAAAAAATATCTGGTAATATTTCTTGCCTTACAGTCTAAATTTTCTTATATTAGTATAGTTTTATCAGTCTTTTAAAAAGTTAGTTTTTTTCATGATATATCTTTTTATGTTAAAACATATTTTTCAAGTCTTTTATGTCTTTATATTTAAAGCATTTCTCCTGTAGGTAAACAAGTTTACTGTTTAGGTTTCTAATATCCACTCTGATAATTTTGTTTTTTTAATTTGAGTATTTGACTCCTTCACATTTAATAAAATTGATGACCTTTGTTCATATTTGTCGCCTACTCTTTGTCTTCTACTTGATACACTCTTTTGACCTGATATTTATCTATTTTTTACTGGCCTTTGTGTTTACTATAATGATTAGACATCTGTATCCTTTCTTTATAATTATAGGAAACAATTTGTTGCTTAGTTTCCTTCTTTTTCCTTAGAAAATGTCAATTTAATTTTCCTTGTCATCTTTTGTATTATTATTGATATGGATATTAATTCTAGACATAAATGTAACTCAGGATCCAATAGTATTGTTTATCAGTATTGATTTATGTTTACCCACATGTTTGCCTTCGTTGTTTTCATTTCTTTGTGCATTTCTGTGTTCTGTTGGGGATCATTTTTCTTCTACCTGAAGAACTCTCTCCTCTCCGCTCCACCATCCATTTTCCTTCTTTTCCTCCTTATCCTCTTCCTCCTCCTCCTTTTTTCTTCTCTCCTCCTCCTCCTCTTTCTCCTCCATTTTCTTCTTCTTTTAATATGGTTCTGTTGTCAGTGGATTGTTAAAGTTTTTATTTGTTCAAAAACATCTTCATTTCAATTTTTATTTTTAGAGAATATATTCATTGTTATAAAATTCTTGGCGAGGACTTGGGGTTTTTTTTGGTTTGTTTTAAAACACTTTAACAAGGCCATTCTATTGCCTTATGGCTTTCATTGTTCCTGTTAGACGTCAGCTCTATGTCTTATTGTTGCTCATTGAAAGTAGTGTATTCCCTTCTCCTTCTTCTCCATCCCATAGTACTTTTAAGATTTTTTTCTTTGTTTATGTTAGTACTCTTATTAGCATATGCTTATATTTGGATTTCTTTATTGTTATCTTACTTAGGGTTTATAGAGCTTCTTTCATTTAAGTAAACTAGTCACTGAACTTAAACATATATCTGTAAAAGTGCATCAAATATATGTGTTCAGTTTAGTGAGTTTTCACAAAGTAAACACATCCGTGTGTCCAGCAACTATATTAAAAACAGAACATTCCTAGTACTTTAGAAACCCTTTCTTAGTTACTATATTCTATAGATACTATTTTGTTTCTTTTCTTTCTTTCTTTTTTTTTGAAATGGAGTCTCGCTCTGTTGCCCAGGCTGGAGTGCAGTGGCATGACCTCGGCTCACTGCAAGTTCTGCCTCCCAGGTTCAACGCCATTCTCCCGCCTCAGCCTCCCAAGTATTTGGGACTATACGCACCCGCCACCATGCCCGGCTAATTTTTGTTTTTTTGTATTTTTTTTGTATTTTTAGTAGAGACAGGGTTTCACCATATTAGCCAGAATGGTCTTGATCTCCTGACTTCATGATCCGCCTGCCTCGGCCTCCCAAAGTGCTGGGATTACAGGCGTGAGCCACCGTGCCCAGCCCTATAGATACTATTTTCTAAAGGTAATAGCTGTCTTGACTTCCCATGCTTTAGGTTAGTTTTGCCTGTTATTGAACTTTATATAAATAGAATTGTATGGTATGCGTCCCTTCAAGTCAACATAATGTTTGTGGTATTTATCCATGTAGATACATATAGTTACAGTTTGTTTATTCTCATTACTCTACATTGCTTTTCATTCTGTTTAATGACTGTATCATAATTTATCCATTCTTCTCTTGATGAACATTTTGTTATTATAAGTACACTATGAACATTCCTATGTGTCTTTTGTTTGGTATTTGTATGCATTTCCATTCTAGGAATGTTGGTGAGAGTCTATTGTTTGGTTGGTGTTTTTCTCAGTTTCGGAAAATTTTTTGGCATTTTTCTTTTCAAAGATCAATTCTTTAGTTTTCTCATTTTTTTTCCTTTTTGGGATCCCAATTACATTTTGTGTCTTTTTATTGTGACCTATATATTTTATGTTCCTTTTCTGTCCTTTTTATTCTTCCTCTCTGTTTAGTTTGGATATGTTCTACTGACTTCTTATTCAGATTACTGCAATGTCAATCTGATGTTAAACCCATCTATCAATGAGTTTCAGATATTGTATTTTCCAGTTTTAGAATTTCCATTTGGTTCTTTTTACATATTCCAGATATCTGGTGAAATATACTATCTTTCATTAATTTAATTTAATTTTCCTTAATTTTCTTGAACATAATTATTTTAAGGTCTTTGGTATTAGCTCAAATATCTGAATCACCTATGGGTCTATTCTAGTTTTAGGTCATATTATCTTACCCTTTACTATGCCTAGTAATTTTTTATTGAAGGCTAGGCTTTGAGTATAAAAAGTTATAGAGGTGGCCGGGCGCGGTGGCTCAAGCCTGTAATCCCAGCACTTTGGGAGGCCGAGGCGGGCGGATCACAAGGTCAGGAGATCGAGACCATCCTGGCTAACACAGTGAAACCCCGTCTCTACTAAAAAGTACAAAAAACTAGCCGGGCGAGGTGGCGGGCGCCTGTAGTCCCAGCTACTCGGGAGGCTGAGGCAGGAGAATGGCGTGAACCCGGGAGGCGGAGCTTGCAGTGAGCTGAGATCCGGCCACTGCACTCCAGCTTGGGCAACAGAGCGAGACTCCGTCTCAAAAAAAAAAAAAAAAAAAAAAAAAAAAGTTATAGAGGTTGTAGATGTTACAAATTGATATTATTTTCCTCTAGAGAGGTTCACCCTGTTTTCTGCAAGGCAGATGAATTGGGGGATGTATCACCTTAATCTAGCTGAGGTGAAGTTAGGTTACAGTTTCTGTAAGACTCAGTCTGTCTCTGGTTGCACCTTATTCCTCAAGCATTCCCATCCACAAATTTACTGAGAATTCTGTTGTGTTCACTTCCTCTCCTTGCTGAGTTTTCAGTGTTGATCTTTTGTCTTCACAGTACTATGTAACTGGTAGAAAAACTGTACTTTGCATTATTATGTTTATGGCTTAGCTTTTTTGCTTACCTTGCTGAATATCAGAGTAATGCTGTTCATGTGTTTGAGGGTCTTCAAGTCTCCAATTTTGATCCTCTGGCCTCCTAAGATCACGTAAGCTCTGCCATGGCCCTTTACCTGTGTAAATATAATCAGGAAAATGTCATATATTGACAACTTACCTCTCTGAGTTTCTCCTGTTGTTTTTTTTTTTTTTTTTTGGTTTTTGGTAATCTTACACTTTCTAGTTCTTATTTCTTTCATAGCTCTCCAGTGCCTTTATTAGTTTAGTATTTTATGTAGTCTCTTTTGTCATTCAAGAAAATATTGGTTAGTCTGCCTGAAAGTATTACATCCTACTCAGATACCCTCAAAGAATGTTTATTTGCAAAATTAAACAGTTTTTAGAAGCACTTGACATCATAGGGCTGGCCTGTGACTACTTGTGACCTTTCTTTTGAGCTGTTAGCTCCTAGATTTAATACATGAATGAAGGAATTAAGGAGTGACTACATACAACTTGTATTAGTCCATTTTCACACTGCTATAAAGATACTACCTGAGACTCGGTAATTTATAAACAAACGAGGTTTAATTGACTCATGGTTCCTTATGGCTGGGGAGGCCTCAGGAGACTTAAAATCCTGGCGGAAGGAGAAGCAGGCACCTTCTTCACAAGATGGCAGAAGAGAGTGTGAGCGTGTGAAGGAGGAATTGTCAAACGCTTATAAAACCATCAGATCTCGTGAGAATTCACTCACTATCAGAACAGCATGGGGGAAACTGCCCCCATGATCCAATCACCTCCCACCAGGTCCCTCCCTTGACATGTGGAGGATTAGCAAGATTACAATTCGAGATGAGATTTGGGTGAGAACACAGAGCCAAACCATATCACAGTTGTTCGAAGAATAACCTGGATTTGATAGGTGATCTTTAATGCATATCATTAGAGCAAAGAAGCATGCATTATTTTTAGTTTGCCAATTGATTTTAGAGTAGTCATGACAATCTAATACCCATATAATTATTGTGCTGTGATAGCATATTATTTTTATCTCTAAAAGAGCGATTGAGGCCAGGCACGGTGGCTCATGCCTTTAATCCCAGCACTTTGGGAGGCTGAGACGGGCGGATCACCTGAGGTCAGGAGTTCGAGACTAGCCTGGCCAATGTGGTGAAACCCTGTCTCTACTAAAAATGCAAAAATTAGCTGGGTGTGGTGGCAGGTGCCTGTAATCCCAGCTGCTCGGGAGGCTGAGTAGGACAATTGCTTTAACCCAGGAGATGGAGGTTGCAGTGAGTCGAGATTGTGCCACTGCACTGCAACCTGTGTGACAGAGCAAGACTCCATCTCAAAAAATAAAAAATAAAAATAAAAAATAAATAAGAGAGCAATCGATTTCTGAGAGCCTTGATACCTTAGAAAGACAAATTTTGGAGAGACAAAGGTAAACCACTAATGGTTCAAGAGAGGTCTTGGTACATGCTTTTCTTAGTGTTGCTAGAGTTATATTTGTCTTTCAGTGATTTTGGACATATATAAAGGGAACATTTCAGAAATGTCTTTACTGATCTTATTTAAATCCAGACACAGATTTGACAGAGGAAAGATAAAAATACATAATTGTCAATAGAGATTTAAAATTACATGGGCACTATGGTGAGGAAATCAGCTCATATCTGTTTGGGAATCACAAAGAAATCTCCTTACCCCCAAACAAACTATATCTTTCATAAACTAGAAGTAGATTTGCTATGTAGGACGTTCCTGTAAAAATTACTGTGTTTCCTCCACTAACCTATTGCCTGTAGGCTACTTCATTATTTTGAGGACCACTAGTAAGAAAAAACAATGCCAATTAAACAATTATATTTTGATGTTTTTAATCATGAAGAATGTATGTTCCTTTTTGAAGGAACTCCCCTTTACTTTTAAAACATATTTTATTATCATTTTGTACATATTTAAGAGAAAATTATGTTTAATAAACTGGATTAAAAAAAAAAAAAAAACGTGGCTGGGCGCGGTGGCTCAAGCCTGTAATCCCAGCACTTTGGGAGGCCGAGACGGGCGGATCACGAGGTCAGGAGATTGAGACCATCCTGGCTAATATGGTGAAACCCCGTCTCTACTAAAAAAATACAAAAAACTAGCCGGGTGAGGTGGCGGGCGCCTGTAGTCCCAGCTACTCCGGAGGCTGAGGCAGGAGAATGGCGTGAACCCGGGAGGCGGAGCTTGCAGTGAGCTGAGATCTGGCCACTGCACTCCAGCCTGGGTGACAGAGCGAGACACCGTCTCAAAAAAAAAAAAAAAAAAAAAAAAAACGTTGTCACCTTCCGAGTCTGAGTACTGAATCACTTTTGACTCAGAGTCATTGATGCCTGTGTTTTCCTGTACAGTATCACCCTTTGTGCCTTGGGGGTGTTAATGTTGAATCATTTCTTAAGAGGGTGTTCTAATATTATCTCTGGGTTTTTCTTCCAAGCTATTGACATGCATTCTGCATGTGATGGTATCATCAGATAGTTTACCTGACAACAACTGGGACTCCGGTTTTTTTTTTCAAGTGGTCTTAGGTCAACCTTTGTTGACCTAAGCATCAAAAGGTTACAGATGTTCTGTCAAGCTGCCAAGAGCCACAGCCAAACCTGTGCTTAGGCAGGCAGTGATGACTACATAAGAACTACTACCTGGTTAGCAGCACTGCAAGACTATCGTGATTTCACATGTGTCAAAATGTATAGAATGTGCTTTCTCAATCAAATATGGCATGGTTTGGAATGCTTTGTGGCCACTTAATATCTGGCTACTTCATACAGATGTGTTCTATATTTCTGGATAGAACATAGATAGCACAGATATATGTAACTTCCTGCAGAGAGAATGGAGAGAAAGGATGAGTTTAGTGCACTTACTGGCATTAATATTTGATATTCGAGGGTTATGGGGAAGATCATTGTAACATTATTGAGTGATTAGGAACATAAAGAGACACAGAGACCTTGAAAGTTGATGACAGAAAAAAGATGTCTTGTTTCCATTGATTTGCCGGAGAGATGCTTGTGGTTGTTCTCTTATGGCTGGAGCTATGCTCCCAGTTATGTAAACACGTACGTGTACATCTCTTCCCACCACACCTGCATCCTGCTTCTCCATGCTAATCTTATTCATAAACAAGTAGGTGTTTTTTATTTTTTTCTTTAGATGGAGTCTCACTTTGTCACCAGGCTGGAGTGCAGTGGCGCGATCTCGGCTCACTGCAACCTCCACCTCCTGGGTTCAAGCGATTCTCCTGCTTCAGCCTCCCGAGTAGCTGGGACTACAGGCATGCGCCACCATGCCCGGCTAATTTTTGTATTGTTAGTAGAGACGGGGTTTCACCCTGTTGGCCAGGATGGTCTCAATCTCTTGATCTCATGATCTGCCCACCTCAGTCTCCCAAAGTGCTGGGATTACAGGCGTGAGCCACCATGCCCGGCCCAATTAGGTGTTTTTTTTTTTTTGGCACCAAAGCCTTATCTCTTTTTGCTTTTTTTGTTTTCTAAAACCCATTCATTATCCTTATTATTGATTCCTACCTTTGAAAGTTTTGATACTTTTATTTTGTGGCAGCTCTTACTTTTCCTAAAATTTTAAATGCCATATTTTATTTTTACATTTTAACTAATTAAAAAGAATTTTGTTTTAACTTGTTTATCATTTTTGAGATCTTTTAAGTTAGTTGGAAGAACTCTTAAGACATCACAGAATGCAAATTGCATTCACAAAGTAGGGTGTGGTTAATGAGTTAGAGTGACATTGGGATTGCAATCCAAATCTTTCTCAGTGTTTTAAATTGCAGAACTATTTAGAGGGCATCTGTTCTCATGCTGTTGCCGCTGCAACTGCTACTGCTGCTTTCTAGCTTTCAAAATTTTTATTAGTCTGGATTCTTCTAGTTGCAAAGAACAGAAATGGCTGAACCAGAAAAGGGAAGTTATTAGCTCACAAGACTGAGCAGTACTAGGGTAGAGTTGGACCAGTCATGGCTGACTCCAGGGCTAGTCGCTCCCAACACTTGTCCCACCTTCCTCTGCATTGTCTTTGGTCTGAATGGACCTTTCTTTTACTTAGCAGCCCCTGCAGATCTAGGCTTACGTTCTGTGAACCTAACAGTCCTAGATAAAGAGGTTCTTCTGCATAGTATTTCTGATAAGAATCCTAGAATTGAATCTGTTTGGTTTTGATTAGGTTACACATCCATCCTTGAACCAATGACTGTGGCCAGGAGGGTGAATTTTATTGAATTGGCCCTTTCTAAGTTACCTGCCTACCCTGGAACCATGTGACTCAGAATGAAGCTCCCCAAACTAAAAATCAGGTAGCTGGACGAAGAGAAAGAGTGTGGGGCTGGCTAAACCGATAGGTTCTTCTTAACGCATTGTATGCTGTGAGCAGAAGCCCAGGGGTCTTCAGAACATGCAAACTATTTGACTTACCTTAACCAAGAGAATAGTTAAAACTACAATAGGGAGTCTGAGTTAGATTCAGCTCTGACTGGCTCAGGGCTTGTAGGATAACATTATTTCCCTGCTTTCAAATTATGTCAATTCAAGCCCGAAGGGTGAGAAGCTGATGACATGATATGAAGGCAGAGTTTCAAGGTGGCAAAAGTCCTTTCCTGGGAGTCAGGAGTCCTGAGTGCTATTTTCAGCTCTGAGAACATAGGCCAGTGATTTTTCTGCTGGATTGTGAG
Organism: Trachypithecus francoisi; assembly: GCF_009764315.1. NCBI lineage: Eukaryota > Metazoa > Chordata > Mammalia > Primates > Cercopithecidae > Trachypithecus > Trachypithecus francoisi. The sequence continues at coordinate 41,144,528 of NW_022681464.1, read as the reverse complement.
CTCCTAGAGGTCAGGGACTGTACTTAATCTTGCTTTTTACATTATTTCCTCTGTTTTGTTTTTAAATCTCGCCTTGTAAACGTACTGTTGGATATATGTTATCTTAATTTATCCTCCATGTATCTTCTTCTTGATACTTTTTAGCGCTTGATCTTCCTGTGCTTTATTCTGGGTGATTGCCTCCAATGTACCAGTTTTCACTTCTAAAAAGTAAACTTATTCGACATACCCACAGATGCTTCCATACTGTATTATGCATTTTATTTCCAGATTTTGTATTTACTTCTTTTTCAAATTTGTTCTTTTTAAAACAAAAAAAAATGAACAATGTTTTGTTCCGATCTTACCAAGTCTGTTTTTTTCACATATTTCATCAAGAGTTTATACATACTTGATTTTAAGTTCCTCTAGGCCTTTTCTGTTATGAAGACTTCTAGGGTATTCATGCTTCTGTTTGTTGCTTCTTATGACACTTAAGTTGGTGAGTTTCCTTGTGGGCTTTCTAGTTTTAGTCCAAGAGATTATCTTCAGTGAGACTTTTTTTTTCATACTAGTTTTGAGAGCATCCCAGGTTGTTGAGGTATTGCTATGGGGCAGTTTTACTATAATTGATTTGAGCTTTCTGCATTGCTGGGTAGGGGGAATTGGACCTCCACACCTGTATTTAGTACAAGCTTGGATCTCTGATTGCTAAGTGATTCTTGTTCCAACAGTGTTTTAGTGGGGTGGTCCTCCCCTGTGATACTGCCTAAGCCAGTGAGTGAAGGTTTATTAGTCCTTAATCAAAGATAGGACAACCTTTTGGATGATGGAGACACTTTCTAGCTCAAAACCATGCATTTAGCTTATGGCTTCAGTTTCTATCCCCCGATAGGAATAAAAAGCAAAGCACTTAATATGTGTATCTGATTTAGTTCCTCAGTTTTTTTTGTTTGTTTCTGACATTTGTTTTTTAATAATCCAGAACTCAGTTGTGTGATATAATAACTTTGCTGTATTTTCCCAATATTTCTTTTTTTCTCTGCATCTGCTCAGTTGACCTCTTGACCAGAAGTTACTTATTTTATATTTCTGTAGCCCTAGTGTCTTGTGTTGCACAAAGTGGAAAATAATTAGATAATAGATTTACAACATTTAAAATGTGTTTTAGTGTTTAGTAACTGCAAAAATATTTTTTTCTAGTTAGAAGAATTATAAGGCTAACAAGAAACCAGATCTGCTGCAGAGAAAGAAAGAAGCTTGAGTTTGTTTTATTGTCATATAAAGTGTTTGTAGTAGAAGTTTTAAAACACTTTCACAATATATGCATACTCTGGGAGGTAGAATCTTGACCCTCAAAGATGTCGGTATCCTGTTCCTTGGAGCCTGTGAATATGTTATGTTGTATGGAAAAGTGGAAATAAGGTTGCCAGTGAAATTAAGGTTGCTGATCAGTTGACTTTAAGGGAGATATTCTGGATTTTCAGGTGGACCCATGTAGTCGCATACTTACTTTAAATATGGAAGAGGGAAGCAGAAGAATCTATGTCTGGGTGATATATCCTGAGAAGACTTGATAAGCCAATGCTGGCTTTGAAGATGGAGGAAGGGGTCATGAGCCAAGGAATGCTGGAAGCATCTGGAAGCTGCGAAAGGCAAGAAAATGGATTCTCTTCTAGAGCCTCTGGACACACCCTTGGCGAAACCTTGATTTTTAGCCTAATGGGATCTATTTAGGACTTTTGACCTCCTTAACTATAAAATAATAAATTTGTGTTGTGTTAGGCCACCAAGTTGGGGTACGTTGTTACAGCAGCAATAGGAAATTAATTCATATACTCTGTGACCTGCGAGTTCCACTCCTAGGTATGGACTTAACAGAAATGTACTGAATGTATGTTTCAGCAAAATAAGTATAGTAGAATGTTTGAGTAGCATTTTTTGTAATATCCCAAAGCTGAAAATTACTCAAATACTCATCAGCAACCAAACGGATAAATGTGTTTTACACACTCTACAATACAATACAAGAATAAGAGTGAACTGTCTACATCTGCATACAACAGTATGGATGGGTGTCACAAACATTATGTTAGTAAAAGAAATGAGACACAGAAAACTATGCATACTGATATGATTTGGATGTCTGTTCCCTCCATAACTCGTGTCGAAACTTAATCCCTAATATGGCAATATTGAGAGATGCACAGCCTTTCAAAGGCAAGAGCCTTGAATGGATTAATCCATTTGTGGAGTAACAGATCAATGGGTAAATGGATTAATGAGTTATCATGGGAGTGGAAATGGTGGCTTCATAAGAAGAGAAAGGAGACATGAGCCCACGTGCTCAGCCCCCTCACCATGTGACACCTGTGGGCCTTGGAACTCTGCAGAGAGTTGCCACTTCAAGAAGGCCCTCACCAGATGTGTCCCGTTCAACCTTGAACTTCTCAGCCTCCATAAGTGTAAGAAATAAATTCTTTTTATTTATAAATTACCCAGTTTCATGTGTTACGTTATAAGCAACAGAAAATGGACAAAGACAAATACTCTGTAATTCCATTTGTAGAGTGCATAAAAAGAAACAGAAGGCCGGACGCGGTGGCTCATGTAATCCCAGAAGGCCTGTAATCCGAGCACTTTGGGAGGCTGAGGCAGGCGGATCATGAGGTCAGGAGATCGAGACCATCCTGGCTAACACGGTGAAACCCCGTCTCTACTAAAAATACAAAAAATTAGTCGGGCGTGGTGGCGGGCACCTGTAGTCCCAGCTACTCGGGAGGCTGAGGCAGGAGAATGGCGTGAACCCGGGAGGCGGAGCTTGCAGTGAGCGGAGATTGCACCACTGCACTCCAGCCTGGGCGACAGAGCGAGACTCCGTCTCAAAAGAAAAAAAAAAGAAAGAGAAAAGAAAAGAAACAGAAGTCATCTATTGTGTTAGAAGATGAGACAACCATCAAGATTTGTCTTGATTGAAGTGGTGACCAAGGGGTACACATTCGTATGTTCTGTTTCTTGATTGGGATGCTAGTTACATGTGTTCAGTGCATGAAAATTTATTGAGCTGTGCCCTAAGCTGTTATGCATTTTTCTGCATGTATGTTACACTTCAATTTTTAAAAAGAATATATCCCCAAACATCGTCCCATTTTCCAGCAGAGCTCTGCAGTGTATTCAGTGTGGGTGAGGCTGTGATTTGCCTTGGTCTCCCTGCCAGCTAAGCTGGAGAGTCAGATCTAGAACTTGTGTGACTGGATGACTTTTCCACTACTTCATTCTGACTTCTCGCCTATCACTGTATCAGATTAAAGTTTCCGTGGTACTAGTTTTTGATTTGCTGAATGAAAATTCTAATTAATAAATTCACAAAGATCTAATGCTATCCTGAAATGCTCCTGGTAGAGACATGTTCTAGCAACAAAATAGTTTGATTTTATTTCTGCATATAGTGTTTCATGTCATTTAATGTAGTATGTCATTTTGGCAGCAGTGCTGGTTGTCATGATTCAAGTGCCAGTGTATTAAAGATTTTCCTGGAAGGCAATTTATTTTAACAGTGCTTAGTGGTGTGATATTAGGAACATTCAATTTTGGCAAGGTTTCAGAGAGGCATTTGTCAGAAAATCTTTTGTAATGAGTATAGTCTGTCCTTCTCAATAAGCTATGAAGTGGTCTATTGTTTAAAATTTAGATTCCGTTTCTAGCTCTGCTACCAGCTAGTCACATGAGCTTAAGCAAGTCATTTATTTACACACGTTCCCACTACCTGACAGTCAAAGATGTATGTTAATATTACCCCTATGCATGAAACACATGCTTTGCCACTATAATGCAGCCAGGGGCAGCAGCAATATGCTTTTAGAAATGGAGCCATTAGGTAAGATGTTAAATTTTGGAGACAGACAAATTTCAGCTTTGCTGTTACTGGCAGTGTCACCTTGAGCTACTTCAGTGTAAAGGGGCTGTTGCCAAGCTGCCCGCATGTGCTTGGCACACAGTCAGAACTTACTTAATAAATGCAGTTACAGGGATGATGATAATTATGATTTGTTAAATGTCTTCATTGTTTTTTAAGGTTCTGAGCAAATGATTGCTGTTGAGGGAGTACGTAACGTGGTTACTTAATGATGATATTCAGGGGCAAATGTGACCTCTACAGAAATAAATATGAGAACATATAAAATTCCTCCTATATGCTACCCCTAATGTTGAATTTTTGTTTTAAATATTCAAATATGTAGTGAAGTGTAGAGAATAAGAAAATGAACAACTCTACGCTGGCTGTCCAGATTTAATAATCTCAGTACTTTGCCACACTTGCTTCTGCTTTTTGAAAGAAACAAAGCATTGCAATTACACTGGAAGTCTCCTGTCCCCAAACCTGTGTATCTTCACCCCTCGTGAGACGTAATTGCTGTGCTGTCATTGGTTTCATTTTCAGCAGTGTTGTTACATTTTAACCTGATGTGTGTGTGTGTTTCTGAAAGCAAACATTACATAAATGATGTATGGTATGTATCATCCTGCACCCTGTTCTTTTGGTTCAAATATATTTTATAGAGTTATCTGTGATAGAATATATATCACTGTAACTCATTTACTTTAAGTGCTGTATAATATTCCATTTTAAAATATATCACAATTTATTTATTCGTTTTCCTATTGATGAGTGTTTGGGTATTATCATACATTTCTTGTTATAGACGAAAGCCATGATAAACATTGTACCTTTTGCACATGTGCTAGAGGTTTTCTATCTATCTAGAAACAGCCAGGTTCTAGGCATGCATCGTTCCAGCCGTACTCAGCTTTATTAGATATTCCCAAGTGCTTCATCAAGTAGGTGTACCCATTTTCACCTCCTCAGCAGGATGTGAGAACTCCTGGTGCTTGCATCACACTCACTTCAACACTTGGTGAGCCTTACTTTTACCAGTCATATTCCTGGGTAGAGGAGGATATTTACGTTTAATATGCATTTCCCTGCTTTCTAGTAATAGTGTGTTTCTTTTCCTGCATTTATTATGTTTCCTTTTTCTAAGTGTTGCCTGTATTCTTTTACAGTTATTTTGCCCTGTACATAACTGAAAGATCATGTATTGTAGCTATTACAGTTAAATCAGTGTCATTGGGAGGAGTAGACAAATTAATGCACATACAATGCTTAATGTACTCTCTGTCCTATAGTAAGAAGAAATTAATATTGCTGACGCCCTGGGATGCCCAATAATGACATCAACAATAAAGATACTTATCAGTGGAAGAGAACTTCAGACCTGGGCAACCATTCTACATTCCTCTTACATTGTAGCCATGCAGTTGGATATGAAAAGTAAGCACAAGTAGATGATGACACCTCATAGCCCAGAGTGGGAAGCAGCCTTTCCTCCCCTGCTCATTATCCATCTCTCTTGCTCATAGAACCCTGCTTTCCTTTAGGGGAATTATGAGAGAGGACTTAGGGTTTTCCAGGAGGCAGATCCTCCGTTTCCCCATTGCTTTGTCCGAGAGTGCAGGAAGAAGATCTAAGACTGGACAATTGGATGCTCTTTCCCAGGACTTCGGCTTGAGAGAGAGAGACTCTAGCAAGAAGGGAACAGGTAGAGTAGTTAGTTCACTTATTCCAGGGGCGTCAGCAGTGAAAGAAATGAGGTGCCATGCTGATCAGGCCATGGGATGTTTGGTCTGCCATCTGCTTTCTTGACCCCTTTGTTTCTGTCTGATCTTGCCACAGATGTTAAATCTCTGAGCCTTGGATATTCTTACAATAGACACCTTTTTTGCTTAAGGGAGCCAGAGTCAGTTTATCTTTCTTGTGATTTCCATGTTTCGTCTCTGCTCAGATTTCATTTAGTGGAGCTAGCAATGTCAGGGCATAGCTTATGTCCTGTGTCAAGAAGGAGCAGGATGGAGGAGGCGGATGACCTGGGTCAGTCACAGACTCCGCCTTCCTTTGGAATAGTGTGATGTAATGAAGGTGGATGGGCAGGAGCACTGCATGCACCCTATCTTCTGCCTGTTGCCGACTGTACATGGTATGTTCTTACAAAAGATCAGGTGAGATACTTTCTTTTTCCAACCAGAAAAGGAGTAAGCCTTGCTGAAAAAGGGATTTCAAAGCAGGAAAAATGGACTGTTCAGTTAAAAGAAAACATGCTGTGTTCATTCTTTTACCTGTATCAACTTTTCTTTCTTATATTGGATGACTAGGGTACACCATTTAAAAGGACTTTAAGAAATCCTGTAATATTGTATTTATACAAGGCAACATACATATTTCAATACATAAGTTATGAAGTATAATAAAGATATATCTATAAAGCCACCATCCAACTTAAGAATGAAAACGTGATACTAATTTTCCTCCCCAAATGCTATACTGAATTTTTTGTATATGCTTCTTCAAAAAAACTTTACTGTATAAGTAAAGAGGTAGTTTACTTTATATATACTACTTATATAGTTTACCATATATATCTAAGGTGCATATTGAGGGCTTTAGCTTGATTTTGTATTTTAAAAAATGGTAGTATAAAGCTGGGCATGGTGACATGTACCTGTAATCTCAGTTACTGGGGAGGCTGAGTCAGGAGGATCACTTGAACACAGGAGTTTGAGTTCAGCCTGGGCAACATAGCAAGATCCCATCTCAATAAAAGTAGTATATAGTCGTCTGGCTTGCTTTGCTCATTCAACATTATTGATAATATTTATATTCTCACATATGTAGTTGCAGTTGATTTATTTTCATTGTATAATGTTATATTGTCTGAATATGCCACAGTTTATTTTCTCAGATTCCTGTTGATAGTTGTTCAGATTGTTTTCATTTTTTTCCCATTAACATGAACTTATCTCTTAATTTTATGTAATTGCTGGAGCCATGGGGTCATGGAATTTGCTGGAATTATCTTCAACTTTCAAGTTCATGCTGAGTTGCTTTTTATGGGTTGCAACATTTAATCTTCTTCCAGCAGAGTGTGAGAGTTGTCATAGCTCCTCAACCTTGCCAACATCTAGTAGTGACAGACTTCTTAATTTTTGTCACTCTAGTGGGGATGAATTGGTAGCTCATTGTGGTTTCTTTCTTCATTTCCGTGATCACTAATGAGGTTAAGCAACTTTTCATAAATTTCTGTGTGAAGTGCATATTCAAAGCTTTGCCCTTTTTTGTATGGATTGTTCTATCTGTCCGCTATTGCTATAAAAATACTTCAAAATTCAATGTCTTGACACATTAGTAGATCTTTAGGCCACTCACGTTTGGGCTGATCTACGCTGGGCTTGACTGCATGGTTTTATAAAAGACTTCATTTCAGGCTCAGGTGCATTCTACCTGTGTTTGTTCTGGGAGCCCACTCTAAAGGAGCAGAGGCTAACTAAAGCATGATCTTTTAATGGCAAGTAACTGCAGTGTCATGAGCTGAAAACAAGCTGCACACACACATTTTAAGCCTCAGCTTGCCCCGCATCTGCTATCGGTCAAAGCAAGTCATAGTACAAGCCTGAGTTGAGTGCCTTTGGTCCAACAAGGACTAAGGAGCCTCAGCTCCTGTGACTTTGCAAGGCTCCACCCCTGTGGCTGCTCTCAGGGGCTGGCACTGAGTTCCTGCAGCTTTTCCAGGAGCATGGTGCAAGGTGTCGGTTGCTCTACCATTCCAGGGTCTGGAGGGCAGTGGCCTTCTTCTTACATCTCCACTAGTCAGTGTTCCAGTGAGGACTCTGTGTGAGGGCTCCAACCCCACATTTCCCCTCTGCACTGCCCTAGCAGAGGTTTTCCATGAGGACTCTGTCACTGCAGCAGGCTTCTGCCTGAATGTCTAGGCTTTTCCATACATTGTCTGAAATCTAGGCAGAGGCTCCCAAGCCTCAACTCTGTGCACCTGTGGGCTTAATACCATGTGGAAGCTGCCTGTACCTGCTGAAGTAGTGGCACAAGCTGTATATGAGCCCCTTAGAGCCATGGCTGGAGCTGGAGTGGCTGGGATGCAGGGAGCAGTGTCCCGAGGCTGCACAGGGCAGCAGAGGCCCCTGGGTGTGACCTACAAAACCATTCTTCCCTCCTTGGCCTCCAGACCTGTGATGGGAGGGGCTCCCACAAATATCTCTGAAATGCTTTCAGGGCCTTTACCCTGTTGTCTTAGCTATTACGACTTGGCTCCTCTTTACTATGCAAATTTCTATAGCCTGCTTGAATTCTTTCCATGAATATGGTCTTTCCTTTTCTACCACATGGCCAGGCTGCAAATTGTCCAAACTTTTACACTCTGCTTCCTTTTTAAATATAACTTGCAATTTCAGCTCATTTCTTTGCTCACATATATGAGCATAGGCTGTTATATGAGCCTAGGCAGTTAGAAACAGCCAGGCGACTTCTTGAAGGCTTTGCTGCTTAGGAATTTCTTCCACCAGATACCCTAAGTCATACGTCAAGTTCAAAGTTCCCGAGATCCTTAAGGCAAGGTCACAATGCAGCAAAGCTCTTTGCTAGTGCTTAATAAAGTGACCTTTGCTTCAGTTCCCAATAACTTCATTTCTATCTGAGATCTCCTCAGTTTGTACTTCACTGTCCATATCACTATCAGCATTTTTGTCACAACCATTCAAGAAGTCTCTAGGAAGTTCCAAACTTTCCTTCATCTTCTTGTCTTCTTCTGAGCCCCCTAGACTCTTCCAACCTCTGTTGTTATCCAGTTCCAAAGCTGTTTCCACATTTTCAGGTATCTCTATAGCAATGCTCCACTCCTTGGTATCAATTTTCTGCATTAGTTCATTCTCGCATTGCTATAAAGAAATACCTGAGACTGGGTAATTTATTAAGAAAAGAAGTTTAATTGGCTCATGGTTCTGCAGTCTGCACAGGAAGCATGGTGGCTTCAACTTCTGGGGAGGCCTCAGGAAACTTACTGTCATGGCGGAAAACAAAGGAGAAGCAGGCATTACTCACATGGCTGGAGCAGGAGGAAGAGAGAGAAGGGGGAGGTGCTACACACTTTTAAACAATCATATCTCATGAGAACTCACTCACTGTTGCCAAGATAATACCAAGGGGGAATTCTGCCCTCATGATCCAATCACCTCCCACCAGGCCCCACCTCCAACACTGGGGATTACAATTCAACATGAGATTTGGACAGGAACACAGATCCAAATCATATTAACTGGAGTCACCCTGTTATCAAATACTAGATCTTATTCTTTCTAACTATTTTTTAGTACCCATTTACCATCCTCAGTTCTGCATCACCCACCACTACCCTTCCCAGCCTCTGGTAACTGTAATTCAGTTCCACCCATATTGTTGCAAATGACAGGATCTCACTTTTTATGGCGGAATAATACTCCATCATGTATATGTACCTCATTTTCTTTATTCATTCATCTGTTCATGGACACTTAGGTTGCTTCCAAATCTTGGCCCTTATGAGTAGTGGTTCAGTAAACATGGGAGTGCAGATATCTCTTTGATATACTGGTTTATTTTTTTTTCCTTCCCTCTCTTCCTTCCTTCCTTCTTTCCTTCCTTCCTTCCTTCCTCCCTTCCTCCTTCCCTCCCTCCCTCCCTCCCTCCCTCCATTCTCTCTTCCTTTCCTTTCCTTTCCCTTTCCCTTTCCCTTTCCCTTTCCTTTCCTTTCCTTTCTTTTTCTTTCCTCTCTTTCTCTTTCTTTTCTTTTTCCGAGACAGGGTCTCACTCTGTCACCCAGACTGGAGAGCAGTGCCATGATCCTGGCTCACTGAAGCCTTGCCCTGCAATGCTCATGCAATCCTCACACCTCAGTATCTCATGTGCTGCCATGCCTGGCTAATTTTTTTTTAAATTTGTATATATGAGGTTTCACTGTGTTGCCCACACTGGTCTTGAACTGCTAGGTTCAAGCAGTTCTCCTGCCTATGCCTCCCAAAGTTCTAGCGTTACAGATGAGAGCCACCATGCCCATCTGTATTTCCTTTCCTTTCATAAAAAATATTTGTATTACAATAGCTTTTAGTTTTTGATTACCTGGATAAATTGTATAGTGATATTGATCTGCAGTTTTCTTTTCCTTTATCGATTTTGTTTTGATATACCCTTTCCTGGTTTTGGTGTCAGTGTTACTGGCTTCCTAGAATGAGTTAGGAAGGATTTCCTCTTTCTCAGTCTTTCAGAATAGTTTCAGTGGGATTGGCACCAGTTCTTCAAACATCTGGTAAAATTCAGCTGTGAATTCATCTGGCTCTGTGCTTTTTTTGTTGACATTTTAAATATTACTGATTCAAACTCATTGCTTGTTATTGGTCTGTTCAGGGTTTCTATTTCTTCCTGATTTAATCTAGGAGGTTGTATGTTTCTAGGAATTTATCCATTTCCTCTAGATTTTCTAGTTTGTGTGCACAGAGGTGTTAATATAGTCTCAAATGATTTTATATATTTCTATGGTTTTTGTTGTAATATTTTCATTTTCATTTCTAATTGAGTTTATTTGAATCTTTTCCTTTTTATGGTTAGTATTGCTAATAATGGTCTATCAATTTTGTTCATATTTTCAAAGAAGCAGCTTTTTGTTTCATTGACTTTTTTTTGCTGTTGTTGTCTCAGTTTCACTTGGTTCTGCTCTGATGTTTGTCGTTCCTTTTCTTCTGCTAGCTTTGGGTTTAGTTCTTCTTTCTGTAGTTCTTTGAGGTGTGACATTAGGTTGTCAATTTGTGAACTTTCAGACTTTCTTATGGGCATTAATGTTGTAAACTATACTCTTAGCATTACGTTTGCTATATCCCAGAGGTTTTAATAATCTGTGTCACTATGGTCACTCATGTCAAAGAATTTTTAAATCTCCATCTTGGTTTCATTGTTAACCCCAATATAATTCATGGGCAGATTGTTTAATTTCCATGTATCTATATAGTTTTGAGGGTTCTTTTTTGAGTTAATTTCCAATTTTATTCTACTGTGGTCTGAGAAGATACTTAATATGATTTTAGTATTTTAAAATGTATCAAGACTTGTTTTGTGGCCTATTATATGGTCTATCTTGGAGAATGCTCCATATGCTGATGAGAAGAATGTATATTCTGCAGTTCTTTGGTAGAATGTTCTATAAATATATGTTAGGTTCATTTGTCCTGGCATGTAGTTGAATTCTATTGCTTCCTTGTTGACCTTCTGTCTCGATGATCTGTCTGGTGCTGTCAGTGGAGTGTTGAAGTCCCCCAGTATTATTCTGTTGCTGTTCTATCTCATTTTTCAGATCTGGTAGTAATTGTTTTATGAATCTGGGAGCTCCAGAGTTAGGTTCCTATAAATTTAGGATTGTAATATCCTCTTGTGGGATTGATCCTTTTATTATTATATAATGACCTTCTTTGTCTTTTTTTTTTTTTTTACTCTTGTTGTTTGAAATTCTGTTTTATCTGACATAAGGATAGCAACTCCTGCTAGCTTTTGGTTTCCATTTGTGTGGAATATCTTTTTTCACCCCTTTACCTTGAATTTATATGCATTTTTATGTATTAAGTGGGTTTCTTGAATACAGATATTTGGTTTATGGTTTTTCTATCCATTCTGCCAATCTGTATCTTTTAAGTGGAGCATTTACACCATTTACTTTCAACATTAATATTGAGATGTGAAGTCCTATTGCAGTCCTCATATTAATTGTTACCTAGATGGTTTGTTTTCTTATTGTTTTATAGTCCCTGTGAGTGTTATTGTGTTATTGTTTTATAGTCCCTGTGAGTTTTATGCTTTCAAGAGATTCTATTCTAGTGCATATTGAGCTTCTGTTTGAAGATTTATAACTCCTTTTAACATTTCTCATAAGGCTGATCTGGTAATGACAAATTCCCTCGGCATTTGTTGGTCTGAAAATTGCTTTATTTCTCCTTCATTTGTGAAACTTAGTTTTGCTGGATACAGTATTCTTGGCTCTCAGTTATTCTGTTTAAGGAGGCTAAAATAAAATCCCAATTCCTTCTGGCTTTTCAGATTTCTGCCAAGAAGACTGCTGTTAGTTTGATAAATTTTTCTTTATATGTTACCTGTTGCATTTTGTCTCATTGCTCTTAGAATTCTTTCCTTCATGTTGATTAGATAGCTTGATGACTATATACCTTGGTGATGTTCTTTCTGCAGTGAGTCTCCCAGGAATTTTTTGAGCTTCTTGTGTCTGGACATCTAAATCTCTAGCAAGACCAGGGATGTATTCCTTTGTTATTCCATCAAATAATTTTTCTAAACATTTTGTTTTATCTTCTCCTTCAGGAACACCAGTTATTTTTAGAATTGGACCTTTTACATAATCCCAAATTCCTTGGAGAGTTTGTTAATTCCTTTTGATTTATTTTTTAAATTTTTGTCTGATTGGGTGAACAAAAGCCTTATCTTCGAGCTCTGAAATTTTTTCTTTTACTTGGTCTAGTCTGTTGTTAAAACTTTCCACTGCATTTTTTAACTCCCTAAGTGTGTCTTTCATTTCCAGATGTTCTGATTGGTTTTTCTTTAAAATATCTGTCTTTGGATAACATTTTTCATTTATGTCTTGAATTGTTTTTTTCATTTCTTTATGTTGGTTTTCAGCTTTTCTGGTATCTGCTTGAGTAGCTCAGTAATCAGCCTTTTGAGTTTTTTATGTGGTATTTCAGAAGGATGTGACTTTCATGTTAATAGTTCATTAGAGCCTAATTTGGCTCTTGGTGCTTTTAGTGCTCAGTAATTTGTATGGGTTCCTTGGTTTTAGTGAATCTTTGTATTGTGGCTTTCCCAGATGCCTGTTGTAGCACCAATGTGCTCAGTGTGTGAACAAGTTCAGCGTCTCCTATGGGGTTGGAATGGCAGAGATCTCTTGAAGCTTATCTTGTTTCCCCACAGTGTGTATGTATGTATGTACATATGTATGTATGTATGTATTTTGTCCCAGTATTTTATTTATTTACTGGGTTGAATAGTTAAAGCTTCAGGCCGGTAGGGAAAGTATCCCTGGGTAGAAACTGGTTTTGGCTAAAGCAGGTGGGTAAATGCAATACCCAATAGTGGGCAGATGTCCCAGCCTTGATAGAGGTGGCTGGAGGAGCTTTCAGTGAAAAACACTGAGGTCTTACCAGGGGGAAGGGTAGGAGCCACCTTATTTCTTCTGCTAGGCCAGCAGGAAAGTGATCCAACTCCCAGATGCACTCCTGACTCAATGTTCCAGCTATTCATATGAGACAGGCACCTGTTTTCAAGTCTAGGAATGTTGATGTTCCAAGTATAGAGGAATTGTGACTCCACTTCTTGTGCAAGCCTGAATCTGAAGGGCACTCCTACTGTGAGGATGCTGTCACCCTAAAGTGTTCCAGAAAGGCTGTCTATAGATACACTCATGTCAAGCTCTTATAGGAGAAGCCCCAGCTGTGTTTGCAGTAATGGATAAGAGAGAAAAGAAGTCTCCTTCTCCAAGACTCTTCATGAGCACCAGCATTGCACTCATGCCTCTGCTGAAAGAAACTTCCCATGAGCAGAATGTTCTGGGACTTAAGGCCTGGTATCCAGACTCTTTTGTCTCATGGGGTGTTCCCTTGATGTGGTGTACTTCCCCTTCCCCTAGAAGTTGGAGTCGCTGAGAGCCAGACCACTGTTAACACTGCTATTCCTCTGAGTAGCCACCCCATGGGGCTGCCACATTTCAGGCTGGTGCTGCTGATTATCTGCAAGGGACCCAGTGATGTGACCTGTCCTTATGTCTCCCAGCAGTGGGTGCCAGCACTAGCTCTGATAGGGGTGGCAGGGGAGTGACATAGACTCAGTGAGAGTAATGTAACTGTTTAGGAAATTCTGAGTTTCAGTCAACCTCTGTGATACCCTTTGGACCCCGAATCTTGGGACTTACTGTGCTATTCTCATAAAGTATTATGTAAGACTTATGGGTGCAGAATTAATACATAATTAACTATCAGTATTTTAAGATTCCAAAATAGGTCATAAAGGCAAAATTTTAAAAAAATGAGAGCAGGTGGCTGCCATGACATAAGTAAAGTGACAATAAAGAGCCACTACGCAGATAGGCTCCACATGAGGGCCAGTGGTTCCCACAGAAAGTTTGTTGTCAGTTTCTGCCTTAAATCACTGTATGTAGCAGGGATTTGTCTAGTGTACTGAGTGGCTAAGTTTCAGATAACTAAACTTATAATGGAGTTACAAAAGCTACAGCACAGTATGGTGTTCAAAGATGGACCCCAGAATTCTGCTGTCTGGCTACTTGTCTGTTATATAACCTTGGACAAATGACTTAACCCCTTGGTGTTTCCTCTTCTGTGAAATGAGGGTGACAGTGGTACATATATTGTTGGGCTGTCATAAGTATTAATTGAAAGTGTATGTGTAGAGGGCTGATAGCTGTGCCTGGTACATTAGTACTCAAGTAATGTTAGCTATTATTAATGCCATTAAGAAGGATCAATAATTCATGCATAAGTTATCAAACTTCATTCACTTGTAATCATTTATTAATTTATTCAAACATTATGTATTATTAACATCAAGTATCAACCAGATGAATAAATTCTAGGCTGGCAATATCTTTGAAATAGTGGGAAATCAGTACAGTGATCAAAAATTTGTATTCGATATTTTGGTGATACACTCATTTAAGATATGCGCAGTGTCCTAGAACCACCAGGAATGTTCTTTCACCGTGCATGTTGTTAGACCTATTGTCCCTCCTGTGAACATCCAGGCCACTCTGTAATTTTTTAATGGCATGTATTACATTTCTTATTAATTTATGTATGTTTCTTACCCATATGGTACCATATGATTTATTGTTTAAACTGGGATATTTTGGGGGAGTGAAAGCAGTGCTGTTAATCCTTATGCCAGGATGAGTGGCAGAAGGCAGACGTACCTTGGGTTATCCAGGACATATGGCTGCTATACTTATCTCCCTTTAGAGGGTGTGTGATTAATCGGCTTCATATTCCTCAAGGTACCTGTAACTATACTGGTGATTAATAGATGATCAATAAAATGTTTTTGAAAGAATTAACAAATAGCACCTGGACATAGACAGATAGTGAATTATTTTATTATTTATAGACTCCTTCCATTTGAAGTATTCAGATGCTTCCTAAGTATCAGTCTAATTTATCTCCTTAGTATTTGGCAACATGCAGACAGAGAATTCTACTATGAAGGGAAATTAAACTCATTTAGAGGATTAAATTGAAAAATTAGTACACTATTTTCAATTTTTACACAGAAATACAAAACATTTATATGTAGTTATCTATGTTGTTTTTTTAAAATCTAAAACACTATTTAGAAGCTTCTCTAATTAAAATCACTGAAGATCACCTTGTCTATGGTAGGTGGTGCTTGGGCATTGTCACAAAGCCAGGGGACACTGAGCACAGCTCAGTGTAGTTGGTACATGCCTTTACTTACCCTGGATAATGTGTTTCTTTGATGTGTTGTGTAATTTGATATTATTCTCTTTTTTTACTCCAAAAACTTTATCTATATTTTCAAAGCTCAGCAAGGAGACGTGGCTGATGTGACATTTGGGGCTTCCTGGGAGCAGGCCATATATTATGGACAATCAGAGTAATCCGTGTATTTTGATACCATGCCAAGGACATCAAGTTAGGTTTATTTCAAAAGAAATGGCCTATTCGGTTGGGTAGAATATGTTCTTTGCATTGACATTTTAAAGGATTATACAAAATCTCTCTTTATCCCTGTTTTTCTCTGTATTAGACTATCTATCATCTATCTGTCTGTCTGTCTATCTATCTATCTATCCATCCATCTATCTGTCGTCTGTATGTCATTTGTCTCCTATGTATTTAATGGTATCTTGTATTTGATTCCCTTTTTGTCTAGCAGCAAAATCTTGCATGGATTGTTTGGTGACTTTTATATTTTTGCTTTATTATTTCTAAATCCAGAGGAAATTCATTATTACCAAATTGTATGTTGAAATTTCTCCTCAAAGTATAAAAACTTTCATTTTTTCCCCCGATATAAAATAATGTGAATTCAGGCTTTCTTGTTGTTTTAAACAAATCAAGGTTATTGAGATAACTGCCAGAGATTAGCAAGGCAGATCATTTTGATGGTGAGGAGAAAAATGTCAGTAGCCAGATGATTTCAGTTTGACAAGCCGTGGGGTATTATTCGTCGTGAAAGGCAGGACAGCCTTGGCAGTGCTTGTGTCTTGTGCAATAATACTTTGCTACAGGCATCAAGTCTATGCTGTTCATTTGCATAGATGTTCAGAGAATTACCAGAAGCTAGGCATGAAAAATTGTATTTACAATCTTCAAAATGAATGTGATGTTATTGAATTTAGTACATAAGTGCCTGTCTTAAGAATATAAATATCATCTGACTAGAAGCAAAAGGATATGTGGAAAGGAAGTTTTTTTGTTTGTTTGTTTATTTTTTGTTTTGTATATTAAAGAAAAAGGGAAAGGAATTAATTTTGAGAACTGTGCTCACTCTAGTCATACAGCATTATAAAAGATAATATCTGGATCAAGAACTAATATTCACTGGATTTAAGGGCTTGAGGCCTCTCTGTAATTCAGAGAGACATGTTTATGTAGTTGAAGTCAATAAACACATATTGAGAGACTGCTGTGAGCCAGGTAATACCTAGACAGTGGAAAATAAGAACCAGTAATTCACAGTCCTTGTCATCAGGATGCTTACAGGCTCAGAAAGGGAGGCATATCTGCAAACAAAAACCACAATAAAGGTATGCACACGAAATGCAATATAGAAAAGACACACTTGGTTTACTTGGAGCAGGAGGTAGGCAAGGAAGACCTTCTTGAAAGCTGTGAAGTCTCTTTTAGTGGGGTCAGAAAGGACGAGTTAGAATTAGATAAGTTGAAAGAGGGAGGGCAGACAATGGGGAAGGTGTTCAGAGGTTGAGGGACCAGCAGAAGTATGGAGTGGAGAAGCAGCAGGAAGCTTGCTTTGCAAAGAACTTTAAGACCTTTGGATTGACTGCAACATAAAATTGGAATGATCAGAGTTAATAGGAGTAGAGGAAGAAGGTAAATTCAATAAATGTTTTGTAAATTAAAAATCAACAAAACCTGATGGCAAAATGTACGGTGTGATATAAAGGATGACATGATGGCAACTTCTAGTTCTCTGGCTCAGACATTAGCCCAGAAGGTAGTATTGTTTGAATGAGAAAAAGATGCATTTTCTCCTGGGATGATGCAGGCCATGACAGGTGAACTGTGGGTGTAGAGCCCACGGTGGATTTCAGCCTCCACTTGCCCCTTGGGTTGGTGCTCTTGGGTCGTTTACAGTCTGAACAACCGTAAGAGGAAGCTCTGGGCAAATGGGTGGCCAGTTATCATTGCAAATAGGAGGAGAACCTAGAACTGGGAGGCAGTGTGGAGGGAGATGAGCTCGGTTGCAAATATGTTACATTTGCCATATTTGGAGTGTCATTGTTCAGGTGGAAATGTCAATGAAGAAGTTGGATATGTCTTTGTAAAGCACTGGAGACTATAGATTAGTTAGGGCTATTAAAAGTTTTAAAAAATTATATTTCAATTGTTAACATTATTTCAAAGTGAATGACTTTTGAATTGTAGCTCCAGTGGAACTCATTTGGTATTGGTGGTTGGTTCTCCAAAATGGTTGACCTGCCCTATAAAAAAAATTCGTTTCAAATAACTTTTCAAAGAATGTCTACCACTGTTTATGAATATACAGAAGAAGGGTCATGATGAATTGGATTGGTGAAATATTTTCTTATTTTCTGTTTCAGATTGTTGTGCTATGCCTTGTATGACTAAAACCTCTTACCAAGAATACCTGTCAGACCATGTGAGTACAGAACCTGTGCAGTTTGATTGCAGTGAATCCTAATTGGTTAGGTCAGCTAAGCAAAAAAGCAAACATTTTATTCCAGATAGGACCAAAAACAACATTTTATAAATTCTAGATGAGGTAGAAAACGCATTTCCTCCCCCTTGTCTTATTATTATATTAAAGACTATAAAACCAATTGCAAAATTGTTGTCAACTTTATCAGGTTATTTATAGCAACCAATTAGGAGAAGTATAATTGAAAGCATTTTCTTGTTTGCTTCTGTAATTCTAAAGGGGTCACGCCCCCATCCCCAACTTCTTATGTGACCCTGTTTTACAGAAAACCACTGCCAAGGAGTGCAGGGGTGGCAATGAAACAGCCCAACAGGAAAAGGAAGCTTCATGTGGATTCGAAAGAGCGTCTGGATCAGGACGGACACTTGGTGAGATGTCACTCCCCGGACCCTTCCTCACGGTGTGTGCTCGCTACCAAAATGCACCATGGAGTAGTAGAGTTCGCATAACCACACTGAGGGGCTTTTCAGTCACTGGAAGCGATGTGGCTTCTGCTTGACTTTTATGTGTAGTGGTATAGAATATAAGTGTTACTAAAGTCTGATATATTTTAAAAGGTGATCTTAATTTTAAAGGTGAAAGGAGACCTTTTCTTTCACAAAGATGGAGGTAATCAATCATTCTCAAGTAAGAGAACGGAGGCTGTAAACTGCAGGGGGTTGTATTAGGGTTCTCCAGAGAAACAGGACCGCCTAGGATGAGCGTATGTGTATATGTGTGTGATTTTTTTGTGTGTTTGTGTACACACACACACACACACAGTGAGAGAGAGCTAGCAAGCGAGAGAGAGTGAGAGGGAGAGAGACTTATCTTAAAAAGAGGAATTTATTGAGGCGCATCGTGGGGGCTGACATGTCTGAAATATGCGGGGCAGCCTGGCAGGTTGGAGGCCCAGGGAAGAGTTGGTGCTGCAGTCTTGAGTCCAGGTCAGTCTGCAGGCAGAATTCCTTCTTCCTCGGGGGACCTGTTTTTTCTCTTAATGCCTTCAACTGATTAAATGAGACCCACCCGCATTACAGGGTGATCTGCTTTGTTCCAAGCCTGCTGATTTGAATGTTAATCATATCTAAAACCATACCTTCACAGCAACATCTAGACACTTAGAAGGCATAATGTTCACTATGCCTGTAGTCACCGTGCCTGTTCTGTTTCCTTGTGACAGCTTAATGTATTCCTGCAAATTTAAAAGTTAGCAGAATGACCAGAAGACCTCCATGGTGACCATTTTTGGGGATGGTGGGCCATTACAGCATTCTCATCTGTGACGCTTCATTGGCTCTTAGCATTTATTTGGATGTGGATTTTGGGGTCTTCATGTGGTTTGTGGTTATACATTTACACATTGCAGTTGCTGAAGTGACATCGTGTAATACATTTTCTTTTTGTTCAGTTCCAGGTTGGGTGTGGTTTGATGAACTCCAGACATTAAATGAGACATCTCAAGGAATGATCTAGTGTGAGGTTGGTTTCAAGGTGTTCAGAATAGGTCTATGTCAAATTCTGGAGCCATTCCCTCAGGATTAGCCTCACTGGGCAATAGGGTGATTAACACTGGGCCAGGGGCCAGTTCCCTGAGTCCAGATTGCTTGCTTTTCTTAGATCAGTTCCAGGAGAGTTTAGAGCTCTAAATGTATAAGGGAAGAACTTGCTATTTAAGAGGTGTCTTGGGCCAGACTTGAGCAGGCCTGCATCTGTCTTGGCTTAGGTGAAGATGCCGTTGTTAGTGTTCTGCTGTGTCGTGTCCTCTGAGGAATGAGAGCATGAGACTCAGGATTTGATGTGTTCAGTTATTCTGGGTACTTCTTCACATGTGGTCCCTGGGCCAGCAGCATCAGCATCACCTGGAGGTTTGTTGGAAATGCAGATTCCTTGGCCCCAGTCCAGATCTTCTGAATCAGCTACTGTAGGGGTGGGGCCCAGCAATCTGTTTTAACAATCCAGGTGATTCTGATGCCCACTCATGTTTGAGAACCATTGTCCTAGGGAAGTGGCCAGATGCATCTTACCTGCTAGTCATGTTACAGTTAATCAATATTTTTCTTAAATTTTTTTGTTTAACATTTGAGACCACCTTCCCCCATCCACACATATTTTATATTAATTGTCAGTATCATTTCTCTTTAAGCTGCTGAGATTGTTACCACCCTATCTTAGTACTCTACAATCTGAGTATTTAACCTTTTGCCTCTTCTGCATTAACAAAAATCCCAATTTCCTCTTAAAGACCAACTGAGTTTCTAACTTAATCCTGATGTGCTTACTGTTATTTCTATCCCACATTGGAATTTTCCCCTTATTGGACTCCAGCAGTTCTTAACACTGAGATACGCTTTCAGTGCAGGGCTTGTATAGCTAGATTTTCAAAAATATCTGTTAAATGATGTTCCTGGTGCTTAATGACATCTCCATGCAAATGAATTTTTTCAATCATTAGTAACAAAATAGTATTTTAAAGGGCCATATTCTTAGTTTACCTTTTGAGATGTTTGGGACATATTATTTTAAAGCATGTTCACATATCATTGAAAAGATGCACATTTAGTCCATGTTGCACTGTCAGTTTGGGGCTCATTGCCAGTAACAATGTTCGTTTTCATTAGTCAAATTTAACAGTTTAATACAGTAGGCTGTATTCACACCTGGGGCTGCATTCACTGTGGAAAGAAGGTTGAGTCATGCTGGAATGTTGCTAGACTCCTTGACATATTGGTAACATCCTTTATTTTGTGTGTCACCCTTCTGGTTTGCAAGTGACATTTCTAGTCAACTAAGTAATATCCCATTGGCAGATCATGCACAGAAAACATCAAGCAAATGTACAGTTGGGTGTTTCTGAACATTTTCTTCTGAGATAGTAATTTCATACCTTGGATAGCTAATAATTTTAGATGATAATATTAATATCTGTCAATGAATATTTCTAGACTAATATTTTCTATGTATTTCTAGATAGAATTAAAAAAATATTTTCTAATGCTTTTCAGAACATAGGCATATGGTTAAAAAAATCAAACAGTACAGACAGGCAGTAAAGTAAGAATTAAATTATCTACCGTATCCCCTTACACATACCCTAAACCCCTAAATATTTTCCTAACCATGTGACCATTGTGTACAGTTTCTCGTATGTCTACATAGAAAAAAAAAAAAACAGCTAAAAATTCCAAACCTTTTATGCACCTATACACATACATACACACATCCCAGACGCACTCACATTCTGCTTGTTGTTTTGCATCTTGCTTTTTTTTGCACTTAATTATGAATATTTTGGAGATACAGGTTTTATTCTTTTCAGTGCTGCGTAGTATTTCATTTTATGAATGTGCCATAATTTATTTTAACAGTGCCCTACTGTGAACATTTAGATTATTTTAATTTCTGTGGTGATACACCATGTTATATCCAATGTTCTTATCCATATATCCTTTTTATATGTGAATGCTTTTGCAGTTCATTCATAAGTACTATCATAACAGTGAAATGATTGTACCAAAGGGTGTGCTCGTTTACAATGCTGATAAACCACTCCATATCATCCTCCAAAGAGATCGCCCTAGTGCATCCTCTCCCTAACACTTCTGAGAGAGTGCCTCTTTTCCTTGGAATTTATTTTATGTTTTACATCTTTATTTCTACCATATGCGTAAACCTCTGTTTACGATCTGGTCCCCGTAGTGCTGCTGCAGACTTGAAGAGGGTTTTTCTCTGTCCTTTTAGACTCCTTGATGTATTTTGTATTTTCACAACTTCTAACACAAAGATAAGTGTCATTTTTGGTGCCCTTTGCTAGCTTTTTCTGCTCACCAGCTTGCTTTAGAATTGACTAGCAAAGTGTAGGCATATGGTGATTGGGGAAATGAAGTATTTTTTTTCAGGGTTATTTCATTGATGTCTAGTGTGTACGTGAGTGTTCTGGGCACAAAACGCCAAAATAATATACAGGCTGTGAAATTTCAAATTTCCTACATAAAAATGCAAGTTTCACAGATGAAAAAGGAAATTTTGTTTGAATATATAAGAAGTAGCTGGGACTACAGGTGTGCACCACCACGTCCAGCTAATTTTGTTTGTATTTTTAATAGAGATGGAGTTTCACCATGTTGGCCAGCATGGTCTTGATCTCTTGACCTCGTGATCCGCCCGCCTCGACCTCCCAAAGTTCTGGGATTATAGGTGTGAGCCACTGCGATTGGCCATATAACTTTTTAATATATTAACATCTAGATGCTCTGTAACCTTGAGAGCTAAGAAAGTTGAGGGATGAGAGTGGGAGTTATCTGGGCCCCTTAAGAAGGCAGCATGAGCAAAGATATGGGGTTGGAAGAGAAGGTGACGTCTGTGATATATGGCAGGACCTTAATGACTTACCTGATTGGAGCAGATGTTGCTATTGGCAGTGTTAGTAGATGAGCATTGGGTGGGGTTGGGGCATGGGTCAGGAGATTCAGGTTTTATTCTTTGCTGTGCTGCTCATTAACTGCGTGGCCAAAGACAAGTCACTTCACCGGGCTGGGCTCAGCTTCTTTGTCTGTAGAACAACAGTCTTAGATTGCAAGATCTTTACCGGTCTTTCCGTTTCAGTAAGGATAAAGTTTGGTGTGCAATTAGATTGCAGGGTGACTGGGGTAGATCTGCTGGTCACACTTGGTGAGGCTTGATGGCCGAGCAGAGGAAGTTGTGCTTGCAGTGACCATTGGCCTTTAAAGAATGACATAAGGGGTCATGGTTGACCTCAACGTTTGCAGAGGGTAATGCGATCTTTCTGTAACATCCTTAAATAGATACTGAAAAAATGTTTGGGGTGAGTTTATTTTGGTTTCTATTTTTAAGTAATAGTTAATTATTTACATTTTGTTGCCTCATAGAAGACTGATGTCAGTTTACAACAGCCAGTAAAATTCACTTACAGATGGTAAAAACCATGAGAAGGTGGTGTTTATAAGGCTATGTTAGATTTTTCACGTTTTGTTTTTGTATGTGTCTTAGCAAACACTTTAGAGAGATTTCATTTGGAGACTGTAGTTATATTATCAAGTATTTGAACAAAATGGAAGCATTTCATTCTCCCTGAGTGTGTCTGAATTCCAGTAGAGCAATGGAGAAAAGTCCCACAAATTTCTGTACTTTTATCCAAAAGGCAAATTCTATGTATCTTCAGTTTATATCCCACATCGGATTAGAGCAAAAAAGAAGTTGAAAAGTGGACTTGAACCAGCAGTTGAAATTCAAATAGCCATTTGTCACTGGGGTTATTAAATAGGATTTCACTGTTTTCTACAGTTCATAAAACCAATGTGGATCACCCTCTGGGCCACAGATAGCAGGTTCTTACGGAACAAGAACAGCAGAGTTCTCAAAAATCCTCGAGTGTTCAGGAGTCTTTGGTCTGACAGCAAAGGAGAGCAAAGGGGCATTATCCGGCAGTTTCAAGGTGATGCATGGAAGTTGCCAAACTCAAGTCAGTAGCTGAAAATCCTTCATTTTGTTCCCTTGATTGGAATTCATAGACAGAGAAATGTAGACACTAATTAATTAGGAAACGTCACTGTGCCTTGTAGTAAAAGCATATGATGCATCCAGTGCCAGCAGGAGGGAACAGAACATGAAGCCTTTTTGGTTATTTTCCCACTTCATAATCCTCTCTTCCAAAATGATGGATTTTAAACTGGTGAATGGAAACGTACCATAGCAAAGACTTACTTTATGTTCCTTAAACCATTATCTCCCTTTTTTGCAGAACACTATTTTTTTCTGGAACTTTATTTTCAGTTTTCAGAATTAAAGTTTGAAATCTCAGAAATCGCAGTAATGGTTCCATTTTTCACAATTTGTATTGATTTCCTTTAGTGGTCTCTCTGCAAGGATAAGATAAAGTGCTAATTTTTTTTCTTTTGTTTTTTAAAATTCATTCTCTGTTCATTAATAGCAGTGTAGATTTATTACCTTTATGAAATAATTAATTAGCTAGACAGAAGCAAAGAATGTTAAAGCTAGCAGGAACTTTGGAGAACATTTAGTCCAATTTCTTTATTTTAACAGAAGAGAAAAATCAGGTCTAGAGAATGTAGGTCATTTGTTCAAAGTTAAATAGCTTTTAGAGGTGGGTTGAGATTTGACCTTAGGTCACCTAGCCCTAAAATCAGCATTTTCCCTGCTCTATCATATGATACTAAATACTTTTCCATGTGCAAAATTGTTTAAACTTAGGTCACTATGTTATAGATATATATGTTTATTCTGATATACACAATATAATCTTTCATGTTATAGACAGGTATGTTTACCTGTCTATAACCTTGATCCAACTAAAGAACATACAGACATTGGAAGCTTGGGCAATTTAAATCCAAAGTAAGAGGTAATGTTTTTGTGTGGAATATTTTTTTCTTTCTAGGCAGAATTTCAGTAGCAAATAAAGAAGTGTGAATCAAACACTCACTGAGTGACAGATAGCATATTATATATTTCTTTTTATTTTTGAACGATACAGTGATTATAAAAATGCTTCAGTAGCTGTAGTGCGAACATAATCAACTCTCAAATGCTGTTTATTTTTACTGTTTTAGGTTTTGCAGTAGAAGAGAGTCTCTTTGTTTTGAATTACATATGTAAATTTCCTGTGTATTGAGTGAATGAACAGGGGTGGAACTGGGGTAAAGTGCTACCATGGGAAATTAGACCCAAGGCAGCAGTTCATCATCTCACTTGCAGTAGAACAGGGTAGATATGATTGCATGACTGTTCCACTCCCACTGCATGCCCTGCTAAAAGGTGGTAGCCTTGCCATTCACAGTGAGGGCCGTATGCTTTTGGCAGTAGCATCTGCTGGGAGCTTGTTGGAATCTGTAATCTAAGGCCCTACCCTAGAGCCACTGAATCAAGATCTGCATTTTAGTAAGATTCCCAGATGATTCCAAGGCATGTTAAAGTGTGAGAAACACTGGCTTATAGTACATTTTAGCAGAATGTTATTTTGTTAATTGCACAAAGATATCCATGATAACTTTGGATGTGAAATCTACCAGGCAGAAAAATACTGTTTTTGAACCTTTCATTCTTGCCTTCATTCATCAAATATTCATTGACCTAGACTAGGTACCAGGCTATGTTTTGGGGATGAAAGACAATTAAGACACTGATACGGGTTCAAGTCATTCTCCTGTCTCAGCCTCCTGAGTAGCTGGGATTACAGGTGCCCGCCACTACGCCCGGCTAACTTTTGGTATTTGTAGTAGAGACAGGGTTTCAGTATGTTGGCCAGGCTAGTCTCGAACTACTGACCTCAGGTGATCCTCCTGCCTCAGCCTTCCAAATGTGCAGTCTATTTTTTTTAGACTTGGTTTTTATGGTTGTCAAAGCTAGGGTGACCAAGCCTCCTCACTTGCCTAGGACTAAGGAGTTTCCTCAGATGTGGGGCTTTTCAAAGTGCTATGAACAGGTCTGCCCCGTTCTGACTGGGACTGACAGCCATACTAGCCGTAACTTAAAGAAATCTATCCCCAAACTGTACAGGAATAGATTGAAGAAATATTTGTTAGTCAGACTTACTAAATCATAGTACTCATTTTTCAGCAAAAGTTTTTGTGTAAATCAGCTGCTAAATTTTCACATTCTCTGATGATAATTAGTTGTTCTTGGAAAGTAATGAAAACTATTCCGTATGGGCCAGGCGTGGTGGTGCACGCCTGTAATCCCAGCACTTTGGGAGGCTGAAGTGGGCAGATCACTTGAGGTCAGGAGTTTGAGACCAGCCTGGGCAACATGGTGAAACCCCATCTCTACTAAAAATACAAAAATTAGCCGAATGTGGTGGTGCGCACCTGTAATCCCAGCTGGAGGCTGAGGCAGGAGAATCACTTGAACCTGGGAGGTGGAGGTTGCAGTGAGCCGAGATTGTGCCACTGCACTACAGCCTGGGCAACAGAGCGAGACTTCATCTCAAAAACAAAAAACAAACCCAAAAAGCTGTTGTATATTTATGTTTCCAAAAGTAAGTTCAAAGCCTGCTTGAAACCCTTCATTTAAAATATTTTAAAACTGGGAAATTCTGTTCCCAATTTTTAAGTACATAATTATTACAAGTTTTTTTTTTTTTTTTTTTGAGACAGAGTCTCACTCTGCCACCCAGACTGGAGTGCAGTGGCACGATCTTGGCTCACTGGAACCTTCACCTCCTAGATTCAAGCAATTCTTTTGCCTCAGCCTCCCGAGTAGCTGGGATTACAGGCGTACGCCTCCACGTTCAGCTTATTTTTTCTTTTTTGTATTTTTAATAGAGACAGAGTTTCACCATGTTGGGCAGGTTAGTTTCGAACTCCTTACCTTGTGACCTGCCTGCCTTGACCTCCCAAAGTGTTGGGATTACAGGTGTGAACCACCGTGGCTGGCCATGAATTTTTAATAGGTGGAATATATTTTGATGGCCACAAAATGATATAAATAAGACACATATCTGGATACCCACTTTCAAAGTGCTCTTTGTTATCATATCTTTCATAAAAGAAGCCACTTTCCTAGTCTTCATTGAATGGGAAGTGTTCCTTTGAGAGTTGCAGTTAGAGCACGCCTTGCCTCTGTCACGGGGAGAGGCTGCACCATCTTGCTTGCTGCGTCTGCTTGTATTGTTCATCGTACACAATTTATGGTTTCTTTTCAGAAATCTTTGAAGTCACTTGTCCATTCTATGAAGGTCAGTTTGGCTAAAATGAAAGCATTTTAACTGAGTACTTACAAACTGTAGTAGACCCAGATAGGCTGAAAGCAAAAGTAGGCTGGAGGGTTTGGCTTCAGCGTGGACCAAGCCTCTTCTGTCAGCTACTCCTGTGTGACTGCCAGGCCCAGGGATCCACTCAGAGAAGGTACCTGTGTCAACCTCAATATTAACTGTTATCGAAGCTTCCTGTCTCTTATATTTTAGCCAGAAACAATACTTTTCATGAATTCCTTCCACATCCAAATGGATCATGTGTGCCCCTCCTGGGCACCCACTGGAAGGCTCTGAGTACTGTGTGTATTGTCCCCCTCAGTGACAAGGATCTTCATAACCTTCCTTCCTGCAAACATGAACATTAGTTTTCAGTGTTTCCGAAAATTGTCCAGAAATACCATCTAAACCCCATTTTCTGTATTCTAGGAGCAAGCTGAAGAAGAAAAGAAGCCCAAGAATGGCACAACCCCTTTGGGTCACGGTAATTATCACCAATATTTACAGTGTTAGTTCACGGGGAACAACTTTTAAGTGAATTTTTATTAGATTGCTTAGTTGTTTTAGGTTTACTAATTTACATATGTAATAATAGTATCTACCATTTATTCAGGGTATTGCATACTCCTGCAGACTTTATCAGGGTCATCTAAGGTTTTCAAATATATGTTTCAAAAATGTCTGAAGCTCTTGTTATCTCATTTATTTGCCTTTTAAAAAGGCTTTAAATAAAACAACATATTTGTACATTTTCTCTGTGAAGAAGAAAACAAAGAGATGCTATCTAGGTTTTTAATAATCCTTTGTGTGAGCTTTTCCCAGACTGATGTGATCTTCTAATGATTGCATTGTGTTAAAGTCATGTTTTAGAGGAGATTGTGCATTTGCCCTAAAGTGAATACTCCTCATTATGGTTATTAATACGTCAATAGGTTTTAGATAATAGCCTTTTCATATTCAACTCATTCTCTGATGCTTTCAATTTAAGCCAACAGATGAAGATGCGATTTTCTGGGAATATATGTTCCACATATTTTGTGATTAGTGCTATACAAGCAGACAGCTGTTACTAAATTTTCTATCAAATGTAGTAGAATGTCCGACAACATTTGTGCTATTGTCTATGGAAAGGAAGCATATAAATATCATAATGCTCCTCTAATTAACTTTTAAAGTACCTTAACATTTTGTTGAGTAAGCTTTTGTGTCTGTTTTTAAATAATGGAAACACCTAAAAATACCTTGAAAAAAATGGCAAATAAGAATTGAGATTTAAAAGACCATTTTCTATGTCTTAGTCTTGGGATGCAATATTGAGAATTTGTGATTTTTCTCCTTAGATGATTTTAAAAATAAAAGCTATTTTAAAATTATAAACGAATGGGTGGTGCTTTCAATTTATTTTCTTCTCTTGCTGCATCCCCAGGCCTGTCATGTTCTTTGCTGAAAAATCAAAACAGAATGCAGTAGTTTGATAATTATATAACTTGATGTTCAGTTCCATCAAAATGTACTTCAGTTATGTAACACTGGGATTTTAGAAATGAGTTTGGACTGTACCTGGCCCTAACAGCAGGGGTTTTTTAAAACAATTTTTTTTTCTCAGAGAGAGGTTGTGATTTATGATGTTGTTGTATCTCGCCTGCAGCTATATTTTCACACTAATGTAAATTGTTTTAGGTTCTTTTATTCTGTAGTCGAAACATTTACTCTAGAAAAAGAAAAGCAGACTGAGGCCAACAATGTAAAACTATTCAGTCTCTCAAACTAACAGTCTTTACTGATTTAGTATTTACAGTTTTATTACATCCAGGTATATATTTATCTCAAATAGCTTTTCAGTTTCATTTACTTTTTCTTGTTTTTAACAGGTCTGGGAGGGTCCAGTTGGAAGCTTTTCAGTTTTAACAGAAAGTAACTTTTTGCTGTGTTTTTTCATTGTTGGACTTGTTTTATAGTTAATGGTCCACTGTCAAAAGTTCGCACTGTGGCTGACTCCTCTTCAAATTTGATATTGTATTGTTCCTGTTTTCCCCAGCTGTAGAGCATAATAAATGTTTAGAAAAAGGTTGAGATTTGGCGTGTGTATATAGATGCTATGAACTGCTAGTTGTAATGAGAATTGGATGATTTGAGGGCTTTTTGAGGTAATTTATATTTTTACCACTTTTAGTGGGAAAAAGGAACTGATTTCCAAATTGTTTATTGTCCTAGCATTATAATGGGGATTTTTCTCCATGAAAATAGTTTAATCTTTTATTGAGGTTGCTTATAAAACAAAATAGATTTAGTCTCTTACCTCATGTCTTAGAAATAGTAACAAAAGAAAATACTAAACAAAAACCCCACAGAACTGTATATGTGTACATAATATATTTATATGTGAACAGAAAATTGTGTTGAAAAATAGGTCAGGCATGGTGGCTCATGCCCATAATCCTAGCACTTTGGGAGACCAAGGCAGGTGGATCTCTTGAGCTCAGGAGTTCAGGACCAGCCTTGGCAACATGGTGAAACCCCATCTCTACCACAAATGCAAAAAAATTAACCGGATCTGGTGGTGTGCACCTGTAGTCCCAGCTACTTGTGGGGCTGAGGCAGGAGAATAGCTTGAACCCAGGAGGTCGAGGCTGCAGTGAGCCAAGATCCTGTCACTGCACTCAAGCCTGGGGCACAAAGTGAGATCCTGTATCAAAACAAAAAAAATTATATTGCAAAATAAACCTTAATTCTTAGTAATGATTTTATAACAAGCATGTGTTTCTTTGGAAATCATTTTTAAAACATTTTATTGAGTGCCCAGTCTGTGTGACTGATACTGAAGCCTGTGTTACAGCTGATGAAGCTTTAAGAGGCCATTTGACTTATGTGAGGTAAACTTAACTCGTTAGTGGTGGATGCAGAATTTGAACCCACATCTAACAAGTTCTGAAGCCTGCACTCAGTTTGCTTTATGTTCTTTCTACATTAACATTCTTCTTTCTTTGTAGCTATTAACACAAAGGCAGAGAAAACTAGAATCTTGATTAGAAATGGGGCAGGAAAAAAATAACTGCTAATAATTAAAGTATTAATAGTGTCTACTACACCCCTCTGTGTTCTTGGGGACTGGCTGAACTAGATTTTACCTGACATAGTCATGCTGAGATTAAGTTTTTGATTCTTTTGGAAACTCTGACATCAACTGTTCATAGTAATTCTAAAATCTTAACTAAGATAGCTCTAAGAGAAGGCTTGTTTCAGCATTGCTTGTTAATGATTGTGTGTGATTAAATTTTAGAATTAGTATTGCCAATCACCATGTAATCCCAGACCTATATGCCTTTACATTTGAATCGCTAAAATAAAAACAACTGATTTATTCAGTTGAACAAGTGATCTGGCTTCTCTCCTTCTAAATGTATAAGTGCTCTTTTTAACTAACACAGTATTAATATTTATTTGGTTGAGTGTTGGGGCAGTGAGGGGTTTTTTAATTTAATTTAATTTTATTTATTTATTTTTTGAGATAGAGTTTCCCTCTTGTTGCTGAGGCTGGAGTGCAGTGGCACAATTTCGACTCACTGCAACTTCCACCTCCAAGGTTCAAGTGATTCTTCTGCCTCAGCCTCCGGAGTAGCTGGGATTACAGGTGCCCGCCACCACACCCAGCTAATTTTTTGTATTTGTAGTAGAGATGGGGTTTCACCATATTGGCCAGGCTGGTCTCGAACTCCTGACCTCAGATGATCCACCTGCCTTGGCCTGGCAAAGTGTTGGGATTACAGGCGTGAGCCACCGTGCCTGACCCTGGTGGTGAGGATTTTTATAAACATGGAAGGAATATAAGAAATTGTAAAAGAAAATTAAATGTATGCATATCTAAATTAAACTCTGTACATTAAAGAACCTCTTAATAAACAAGATTAAAAGGGAAACAACAAATTAGCAAATATTATCCACAACTATAGCTAATAAAAGGTCAATAATAGATAGAGGAATTAGAAAAAAAAAAATGAGATATACAAGATCTCAGTCCAAAAACAGGCAAAGGGCATAAACAGGTAATTTAGATGAGAAGAAATCAAAGTGGCTAAAAATGAATATATTAAAAATAGTCGGCTGGGCGCGGTGGCTCAAGCCTGTAATCCCAGCACTTTGGGAGGCCGAGACGGGCGGATCACGAGGTCAGGAGATCGAGACCATCCTGGCTAACATGGTGAAACCCCGTCTCTACTAAAAAATACAAAAAACTAGCCGGGCGAGGTGGCGGGCGCCTGTAGTCCCGGCTACTCGGGAGGCTGAGGCAGGAGAATGGTGGGAATCCGGGAGGCGGAGCTTGCAGTGAGCTGAGATCCGGCCACTGCACTCCAGCCCGGCGACAGAGCGAGACTCCGTCTCAAAAAAAAAAAAAAAAAAAAAATAGTCTCATTAAAAAGCAAAGAAACATAAATTTAAAAGTAGTGATGATATTTTTTAACTTACCAAATTAATGACATTTAAAAAAAACTGCTCATACTCTTTGCTGGTGGGATGGGGGAGACTGAGTCTTGGCATACTGCTACTGAGAGTAGACTTTGGTTCTGTTGTTTGGAGGACATACCGGTAGTATTTATCAAAAGTGCTGAGTAAACATTTCCTTCAAGTCCACTTTTTGACATTTCTCCTAATGATATCAGCATGTGCATTCCATTTATGCATGTGATAGTCATTGTGGTACTATTTGTAAATAATGAAATGTTGGAAATATTAATAATTCAAGTGTCCAACAACTTAGGAATAGGTACAACATTGTGTGTAGACAAGTATATAGTCACTTAAATGCCTTGAAAAAATTTAAATTACATGAGGAGAAAAGCTTATAATAAAATATTAAGGGGAAGAGACCCCCAGGGGATTGGGATTGGTCTAAATGATGGCTAAATAGAATTCACTTCTCTGTAGAGTAAGAAAAGATGTTAACAATTATTATCTCTAAATTGTTAGATAAAAAGTATATTTTCCAATTATTATATTGCAATTAATATTTAATCATGTTGTAATCAGACAAATATTATTAAAAAAGAAAATCAGAAATTCCTGAACTAAAAACTTTAATTTGTAGAATAGGGAGTATTGTTGGAATATCTGTTCTTAGATTTTTCTAAGTAAACTTTAATTTTTGGAAAAATTTTAGAAAAGTTGCAAATATAGTGCAGAAATAGTCCTGTGTACCTTCACCCAGTTTCTCCTAACATTAACATCTTAGATGACTATGCAACATTTGTCAGAACTGAGTAACACTGGTACATCACTATTCACTAAACTATAGACTTCATTCAGATATCACCAGTTTTTCTACTAATGTCCTTTTTCTGTTCCAAGACAGTCCAGAACATCACTTTGTATTTAGCATTGCATGTAGGTTTCTTCTACTGTATATTCTTGTTTTGTTCTCTCATGCCCAGAAGTCGCCAGTAGCATCTAAGTTTCTTAAGAGCTACAGTATTTCCTTATCTGCCATCAACTCACCATGTCCTCACCGTCTGTGTCCAAATCATCATTGCACTGAAACTATTCTTGTGTACCTTACCAGTGCCTCATAGTCACTAATATTGTGTTAATTAATGGAACCAAAGACCTCCCAAATCAATGAAAGCCTTCATGCTCTTATTTTTCTTCTACTTGAAGATGGACTTAGACATTAAAACTGAACTCACCTTTGTTCCCCAGTGTTCAGTCTGCTTCTCCTATAATCCCTCATCCTGCAGCACCATCATCAACCTGTAGTCAAACTAGAGTCCTGGAGACATCTTTACTCCTCCCTTCCATTTACCTCTGACTCCAACCCAAATGCCTTTTCTCAACTCGTCCTTCTTGACATCTTTTATCAATTAATGTCTCCCCACCTTTGATTAGTTCCTGGTCACTTTTCAGTCTTTCTGTATCCTCTCCTCCCCAACTAAGATTTATCTGAAATTCTGTTACTAGAGTGCCTCATAACCCCCCTTCCCTAGAATGTTGCTGGAGATCCCTCACCACCTGGCACTTGTCACCTGCCACCAGGACCCCTGTCTGCTTGGCTGCAGCTGTACAGAACATGCGGTTGAGAACTTACTTTCTGAAGAAGTGCTTTCTCTGCCTGGAGAGTCTTTCTTCTGGCTGACTCCTTCAAAACCTCACTATCTTCTTAACTTTTCTTATTTTGTATTTTTCTCCTATTTTATTTTTTCTCAGCATATCCTAGGAAAATTTGTTTTTTTAAAAAAATTCAGTTATATAATATGCCAATTCTCCTCCCTAAGTTAGATGTCTTTTAAAAAGGCATAGAAGTATGTCCAATCAGACCAATAAAATCTATCATTTACTACACTGAAGTCATAATTTACTAAAGCTCTAGAGTATTAATTAGCTAAAAGGCCTGAAGAAGGACAGCTTCTAAAAGTGCTTAACTTATTATCAGGGAGTAGTTTTGGTGCTGGGGGATATAGCTTATTAAATGATTCTACAAGCTTCAAAGATGATTCCTTGAATATTATCCTGGAGTCTTTTGTTGCAGAAGCTAGTTTACTTCCTGGGTGTAATGACAGAAGCATTTTCTTGCAAAGTAATTATATGTCAGTGGATCTAATGTCAGTATTTTCTAAACTTTGTGCAGGACCTGTCCATTCCCACTGAGGTAATTCCTTACCTAAGAATGGGTATCAACAATAAAAAGGGGAAAACCAAATCAGTTTTACTTTATTCAATTCCTATTAATACAGATGCCATTTACTACCATTAAGTAAACAGTTATTTAGGCTGAACCATGCATGAGAACTCTGTCCCCATGATCCAGTCGCCTCCCACCAGGCCCCACCTTCAGCAATGGAGATTACAGTTGTACATGAGATTTTGTGGGGACACAGATCCAACCCATATCAGCTACTTTGAACCGAAAGAATTATATTTCCACTGAGCCATGACACTCCGTGGAGGATTAACGGGGGACTTCTTTCTAAGTAAAGAACTTTTTGCAGGGGCACTTCAATCATTGAAGCCTCCACATGCATTTTCATGAAAACACTACTTTCTAACAAGTAGTTTTCAGTATGTATTTTCAAATAATTTCTTTGCTCTTGATACTGGTTTATAAATGAGCTAAGCTTTCAACTTTTCTGATTTAAGGCCCCCCGCAGCCCTCCATGGGATTCTGTCCCTTTTGGGTGAATTTGTGCTGGGAATAAAGATGCTTATAAAGGGAAGGAACATGTTCATTTTCTTCCTGGAGTCAATCAATAATGGCATCAAGGAATCAAACTGTGTAAAGCACAAAGATAGGACAAGTGCTTGTATTCATAAAGGCTATATATACACACACACACACATATGCATATGTATACACATATATATACATGTGTACATATGTGTGTGTGTGTATATATATATATATATATTTTTTTTTTTGAGACAGAGTTTCACTCTTGTTGCCCAGGCTGGAGTGCCGTGGCACAATCCTGGCTCACTGCAACTTCCGCCTCCTGGGTTCAAGCAATTCTCCTGTCTCAGCCTCCCAAGTCGTTGGGATTACAGGTGTCCACCACCATGCCCAGATAATTTTTGTATTTTTAGTAGAAATAGGGTTTCACTGTGTTATCCAGGCTGGTAACAAACTCCTGACCTCGTGATCTGTCCATAATGGCCTCCCAAAATGCTGGGATTACAAGTTTGAACCACTGCGCCTGGCCTCATAAAGGCTGTTTTATGAAGACAGTTTTTAGGTGCCAGGAGGAATTCTTTAATATATGAAAGCAAACACCGTGTTAAAGATTTTGCCTTATTAAATAACTTCCTTTGACGCCTTCAGATGATGAGGGTCTTCATCCCATCCTACAGGGGAACCCCCTCTGAAGATAATACTAAGTCTCTCCTACATCTGTGATTAGAGGTCCCTGGTGGATAATGAGAGTGCTGAACTCTGGAAAAGGGACTGAGGACTCTGTGTTTTTGATGAATTGAGCAAAAAGACAGTGTCACAGAGCAGCACTTAGTTCTAGTGGAGACATCTGTGAAGGCTTCAAGCCCTGTAGGCAGTGCACGTACGTAGGGAGGGCCTGGTGGTGGCCAGACACCAGCTCCTGCTGAGTAAACATCCCCATCTTCCTTCCTGTGGGTTTTGCTCATTCTCTTCCTAAAGCCAGAGGTTTCTGTTTCATTTTGAGTTTGAATCAAAGGATTCTTTTCGTGACCGTGCTTGATTTTTTAAAGCATATTTGATTTTTGCTCAGCATAATTACCTTTTGATTTCTGTGTATGGTGAGAGATAGGGGTCCAGTTTCTTTCCTCTGCATATGGATATCCAGTTTCCCCGGCACCATTTATTGAAGTGAATGTCCTTTCCCCATTGTATGTTCTTGGTGCCTTTTGTTGAAGATAAGTTGGCTATAAGTGCATGGATTTATATCTGGGTTCTCTATTGTGTTCCGTCAGTCTGTGTGTCTGTTTCTATGCCAGTACCATGCTGATTTGGTTACTATAGTTTTATAGTAAATGTTGAAGTCAGTAGTGTGATGCCTCCAGCTTTGCTCTTTTTGCTCAGGATTGCTTTGGCTGTTCGGGGTCTTTTGTGGTTGACTGGGTTGAATTAAAGCAAACAATGATAACTCTGCTAAAGGGATCAGCAGGACAATTTGAATACACAGTTGTGTCAGGGATATTGTCGAGGTTGCCAAATAGATTAACTAAAAGGATATCTTAGGCTGGAGTTGGTCAGGTTACCTATAGCATTTACTAATTGTGAAATTTTAATTGCAGCCTTATTTTGTTAAGTCAAAAAGGTAGAAAAAGGGGCGAGAGTCTCATGTGGTAGGGAGCCTTGTTCCCATATCTTGATAAAAGCTGTCTACAATGTGAAAAATGTCAGTTTCTCATCCTGGTTTGCAATTTGAATGTCTCTAGTTACGGCTTTGGGCAGTTTGGTGAACTTTCTGTGTGGCCTATACATCAGGCACAAGACTTGTTCCTTAAAATTTATCTAGTTTAAGTTTATATAGGGCTTCAGAATACAGCAGTGCCTGTTTTAGTAATTTTATGTTAGAAAGTTGGATGGGATGAATCTGGAAGAATTTAGGATCTAGTCTAGACCATAGGTAGATAACAAGAACTTGCAGCTGGCTGGGTGTGGTGGCTCACGCCTGTAATCGCAGTAGTTTGGGAGGCCGAGGCGGGTGGAACACCTGAGGTCAGGAGTTTGAGACAAGCCTGGCCAACATGATGAAACCCTGTCTCTACTAAAAACACAAAAATTAGCTGGGCATGGTGGCATATGCCACCATGTAGTGGGACTCCAGCTACTTGGGAGGCTGAGGCAGGAGAACTGCTTGAACCTGGGAGTTGGAGGTTGCAGTGAGCTGAGATGGCGCCACTGCTCTCCAGCCTGGGTGATAGTGTGAGACTCTGTCTCAAAAAAAGAAAAAAAAAAAAAGGAATTTCAGTCAGTTCACTTGTAAAATTAAAGTCATTCATGTAGTTATAGTGATAATCAAAACGCTGTAAAAAGCAATACAGAGAATTAAATGGAAAACATCCTTAATTCTTTTCAAGCTTAGTTTTTGTTTTGTTGTTTTGTTTTGTTTTGTTTTCATGTAATCAAAAACCTAATAAAGGCAACACAGGAAATTATATTTCATAATTTCATATATAAACATAAACTCTGTTTCTTAGGCAAGCTACCAAAAAGGTAAAGAAAAACCTTCTGCAGTCTGATTGTTCCTTTTTCTAGGAAGCTCATTTACATAACCTGGAAGTAGGCTGGGCACGGCACCTCATGCCTGTAATCCAAGCACTTTGGGAGATCCAGGTGGTACGATCGTTTGAGATCGTTTGAGCCCAGGTGATCAGCCTGGGCAACCTAGTGGAACCTCGTCTCTACACCAAATAAACAAAATTAGTCTGGTGTGGTGGCATGTGTCTGTGGTCCCAGCCACTCAGGAGGCTGTGGCCAGAGGATTGCTTGAGCTCAAGAGGCTGAAGCTGTGGCTTACGATCACACCATTGCACTCAAGCCTAGGCAACAGAACAAGTCCTTGTCTCAAACAAACAAAAACAAAACAAACAAACAAACAAAAAGATGACCTCTAA
Organism: Trachypithecus francoisi; assembly: GCF_009764315.1. Classification (NCBI taxonomy): domain Eukaryota; kingdom Metazoa; phylum Chordata; class Mammalia; order Primates; family Cercopithecidae; genus Trachypithecus; species Trachypithecus francoisi. The sequence goes on along the minus strand of NW_022681464.1, from coordinate 41,107,902 downwards.
GTGAAACCTGATGAAAGGTTACTTGATCAGACACAGAAAAAATGTGTCCAACGTTATGGGTGTAGCAACTCATGAGGAGAGAATCAAGTTATACTGCAGGAAACCATTGCTTTTCTACACCTTCAAGATAAACATTTAACTGTCAGGCCACAACAGCTGAGTTAGAATTGTACTGAAAAGTTACAGGATCTGAAAAAAAAAAGGTGAAGTAGAGAGTTATCACCTCAGTCCTTCTGAAGGAGAGGAAAGCTGAAGGCGATGATGTATGACCTATGAATCACATGCGGTGAGATACAGCAAAGATTAACCTCTGAGATAGGAATCTGAGAAATTTCAAAAGGAAAACTTTACGTGAAGAAATCAAATTACCATTTTAAATGAAGAGGACAACATTGTAAACCTGAAACTAGGAAACTAAATGGATCTCATGAAGAAATGTGTTAGGAATAGGAACCGTGCGGCTTAGAAGATGCCGTTAAACAGATTTTATAAATAAAAATCAAAACTTCTTGTAATTTTTAAAATAGCAGATCAATACTTCAAAAAAACCTGATTTTAAATATAGAGGACTAGACTTTGGTCCTATATCAGTGCACCCCTTACACTAACGTTTAATTTTTAGAAATTTTAGAAAAACGAGCAAATTTTTCCCAGTGTCTTTAAACCCAGCCACGCATAAAATGTCCTACCTAAGACCCATTCTTTATAAATCTTTTTTGATTTGTTTAGACTTTTATTATTTTCCCCAACCCTCAGTCTGAGTCCTACAATTTTTCTCTTTTTAAAAAAACTTTGGGACAACCATCATTTTATCTCAGGACAACAATTTACTACATAAGATTCTTTCTCATACAGATTTTTTTCTTTAAATTTATATTTTGATGATTAGACCTAAGTATATTTGGTCTTTTTATAAAATTTAAGGAGGCAAGAAGGGATTTATATTTATTCAACAATGTGTTTCATTTTTTATCTTATTTGGATATGACCCAGAAACTTAATGATTTATTATTTAATAATAATATAAATTTAGTATTTTAAATTGTATGAAAATTTCATTTGTAAACTGTATTCCATTTACAATTACCTAACATTTATTTTTAAAATTATGATACCTGGATTACTTATGACAAGTGAGATATTAGAACTAGTTATTATTTCAAGTTTTTTTTTAATTAATCAATTTTATATCCTGTTAATACCAGGTATTTACCTAAGTAAAACCTTTAAGTTGAATACATGGGTATCTTAATGATAACTCAGAAGATAGCTGTTTTTATTAAATCAACAATATTAAATTGATCTTCTTTATCAAAGAATTGCATAAACAAGGTCATTTTGTTTTAGGCTGAGTTCATAGGTTTGTGACCTTCAAACATTTAGCAGATGTTTACTGTCTGACCAGTAAGCTCAGGCAAAAATATATGTTGACAATTTTGAAGATATTTCTAATTTATCGAAGATTTACTTAAGTCATGTGAACTAAAAATAAACATTTGGGTTAATTAGCATATATTTTATATGGGCACTCATTTATTTAAATGAATTGGAATAAAATTTCTTAAGGGATTTCTTGATGACTATGCCACATTTTATTGTGTTGACACGGTATACAACATAATACATGTACATATGCATAAACACATTGTAAACACATATACATACACATAAAGATTGTATAGCTTTTATCTTAGAATTTTAGTTATGAGATTATAAAACACGTACACTCACCAGTTTATAAAAGACAGCTGGATCCAGATTATTTTTCTGACAAAATGGGATGGGGTTAAACTTTAAGGTTTCTCTTTTATTGTGTTGAGACAGAGTCTCATTCTGTCACCCAGGCTGGAGTGCAGTGATGCAACCACAGCTCACTGTAGCCTTGACCCCCTGGGCTCAAGTGATCCTCCTGCCTCAGCCTCCCGAGTAGCTGGGACCACAGGCATGTGGCGAATTTCTAAATTTTTGTAGAGACAGGGTCTCATTATGTTGCCCAGGGTAAGATTTCTTTAAATAGGTAATCTTATAAAGGCTGTGAACCAAATTTTGGATAAAGCAGTTTGAATCAGATACTAATATCCTGCATTAGAAAAAGGATAGTCAACAGTGAAATGTGACCGAATGATATGGGAGGCCCACAAGCTAAGAGTTAGCCTACCAAGGTCTGCATAGTGTTTTCTTGGTCTTGATTCTTTGTCCTTGAAGACAAGAATGTTGCTATTCCTTTTAGTGTAGAGAGGGTGTTATTTACATGGGAGTTTCATCTTTTGCTTTTAAGAAACAGCACAGCGATCGAAATGATTTTCTTGTCTATCTGCTGGCTTTTAAGTGTCTTGCTTGTATAGTATGCCAGGACAGCTGAGGAGTTTTGGAAAAAGGGAGTTGAGTTTCAAGAAGGAGAAAGAGGATCAATTTTAGGATTTTAGGAAGGGGAGGGAAAACACCAGAGAAGAAAGAGTCAGCCTTAAGACAGTCTTTTGTAGTGAGGCAGTCTTTGAGTCTTTTTTTTTTTTTTTTTGCGGAGATTTGTGTATCAATTGAGATATGAGTCTTATTTGGAGTGTATAATTTTATGGCTGTGGTCTTTTAGTTTAAAGGAAAGCAGCCTGTTTAAATGATCCCTATAATGTTTGAACATGCTATCAGCTGGAGTCCTAGGAAATAGCTTGGCATGCCTTTGAACTTTGAAAGCCCATTTATAACTAAATATATCTAGGTGATTCAGTTTAACGCCGAATACACAAAAGCCAATGAAAATGCAAGCACCGAATACACAAAAGTCAAATTAATATGCAAGCGCCTACGGAAAAGAAAATACAGACTTACTAAGAAGGACCATAAGTTGCCTTCTCCAAAGAAGGGGAAAAGTTCCTTCATGAAGTCTCAGTCTGAAGGCTGGAAAATTACTTCATTCAGCTCTCTGATGAAAAGAACCCTTGTGAACGGAGCTTCCAACCAGAGGGGGAAAGACGCCTCTCAAATAGGAGGAATCTTGCTCTGACTCCCAGGCGAGTGCAGTGGCGTGATCTCGGCTCACTGCAACCTCTGCCTCCTGGGTTCAAGCGATTCTTCCGCCTCAGCCTCCTGAGTAGCTGGGATTACAGGTGCGTGCCACCATGTCCAGCTAATTCTTGTATTTATTTGTTTGTTTGTTTTTGAGATAGAGTCTCGCTCCGTCGCCCAGGCTGGAGTGCAGTGGCCGGATCTCAGCTCACTGCAAGCTCCGCCTCCCGGGTTCACGCCATTCTTCTGCCTCAGCCTCTCGAGTAGCTGGGACTACAGGCGCCCACCACCTCGCCCGGCTAATTTTTGTGTGTTTTTGGTGGAGACGGGGTTTCACCGTGTTAGTCAGGATGGCCTCGATCTCCTGACCTCGTGATCCGCCCACCTCGGCCTCCCAAAGCGCAGGGATTACAGGCGTGAGCCACCGCGCCCGGCTAATTCTTGTATTTTTAGTAGAGGTGGGGTTTCACCATGTTGGCAAGGCTGTTCTCAAACTCCATACCTCAAGTGATCTGCCCACCTTGGCCTCCCAAAGTGCTGTGATTACAGGCGTGAGCCACCGAGCCTGGCTGGAGGTTTTATAAGAAGGGGAAACGTTAGGTCTTGTTTTGAAAGAAAGTTCAGGCGGGGAGTGGTAGCTCACGCCTGTAATCCCAGCACTTTGGGAGGCCAAGGCGGGCGGATCAGGAGGTCAAGAAATCAAGACCAGCATGGCCAACATGGTGAAACCCCATCTCTACTAGAAATAAAAGAATTAGCTGGGCATGGTGGCATGCACCTGTTATCCCAGCTACTCAGGAGGCTGAGGCAGAAGAATCGCTTGAACCCACGAGGCGGAGGCTGCAGTGAGCCGAGATCAGGCCACTGCACTCCAGCCTGGCAACAGAGCAAGACTCTGTCTCAGGAAAAAATAAATAAATAAATAAAATAATAGTAATAGTTTTTTTTTTAAAAGTTCATTGGTACTAGTAAAGATTTGGGGAGCTGGCAGGCTCTGATTGGTGAACGACAGGGTGGGTAAAACCAGTCTTAGAGTCCCAGCAGGTTGCTTCAGGACCCATCAGGCAAAGCTGGTCTTAGGTTACAGCAGGTGGCTTCAGCAGCAGGGCTTGCAGAGAGCTACATCTTTGGAGCAATGCTATGTGCCCTGAGTGCTTTTTCCCTGACTTCTTGGCTCTGTTTTAGTTGGGAATGACAAGAATGACTCAATTTATATGATTACTTTCACATATACTTACAAATTGCTATGTGCGCGTACACACACACCACACACACATTTATAGCACTATTTTCATATAGGTACATCTCTACATATTGAAATCTCATATTGAAATCGGAATTAACAGTGATACTTCCAATTCCGGTCCCATCCCACATGATTCATTCTATTAACAGTTCTCCGTCTTTGTATATTTGAATCCCAGTCTTTGACAGTGAGAAACGTGGCTCTGTTCCCCTTAGTCGTATGGTTGCTTATTTGTTCAGTGCCCCCACCATCCTTCAGTGCTGCCACCAACCCCTCCCTGGCATCCATGGCCACCTCATCCCACTCGGGCTTCACCATCCGACTGCCTCCCTGTGGATGCCATCCTCAAGCTCCTTTGCTCCAAGAGCTGGCAGAGGCCACCCCTTTGCAGACGCCTCCTCACCCTGAGTGGGTGTTAATACCACACCAGGTTGCCCCACAGAAGCCGCCCTCTCGACGCTCTCCGGACACTGGACTCCCCTTGCTGGGTCAGCCTCCAGGTGGGTGCCCTCAACTCCTTGTTTGGGGTTAATTCCCGCCCCTGCCCATGCCAGGCTGCCCTGCCAGGCTGTGATGCCTGTGCCGACTCCCCAACTTGTGGATGTTTTCCCTCCCCCTTCTGGGCTCCGACTGCCCATGCTGGGCAGCCCCTGTGCAGATGCCCTCTTACCAGTTTGGGCTCCTCCAGCAGGCTCAGGGCCAAGGTCACTCTACCTGTCTCCACCCCTGTCCTCCCACCTTGCTCTGTTGCACAGAATGACCTCAGCATGGGATCATAGAATCGGTCAGGAGGGAAAGAGAAGGGAAAGGAGAAGGCCGAGAGGATGAGGCCGAATAGGATACTGCCCTGAAGAAGAGCACAGATGACACGGAGGAGAGCCTGTTGTGGAAGAAAAGCGACCGGGGGCTTGGAAGGAACCTGCGTGCGCAGCCTGCCTGTGCGTCCCCTCCAGGTGGCGGCGCTGCGGCGGTCTGGGAGCCCGCGAGGGAGCTGAATGCCTGCCTCCCGCCTCGCCTGATGGAGCTGCCGGCCTGTTCCTCCTCCTGGCCCTTTTGCTTGGCTTCCTCTTTGGCTTCGACTTTCCCATGGGAGACAGTCACGTGATGGTCGTGTTTTGAGTCACGTGATGGTTGTGTTTCGGTCGTGTTTTGAGTCTGGTCGTGTTTTGAGTCTGGTGGGTCTGACGTGGGCCTCCGGAGAGCCTGTGTGGATTTCCCTCTGCAGCCGGAAGGAGATAGGAATTGGTGATGTGGCTTCACTATTTTGCTGAATTGCTGTTATTTGAGCGTGTAAGCACGGAGCTGTATTTGTATGGTAGCTCACTTTGTAAAATACATTATTTTCTTAAAAATTCACTTGGAAATGAATGTTCACTGCTGGAATCTTATTTTTCTCCTGACTTCGTATGCATAATTGAATGATACTAAACAACAACAACAAAGATTTTCCTCTAAGACAGCATCTAACTCACAATTAAAGCATTATAGTGCAATGCACAGAAACGTCCCTAACGCTTAGGGCAAGGCATGGCTGCCGGGGCCGCATACGTAGAGAATGATAGCCCAGACTTTGGTTATTCAGCCATGGCTTTGTCTTCAGCCCCGGGTAAATGTTATCTTTTAGAAGTCTGAACTTCTAGTTATTCCTTCTGAAGAGTGACTTCTTTTTCTATTTGAAAGGAAGTGTAGAGTGTGTGTGCTTAGAATCAAACAGACCTTGTTTGAATTTTGGTTTTGCCACTTAATTGGCCATATTGTGACTTCCAACAAGTGATTAATTATACTTAGCTTCTCTATGCCTCCATTCTCTTGCTTGTGAAATGGGAGTAATAGATAATATATTTTACCCCATAACATTGTCAAGATTAAATGAGAAAATGTTTGTAATATGTTTGACTCTAGGGAGACACTAATAAATGGTATTTTTTTAGAACAGCTTAAATAAGGAATTTATTAGTTTTTAAAATAACTTTAAGGCTCTTTTTGGTGTAGATGCTCACATTTTGCTTAGGAGGTTCCTGTAGGACTGTTTGTAAAACTATTTAGAGAAGTAACATTAGGTGAAGCATTTCCTTTAGTATTTTTATCCTGCTTAGGAAAGAACTTATTTTTCTTTGAGGAGTAGTCAGAGTTGAAGTTTAAACCTTTAAAAACTCATTTGGTTTTTCTTTTCTTACATAACTGGAAACAGCTATGTGTAGAAAATAACTTTTTCAAAAAGCACTTTAAGTGAACATAGATTTTTGCCAATAGTTTGTGACTCTCCTGATGAAAAGTGAAGAGCAAGGAAAAATGACAGAGGCATGTGCTGGGCCTTTAGTAAGTTGAACAGATTTAAAAGATATATAGGATTATAAAAATATACAAACTTTCAGAAAGCATGAGAAATGTGTTAATTATTTTGGGATGAAAGGGCTCTTACATGCTGGATTTAAAGTCAGTCTCATCTTAGGAAAGCCTGTACCCGTGGGTCTTGGAGAGGAGGCGTTGCTCCCAAGCTCAGTGAATGCGCTGCCCATCAGCAGCGCAAGCCAGGACCTCGGGGGCTGCCTGGAGGTTCAAGGGACCTTTTTCTTTTTTTACTTCCCTTGGGCAATCTGACAAGGAGGCTGTTGCTTCTGTTTCTGGAATATTTCTCATCTGTCCATTTATTTTCATCTTCCCTGTACCACTTGAGTCCAAGCTGTCATCCCTTGCTTAGACTTTGCAGTTGATCTCCCTAGGCCTGCTCTTGGTACTCCCTAATCCAGGTGCGCAATACCAGCTACATTGTTCTTTTCAGAATATGAGCCTGATCCTGTCCACCTCCCTACCTTTCCTTTGCTTAAAACCTTTCTGGTGCTTCCCATTGCCTGTAGGATAGGATGTGGGCAAAATCCTTACTAAGGCCTCCAAGCTCTGAAGCATCTGGCCCTTTCCAGTCTCCCAAGCCTCATCTTCTGCAATGTGTCTCTTCTTCCTTCCTGCTCCCACAGTGCTGGCCTTGTTTGAGGTCCTGCTGTGGAACCCTTGTATCTGCCATCCTTTCTGCCTGAAACTTCCCTCCTCTCCCTCTCCAAGTCCTTCTTTTGCCTAATTATAGGTACATGTATTGCTAAAAGCTCTGACTTCCATGCCACTTGTCAGGGAAGCTTTTCCTGATTTCTCAGACAAGTTTTGGGCTCCTATTCTGTGCTCTCACGGCCTTGTATTCTGTGAAAGCACTTACTTAGTATGGTTTGCAATTATATTTCAGATTATTTGATCCCTCTCCAGTAGATTTTAAAGCTCGTGAGGGAAGTGTCATAGACAATTTTGTTGCCTTTTGTGCCCATAGAGCCGAGTACACAGTAGGTCCTCCATGAGTATTGGTTTAATTAGTAACTAGAGAGAACAGTTGATGAGGCTGAAAGTTGGTTTGAGCTCATGGATAAGCACTTTGTTTGCTGTGCTCAGCTGGTTGGACGCTGTCCCATAGTTAATAAAAGGACTTTGAAGCTTTTGGCAGGAATGTGATAGCATGTCTTGTGGAGAGATAGCTCTGTATTGGTAATAGATAACCCAGAATGAATCTGTCTGGATGATAATGGATTTTCAATTAGAAATGTATTTGTTCTCCAAATAAGCATCAAGTTATCCAAAGACAGTTTTTAAAAGTTTATGATACTATTATTTTAATTTTGCTATATGTTGATAACTACATTACTGTGGTTTGCTATTTTCCTTGCACTTCTATTTACCTGTAGTTGTCTTCATTGTGCTTAGGATTTTAGGGGAAAATATTTGTAATTTTTCTCAGCTAGTTGTTGTCATAATTAATTTTTTATAATTGCAAATCCGAATTAAGTAGATCAGGATTTAATTTCACAACAAAATCCTATTTTATTGATGATTTTTAAAACACAGAAACAATGCTTGAGAATTGAAACCAGTTATTCAAATCAGTGGCACATTTATGGCTTATTTGGGTAATTGGTCCGTGAAATAAGCCATTACTGCCACAAGTAAACCTTGGGGGAAGTCATCCTTTTTGTCTTTAAAATGGTTACCTGATTTGTTAAATACATTTCAGTCCTGACAATTTATGAGTATATTTAAAACTATTTTGGGAAATTAACACCATAAGCTTTATGTACAAAAACAATAGGATAGTGAAGGCTTCTTTGGTGCCGTCTATGTGTGCTATCATTAATTATTTCCCTAAACATCAGCTCAAAGAGAGGAAAATGTTAGCTATGGATGCTTTGTTTTACATTTCATACAGTGAACCTCAGTTCAAATCAGAGAATACAGTGCCTACTACCATGTGATAACTATAGTGTTAAACTAATTTATTCTTTATGAATTACTTTTTATATTTCAGACAAATTAAATATGACTATTTTGTCAGTTTTCCCAGTTATTGAGCATGTAGAAATTTTTCAGTGGTGAGACTGAACAGTTTACTAAATATCAGCACTGATTATTCCTGATGTACATTCTGTATTAGTTTCCTCTTCCTGCCATCAGCACAGACATAGCGGCTCAAGCAGTAGAAATTTATTATCTTACAGTTCTATAGGTTAGAAGTATGATCTGGGTCTCACTGGGCCAAAGTCAAGTTGTGAGCAGGGCTGCTTCCTTCTGAAGGCTCAAGGGGAGGATCTGTTTCCTTGTCTTTTCCAGCTTTTGCATTCCTTGGCTCATGGCCCCTTCCTGCATCTTCAAAACTAGCAAGGTCGCATCTCTCTTGTGCTCCTGTCCTGGTCACTTTTTTCTCTGGCCACAGCTGGGAAAGCTCTTCCACTGAGGACTCCTGTGATTACACTGGGGCCACTGGGATAATCCAAGACATTCTCTCCATCTCAAGGACCTTAGCTTAACCACCTCTGCAAAATTATTTTGCCATGTAAGATAATGAATTCACAGTGTCTAAGGATAAGGATGTGGACATCTTTGGAAGGCCATTATCTTACCTATCACACATTTTAAGCTACAGAGCAATAACTTTAGGTTTCCTTGAAGGAAATGGGAATGATCTTGTACCTGTTGCTAAGGGAACAGTGCTATTATTGAGTTCCTTTAGCGCATAGTTTAGGGCTTTTAGTCATTAGGTCTGGCAGCTATTGCACTTTCTCGTTACATTGACACAACATTGTAATTCAAGTCAGGACAAAGGGATTCTCATTCCAAAAAAGCCATGAAAAGCTCAGTGGGGAAAATGCTCCTGTGAACTGACAGGGATCTTCACTGGCTGCTTCGAATGCGCTGTCCAGGAATTTTATTTTATGAAACTATTTTAGATGTTTTTACATTAAAATTTTCTTTTAAGCAGTGCTAATTTAGCTTTCAATTAATAAAAATACCCTCCTTTTACCCCAAATGATCTGCTAGTGAACTGAAATTCAGTGTTCCTTTACGTATTTTAAATTTACATTCACTGAGAATGACTAGTGTTTTGAAGGGTTAGCAAGCTGTGGAGTTGAGATATGATTTTGAAAAGAATTTATTTGAGACATTTTTAGTGTCAAGAGAAATATAATCTTGAATAATATTTTAAGTATATCCATTAATTGAAGCCCACCAGGGAATGTCTTGAATAGAGGAAAATCTAAATTCTGACTCACAGAATCAAATTAATGAAAGTAGCAGTAATAACTGGAGCTATATTATATTTAATCTATTACATCAGATGTCTCTAGGATATGTAGAGGAAAAAGGTCAAGGGAAATAGTTAATCACTTTCTGAAGTGAATAGTGCCATCTCATATAGGTGGTTGTTAATTTGATGACTTACAAAGTGGTATTCATGAGGGATTATCTTAATATTAACCTCCTAATTATATGGAGGATGTTTTATGCAGTCTCAGTGATGCAAATTATATTCATAGACCTTCCTTCTCCACATCTACTACATGGCAAGGGAGAAATCAGGTAACAGTGGGAAATCTTAGATTATTTCTTTTTTTTTTTTATTATACTTTAAGTTCTAGGGTACATGTGCATAACGTTTATATCATGTATAACTCCCCAATGCAATCCCTCCCTCCTCCCCCCTCCCCCGATAGGCCCCAGTGTGTGATGTTCCCCTTCCCGAGTCCAAGTGATCTCATTGTTCAGTTCCCACCTATAAGTGAGAACATGCGGTGTTTGGTTTTCTCTTCTTGTGATAGTTTGCTAAGAATGATGGTTTCCAGCTGCATCCATGTCCCTACAAAGGACGCAAACTCATCCTTTTTGATGGCTGCATAGTATTCCATGGTGTATATGTGCCACATTTTCTTAATCCAGTCTGTCACAGATGGACATTTGGGTTGATTCCAGGTCTTTGCTATTGTGAATAGTGCCGCAATAAACATACGTGTGCATGTGTCTTTGTAGTAGAGTAATTTATAATCCTTTGGGTATATACCCAGTAGTGGGATGGCTGGGTCATATGGTACATCTAGTTCTAGATCCTTGAGGAATCGCCATACTGTTTTCCATAATGGTTGAACTAGTTTACAATCCCACCAACAGTGTAAAAGTGTTCCTATTTCTCCACATCCTCTCCAACACCTGTTGTTTCCTGACTTTTTAATGATTGCCATTCTAACTGGTGTGAGATGGTATCTCATTGTGGTTTTGATTTGCATTTCTCTGATGGCGAGTGATGATGAGCATTTTTTCATGTGTCTGTTGGCTGTATGGATGTCTTCTTTTGAGAAATGTCTGTTCATATCCTTTGCCCACTTTTTGATGGGGTTGTTTGTTTTTTTCTTGTATATTTGTTTGAGTTCTTTGTAGATTCTGGATATTAGCCCTTTGTCAGATGAGTAGGTTGCAAAAATTTTCTCCCATTCTGTAGGTTGCCTGTTCACTCTGATGGTAGTTTCTTTTGCTGTGCAAAAGCTCTTTAGTTTAATTAGATCCCATTTGTCAATTTGGCTTTTGCTGCGGTTGCTTTTGGTGTTTTAGACATGAAGTCCTTGCCCATGCCTATGTCCTGAATGGTACTACCTAGATTTTCTTCTAGGGTTTTTATGGTATTAGGTCTAACATTTAAGTCTCTAATCCATCTTGAATTAATCTTCGTATAAGGGGTAAGGAAAGGATCCAGTTTCAGCTTTCTACTTATGGCTAGCCAATTTTCCCAGCACCATTTATTAAATAGGGAATCCTTTCCCCATTTCTTGTTTCTCTCAGGTTTGTCAAAGATCAGATGGCTGTAGATGTGTGGTATTATTTCTGAGGACTCTGTTCTGTTCCATTGGTCTATTTCTCTGTTGTAGTACCAGTACCATGCTGTTTTGGTTACTGTAGCCTTGTAGTAAACAGTGGGAAATCTGCACACAGCTGTGCTCTGTACTGGCAGGCTTCACCATCACATGAATATCCCGGAAAGAAACCTGACATTCCTCAGTTCTTGATTCCTCTCTGGTGACGGGACTGGGCCCACTCAGGAATTCTGTTCAGCATTCAATCCTGTTGTTAAAGTGATACTCCATCTGTTTGGCAGTTTCTTCTTGTCTTCATCCCTGTGTCCACGTTCACCCATTTGACTTTCAAGTGAGGTGTTGACTATTTCCTCTCCTCCTTTCCCTCTTCTTCCCCCTCCTCTTCTCCTCACTCTTCTCTTGTTTTTTCCTTGTGATCTGATGTATCAGTCTGTCCTAGTTTTTATGTCTCAATGCTTTTTGTTTTATCAGTTCTTCACTCTGCCTTCCATTTACATGTTGGAATTCCCTTGTGTTTCAACTATGTTTTCTTCTCATTTTGCACTTTTTCTCTGGGTGACTTTTGTTATCATCTTGATGCTATTCCGGTTATCCTACCTAGCTGCAGATTTATGTCTCAACTCTATGCTGAAAGTGAATTCCACCTGACTAGCCTTCACCCATATCAAATCACCACTCCTGTCCCCAATTTTTATTCTATGTTCCTGGTCACTTTTAACCCTGTCACTGTTTACCCATTCTTGTAGGCCAGAAACCAGTATGTTCCATGTGACCTTAAGTTTAATTACTAAACAAGAAGGGGAAAACCAAAGACGTGGAAGAAGTTTTTTTTTGTTTGTTTTTTGTTTTTGTTTTTTTTGGTAAACATGAGAAAGAATAATACATATATTTCTATAGAAATTCATTTGAACACCTGGAAGGACCAGGTGATTTCCTAGCAAACTAAAGATTATCACAGGGCACTCAAGAAAAGGTTGAACATTTGAATAGACCAGTAGAAGACATTGATAAGTGAGGTCCAGAGTGGATCACAGCAGCGCTGGTCTTTATCTTTAAAAGAAGAGATCATTCCAATGATAGTCAGACTCTTCCAGGTCACAGGAAAAGGTGAAAGTTTCTTTGTGAAGCCAATAAATGAAACCTGAGGAAGATAGTACAAAAAGCAAAGCTAAACTATAGATGCATCTCACATATAAATAGAAATATGAAATTCTAGATATTGGCAAATATAATCCAGCAATATATTAGAAGAATGATATTCTGGTATATTACTAAGGAGGTATAATGATGAATAATGTAAAATTCGGTGATAAAACAAGGTTCAGTATTATAAAATCTGCCAACATAATTTATACAGCAACAAATTAAACTACAGGACTAGCCATGTAATGATCTCTAGATACTAAAATGACTTTCGATAAAATTTAATTTCCATTCCTTGCAAAACAACTTATGTAAAATAGGATTGAATATAATAAAAATTATTTACCAAAATGTAACTGCAAATATATAGCAAAACATTAAAACCCTTCAATTCAGGAAACAGGCGGGGATACCCACTATCATCATTAATATTCATTATTGTCTTGGAATTTTTAGTGAATGAAATAAGCAACAAAATTAAATGAGCACTACAAACTTTGGAAAGAAGAGATTAAAAAATACATATATATGTGTTTATATATACATATAAACAGAACCATACATATGTGTTTATATATACATGTATACATATGTATGGTTCTGTTTATATGTATATATAAGCACATATATATGGTTCCTCCACTTAGTTGCATATTTACAGATGACAAGACACATATACACATGTAAGACTTTATACCTAGAAAACCCAGGTGAATCTAATGATAAACTATTGGAATTAATACAAGAATGTTGAAGTGGTTGGATATAAGATAAATAACAAAAACTTATTGTTGCCTTTTCTGTATTTCAACCATCAGCACTTAGAAATTAAAAAAGGAAAAATATTCCATTCATAATAGCAATACAATATAAAATATTTAGAGTAAGTTGAATAAGACCTGGGAAGGGCCTTATATGAAGAAAACTGGAAAATCCTACTGAAGGATAGAAATTACTATTTGAATAAATGGAAAGCTATACCACAAAAATGTCAGCTCTCCCACATTAATATTTATTTCTCTTCTAAAATAGAATCTCAACTGGTTTTAATTTCATTTGAATAAAATGTTTTTATGCCTAAATCCCCAACATTCTGATGGTATGGTAATAGCAACAGGAATCTGTGGAGCAGGATAGAGAAACCAGAAGGAGACATGTGAGCGTGTAATATATGAGAACGACGGTACATCAGTTCAGGAGGACAAAGCATAGATTTTTTATTTAATTGGTTATGCTTGCCTGAGGGGCCTTTGTCTATATAAAAATGAATTTCAAATAGATTAAAGACTTAGAAAATGTTTTACGAGAATATTTTTAGGAGATAAAATAAATACTCTAGGGTAAGGAAGAACTCAATCAAGAATGGAAACTTGTACTCTAGAAATGAAATTATAGACATATAAAAATCAGTTTTTATTTAATCTGAAAATTTTGTAATTTTAGTCTCATTTTTGAAGGATGTCTTCATTAGATGTATAATTCCTACTTGACAATTTTATGGCTTTCAGTGCTTTAAAGATGCAGTTCCGTTCTTTTCTTATCTTCCTTGTTTCTCATACGTCACCACATCTGAAATTTACAGAGCCCCTAACTGCTAGCATTTCCTATTTCTTTTCTCTGTCTTTATTTTTCTCCTTAACACTTACTGTTGTCTGACATGCCATTTATTTTACTTATTTGTCTTGTTTATTGTCTGTCTTCACCCACTAGAATTTGACGGATACAGGCGGGTTTTTGTGTGTGTGTGTGTGTGTGTGTGGTTTGTTTTGTGCTGGATTATAAGCTCTGAGCACATAATACGCATTCAATTAATATTAGTTGAATGAAAAATGAGGACTGGATGAATACTGTCCTCATGACAGTGTTGATTACTCTGTCCACTGTCTTCTTAGCCCTTAGCTTATATGTTTGCAATTGGATTTGCCTTGTATGATAGTTATCTAGTTCCTCCACTAAGCTGCAGCTTCTTTAAGGGCAAGAGCCATATCTTATCCTTATTTGAATCATTATCACCTAACACAGGGTCTGTCTCATAGAAGGTACTATAAGTCAAAAGGTATTGGAGACAGGTCTCAATCAGTTTTAAACATTACTTTGCCAAGGTTAAGGATGCGCCCTCAGGAAGTCCTGATGACATGGGTCTGAGGTGATCTGGACACAGCTTCATTTTATACATTTTAGGGAGATATGAGACATCAGTCAATATACGTAAGGCGTACACTGGTTTGATCCGGAAAGGAGGGACGCCTCGAGGCAGGAAGGGAGCTCCCAGGTCATAGGTAGGTAAGAGACAAATGGTTGCATTTCTTTGAGTTTCTAATTAGCCTTTCCAAAGGAAGCAAACAGATACACATTTATCTCAGTGAGCAGAGGGATAATGTTGAGTTCTGTCTGTCCTTTGTCCACAAAGAATTTCCTTGTGGACAAATTGTGAAGGAGGTATGTAGCTTTCTATCTTTGTAGCTATCTTATTTAGGGACAGAATGGGAGGCAGGTTTGCCCTAAGCAGTTCCCAGCTTGACCTTTCCCTTTGGCTTAGTGATTTTGGGGTCCTGAGATTTCTTTTCCTTTCACAGTACTTAAAAAGTATTGGTTGAACCAATGAGCACGTAGCTTGGAGTTTTTTCCCTTTGTCTTGTCATACATGAATAAAATATTGATGATTTCCCTATTCAATCTCATGATTGAGTATGGCTAAAAAACATTGATGATTTCCCACTAATGCAATGTCATTATTGAGTTTGCCACATGTGAAGGCACCGTTTTAGTGCATGTTTCCACACACACACCTGTGAGCCTCTTCCTCATCGCAGACTGTCCTCCAGCCTTCTCCTGCTTACCTCCAGGCCTGCGTGCATCAGCACACATTCCTTGTTTTCTCAGTGGAAACAATCCCGAGGCAAACCCTCCCACTTGCCCCTGACGTCACCTCTTTCTCCAGCTTCACATCCCTACTTTTTCCTGCATCTTCAGTCAAGCACTGTAGCCAGCCTCAGGTAAAGGCCACTGACCTCTTTCCAGTTAACTGAATTCAATTGTCTTTGTTCAGTCCTCATGTTGTTTTACTTTTTAAATGAAATTTGACAGTGAAGTTCTCTACTTGAAAGCATTTCCACCTACATTCCTCCCATTTCTCTGGCTGCCCCTTGTCACTATGCTTTGGTTGTTTTTCCTCCACCCACATCTTAAAAGCTGCAGGTCACTAGGCTCCTCTTCTTGGCCCTACCAACCCCATGCTCTGCACACATTCCCTGGGATCTCCTCTGCTTTAATGCCCTCCACACTGATGGGCACTAGATCCATGGTTCTAGCCTTGAACTTTCTCCTGTAACGTCTCCAGAGGGTTCATCCTAAATCTCCTTTAGATGCCTTTGGATTTCAAAGATTCAGCATCTCTGAAAATGTACTAAGCCCACTCCTCTAGTTGTGGCAGGCATAATCATAAATTCACTCTCCTAAGCCAGAAATGTCAGATTCCTCTTTCTCATCTCGTTGATTGTCCAATTTCGTCACGTCTCATTCAGATGACTCTTTGCATTCTTTCTGCTCCTCTCCATCCTCACAGCAGCTATCTCAAACCGAGACCTCGTCATATCATGCCTGCGTGTGGCATGGTCTCCTTCCTAATATTTCTATGATAAATCATCCTTTCTTATTCTATACTATTATCCCTAAAATTGCCATCAGTACTATTTAAAAAAAAAATCAAAACAGCTGTAAAAACTACAGGCAGGCAGAAGAGACACAAGTCCAAAACTTATGGTGCCATTTCTTTGCTTAAAGCATCCACTGACTTGACAGTACATATAGACTGAAGACTGAAATTCTAAGCATAGTGTTTAATCAGATTCTTTCTTTTGCAAGGAAGAGAGGTCACTCAAGCTTGCTCAAGTAATGGGCTGTGGTGCAAAAATACATGTTTGGCGGGGGATGGAGACTCATTGAAATTCAAGAACAGGAACTGTAGTCGGGATTCTGAGGCTGTCCTGTCTGTAGGGCCACCTGCCACAGGAACCTGGCCTTAATAGGAAGCGATAGTTCTCAAAGTTAGCTGCATCAGAATGACCTGGAGGGCTTGTGGAAACAGATTGCTGGGCCCTACTCCCAGAGTTTTTGATTCAGTAGAGGCCCACATTTTCACCGATGCTCCCAAATTTGTATTTCTAGCAATTTTTTGGGTGACACTGATGCCGCTGGTTTGGGTACCACACTTTGAGAACCTTAATCTTTAAGGCATGTAACATGGTCTGGGAAACCTTTGATGAGCGCCTTCAGAATTACTTGTTGCTTTACTTTGCAGGTTTCTTCACTTACAGTAGAACAATGATTCTCAAACTTGAACATGCATTATCATCATTTGGAAGGATCGTTTGAGTGGACTGTTGGTCCCCATCACAGTTTCTGATTCATTAAATCTGAGGTGTGGCCCCCACATTTGCATTTCTCACAAGTTTCCAGGGATGACCACACTTTGCACTGGATGAATAAACTGTTGAATCAGCAGATGGTGAACTCTGAAATCCCCTTCTTGATCACACCCTCACACCTCCCAGCTCTTCCCTCTCCTTCGATTCTGTGGAATCTTTTAAAGTATCGTGTTTCGTATTTTAGCTTTTCCATTCTTTCTTGCTCTTTGTTGGTTGTCTTCTGACTTCCTTTGCCTCCCAGGCCAACTGGGACTCTTCAAGCATTTTATCTCACATTCTCATGGCTTACAGCCTCTCAGCCACTTGGCCATCTCCTCCTCAGCCCCCAGCTGTCCGCAGACTTAACCATCTGCTCCCACTTCTGACTGTCAGGAGCTGCTGGAGAAAGTACCCTGGTGCCAGTTGCCTCCTCTGCAGAACCACCAGTTTAATGCAGTGGGACTGTCAGGACTGTTCTGTATTCCTTATATTCAGTCCTAGTTGAATTTTCATAACTCTCCCTTTCCCCATGCTCCTGAAGGCACCACTGTGACCTTTACTCTTAGCAGATGCCATCCTACCTCATGAAGGAGATGAGGGTACTTGGTGGAGTACCCTCCCATCTTCTTCCCTAGTAGCCTAAAACTCTTCTGCTTTTAATCTCATTCACCACGTGTCTTTTTATCTCAGGGTCCTCCCCCTACCTGTGTTCCTAATGCTACCTAGCTGTTCTGCCTCTCTCTCCGGTCGATGATCCCTCTTTTCTGAGAGCCTCCTTTTTCTCTCTCTCTGGGTGCATTTCCCTCAACGGAGGAACTGAGATGTCCTGTCTCCTAATATGCTTAACAACAACAATCAGCGAAGACTTCCTTTCTCTTCTTCCCCATCAAGCGCTTATGTCACCTGCCTCCCAGTTCATTTGCAAACCTTTCCAGTTGTTTCTTTCGTGCTTTGACCTCTGCAGTCTGACTTTTGATCTCATCCCTCTGCTGAAATCTCTGCCTCTGCGGTCCCAGTGACACCCTGGCTGTCAGAGCCAGCAGTTTCTCCCATCTGCATCTTACTTTGGCGAGCAGAGCCTTTGATGGTGCTGATCTCCCTGCCCCATGGAAAACCCTTTCCCCGGAGCCCCCGGGTCTCTGTCGCCTCCTTCCAATGCTGCCTCTCTCTTGCGCCGCCTCCCTGACCTCACTCACGTCCGAGGAAGCGCCTCCCCTGACCTCAGCTCTTCTTCCTCTGTGTAATCCCCATGGCTGCCTCTGTATGAAAAGCTTTGCATTGCCTTTTGTTGAATGTGTGTTTTTTACATATTATTATATACACCTATCGTAGACTATTCCGGATACCAAAAGTTTAACATCTCGGAAAATAACTCCCAGTTTCCTCCGCGTTCTGCGCTGGTCCCTCCACTTGCTTGGCCCTTCCTGGTGCCCGGCAGCTTTGGGACTATTTTGCCTTCCACCTTTGCTGCCGCACCTTGTGCCTGTTGATCGTATTTCTGCATTTTCTCTCAATTTCCTTTCTACCTTTCTTTTTTATTGTAAATTGACAACTTACAAATTGTATAAATTTAGTGTGTACGAAGTGATGCCATAATTTATAAATACAATGTGGAATAATTAAATAAAACTAGTTAACTAGCCATCACCTCAAATACTTAACATGTTTTTGCAGGGAGAACATTTGAAATTTACTTTCTTTGCAGTTTTGAAATGCAGAATACTCTATTAACCACATTTACCATGGTGTGCAATAGAACTGAAAAACAAACGAACGAAAAATAAAACCAACCCCAAACCATTGCTCTGGTCTAACAGAGACTTTGTACCCTTTGACATTCATTTCACCATTCCGCTCACACCCTGCTTCCCCCCGGGGCTCTGTAACCACGGAGGGCACTGCATGTCCCCCTTTGTTTAGGAGCTTGTTTGGACTATTGTGTGGTCATTCTGAGTCTCCACTGCCTGTCTCTCCATCCATTTCATCCTTACCTAGTGCTGATTCATAAAGGAATTTCTGATGTATCATGCACCACTCAGAAGTCTCCAGTGGTTCTCTAAACCACAAGAATAAAGACCAAACCTGTTAGGCCGACTTTGAGGAACCTGCCTGGTCTTACGTTTGCCCCTCCAGCCCCTGCAGTGGAGCCTTCTGCTGAGTGGATCCCTGCAAGCTTTGTGCTGAACCTTTCCCAGACTCTGGCATTTGCAGAAGCGGCTCTTTCTTTCCAGTCTCCTGGCTCTGCCCATGCTGCGTCTCCCCGGATTGCTTGCCAAATTTCTCTTCATCTCAAAGAGAATTGTCCTCCGGGAAGCTTTGTGTGTTCAGAGTAAATCCTCCTTCCTTTTGATTCCAGACACATTGTTTGGGTTTCTTAACTGTGCGTATTAGCACTTGTGTCTGCTTGTTTATTCGTCAAAACAGTGAGTCCCACCATATGTCAGGTTATGGGTGATGTTTATCTGTCTCTAAGCTTGTCTCCCCAACTCGAGCAAATGCAATGTGAGGTAGAAGTTGGGTTTTCTCAGTACCTGCTTTGCCTGGGATGATGAGCACTACATGAATTTAAATCCGGTAGTACTGAAATGAAAGGCAGCCTGACTGTGCATGTGAAAAATGTAGGGAGAGCATGGAAAGGATCCTGTCACAGTGACCTGGCAGAGGGACTAAAATGTGAGTCTGCAACTGTGGCCTCAGTGGGGTATTGTTCAGCAGTGATCAGTTGTTAAGGTTAGGAAGATTGTATTATTTCCATTTGGTACCACAAAAGAAGGCGCTATTTATAACGGTGTGGTTGGTTGCCACTGACAGTTGTTTCTCACATATTCTAAGGGATTTTCTGACGGAGTCACGTGCAGCATAGCTTTTGAAGTGAAATGGAAATATCACCATGAAAGGTTGTGTTTATGGCTAATGGAATTGGGAAAGGGCCACTCTTAAGATATACCTAGTTGTATCCTTAAGAATGACAGTTGATTCATTCTTTACTCCCTGACATTTTCATTTTGGGTTCATAAAATTACTGATAAGTATTGTACAGTTTCCTAGAACTGGATATTCTTGTGGCCAAATCTGTCAGCCTTTGTCTTGCATTGCTTCACAGATCTCATTGCCTTAACACATAGTCTTCATTTTTTTAATGATTTTTATTTGTATATAAACGTGCAGTTCTAATGATAATGTTCATATAAACTGTGCTTAATTCATATTTTAAAAGTAATATGTGATCATAACCATAATGTATTTGACTATTATTGCATATTTAGATATTTTTCCAACTTTGCACTGTTGTAAAGGCTGAATTTATTCCTTCTGTATTTTTTA
Organism: Trachypithecus francoisi; assembly: GCF_009764315.1. Classification (NCBI taxonomy): domain Eukaryota; kingdom Metazoa; phylum Chordata; class Mammalia; order Primates; family Cercopithecidae; genus Trachypithecus; species Trachypithecus francoisi. The sequence continues at coordinate 41,087,605 of NW_022681464.1, read as the reverse complement.
GAATACAATATTAAAGTTGGGATGAATAGATCAGTGAATTGTAACACCTTAATTTTTGGCTATAAATATGTATTGTCAACATGACTTTCAAAAGTTTAAATCAAATTCACAAAGCCACCATCCATGAGTGACCTTATTCATTTTCCTGCAAACTTAATTTTATGGTGCTTTTAAACTTAAAAGTAACTAATTAAATAGGCGTTTCTGTTCCATTTTGACTGTATGTGCTAGAGTGAGTCAGCAGTGTATAGTGGGGATGCCTGAGCTAGGGATTTTGTTTACATACAGACTTTTCCAGCTGTGTGAACTGTGTGATCTCCGTGAGCTTCAGCTTTTCGGAACAATAAAATAGGGCTATTAATCTAATATTCAATATTGTAAATAACAAGTGAAAATGTATACATTCACCCATATGTGCTCACACACACGTATACACATACACATACCCTTATCAGTACCTGGTATACAATATGTATATATTAAGTGACAGGTAATATATAATTAAATATATTTTGCTTATTATGTAATGTTTGACAGAAGGGTAATAATTGGAACATTTTGCTATAGCCAATGAATATAGTGAGAAAAAATGGAATTTAGGGTTTATGAAATTGTATGAATATCTAATATTCCATAAAATGAGTGCCATATCTGTAGTATGTCTGAGAAAACTGCAGAAAAAATAAAGTTAGTGACTGAAGCAGTGTTGTCTCATAATTGGTTCCTTCTCTCCAGGAAACTGAGAAATGAATTGGTCAAAACAGACACATTTGAATTCATATTTAAAGCCCAGAGTACGATTCTGCCTGTCTTCCTTTCCTTTAATTCATTAAACACTTTTTTTCTTTTTTTTTTTGAGACCGAGTTTCACTCTTGTTGCCCAGGCTGGAGTGCAGTGGCGTAATCTTGGCTCACTGCACTCTCCGCCTCCTGGTTTCAAGCAATTCTCCTGTATCAGCCTCCTGAGTAGCTGGGATTACAGGCTCCCACCACCACACCCGGCTACTTTTTGGTATTTTTAGTAGAGACGGGGTTTCACCGTGTTAGCCAGGCTGGTCTTGAACTCCTGACCTCAGGTGAGCCAACTGGCTTGGCCTCCCAAAGTGCTGGGATTACAGGTGTGAGCCACGGCTCCTGGCCCATTAAACAAATATTTATGGCCAGGTATGATTGTAGCTCTAGAGAAACAATGATGAACAATACCAAGATGGTTTCCCCTCCGTTTTAGAAGCTTATATTCTACTTCCAAGTAGAATATGGTTAATTTCAGCTAAAGTACTTTCTGTGAGTAATGAAACAACATGGTGAGAAACAGGGGTTAGAGAATCCCTTTATAATTCAGTGACCAGGGAGGACCTGTCTACAGGCTCTGAGATGCAGGCAAACTTGGTATTCCCTCATCTCACTTGCAGGCACGATGTTACTGAGTTAATTCTCTTGCTTCACCGAAATATGTAATTCAGTGAAAGTTTGTATTGTTTGATATTATACATTCTTATTTTTGATCAATTTTAAAAGATTCTTGGGATTCATATATGATCATAAAAGGAGGCCTTAGAGTTTACTTTTGGTGAAATGATAATGTGTGACCATTGGAAATATGATTAAATTGAGAAATTACGTGCAATCTTTTAAAGAACACAGCTGTTGTAGAAAATGAGATATCTATTTGCTTTAGAGCCAACACTGCTGTAATGTTTTTTGTAAAGCACATAATTGTAATGCAGCAAAATGCTTGTGTGGAAATTGGGATGTTGAATAGTCTTCCTGGAGCATCTTCAGGATTTGTCAGATTGCTTTCTCTCTCTGGCAAAATAAAACATCTCATGTGGCAGAAACGGTGCAAACCTTTAGGCGTTTTAATGGGCCAATGGACTGTGAGCTCCTTGATGGAAATCACACCATGATGTCTCAGTGTTTCCAAACAATACAAGAAAATCCATGGATGACAATTCTGGTGTCTTATTTGATGATTAAAATGCTTTAAAAACTTCTCATACATTATTAGTAAGTGTATCTAGCAATAACAAGTTAGTGTTGTGACAGATAGTGAATATTAATGTCCATGAAGTTTTTAGTCTAATTTTTAGCTGTAAATTGATACGATGTTTTTCTTTATTAGCTATGTTTAAATTACTTCCCTTTGTTGTCAATGACATATATGGGTAGCAAAAGAAATAAAGTATCTATGATTTATTTTTCATCCACTAGACAGCAGATTTTACTCACTTTAGTGGTAATGGATAAAATTTCCACGTAACATTTTCAGGCAACTTGTCACATTAACAGAGGCTCAGAAATTATTATTATTATTATTTAATTCTTTTCCAAGATGGAATTTCGCTCTGTCACCCAGGCTAGAGTGCAATGGCACAGTCTTCACTCACTGCAACCTCTGCCTCCCAGACTTAAGCAGTTCTCCTGTCTCAGCCCTCCCAACTAGCTGGGATTACAGGCATGCACCATTACACCTGGCTAATTTTGTATTTTTAGTAGAGATGGGGTTTCACCATGTTGGCCAGGCTGGTCTCGAATTCATGACCTCAGGTGATCCACCCACCTCGGTTTCCCAAAGTCCTGGGATTACAGGTGTGATCCGCCGCACCCGGCCAGAAATTTTTTACTGACGCAAAGTTTACATGAATTATTCCTGCCCCATTGATGGATTTTGTGTTTGTTATTCAGTCAGATTGTTGTATTGTCTTGAGAGGTTTCAAATGTTTGAGTGAGAGGTGCATCGTACCCCCTGTCATCCCTGGTGCTGATGCAACGCTGACCTATTACCATTTGCGTCTTCTTCTGGAACATTCACAGCAAGATAGGTGCTAAAATTAGGATTCAGATAGCATTTTCTGATGCGTATTCTCCAAGGATGTGTGTGTGCGTGTATGGCTAAGTAATAACACTAGTAGATAATTTTTAAAATGTAGATTGTGTTAAATAAAGAAAGAATATTTACATCGATCTTGCCATCCACATGTAGCCACTGTTAGTATTCTGCTGTTTCTTTCCAATTGCTTTTCTAAGAGAATGTGTTTGGTTGTGTGGACACACATATGCCTATTGCTTAGTACATAAAAGTTGCTGTATAAATATGTGAATAAATGAATGTCTTAATATATGGAATAATTTGTATAATATATATGTGTGTATGTTGTTAGTTTTAATTGACAGATAATTGTATATATTTATAGGGTACAATGTGATTTTTGATATATACTTGTGGAATGATTACATACAGCTAATTAACATATCCGTCACCTCATGTAATTATGTTTTTTGTCATGAGAATGTTTAAAATCTATTCTTTTTAGCAGTTTTGAAGTCCATAACATTATTCACTGTAGTCAGCATGCTGTAGAACGTATCTCTAAGACTTATACCTGCTGTCTAACTGGCATGTTGTATCCTCTGGGCAACATCTCCCCATTCCCGATTCCTTTCTCATCCAGCCTTTGGTAACCACCTTTCTAAGCACTGTTTCAATGAGTTTGACGTTTTTTCATTGCATGTCTATAAGATCATGCAGTATTTATATTTCTGTGCCTGTTATTTCACTTAGCATAAGGACACAAAACAGCAGATATGATCTAAATAGACACCATTTTGTGTCCTTACTTAGATTTTTTACTTAACCCAGATAATTCTCAAAATATATGAAATATGTAAAACATAAAAATATAGTTTTTGATAACCTCAGAATCATATATGTATATATGTACAATAGTTTCTTTAACCTCCTTCCTGTATGAATACTACTTTGCATTCTGCTGTTATTTTGTGATGTACATTTTTACCATCAACTTTTATCAGTGCTCAACTACTTTGTTAGTATGTAATCCTAGAGAAGAAATTACTGGGGAGTAGAATGTAAACCTAAGATAACTAAGATAACTATTAATCCTTTTTTGCCAGACTTTTGTTATTCAAAAATGATAATTTTGTTGAATTACAAAGATTAGCTGTTCATCTAGAAAATTTGGAAAGCAGAAAAAGAAAGCACAAATAAAATTGAGAAGGAATTATTTATAATTCTGGCACTTAAGATGATTTCATGTAAATGTTTTTGATTTATGTAAGTTTAGTTTTATTTAATCTATTGCACATTTACCAAAAATGATCAATTTGTTTCCTTAACTGCTTCTTTTTCGTACTTAATAGTATATCATTACATAGTCCTTCTTTGCCTTTAGACAGTCGTCTACAATGCAGTTTACTGGCTGGTTTTGAAAGGGCATGTCCATGTAATGCATTTAATTACCTCCTCCTTTGTGGACCTTGACTTTGTTTCCAGTGTTTAATTTGATGTGGGATTCTAGGAAAAAAACTCTTGTGTTTTTCCCCTTGGACACATCTACTGTGATTGCATTAAGACAAATTCCTAGGAGAATTGTTGGTTCAACTTTTAGGAACGATTTTTCTTTTTCTCCCCCAAGATGAGCTTTCGCTCTTGTGGCCCAGTCTGGAGTGCAGTGGCGCCATCTCGGCTCACTGCAACCTCCACCTCCTGGGTTCAAGCAATTCTCCTGCCTCAGCCTCCCGAGTAGCTGGGATTACAGGTACCCGCCACCGTGCCCGGCTAATTTTTGTATTTTTGGTAGAGACTGGGTTTCACCATGTTGGCCAGGCTGGTCTCAAACTCATGACCTCAAGTGATCCACCTGCCTCGGCCTCCCAAAATGCTGGAATTATAGGCGTGAGTCACTGTGCCAGGCCAGGAACGATTTTTAAGCATTGACAAATACTGCCACATTACTTTTCCACAGATTGTGACAATTGACATTCACAGCCAAAAGAAGTATGAAAGTAGAAGAAGATTATAAAAAACTTTAGACTATTCACTGTAAAATTAACTAAATCACTTTCCAGAAAGCCTGTGCCTGTTCACCCTCTTTGAGAGGAGCAAGATGGAACCCAGTGTGAGAGTTCACTGGGCATTCTCTTGAGGGTGGGACATATTCATTAGCTGGGTCCGAAACAGGAAGAGCTGCATATGGAGTGGTTAGGTGATTTTACTAAACGTTCATATGAAATGAGAGAGAAGGCTCTTCTTAGTTGCTGGGTCTTTCAATTACCAATTTAATTAGCCTGCTTCTTGAGTTTATTGTCAAGTGAGCTTTATTATTTTCCTGTCACTAATTGTTTTGGGAAAAGTCATTGTGTGTTTCTCTTCCAGCCCCTTCAACGGCTGCACGGGGAGCATGGTCTTGGGAGTGGTACTTGAAAGAACAGAAGGCTGTCGCAGCACCTGTTGAGCTGTTTTCCAAGGTCAGCCACTGAAGGACTTACATTTATATTAAGAGGTTTAGTTAAAATGAAATGACTTTCCTAGATAGCCCATCAACTTACTTGAATTATTTGTAGGCTTTGCTGGCAAATGACCCCACAAAATCTAATCAGAGCTTTAGTGTTTCAGAGTGGGCTGGAGCCCAGCGCCACCACCTGCCAGCTCTGTGACCTTGGGCAAGTCATTCAATTCAGTTTCCTCATCCATGAGGTAGGAAAAGTTCCCTACCTTCTTTCTCCTTGGGTGGTTGGAGGACTAAATCAATTGTACCCATAAAGAATACAGGAAGCAATATGCACACTATAAATGCTCAATAAGCGTTAGGTTTTACTTTTATTAGCCAGTATTACCTGCAGTTAGAGGGATCTGTTTGGATGTGTTGCTGAGAGAGGTGAGTCAAGCAAAATGTCAGAGAAGACATTGAAACCCCTGAATCCTGGCATACATGACTAGAAGGGTGAACAGAGTAGCCGGTGTAGACTTCCTTGACTGTCTGCTAGCACCAGGGCCTTACAGGGGATCATCTTTACGCAAGACACCAAATCTTCTGATAGTCTTTTTGTTCTTCTTGGTCTGAGTTTTAGATGTTTTGGGGAAATTTATATGCATCAAATTTGCCTCATTACTTTCCTTTTTTTTTTTTTCTTTTTTCTTTTGAGATGGAGTCTGGCTCTATCTCCAGGCTGGAGTGCAGTGGTGTGATCTTGGCTCACAGCAACCTCTGACTCCCTGGTTCAAGCGATTCTCCTGCCTCAGCCTCTTGAGAAGCTGGGATTACAGGCCCATGCCACCACGCTCAGCTAATTTTTGTATTTTTAGTAGAATTGGGGTTTCACTGTGTTGGCCAGGATGGTCTCAATCTCCTGACCTCATGATTCCCCTTCCTCGGCCTCCCAAAGTGCTGGGGATTACAGGTGTAAGCCACCATGCCCAGCCCATTTCTTTACAGCAGGAAGCTACAGCTTTTTATTTGGTTTACTTTTCATGACATCTGTTGAGTTACATCTAGTATTTGTTAGCGTGTGAAAGGGCCAGCATTTGGAATCCTGAACATGACATGGAGCAGGGAAGAAGAGGTACAACGAAGATGCAAAGAAAGGGAAACCAAGTGCAGACCCCTTGTGTTCAAGAAATGATGCATGTCCTTTTGCTGTCTAGGCAGTATGCTTCACTAATAAACACTATGAAGGTCATACCATGGAAAATGAGAACATCTAGAGCGGTGTTCTTAACCCAGCCTTCACACCATCTACTTTTGTGAGCTTTGGAGAGCACAGCGTGGGTCTTCCTGAGACCTACTAAATCAGACCCTCAGGAGCTGGGCCTGGAAATGTGTAGCTTGAGACCCTCCTGCATTCTTTGTGCAGGTTTGAGGCCCACTACCATAGAAGGTTTAAGAACTGTGCATTTTCTGTCTAGGAGTCAGGTCCATGTTTCCCCACGTTGCTTTCACCTGATAAGACTTAGGGGGTTTCTTCCATCCAAAGGTGCAAGCTCAGTAAGGTAAGGGATTTTCCTTCATGTATCCCGGCAGTGCCTGCTGTGTTGAGTGTGCTCAGATGATCAGTTGCTTTTGAGTGACTTCTAGGGAAACTCTTCTCGCTTCTGAGTGTAAAGATCTTTGAAGGTGGTTGGCTTGGACCAGGGCAGTTCGGTGTAGCTCACAGTCACCTTGCCCTTTCCCCCCGCCCCTCCCTGCCCTTGCCACGGGCCTACTGCAGGTTGGGAGGGTAGAACAGAGTGGGCCAAAACAGGAGCTGCCTGAGAACTGTCAGGCACTGTGACACGCAAGGGCAGAGGTAGCGGGGTCAAGGTCCAGGATGTGAGGTTGAGCCAAAGAACATAGGTGAGGTTTGCGCCCCGATGGCTGTTGTGACTAAGGAGTCACACCTGTGCTGTGTCCTCGGATCAGGGTACTAGGGCAAGGGTCCTCTCTTACACCCCCTCCACTGCCAGGATTAAATTAGATGTTTGGGTGTTAGAGGTGAAGTGTGGACTAATTTTCAGAGCAAGGAAAGTTTTGACTGATGGCAGCCAAGTGCTAGATTCTCTGTCCAGCTCCTGTGTTGTCCCACATTTCAGCCCGTCAGTGTAGTCACGTTATTCTCAGAGCTTCTCCTCTAAGATCCTTTAATCCCCATCAGCCAGTGCAAGAACACCTGCAGGACTGAGAATTTCTCCCTCAGATTTTCCCTCATGACCTGGTGTTAACTAAAAAAAGGCCAAAAGGGCAGATGTGGGATTCCTGTTCCTGAAATAAATCGTCATGATGGTATTGGGAACGGTGTAATCATACGCTCTGGGTCGTGGAGCTTTCCCCCTTGACTTTACAGAGAGATGACAAAAGAGGTGCTGGAAGGCAGTAAGTGAGAGGGGCACAATGTTGTGGGAGATACAGACAGGAGTGGGCCCCCTTGGGAGGGTGGAGAGAGTCAGAGAGACTCTGTTGAGGGAGGTGGGTGGTGAGCAGGTAATGCACCTTTTGATGATTCTTTGGCTAAGGACTTTCTCAAGCTTTTGAAGTCTAATGTTTGTCATCTCTGAAAGTAACAGGAAAGCATTAGTGTGTGAAAAAACAGACATGTTTGATATGTTGGGCTGCCTTTCTCTCCAGTCATAATCTAACACTCAAGCTGCTCACGTGTTTAAGACTCCATATGTGCAAATGCCATGTAAGACTGGCCAAAACACTAAAGAACGTATGACATGGTGTCTTAGGGTCTTGCCGGCTAATTGGGATATGATATGCAACAATCCCATGGAACTGCACATGGAATGCACAAGTAATGAATTTATTGGGCATTCCATGTGTGAGATGAGACCTCGTTCAACCCTGAATGAGGAGGAGAATTGAGCTCACCAATTATTACGTCCAATTTGGCCTAATAACTAAAGAAGATACTTGTAATCAAGATCACAGTGTTACTCTAACTTGAATTTATATTTTCAGATGAAATAACCATTGTCTATAATTGAAAATAGTTTTCAATATAATCAAAAAGGCAGTTGATTCATGTCAGCTTTCCAAGAAGGAGCATCAGACTCAACTCAATTTTATATTGACATTGTGCTTTTGATTATTAATGTTCATTTTCATTGTGTAAATGTTATTATAATGTTGTTCAGGTCAGCCAGCTGAGATGGAACCCTTCAGCTTTTGACGCTGAAATGTTGAAAATAAAACTTAATTCTATGCTTAGAAAACCCTAAAGACTCTGTCAAAAGGCTCCTGGGACTGATAAATGACTTTAGTAAAGTTTTAGGATACAGTCAGTAGCATTTCTGTACACCAATAATGTTCAAGCTGAGAGAAAATCAAGAACACAATCCCAGTTACGATAGGCACACACAGAGAAAAATATCTAGGAATACATTTAACCAAGAAGGTGAAAGATCTTTTCAAGGAGAACTATGAAACATAGCTAAAAGAAATCACAGATGACATAAACAAATGGAAAAACATTCCATGCTCATGGGTGGGAAGAATCAATATCCTTAAAGTGGCCATACTGCACCTGTGCTCTGCATCCTTTCCATTCCTGCCTTTCTAGAGATCTTACTCCATCAGTTATCTCATGGCCTGTCTGTAAGTTGCCGTTTCTTCTCTTTTGAACATTTCCTTTTAGAACCAGGCGAGGTGGCTCACGCCTGTAATCCCAGCACTTTGGGAGGCCCAGGTGGGCGGATCACCTGAGGTCGGGAGTTCGAGACCAGCCTGACGAACATAGAGAAACCCCGTCTCTACTAAAAATACAAAATTAGCTGGGCGTGGTGGTGCATGCCTGTAATCCCAGCTGCTCCTGAGGCTGAGGCAGGAGAAATGCTTGAACCCGGGAGGTGGAGGTTGTGGTGAGCCGAGATCTTACCACTGAACTCCAGCCTAGGCAACAAGAGCTCAAAATAAAATAAATAAATAAATAAATAAAATAATAAAAATAATCTAAAAAAGAACATTTCCTTTTGGAATGCAAATACGCTTAAGCCTGTTCCATCTTTATGAAAAAGTAGTGCCCCTGGGTTCTGCATTTTCCTGCCTAACTCATCTCCTTAGTCCAGACTGGGACTGGCTTCTTGAAATTTTAGACTGAATTTTCTCTTTCTGGATTTTTCTAACCTTTCTTTCCCACCTCCAGCCTCCGCAACCTGACCTTTGGGTCAGTTCATCCAGTTCCTTAACTGCCATCCCACTGAGTCGCAATACAGCCCCTGCGCCCGCTCCGGGTCCTTCTCCTGGTCTTCGCGCCTCCTCACCTGGAGGACAGGCAGACCTCGGTAGATCCAGACCTTTCAGCCCCCCTCAGTGGAGCCAGCTCCCGGGGCTCCGTGTCCCTGTGAAGGACCCTGTGCCCGGTTCCCCTGCAGCCAGCTTGTTCTGCCCTCTCCTCTCCGCTCTGTGTACATTTGGCAATCTAATCTGCTCCATCTTTCCCTCATAATTATTCTACTGCTACTCTCACTCCGCAGCACTACTTCCTTCATTTACGGTGCACACTGGATTTGTTTCCAGACGCATTTTTACAGCAGTTCCTTAAGCGGTATTTCTCTGTCCAGGCTGGCCCCACCTTTCACCTTGCCTGCACGCCTTGCCTGAGGGATCTTTGGGAATTGTGGTTCCTCTGTTTATCAGTTGTGGACTTAACACCTCTGGCTGCTTTTCGTGCCATTCTGTGTGGTTACGTGTGGGTGTATTTTGTCTCTCGGTGGAATTGTGATCTCCTGGATCACAAGCCTGACTTGGGTTTCTTCTTGTGTTAGTTCCTCTCTGCCCTCTGGTTCCCAGGAGAGTTTCCTGTTGTTCGCTGTCGCTTTTACCTGCGCTGCCTCAGTGAGCCCTTCACTGCTTCCCCTCACTGCGTGGAGGCACCTCCCTGACTCTTAGTTGATTTAACTGAAAACAGCAGATAATATCACCTACTTCTCAGGGATTTTCCTGAAAAATTCCACATCGTGTATATCACGTGTCCAGCATACTGCAGTGTCTGGCATATAGATGACTTTCTTAAATACAAGCGGTTCTTAAAATCACTCTTTTTCTCGGCCCTTGCTTTTCCCACTGCCTTTTCTCAGTCCTTCTTGGTAGCCCTGTGTGCTCCGACCGCCGACCTCCGGTTTGTTCAGAACACTAGCCCAGCCTGGCCTCAGCAGACCTTGTCCGTGCCTGCTTGCCTGAATTGCCTCGGTTAGACCCCAGTCCTCCATCCTTCCAGCCTGGCCTGCCCACGGCAGGTGTTCCTGTCTCAGTCTCCCAATCTGCACTTAAGAGTGGGTGCCCAGCGGGAAACCCGCTGTCCTTGGAGCAGAATCCTTAGTGGGTCACGCTGTTCCCAGCCTCCTCTGTCCTGCCTGATGACTCACCAACTTTAATCATGATGAAAACAGAAGCGGTTCCTCATTTCATCCCCTTTCTGTCTAAACAAGGCACAGTCGTGGCATTCCTACCTCCCCCGACTTTCTTGTCCTGCTCTACCTCCTTCCCCTCTTCATAGTTATTATCATCTAGTATGATTTCAGAAAGAAATACTTTACGTCCTGAAAAGGAAATTCCAGCCTTCTGCAGGATGATAGGGCTGCATTCGTTTTTGGGAGGAGCTGGGGATTTTTGGAGGAACAGAGGCACCTTCCTGGTTTAACCTCCTAATTGTCCTAGAAATGAGATAGCCTTATTTGAACACATTCCTATTCTCTCTCTGTCTTCCTTACTTAAAGTGTAAGTAAAAGGAATTCACCCTATCCCAAATGTAAGTTCTTCACCTATGCCTGAATTATATTTTAAAAATGGAATTTTTCTATCTATACCTATACATAAAATAGAATCTGAAAGATGTGTACATGTGCATTTTGTTTTTGATAGTCTGAATTTGTATTTAGCCCTGCAGGTGCGGGAAGATGGTTCTGTGGAAATTCCTATTTGTTGAAACTCTTTGTGAAACTTTAAGATACCCAGAACCTTTCCAGCCAAAAGAGTTTAGTCAGATACCAAGTTTTTGTGCTGTGAACATGCTTCCAAATTACTTGACAGTCACTGAGAACACTATCAGTATTTTAATATAGATGCTTCTTAATACTTTAAATATTAATCGTAAGCCAAATGATGACCATGTCTGGCTTTTTAGTACTTTTATAAAATGCAGTAAAATACTTTATGCATTCTGATATGCTTGGAACCTAATTATAGCCTGAGTCTATATCCTCTTTTAATTGCCTAAACTGTTTGCTTGTCTACCTATTTTTTTTTTTTTTTTTTGCCTTTTGTATGTATTTTGTTGTCTCCAGTTTTAAGGTAACTTCATTGGTATCTAACAGTATTCCCGGGGGGGAAAAAGCATTTTTTGAAAGAATACTGTGTGCACTATATTGAGATGTTTGTTTGGAGTTTACATCACAAGGCATATCGAGACCAAAGAAGGAACTGTATTTTAAAAACAGAGTGTGGCCTTGTGACATGAAGTCATTTAAGATGATTAATTACTGGGGCTCTGAAGAGCAGAAAGAATTCCCATTCATGTTCATTTCCCGTAGTTTCTAAAGGTCTAAGTTCTGGGGTGGAATTGAAGATACATCCTGATGTGGTTCAGATGCTTTTCCTACATTTAGAATCTGTGTCTCTGAAATGGTGATTGAAAGTACCAGGGGTGCTGGGAAATAGTTGAACAGATCTGAAGTCTGGAACCAGACAGTCAGATCAGGACTGCTTTTTAGTTCCTGGTAGGGGTAGGGAGCCCCTGTAACAGGCTGCTTATCTGCAGTTCCAGCTGGAAGCTGAATGTCAAGTTCAGAGCTCTTCAGAAGGAGGAGAGATTAAAGAGGAAAATGGTGGCATTCGGAATCAAGGGTAGGCACGACTTCTCGTTTCGTTAAAGGCAATATGTATCAGAAGTAACCTTGTCTATTTTCTCTGGGAAGAGTTTAGTCATTGGGGAAAAAAATATGTGAGTTTATCGTTTTAGACACTAGACTCAGAGGATTTGTGGACTCAATTCGGTGGTGGACAGTGAATTATCAAACAATTTGAGAAGTTGTTTTAAAAAGTTCTTTCTATGCAGTCCTGTATTATGTACAGTGTGGATTCTTCTTCTTTGTTCATAAATGATCTTTGCTGGTCTAAGGTTGCCTAGATCTAGTAGTGTTTTACCTGCTCTGGTGTGTGCTTTCTTTTTGTTTCTGAGACCGTAATTCAGTCAGTGGTTAGGATGCACATTACAATGTTTATTGTGCAGCCACATTTCTTACTATCCGTAGCTTCTGGGGACATGAGGATTTTGCAATTGAAATTCTAGCAGAATGGATTCACAAAAAGCCAATAAGAACTGCATTCCCTTAACTTATTAAAGTATATTTTTGTTGAGCCCTGAATTCTGTTTCTTTATTTGTAGAATGCCTCTTGCTATAGTCTTGGCAGCATTTTAGGATTCTAAGTTCAGAATTAATCTATGAAAAATGTTCAAAATAACAGGGAAGTAGTATCTAAAGTGAAAGTTTAAAAATACACAATCGGCCATCCTTCACTGCCATCTTAACTGCAGCTTTGTAGCAAGTTCTGTTTAATTATGTAGGTGATGATTTTCCCCAGCAGCCCAACAAATAGATGGCAAAAACAAAAAAAAAAGGTGTCACTTTGAAAAAGCAGAATTTGAAGCATGCCTTGCTGCCTGGCCTGTATCCCCAAGATGAACAACTGCAGTGAACTGCTGTGTTCTGCTTACTGAAGTCTTCCAAATGTGTATTATTTAGTCAGTGGATTGATTAATTACAAATCCCCTTGAAGGGTAGCCATGTGGCTCTTAATCTGTTTTTGGGTCTTAGACCTCTTTGAACATCTAATGAAAGCTATTGATAATATCCTCAGGGAATTAGGGTATCCTCAGGGAATAATAATATCCTTGGGGAAATGCCTATATTCATTTGCACCCAAAATTTCATGTAACATTCAAGAGGATCCTAGAATGCCCGAAGACATCATGACCCCACTCTGACTCCACTATTAAAAACAGCTATATTAAGGTGTAGTTTGGGCAAGAATAGAAAAAGAGGCAAATGTGTATGTATGGTGAGTGTATGTGTGTGCGTGTATTAGTGTATATAATATTTTAAGTTCTCTGTTTTCTGTGATTAAAACAAAAGAAAGCCAGAAGAAAATCTAACATTCTTGTTAAGTGCCACTGTTAACTCAGGTAAAAATCATAAAGTCTCTTAAGGAAAAAGCAAGGAAGGAGCTCCATAACCTCTCATAGTCTTCCGTTGTCTTGCAGTAAATAGACTTTTATGATGAAAAGACTTATTGCAAGATTCCTGGAAGGGCATTAGAGCTGTTATAATGCAACAGAAAGTTGGAAGGATGCAGCCTGTGGTTGTTCCTGAGCTTCCCATGAAGTCTTTGAAAGTGTTGATAGATATTGTTACCATTATCAAGGTGAAAATTAGCATTATGGAAAATTTGAGAATGTCTTTCAAGTCTGAAATGTGGGCACCACCTTAAAATCCTCTGCCTCCCTTGTCCTCTGCCTCCAGCCAGGCATCAGGCACTGCCCATTTTACCCCCTAAGTATGTACTGAGTCTGGCCACTTCCCCCATTCCCAGTCCTGCTTGCACCAGCTGAGGACCTCATTATCACTTGTCAAGGCTGTTGCAACTTCCTAAATGTCATAGAACTTGGCAGTTAAGTGCACAGGCCAGGGTTTGAATTTGAATTCCAGGTTTTGTACTGACCAGTGTACAAACAGAGCAACTTGTGAACAACTGTGAGCCTTAGTTTCTTCATGTTTGAAATGGGGATTGTCATGGTTCTAGTATAGGGTTTTTTGTTTGTCTGTTTGTTTGTTTTGTTTTTTTGACAGAGTCTTGCTCTGTTGCCAGGCTGGCGTGCAATGGTGTGATCTTGGCTCATTGCAACCTCCACCACCCAGGCTCAAGCGATTCTTCTGCCTCAACCTCCCAAGTAGCTGGGATTACAGGCACACGCCACCACACCCAGCTAATGTTTGTATTTTTTGTAGAGATGGGGTTTCACCATGTTGGCCAGGATGGTCTTGATCTCTTGACCTTGTGATCCGCCCACCTTGGCCTCCCAAAGTGTTGGGATTACAGGTGTGAGCCACCGCACCCGGCCCCGGGGGGTTTTATTTTAAGGCTTACCTAGTTGACTTAGACACTGTACATGGCATATGGCAGATTCTTAATTATTGGCAGATACTTAAAGCCTTTTTAACATCTTCTACTTCTAGTTTTGCCACCTTTCTAATTAATTTCCCACAGCGCTGGTAATAAGATGCAAGAATATTTTTTGCATCTTTTGCTGGTGCTTTATCAATTAAGAATGAAATAAAAGTTTCTTAGCAGGACATACAAGTCTTATCATGGCCTGCATCCTGCCTGCTCACTCAGTGTCACCGTCACTTGATTATGTGTGTGTGTTGATTTTTTAAGAATTACTATGCCATTTAACATTTTTAACAAGATAGAAGAATATAAAAATAAAGGGGTCTCTCTCTGTCTGCTCTCCTCTCTAGATGAACCACTCACAATAATCTAATGTAAATCTTTCCAGATCTCTACATATGTAGTTATGTAGTTATATAGATATGTAAATCATGTTTATATAAATAGCTGTTTGGCTTTTTTTTTTTTATATAAAAAGTGACAACACACCATATGCTTATCTAACACTTGCTTGATAGTGATCGTAGTTGTCATTCTGCCTCGGCAGATCCAGAGATGTGTCTTGCTTTTTTTTTTTTTTTTGAGACAGAGTCTTGCTGTATCACCCAGGTTGGAGTGCAGTGGTACGATCTTGGCTCACTGCAACCTCCGCCTCCCAAGTTCAAGCAATTCTCCTGCCTCAGCCTCCTAGGTAGCTGGGATTACAGGTGCCCACCACCATGCCTGGTGTAATTTTGTAAAAAATTACAAAATAATTTTTTGTATTTTCAGTAGAGACGGAGTTTAGCCATGTTGGCTAGGCTCTTCTTGAACTCCTGATCTCAGGTGATCCACCCACCTCGGCCTCCCAAAGTGCTGGGATTGCAGGCATGAGCCACTGTGCCCGGCCTGTTTTGCTTTTTTTAAGCAGCTGCATTGTATTCCATGGTCATGTCTACTTCCTATCCATCTAAAAGTATTTTTGTATATGATATTGTGGTGGGAATCTACCTTAATTGTTCTTTCCAAATTGGTAGTCATGTGTTCTGATGCCATCTTCTTTGCTCTGCAGTCTGCAGGGCCACCTTTATTTATATTAAATCCCCACATTTAGGAGTGCCTTTTATAGACTCCCCATGGCACTGTTTTCACACTTTTGACAGCTGGGGAATTACTTGATGGCCACAGGTGGCACATATTCAATCACCAATTTTAGATATTTAAAACATTTATTGTGTTTATAATTATGAAATAAAAAGTTAAAAATTATGAAGTCTTTAATTAGCAAGGGAATGGTGATGCTTATAACTTTCGGTAATATTCTAGCATCCTGACCAATCACTCAAATAGGAAAGCCAGATACGCTTACACTGTGGCCTTGGGCATGTCATCTGTAAAATGTGCATAATAACACTTACTGCGTAGGGTTTTTATGATGATTTAATGTGTTAATATTTGGAAGTACTTAAAACAGTATCTGGAGCAATGTTAAAAGGCATCTATGTATAGCTTGATAAAGAACAGCTTAGGCTCTATAACTATTCCTTCTCAATCTTATATTCTTCATTTCTGTTACTGAGAAGATTGGATCTAACCGTTCTAGGTTTCTGGCTACAACAGCAAGTGCTTGGTGGTTTCTCACACAGTTGTCAATCATGCTGTTTATTCAGACCAAACATAAACTCAGATTCCTTTTGCTTCATCAAATGCAGAGTCGACAAGACTCTCACACTCCAAACCTGACAGGTTGAGTCTCCCTACTTTAGCAAAGCCTGCAAGGGCCTTCCTAACTTTCTCTTTGGTTGTATTCATCTTGGAAAATATTTCTTCATGTTCTCTTCTGTAGCATTTGAATTATTTTTGACATTACTGATAACATGATTTTTTTTTTCCATTGAGTAAAGAAAGTCATCAAATTTTGTCAAAGAGTTAAATTCTCTGTGGTCAAGCTGTTTCTATCACAGTTCACCTATGTAAGACTCTCTGATATCTCACCCTTCAAACTTAAAATAGTGACATTTTGTCCCCGAGGGACACATTGGAACAATTTTAGATGTGGAAGATGTTGCTGAGATAAACCATTTGAGCAGGCTGCTGAGTTCACGGTAAAGGTTTTTGTGTAGTAAGAAATTTTGTTTTTGTCATCTGCATATAAAATTCCACCTGCGAACATCTTTCCCTTTGAGAGCCATCGTGTGAAGGTTTAGAAATCAGTGGCCTGAGGTCCTTGCCCAATTCTTTGTATAACATGCTAAAACGTGTGCCTCGGTGGCCAGGATTTGATTGCAGGCCCACTTTCCCCCACCCCTCTCACTGCTGAATTAAAATGAGGAAAATATTGTTGACTGCCTACCCGTGCCTATGAATAAAATAGAATATCAAGGGGCATTCAGATGGAATCTTGCAGTTATCCCTTGAGTACACTTCTGTGATACACCCCTAGCTGATGCTCTGCTAGCACTCATGGCTGCGGACCTTCCCCATTCTATTGTGGTTCACAAAATAATCACGACAAAGCATCATCTCTTGGCTCTCATCACGTGGAGCGGATGGCACACATGTAATAATTATTGCTTCTAGGAATTTCGCCTGTGGCTTGTCTTCAGTTTCCTTAGGCATGGTGACGGTTTCTTTTTTTTTTTTTTTCTTAAGTTATGGCTCATTTTACAGGCATTTTAAATAATAGTATATAATTTGTACCTGCTTTTGCCAAGAGGTGTGGAACTTTGAATAATGTTTCTTTTCCTTTATTAGTGACAAAATAAATCAATTTCATATGAGAAAATGTTATTTTGTGGCTGTTTGGGAAAAGAAAATGACGAAGCACACTTTTGTACTCAAGAGCACGGGCGTTTCTTTGGAAAGGTCCTTGGGGCCTTCCGTGGCCTCGAGCCAGGTTTTGTTTTGCCTGTTTAGTTGCCACTTCTGTCCCTTTATGTGGAACACACAGCTGGCAGGTTTTTGCAAGACACAGGTCCTTAGTTGTACTCGGCTACTAAACTGGCCGTGTGTCCTAGAGAAAGTTTATTCACCTTTCTGGGCTTGAATTGGCCTGTAAGTTTTTCCAGGTCTCTGAACCTTATGATTTTTTATGACTGAATTTAATGGGCCTATTGTTTGCTTTAAGCGTGTGATTCTAGTTATCTTTTCTTACCAGAAAATATAATCTTATAAGCACAGCTATCAATTATACTCCTGAAATACAAGATTTTTAAAAAGGAAAAAAATTTTTACATCTGTCAGGTCATGAATAAACCATTGAACAGAGAAGAGAGACTGATGAAAGGCAGCGATATTTCTCACTAAATGTTGCATTTTAGATTGCTAAAATGAACGTTTTATTTTTTATTTGAAACCCTCCAAGATATGCTGAGTCTGTTTTAGCTATGTAGTGTTACTTGCAACATTATAGAAAGCTCCCAAATGTTCCATTGGGAAACCATTTTGAAAGGCTGACAAGAGTAGCACTGATCATCTTCACTTCTGGCTGGGAAGTTTTGTCAATGTCTCAGATTAATCAATTACATGTGATAAGACAGTGTGGTTTGCTCAACATAACACTGTTTCCTCCCTACCCCTAATTTTGTAGTGTTTCAGTTGTGTTAACATGAACAATATTCTTTCAGTTTCTATGGCTTCTTAAGTTTCCTGTCAGCATTAGTAATATTCTCTCCCTGTGGTCTACCTTTTTCTTTGCATTTTCTCAGTGTTGTGTGCATGTGTATTTGTATATGTGTATGGCACTTTTGAAGTTAACCGAGAAATTTCAAAGCAGCGAACAGGAGGTAGTCACACAAAACTTGTTAAATACAATCTGCTGGAAAACATAGTAGATGTGAGAAGAAGTCTGGGAGAGTTAAACACACACATGACATTTATTTTTGCAGAAATAAAATATTCCTGAGAAATCATTCATTCTTGCCATTTCCTTTTGGGGTTTGTCATCTTTTAAGTTTTTCCTTAGAAGCTTCTAAAATGATCTCAGAATGTAAGAAAAATTTAATGATATTTTACAAGCCAATTCATAGGTTTTGAAATTATTTCATGCTTATATATAAAAAAGGCTTGCATCCAAGTCTAGAAGAAGGTTGAATGAGCTGTGGTCCCTATACACAGTGGAGTACAATGCAGCCGTGAAAAAGAGTGTGCATAACAGTTGGGAATGGACATGGAGTGGTTTCCAAGAGACATTAGTAATGCAAAATGCCACGTGCAAAAGAGCATGCATAGTATGCTGCCTTTTGTGTGAGAAAGAAGGGGAAATAAGAAAAACCTACATATAACTGCTTATCTTTACAAAAAGAAGCTTCGGACCCATAAACCAGAAAACAGTGAAGTTGGTGACCTCCACGAGGTGATGTGAGGGAATGCGGTAGATAGAATGTGGGAGGAAGAGATAACTTTTTTGAGTAACTTTTGCTAATTTTAACTTTTGGAAGCATGTTAATGTTCTACATATTTAAAAAATCATTAAGAACTGAAAGCAAATTGAACAAATTTGAACTCAATTGTATTTCAGATGGATATTGTAACTTTACTGAAGAGAGAACAAATAGGAGCCCAAGTAGTTCATGAACACAGTTTTTAACTATATACTCCATTCTTGGATGACATAGGAGGGAGGGAAAACTGCAAAGAAATCTTGAGCTTTTAAAATAGGTTTTCTTATTATGACAGTATGGGTAAAACAGTTCTGAAACTGTAAGAGACCTTGTAGGATTTGGTAAATGAGTACATGTGTCGACTTTGTTCAAGGAGAAACACAAAATGGATGCAGTAGGGCAGAACAAACCTTTTGGGGAGGGATTAGACTTAGACATATCTGTTTGAACTTATGATTTATAAAATATACATGTATGTTTGTATGGGTATACATGTGTACATGTCTATGTATGAATGTATGTATGTGTGCCTTTTGTATGTAACTAGTGAAGAAATTGGACAACACTGTGATTGAATGATCAAAACTACCATCAGCAGTGAGGGACAGAGAGATATCATGTGCCCCTGGATGTGACACCCTGAGAAGAACACAACACATCCATGTAGTATTCCGGCAAAACATGTACCACCTGAATCAAATCTTGAGAAAGCATCAGACAGACCCAAAATGAGGAATGTTCTAGTCAAAAAATCAGAGGAAGGGCCTGTAATCCCAGCACTTTGGGAGGCCGAGGCCAGTGGATCACCTGAGGACAGGGGTTCTAGACCAGTCTGATCAACATGGTGAGACCCTGTCTCTACTAAAAAAAAAAAAAAAAAAAAAAAAAAATACAAAAAGAAAAAGAAAAAAAAAAAACTAGCCAGGCATGGTGGCTCACACCTGTAATCCCAGCTACTCAGGATGCTGAGGCAGGAGAATCGCTTGAACCTGGGAACTGGAGGTTGCAGTGAGCTCAGATGGCACCATTGCACTCCAGCCTGGGTGACAGAGTGAGACTCCATCTAAAAAAGAAAAAAAGAAAAAAATCAGAGGAGGGGAAATTCTGCATTCTTAAAAGCATGTTAGGCTATACAAGACAATGACACGGTATGGGCAAAGTTTCTGATTAAAAAGACTGAAGAGGCTCCTCAACTCGTAACATCTGACCCTAGACTGGCTCCTGCTTTGCAGGCGGTGTGTGGGGTGAATGCTGGAAAGCATATTATTGGACAAATGGACAAAATTGGAATATGAATGGAAGATTAGAAAAAGTATTGTATAAATGTTAAATTTACAGAAGCTTATAACTGAATTATGGTTTTGTAACTCAGTTATAATAGAATGTTCTATTCTTAGGGAAAATACACTACTCTTAGGGAAAATGATTTTGGGGTAAATAAAGGGCCTTCAAAATGTTCAGAAAAAAATTTATATCCATATATTTCTCTATCTATGTATATGCTCACAGAGACATATGAGAAATAGAGTAAGTAAAAATGGTAAAGCAAAGCAGGTGAAATGTAACAATGAGTGAATCTAGGCAAAGGCTATCTATGCATGTACTCTCTACACTGTCTTGTTGTTGCAACTTTTAAATTTCCCAGTGGAATAATTTTATTTTTATTTTTATTTTTTTAGGTGGAGTCTCGCTCTGTCATCCAGAATGGAGTGCAGTGGCCCAATCTTGACTCACTGCAACCTCTGTCTCTTGGGTTCAAGCTATTCTCCTGCCTCAGCCTCCAGAGTAGCTGGGATTACAGGCACATGCCATCACACCAGGCTCATTCTTGTATTTTTAGTAGAGATGGGGTTTTGCCATGTTGGCCAGGGTGGTCTCGAAGTCCTGACCTCAGGTGATCCGCCTGCCTTGGCCTCTCAAAGTGCTGGGATTACAGGCGTGAGCCACTGTGCCGGGCCCCTGGAATAATTTTTACAAAGAATAAATTTTAACCCCAAAATAGGCATTCAGATGTTAAGCAATATTAAATAATAATATAATTGGTGATTAAATGCAGCTTTAGATCTAATCTCGATTGTAGTCATCATTTTCCATTAGTATATGATTATTTGCAATTAAGAATAAACTGACTAATAATGCTGAATCTGTTCAAAACTGTGTGCTTAAAGAAAATAATGATGAATTGGAGCAAATTAGGAAGTCTGCTGTGAAAATATTACAGTAAAAATAGCAATAAACATTTAAAGGTATCTAGAAATAAATATAGCAAAGTATTTTGGCAGTTTTATGTGAAAATTGAAAAACATTTTTGACAGATGAAAGTGATTAGATTAAATGGGAAAGAGAACAAGTTTCTGAATTTAAAAAACTTAATATGGAAATGATTGCTTTCTAAATAGACTCATTATAAACAAATAAAACTGTGTGACATAGGCAAATAAGTCAATGGAACACAAGAGAGGGTCAGAAATAAGACCTACAAGTATGTAGAAATCAGATATGACAGAGCTGACTTTGCTGATCAATTCAAGTATGGACTATTCAAAATGCTATTCTTGAATGATTTGTTTTCCATGTGAGAAAAGTAGGCCTCTACCTGACACCATAGAAAACTCAATTTCAGTTGTACTACAAATTTAAATATGAAGAAAGAAACTTCAACAGTCTTAAAAAATACCAGGGCCAGGCGCAGTGGCTCACACCTATACTCCTAGCACTTTGGGAGGCTCAGGAGGGTGGATCATTTGAGGTCAGGAGTTCAAGACCAGTCTGACCAACATGGTGAAACCCCGTCTCTACTAAAAATACAAAAAATAGCCAGGCCATAGTGGCACATGCTTGTAGTCCCAGCTACTTGGGAGGCTGAGGCAGGAGAATTGCTTGAACCTGGGAGGCGGAGGTTGCAGTGAACTGAGATTGTGTGCTGCACTCCAGTCTGGGTGACAGAGTGAGACCTTGTCTCAGGAAAAAGAAAAAAAAGGAAAATACCTATGTAGCTTCAAAGGATTTCATAGGCTGGGTCTGTAGAATGTATAGAAAATAATTGATATATTTCACTATGTTAAAATTATAAGTTTATCTGCGATAAAGTCACTGTAAACACAGTGAAGAGCCAAGTCACAGACTGAGAGTAGGTAATCCATATAATAAAGTGATGTTATCCAGGGTACAGGAAGGAAAAATGGGCAAAAGGAATAAATAGGAAGTTCTTAGAACATGTAACTTCACGCAGGTACTATTTCAAAGCATATTAATATAATGAAACCATCCTTGAGTGCTAACTACATGTAAGAACAGTCTTCCATCTTTAGCCAGATCACTGAGTTTCTAAACTATACAGTAAATTTTTTCAAAAAATTCTTGTTTGGGTTGGGTGTGGTGGTTCACACCTGTAATCCCAGCACTTTGGGAAGCCAAGGCGGGTTGATCACGAGGTCAGGAGTTCAAGACCAGTCTAGCCAAGATGCTGAAACCCTATCTCTACTAAAACTGCAAAAATTAGCCGGGCACAGTGGCAGGTGCCTGTAATCCCAGCTATTCAGGAGGCTGAGGAGGAGAATCACTTAAACCTGGGAGGTAGAGGTTGCAGTGAGCCAAGATTGTGCCAATACACTCCAGCAAGACTCCACCTCAAAAAAACAACAACAAAAACCTTATTTGATTTGTTTTTGACAAATTATAATCATATATAATCCTGAGGTAGACAGTGATGTTATGCTATATGTACACAGTGTGGAATGATTGAATCAAGCATACTCACATCCATCATCTTAAATACTTACCATTTATTCCTCCTTTCTAACTGCTACTTTGTACCGTTTGACCAGCATCTCCCCATTCCCTCAACTTCCAGCCTCTGGTAGACACCATTCTACTCTGTTTCTATGAGTTCAGTTGTTTTAGACTTCACCTAGAGGTGACACCAAATGTTTTCATGTAAAACTGTGACAAATCTCAGTGGCTAATGTTATGTCGTGAAATTTTGTAGGATCAGTCCTTTCCAGAGCATGAAAATGGTTTTCAGATTGGAATGAGATTAGAAGGCATTGATCCCCGACATCCATCGGTATTCTGTGTGCTTTCTGTAGCGGAGGTAAGAGGTGGTGTTATTGTCTTGGGCTAATTGCATAGTGACAGATAATTTTCTAGAAAATAACAAATTTGTTTGATATTTATTATGAATAAGTTCCAATGCATTATGGATTTATTTTAGTCAGCGATAAGTGAAACTATATTTCTTAGTGAATTTTTTTCCTTCTCTGAAGATGAATTTTCTAGTAAGTCCTTCATCAACTAGCATTTACTCTTGACTTAATTGGTAAATAATTTTCACTTGAGGTTGATAACAATCTGTGAATCCCAGTGTTTTCTTTCACCTATTAACAGAGACGTACTTATTCACATTTTAGCTGAACTAATGAGAAATGTGTGTGAATAATATTAATGCATATGAATTATATATTTATATAAATGCATGCACTTTATGAAAATTATTTAGAGTGGAGAGCTCTTGATGAATGGCTTATAAAATGTAATACTTACGAAACATATTATTAAATCAATAAAAGATCTTTATATTTCTGATAGCATTGAACCTAACAGTCACATTTATTTACTTTACCGATTGATCATGGCTATTAAAGTTGTACCACACGTCTAGAGGATGTATTTCTCAGACCGCTTTATTATTCTCTTTATTGAGTGTGCTGGATACACATGTTAGAGTTGAAACAAGGCCATGCCTATTTTAGTTTTGCTTTGTACTTTAGCTTACACTGTATTGGAATATGGATCCAGGCCAGAGGGCAGAAGATAGGGTTGCTGAAGGGAATATTTGACAGGAATTGAATTAATACATAAACCAGTTAATTAATGAATACATAAACTGACCCTCAGATTCCTAGACTGGGTAAAAGGGTCACTATTTTTGCAGAATGCACTAGATACCTGTAAGACAGGGTCTAATTTCATGACCACTTTGTCTTACTCAGAGGCCATTCATAAATGTGTTCTTTAATGGAGACATTTGGGTAGAAGGGTTGGCTCTTATATGTTGATAGTACTGACAAAATATATGAATATTTTGTGAATTTTGTGTCTATTCCAAATACATGGCACTTAACAAATGATTGTAAACTTCCTGTCTTGCAGGTTTGTGGTTACCGTCTAAGACTTCATTTTGATGGTTATTTAAGTTGCTATGATTTTTGGACCAATGCTGGTTCCCCTGACATTCATCCAGTAGGATGGTGTGAAAAGACCAAACATGAATTGCACATCCCTAAGGGTAAGCCAGGATACATTTACCAACTGGAAAGAGAATCAACTGGCATTTCACTTATATTTTAACAACATTTTATGAAATTCTAACAAGAGATCCTGGTGAGAATTGGTTTCCAAAATGAAATTGTGATCCACAAAGAGTAGTAAGACTATAATGGTACCATTTTTAGAAGTAAGCATCTTTAAAGAAAAGCATAAATGACTATTTGGGTCAAATATTCTGATAATGTACAGAGGGTAGAAATAAAATATTATGAAAACATTTTATTTTATATAAAGTTTATTAAACCTTATAAGGAGTGCAGACTAATATTTAAATCATGGTTGAAATGAAATATCTCATCAGTGATAGTGCAAGGTGAGGAAACTTGATTCACTGTAAATAATTTGTTTCAAACTTAGGAATCACGGGCAACATGGAACTATGAAAAAATAATCACTATTTTCTTTTGATGGGAACAAAAAATATCATTGTTTGGTTATATGCTAGAGGAATCTGGACCAGGCAGATGTGACCAAAACCTTTTCGATTTGCTGTGTGCTAGTGAGGTGGGGATGTGGTCAAGGATGATGCTGATGGGCTCATATCTTTGCACAGCAAACTTCTGTACATGGTCTCTGGCTTGGGTGTCATACTGTCTGATGACTGTGGCAACTTCTGGAGTCAATATGTAGTCCTTTATTCTTAGTTATCCACTCAGGGTGTCCCTTGGATCCTCCCCTGAGCCTGATGGCAGAGTCCCTTGAGGTTGTTGGTTTCCAGGAAGCTGGTGACAGGCTCCAGGCTCATTCATTCAATAGGTGTTTATGGAGCCCCTACCACGTGAGGCACTGGGGGCCAACAGCAAGTAAAGCCATGTCTCTCTCTCCATGGGGCTTCATTTCAGAGGAGAAGGATAATGGCGGTGGCAGCAGGGACACTCTTTCAGAAAGCATGGGGGAGAAAGGCCTCTCTGTCGACATAATGTCCCAAGGAGACGTGGGTGAAATGAGAGAGGAAGCAGTATGGTGTCTGGGTAAGCCATCCCAGGGAAGAACAGGAGCAGGTGCTGGGGGCAGGAGTGTGCTTGGCGAGGATGAGTCATCTCAGAGAGACAGCAGAGAAGCCCAGGCGGGAAGGTCGGGGATGAAGAGGGTGGTGTTCCCAGGCCTGGAAGGCTGTGCAGGGAGTTTGACTCTTGTTCCAAGGCTGGTGCTCAGAACCATATTTTGAGCCTGTACTGTGTGGCCAGCACGGTGTGAGAGCTACGCTGGGGCATGCGAATGGGAGGATGCAGCAGTTTTTAATGGGAGACTTGTAAAGATGTGGCGCAGAAAGCTGGAGCTGTCGACTGGGCTTCTGTGCATGGCACCCTGGATGGCTGCACCATCAGGACCTCTGATGGTCCCTGTGACGCTGCTTCCTCAGGAGTGGGGGCAGCTAGGGGAACTCTGGTCTCATCCCTTTGCCCATTCAGGAAAGCCTTAATGGGCGATGAGACTCCCATGAAGCCACCAGAGTACTGACTCCGCATCAGAGCATATGAAATTACATAGGCAATGATGTGCGTGCGTGATGGGGAAGCATTGCCAACAGTTTTGAACATAATACATTTTAAAAAGGTGAAACCATTTGAAGATTTTAATTTAAATCTTTTGTGGGCGCTAAGGACATTGAATTTATGACAGGACACTAATAATACTATGAGGTTGGTGCAAAAGTAATTGTGTTTTTTTTTTCCATTAAGAGTGATTGATAGCATTAGGAGATATACCTAATGTAAATGGTGAGTTGATGGGAGCAGCACACCAACGTGGCACACGTATACAGATGTAACAAACCTGCACGTTGTGCACATGTACCCTAGAACTTAAAGTACAATTTTTAAAAAATCTAAAAAATAAATAAATAAATAAAAGTAATGGCAAAAACCGCAATTCCTTTTGCACCAACCTAACATATTTACTATGCACATGATTATATCTTTTGGGCATTGTGAATGATCTGTGCTTTTTCTTAGGTTATAGAAAAGATAAGCTTGTTTGGATGGATTACTTGAAGGCCTGCAAATTGCAAAATGCTCCAAAGAAATTATTCAGAAACAGAAGTCCTGTAAGTATTTTCTTTCTCAGCATAAATCAAATTTGCCCATGCTTAAATTGCTTAAAATTCACTCTATATTCTGTTTTATTTTAATCCTTTAAGAAGTTATGGAAACTCTTAACTTTCCATGACTTTTCTCACCTAGTTCGTCAGTTTCTTATGGGCATATCTTGGTTTTCTTCCTTTAAAAGTATAACTACTTCAAGTAGATGGGAAACGTTAAAAACTTTATGTTTAAAGCCTACTAAAATTAAAAGTATCTTTTAAAAATGTTTTCTCTTATAGTGAGTTAACCCTTTAATCTTGGTTTTGGTGTTGTGAAACCAGCAGATACTCAGAGTAGGCTCTGAATATACCCAGCCTGGATTTCTTTCAGTGTAATGAAAACGAGAGTAACGTTTTGTACTAATTGAAGGAGTGTTCTGAGGATCTGGGTAGATCACACGACTTATGCCATCTGTGTCCCCAGAAAGCTCGTGAACCTTCAGTAGAGGAGAATAAATTGCAACCCTAGAAGTTGACTCTGCCACCGGTAGGCGGTGTCACTGTGCAGGCCACTCACTGAATTTCTCCAGACATGACTTCTGTGATCTGGAAAGCAGTGTTACACAATTGTTACTGATGTTTCATAGATTTGTATCAAGAAAAGGAGCTACGAAAATGTGAAATTGCTGTAAAATTAGAATGTGCTGAAGGAGAGTAAACATCAGGGTTTGATAAAAGAGAAGTAGAGAAAAAAATCCTCTTTTAGTCCCCAGATATTATGTGTACTCCCTAAATCCCAGGACTGGCTAATTATAGATATATGAAGGGTGGGTTTGTAATTATTAAGTTATTGTAAATCATAGTTCATAGTATTTTTATACTAAAAAAGTACAGATAATAAAAAAGCATTCACATTTTAAAATTATAATTTAAATTATATATTAAATGTATATAAATTATATGTATAAATTCACATTTTAAATTATAATTTTATTTAAGCATGTATTCCTTAAATATTGAAAAAGCCACTTTTTTTCAGATTGAGTAATCAAATTGAAAGGATACTTTGGTGCTAATTAGAGTGTATCTTCACCACTTTTTCAAATAGTGGCATTTGGAAACTTCAGAAGCCTATGGGAAACAGAGAAGATTATTTGATACTTATGTAAACATCATATTTTAAAATTAATGCAAATTATTCTAAGAATCAAAGAGGGAAATATGTAGATGATAAAGGAAAGAAAACCTCCCTGCACAAGAAAAGACAAGAGCACAAAGGAAAACTATCGTCCTGGGCCTTTGTTATGGGTGTAAACTATGTGACAGTTGCCAGATATATTTACAGGCATTTGCTGGCTTTGTCCAGAGGCTAAGTGCTGACACCTGCAGACTTTGCTGATGCTAAACACAGAAGTTTTGACAGTGGCTCCGTCTTATTTGGTGTCCTGTTTCTTTTTGTGCTTCTTCCCCTGCTGGTGCTGCGTTAGAATGGGCCAATGCCTAAAGAATTTCAGGTTGGAATGAAGCTGGAGGCCGTCGACAGGAAGAACCCTTCCTTGGTGTGTGTGGCGACCATAGCAGATATTGTTGAAGATCGCTTACTAGTGCATTTTGACAACTGGGATGATAGTTACGATTACTGGTGAGATACGAATGTGTGTTTTGTTTTTGTGTATTCATATGTTTGATGTTAAGAATTTGTTTTCATTCTAGCACTGTCGCTCTTCTTGCTGTTGTAATAGTGATGAGCATCAGGAATTTGGTGGTTGACTGTTCACTTCCTTCTCTTCCATGTGAATGACCTCATTAAAGAGCCCTAGAAACTTCTCCATCTGTAGAGGTTACCCAGTGAAGCCTCATCTGAAATCATATAACCAGTTAAGGACACTTTGCTGTATTTTGTCTAGTTTGTGAGGAAAGCATTTCTGTGAAGAGGAAGCTAAAAACTTCCAGTATTTTTTTTTTTTTTTTTTTTTGTCTAAAAAACGTTAAATGTACCTTGTCACATTTTTAAAAGGAAAGATTCTGGGAAAATGGGAGTGAATTCTTCGAAAGTGTATGGGGAGCAGAGAAAATGTATGCTACCATGTCATTAAAATAACATGGCATGAGTTGAAAGGGGTCTTTTTTTTGGATTAAAAACCTGAAATATGCAAGAGGTCATGGCAAAAATAATTTTTACAGCATTTCTTCACATATGTCCTGAGTAATCGCCACATCCTTGCCTGAGGCAGTGGTTCTTCATGTGCATGATGGGCCCTGTCTTCTCCTTTGAACTCAGAGGCAAAGCAGAGAGGAATTGTTATATATGTGTCTTAGGCAGAATATTCTGGGTTCTTTGAAAAGGACGGGGAGGAAAAATGTCATCTGCAGTCTGATTGGGCTGTCCTATTAATATTTTCTCTTGCTGCCAGCAAGAAGTGGTAGAAGTTTATTAAAATGCTCACTGACTTTTTCTGGGAGCGTCACTGGCAGTTCAGGTCCTTGGCAATCCCCTGTTAATTTTATACTTTTAAATTTCAAGAAGCTTATGTGAAAGAGAAGTGTGGTGACAGCCTACTAATACAATACTGAAAATTCCTTCTAATTCTCTCCAGCTGTGAAGCACTGTTTTCTGTGGGATCTCTTGATATCCAGAATGACTGTTACTCTTGAACTCTTTCTCTGGCATTAAGTAAAACGGAATGTAAAATAGAGTTCTGTTTCTACAGGTGTGATGTTAATAGCCCTTACGTCCAGCCAGTTGGTTGGTGTCAGGAGAATGGAAGAACTCTGATAGCACCCCAAGGTGAGTGGACTGCCTGGACTTTCTTTGAAGTCATCTCTGTGCAAGTGGCAATCCTCATTTTTATTTTGTTTATGAAGACCGTATTTTAATGCAGGGTATATGATAAAAATACTGTGTGAGATTCTGTTGACCACCAAGTGCCTGAAACCTGCATTTCCTTCCCCATAATGAAGATGAACTGTGTTTATAAAGATGTCTTAGGTGCTGGGTGTGGTGGCTTATCCCTCTAATCCCACAACTTTGGGAGGCCAAGGTGGGTGGATCACCTGAGGTCAGGAGTTCTAGACCAGCCTGGTCAATATGGTGAAACCCCATCTCTGCTAAAGATACAGAAATTATCTGGGTGTGGTGGTGAGCACCTATAATCCCAGCTTCTCAGGAGGCTGAGGTAGGAGAATCACTTGAACCTGGGAGGTGGAGGTTGCAGTAGCTGAGATCGTGTCACTGCACTCCAACCTGGGTGACAGAATGAGACTCTGTCTCAATAAAAAAAAAAAAAAAAAAGATGTACCAGGCAGCCATTAAAACAAAGTTGCTAAAAATTTTTATCCAACAATGAGTACCATTGTTGAATACTGATATTTAAAACTAGCTATTTCTACTTACATAATTTATCTAATAATTTAATTAATTAATTGAACGATATGATTATTAAATATAATTAACTTTGGAGTTAAATGTAGAAGTACAGAAATCTAAGCAGTAAGAACAAACTTACCAATGGGTCTCCAGAACTTGCCAGACCTCCTTCCCCAAACCAAATTAACGGCTTAGCTAAACATTTAAATAAGGACTCTATCGAGTTATTTATTTTTTCTCATTACAGAAATATTATGAAATGTTTAGAGACTTGCTCTGTCAAATCCCTTTGTTTTTTAATTTAAAAATGAATTAGACATACAGGCTGTATAATCTTAGTATTTTTAACACAAGTGTTCGAGCAGACAGATATTTTCTTTCAATAAAAAATGTACAGAAAGAAATGTAGAGTAAGGGATGTGCCATTCTAGAATGGAGCAAATGTTCTTTTGATTCAAATGATTCATACTTTTGCTGGTTTTTAATGTTTTTGCCTTAAATATAGAAAAATACTAGGATTTCTCATCAAATTCTTGAATTTAGTGAAGATAATTTCAAGAATTAAAAACAATAAAGAAGCCAAACCAAAATCACAAATTATTCAAAAATGCCTGTTTGGTCTAGAAAGGTTTTATGAAATATTTAACACCTTAAATTTTGATTTTGATATATAGAGAGATTTAGAGTCATTTGCTTTATTTTTCTGTAAAAGTGGCTACAACTAACTTTAGAATAGTGTTCCTTAAGATGCGATGAAATGCTCATCACATCTCGAGAGTGTGTGGTTTGAGTTGGTGTGCCTAGGGACACAGAATGCTTGTTACCATTTTCATCTGGTGAAATGACCTCTCCACTGTGTCCAGCTTGTTCTCACTGTACTTCATGAATAGGCTCAGTCTCTTGGCGTTGTGTGAGCCTAGAACAATTCTGCGCAGCACATTTGGAATTAGACTGTGCCATCATTAACACAGATGGTCCAGGACTGTGCCATCATTAACATGCTAGTTGTGTCTACAAAAGCATTGTCTAATCTAAAGTCATAAAGATTTGTTACAAAAGACTATTAGTTCCCTGTTGTCACCCTTATTGAAAATCCATTGCTCATAGAGTATGAGTTTATTTCAGGACTCTCAGTTCTTTTTTGTTGGTTCGCATGTCCAGTTTATACCAGTATCATGCTTTGATTTGTAGTAAATTTCCAAACTGGAACGTATGAGTCCTCCAGCATCATTCTTTTTCACAGTTGTTTTTGGTCTTCTCAGTCTCTTGCATTTCCATCTGAATTTTAGAATTAACTTGTAAATTTCTGCAAAAAGAAAGCCAGCTGGGGTTTTGATAGTGGTGCACTGAATCTGTAGATCTCATCCCATGAACACTTCTTTCCATTTATCAAGGTCTTTTAAAATTTTCTTTCAATTATAATTTGTAGTTTTCAATTTACAAGTCTAGTGCTTACT
The DNA here is from genome assembly GCF_009764315.1 of Trachypithecus francoisi. Classification (NCBI taxonomy): domain Eukaryota; kingdom Metazoa; phylum Chordata; class Mammalia; order Primates; family Cercopithecidae; genus Trachypithecus; species Trachypithecus francoisi. The sequence goes on along the minus strand of NW_022681464.1, from coordinate 41,056,625 downwards.
TTATTAAATTTGCTACTAAGTATTTTATTCTTTTTTTATTGAGGTGAAAGTCACACAACATACAGTTAACCATTTTAAAGTGTGCAATTTGGTGGTATTTAATGTATTCACAATGTTATGCAACCACTAGCTCTCTCTAGTTTCAAATTTTTTTTATTCCCTGTAAAGATTTCTGTGATTTAAGTAGACATTCCCTATGCCTGTCCATACACCTATTGCCCTGACACCTTTAATCAGCTTTCTGCCTCAATGACTTTTCTTATTCTTGATGTATTACATGAAAGGAATCATACAATATGTGACCTTTTGTATCTGGCTTCTTTCACTTGACATCGTGTTTTCAAGGTTCATCCAAGTTGTAGCATGTCTCAGTATTTCATTCCTTTTCATGGCTGAATAACATTCCATTGTATATACATACCAGAGTTTGTTTACCCATTGATCTGTGGATGAACATTTGGTTTATTTGTACCTTTTGGCTATGACTAGAAATGCCACTGTAAGCATTCATGTACAATTTTCTCTGTGGACATATATCTTTATTTCTTTTTTAAAATATTTATTTATTATACTTTAAGTTCTAGGGTACATGTGCACAACGTGCAGTATACATGTGCCATGTTGATTTGCTGCACCCATTAATTCATCATTTACATTAGGTATTTCTCCTAATGCTATCCCTCCCCGATCCCCTCACCCCACAACAGGCCCCGGTGTGTGATGTTCTCTGCCCTGTGTCCAAGTGTTCTCATTGTTCAATTCCCACCTATGAGTGAGAACATGCGGTGTTTGGTTTTCTGTCCTTGTGATAGTTTGCTCAGAATGATGGTTTCCAGCTTCATCCATGTCCCTACAAAGGACATGAATTCATCCTTTTTTATGGCTGCATAGTATTCCATGGTGTATATGTGCCACGTTTTCTTAATCCAGTCTGTCACTGATGGACATTTGGGTTGGTTCCAAGTCTTTGCTATTGTGAATAGTGCCACAATAAACATACGTGTGCATGTGTCTTTATAGTAGCACAATTTATAATCCTTTGGGTATATGCCCAGTAATGGGACTGCTGGGTCAAATGGTATTTCTAGTTCTAGATCAGCATATACCTAGGAGTAGAATTGCTTGGTCATATGGTTAATTCTACATTTAACATTTTGAGGCACTGACAAGTTGTTTTTCAAAGTACCTACACCATTTTATATTCCCACCAGCAATGTATTACAAAAAGGTTCCTGTTTCTCTACATCCTTGGCAAACCTGGTTATTTTGTTTTCTTGATTAAAACCATTCTAGTGGTTATGAAGTGGTATCTCATTGTGGTTCTGATTTGCATTTTCTTATTGACCAATCATGTTGAACGTCTTTTCATGTGCTTGTTGGTCATTTGTATATTTTCTGGGAGTAATGTCTATTCAGGGCCTTTGCCCATTTTTCAACTGGGTTGTCTTTTAATTATTATTTGAATATTGTTATTTAAATATTAAGTCCATTTATCAGTCTTTATTATATTATCTATGTATTATTAATTTATTACACTGTATATCTTTATATGTTCTGAATATTAAACCCACATCAGATAGATGATTTGCAAATGTTTTCTCCCATTCTACAGGTTGCATTTTCACATTCTTAATAATGTCCATTGATGTGCAATAGGTTTTAATTTTGACAATATCCAATTTGTTTATTTTTCTATTGTTACTTGTGGTTTTGATATTAAATCTGAGAACTTATTGCCAAATTCAGAGTATCGAGGATTTAGCACTATCTATCAAGAGATTCTCCCACCTCACCCTCCCAAAGTGCTGAGATTACAGGTGTGAGCTACCACACCTGGCCAATAGATCTATTTTTATTTGATTTCTGTGTATGAAATGAGGAAGAGGTTAAACTTAATTCTTTTGCTTCTGGTTATCCAGTTTTCCAACACCATTTGTTGAATGGTCCTTGCATCATTGTTGAAAATAAATTTAGTGTGGGCTAGGTTCATGTCTGGACCCTCAATTCTGTTCCGTTGGTCTCTGTGCCTATGCCTATGCTTATTTCAGTATGACATTGGTATCATTATTGTAGACTTACATTTTATAACTTTATTTTATAATTTTAGTCGAAGTTACATTTTATAATTTCAGTTTAGTCAAAGTTACATTTTATAATTTCAGTTTAGTTGAAGTTACATTTTATAATTTCGACTAAAACTTCAACAACGTTCTGCAACTTTGTTGTTCAAATGTTAAGACTTTGTTGTGAGAGTTTTCTGTCTGTCTAACATCTTTTTTGTCATTTTATAACTTCAACGAAAATTCCAGCAGCTTGCTTCTCCTGAAGGAAGAAAAGGTTCTGGCATATGTTTAAACCTCCTCTAGAAAGATACTGAAGAGAGTAGCTAACACCTGGAATTTGGAATTAATTTTATGTCCGTGAAAAGCATCTTTATATTTTATCATTTATGTGTTTTAAAAACTGACCTCTCTCTCTCTCTGAAGAACCTCTTTTATCTGGAATCTATGAAACTTAGAGTATACACCAGGAGCAGCTCTACAGATCGGCACATGCTGTTCTGCTTTCAAGCACTTTAATTGCTCTCAGAAGTGCAGTTACACACACACGCGCACACACACGCCATAGCAAATATAGCAAACACTTTTTTTCTGACAACAGTTGGAAACAAATCATTGAAATGAACAGTTTTTGATCTTGTTATGTTTTGCTATAATTAAACACACTCTCTGTCTCCCTACGCACGGGCACACAGACACACAGACACACACACACACACAGACACACACACACAGACACACACACACACACACAGACACACACAGACACACACACACACACAGACACACACACACACAGACACACACACACAGACACACACACACACACACACACACACACACACACACAATCAAGCAGCCCTAGCTCTAGCCTTGTCTTAGGAAAGAGAATATCCGAAGATCATGTTAGTTGGTTTTCCTTTCTAAATCTGATGTTTAAACTCCTGCCTGTGAACCACCTGAGTACACAGCATTCTATTTTCCTGTCTCAGGGCCCCTTCTACAATCTCTGGCTCCGAGTATTTCCCCTCTTAGGCCTAACATCTTCGGTGCACTCACGTTTTCACACTATCCTAGAGGACATCATGATCATTACTCATCACAAGCTTTAAGTAATTTTGTTTACTGCTGGGCTTTAATCGTCTTCACCAAATTTTACTCACAGTTCCTTTGAATTATTTTTGTTACACTCCACTGTCTTGCTCATACCTTGATTAAATGGCTGATCTATTAAATTTTCATTTTAAATATCATCTAGCAAATGGGAAGGTGCCTGGAGTTCAATGAAGGCCTCTGTGAAGGGTGAATCCCCTTGCAGTATTCTAAGAAGAAACCCTTTTGTGACACACTTGAGTCTGTCTTAAAGACAAATAACGTCCTGTGCATGAATGTGTTAAATAACAAAACCTTTCTGCTTATCATTCCTCCTGTTGTTCGTTCTCATTTTTCTTAATGCCCAATATGTCACTTAATTTCACACACTTACCTATTTTCATGGCAACTTTGTGAAGTTGTTGTCAATTATTTCAGTTTCATAGGTGAAGAACTGGTATCCAGAGAGTCAGGTCCCTTGGCCCAGGCCTTCCACATGTGTGCTGATTTTGTAGCAAGCCCTGTGAGTTGACATCAAGAACTTCATTGCCCTTTCTTCTTCACAACACTGCTTGAAGTCCTATACGTGGCTTCTGAGAAGGAAGGGAAACTTTCATTGGAGCTGCGGGAGCACAGGGAGGGAGATGTTAATTCCAACTTCTTATTTGGACAGCTTCATATTGGAAGTCATGTTTGAATTGGTCTTTGAAGGGTGTGTAAAATTGTAGCTGAGAAATAGAGTGGAAGAAAATATGAGGTAGAAGGAACAGTGTGCACTAAAGCAAGATGGCATGAAGTTGCCACCATACTTAGGAATTATGAATATTATGAGTGACATGCTGGGCTGCAGGGTGTGGATGAGGGAGGGAAATAGGAGGTGAGAAGTGATTTAGAACACATTAGGCTCAGGCTAATGGTGACTGACCTTGTGAATATTTTTACTTTATTTAAAATTTGAAATGATTTTAATGATTCAGAAGAGTTGCAAGAATCGCAGACAGAACGCCTCCCTGATAAACCATATGAGATTAAGTTGTCAAAATGAAAGTTTTGCCAGTCACCCATAAAATAAAACAAGCAAACAGAAAAACCTACAGATTTAATCCATGATCACATGTTGCACTTAGTAGTCATGCCTCCTGTGCACCCTTCGATCTGCAACAGTTCTTTAGTCTTTCCTTGACTTTCCTGACCTTGGTATTTTTGAAGATTACAGACCAGTTCTATAGCATGCCCCTCACTCGGGTTTATCTGATGTTTCCTTGTGATTAGATGTGGGTTATGCATCTACGGAGGGATGTCCCAGAGGCAATGCTGAGTTCTTAGTGCACCGTATTAGGTGGTATGCAAATTCCATCTGTCCCTCTCCTGTTTGTGATAATTTTGGTCACTTGATTAAAGTGGTGTGTGCCAAGCTCCTCCACTGTAAAATTTCTCTTTTTCTCTTTGTAATTAATACATATTTACTTGGGAGTTACTTTGAGAATATGTAAATACTCAATTTCTCATCAAATTTTCACCTACTAGGTTTTAATATCCATTGATATTTATGACATGAATTAGTTATTAGTGTGATGTTTGCCAAATGGTGATATTCTAATTTCATTATTCTTTCTGTATTTACTAGTTGGCTTATCCTGTTCTGTAATTTCTTTTTTTTTTTTTTTAACTTACAGTGTTATGGAGTTCTGGATCCCTATTCACTGTTACTATGACAATGTAGAACATTGGTAAGGGGAGGTGGGACAGAAAGCTTGGTGAGCCACCTTCTATGACATCAGGAAGCTGACAGTCAACTGGGGACTGTTTGTAAGCTAAGACATAACTGTTGTAGGGATAGCAAGGTAATTAATCAAAGAGGTAACACCTGGCTAGAAAGCATAAGAAATGCTTCATGGAGAAAATTACATGATGGTATACTGCTCTGTAGCAAATTACCACAAACTTGGCAGCATAAAGCAATACAAATTTATTATCTTACAGTTCTGTAGGTCGGGAGTCTGAAATGGGTTTCACTTCAGTTTTGGAATATTAATAAGGAACTGGTAGGTTAGGTACATCGAGGCCATATTGTGAAGGGTCTTTAAAAACTATAATGAAGAATTTATGATCAAAGCTGTGATACAACCATGTTTAGGGATACTTTATTTGGCAATAGTAGGCCAGATTAGAAAGAAGGAGTGGGGAGAACATTATGGATATTCACGATATGTGGAAATGAGAGGCAGGGACCTTACCCAGGGATATGAGAATGGGGCTAGGACGATGTGTGAGACACTTTGGGGTTGCTACATACTTTATTTAGAAAGTGACTGAATAAGGAGACATGTATGATCTCTTTTGTTCAGTTTTCTGTGGTCTTGAGGCCTCTGTGAATTGATAGGCTAGGGAAATAAAGTAGTTCCTGACCTTGTAAGGCTCTCTTTTCTTGCAAATACCATTTTGTTCCACAGTAAGTTCATTTTACTATGATAGCAAGAAGCCACCCAAAACAGGGAAAAAAGTAAACTCGCATATTTTGCTAACTGGGGGAAATTTTTCTGTGGCCATTTGATACCACATGCAATAATTTTTATATGATTGTGTTTACGCCTCAGGTAGGCATTCAGCTACCAGAAGTCTCACAAGACAAGTTTACTGCATTTCCATCAATAGGGGATACCTGCAGCTGCAGCATGATATATCATTGTCTTGCTTGTCTTTAACTTGATTGCAAATCATGTCACCATTTCCCCAAGGCGTTCCACAGAAAGTGAATATCCTGCACATTTCGTAGAAACATTGTAAAAAGATACTGTTGTCTTTCTCTGTAAAGAGTGCGCAGTCAGCCAAATTCTACTCTTTATGAATCAAAGTTTATTTTACCTTTAACAGTCTTACACATAATCACTAGTGAAGTGAAGCTGTGGACTTCACATAAGTCAACTTCTTTAAAATAAAAGTTAAATATATTTTTAATGTAAAATTGTAGGAAACTTATAAAATATGAAACATTATAATGAGTAAATTAAAAATATTAATTCCATCACTAGATAGAGCTTACCATTATCATACTATTATATTTTTCCAATCATTTTGTCTGTTCATTTGACCAGGTAATTTAAAATTAAAATTGTGATCTTATTGTTAATATTGCTTTTATAACCAGTTTTCTTTACTCAGAAATATAATTTGAACATATTCTCTTTCTTTAAATAGTCTTTGAAAACCTGGGTATTAATGACTGCATACGTATCTCTTATGAGTACCTCACAGTTTCAACAAGTTTTCCTTTGTATTGGATGCTAATGTTTTCTAGTTCTTATAAATAATGACGGGGAGGAAATCCTTTAAAAATTATATATGTTTGTTATTTTTTATGACTGTTATAATTAGAATTACTAGATTACTGAGTGTGGAAAATTTTTTTTATTATTTCATAAATATTTTCAGAATACCCTTCATAAACTTTTTTTTCTTCTGATAACAATGTTAGAAAATTCGGACATAACAAACAAACTAAAAGGAATAAAACTGGGTCTTTCTAAGTGTAGCCACAATTTTCTGTGAACATAGTGTGTGTGAGTAAGGACTATGTTTTGTAATTTTCTTTTTCATCCCTGGTAAGGTTTCTTTAGCCATTTTAGCTTTCTTTTGATTAATGCTTGTTTTGCATGTCTTTTTCCATACTTTTTAACCTACATTTTACTTACTTGTGTATTTACACTTAAAGTGGATTTCCAAAAAGATGTAATATATTTATGTGGATGACTGGATTTAAATCCCTCATCTTGGTGGTAGTTTTCTATTTATCCATTATGGTTTTGGTTTTGTTTTGTTTTGTTTTGTTTTGTTTTGTTTTTTTGAGACGGAGTCTCGCTCTGTCGCCCAGGCTGGAGTGCTGTGGCCGGATCTCAGCTCACTGCAAGCTCCGCCTCCCGGGTTTACGCCATTCTCCTGCCTCAGCCTCCCGAGTAGCTGGGACTACAGGTGCCCGCCACCTCACCCGGCTAATTTTTTGTATTTTTAGTAGAGACGGGGTTTCACCGTGTTAGCCAGGATGGTCTCGATCTCCTGACCTCATGATCCGCCCGTCTTGGCCTCATGGTTTTGGTTTTTAAAACATTTTTTTCCTGACTTTTTAAACATTTTCTTGGGTATTATTTAATGCTTCCATTTTACCTTCAGTATTGACTTTTTAATTATGCCTCTTCAAAATATTTATCAGTTGCCCTACAGTTTATGATATACCTATCATCACAGTCTACTTTATTATATCACTTTTCCCATAGTATGAGAAATAATATAGTTGTTCCTATAGTACAACAGTTTATTTCCATTTTCTTTCCTGTCAGTTCTCCTCTTGTTGTCTTTAGTTCCAGATGACTTTTTTCTTATAAAATCAGCAAACAAGAAAAACACGAAGTAAAAGCAGTTTTACCTCTGTATATGTTCTATATCTCATAAAGGCTGTTACTGTATTTGTTCTAGATTATGACAATATCTTCTGTTTGTTAATTTTTTATTTTATTTTTATTATTTGGAGGCAGAATCTCACGCTGTCCCCCAGGCTGTAGTACAATGGTGCAATCTCGGCTCACTGCACTGCCTCCTGGTTTCAAGTGATTCTTGTGCCTCAGCTTCCTGAGTAGCTGGGATTACAGGTGTGCACCAGCACACCCAGCTATTTTTGTACTTTTAGTAGAGATGGGGTTTTGCCATGTTGGCCAGACTGGTCTCAAACTCCTGCCATCAGGTAATCCACCTGCCTCCGCCTCCCAAAGTGTTGGGATTACAAACATGGGCCACCACATCTGGCTGACATTATCTTTTACAGTGATTTATATTAAGCAGGTGCATTTTATTTTACCTTTATGTTCACCATTTTCAGCGTTCTTTATGTCTTTGTGTATATCCAAATTTCCATCTGGTATCACATTCCTTCTCTCTGAAGAACTTTCGTTATAATTTCTTATAGCTTAGATTTGGTGGAAATGCATTATATCAGTTTTTATTTGCCTGGAAAAGCCTTTATTTTGCCTTAACATTGTACAGACATTTTTGCTGGGTATATAATTCTGGGTTGACAGGTTTCCTGTTCATTTTTTTTAAGGTGTCACTATCTTGTCTTCTGAGTTGCATAGTTTCTGAGTAGAAGTCTACTGTAGTTCCTATGTTCCCCTTAACGTTTTTGGTTTGTTTTGTTTCGTTTTGAGACAGGCTGGAGTGCAGTGGCATGATCTTGGCTCACTGCAACCTCTGCCTCCCAGGGTCAAGCACATCTCCCACCTCAGCCTCCTGAGTAGCTGGGACTACAGGTGTGTACCACCACATCCAGTTAATGTTTGTATTTTTGGTAGAGATGGTGTTTTGCCATGTTTCCTAGGCTGGTCTTGAACACCTGAGCTCAACTTATCCACCTGCCTTGGCCTCCCAAAGTGCTGAGATTATAGGTGTAAGCCCATGTACCTGGCCACCCTTCACGTGTTTTTTATTTTCCTTGTGCTGCCTTAACATTTTTTCTTTATCTTTGGTGCTCTGGAAGGGAGCTTTCTCCAGTTTTCTGCCTCACTCCTAATCTTTCCTTTGAGCACCTGGGGAGGCCCATTATTCCAGACTGACAGGTTAGCCCCACTTGGCCTTTAAGAATTTACTAAAATGTTAGCTGATTCCTTTTTACCCACTTGTATAGAATCACTGCTTCCTCATGTGCTCTGCCACAGGCGAAATACTTTGAGTTTCTCATCTGTCTGTCTTTGGATTTCTCTTTACTTTGTTGCTTTGGAACTTTAGATCTCCAGTGTGCTCAAGAAAGTTTGTGATCATCGTTAGGGACTGAGTAACAGTCTTCAGTGGCTTTCTACATTCTACACAGAAATGGAACGCTCCCCTCTACTTTCTTATCTTATGGATCCTCTCCTATCTCTCTAAGGATATTCAATAGAGGTTTATATTTGAAACTTTTTGGTTTAATTCTACCTCACTTAATATTTTCCTTGTTTTTTTTTCAAATTTCCTTTTTCATTTGTTTTTGTATTTATTTATTGTGGTCTTCAAATACCTAGTGCATCTTAGTTATCCTTTGATGTTTGAGAATAAGCTCCTGACAAGCTGGGTAAAATCTCTCGGTGCCCTGATGGAGCCTGTCAACTTGCAAGCCTTCCTGTAGGGTGTTCAGATGGAAACCATGGTGTTTTGTTTCTACACCCCCAAATAACATAACTAGGACTCTTGGGTCAGTTTCCACAGGCAAGGTTCCTCCCTTCCTCTGACTGGTGTGTATGGTGAGAATGGAGGATTTGGGCGGGTTCTGTTAGCTCTCTGAGATCCTGGCCATGGGAGTGGGTAGAGAGGTCATTGTTCTGTGAGTGAGTTTCATTAGTGACTAAGATTTCCACATCTGTAACTTCTCTGTTTCAATCTATCTAGAGGTTAAAACCTCCAGCCAGTTGCCTTAATGCATGAGGGATAGTTCTCCAGTTGTGTTGGGCAAGGTAGATGACCTCGTGGGGCCAACAGTTTCTATCAAGACTTTAAGACCAACATCTGTGTTTAGCCCCCCACACTGTTGCCATTAGAAATATTTGGTGCCTGCAATTGCCAAGCTTTCCTGGATTCTATAACATAAACTAGCTACTTCTTACTGGTGTTCTTCTTTAACAGATTTATGTTTTAGCTTTCTAAAATTTCGTTAAGTCACTTTTCATCCATTGGTTTCTTTCTTAGACTTCCAGGAACTTTTGTTGACATTGCTCATTTGCATTTGGCTTTTTACCTGTTCTCATTGTGGCTTTATGTCCTCGTATTAGTTTTGTTTTTATTTTATTTTTTGCATAAATAACATTACATTCATACTATTTTATAACTGCAGAGTTTTCTCACTTAGTGCCCCTTGGTTTCTCCTTCCACCCAGGTTAGTTATTCCCACCGAGCAAATGGTAACTGATGCTAATCCCTTAATATTAGTCACCTTGAGCTAACCAGTATATCGAATCACTCCAAAATTTTAGTGCTTTTAGCACATTTAAGATTTTGTTTCTTGCTCCTGGCACAGTATAATCATGGCTGATAGGAGTTAGTTCTGTTCCATGCAATTATTCTGGGACTAGGGTGCCTCCAATTTCTTGATAATCTTTCCATTTCAGCCTGAGAATAGAAAGAAGCTGATGGTTGTACATGGGAGGGCCATACTTGGAGGTAGCTTGTTACATCATTTCTACCCACATGGGTTGGCCTGAACTCAGTCACAGGACTACCTGTAGCTGCATAGGAGTCTAGGAAATGCAGTTCATCCTTCTCACCGAGAGGAAAAGCCATCATCTTACACTATATATATTTTGTGGATTCTCATGATTGCATATCCATGTGCACATACATGCTCATATCCATGTGTTCAAAGCCCATGTTCTTTTTAGTCATTGTGTGTGCTGTAAAAATTGGATTATATTAGGTACATATCTTACATCATTTTTAACTTTGCTCAACTATGTCTCATGACAAATTCCTTCCAACTCATTTGTATAGTTCAAATTCTTTCTTTATAATAACTGCATAATATTTCATAATGTGTTATATCAAAATTAACTTAGCATTTTTGTGTTAAACATTCATTTAAAAATGCCTTTATTGATACTTTGTTGTCATTTAGAAGGGAATACAGCTAAAAGTATGTGTTTGTTTCTGCATTTTTTGTTTTCTTTTTAACTAAATTGAACCCTCTTCTTGGTCCCTTGAGCATCTTTAATGGGTCTTTGGAACATGTGACATCTTTCTTCCGGTGGAGAGTGTTGTTCTTAAAGGTACCAGTTATTCACAATCACTCATCTAACAATAACACGGTGTGAATAAGACAAAACAAAGAAGAATTCAGGAAGTATTCTCTTTATAACTCAGAGTCATTCTTCTGTTACTTAAACTCTTCCAGACTCAAATTATTCACCTTTAAAATGGAAATACTAATTTATACCTACATACAGTTGTGTGAGGATTAAATAAAATAATGCATTAATCAAACTGCACAAGGCTTACATGTGGAGATATTCATTAAATGGCAGCGGTAATACCAAAAATCAACGAGTAGCAATGGAGCTTATTTTTTTATTTTTTTATTTTTTGTTTTTAGAATGCAAATATGCTGACTTCTTTATAGAATTTGTTCCACTGTATTACATTTTCTTTTTTTTTAAAATTATACTTTAAATTCTAGGGTACATGTGCACAACGTGCAGGTTTGCTACATATGTATACATGTGCCATGTTGGTGTGCTGCACCCATTAACTCGTCATTTACATTAGGTATATCTCCTAATGCTATCCCTCCCCCCTACCCTGTCCCCACAATAGGACCTGGTATGTGACGTTCCCCTTCCTGTGTCCAAGTGATCTCACTGTTCAATTCCCACCTATGAGTGAGAACATGCAGTGTTTGGTTTTCTGTTTTTGCGATAGTTTGCTGAGAATGATGGTTTCTAGCTGCATCCATGTCTCTACAAAGGACACGAACTCATCCTTTTTTATGGTTGTATAGTATTCCATGGTGTATATGTGCCACGTTTTCTTAATCCAGTCTGTCACTGGTGGACATTTGGGTTGGTTCCAAGTCTTTGCTATTGTGAATAGTGCCGCAATAAACATACGTGTGCGTGTGTCTTTATAGCAGCATGACTTATAATCCTTTGGATATATACCCAGTAATGGGATAACTGAGTCAAATGGTATTTCTAGTTCTAGATCCTTGAGGAATTGCCACACTGTTTTCCACAATGGTTGAACTAGTTTACAGTCCCACCAACAGTGTAAAAGTCTTCCTGTTTCTCCACATCCTCTCCAGCACCTGTTGTTTCCTGATTTTTTAATGATTGCCATTCTAACTGGTGTGAGATGGTATCTCATTGTGGTTTTGATTTGCATTTCTCTGATGGCCAGTGATGATGAGCATTTTTTCATGTGTCTGTTGGCTGTATGAATGTCTTCTTTTGAGAAGTGTCTGTTCATATCCTTTGCCCACTTTTTGATGGGGTTGTTTTTTTCTTGTAAATTTGATTGAGTTCTTTGTAGATTCTGGATATTAGCCCTTTGTCAGATGAGTAGATTGCAAAAATTTTCTCCCATTCTGTAGGTTATCTGTTCACTCTGATGGTAGTTTCTTTTGCTGTGCAGAAGCTCTTTAGTTTAATTAGATCCCATTTGTCAATTTTGACTTTTGTTGCCATTGCTTTTGGTGTTTTAGACATGAAGTCCTTGCCCATGCCTATGTCCTGTATGGTGTTACCTAGGTTTTCTTCTAGGGTTTTTATGGTTTTAGGTCTAACATTTAAGTCTCTAATCCATCTTGAATTAATTTTCGTATAAGGAGTAAGGAAAGGATCCAGTTTCAGCTTTCTACTTATGGCTAGCCAGTTTTCCCAGCACCATTTATTAAATAGGGAATCCTTTCCCCATTTCTTGTTTCTCTCAGGTTTGTCAAAGATCAGATGGCTGTAGATGTGTGGTATTATTTCTGAGGGCTCTGTTCTGTTCCATTGGTCTATATTTCTGTTTTGGTACCAGTACCATGCTGTTTTGGTTACTGTAGCCTTGTAGTATAGTTTGAAGTCAGGTAGCATGATGCCTCCAGCTTTGTTCTTTTGGCTTAGGATTGTCTTGGCAATGTGGGGTCTTTTTCAGTTCCATATGAACTTTAAAGAAGTTTTTTCCAATTCTGTGAAGAAAGTCATTGGTAGCTTAATGGGAATGGCATTGAATCTATAAATAACCTTGGGCAGTATGGCCATTTTCACGATATTAATTCTTCCTATCCATGAGCATGGTATGTTCTTCCATTTGTTTGTGTCCTCTTTGATTTCACTGAGCAGTGGTTTGTAGTTCTCCTTGAAGAGGTCCTTTACATCCCTTGCAAGTTGGATTCCTAGGTATTTTATTCTCTTTGAAACTATTGTGAATGGGAGTTCATTCATGATTTGACTCCCTGTTTGTCTGTTACTGGTGTGTAAGAATGTTTGTCATTTTTGCAGACTGATTTTGTATCCTGAGACTTTGCTGAAGTTGCTTATCAGCTTAAGGAGATTTTGGGCTGAGGCAATGGGGTTTTCTAAATATACAATCATGTCATCTGCAAACAGGGACAATTTGACTTCTTCTTTTCCTAACTGAATACCCTTGATTTCTTTCTCTTGCCTGATTGCCCTAGCCAGAACTTCCACCACTATGTTGAATAGGAGTGGTGAGAGAGGGCATCCCTGTCTTGTGCCAGTTTTCAAAGGGAATTTTTCCAGTTTTTGCCCATTCAGTATGATATTGGCTGTGGGTTTGTCATAAATAGCTCTTATTATTTTGAGGTACGTTCCATCAATACCGAATTTATTGGGAGTTTTTAGCATCAAGGACTGTTGAATTTTTCCAAAGGCCTTCTCTGCATCTATTGAGATAATCGTGTGGTTTTTGTCTTTGGTTCTGTTTATATGCTGGATTATGTTTATTGATTTGCGTATGTTGGACCAGCCTTGCATCCCAGGGATGAAGCCCACTGATCATGGTGAATAAGCTTTTTGATGTGCTGCTGGATTCGGTTTGCCAGTATTTTATTGAGGATTTTTGCATCGATGTTCATCAGGGATATTGGTCTAAAATTCTCTTTTTTGTTGTGTCTCTGCCAGGCTTTGGTATCAGGATGATGTTGGCCTCGTAAAATGAGTTAGGGAGGATTCCCTCTTTTTCTATTGATTGAAATAGTTTCAGAAGGAATGGTACCAACTCCTACTTGTACCTCTGGTAGAATTCGGCTGTGAATCTGTCTGGTCCTGGACTTTTTTTGGTTTGTAGGCTATTAATTATTGCCTCAATTTCAGAGCTGCTATTGGTCTATTCAGGGATTCAAGTTCTTTCTGGTTTAGTCTTGGGAGAGTGTAAGTGTCCAGGAAATTATCCATTTCTTCTAGGTTTTCTAGTTTATTTGCATAGAGGTGTTTATAGTATTCTCTGATGGTAGTTTCTATTTCTGTGGGATCGGTGGTGATATCCCCTTTGTCATTTTTTATTGCATCTATTTGATTCTTCTCTCTTTTCTTCTTTATTAGTCTTGCTAGCAGTCTATCAATTTTGTTGATCTTTTCAAAAAACCAGCTCCTGGAGTCACCAATTTTTTGGAGGGTTTTTTGTGTCTCTATCTCCTTCAGTTCTGATCTTAGTTATTTCTTGCCTTCTGCTAGCTTTTGAATGTGTTTGCTCTTGCTTCTCTAGTTATTTTAATTGTGATGTTAGGGTGTCAATTTTAGATCTTTCCTGCTTTGTCTTGTGGGCATTCAGTGCTGTAAATTTCCCTGTACACACTGCTGTAAATGTGTCCCAGAGATTCTGGTATGTTGTATCTTTGTTCTCATTGGTTTCAAAGAACATCTTTATTTCTGCCTTCATTTCGTTATGTACCCAGTAGTCATTCAGGAGCAGGTTGTTCAGTTTCCATGTAGTTGAGCAATTTTGATTGAGTTTCTTAGTCCTGAGTTCTAGTTTGATTGCACTGTGGTCTGAGAGACAGTTTGTTATAATTTCTGTTCTTTTACATTTGCTGAGGAGTGCTTTATTTCCAACTATGTGGTCAATTTTGAAATAAGTGCAAAGTGGTGCTGAGAAGAATGTATATTCTGTTGATTTGGGGTGGAGAGTTCTGTAGATGTCTATTAGGTCTGCTTGGTGCAGAGCTGAGTTCAATTCCTGGATATCCTTGTTAACTTTCTGTCTCGTTGATCTGTCTTATGTTGACAGTGGGGTGTTAAAGTCTCCCATTATTATTGTATGGGAGTCTAAGTCCCTTTGTAAGTCTCTAAGGGCATGCTTTATGAATCTGGGTGCTCCTGTATTGGGTGCATATATATTTAGGATAGTTAGCTCCTCCTGATGAATTGATCCCTTTACCATTATGTAATGGCCTTCTTTGTCTCTTTTGATCTTTGATGGTTTAAAGTCTGTTTTATCAGAGACTAGGATTGCAACCCCTGCTTTTTTTTGTTTTCCATTTGTTTGGTAGATCTTCCTCCATCCCTTTATTTTGAGCCTATGTACGTCTCTGCATGTGAGATGGGTCTCCTGAATATAGCAAACTGAAGGGTCTTGACTCTTTATCCAATTTGCCAGTCTGTGTCTTTTAATGGGAGCATTTAGTCCATTTACATTTAAGGTTAATATTGTTATGTGTGAACTTGATCCTGTCATTATGATATTAGCTGGTTATTTTGCTCATTAGTTGATGCAGTTTCTTCCTGGCATCAATGAACTTTACATTTTGACATGTTTTTGCAATGGCTGCTACCTGTTGTTCCTTTCCATGTTTAGTGCTTCCTTCAGGATCTCTTGTAGGGTATTTCTGCATTTTTAAACTGGAAATTGAGCATTCAAACCTGTTGGCTGAATGAACATTTATTTTTAGAGAATAAAGCTATAATAATTGGTGTTTTGGGAGGTCATGAAATGTACTTTGTAGAAATAACACAGTTGGTTTCTTTAGATTCTCTAGAATCACCAGTTGGCTGGACCTGCTGAGTAGATATTCTAGATGTTTCATGAACACATAGAAATATTTAGCTTAGCAAATTGATGTTTTGATACTCAATGACCACTTTACCTCATAATTTCCTTGCAAAGCTTAAATTACAATAGAAAAATTTACAGTCCAAAGAAATCCTTCCTTTAGTTGCAACCTTAACCATTAACTTTTTTTAGCCAAACAAAAGATTACTGTATTTTAAATGGTACTGTGCTAGTTCCTATGGATAGATTCTGTTGGCGTAAGAAAGGTAAGAGTTCAGAATATAATATAAATTATTAATTAATGAGCTGGGCAGATATGAATTGAGTGCCTACCAAATGTGAGGCACAGCTAGGAGCAGAGGATGTCACAAAGAACAATAAAGATGTAACATGTGAGGATTGCTAGGTCTGTGATAGAATATCACTCAGTGGAAGATGATATGGTTAGTGAAACTAAGAGAAAAACAACCCTAGCTTTTTATTTTAAAATGTTAAGTATTGAGAGACAGAGAGAAATAGAGCTCATTGCTCTGTCTCAAATGCCTGCCAAAACATTGGGTTAGATTAGATCCCAAGCAAGCCATGGTATTGAAGACAGTTCTGCTGGGCGCTCAGCCAGTGCAACATGGAAAGGTTGTATTCTGGTGATCTCTCTAGACACAAAAGAGAGTATATTTCTTTACATAGTGTATTCTGTATATAGTACAGCTCAGCCATACTTTGAGCAAAACAATCAATTATAAAATGAGCTCTTTGACAAGCTCCTGAGGTGCTGATATTCCATACTGTAGATCAAAGAGTTCTCCCTATGCTTTAGAAACTAATTAATGATCAAGTAAAAATTATGACATCCTGTTGTAAATGTTAGATAGTGTAACTTATGTTCTTTTGCCGGAAAGATATTTTAACTTTAATTGTTAGGAGCTGAATATGAATCTAAGACTTCTAGTATCTAAGGTACCATAAATGTGAGGTCACTTTCAACATGTGTTTTGAAACAATAAAGGGTGAACCTGAATTAGGCTTGGCCACGACTGAAGCATCTGATTTTCTTCAAATCTTGTATTTCTGAGTCATGTACTGAACAGCATGCCACTGTCTCAGACAAGACAATTAGTGACCACTTGGTCCTATGATTGTTTCCATAAAGAGCCCTTCTGTTCATGCAGAACCTACCAGCGGAATGGCAGCTTTCAGGTAGTGGTAACTTCCCACAATCTCTGTCACTGGGAGGCCTGGGTATTTGGATGACTCACTGCCCTGCCTTGTGAGAGATACCTGAAACAAATGAATAAGTGGCCTCTGAGGGACTTTCTTAGATAACTCAGGTTCTTAAAATGATAGTGAAAGCCAGCCAGGGCTGCACTGGTGCTAGTCACATAATCCTTCTTCTTCTATTGATGTTTTCTGTTAGACTTCAGGCCCAGAGACATAGAGCACTCAGTAAACCTCAAAGTAGCTCTTGAGAAGTTTTGATTTCTACAAATTGCAAGTCAGGAGGCACAGGCTCTAGCTTTGACTTCAATGTTAGTTGTCTTGCCTTGTATTAGTCACTTAAAATGCCAGGTCTCACTTTCCTCATCAGTAGAATTGAGTTTGATGATGTGTCCATCCAGCATGTGTGTTCATGCTGAACATTCTGTCTATTGCGATAGACCCTTGGCAGATCCCTTTTATTGCTGGTTATTAAATAGGACTGTTGGCCATTACGTAAAACCTGCTTGTCATACAGCAATGATTTTGTTTCCTGAATTGGCCTCCAGTATAATTGTGGTTGTTCTGCTTCTCTAGGTCCTAAGGGACAGGTCACCCAGACTAGGATGTCAGGAACATAAGGTCTTGTGCTGTTGATTCATGAACTCAATTCTTTAGAAAGAATGTTCCAGTGGAAAAAATAGGTTGCTGCTTAGGCTGTTGTTCCTAGAGGAAAAATAATTGAGGGTGCCTTTTAAAAAAATTCTGAAACCGGTATTACACCTCCTTATATGGCCTTCTAATATGGAACAAAAAACTGAGGAGTATTACATTTGCATTGTATAGATGCCACGGATCAGATGGCTGTTTCTTGGCATCATCCTGTTTACAGTGCTGGTGGAACATTAGCCAGAATTGATACACCAGCACCATTTTGTTCGAATGGTACCTCTGATGCCACCAGAACCAGCAGGTGAAAAACTTTGTATCAGTTTTGCTCAGAATTTTGAGGCTAGACTGATATCATTTTGGCTTATATCTCTGTCATTCTTGGCCACCACAATGTAAAATGCAAATGTTTCAGGAAATATATTTTATTCATTCAACAAATATTTACCAAATACTTACTGAATACCAGCTGTATGTTGTGAGGAAATAGCAGTGAAGTGAACATATTCCTATCATAAGGCAGCCTATGTTCTAATGGAGCAAGAGAATCAAGAAATATTCAAAACACACACTGTGTTAGGTACCAACAAGTGCTGTGAAGAAGAATACGGTAAGTAATGGGGTTAGGAAGGGCACGTACATTTGGGAGGGGGGTTCCCTATTATATGAAGAGCTCAGGGTGGGACTGAACGAGAAGGTGACAGTTGAGTGGCGTTTGAGATAAGGTGGCAAGTCTGGAGGATATCTACAGATAACTCTCCAGGTAAAGGAAGAACAAGTACAAGAACTTGAAGAGGGAGGATGTCTGCAGTGTTCTAGTTATAGCAGGAGTGTAGTGAACAGGAGATGAGGTCAGAGCAGTAGTGGGGCCAAGTTCTGTAGGGCCCTGTAGGTCATGGTAAGCACTTTCTTTTCCCCTAAGTAATCAAGGAAACCACTGGAATGAAATGGTATAGAAAATTTTAACTTATATTTACCTTAGTTTAACCCTTAAGTGTTTCCTTTTTTGCTTCCATATTTGCATCCTCCAGAAGGACTTTTTCTTGACCCTCAATGCGTTCCACTCCAGGTTCTGGAAATCATCTCCCTAGATCCCAGCTTCTTCTTTTTCTTTTTCTTTTTTAAATTTTATTTTAAAATAGAGGCGAGGTCTCATTATGTTCCTAGACTGGCATTGAACTCAGTGGCTCAAGTGATCCTCCCACTGCAGGTTCCTGAGTAGCTGGGACTACAGGTGTGTGCCACCATGCCCAGCTGATCCCAGTGTTTAAACACAGTGCCTCCTCCTTTGTCCCCCCTGAGGCCACCACTTCCCTGCAGTCTGTAAAGGAGATGGCTTATTCTGCCATATCCCAGGTAGTTCTCTTCTTCTAAAACAGTTCTCAGCTGTTTGGAAAAACCCCTTCTTCCTGAGGGCTCAGGCTGTTCGGCTTCACTACATCTCACCCCTAATTTTGCCACCATCTAGATGATTTTTAATTATTCTTCATCATTAACTGAAGATATTTGTCACCCAGATCTACCGTTTTACCGGAAGAATTGCTGGTACCATGAGGAAATCCAGGGCTGAGTGGCCGACGCCGTAGCTTGGTAGTTCCTTGATCTTAATTTCTGTGACACTTTTTCCATGCTTTGGTTCAGCTACCCATGCCCACAGCCACAGCTTGGACCTCATTTGCCCACAGCCACAGCTTGGACCTAATGAGGTCCAAGCTGTGGCTATGGGCATGGGTGGCTGAACCAAAGCATGCAAGTTTTTAACTCAAAATGGCATGGATTGAGGTGGGACATGAATAAATAATTTAAACAGTATAGCCCAGTATCCCATCCAGCTGTCTGTAGTCCCGCCCTCTCTGTTGCAGTTCTACGCCTTGGCCTCCAGGGGGAGCTCAGCCTCTCAGTCCTGAGGCCTGAAAAGTGCTGCCTTGGATCATAGATGCGCTGCGTTTTCAATCTTAGCGGGACGAAGTGATAAGTACGAGGTTGATGGAGCCACGCGTCATCGTTGAGATCCCATTTCTTCCACTTTCTAATGTATAGCACTTGGCAGGCTGCTCAAGGTTCAAGTTCTCACCTAAAAAATGTGGATAAAAAGTGTACCTCACAGGGACTAGATGAGGAATAACTGACTTAATGAAGTGAATACAGTGCTTACCAATAAAAGGAAGCCAGTTAGAGGTGGGTTTTCATTGAGAGGGGTGAAGAAGTTAAAGGCTATTCTTGTTGTATGGGGCGGTCTCCTATATTTCTTTCTTGTCTCAAGTAGGAATTTAAATCTTTGAAAAGCTTCTTCCATGGTATTGCTGCACAGCTGTGTGCATGGACTCTCCCACTCCCCCTCCAGCCCTACTTCTTGCTTCCCAAGGCCTACCAGGCCTCAGGGCTGGGGTCGGAAGGAAGAAAGTGGGGAGTAGGTGGCTTTTGCAAGTCTCCCTGGGCTATATGACATTCTTCTCTCCTTGGGTTCATTGAACAGGGAATATACAGGTACAATGTTTTCCCTTTTTTGCATGTACATAGCTCATTTCTGAGAATGGCATAGATGCAATTGTTGTTTAAGAGCCATTTAAAGCGGTCACAGCCCTTAATTTTCACTTGTTTATCACAAAAAGGGGAAGAAAGATAATGCCTCTCACAGTAGCATGCCGAGTTTCTTTACCAGGCTGGGAGAGGACGAGGTGCTGTCTCTCTCACTTACCTCCCGTTCAGTTTTTAGTCCCCTACACTCAGGTTTCCTTTCGCTCCATCCAACCATATGTGCCCCTCAGGTGCCTGGGTGAGGAAGCCCAGCATGGAAGGGGCCGGGTGTGGGCATGGTTCAAAATTTACACAAAAATGTGGAGATTAAAAATGTAATAAATGGATTTGGATGATTTTTAAAAATATCAGCTCTAAAAGTTAATGCAGAGTTGGGTGTGGTATCACGTGCCTGTAGTCCCAGCTACTCAGAAGGCTGAGGTGGGAGAACCACATGAGCCCAGGAGTTTGAGGCTGCAGTTCTCTGTGACTGTGTCTGAATAGCCACTGCATTCCATTCCGGGCAGCCTGGAGAAACCTCATCTCTTGAAGAAGAAAAAGTAAATGCAACTGCAGAAATACTTATTGAAACATAAGATATCTAGTATAGCTCATGAAGGAAAGGACAGAAAGCAAAGGAAACCTAGGAGAGCTTAAAAATATTCAGCTTAAAACGTGTTTACAGAAATTAGATTTAAAAAACTAGTGATGAAAACAAATGTAAATTAATTTAAAAATCCATTTAGAAAGTGTTTAAAATAGATATATCTGGAACAAAATAATATAAAAGTAAAACCGATGGGTAAAATATTGTCAGCAAACACAAGTAGAAAATAATAGGATGGCATGATAATTTTTAGTGAAAATAATTTGAGACAAAATACAGAAATGTATCCAAAAGGGAAAGGGAAATTTTCTCTATATTAAGAATAAATAGAAAGTACAACTCATGCCAAACATTTTCTGTACAGAATGATGTAACATCAAAATACGAAGCAAAAGTGCTCCATGATCTAGCAGTTTTAATCCTGGATGAATTCCAACATAAATGTATACTTCTTATCACTAAAAATAATATACTAGAATGTTCATAGCAACATTGTTAATAATAGCTCTCAATGGAAACCACCCAAATGATCACAATCAGTAGAATAGACAGATAAATTGTAAAATAATAACATAATGGAGTGTTATTCAACAATGAAAATGAATGTTCTGAAGGCAATCATCTACCCGACCCTCACATTCAGAATGCTGAGCAAAATACATTCACCACCAGGAGCACGTGCTGTGTGATTCCATTGATGTAAAGGGAAAAACAGAAGAAAACAAATTTCTGTGGTTGGAAGCGAGGGTAGGGATTTCTCTTTGAGGAGGGCGGTGTGGTGCCTAAAAGGGAGGATGGTAGGGAAGGGATCCTGGGGCTCTGGAAATGTCCTGGCTTAGATCTGTGTCTGGTTAGGCGTGTATGTTAGTTTTTTAAAAAATGTTCAGTCTATCCACTTGATTCGTGTACTCCTCTTTAAATATATTTTTAGTAAAAAGCATAAAAACGAAGGAAAAATGATCAGAAATATGGGAGAATTATAGAAAAAATAGTTATTTTGGAGACTTTAGCATATTGCTTCAGACTTTCTGCTTAAAGAACAGATTTTTGAATAATATAGCTAGATTGTATTACTGCAAATGGTACCATACTTTAAAATATATATATACTCTGTTTAAAAAATTGTTGACTCTATTTTACACTAAAAAGAAATCCTCAAACCTCAAAAGCAGGAATTCTATATATCACGTGACAGTCTGAAACTACAATGTGGTAAACTAGATATTAGTATTACTATTTTAAACAAATATGAAAATTACTTGGAATATCTCAAATATATATTTAAGGATTAAATCGAGGCAACACAGATTGCAATTATAACTGGTTTTTAGAAAATAAAAAGTGAGAAGAGTACATATTTTTTTAAAATGTGTCCCGCCGTCTAAACCTGAATTTAGTGGCAATAGTGGCAGATTCATTGTCTCTTATTTTTTTAAATGAAATAAATTATGTTTATAATTCAATTTGACAAAACAAATATAAAATAAACCAAAGAAAAGTAGGAGGGAGGTAGTAATAAGAGTAAAAGCAGTAAACAATATAATTAGAAAAGAAAAAAGAAGGAAAAAAGAGCTGATGATTACATCTAACTACTTATTGCTTGGAAAGATAAATAAAACTATACAATATAGAACTCTAGCAAATTTAATCAGGAATGAAAGAACACAAACATAAAGAGAAACAAGAAGGAATTTTGAAATAAACAGAGTTCTTTATATCATGTTCAATATATATTTGTAATTGCAATTGTAGGAGACTGTAATTACAAAGATGTAATAATGAGACTAAAACTTTAATAGACATAGAATGATTAGAGAAATTTGAAAGATTTTCAGCGTCTTCTTTTTCCAATTCATGGTTTGAGGTCAGATGGTTGCTTGTAAGTTTTTTCAAACTTCTAAGGAGGCTTTTGTTGGAGCTTGGGAGTCAGAAACCTGGGTGTCACCTGGCTCTGCCAGGTACTCACATGGCCTTTGACCTTGGCCAACCCACTTAACCTTGTTGAGTGAATGAAAGTACCATTGAGGAAGTGCTTGAACGCAGGTATGCCTTAGCCTTCAAGAGGTTATGATTAAGTGAATTAATGTATCTGAAGTTCTTAGCATCAGGCCTGTTAAATGGTGAGCATTCAATTAACATTAGGTGTTATATCATACAATGTTTTGTAGTATATAGGAATCAGAATATCTATGAGTAATCTTTTGGTATTTATATATATATTTTCAGGTTATCCCAATCCAGAAAATTTTTCCTGGACAGAATACCTGGAAGCTACTCAAACCAATGCAGTTCCTGCCAAAGTTTTTAAAATGGTAAGTTCTGTATGGGTACAAACTCTCACCTTTAAACAATGTTTGTATTGAGTCATGCCTTCATTTGGCAGTTTAAAATTATTCTAATTTAAAATTATTCTAGTTTTTTTCTTTCTAAATTCAAGTAGTAATTTCATAACCAGTATGCTTTTCTTTTAGTTAAAAATACAAAGTAGGTGACTCATTTGCTATTGTTCCTATATACGGATGTAGATGATGGTTTCCTTCCTTGAAAAATGGTAAATCAGAGGTACAATTGAAAACACCTCATCAGCTGCTGCTGATCCATTCCTTACATTTCTGGTGCTATTAGTCTGTTGAGTGAGAACTCTGAATTTTCACAGTGTCACTCTCTCAGGGGCTGTTTGAATGTCCGCGATGCTATAACAAAATAGGTGAGATGCATAGACTTTCTGTGGATAATTTTATGTATTTTGAGGTAAACCTTTCTTTTTTTGTTTTTTTTTGTTTTTTTTTGTTTTTTTTTTTTTTTTTTTTTTTTTTCTTTTTTTTTTTTTTTTTTTTTTTTTTTTTTATTATACTTTAAGTTCTAGGGTACATGTGCATGACGTTTATATCATGTATAACTCCCCAATGCAATCCCTCCCTCCTCCCCCCTCCCCATGATAGGCCCCAGTGTGTGATGTTCCCCTTCCCGAGTCCAAGTGATCTCATTGTTCAGTTCCCACCTATGAGTGAGAACATGCGGTGCTTGGTTTTCTCTTCTTGTGATAGTTTGCTAAGAATGATGGTTTCCAGCTGCAAAACCTTTCTTTTAGCACTTGTTAGAATATTAATTTTTAAAGTTCAAATTTGTGCTTACATATTTATTCTAGGATTGAACTAAATATAAATTAATTTCTAAAATAAAGTACATAGGTAGTACAGTTAAAGATACTTATTTCCTAAACCTAAACCAGTGGTCTTCAAACTCTATTTCCTTTCAGTTCTCTGTGTGTTTTAAGTTCCCCAACTTGTCTTTAATCAGAATTTTATATATTGGGCTTCTACATATGATTTCATTTACTGAAAGTTTTCTAGAGATCAAGAGGGGTTTGAAACAAAATGATATTTCATTTTTTGAAAAAACTGATTATAATTGACTGGGTTTGGGGGGAAATGTCCATATAATAAAATCAGGAAAGTGGAAGTGCTGGAGTACAAGGAAGAGTTTTAAGAAGAGCAAAGATTCAGCAAACAAAAATGCTTACTGTGCTTGACTTTTCCAAGAGGAAAATGACAAGAAAATAAAATTCTGAAAAGTAGCGAAGAAGGCAACTTTCAGGCTCTGTCCTGGGTTATTGTGGATTCAGCTCAGGGATGTATCTTAGGCATCTACAATGCTGAACTCTTCTACCTCTGTTGTTTAGGACAGTGACGTTGGGGAGAACAGAAAGAGTCTCGGGGTGAAAGACCTAATTATAGTCAGTATACTCCATTTAGTAGATGTAATAATGCATCTTACAAAGAAAATGTGTTCTACAAAAGCTGAAGAGAAACACACCAGATATTGCAGAAAGATTTGACTGTTTCTTACTGACATATTAGTAGGGTTTTTTTCCTTTTGCCATTTCTAGACTTGAAAAATTCAAAACACTTTCATTTCCAATAAAACCAGTTGAACACTTTTATGTGTAATAGTTTTCAAAGTGAAACTTTTTGCCAACCTATAGAAACTATCAGAGTTGCTCTTGAGTTTGATTTTTGAGAGTTGAATTTCCTTAGTTTCCATGATTTGGTTAAGTCCAGTGTCTTTTTTCTTCCTCTGTGATTATGACTCCTGGTGTGTCTGTGGTTATAGACTCTTGATTCCTAGCCATGTAAGACTTGAAGTAAACCATCACACAGATCACCTGTCTCTTGTTACAGATGAAATGACAAAAGCATAGGTTATGACTTTAAAATGTATCATAGTATGATTTTAAAACAGTTTAACAGCTGAAATCACACAGCTTTTATCTAAGCATATTTTAGATTTTTAAAGGGTCATGTTTATCCTTTCTGAGTATTTATTAAATAATTTTGCCTTCTGTGCCATACACTTTGAAACTGGGCAATAAGGATAGTTAATAGTTTCTGAAATTATATGGTTAATATCAGAAAGAAGGAAAAAATCTAAACCAATATAGAAACTGTAATAAGATGGTTTTTGAACTTTAGTGTAATCATTAACAAATTTATGATATAATCTGTCTTTGTCTTTTTAGCTGTCTTTAAAACGGCCAAAAAGTTATTTTTTCTCTCACAGGTTTTTGTGAATCAGATGAAATAATATGCATACAGTCCTATGTGCACTTAAAACTAAATTCTGGCCAGGCACGGTGGCTCACGCCTGTAATCCCAGCACTTTGGGAGGCCGAGGTGGGCAGATCACCTGAGGTCAGGAGTTCAAGACCAGCCCGGCCAACATGGTGAAATCCTGTCGCTACTAATAATACAAAAATTAGCTGGGTGTGGTGGCGCATGCCTGTAATCCCAGCTACTCGGGAGGCTGAGGTAGGAGAATCGTTCGAACTCAGAAGGTGGAGGTTGCAGTGAGCTGACATCGCACCACTGCACTCCAGCCTGGATAGCAAGAGTGGAACTCTGTCTCAAAAACAAACAAACATACAACAACAACAACAACAAAAAACCTAAATTCCAGTTGTATTAAAGATCAACTTACTAAAACTGAAACAATAGTGTTTTAGAAAAAATTAGTAGGAGATCTGAATTACTGAATTTCCCATTTTTTTTTGTACTTATGACATTTACAGAGGTTGCCTCATGGTTTTCTGCCAAATATGAAACTTGAAGTTGTGGATAAACGGAACCCCAGGTTAATTCGTGTTGCTACGATTGTAGATGTTGATGACCAAAGAGTAAAGGTACATATTTTAAATTACTATGTTATTATATCAGTATTTTTCCTACATTAGTATTTTTCCTCTACCCTCCCGTTCTATGAACCTCCCTCATGTTTTAATTCATCTGCACAGTAGTTTTCTGGGGGGAAAAACATTCTGGATTTGACCTTGAAGATTGACCCTGGCCCAGATGGGACTAGAGAATCCCTAAAAAAGGAGAGGGTGTAACTCACACCTTACACTGGCGACAGAGGCTCTGATTTTTTGGTACAACAGAAGAATAAAACTCCAACTGGCTTAATTTCTTGTCACAGGTCTTTGGATGGAGAGATTCCCAGCCTATGTGTATGTACAGGGGAAAATCTGTAGATGAGACGTGACTGATTTTGAGAGATATTCTAATACATTTCTGTTTGGATTTGGTGTTTTGACTTTTACTGTCAGTTCTTTTTTTAAGCTTCTTTTTATTGGCATTATTCTATTTTTCTTGAAATCATTGTCATTAAACAGCTTGCCAAGAAGAATTAAATCTTTGTTTCCTGCTTTTCTTTGTCAAACAAAAAATTAAAAACAGTTTATTCACTGTAAC
The DNA here is from genome assembly GCF_009764315.1 of Trachypithecus francoisi. Taxonomy (NCBI): domain Eukaryota; kingdom Metazoa; phylum Chordata; class Mammalia; order Primates; family Cercopithecidae; genus Trachypithecus; species Trachypithecus francoisi. The sequence goes on along the minus strand of NW_022681464.1, from coordinate 41,030,238 downwards.
TAAAAACAAAAGGTTAGATTTCGAATTAAGGATTTGATTAAAATATTTCTATACTATCTTTTATTTTTCTCAGAGAGCTGAAAGCATCTGTAGAATTTATTAAATTTTCTACAACATATTACACTTCAAAAATTATTTTCCATGCAAGTATATTTTCTTTCTTTTTTTTTTTTTTTTTTTTTGAGAGCGGAGTCTTGCTGTGTCGCCCAGGCTGGAGTGCAGTGGTGCGATCTCGGCTCACTGCAAGCTCTGCCTCCCGGGTTCCCGCCATTCTCCCGCCTCAACCTCCGAGTAGCTGGGACTACAGGCGCCCGCCACCGCGCCCGGCTAGTTTTTTGTATTTTTAGTAGAGACGGGGTTTCACCGTGTTAGCCAGGAGGGTCTCGATCTCCTGACCTCGTGATCCACCCGCCTCGGCCTCCCAAAGTGCTGGGATTACAGGCTTGAGCCACCGCGTATATTTTCTTTTCATAATAATAAAGATTGAAGTCAACTAATTTTAATAGCCACTATCTTAAAAGATTTAGGTTTGCTATAATTTAAAAGAAATTTTACTTGCTGTATGCGTAATTTGAAAATAATATCTGATTCAATTTATAGAGAATAATCAGTACATACATTTTAGTAAAATTTAGAGATGAGTGTCCGGCTTGGCAATAGATTATCCAAAGAATTTACACTGGAAATGTCCTTTACTCTTCTGATGAATGAAAACAAAAACTATGTTAAATAATATTTGGGAATAACGTAGGTATTTTACCATATACCTTCTTATTAATGTTTTAAGTTTAATTTTAAGCATATTCCTTTAATTCTTATTTATTTCTGGCATTTTACTGTTTACTCTTATGGCATTTTCAATGGAAATGACTTTTGCATATCATAATTGCTTTGTTAATTCAGTGATATTTTATTATTAACTTTCATTTTAAAAGTAGTTCAGGCACAATGGCTCACGCTTGTAATCTCAGCATTTTGGGAGGCCGAGGCGGGTGGATCACCTGAGGTCAGGAGTTCCAGACCAGCCTGGCCAACATGGTGAAACTCCATCTCCACTAAAAATACAGAAATTAGCTGGGTATGGTGGCATACCCACCCATACTCCCAAGCAGTAATCCCAGCTGCTTGGGAGGCTGAGGCAGGAGAATTGCTTGAGCCCAGGAGGCAGAGGTTGTAGTAAGCCGAGATCATGCCACTGCACTCCAGCCTGGGCGACAGAGCTGGACTCCATCTCAAAAAAAAAAAAAAAGAAAAATTGCATTTCTAAGATAAGCTCAATCTTAATAGCACATCAAGTCTGACTTAGATTTTTAGTTGACAGACTATTTTCTTATTGTTCATAAGATATTTACTGTAGCATCGATTGATCATGTGTTGCCAGTTTATGAGCAAGTTTTCCTGCTCTTGGCTTTGCCCAGTACATTCCTCTATTCTTCAATTAATGTGTTGATCATATTGTTCTGTTATTCTCTACTTTTCTTTTTAAAGTCAATATTTTTCAAAGGCAATCTTGATCCCAGCACATAATAGATGCTTATTGTACGTGTGAGTGAATTAAGGAGGGTGTGGAGGAGTGAATAGCACTGAATGTACTTTGGCACTCTGACTGTTGTCTGAGTATGCGCAAATGATTGTGTTGGTCAACAAGCAGTCTTCTCTTGTTTTCAATTATTTTCATAACTACTCTTCTCTTGGACATCTGGAGTAGTCATGTATTGGAAAATGCCCTCAGACAAGACTGATCTGGGTTCAAATTCCAGCACTGACTTATTTGACTGTGTGGTAACTTGTGAAGTTACTCAACATATTTGAACTTTCCTTATCTGTAAAGTGATGGCATCAACCATACCTACCTCACAGGCTTGTTGTGAAAATTCATTGAGGTCGTGTATGGAAAATTCCTGAAACTCTACCTGGCTCTTTATGTTATAGGCACTTTAGCAGTAGCTGCTGCTGTAATTAGTTGGCGCAAGTACCCTGTGCTGCCCTCCCTGGGTGTATTTATTTTCTGTATAAGGGACCTCATGGAAGCAATTGTCATCAGTAGATGGACAAAGAACAAGCCTACCCTTGTTGGTTCAAAAAGCAGGAAATTTGATTGGAATTATGTGGGGGATGTTAATGGGAGCAGATGTTACTGTGCTGCATGCCTGTGTTTGATGGTGAGAGCAGAGTCAGCCTGTTCTAACTTCAACAACTACATTTTCAACAATGCCTGTGGTGGTGATGGCACTTAGTCTTTGTCAGACACCATTCTGAGGGCTTTACATTTGTTAATTGTATCCTCCTGCATCCATGTGAAATAAGGTCCATTATATAGATGAAGAAACTGAAGCCCACAGAGGTTAAATAACTGGTTCAAGGTCACAAGATAGTACATTTGGGAACAGGGCTTTACACCCCAGCTTTCAAACAGATGTTTTCAACTCTAGAGTTTATAGCATTCCTACTCTTCCTACTCTTGTGTTCTAATTTTTATCCTAAATAACTCACTTCCTAGTGGGAGAGCAGATGTGTAGGATGAGGAGTTGTGACTGCCCACAACCCCACTCACTTTGTCACTTGTGTCCAAGTCCACATTGCCTGTCCTGCCTGGAGGGTCCTGTGTGGTACTGGCAGTTCTTGACAGAGCACGACAGATCCACTAAAGATGACTTCATTTCCTTCTGCCACTCCCCAAATATGTGGTTGGCCTTATGTATTTTATTAGTTCTATTTTTATTATACCTTTTTTGAGATAAATTCACATACCTTAAAATTCAATGGTCTTGAGTATATTCACAAAGTTGTACAACCATCACCACTAAGTTTAAATATTTTCATCACCCCAGAAAGCAACCTTGTACCCATTAGCAGCTACTCCTCATTCCACCCTCCTTCTACCCAACCAAACCCCTGGTAGTCACCAATCTATTTCCCATAGTGTCTATGGATTTGTCTAGTCTGGGCAATTAATATAAACAGAATACTATAATATGTGATCTTTTGATTGGCCTCTTTCACCTGGTATAATGTTTTCAAGGTTCATCCATATGGCAGGAAGTATCAGTACTTCATTCCTTTTATTTCTGAATAATATCCATTGTATGGATACACCACATTTTGTTTATCTCCTTCTCAGTTGATGGACATTTGGGTTGTTTATTTTGGGCTATTTTGATTACTGCTGGGATAAACATTTACATATGTTTTTGTGTGAACATATATTTTCATTTCTTTTGGATATATACCTAGGAGTGGAATTGCTGGGTCATATGGTAACTCTATATTTAAGATTTTGAGGAAAAGCCGAAATGTTTTCTGAAGTGGCTGTACTGTTTTACTTTCCCATTAGCATTATATGAGGACTCCAATTTCTCCACGTCTTCACCACCACTTGTTACTGTCTGATTTTTGTTTTGGTTTGGTTTTTTGTTTGTTTGTTTTTGCTAGTTTAGTGGGCCTTATGGACTTCGGGTCTAAAGAAATCAAGATTATTATTATTTATATGTGCTCGCTAATAGTATCCCGGCTAAGAGAATTGGGATGAAATAACTTGCCTAGTGTTTGTAATAGTAGAAGTGGTAACAGTAGTGGATGTAGTGGTGCAAGTATCAGAAGTAATAGAAGTAGTAATAGTAGAGTGGGCCCTTAGCAAGTATGTTATGTATCATATTTTTGGCTTCGCATCAACTCTTTTAAGTAGATGTTATTTTTGCTGTGTGGTTTACATGGAGAACTTAAGCAATCTGATGAAGATTTCAAGGATATCCATGTTTCTAATCCGAAACCAGTATTCTGTACGTTTTAGCAATTGCCCTGTAGCTGCAATAAGCCATTAGAATTAGAGACCATACCTGGTCAGTGCTGGGGGATAGGACCATGAACAGCCTCATCCAAGATCCTCTACTCGCTCACCCTCATAAATCCACTTAAACTAGTCAGGCCAGATTTTCTGATTTTCATACTGAAAATACTCATTTGGTGATGTGTGGTTCATTGGCAGGTGAGTGGTGAAGTTTTTCTTGCCATGGCAGGGTTTTAAGATACTAGTTTATTAATTATGATAGTTGCTCTCTAATAAATATTTATGATGTACTCAGTGTATCTTGTTCAATTTATAGCCAGCTATTATGTTTAATGGTTATTCTTTTGTTTGATTGTACAGTGTGTGCTGTTATATCTGAAAGCCCATTACTGTCACCTTGTTAGAAAATGCACATTAAATTACAGTAGATGGATGGATGCTTTTAGGAAGTTTAGCCATTATTTGTGGGAAAAAGTATTCTACAAATAAATGTAAAGGAAGGACTTAAAACAGAGTAATATTTGATAAATATTTGCCCTGTGGGAAGTGCAGCTAAGCTGTGAAATGAATTATAAATGAATTTCAAATTGATGTTTTAAGAAGTTCTACTGAATCATTAATAAATTGAGTCCTTCAACAAGTCTTTTCCTATTTAATGCATTAACTGGACATATTTGTGGCATTTCACAATGAAATTAGAGCATCATGACCAAGAGGAATTGTTATGGCTATCTAATTATATGACTAGAAACTATTTTGGATTTTATGTCAGACCAATAAGTTCAAAAGCTCTTGTTTGAGAAAGACCTGCAGGAGTATTAATGCAAAGCAAAAGTCCAGATATGAGTCAGTGATGTTCACTTTACTGAGGGTCGCTTGTGCTTCCAGAAGGAAGCCACCTGACCTCTATCTAACTGACATGCATTTTTTTTTTAGACAGGGTCTCGTTCTGTTGCCTAGGCTGAAGTTTGGTGGCACGACCATGGCCTGCTGCAGCCTTGACCTCCATGGGCTCACACAATTCTTACACCTCAGCCTCCCTAGTAGCTGAGACTACAGTGTGCGCCATCACACTTGGCTAAGTTTTGTGATTTGTTTTTCTTTGCAGAGATGGGGTTTTGCCATGTTGCCCAGGCTGCTCTTGAACTCCTGAGCTCAAGGGATCCGCCTGCCTCGGCCTCCCAAAGTTCTGGGATTATAGGCGTGAGACATCGCACCTGGCCTGGGATGCATTTTTAACAAGGGCTTTGAAATATGAGGATAGAACAAGCTACCAACATTGAAAACAACTGTCCTTTGATCTAAGCTTATAATTAATGGTCATCACAGTGTCACAGTGATTGATAGCTGTCTTCATCTGGGAAGGAGACTGGGACAATTTCAGAAGTGTTATGACCCATCAATGAAAAGATAATTTCTTGAGTAGGTAAAACTATAAATTAGTGTCAGCCATGAATTCCAGAAAAGTTGAAGCAGGGAGAGTGCTCAGCCAGGTGAACGTGCCTCAGTGAATTCCAGGTAAAACGAAGAACAGCAGTGGCAGCACTAGAGCTGGCTCGCTCAAACCCCTATGCTGCTGTGCCCTGCTTCCCATTCTTACTCTTTTATTCTTCACAGCAACCCAGTAAAGTAGCACATGTGAGGAAATAGGCACAGAAAGCTTGAGGGACTTGGCCAAGGTTGCACAGCTTATAAGTGGTAGAGCCAAGTGGGAACCAGTCAGCCTGGTTCTTCAGCCTGAGCTGTTAAACCAGGTGGCAGTGCCTTTTCTGTAAGGAGCCAGAGAGTAAATATTTCAGGCTTTGTGGGCCATGTGGTCTCTGCGGTAACTGCTCAACTCCACTGTCCATCACAAAAACAGCCAGAGACAATATATAAACAAATAAATGACTCTGAAATTTGCATCCCACATAGTTTTCACATGTCATGAAATAATCTTCTCTTGACTTTTTCCCCAGCCATTTGGAAATGTCAACACCATTTTTCGCTCATGGGACGCACAAAAACAGGTGGTAATAGGGGTCTTTTTGGCCTGTGGGCTGTAATCTGCCAACCCCTGTCTTAAGCGATACTGTATTGGTTAGACTATTAGATGAGTTTATTTAGTTGTTACCTTTAGTATAAGTAGTTTTGTATCCTTGTATTATTTTTTCCAATATTTTATTTTTGGACCAAATCACATCTATATGTAATTTTCAGTCTAGTTTTAGATAAATTTTAGCTATTAAGTAACAAAAAGGTAGAAGAAATGCGGGCTACCATGTAATCAACAGCTTCTAGATTTAAAAGAAATATATATTTTTTTCTCCTATCAATCGATAACCCTCTATTTATTCGGTTTTCAGTGTGAAAGTAGCCAAGCCCCTGAAAGGATGTATAGTCTCTCACTATATTTGTATTCTCCAAGAACTGTAGCAGGGATTTACCTTTCATATTTTTATGAAAGTCAGTGTACCAAGAACGGAGACACATGCCTGGCAGCACCGCCGAAACACGTGGCCTTGGAGATGAATTGGAGCCTGTGCTAGGGCTCCTCGGATAACTTCCCCACCCTGTGCCCATCTTACCAGCCTGACCTGTGAGATCTGATGAGATCCTGACATGATTGTTTGGCTAGAGCCATCAGCTTAGTGATGAGCTAGATAGGATAGAAACAGAATGTTTCACAGTTCTCTATGCACAACACTGTGCAGAAACTTCTTAAATAAAAGATGATGATGTAGCACTAGTTGTTCTGAACTCTTCTCTTTTAGGGATATGCATTTCTTGGAGTGTCTGAGGGATGCTACAGATAGCTCCCATGCAAAATGCACATATACTTGTACACAAATACAGGATTATATTTGTGTTTCAAGGGTTAATGGGCCTTTGAGTAAGGACCTCATTTTAGACTAACAGTTCTTGATAAAGCAGGCTCTTCGTTCTGCGTACCCTTGGTCCTTCATTCAAAGCTTTATATTTGCTCAACAAGTGTAAGTAAGACCTCTGACCTGCTGTGATAATGAAGCCCCCTCATTTCCCAGACCTTCAGTCAGCATGTGCAGTATGTACTCACTCTATTCCTTCAGAGCAAACAAGAATCTGTGGGATTTGTCTTAGCTCTGGAGGAGACATACACATTCTCTGCCGTTTTCCTGAACAGAAGTGTACTATTTCTGACCAGCTGTGGTTCTGACATTCCAAATGCCCTTACTAATACTGATACTTAGCTAATTATGCCAAACACCGTCTCTTTTCCTCACATCCTGCTTTGTAGGCACTCTATTTTTAACCGCTGGAAGAATATCTTTCAAAAATAAATAAGTGAATAATGGACTAACTAAGCAAGATGGTGACCACATTCTCCCCCCGACTCCTTCCAAAATCTATGCCATTTCTTGTGATATAAGAAAGGATGATGGACTCAGGGAAAGGAGAGTTTTCTTTGAGAAGAGGATGAGTAGATTTTTATACAAGATTAATGTATTTCCAGAATGTAGTTGTTCTAGTTTCCTATTACTACTTTAACAAGTTACTACAGATGTAGTGGGGACAGGTTGATAGGTGCAGCAAACCACCACGGCACATGTATACCTATGTGACAAACCTGCATGTTCTATACATGTATCCCAGAACTTAAAGTAAAATAAAATAAAATAAAATAAAAAACCAGAACAAATAAAATAAAAAACAGTATGTTACATTTCTCTAGGTCAGAAGTATCACTGGGTTAAAATGAAGGTGTCTACAAGGCTGGTTCCTTCTGGAAGCTCTGGAGAAGAATCTATTTCCTTGTCTTTTCTACCTTCTAGAGGCCACCTTTACTCCTTGGCTTCTGGTACCTCTCTCCATCCCTATTCAAAGCCAGCAGCATAGCACCTTCAAACCTCTGCCTCGGACACTCCTATTTTGCTCTTCTAAGCACTGTTGTAATTTCTTTGAGTTCACTGAATAATCCAGGACAATCCTCCATCTCAAGATCCTTAACTTGACCACTCTCACAAAATTCGCCTTGCCATATAAAGGGACCTATTCACAGGTTTCAAGGATTAGAATTTCGCCATCTTTGGGAGCCTGTTATTCTGCCTTATGCAATTGTTTTACATAAAAGTAAGATATTCAGGAAAAAGAAGTAGAAGAGATGAGGTCTACTGTGTAATCAACAGCTTTCATTGACTGAACACTGCTAAGGTAGAAGAAAGAGACCATCTCAGGAGCTGTGGGCCCTGCAGATATGATGCATACCTGGAACCTGCCCTCACCATCTACCTGGAGAGAGAGGATAGTGCGACAGTTCAGTGGGATAGTGCAAGGCACAAACCCTCAAGTACTGTAAAAGCCATTCCAAATGCAGGGAGCATTGTGCTGAGGGGCAGATGGCTTCTCAAGAACGGTTTTTCTCCTCTTAGAAAAAGTATATAACATGCCTTGTTTTATTTGCATTTCCAAACACCAAATGCTTTTATTTACTATCATGTAGAGACAAAAGAGACTCTGCATTTAATTCGTTTTAATGTAAATCTGTGTATACATGCGTGTATATATGGATGCACATATATGTTTTTTTTCTTTTAAAGCTATTGAAAACCCCTTGGACAGGTGGTCTATGCAAGATTTTTATTTGGATTGTGACCAGAGGAATCATGAGGAGTTACACAGCTGTCGAAGCCATCAGGGCTCAGCTGTGGGAGAAGGGGCAGTGGCCCTAGCCCAAGCAGGAGCCACAGAGCTTTTTCTTTTCCTCCTGCCACTTGGTAAAGACTCATTCCCAACTTCTCCAGCCTGGGACTCCATCTGGAAAGGCTTGGTACAGGTAGGGCTCTCTAGAGACTTCCCAGTCAAGATCAGCAGAGTGTAGTGTCTGCATCACCTGGGAGCTGGTTAGAAACGTAGAATCTGGGGCAGCACCCCAGACCCCTGGAATCAGAGTCTGCATTTTACCGAGATCCCACCTGGTTTGTATGTGCACTGAAGTTTGCAATCCCTGTTCTTAAACAGGAGCAAGGAATACCTGTTTGCTCCTAGGACCGGTTGGAGTGACTGTTCTTTGCCCTGGTTTGTGATACCTTTCTCCACGTGAACCAAAGAGGGTGGAAGGTGTTTGCCGCCCTCCACAGTGAGTTAGGTATGAGTGGCTTCTTTTGGCTCTGAATTCAGCAGACATCAGGCCCTCCTGACTCAACACTGTTATAAGGGCTCTGGAAAGCCCTTCCACCTCAACAGTGTTGTAAGTTAAGGAAGTCTAGTCAACTTTATGAGCTAATTACACCCTAATTTTGGAATAAACTTCAGGTAAGCTTGAAATGTACACTCCTTGCTTTGGGCCGGAATGTGAGACTCTGTGTTAGAGAGCTGGGAGTCTGGCTCATAGTCTTTGAATTCTTAATGTGATGGATGATGTGGGAGGAGTCCGCTCTCCCACCTCATCAGCATTTCCCTATCTAGCCTGTTTTCTTGGGGGGATCTGGGGGTAGTAGTTACTATCATAGATTCTGTGCCAGTATGTTTACTTGTTTTCTTCAACCTCGTTGTTCCTTTTGAGTCCTCTTGTTGACTTCTCTGCTTTTCTTAACCTCTGAAGACTGGCGCTGGCCAAGGCATTGGTCCTGGGCCTTTTGCTGTTTCTTCTCTATGCTGTGTACTCAAGCCTGACTGCACGAAGTACCCACCAGGCACCAGCACTTAGTACAGCTCTCCCAGGTGGTGTGAATACATGCCTGGGCTGAGAATGTCTGCTCAGTTCTCTCTCTCTAAGTGAGGCCATCCATTCCCTTGGTTTTCAGCACTTTATATTTGCCAATAACTTTAAAACTTGTATCTACCGCTGTGACCTCTCCCAGAGCTCCAGGGTTAGGTATGTAACTGGTACTTTTGACATCTTTTGTGTGTCTGTGTTAATTTTTCCTGGACCGAGCTCCTCAATACACACACCTTTTTCTTCCCTAGGCATCCTCAACTTAGTAAACGGTAGCCTGATCTACCAAATTGCTTAAAACAGAAACCTGGGAGTCATTCTTACAGTCTACCCATCTCAGAGTTCCTACACATGGTCAACCACCATAGTCTATGGACACAAACTCCAGACAATATATTCCTAGTCTCCTTACCTCTCTCCATTCCTATGACTGCAGTCCCCCTGACTGTCACCCTAGTGAAAGCCAGCTGCATCTCTCACCTGGACCACTGCAGTCACCTCCTAGCTTGTTTCTCTGCACCTGCTGCAGACCCTCTCAATCTTCGTGACCCAAAGATGCCAAAGTGATCTTAAACATATGAACTGGACCACATGACTCCCTTGCATACATCCTTCCATGATGTCCCACTGCATCTAGGTAAAAAAGAATCAGCTCTTCAGGGTGTCCTACTAGATCCTGCAAAGTCAAGTCCTAACTTACTCCTCCAACCTGATGTTCAAAGACAAACTTTAAACAAATTTAACAGAGTTTACTTGAACTAAGAACGATTAACAAATCGGGTAGCCCTAGAACCGGAAGAGGTTCAGGGTGACTCTGGGCTGTCACATGGTCGGAGATGATTTATGGACAGAAAATGGAAAGTGATATGCAGAAAATGGAAGGGAGGTACACAAACAGCTGGATTGGTTGCAGCTCTGCATTTGCCTTATTTGAATGTGATGTGAATAGTTGTCTGCCTTTGACTGGCTGAAAGTTGGTGACTAGCACAAGAGTAGATTACAGTCTATTTACATATCCAATTAGTTGCACTTCACTGTGTACAGAGAAACCTTTAGGCTGAACACAAAATATGTAAGGAGGCAGCTTTAGACTAAACCTAATTTAACACTGTCTTATTCCACACTTTTTGGGGATACATTATATTTGTACATATTTATGGGGTGCAATTTTGTACATATTTATGGGGTATTTATATTTATGCAATATTTATACATATTTATGGGGTGCAATTTTATGTGAAATTTTGTCTCAAGCATAGAATGTGTAATGATTAAGTCAGGTTATTGCACACTCTATCGTGTTGAATATAAACTTGCATTTTTCTTTCCCAGTTGGTTGTCTTTTCCTTCTCTTTGAGTCTCTCTGTAATCCCTCACTTCACTGGGAATGTAATTTTTGTCTCTTCTCACATAATTGCCTGATTATAAATTTCCGAGTGAGCCAAAATTTAATCTTGTGGCTGGAGAAACACGAAGAGCCATTTTGAGAGAGTTGTCTTCAAATTTATCTCCACAAATGTCCAAGAGAACCCTAAGTCCATTTGTGGCATTCTACTCCATTTTCCTGATCACTTCATGTTCTCATTCTCCAAGAGAACCGTTTCACACACCCTCGCTCCTCACAGCCTTTTCCTCATTCTCTTCTCATGATCTTCCCTCTCATTCACTGGGAAAAGAGAAACTCGTGGTAAAATTGCTGATATTCCCATGACCAAGCCCACCTCTTAATCCATGTCTGAACATGTACACTTGGAGTTTCTACTTGTTGCAGTGGGAGAATTATTCCTGCTGCTACTGAAGCAATTCACTGTCTTCTTACATGAATTTAGTTTTCATCATAGGCATTTATGGTTATCTGACATTAGATTATATATTGGTTTTGTTTATTTATACTTTGTTTCGCCTCTAGAATGTAAGTTAGTGGAAGGAGCATTTTTATCCCTTGATTACCCAAGTACCCTTGATATCCCTAGTGCCTATGGAACAGCACCTGGTATTTTATGGGTACTCAATAAATATTTGCCAAATGAATGAAGAAAAGAATGAATATGAATTGCAAATAAGAGTGTACTGATAGGTTATTTATTGGTGCAAATTACTGTTTATTAAGGATTATTTATTCCTTATGCAAAACAAATGTGCATTAGCCATTGGCATTAAACACTCTCTACATATTCCTTAAAAGAGGAGCTATTTCTAACATCACATAGAAAATTTGATTCATTGGTGTTTCTGTATTATGAATATACCTTTAAGAAGCAATATGCTTACTTTAAGCATGGCTGAGAATTACATAATATTTGAATAATTTAAATCATGTATTATTTCATTTTATATGATGCTTCCTCCCTTGAAATACTGACAGAGTGAACCATGGCAGAATTGTAATAGTGTCAAAGAAGCATAGCCCGTTATGAGGCCATTATACTAATAACATATGACAAACAGTGGGACTGTGGAGTAGTAATGGATAGATAATGGATAATAAATGGCTGGAATTCTGAACAGTATTGTTTGCTAGTGATTTTCCAGTAATAATAACCTCCTTCTCTAAAAATAATGTTTGCTGGTGATTTTCCAGTAATAATAACCTCCTTCTCTTAAAATAAATGTAACTCTAATGGCAAAAACTGCCAGTAGCATGAAGGATTCAGATTGTTTTTTGAGTGTGGCCTACTTCACTTGGCTTAAAGCATCTAGAGAACCAAGTTAATCTCTCTCCTTCCTGGCCAGCTAGGAGAGTTCCTCCTACAGCGTGTGCCCACAGTGACTCCAGTGCATGCTTATCAGTGCATGAGCATGGTGTATTTTAATAAATGGAAAATCCCCAAGCCCCAAATTGATATACAAAATATTATTGCATCTTCCTATTCACTGTGTTCCACAGTGATTATTTCTCATTTGCACCTAAGATTCCGAAATGAAGAGACAGGTTTGCACCCCTGTGCTTTGCTGCTGCCTTCAGGAAATTGGCAGTAGTGGCCTCTGTTAATATACCCCTTAACCTGTCTTCTTTACCACCCCTAGTTGTCATTGAGCTTCCATCGGTGGCTTCTGCTGGCAGCTTCCTCCTTCCGGAGGTGTTGTCCATCACTGTGCTGGCATTCCTGCATGTCCTGCCTGACAGCTTCCTGTAGGACACTTCCAAAGCTCTTTCACTGCCCTTGGGCCCTGGGTATTGCAGTGAGAGCCCAGAGATTTATACGTTACTCTGGTCATTTTTTGTAATTCTCTGCTGTCACCTATAAGCAAATTTGGTGTTACAACAGTACTCCTCTCTGTTTAAGCTCATTTGAGTTTTTTCATTTCAGTTGCCTCCATGAACTACTTTTATTCAAGAACAAGGTCATAAAGGTCCCTTTCTGACCCCCAAACCCGTCTTTTTCCTTATCCTTCAGATTTCCCATTCTGCCCAGAGCTGTGGATAGCATAGCTGCTTCCTGCCTTTCTTCCCATCTCATGGCAATAGGGCTTAGGATCTTAGCTTTTAGCTTTTAACCCACTTGTCCAGGCAGCAAATTCTACTTATATGTACTACTGCTGGTCTCTGTACAGTAATCCCATTGCCTAGGCCAGTGCTGTCTAGCAGAACTTCCTGCAGTGACAGACGTGGCATCTCCCTGTTCTCTCCAATGCACTGGCCACTTGCCGCATGTGACTGCTGGGCACTTGAAATGTGGCTAGTGTGACTGAGGACCTGGAGTTTTCATTTCAGTTGAGTTTAATGAATTTAAATGGAAATAGCCACCTATGGGCAGTGGCTGTTACATCAGACGGTGTAGCTTTAGGGTGTTCAGTTGCAAGTAGAAATAGTGGCCAGTGCACATCCACCTTAAGAAGCTCCATGGAGGCATGAGGGGGCTGATTACCTCCTCCGAGGAAGCTGATGCTGTGTTGGATTTGGGGTTAGCCATAGTTTACTCATTTGTCTTCTCTGTCAACTTATGTCTTTAGGTCAACTATTTGCTATCTCTTTAACATCACTAGTGAACATCATAAGCTTAAAAAGCTTAACAGATTTTTCCCTCTTTAGAAATAAAAAATGTAATTTAAATGAGTGGGGAGAAACTGGTTAAACATTTGAAAAATCAGTAATTACGTAGTGATTAATTCCCAAGCTTGAAAATTGTCTAAATATTTAAATTGGCCTTTCTATTTCTACCCTAAAATATATTTTCAGGATTGTGAACATCATAATAAATAGATGCTACCTCATCAGACTAAGAGAACATGTCTGAGGTTCAGTAGTTTAATAACTATTCTCTAGTACTACTATCTAGCCTATCACTGTCAACATTTAAATTCCTTGTCAGTTAGACAGTGATTACACTGTCCCCTTTGAATAGGCTGAGAGATCTTCATTTAATACTTCTTATGACACATGGTCATTTTTTCTCATCATTTTGGACTGATTTGTAGAATTTTGAAATTGATGTTTTCTGGGGGATTGATTTAGTTGAAACTCAAAGCAGGTGGCCTGGAATGGAGAAAAAGATGAAGGAACATGAAGAAAAATACACACTAGAAACTAACGTCTTCAGATCCATGGTTATTCTTTAAAAATATGTGTTATACAGCCAGTATCAGACTATGGTACAAGATGCAGAAATGAGGCAAAAGACTTCCTTAGGCATGAAATCCCACTAAAGATGAGGATAAATGAAGTATATTGAGAGTGGTGCAGAATTTCTGGGTTTCAATGTAGTGTTTTCTCTTTCTCTGATAAATATCAGGAATCTTACTATAAACAGGGAATAAATCAGATTAGCATGTGGGGAAATGAAACAGACAAGTGGATCTAAAATAGCTGCTTCACTACCATTGAGAGTGAGTGGTTGCAGCCCTGAGATAAGATTGATGCAGGGATTATGCTGTGTTCAAGTTGTGTTATTCACATTTTCATTGTGAAGGTATGTTGACCATAAATAAGAAAATTTTTCATCAGCAGTAAAATACCCACGAGGAGAGACTGAAGGAAGATGAAAGCAATATTTAAATTAGCTTAGGCAATCACAGTGGCATCAAGAAAGGCAGAGGGGGGTCAAAGAAACAGGCTGAATGAAGAGGCACTGAAAGCGGATGAGTGGAGAAGGGAGAGAAGATGCGCCACCCCAGCCCCAGTTCCTCTGGCCTGAACCACTTAACCTAACAGATGCTTCTGGGCTGTGGGCTCGACAGTGTCAAAGCTTCGCGTTACTTCCTTCAAACACTTCTGAGAGCAGCAGTGACAGCAAATGAGTTTGTACCTGTAGACATCTGGGTGTGGCAGGAACCTTGGCTAAGTGGAAGTCTGGGTCACCAGGACAAGGTGGATGATGGAATCACAGTCTGCAGCTACACAGACGAAGGCTGCCCCAGGAAGGCCAGTGTTGCCAAAAGGCAAGCTGTACCTAGAACCAAGTAGGGGCTTGGTTAGCATAGTCAAGACTGGGATATATACCCAAAGGAATACAAATTATTCTATCACAAAGACACATGCACGCATATGTTCATTGCAGCACTATTCACAGTAGCAAGGACATGGAATCAAGCCAAATGCCCATCAATAATAGACTGGAAAAAGAAAATGTGGTACATATATACCATGGAATACTATGCAGCCATAAAGAGGAACAAGATCATGTCCTTTATGGGTACGTAGATGGAGCTGGAAGCCATTATCCTCAGCAAACTAATGCAGGAACAGAAAACCAAACACTGCATGTTCTCACT
Source organism: Trachypithecus francoisi (assembly GCF_009764315.1). Lineage (NCBI taxonomy): Eukaryota > Metazoa > Chordata > Mammalia > Primates > Cercopithecidae > Trachypithecus > Trachypithecus francoisi. Next base: position 41,015,065 of record NW_022681464.1, on the reverse strand, counting down.
TAAACGTGGGAGCTGAACAATGAGAACACATGGACACAGGGAGGGGAACAGCACACACTGGGGCCTGTCGGGGGTTGGATGGGGGGAGGGATTGCATTGGGAAAAACAGCTAATGCATGCTAGGCTTAATACCTACGTGAGGGATTGGCAGGCGCAGCAAACCACCATGGCACATGTTTACTTGTGTAATAAACCGGCACATCCTGCACATGTACCCCAGAACTTAAAATAAAAGATTTTTTAAAAAAAGAATAGTTGAAACTTGAGAGTTTTTAGCACCAATTACCATAGCTATCTGGCTTAGGACCACTTTTCTAGTTTTATCTGTAAGCTGTTCAGGGCCCTGCTTGGCCTTGCCTTTTGGACGGAACTTCAGGTCGTGGAGGAATTGTTTAAGGAATATCTGTCAAGGTTCTTCTGTTGCAAGTAAGAGAAATCCAGGACTGACCTGGTCTGAAAAGGAAAGGACCCTAGTTTGCTGGCTCCCTGAATAGGAGGACATGGGTCTGGCTACAGGCACAGCTGAATCCAGGGTCTCAAACAACATGGTTGTGGCTTCCTCCTACTTCTCCAGCCGCACTGGGACACCCTTAGGCTTATTACTGAGACAGTAAGATGTTCAGAATATTCAGGCTCTGCATTTAAGTCTCTCAGCCCCTCTTTGAGCATTTTTCACACTGAGAAGGGGATCAGAGTTTTATAGTTAAAAGGCTTTGGACATTTTGTTTTGGATAGATAGCCCCATGGGAGCAAGTAGGTTTCATAAATGATGTGACTTTTCTAGTGAATGAATATTCAATTCAGAATTTGAACTGAAGCCCCAAATTTTAAGAGGAAGAATTATGTGCATTCAGAGTCAAGTTAAGATCGTAGGGTTGTGTTTAAGAGGAACTCTAGATAGGAACAAATTAGGCTGTTTCATGGAGTTGTGGGGAAGCAGATATCAGTGGAGCTGTTGGTGATGTAGATGTTCTCCTGGCACTCTGGCTGGTTACTGTGTGAGTGTGGAATAGGAGCTACAAAACATTTTATCCTTAAAATAGTGTTTTTATAAGAAAAACAATTTTTATTGCCTTTTTCAACTGCAAAAATTGTGGTGAGGCTTTCTCTGAGTGTGATGTTTGCAGACATTTGTATGCATGTTCCTCCAACAGTCTGAGGCTTGTAGGGGAATGATTTACACCAGTCTGTCTGCCCCACATGGAATTCATGTCAGAAAATATCCTGCAGATTCCATGAGCCACACGCAACTCTACCACTGAACAGAAAGCCTTGCAAATCAGGGAGCTCTCAGCAGTCACAAGTAAGTCATCAAGTACCTACTAGTGGGATATTAGCCCATCTTCAGAGTGCAGGGGCAGAGGGTAGCAGGCATCCACATGTGCAATTGATGGGGAATTCCGTGGCTGAATGCAAGCCTGCCCCCTTCTCCCCTCCAGAGCATGGCTCATGTAGGTTTGCTAGGACAGACCCTGGTTATTGATGGACTGGCAGCTCAGATCATGGTCTCTTGATGAACTGTGTTGCTCTCAACCCAACATCAGATTTCTTTTCCCACCTTTATATGATAATATCATCATCCATGATCATCACCTCCTGAGTGCGCACTCTACACTTTTGTACATTATACCTATTAGTTAGAAACTTTATACTGTGGGCAAATTTGGCATCATTCCCTTCATTCTGCAGGTGAGGAAAAAGGAAGATCAGCTTGTATAAGTCTCTTGCTCAAGGTCACTCAGCTAGCAAGAGGGAGAACTTCAATTTCATGTAGGTCTGTCTGTTTTGAGCAGACTCCTTCTGCCTGTGCTGGGAGGAGCTGGTCCTTGGTAATGCATTCCTTCTGCTGTGGCACTGAGAGCTCTTCTCCACCCCAAGGACCTGGGCAGGGCCCCTTAATGCGAGATGGCGATTTATCCGGGATGCTGTCATGCCTTTCCTATCACCTGTGTCTTCATTGCTGATTTCTTGTCTGTACTCCAGTGATAATGGAGTGCTGGGGGCTGACTTCTTTTCTGATCCTCTGACTGCGACTTGCACTTCAAAGTTAGGGAGCACAGCACATGGAGGAGAGAAGAGGAACTTTCTGTTCAATGTTCTGGTTCTGCTGGGATAATTGTGAAGTGTGCCATTGTTTGGACTGCACCACACATGGGCTATAATTAATTAAATGGGCCACTTCCCACGGTGCTTTCTTTTAAATTGGTAATAACTGTGATGCCTTAGTTGACACGTTACTGAAAAAATATTTTAAAAATAAACGGTAACGACGGCTGCGATGGTGGCATTTAGCAGCCTACGTGTTGTGTTCGTTCCAAATGTAGCTTCACGTCAGGCCCGTTTCCAGAGGCGGAAGGCTGCCGTGACCATCGCCGCCCCCTGTGGGAGACTGGGCTCATTCAGACTCCCTCGCTGAGTCACTGTCCTCATTTGAATTCTGGGATATTTACTTATTTCAATGGCGATGTGGGAAGGTGTGCTACTGCATTTCAATACTGCAGGAAGCTGATCACTGTATGGTGGGAGTTTAACATTCACTGGCGCCTAAAGTTCTCCGAAGTTAACATTGCAGAGTTTTGTTGATTTTGTTTTTCCAATGAGGAAGGATTTAAACTGGTTCCAATCTTTGTTCCCCTCCTTGAATTAATTTTGGAAAGCTTGACTGGAGGACACTTAATGGGGGCTGCTTCTTCCCGCCTCGATCCCACAAAGTACTGCCGTGAATGCAGCAAGCTCCTGCTGGGTTTTTTCATGTATTAGCAAGTTGGAAGAATCATTTGTCCTGCTATTCCCTGGTGTGCTTTTTGGCCAAATAGCTCAAGTTAGGAGGTGTACAGTGAATTTGTACTGGTAAAAGAGCATTTAAGCATGTTCAAGAGAGTGGCCTATATGCCTGGACTATGAGTCAATCTCTCCAGTTGGCCTCGCTTTCATCCACAAAAGCCACAGGGAAGACGCAGGCACTCACTCCCCACCGACCCATCAAACTGACATCCTGGCACCACCTGCTCGTGTGATCCCACCAGCCCAACTGTATCTCGCCCTTTATCCCCAGTGATGTCAGTTTGATCAAGAAGCCCAGACTGTAAGGTCACTGCTCAACCCTGCCCCATCCCGGCTCTCCACGCTTTGCCCTGTGCCTCTGTACCCTCTTTCCTCAAGGTTCTCTTCACTTTCTGCTCTGTCTGGTTTTCACTGAGGACGTTGCTGCTCTGCAGCCCTTGCACATGGGACCTTTGGGGGTTGCAGGTGAGAGATTTGTACTCTTTGCTCCTCGTGGTTGTTTCTAGACCTTCTCCCTCTCCCTCCCTAAAGTCCCCTGGGTTTGACTCTCATGTCTTCAAACTGTATTTGCCACTGCTCCTCATATTTTATAGGCTTCTACCCATGCCCCCGCTTGGTTATTTTAGCTGTTGGCTTCTGGTCACTCTCACCAACATGACTCCGGTTTTCATTCTTGGTGGTTTTAGTACGCGTGCAGGTGATCCTCCAAGCACCCTGCTTTCTCAGTCCCTTGCCCTTCTCTCTGGGATGTCCTTGCCCTCCACTTGACCTCAGCCACTGACTCCTGCTGTGGGCCTTTAACAATAATATATCTCTTTCTGTGATTGCTGTTTCTCAGTCCTCTCTGACCACCACCATCTTTTTAGGTAATTTCTTTGAATATCCCAACTCCGTCAATCTGCAGCCCTCGGGGCCTCGAATTCATTGATCCTACTGCATTTTCATCGTCACTGCCCCTCACCTTCTCATTTTCTCTTTTTCTCTTTACACAGCATGAACTCCATGTACAATAGATAAAATCAGGTCATTGCATAAACCTTCAGCTCTCCTCCTCTCACTTTCTTGTCAAAACCATGGCCCTGGAGAAGTTTACTCTCTGCCTGCTCTGTACCTGCCTCCCGGAGTGAGGCATGGCTAGAGAGACACAGTCCCCTGACTTGTCCTACTGCACGTGGTGTTACCTGAACCTTGGTGCTGACTGACAGTCATTGAGTTTCCCTAATGCTTTGACTCTCCCATTCTCCTAGATAATGACTTCACGTCTTTGTTTCCTTTCCTAAAATTTCCCATTCCCTTGCCTCACTCTCGTTCTCAGCTGATGATGCCTGTTACCTCCTATCCCGCCTAAAAAGCGGAAGCCATCAGAATGGAACTCTGGGACTTACACATATTGCCAGCACCACCCGCTGCACCTGCCTGCTCCTGTTGCCACACATCTCCCCGCTGCCGCCTTCCTGTGGCTGTGGACGAACCTTCCATGTTTCTACTGAAGCACCCCTTTATCTTCATGCCCATCCTCTCCTGCCTGCTTTGTCACCTTTCAGCAACTCACTGCTCTTCCTTATCCTTTGTTTTTCCCTTTCCATAACATAATTTCCATCCACACATATGGTATTATTTCTGCCATCTTAAAAACATCATGTTCTGACTCCACTTCTCCATTCATTTTTCTGCTTCCATTTAAAGGAGACCTCTTTGAAAGAGCTGCCTATACCTCTGCTAACACTTTCTTCATGTGGTTTCCAGGGCACCGCATTCTCTTCGCTGTTTCCTGCCTCACCAGCAGCTCCTTCTCACACTCCTTCTATTGATCCCCCCTTCTCTCTTGAACTTTTTTTTCCTTTTTCGTTTTCTTTTGTTTTTTGGGACAGGGACACTCGCTCTATCGCCCAGGCTGGAGTGCAGTAGTGCAAACCTAGCTCACTGCAGCCTCAAACTCCTGGGTTCAAGTGGTCCTCCCACCTCTGCTTCCTGAGGAGTTGGGACGACAGGTGCGCACCACCACATCCAGCTAATTTTAATTTTTTTTTTGTAGTGACAAAGGTCCCATTATGTTGTGCAGGCTGGTCTTGAACTCCTAGACTCAAGCGATCATCCTGCCACAGCCTCCAAAGTGTCGGGATTATAAGTGTGAACCACTGCACCTTGCCCCACACCGAGTCATATCAGTGTGCACTGGGGCTCGTCACTGGACCTCTGCTCTTCCCCAACTGTATTTATTCTCTTTGTGGTTTCCTCCTGAAATGGCACCGCTTTGAATATCACCTATATGTTGATGAACTGCAAACTCCTATATCGGTCTACCTACTCGACATGCCTGTTTTATGTCGAGTGGATATCTCTAGGAGAAAAGTAGCCCTAGATAATTAGATCTTTGATCATTTTAATTTAGGTTATGTTTAGTTCTCACTGCACACAAAATTGTAGAAAGCAAATGCTAGGTTTTTTCTTTTTTTTTTTTTTCTTTGGTACCAAGAGCCTTGTGGACAATAAGTATGATTTCAATGGGAATAATTTAGAATTCTGACATTGACTTATAGAAAAAAAATTAAAAGCAAGAACAAACACATTAATTGCAAACATTCATTCTCCTCCATTGCTTGAAAGTCATTTACTGGCTTGAACATTACTTATTTTCTTTAGAAAGTGAATCCATTTTTGGAACACCTCGTTCTGGCTGAGGTAATTACTCAGTTATACATGAAAAAGAGGGGAAGGCTTTGCAGTCAGGTGAATAAATTACCTGTTTCAGAGGGTGCAGTACATGTAAACATGAGCCATTTGTGCAGAATTTTAATTTTTACAACACAGTTTTAAGCTCAATCTTCTTATTCCTCAGAGGCAACATGCATTTACTTTAATGACCCAGCACACTTCATAGGAGGTGAATATAATGAGTATGTAAACTGAAACATAGACTGTATTGTTGAAATAGAGCCAAGATTTTCATCTACTATGATGTGATATTTTAGAGGAAAACTTTTGAATTCGTGTAATGTTGGATATCCTGTAGGCACTTGAAATTACAATTTTTTTGTAGAAGAAACCACAGCCATCAAAAAAAAGTCAAAACTCAAAAATATATGCTAAAAACAAGCATGTACTCCGAGTTTAAAACTCATATATGCTAAAAGCAGCATCTACTCTGAGTTTAAATCTCAAATATATGTGCTAAAAACAAGCGTCTACTCTAGGAATAGAAGGTCATATCAGCTTTCTAAGTGGACCTCTGTTTTTACCCATATCATCTATAACTGAGATTGGATACAGAAAGCATAGAATTGTTGACACCCAGACCTTGGGCATCGTCCCTTCCCTCCACCTGCTCCATCTCCATGTTTGAGGCCTCGGCATCACACAGGACAGCACCATCTCTAAGATTTGGAGCTCTGACTCTTGGTTTCTGAGCAGAGCCTTCTGTCTCTGTAGCCCTCTCGATTGCTTGTCTTGCTCTTCAGCCTCTTTCAGGCCCCCATGCCACCCCGCACAGCCCCCACGTCTGCCGGCCTCCCGTGGCTTCCCTGCCTAGAGCACTTGGGAAGCTATCACTGGGCACGCACCCTCAGTGCAGTTCTCTGCGTACCCTGCCGTCTTCAGATCTTCATCCACCAACTGGAAGGAAGGTGCCTTTGCTGGTGTATGACTTACTGCCACAACTTGCCTTTCTGCCCTTGGATTGCCTTCCACCTCCACCGGTGGCCTTGCCTCCTCTTTGCCTGAGAAACTAGAAGCTGCCTTGTGGTTCTCCTCCCTCTGGCTTTGCTGTGCTTACTGTGTCTTCTTTGCATCTGAGAGAGCTGAGGCTTCTCATTTGCAAAACTCTTTCTCTTGTCCTCCCCATTTCTTCGGTCCCATCTTCAGTCTCTCAGCAGGGCCTTCCGCTAGGGTAAGATCAAGTCTCCATGGCTCCATGCATCCTTCCTGGTGGAGCTTCTTTGCTCTCTTCCTCATGGCCACCACAGTTATCAAAAGTGCCCTTTTTGGCCAGGCATGGTGGCTCATGCCTGTAATCCCAGCACTTTGGGAGTCCAAGGCGGGCAGATCACCAGGTCAGTTGTTTGAGACCAGCCTGGCCAGCATAGTGAAACCCCATCTCTACTAAAATAGAAAAATTAGTTGGGCATGGTGGTGCACACCTTTAATCCCAGCTACTCAGGAGGCTGAGGCAGGAGATTTGCTTGAGCCTGGGAGACGGAGGTTGCAGTGAGCTGAGATTGCGCCACTGCACTCTAGCCTGGTTGACAGAGTGAGACTCCATTTTGAAGATAAGATAAGATAAAATAAGTGCCCTTTTTGGTTTTCATTTCTGCTGCTTATTCACTCTTCCGGCTGAGTCAGCCCTGATCCGGGATCCTTGCGGTGGCTGCCTTGCTGAACTTGGCATAGTCATTTCTCATGTGTCTATTTGGTGGCCTCAGCACAGTTGACCCCAGCCCCTGTTCAAATTGCCCTCCCTCAGCAACCCCTTTACCATTCGGTCTTGATTAGACTTCTTTATTGCTTCTTATTGCTCTACTTTTTGACAGAATTCCTGAGGATTTCTTGTAGACTCATGTATCAGTCAGGGTCCTGCAGGAACCAGCAGGCACATCATATAGACTTTAATAGAGGCCTGTTCATGACATTTGGGCAGGCTTGAGAGAGTGAGGGGTGGGACTGGGAGAACTCGGGAGAGCTGAGTACAGGAGCCAGCCACAAGCAGGAGCACCACCCTCCCCTCAGCCACTGCCAGCCTGTTGCCTGCAGCAAGGGAGGCTTGAGCATGCCTTCCCCAGCCTCCCTTTCCTCCTGTCTTCGTGAGTCCTTTTGATACTTCTCATTGGCCAAAACCAAAAGCTATTGATGCCATCCATAAAGGGCTGTGTCCTTGGCACTGTGTGGATCTGGAGGGGAAAAAGGAGCATATTGGGTCCAGCACTGCGTATTTCCCAGTCGAGTCCTCATTCCCTTTCTTTGTCAGCATGTGTATGGCCCTGGCTCTGCCTTCTCTCTGTTTGTTTATGACTCCTAAATCTATGCCTTAGATTTTTTTGAGCAAGATCCAGGAATGACTTTTCATTTGTCTGCTGGACACTTTGACCTGCATATCCTGTTAGCACTTGGAATTTAATATGACTAAAATGGAATTCATTAAATTTCCCCTTCAACAACAAAATTAACCAAACCAAGCAAAAATCAAAACCCTGCTTCTTTTCCTGTATTTCTCATCTGGCGATGACATAGCCATTAACTAGGTTGCCCAAGTTATACTGGCACAAAGTGCAAAAAATGATGCTACAAGTTTTGTTTGGGAAATGCTTGTCCCAAGACCCCCTCTTTCCCATTTTTTTTCCTAAGCTGATTTCTGTGTTGTTTATCCTTGAGACTCTAAACAGGGACTTGGTTTGCAACTTCTTCACTTTTACGTGGCGTTCTGACTCTATGAGCTGTGAGTGGAGCTCTCGTTTCTCCCCTGGCCTCTTCCACATATGCACTCTTCTCTTCACCCATTCCTCAATATGGCTGGGTCATAATTATAGTTAGCTCAAAATCCTTGTTTACCCACCACATCTTAGTCATTATAACCAGGAGGAACATGTGCCTGTTTTTGTATTCTAAAAGAAGAAATGGCTTAAAAGAATCTCAGAAGCTTTCATGTTATAGAATGTCATATTTCTTGAAAACCAGTGTTGGTAATTGAAAAGATAGGTAAGTCTGTAAAAGAAATGGCTAAATCAGCCGGTTTGGGTTAAACTTAAATAAATCCTTTAGACATATTTGTTTGATAGTGATTACCTAATTTGAATGGACATATTTGGATCTATACATTCATTTACTCATTCATGTGTCCAGTGAGTGTTAAATGTTTCAACAAATATGCTCTGGATGTTATTTGGTATTGGAAACAAAAAATATAGAAAATACAGTGTCTGTCCTCAAGGAATAGTCAAATTGCTGTGACAGATGTAAAATCAGAGTCTAAATGATCAGAAGTGATCAGGAAATTGTTTATATGGCCAATTTAGAAATTACTAATAAGATTGATGTTGTACTAATACATAAATTATCAGAATGGATAGAAAAAATATGTAACCTACCCATGACTTTGAAAATTTTAGAAATAGTGCTCATGATGCATTCATTTCATAAGTATCTCTCTGTGTGTATATATTTCCATTTTGCTTATATTAGCCATGTAGATATTATGCAATTACATAAATTATTGTGCAGGCACTATATCATATTGTCTGTTGTGTTATTCAAGGTTCCTTATATAAATATTTGTATAATAAATTTCTATTAGGAGAAATTTTGCAACATTAGACTAATGTGTATTTTTTTAATGTTACGAGAATTGTATAATATTTCCCCTTTGCTATTGGCTTATTGGGAATTGAATGTTTATAGCAGTCTTGTCCTTAGAGTACTTAGAGTTATTGAATATCCTGGATTACATGGTTAGTCCTGGAGTACATTACTGTAATTGTCTAATGATTAATAGTGTCCCCTTTTACTCTCAAAAATGTACCATTTGGACAATAAATTATGTACTCTCTCTGTATAACCAACTTTTCTTAGTTTGACATTCTTCATGTCTTACTGTTCTTATTTCGAAATCCTATCTCTTCTTTTATTATAAACAGTGTAAACCCTTTTTCATGTGATTTAGTAGAAAAACTGTGATGATTTGCTGTAGGATCCAAGGTGGAAATTCAGAATCTCAGGACAAATCAAGAGTGCCTATTGAAACAATGTCCCCTGAGAAGGCCTTTGTCTTGAGGAGAAGATGGAGGGTAGAGGCCTGGTGAACAGTCACAAAGGCGACAACCTTTACCTCAGCAGTGGAGGCGCAGCATCTGCCACGGTGGTCTAGTTCACCGCCTCAGTGCTTCAGACTGTCTACGCTTTAAGGCAGAGATTATGGAAATATTTATGTTAGTTATAGCCATAAACTGATTTGGAGATCGTTTGTCTTTACACTGGTTATGAAGGAGGTTTTTCTTGCAAAGATGTCACCCACAGACATGCAGTCACAGAGCCCCAAGCAGGGCTGCTATGCCCAACTCTGATGAAATATTTAAAGATTTCCTTAACAAGAATTAAAACCCTGGGGATTCCATTAGGAATTTGGCATTTTTATTTCTTGTGGGAATCTTATCTGAAAAACACCTCTTATGGGAAAAACTCATTCTATGTCTTGTAACTGTAACCATAGAAATAGAAAAATGGAAATTTATGTAGATATGTTTATCACAAATGGAAACCTTTAGAGTTGAGTGGTTCTCTGCATCAGGCCTTCAACCAGACTTCTCTTGGGTTCATTGCCTTATAAAATTAAGAATGGTTTATGACTATTTAAATAAGTTATTTTCAGTGGCAATAGATAGAACTATGGGTTTAATGGCAAAGTCAGTTGATAACCCTAAAAAAGCATTTGAAAAGATTTTATCTAAAGGACTCCCTATTCAATAAATGGTGCTGGGATAACTGGCTAGCCATATGCAGAAGATTGAAACTAGACCCCTTCCTTACACCATGTACAAAAATAAACTCAAGATGGATTAAAAACTTAAATGTGAAATCTAAAACTACAAAAGTCCTGAAAGACAACCTAGGAAAATACTATTCTGTATATAGAACCTGGCAAAGATTTCGTGATGAAGACACCAAAAGCAATTGCAACAAAAATAAAAATTGACAAATGGGGCCTAATTAGACTGAAGGGCTTCTGCACTGCAAAATAAACTATTAACAGAGTAAATAGACAGCCTACAGAATGGGAGAAAATACTTGCAAACTATGCAACCAACAAAGGCGATATCCAGAAACACATCAACAAGCAAACAATCAAACAACCCCATTAAAAAGTGGGCAAAGGATGTGAACAGTTTTCAAAAAGAGACACACACGCAGTCAACATGCATATGAAAAATGCTCAACATCATTAATCATTAGAGAAATGCAAATCAAAAGCACAATGAGAGACCATCTCACACCAATCAGAATGGCTATTATTAGAAAGTCAAAAGATAACAGATACTGGCGAGATTGTGGAGAAAACTGAATGTTTATACACTGCTGGTGTGGGAATGTAAATTAGTTCAGTTATTGTATAAAGCAGTGTGGGGATTTCTCAAAGAACACTAAGCAGAATTGCCATTCAACCCAGCAGTCCCATTATTGAGTGTATACCCAGGGGAATATAAATTGTTCTACCATAAAGACACATGCAAGTGCATGTTCATCGTGGCACTACTTACAGTAGCAAAGTCATAGAATCAACCCAAATGCCTATCAGTAGTAGACTGGATAATGTAGTACATATACACTATGGAATACTAGACAGCCATAAAAAAGGAGATCATGTCCTTTACAGCAACAAAAATGGAGCTGGAGACCATTATCCTAAGTGAACTAATGTAGAAACAGAAAACCAAATATCACATGTTCTCATTTATAAATGAAAGCTAAACATTGAGTCCGTGTGGTTATAAAGAGAAGAACAAGAGATGCTGGGGCCTACTTGAAGGTGGAGAGTGGGCGGAGGGAGAGCATTGAAAAACTACCTACCATGGCCGGGCGTGGTGGCTCACACCTGTAATCCCAGCACTTTGGGAGGCCAAGGTGGGCGGATCACTTGAGGTTAGGAGTTCGAGCCCAGGCTGGCCAACATGTTGACACCCCCCCCCTACTAAAAATACAAAGAAAAATTAGCTGGGCATGGCGGCACACACCTGTAATCCTAGCTACACAGGAGACTGAGGCAAGATCATTGCTTGAACCCAAGAAACAGAGGTTGCAGTGAGCTGAGGCAGTGCCACTGCACTCCAGCCTGGGTGACAGCGTGAGACTCTGTCTCAAAAAAACAAACATAAAAAAAAGAAAAGCTACGTGTCAGGTGCCATGCCTATTACCTGGGTGGCAAAATAGTCTGTATACCAAATCCCTGTGACACATCATTTACCTGTATTAAAAACCTGCATTTGTACCCTTGAACCTAATATAAAAGTTTTTAACAAAGAATGTAAAATTCAAAAAGTAATTTTTCCTCACCTTAAACAGAAAATCTGCACCCCAAAATCAGTAAATCCCCATTCCTACCTCCCTGCAGACCCTATTAACCTCTAATCTACCCTTGGTCCCTATGAATTTGCCTGTTCTAAATATAAGTAGATATTTGTCCTTTTGTGCCTGGCTTACTTTGCTTATCATGATGTTTTTAAGGTTCATCTGTGTTGTAGCATGTCAGAATGTCATTCTTTTTGATGGCTGAATAATATGCCACTGCGTGTGCATACCACATACCCGTTCATCAGTTGACGAACACTTGGATAGTTTCCACTTTTTGGCCATTGTGAATGCTGTTGCCATGAACATTGGCATACAAGCATGAAAAAACAGCAAATAATCTAGAGTTTGTGGTTAAAAAGTACAGATTTTGACCTTCCTTCTTGGCCCCCACTGAATTAGATCTTGGTTGGAGGAGAAGAGAGTTCATATTTTGCTTACTAATTTTTGAAAAACACTGCTTTAAGAAACCTGATGAATTTGGGCAGTGGCCTTACAAATAAAAATAGCTTTAGAATAGCTATGGTGAAAACTACTAATTTTCCAACTTAGTGATTAAAAGTTTTTCTATGGTATTTGTTATGGGAAAGGATTACATGGAAGATGGAAGCAACTGTATTTGTGGAAGAGCAGATGAGTTTGGGGGAGTTTAGCAGGGACAAAGAGTTGAGTTGACCACAAGTGAGTGTGGAAGCAGTGGTCAGGAACAAACCTAGGGGCGGCTGGTTCCAAAAGCACAGAACAGCACTTTAGACATGTGGCCTGGGGGAGAGGGAGGGTTTGGGAGTCACAGTCATTTGGAAATTGTTGGCATATTTCATAATCCCTGTGTACCTCAGTAGCCTTATATGTAAAATGGGGATAATAACGTGAGAGTAAGATGTTTTGAAGGTGTATATATGTTTTTCCTTTCCTTCATGCTCTCTCCTCCATTACCCTTGTCTGCAAGCGGATGGGCTGAATGTGGAGTTAATGTTTACTGTGGAAAAGTATGGGTAGCTCTGGACTATATCCCTCATTTAGTCATTGTTATATTGTTTTCCATATTTACTTTCTTGCATGGTTCTCTCAGTAAACTGTTCTCAGGTTAAGTCTGCTTTTGCCATTTACTGGCTTGTGATCTTGGCAAACCTCTTAACGTCTGTGAGGCCCCTATTCATCACCTATTAAAGTAACACCTGTGAACATTTAATGAGGAGCTATGTAGGGCTGCACCCAGTGCCTCATGCCTGTAATCCCAGCTCTTTGGGAGGCTGAAGCAGGAGGATCACTTGAGAACAGGAGTTTGAGACCAACCTGAGCAACATAGCAAGACCTTGACTCTACAAAAAAACAAAATAAAATAATTGACCAGGTGTGGTGGCATGCACCTGCAGTTCCAGCTATTCGCGAGGCAGGAGGATCACTTGAGCCCAGGAGTTTGAGGCTGCAGTGAGCTGTGGCTATGGTGTGTATGTGTGTGTGTGTCTACACACACACATTGCAACTATGCCTGGAATACATAAGCACACAATAAAAGTGTGTCCTCTGCCATACCCAACACTCTTGCTCTTGGTTTATGAGAGTATTCTGTAAAGGCACGGTGCAAGCATTCTTGCGTCACAGTAAGGCAGATGTCTTGCCTCAGTACTATCCCTGAACTCCCCTTTGCCATCCCTCAACAGAGCCCAGAGCCTGGCATCACAGGAAGTAAGATGAACTATAATCTTATTAGCACCGATAGTTATGAGCAATAGGTATCAGGATAATATATTAAAACCCAGTTCTCCTTTCTAGAATTAAATTTAAGCCTAGTGAACTCAAAATGTATTAAATTGAAGCTAGAAGGGTTCAGGCACAATAGAGGCTGTTTCTGAAGAAGTTAACATCATATCTGCGCTTACAATTTGTTTGCTGTAAGCATGTAAAATAGATTTGAGGACTCTGACAGTAAAACAAACATATCCAATAAGCCTGTTAAGGTGGAAATTAAAAATTTAAAAACAATGTAGCAAAATAACACAATGTAATAGTCACTTAAGCTAATAAAATTATTGTGACTGAGCATTAAATTTAGCCCCGATGTTCCTAAGTATTGTAATAACTGCCTCGTCTTACAATTGCCCAAAAGAACAATGAGAAGATGGGATTACTGTCTTGCATCCTATTCAGATGATGGGCTTTGAGTCTTTAAAATCTGTGAGACACAGGGCTAGGTGCCATGGGAGCAGCAAAGATGACTGATGTGTTGGGGTACATTTAAGGGGCTCGGGGCAAGTCCTGCTGTGGGCATTGGGAAGTAAAGATAAGGAAAAACAGAGACTGTGTTGGTGCAGACAGTTGGAAGTGTGAGATTTATGCCACGGAGTTTTTCCTTGTTTTTTGTTTTTTTTTTTAATATGCTGATCTAATTTTTAAATTTCCAAGTTATTTCTTCCCACTCTTTAATAGCTAATGTGTAATGTTAATGCCATTAGGAAACATTACTGTCTGTTTAAGGATAAGAACATGAGACAGTGGTTGATTCAGTGATCTGACCTTTGTTTTCTGGTTTATCAAAGCTTGAGCAAAAAGGGTCTACATGTTTATTTTATGCAAACCCAGATATGTGGAAAATCATAAATGTATGAAATACAATGCTGGAGATGATTTGGTTTTCAAAACGAGGCTTTGCTTTACAAAAGGACTCTTGGTAAATAGACTTAAAATGCCAGTCTCCTCTATTAACTTGACCATCTGGTTAGAATTTTTTAAATGGATTTTTATTCCACAGATCCAAAGATATGATCCAAAGATATGAAAATATCTTTCATAAAGATGTATTCTACATAGGCACAGATTTTGATTATAAATTTGGAGTTTAGACAGCCCTTGCTGGGGAGGGGAGAGCCACATCATTGGATTGGGGGGCTATTTTTAATTCCCTTGGTTTCTTTGTGAGTAGTTATATTCAACCCTGGAAATGATAGTTTAATATTTATTAATTAACATAAGGGGAAAATGTTGAATAGAGTACATAAAACTATTGTGTCTGCTGTCAAAAAAAATTGAAAAAGATTTTTTTTTTTACTTTTTCAGTTGAGACCTAATTCTGCAGTCTGATTCCCAGGTCCACCACAACAGTTAAAACAGAAAGGCCTAACTCCTCGAAGCAGGACCTTGCTGGGGTGTTTGGCCTGCCCGTCCTGTTTGTGCTTTGACACGACTTCCTTGCTTTTGAAACATAAAAAATTGCAGCCCAGACTTAAAAGGGGAAGGGCATTGAAATTAGTTGAAGCTTGGGAAATTTATTTCTTCTTCGCTCCATTATATGGACTTACACAAACTTCTTCCTATTGGTAATTCCAGAGCAGGAAGCATCATTCCAAAAAGGAACACCAGTGTTGCCTCTTCACGCCTCGAATATTCAGTGGTCTGGTACTGACAGTCCTAGGGTGCCTGGCTATGTCTTGAGTGCTGCAACATCGCCATCAGTAGAAGATAGTAGGAGACAGAGCAGCCACATGTGACAGCAGCTGAATGTAGAAACGTTTTAAATAAAGTAACTATATTGAGATGTAATTTGCAAATGATAAGATGTAGAGATTTTATGCACGCATTTTGATGAGTGTTGAAAAATGTATAATATATCCTGCATAGCCACCATCCCAGTCGAGATGTAGAGCACTTCCAACAACACAGACGCTTCCTTTGTGCTCCTTCTCAGCCAGTCCTGCTCCCACCCTTCTCCCAGACAACCGTGGACCTGCTTCCTATTGCCTGTTGTCCGATTTCCTATCAGTGGGGTCATACAGCACGCGCTATTGCGTCTGCCTCCTTGCTCAACGTGAAGTCTGCTGTTCCCATGTTCATGCGTGTGTAAACAGTTTATCCCTTTTTATTGCTGAACTAGTATTCATTTTATGGACACTGCATACTTGTTTGTGAATGAATGTTCACCTGTTGGGCATTTGGGTTGTTTTCAGGTTTGGGCTATGATGAATAAAACTGCAAGGGACATTTGTTTACACAACTTTATATCTTCATCACTTTTGTTGGAATTACTAGGAGTCACAGGATAGGCAGGCACATGGCTTAAGCTTCTTTAAAAAGTAGCATAACATTAGTGAAAGTGGTTGTGCAATTTTACACCCCTGCTGACATTAGTATGGACGTTTCAGGAGCTCCACAGCCTCAGCAATAACTGACGTTAGGAAATTTTGTCTGTCATTTAAATCGCTCGAGTGGGTATGCAGTAGTATTTCATTTTGGTTTCTCTGGTGAAGCATGATATTGAGATTTTAAAAGTTTGTTTATTGATCGTTCATGATTTTTTTTTCAAAATGTTCATTGAGTCTTTTGCCCGTTTTTTATGTTGAATTTTCTGTCAAGTCTCTTGTCAGATAAATGTATTGCAAATGCCTGTGGCTCACTTCTTATTTTTCTTGGTGATTTTGAAAAACAAAAGTTTTTGATTCAGGTTAAAAAATGAATTTATTAATGTATTATTGTAGGGGTAGTGCCTTCTGTGTGCTAATAAATCCTTGAATATTCCAATATCGTGAAGACTTTATCTTTTCTTGTTGGGTTTTACAGTTTCAGCTTTTATGTTTTGTTTATGTATCATTTCAAATTCTTGTGTATGTGTGATGTGAGGTAGAAGTCAACTGGCTCATTTTTTTTCACATGTTGATGTTCGTGCATTCTAGTGCCATTTGTTGAAAAGACGGTCCTTTCCTCATTCAACACTCTTGTCATGTTTTTGAAAATTGATTGACTGCATATATATGGATCAATTTATACACAGTATTTTGTTCTATCAATATATGTGTCTATCCTAAGCCAGTACAACACTGTCCTAATAACTGTGCCTTTGTAGTAATTCTAAAAATCAGATAGTATCAGTTCCCCAACTTTGTTAATTTTTTTTACAAAATTGTTTTGGATAAGCTAGATCATTTTTCATTCCTTTATAGTGTTAGAATCTGCTTGTCAAATGATACAAAACAAAAGGCCTACCTTTTTGAGTGGGATGATATTGAATGTATGGAACAATCTGGGAAGAGATGACGTCTCAATAATGATATTGAGTCTTCCAGGCTGTGGGCACGATAGTTCTCTTCACTTACGTGGGATCATCTTTTAGTTTATCTTAGGAATGTTTTCTAGCTTTCAATCTATAGATCTTGCACATTTTCTTATTTTCTCAGATGTTTTGCTGAGTTCTTCATTTTTAATACTATTCTAAAGGAAATTTTTAAAAAATTAATATTTTTTAAATTTTTTGTTGCCAGTGTATATTAATACAATTGATTGTTTTATGTTGACTTATTTTGCAAGTTTCATGCCTTTTATTAATATTTCTTTCTCTTGCCTAATTGCACTACATTACAATGTTGACTAGAAACAGTAAGAATGAATACACTTGCCTTTTTCTTGATTTTGGGGATGAAGCATTCAATAAAGTATTACTTAGTATGATGTTACCTGTAAGTGTTTCATAGATGCCTTTTATCAGACTGAGGGAGTTCCCTTCTATTTCTAGTTTGCTGAAGTATTTATCGTTGTGTATTGAACTTTGTCAAATACTTTTTCTGTATCCATTGAGATGACCACATTACTTTTCTTCTTATTCTGTGGTGTATTGAATTAACTGATTACAGTTAGAATGTGGAACTAGCCTCGCATATTTCCCTGCATATTTGCTATTGCTAGTGCTCTTCACGTAGGTCGTAGTTTCCATCTGGCATCACTTAGCATCAACCTGAAATGCTCCCTGTAATATTTCTTACAGTATACATCTATAAGTGTGTATTCTCCTTTTTTTGTTTATCTGAAAATTTCTCTGTTTTAGTATTTTTTGAAGGATATTTTTGTAGGAATTGAAATTCTGTGTTGACAGCTTTTTATGTTTCCTGTTAGCGTTTTAAGGATGTCATTTTATTATCTTCCTGCCTGCACTGTTTCTGGTGAGAAGGTGGCACACTTTCCCATCGCGGCTCTGCTCTTTGTAATGTGTTGCATTGTCTCTGGTTGCTTTCAGGGTTTCCCTTTGGTTTTCATTTTCAGTGGTCTATGATTTGCCTAGTTTTAATTTCCTTTGTATTTATTGTGCTCAGGTTTTTGTCATTTATTTTGTCATTCTTAAGCTTGCAAATTGGTATTTTTGGCCAAATTGGGAGTTTTTTTGTTTTAACCATTATCCTTTCTGCATTGCTTTTTTTTGACCACTATTCCTGCTCCATTGTCTGTGTCCTCTCCTTCCAGAATCCAAATATGCGTGTGTTAGATGAGTTGATATTATCAGGCTCTATTTATTATTTAAATCTCATATCATCTTTGTTTTGTTTGTTGGTTTGTTTGTTTGCTTTTTGAGACAGAATCTCGCTCTGTCGCCCAGGCTGGTGTGCAGTGGCACAATTTCAGCTCACTGCAAACTCCGCTTGCCGGGTTCAAGCCATCCTTCTGCCTTGGCCTCCCAAGTAGCTGGGACTCAGGCGTGCATCACCACACTAGTTCATTTTTGCATTTTTAGTAGAGACGGGGCTTCACCATGTTGACCAGGCTAGTCGCAACCCGCTGGCGCTAAGTGATCTGCCTGCCTCGGCCTCCCAAAGTGCTGGGATTATAGGTGTGCGCCATCACACCAGAACATCATCTGTTCTTTAGGTTAATAACTTCTATGAATCTGTTTTTATATTTTATATTCACTCGTCTGTTTTTCTGGCATCTCCAATCTGCTAGTATTGCCATCCAGCAATAATATTGTCATCCAGCAATATTTAAGATATTTTGCTATTCGCTTCTAGAATTTCTCTGTGCTTCTCTTTTATAGTTTCCATTTCTCGCTTGAAATTCTCTGTTCACTAATTTAGACCATTTCAATTAAGTTTTTAAACATATTTTCATAACTACTTTGCATTCCTTTTCTGCTAATTACAACATCTGGGTCATCTTAAGATCTATTTCTGTTGACTACTTCTTTACAAATTGCGTATGGCTCACAATCATCTGCTTATTTACATGTTTAGTAAACTTTTGTACATTATACATACAAAATGATACAGTATATAGTGGGAATATTTATTATTTTTGTGTTTTGTTTTGTTTTGTTTTGTTTTAAAGAATAGAGTTCATTCCGTCAGGGAATTTATTACTGGTAATTCTTCATCTGGCGAAGGCTTGATTTTACCCCTTTTTTAGGGTTGTTCATGAGTAATGCTTTATCTGGGGCATCTTTCTTTCCCAAAAAATGTGAACTTTGTGGTGTCTCAGTGAAATTGTCAAAGTGTTATTGAGATTTCTCCACATTAGTCTGTCCCCTCTTCCCGAAACGTATTACCTCTAGTATCTTTCTTTCATTCTCAGCCTCGTATCAGGTACTCTCTGCTTGGCTTCAAAAAGTCTCACCTGGTGCATGGAAAGTCCAGCCCTTGGTCAAGGTCTTGTGAATAACCTCCCATGGACTTTTAGGTCCTCCTCTTTATTGAGACAGGGTCTTGCTGTGTCGCCCAGGCTGTGGTGCAATGGCATGATCATGGTTCACTGCAGCCCTGACCTCCCCAGGCTAAGGTGATTCTTCTACTTCAGCCTCCTGAGTAGCTGGGACCACAGGTGCACACCACCACACTTGGCTAGTTTTTGATTTTTTTGTAGAGATGAGGTTTCAACATGTTGTCCAGGCTGGTCTGGAACACCTGGGCTCAAGGGATCCTCTGTCCTTGGCCTCCCAAAGTGCTGGGAAGACAGGTATGAGCTACTGCACCCGGCCTTTGGTTCTCCCTTTTTTTGTAGTTCTGTCTTCTCCAATATTTTGTCCTTTAACTTCCAGCTGCATCATCCGCTCTGATCTGCAATCTGTGTCTTTCTGACTGCATAACTGCTTTCTTTATGTTTCTCCTCTTTGTGCTGCAATCAGGAAATTGTCTCCAGGCTGATATTAAGGGCTCATCTGGGATGTTTTCCTTTACTTAGGGATTGCTTTTTTTCTGTGCTGTCTATTGTCCAACATCAGAAAATAGTCACTGCATATGTCCAGTTTTATGGTTATTACTATGAAAGGGCACTCTGTCATCGTCAGGAACCCAAGTTCGGTAGAAATATACTTTTGAATGTTATTACTGTAATCTCTGTTTCTCAAACTTTAGCATATAACAGATTCATGTAGAAAACTTGTTAACACATAGTGTTAGGCTCTACCTTTAGAGTTTCTGATTCAGTAGGATTGAGGTGGAGGCCAAGAATTTGCATTTTTAACAAGTGTCCAGGTGATGCTGATAGTCTGAGAATCACACTTTGAAAACCACTTGCTTAGAAAGATGACTCTTGAGAAAAAATATTGGGAGTTTGTTTGGAACTAAAAATATAGAATTTTGCTTTTTTGGTCTTATGTTCTGCATAATGGATTTATATTTCAGGTTGGCTTATTATAGCACTAGGCATCTTGCTCTTTTTATTCAAATATGATTTTCAAAACCTTAAGTGGGCTTCTTTGCATTGGAAAGGATATAGCTTTTTTAAAAAGAAATAATTATTTCTATTTTAAGAAATAAGTATTTGATTTTTTGTTTCAGAGACTGGGATTTATTTAATTATTCTTATATGTGTGTGTGGTATGTCTGTGTGTGTTTTATAGATAAGATGCATGATAAATTATCCTTGTAATAATTAGCTTGTTTGAGCCTATGCCAGTAGGATGGCTGGACCTGGGCCCTACCTCTTGTTCGAAAGTTTCTTGATAGCTTACCCTTGGTCTTTAAATAGCTCTTATGGTAGCTATTAAAATCTGTCTACCCTCTAGCATATTTTGTCTCCTGTTTTTGCCTCCATTGTTCCAATGGGCCCATCTCTCATTTGTGAGGTTGTAGGGGTTGATTGTTTCTTTATACTCTAATCTGTGCATTTCCCATCGGTATAGCGCTTGTACTAATTTCAAGTTGGTGACACTTAATGTTGATGATGCCGACATGGTTCTTGAAGTGCTTAATGGGACAGTTACTCCGGACAAAGAGTTTTCCCTCAACAGCATTCCAGTATTTGTCTTAGTTGAGAAAATGGATTGGGCTTACCTCTTCAAATTCTGATCAATCCTTGACAATTTTTTTCTTTACCAACCTGTTTAATTTCTTTGAAAATTTGGTACAATCGCCTTTGTTGGCTGGATTAGAAGGCTGTAGAATGGCACATTTTGAATATTATTTCAACTGCAAGGTGTGATTCATAAAATTTCAATCTCAGCTTCAGATATCTGTATTCAAATATTTTGATACAGGAATAGTGAAATACTAATTACTAAATATTAATCATTCGAAACTCATTTTAACAGGTTCATTTTGATGGCTGGGACCATAAGTATGACTACTGGGTGGAGGCAGACAGCCCTGACATCCACCCGATTGGATGGTGTGATGTCACAGGGCATCCACTGGAAGTGCCGCAGCGTGAGTACTTTGCTCTTTGTCATTGCCCTTTAAATACTTAGCCTGATTTCCAGCCATACTGTTGCTTATTCATGCCATTATAGGCATCTGAAAGCTAAATATCACATAGGCGAATTCATCATCACTACAGCTACACTGAAAGCCAATTATTTCCAATTAAGCCTCAAAGGGCATGCGTTATATTAATGAAAAGTGATAATCGGCCGGGCACGGTGGCTCAAGCTTGTAATCCCAGCACTTTGGGCGGCCGAGACGGGCGGATCACGAGGTCAGGAGATCGAGACCAGCCCGGCTAACATGGTGAAACCCCGTCTCTACTAAAAAATACAAAAAACTAGCCGGGCGAGGTGGCAGGCGCCTGTAGTCCCAGCTACTCGGGAGGCTGAGGCAGGAGAATGGTGTAAACCCGGGAGGCGGAGCTTGCAGTGAGCTGACATCCGGCCACTGCACTCCAGCCTGGGAGACAGAACGAGACTCCGTCTCAAAAAAAAAAAAAAAAAAAAGAAAAGTGATAATCATTAAAAAATTATTTTGATAGTGTTTTCCAAGGGAATCTTTATTTTCTACATTTGAGTTTGGAAAACTGAGCTAGCATATCTAAATCCATCTAATTTTGGTCATTGGTTTTAACAAGTTTGTCTTTTTTTTTTTAAACATCTGATCTTTATTTTATAGAACAGACTACATGAAGTCTTTTGGAAAATTAAAATATTTTAACTTCCAACAATTTTCAGATTTTTTTCCTTATAAAAAAATTTAAAATCCTCTACTTTACTCACATCTTTATTATTTCTGACTTTCTAGCTACTTAAACTTAAGAAGGAAATTAACCACTCTAAATTTTAATGAGCCTCAACCCAAAATACCTTATGTTTTTTGTCTGAAGGAGTCCTCTGATCTGATTAGGCTGACATGACTAATAACCGGTTCCAGACACAAGTGCAAGTGTTCTCCATTCTCATGTTTGTTTTGTTCCCTCACTGCTTCTCTTTCCCTCCCGTTGGTTTCTTAGGATTAAGCTAGAATGCTTTTCTATTAATGAGGATATCTTACACACAGCCAGCTTAATGATGCTTGAACCTTAGGCCTCAAAGGACTTCTTGTAAAAATGAGAAGAATCCCTGACTAAATAATTGGACAAAGAGTTCTACATTGTGCTAGATTCTTCAAAAACTACAAAATGAAAGAGACGAAGGCCTTTCTGGAGCCGACAGTGTATTGGCACAGATAGGACAAGTACCCCAAGACTGTAGAATGAAGGGTACCATGCTCAGCACCATGTGGGGGACTCCAAGTAGGGAAGGGCGCCAGCATTTGTGCTTTGTGGTTTCCTTCGGTCTTGCTTTTTATCCTCCCTGGTTTCACACCCCAGCATGTCACGGAGATGGTTCTCACTTTATGTGAACCCCCCAATACACCCCTTGTACATCCATCCCTCAGCCAGTAACTTTCTCATGTGTGAACGACTTCCTCTGGGGTAGGCATGGACCAGCATTGCAGGTACAGGGACAGCTCTCCTCACTCCACTCCAAGCATTGTCTGCTCCTTTTGTCACTCTACCCAGCTGGATTTTCTACCTGAATGTCTCAGAAGCATCCCAGAGTCTATGCATCAAACCCAACCTCCATCCCAAGCCAAAAACTTGCTTTTTCTACTATAGTTTCTGTTTGCTTCCAAAGTTGCCATTCCAGACTCTGCTCCCTCTTGGCCCCTTCCTCAATCCACACATATAAACAGTCACCAGGTGTCCTGCTGGTTCTCTTTCTTAATTCTCCAGAATCTGTCTTTGACCCCCAATGCTTTGACCCCAATGCATCTTCTCAATGCTATTGTATTATTTTGAGGTGTCATCATAGTTACAGATGCTTCTCAGAATGGGGCCTGTAGTCTGCTAGTGAGTTGCACAGGTTCTCCTGATGAGCCTAGGATAAATCTAAAAATGCAGGTTCTAGAGCAGTATAGACTAGTGGTTAAAAATGAGAAAAGTGGAATCAGAATGCTGGGCTTTGAATCTCAGTTTAAAGCTTGCTTAGTGGGTGCCTCTCTATGCCTCAGTTTCCTCATCTATAAAATAAAGATAATATTAATTTCTACCTCATGAATTTATAATTATTAAATGAAATAAATGAATGGATAGAATTCAAAAACTGCCTACTCCATAGTATGTGCTCAATTAATACTAACTTCTCTCAGGAAATAATTTGGCATTCTCTAGATTTTCATTCTTATGTAAGTTATTAAGTGGGAGTTACTAAGAGTTCCAGATTTGAAATTGAGCAAAAATTAATGTGATTAGGGTTTTCCAAATACTTTAATTCAATTTTTCTTAAGAAGTTTGACTTCCATGTGTTGTTGGCAGTATTACAAGATGAGTATTTTGTGTATTCACAGGCAGGTAATTAGATTTGCTAGAATTTGGGGGAAAGATAACTTGTAATTGGTTGTCTTTGGTTGGTTGTGATTTTCTGTTTTCGCTGTGTTTGACTTTCTTGTTATAAACTTGTTTGTTTAGATTAATCAAGATTAATATAGCTTGTTATAGGTTGTTTGCTTAATCTTACGGTTTTAATTATTTATATCTGCACCATAATTATGTTTTATTGATTTTGAAATACCTATACTTTAAGACATGCTTGTGATCTGGTTCAATATGTGTCATCCCTGCCCCTATTTTGAAAGCAAAAATACATACACACACACACATGCACACCCATATACAAACACACCCCTACTCCAAAACCGATTATGTTACTTATTTATTTATTTATCATTGAATTCTTTTTCCACTGGGAAGGAGAAACAAATGGTTGCTCTAGGCACTCTAACAAAACAACATTTGAGGGGCTGTCATTGACTGTTGCAGTGACGTTATGATTGTCTTTTTTTTTTTTTATTATACTTTAAGTTCTAGGGTACATGTGCATAACGTGCAGGTTTGTTACATATGTATACTTGTGCCATGTTGGTGTGCTGCACCCATCAACTCGTCAGCACCCATCAATTCGTCATTTATATCAGGTATAACTCCAATGCAATCCCTCCCCGCTCCCCCCTCCCCATGGTAGGCCCCGATGTGTGATGTTCCCCTTCCCGAGTCCAAGTGATGTCATTGTTCAGTTCCCACCTATGAGTGAGAACATGCGGTGTTTGGTTTTCTGTTCTTGTGATAGTTTGCTAAGAATGATGGTTTCCAGCTGCATCCATGTCCCTACAAAGGACGCAAACTCATCCTTTTTGATGGCTGCATAGTATTCCATGGTGTATATGTGCCACATTTTCTTAATCCAGTCTGTCACAGATGGACATTTGGGTTGATTCCAAGTCTTTGCTATTGTGAATAGTGCCGCAATAAACATACGTGTGCATGTGTCTTTATAGCAGCATGATTTATAATCCTTTGGGTATATATCCAGTAGTGGGATGGCTGGGTCATATGGTACATCTAGTTCTAGATCCTTGAGGAATTGCCATACTGTTTTCCATAATGGTTGAACTAGTTTACAATCCCACCAACAGTGTAAAAGTGTTCCTATTTCACCACATCCCCTCCAGCACCTGTTGTTTCCTGACTTTTTAATGATTGCCATTCTAACTGGTGTGAGATGGTATCTCATTGTGGTTTTGATTTGCATTTCTCTGATGGCGAGTGATGATGAGCATTTTTTCATCAAAAAGTGGGCAAAGGATATGAACAGACATTTCTCAAAAGAAGACATTCATACAGCCAACAGGCACATGAAAAAATGTCTTTTCTCTCTTCTTTCCTGGAATAGTCTGTATAAAACCCCAAACTCACCTCGTTTTCTGTGTTATTAAAACTCTTCTTTGGCGTGGAGTATCCTATCAGCCTGAGACTCCTTTGCATGCACACAAAGCCCTTCATAGTCAATGCATTACTCACCTATCCTCCACCATTTTCCTCTCAAAACCCTTCATTTACATCACACATTTACTCACAGCAGCTTGAACACCAGCCTTCTAAGAATCTGAAGACAATATGTCACCTTTCTATAGCTTTCCTCCATATCTTTGCTTTTCTTACAGGAAAATCACACCGCTCAGTTGTTGTCAAATGCCTGTGTGGCATGGAGGCTGCAGGGCACCTGCTCTACAGAGGAATCATGTGTACCACCTTTTTACCCTGTATTTTATCTATGATATGTGTACAAACAATCACATCCAATCATCTTTTATTCTGAATGCCAGTTGAGTCAATAGGTTAATCTTATTTACTCGTATAATTCAGACTAAACTTTTCTCACTATAATGTCCAGTATCTTTTAAAATCAGATCAAAATAGAGTTTTGTAAGTATATCTATACGACCACACGCAGTATTTTATCACATATGATTAAAGTCAGCTGGCCAACATTAATTTCCAGATATTTTAGAGGTATTTTAAGATATTTTAACTTTTGGATTTTTTTGAACTCTTCTATTTTATTTTTGTTGTATTTGTGTGACTCAACAATTGTGTTAGGTACTTATATATGACAACTTTATTGGTCAAGTACAGCAAAGACTACTAAAAGTTGAGGGCTTGGGAAAACGACCTTAGAGATCATGGAATCTACACTATATTTTATAGAGGTGGAGTCTGTCTTGAACTTTATTGTATTGATTTACTTTAGTGGATTTTTACAAAAGATATCGTAGTAGGTTGCCTACCAGTGATATTATATGAAAAAAGAATGACCAAAAGAAAATATGAGGTAGAGGGTTTTTAAATCTATTATTCTCATCTGTTTTTCTTTATGAATATTTTCCCTGTTTTCAACAAATTGGTAGTTGTTATTGTAATGGAAACCTTGGAAACAGAGGAATAAAAATGCATACACACAGGTATATTCTCTCTTGGCTTTCATATATATATATATATATATATATATATGAATTATATGTATTTTTTTCAGTGAGCTTCCAATTTGTGTCTGAAGGGGCTGTGGTTTACAAATGTATGAAACAGTAAAATCACACAACTGTGCATGGATGAGTAAAAACGAAATCTAGATTACTACTGTTTTACACAGTGAGTAGAATTCAGTGGGGTAAGTCCAGGAAGGAACCTCGGGGCACTGTTGAGCCGGGCTCACATGAGCACACCAGGCCTGGACTAGTTAGTGGCAGCCCCTCTAGAGGTGAAAATGGCACAAGTGTAGGCAACACTAGAACTTGTTGGTTCTCCATACACATTTTATTAGAACTTATTAAAATTTTAGATCTTTCTAAACAAGTGATAGTCTCTTTAGTTTGTTTCTATTTATCTAGTGCCATTTAATCTCATTGCAGACATTGAGCCAAGATAGAGTGCGCACCATAGATCCCAGCTTCTGCAGAAATGCTTGTGCAGTAAATTTGAGCCAAGACCATAATATTCAAGCCCTAAGGCCCAGTGTAAGTTCTTGAACAGTTAACTGGGAAAAGCCTCTTGAGAATGAAAAATGTTCCCATTCAACTGAGAAGAGTCCAACTTGTATGACCAGGTGATGACAGCTTCCTCTTAGCTGCTGTTCCTAACTACGGATGATCACCTGCAGTTTGCCCTTGTACCCTGCTGCCAGATTAAACTCTCCTTTTCTCATCCATGAGGACACAATTTGTCTGCTTTATTTGACATAGAGTCCCTCATGGTGGGCTTTTCCTACAGTTAGAATTGAAACTAAATATTGATGTCTTAGCATTGTTGAATTGTCAAGACCTTTCTATCATGCTTTGCATTTCTGGAATGTCCTTAAACAATATGAAAATATCAGAACCTAAAAACCATGCCTGCTCTGGTCCTCTAACTGGGTCACATTTTGTATCTTTTAAGTCACATCACTTGGAAACTGTAATCCCAGGCACACTTGATGTAAACTTTCTTTAAATGGAGTTTGTTTCTTTTACTGTATTGTTTATTATTCACACATAGATTACCTACTCCATTGGACAATGGGATGTCCAGTTTTTCCTGCTTTGGAAATTAACCAAGTTTGAGAAGCTAGATGATAGACTCTGGAGTTAGGAAGACTGGATGTATATTTCCATTCTGCTCTAACTCCGTGTCTTTTTTTTTTTTTTTTTTTTTTTTTTTTGAGATGGATTTTTACTTTTGTCACCCAGGCTGGAATGTAATGGTGCGATCTCAGCTCACTGCAATCTCCGCCTCCCAAATTCAAGTGATTCTCCTGCCTCATCCTCTCAGATAACTGGGATTACGGATCCCACCACCATGCCCGGCTAATTTTTGTGTTTTTAGTGAGACTAAGTTTCACCATGTTGGCCAGGCTGGTCTTGAACTCCTGACCTCAAATGATCCACCCAACTTGGCCTCCCAAAGTGTTGGGATTACAGGCATGAGCCACTGCCCCCGGCCAACTCTGTGCATTTGGATGACTTCTATGACCTCTGGCACTTGCAGGCCTGTGAGGTTAAACACAGCTCTGGCTGCTTCCAAGCTGTCTGGCTCACAGGGAACCTAAGGACATGGCGGGGCTGGGGTGAGAAGCACAGGCACATCTGTGTCCCATGCTGCTGATGCTCTTCATTGATCCAGAAAATTAGGAGTTGACTTGTTTCCTAAAACGTATACAACCAGCATGGTTTTTCCCTAGATACTTGTGATAATCGTACCATCCATAAAGGGGTTGCTGATTGCAGAGTGGATTGAATAACATTTAGGACAGTTCACAACATTCAGAATTATTGAGTCACACAGAAGATAAGCAGGCGCTCAAAGTGGAATTCAACTGAGGACTGTTTGCTGTTCTTAAAAAATAACAAAACAAAAAAGAAAAAGCTGAATACATTTTAAATATATCACGAGTGAAGTAAAATTATCCTCACTGAATTGTTATGGAACTTTTTTTTTTTTTTTTTTTTGAGACGGAGTCTAGTTCTGTCACCCAGGCTGGAGTGCAGTGGCACAAGCTCAGCTCACTGCAAGCTCTGCCTCCCAGGATCATGCCATTCTCCTGCCTCAGCCTCCCGAGTAGCTGGGACTACAGGCATCTGCCACCACGCCAGGCTGATTTTTTTTGTATTTTTAGTAGAGATGGGGTTTCACCATGTTAGCCAGGATGGTCTCGATCTCCTGACCTTGTGATCCGCCCGCCTCGGCCTCCCAAAGTGCTGGGATTACAGGCTTGAGCCACTCCGCCCGGCCATAACTTTCTAGTCATCAAACCAAATGGACATAACCAGTCTTCACCTGAGCCTTCTACTAGAGTCCCCGTTCTTTTACTTCTGATTTAGGCCACAGAACGGTCTTCGGGCCTCCTCCTACCTCTAGTCATAGTCTACACTAACACCTTCTCTTCTGCTGGGTGGGGTCTGTGCCCCTTGTGCCCAGTGCCAGTCCTTCCTAGTGTTAGAGCAGCACAGATAAAGTTCTTTGCATGCAAGTGTCACTTCCTCTCCAAAACTTTGTTTGGTGTTCTTGGGGAAATGAATTGCCCCTTCATCCTCATCATCCCACAGTGATTTATCCTCCCTTCTGTCATATCACAGTTACATTTTTCTTGACTCAGAACCTCCCAGTGGCTTTTCCCTCTCTCACATAATTTGTTGCAAAGTGCTTATCTTCACGTGAGGCCTTCCCCAGCCTGGTCTCTGTCTTCCTCACTCAGCGCCTGCCACGCTGGCCTTGTGCGGGGCCTGTAGCACACCTGCCACACTTCCACTTCGCAGCTGCTGTTCCCTCGGCTTGGAGCTTGCTACCACCACATGTCTTCAGGGCTTTGTTCAAGTGTCACCTCCCAGAGATGCCGTCTCTGACCAGGCCACCCACAAACAGTAACCCTGCTAATCTCTAGCTCCCATCCACTTTTATTTTTCTTAATGGTAGTTCTCCCAGGCTGACCTGGTAGTGTGTGCTCTTTGTTTATGTTCTCATCCCCTGCACCCTGTTCCATGGCGGAGGGACCTTCTGCTGCGGTTGGCTCTCCATCTCACAGTCTGGAACACCTCTGAACAGTGCTGACTTGCAACACAAAAGGTCGCCTCTGAGTAGGGGAATGAACGCCCGCTTGTCTTTTAGACCAGGAGATCCTAGCGTGGGGTCTTGTATTTCCACCATTGCTCCTCACTCTGTGGAATCTCTGCAGCTCTTGCAGGTGCTAAGCTCATGTCAGGAAACACTTGGTGAAGGCTCCAGAGTGGAATGTGCCAGTCCACCAGCAGGGCAGCCCCCCCAGGACTGCACGCCTCTCCACGCTGTGGATGGGAATGGCTGTACTTACTTCACCCTCCCTGCCCCTTCAACCCTTGTTTTAAACACTCTTTCAGAAATCAGAGCTCAACAATGCAGAATAAAATATTTGATTACGTAGAAATAGTTTGTAGTTGTTTTAAAGTAGGAATAAAAACAACAAAATAAAAATGTGACAGGTCCCAGTGCTTCTAATAAGATAGATATAGCTTGAGACAAAATACTCATTTTTTAATTAAATGGAGATTTGGATGCACCACTTGGTAACTAATAGACTTTTCTCACCAGGGTACATATAAAGCGTTTGTTATGAAATGACAAAAACTGACGTGCCATGACAAGGGCTGATGGGGTATGGAGCAGCCTGGTGGTGCTGGCCCTTCAGGGAGACCCATGTGGCATGCCCTGGAGCCTCTCGTGCAGGGACCATTGCGTCAGACTAGGCTGGGCTCTTGTTTATGACGGGAAAACCTGGCATCTCCAACTTAGGAAGAACAAAGCTGCTCGCTCAGCTTGGGTATAAAAATAAATAGATGCAGGAGAGATGTTTCAATTCATCTTCTCTTATCCTAGTCACTAAAGATAAGGGTGTGGAATATAAAACTGATGGAATCCTAGGAGCTTGTCTGATCCAAACCTCTCATCCAGAGGTGAGGCAACAAAATGATTCACACAGCTTGTGAGAGCCAGAGTCGGGTCTCTGGTCCTGGTCAGAATGTATTCTTACTTGCCTAAACCCTGCAATATGTACTTTTATAATCAGATGCGTCTCCCTCCGGTTATCCCCTCTCTGAACAGGAAAGTGGGTAACCCAGCCAGTGAGAGGTTCCTAACCTGGGGCCAGGCCTATGAAAGTGCTAAGATTGGGCTTTCAGCAAGGACGGTGTCCTCTGTCTTGCAACATCAGCAATGTTGCATGAAGCATGAGGGGAAGAGGGCGGAAAAGCCCCAGAAGAGATAACATGACAGCATAGCCTCATACCTGGGCCACCTGCAGTGACTTCACATCATTTCTGATCAGCAGCAGCTCACAGGGCACATTCATCCCAGGGAGAAGACGGAGCCTTACCTTTTCATAAGGACATCCCTGCTGGGCCTTGCTCAAGATCCTTCCTCCAAGGAGTGTGATCCTAGCTGTTTGCTCTAGTCCCCAAGTCACTCTTGATGTGGCTTTGATATCTTGACACCATATTTCTGCTTATCTGCCAGCCCTTTTAGAGACCCTGTGCTTCCTTACTGAAGCACGTAAGAACTTCTGGGTCCCCTCCATGTACCACACAGGCTGTGCTGCAATGGAAGTATAGCCTTGGGCTCATTAACTTGGCCACTGACCTTCTACCATGTGGAAGTAGCCAACTGGGATCTCTTTCTAGAGATGTACAGCTGTCCTTTAGTATTTCCCCAGGCTTGTTTTGAGGCCATCTATTTATAAATAGATGCCCACTCCAATGCCAGCATGAACGAGAGCTCAATGAAAACAGAGGGGGATGTGCAAGAAGAGAGGAGTGTGCACATACACACCTCTTGCCTCCTTGTCTTCCTTTAGCCTCTCATTCACTATGTTTATTCCTTTCTCTCAGTTGGTGAACACAAACTCTTTCCACCCCAAGGCCTTTGTGTATATATATATATATGTATGCTGTCTTCTCTGTTCGGAATGGTCTATCTGCTCTTCTACTGGATGGCTCTTTCTCACCCTTTAGAATATATCTTGAATGGTCCCTTCTTAGAAAGGCCTCCAGGGTCCATATTATCTAAAGAACAGCAACCACTATTATTTTTCATTTGACCACTTCCTTTTCTCCACAGTGCAAAACACATATGTAATCATCTCAGTTGTCATTAGTTCTCATGAAACTGTAAGCTTCATGAATGGAAGGACAGTGAATGTTGTATCTCTCAGTGTTTTCCATGGTCTGACTTCCAAAAAACATTTGTCTATATATTCATCTCTCTATATGTGTTGGTTAGTCACTTAATGCAAAGTCAACGTGCATCTCTACAGACCGCCTTGGACTCTTGCTTGCGACCTTAATGGAGTGAGTGAGTTCTTGAGTAGTAGCTATGGAATTGGTCTAGTCAAGCCTAGTAGGAGAGACACAGGCCAAGAATAACCCTCCCTAAATGACAAAGGAAATCTTCCAAAATAGGAAGCTGATAGGCAGAAAAATGAGATTTCTTAGATAGCTTCCATGTCTAAATAATTGTGTCATTGTTCTTTCTTTAGCTTCTGTTTGATTTGTATTTGGAAGTAATTATAATGCTTCATTCAAAGTAAATTAAATTATCCATCATTATGAAGTTAAAGTGTATATTAATAGAGTAATAATACAAACTACAATATAATATATATAGCCTTTATAATTTATATTTATGACCTTGAGAACATTGCTAATTTATTTAATGGTTAAACATAAACAAGCATAATAGCATATAACTTGATAAAAAGTATAGTTCATTTTTATCCAGTTTCGTTTAATGTACCACATATATATAAATACAACAGAAGGACTTGTAAATACACCATATGGCTGGTACATTGTTTATCCTGATAACTGAGATAAAATTCTTAATCTACACTAAGCAATGAATGATTAATAATGCCATCTTTTGTGAGCATTGAAACTCTGTGGAATTAGAAAAATTTTATTCAGAGATGGAAATTCACTTAGATTATAAAATAAAAGTTAATGCAATTTTTTGGCCAGATGTGAAGCAATTAATATGATGATGGATGGATGTCATTCCGAGGAAAAAATATTGTTAGCCCAACCAGGTAATAGCACATTTTCAACTTCATTCTATTTTAAAGAGAATTTCAGAAGGAATCTTTAGTACTTGTTCTTCCAAATTACAGCAAGCAAGTAATCAGCAGTTTTAAGAGTCCCTAAGTACTCGTTGACTTAATAGACAATTATAGCATATTGTGTTTTAAAAAAGGTAGCTATTTTCAAAGTCCCTAATTACAGATCTACGTGATAGACTTATCAAGGAAAAATAGTACATTTCAAAATGTACTTACAGTCATAATGATATTGTCTGTTTTAAATGCTCCTTGTTGAAGTGCTTATCCTGTGTCTCTACCTTCTGGAGGTGTGAGGGCAGATTCCATTTACTCGGTTCTAAAACTTAGTCGTTGGATGCCTAGTGGCTAGCCCAGAACAATTCTGCAGATTATTTTCTCATTGTAGCTTGATGACTTTGTTCACAGGTGAGATGCAGTGTGGCACAGCAGTTTCTGTCATCACATGTACAGACCATCGTAGATTGTATTAATAACGCACAGCTCTGTGCAAATTTACAGACCTTTAAAACAGGCACAATAGCCCGTCCCTTCTAAAATGGATGAAATAACTCAGTGGTTTGACAGTAAGGCTTGCCAAATTCTCACCCTATCCCAATTTATGACTCTCATCTGGCTAT
Source organism: Trachypithecus francoisi (assembly GCF_009764315.1). NCBI lineage: Eukaryota > Metazoa > Chordata > Mammalia > Primates > Cercopithecidae > Trachypithecus > Trachypithecus francoisi. The sequence goes on along the minus strand of NW_022681464.1, from coordinate 40,982,224 downwards.
AGATTTATGCAAGTCAGCATATGGACGTTGAGTGAAGATCCTGAGTTCACACAGGGACCTTTCAGGCTTTTTCTCAGAGAGTTTTAACCCTTTCAGAAGACAATAATGCCTTCCATGGCAGGGGAAGGGAACTGGATGCAATGGTTATGTATCGCTATCCCTGCCCTACATCACCCTACAATACCTGGTTAATGGAAACCTTGAGCAGTTGAGCAATCGACTGACTGCCTGAAAATATTACATGAAGAAGGGTTTTATCATCTCAGTGTTGTTGTGGTAATTGAATAGAGATTTTTTTGGTGTCTCGAACGTACTAACTGCTGTACTAGGGTTTGCAAAGTCCTGTGGGACATAGTTCTACACTGGTGGCCATGATTAGAAAGGCGCCAGGAGGAGAGAGAGTCCTGTGAACACTCACTCTTCACTCTTCACTCACTCTTCACTACGGCATGGTAGTGCCGTAGTGAAGAGATTCACAGAGAAGTCAATGTCTGGCTGTTTTGGCTACTGCATGCACTTGTATTTAGTGTTAAGAGATTAAAATTCCTCCTCTTAAAGATGCTTTTTCTTATTTATAGCAATTCTTTCAAAATTGGGGGTCAAGGAGAATGAGAAGTGGACAAGGGCAGCTCTCTGTGTTGCTTTAAGGACAAGCTTAGTGATACTAGCATCTTGGAAAATCTTTCATTTTTTTTTTTGTCTTTCATGGTATTAGAAAGACTTAAAAATACGTCATAGCTTTATTTTACAAGTAAAGGTATCCTTAAATGACTCCTAGAAATGAACATAGAATCAAGTATTTTCTAATGTAAACATTATGTATTTGCATTCTGAAAGAGCTGTGTAAAGCTTACGAATTTTTTCATTTCACTCTGCATTTTAAGCAACCAAGAATCAAGAAGTTGCAAATATACACAAACCTAAAATTCAATGAGCACTAAATGACAGACTTAGAGAACTGAAAATTTTTCAGCATATTTAAGAACTAAGAGCCTTTGGCTTTTATGTTACTTTTCATTTATGCTGTGGTATTCATTTCAAGTCAGAAAGTAAAAATTAGAATTTGTTTTCCTTAGCAAAACAGTAAGTTTCACTTCAGCACATAAGTTTACCATCATTAGAGGGGATGGCAGAATACTTTATCCAAGTCTTTGGGATAACAGCTCTGTGCACCTGTCCATCCAGCCATGAGAACCATAGATCTTTTCTTCCATGGCCCACTCACAGGATGGCATATTTAGGAGCTTCACATCCTAGGTGTTGTAGATACAAAGTCAGACCTTCTTTAAGCAGTCAGTAGCCTTGCCCTACTATGTTTGAAGTGACCCTCTAGATTTCTGGCAGTTCAGTCTTCTGCTACATCTCACCCACTTTATAGCATTCTTTAGAATACTCCCAATTTTACTTGCATTTAGTGCTTCACAAAAATTTTCTGTATGTAGTGTTATTTCTGTAAACACCAATGAGCTGAAAGTCATGTAGAGGAGGATGCAGCTGGTGACCACATAGCCCTTTTTTTTCCTGCATTACCAACCCTCTTCTCCAAGGCATTATTCTCTTTGACTAACCCACATTCTCCTTGTTGCTATTTTACTTGACTCTTTTCTTGAATATTAAAAGCTTTTATTGTTCTAAGGAATTGTAAAACAGAGTAAAAGAAATATGGTTATAGAAGTTTTTATACTTTCATGAGCAGTTTATGTTTTTTAGATTGACAAGAACATTTTCCGTAATTTTCTTTGAAGTCGTCGTTCTTCTTTTCATGTCAATGGACCTATTTTGTAATGGAAGTCATTAGAAAAGGAGAGGAATCTTTTGTGTAATCCCTCTAACCAAATTGTAATGCCAGATAGCCAGGGAAAATACTTTCACACAGTGGAGTCACATATTATTCTAGGATTAGGGTCTAAATTCAGTGAGTAATGCAAAAAATCATGTTTAATCACAGTTACTGAAAAGTGTGTCACAGGGAGCCCACCAGAGTGGATTACCTCCATCATTGAACTGTACAGTTGGCATTGTTGAGCGTTAGGTGAAGTCACTGGTGTGAATTGAGGGTCACGCTATATGATAATCACACTGCACTTTTAAATACCAGGTCGTTTGCACATTCAGAAAACTGTTCACATTGGAGGAACATATTGAGACTGAGGAGAAGCGTAGTAGTCTCTGACTCCTATCTCATGCTCATACCTGGATTCCATTTTTGAGTACCATGGTAGGATCACCCGTACTTGTAGCTACTAGAGTACCTTTCTTTCCCCCTTTTCCATATATATTTGAATTTGTATATGTGGTAGAACTCCATTCTATTCACTTCAGATATTTGACTGTCTTGATGTGCGTGGCTATCCTTACTACCTTTTAAAGCTAGGAATAGTTGCGATAAGAAGTTTGTGTATATAAAAATATAAAAATTTTGATTATTATGTAAAGCATATATCAAGAGATACGAATACAGAAATAGCAATACACTAATAGCATTGGACTTCAGTATCCCACTCTCAACAGTGGATAGATCATCCAGATAGAAAATCAGAAACAAGACACGGGTGTCTACTTTAGCTCACATCTATTCAACATAGTATTGGAAGTCCAAGCCATAGCAATTAGAGAAGAAAAAGAAATAAAAGGCATTCACATTGGAAACGAACAAGTTAAATTGTCTCTGTTTGCTGATAGCATAACCTTTTGTGTATATAGAAAACTGTATTAGTCTGTTTTCACACTGCTATAAAGAACTTCTCTGAAACTGGGTAATTTATAAAGGAAGGGGTTTAATTGACTCATAGTTTTGCATGGCTAGGGAGGTCTCAGGAAACTTACAATCATGGCAGAGGGGGAAGCAGGCACCTTCTTCACAAGGTGGCAGGAGAGAGAAGAGTGAAAGTGCAGTGCAAATTGTCATTTACAAAACCACCAGATCTCGTGAGAACTCACTCACTATCACGAGAACAGCATAGGGAAACCACCCTCATGATCCAGTCACCTCCCTCCCTCGACACATGAGGATTGCAATTCGAGATGAGATTTGGGTGGGGACACAGAGCCAAACCATGTCAAAAACCCTAAAGATTCTACAAAGAAACTCTTAGAATTAATAAATAAATTCAGTAAAGTTGCAGGATACAAAATCAATATACAAAAGTCAGTTGGGTTTCTATCCACTAACAATGAGGTATCCAAATTCCATTTACAATAGCATCAAAAAGAATAAAATGCTTAGGAATAAATTTAACCAAGGATGTGAAATATCTGCATGCTGAAAACTTTTAATACATTGAAATAAATTGTAGAAGACAAAAATAAATGGAAAGATATCCCATATTCATGGACTGGAACGCTTAATGTTAAAATTCATACTACTAAAAGCAGTTTACAGATTCGGTGCAATCCCTATCAAAATTCCAATAGCATTTTTCACAGAAATAGAAATAACTGTCTCATGGAGCTGAAAAAGACCCCAAGTAGCTTAAGCAGTTGTAAGAAAGAAGAACAAAGCTGGAGACATTACATTCCCTGATTTCAAACTATAGTACAAAGCTATGGTAATCAAAATAGTATGCTAGTAGCATAAAAAGAGGCACATAGACCAATGAAACAGAAGAAAGCCCAGAAATAAACTCATGTATATGGTCAACTAATCTTTGACAAAGGCACCAAGAATATATAATAGGGAAAGGAAATCTCTTTAATAAGTGGTTCTGGGAAAACTAGATATTCACATGCAGAAGAATGAAATTGGACCCTTGTCTTACACCATATACAAAAATTAACTTGAAATGGATTAAAGACTTAAATCTAAGATCTGAAACCATAAACCTCCTAGAAGAGAACATAAGGAAAAGCTTTATCAAGACATTGGTTTTGATAGTGAGTTTTTAAATATGACAACAAAAGCAAAAATAAACGAAGACTACGTCAAATTATAAAGCTTCTGCACAGCAAAGGAAACAGTCAACAGAATGAAGAAACAACCTACGGAATGGGAGAAAATAGATACAAACCCGACATCTGATAAAGGGTTAATCTCCGTATATATAACAAGTTCATCTAACTCAAAGCAAAAAACAAAAAAAAAACAGAAAAAAAAAAAAAAAGAAAAAACCTGATTAAATAATATAAAATGGGCAAAGGACCTGAATAGACATTTTTTTCTTCTGAAGAAGCCGTACAGATGGACAGCAGGGCCATAGCTCTATGAAAAGTTGCCCAGCACCACTAATGGTCAGAGAAATGCAAATCAAAACTACAGTGAGATATCACCTAACACCTGTTAGGATGATTTTATTCAAAAAGAGAAAAGATAATAATTTCCCAGGATGTGGAGAAAACAGAGAACCCTTGCACACTGTTAATGGGAATATAAATTGGTACAGCTGTTATGGAAAAAAATATTGAGGTTCCTTTAAAAATTATAAATAGAACTACCGTGAGATTCAGCAATTCCTCTTTTGGGTATGTATCCAAATGAAATGAAATAAGTGTCTCCAAGAGATACCTGTGTTCATTGCGGCATTATTCACAATAGCCAAGATAGGGAAACTACCTAATTGCTCATCAATGGATGAATGGATAAAGAAAATATGGTACTGTACATACAATGAAATATTTTTCATCCATAAAATGAAGGAGATCATGTCATTTGCAATATCATGGATAAACTGGAGTGTTTTATGCTGAGTGAAATAAGCCATGCACATAAAAACAAATACTGTATGATCCTACCTATATGAAATCTAAAAATGTCTAATTAATAGAAGTGGAGAGCAGAATGGTGGTTACCAGAGGCTGAGGCGTAAAGGAAATGGAGAAATGTTGGCCAAATGTACAAACTTTCAGTTACAATATTCCGGAAATATTATATATGACATGGGTGGTAATGTGTTAATTTGGTTGTGGTAACCATCACACAATGTATATGTTTATCAAATCACCATGTTATACATCTTGAATATGTATTATCTTTGTCAATCAAATATTTTACAATTAGGCTGGGTGCGGTGGCTCAGGCCTGTAATTCCAGCACTTTGGGAGGTTGAGGTGGGTGGATCACCTGAGGTCAGGAGTTTGAGACTTGCCTGGCCAACATAGTGAAACCCCGTCTCTACTAAAAATACAAAAAATTAGCCCTGCATAGTGGCACGTGCCTGTAATCCCAGCTACTTGAGAGGCTGAGATAGGAGAATTGCTTGAATGTGGGAGGCAGAGGTTGCAGTGAGTCAAGATCGTGCCACTGTACTCCAGCCTGGGCAACAAGAGTGAAAACTCTATCTAAATATATATAATATTTAATATATATTATATATTAAAATTAAAAAAATAATTGTAGCAGGTGCTTATTGTATAGCATAGCAGAGTCAAAAAAGTGCAGATCTGCAAGTTAGAAACCTTGAATTTTTGTCCCAAATACCATAATGTGACTTGTGAGTTGTCACAAATTATGTGACCATATAAACCTTTATTTACAAAAATAAGCGGGTGGACTAGGTCAGTGGTTCACAGCCTGAATGGGAAACACATAAATGATTCACAAGCTTGCCACTGGAATTCTGATTTTGTGGAAGCTGGAAGCTTCAATCTTTTAAGTCCCTTCCAGTTCTGTATGCCAGTAAGGGGATCCGTTTTCTTCTAGCAGACTCCCAGGCTCTCCTGGTCCTGCTGTGGCTGTGGCCTCTGACCTCGTGGAGCCTGGTGCTGCTGTAGTCTGTAATGGGATGGCACTCCATGTGGTCCCTGGCGCTGAGGCACTCACTCAAGCAGTGGAAAGTTAGAATTTGAAGGGTTAGACTGTATCATGGGAGCTTTCTCTCCTTCTCTGAATGGAGTGCCTTTATACCCACAGTGCAAGCGAACATTTTTATTTGCTGATTTGACCAGGCAGCAGGTAGGAAGTCTGGTTTCTTACATCTCCTTGCAAGGAGCTCCCTTGGGGGCAGCACTAACACTTAGACTCAGTGAGGGCTTGTTCTCTCTCAGTTGTACAGTCTAGACAAATTTGAAGCCACCAGTGAATAGACTGGTACAGGGGAGTTGGAGGGAAGGCAATTTGCTCCTTTTACATTATCGAAGCATCTGTTACAGCCATCAGGTGGAGGATTTTCCTTCCATTTGGAAACTTGGCAATTCTGCCAAGTTTCTAAATGTCAATAATGAAATGTCATTAATTGTAGAGAGAGATTTCACGCAGAAGCCATGGAGAGAAATGTAATTAGAATTATACATTGTGTAATTGTGTGTGTGTGTGTGTGTGTGTGTGTGTTCTCAAACAACTCATAACATTTTCTGTTAAGAATGCCCAAAAGCTTACTGATCATGAGAACTTTTAATGTGGCCCCGTTAGGCTAGTTTGAGAAGGGATTATGGACACCAAAATTTCCGCTTTAGATGTGCTTTTCAGGTTGTTGGAAAAACGGTATAGTCACTCCATTTGGGAGTATGTTTCACTCTCATAGGTAACTTTCATATTTATACTTGTTTGGTTATGAGAACATATGTGACATTTCTATCAGCAACTAGTCAGCTTGACTTTTTTTAGTCAGAAAATTGTATGTGACACCATCAATGAAACTAGAATGTACTAAATTTTTCTTTTAGTAAAAAGAGGGGAAAAACAGTTCAAAGGCTGGGGATGCTCATAACCAATTCATAAGCTACTTTGATATGCTTATAGCTTTTGACCTGTCTCTTATCTCCCTTTACGTGAATAAGAACAATTCTAGGACTGAGGAGTACACAAGTTATCATCCCTTTGGCTTGAGTTTAAGTGTCACTTTACTTAAGGCAATGTCGAGGAAAGGGAAGAGACAGAGAATGAGTGAGTGAATGAGAGAGAGAAAGAGAGAAGGGGGACAGTTTTGCATCATTTTTACTTAAGTCAAATGGGAATAATTCAATTACATAAACCAAGTACCAAATTAGGTGGTTTTTTAAAAGGCTGATTTCTCATAAAAGGCTAAAGGAGGTTTAGGGTAAAAGAAAGTTAAAGAGTCCTCTTAGTTCTTTATAATTTCTTTGAGAAACAATTTTTATAATGGTAAAGTTTAAAAGATAAATATATTTTAATCACTGTCTTATTTATTTCTTAAAAATAATGAAAAAAATGGAACAGGGCTATCTAGTGAAATAGTATTCATATTAAATCCTTTTAGGTGCCATTTAGCTCTTTAGTTCCTCACAGTAAGTCTGTTAGTTAAGGGTAGGCTTCATACAATTTAGTTTATTTATATGTAAAACATTTTTTGTGTATATGCCAATAACTCTTAACATTTTTTCTACTCTTAAAATTCTGTGTTTCATGGTTGGGGATGGTGGCTCATGCCTATAATCCCAGCACTCTTGGAGGCTGAAGTGGGAGAAGCACTCGAACCCAGGAGTTCAAGACTATCCTAGGCAACATAGCTTGACCCCCTTCACTACAAAATAAACATGGAAAAATTAGCTGGGCATGGTGGTGTGCAACTGTGGTCCCAGCTACTCAGGAGGCTGAGAGAGAAGGATCATTTGAGCCAACGAAGTCGATGCTGCAGTGAACCATGATTGCAGCACTGCAGTCTAGCCTAATTGATACCAGTCGACAAGTCTCAAAAAAAGAAAAAATAAATCCTATGCTTCTACATTATCTATGTGGACCTCTCACAATTTTATCTCTTCTGTAGATCAACAAAAAGGTCATTCTTCTGATTTTTGAAAGGTTAAAAACTGAGTAATAAAACAATCCAACATTTTACAAAGGCCTATTCTATAGTATAAAAAGAACTTAGTTTTGTTGTATTTAAGTGGTTATGGTATAAATACTCTAAAATACTAATGTGGCCGGGCGCGGTGGCTCAAGCCTGTAATCCCAGCACTTTGGGAGGCCGAGACGGGCGGATCACGAGGTCAGGAGATCAAGACCATCCTGGCTAACACGGTGAAACCCCGTCTCTACTAAAAATACAAAAACTAGCCAGGCGAGGTGGCGGGCGCCTGTAGTCCCAGCTACTCGGGAGGCTGAGGCAGGAGAATGGCGTAAACCTGGGAGGCGGAGCTTGCAGTGAGCTGAGATCCTGCCACTGCACTCCAGTCCGGGCGACAGAGCGAGACTCCGCCTCAAAAAAAAAAAAAAAAACTAATGTGACATGTTTGAACGGGGAGATATCTGAAATTGAATCTACAATTTTCCCTTCCTCTTTACTGTCATTTTTTCCATATATTAGTGAAAACTATATGTGTACCTTCTTCACTTTCTTGTTCCTAATCCTTACAATGGCTCACACCAGTATACAGCCAGATCTCAGATGCTTCCATCAGAGGCTACAGATCAAATCATTCCATTTTCCATCAAACCTCTGATCTCCCTGATACTGTACTTGTATTTAAACATGAGGTCATCTTTTTCTGGGATCCTTTTTTAATTAGCCAATTACCCACTGTATTATTGTCTCTTAATTAAAACTCAACATATGATAAATGCATTTTACCGTATTTTGTTAGGAAAATATTTGCCAGTTCTTTATTAAGGAAGTGGTCTTCTGTCTCATTTTAAAATAATAAGCAAAGGCCAGTACAACATGTTTTTCTTTTTGCCCTACCTGCCCTGAAGCTCTGTCAGATCTGTGAAAGAGACTTTTGACGTTTGCATTCTTTTCTTACTGTATGCTTGTTTCTGAGTGGAAGATAAGTAGTATTATTGTATCGATTCATCTCTTTCAGGACTCTACCACATTTCTAAACGTATCCCTATGTCAGGCAGATGGTTAGATTGTCTTTCTCTACTAATATTGCCATCGTGGTACTTTAAGGATTTTTTTCTAGATTGTCAAGTAAGTATAAAATTGGCATTTTTAGGAATCTTTTGAAATTCTTTTGTTGCATTTTCATTTCACAAAATTATTGTTCTATTTTATTTATGTATTATGAAATGTGATGTTCTGAAACCCAGGTACAAGCAAACATGGTGTTTGGTTATACTATTTCCTTCTTCTATTTGAGACACTAATCATTATAGCACGATGGATATTTATTTTCCCTAATTTCATTAGGAGGAGAGTAGGTATGATTAACCTATAATTTTAGTTTGAAAGATAATGCTTATTAGTTGCATTCTCCAATGTTCAAGGGTAATTATTTCATTAAATCTTCTTAGCAAACTATAATATAAATTTCCTGGGGGGTGGCATGGAAAAAACCAAGATACTAACCTAAACATTTCCAGTTCAAAATAAAGATAGTAAAAGCTTAATTATTTGAAATGGGAATGTGTGCATAATTGAACAGTTGCTTCATTGATTTTCAGTTCACATTTCATACCTTGCTCCCTTGCCCCATTCTCAAGCTTAGCTGTCGAGCTTACTGCCTGTTTCACCGAGAACATAAAAGCTGTCAGCGGTGAAATTTGTCTTCCTCCTGCCATGGAGCCCACTAGCGCCCCATCATATGCACACAGGTTTTGCCTTCGTCCGGACTGGGACTGCTAACAGTCCCTGATCGTCCTACAACCCGTCCTCACCGGGATACTGGCCTGTCACCCTGTCCTCACTCAGGGCTTTTTCCCACATTTAAACCCCTCCCTACATTATCACATTTTCCCTGTACTGAAATATTCTCATCATCACTCAAACAAAAACAATAATAGAAATACCATTTAGGGCATAAACCCACTTTTTAATAACCATTTTATACAACCTTTTATATAAAAACTTAAGAAGTTGTTTAAACTATAGCTTCTCCCTTTTTCCTCTTCCACTTTCCCGTGAACCTCCATCAGGCTTGCTCACACCTTTTCACTGAAAACATTCTTGCCGCAGGCCTGGCAGCCCGGCATGTTGCCAAACCCGGAGGCCGGGTGTAGGTTCAACCCTCGCCTGGTCTGCGCGCCTTCTACGCGGCTTCCTCCTGGCTCTTCCTCTACTAGCTGGGTTCCTCGCTCTCAGCTGCCTTGCTCACTCTTTCTTTCTGATCTCTACACCTTGGTGTTCCCAGAGTTCAGTCCTCAGACTTCTCTTCTTCATGGACACGAACTCGCCATGGGGTTCACCTAGCCCCGACTGGAAATAGGTGTGGATGCTGCCTGTGTGGGCTCTGAAGGGCTGACTCCAGTCCCAGCTACGATGCAGAGCACTCAGCAGGCCCTTTACGAGGTGCCCAGAGAAGTAAACTGCTCACCGAGCAGCGCGGCAGGTGTGTTCTCACCGATCCCCTCTCTACGCAGTGCTTGCCAGTGTCTCCTAGCCAACCCAGAATAAATAAGAGACTCTGGCCCACACGGTCTCATCTCCCGCCACCCTTCCCCTCGCCCAGGCCTTCTGGCAGTTGTCCCAGCGTGTCCCATGTTCTCACTTCAAGTAGGATTCTGTTCAAATATCAGCACTTGTTCCCTGCCTCGCCCTCTTAAAGATCTCCCGACATCCCCACTTACTTTCTCTTCCCTACCCCACTTGATGTATCTGCCTAGCACCATCACTCTGACTTGCTGTCATGCTTCTTGTCTGATGGCTTATTCCATCTTTGGCATGAGAAGTTAGAGCTCCCCGTTGGCAGGGCCTTCTCTTTGGTTTGCCACCATATCGCTAGCAAAGGGAACATCGGCATCTAATAAACCTGCAGTATCTCTTTAATTGAATGGATAACCCTCAGTAATTAATTTTGTGTTAAAAATAAGAAAAAATAAAATCTTAACTTGCCTGTTATCTGTGACATTTAAATCTATTTCCCTTTTCAAAGAAGCAGTGTTTGTACATCTTCTAGTGGATATTATCACCCAACGCTAATGTCATTTCTCTATTATTAAAAAAAAAAAAACTTGCTAAATGAATCAGGTTGAACCGAGTACTGTTTCAGCAGTGAGAAATTAGTATTGAAATAAAGATAGTAATGCTCCTGGTTCTTATTTATTTATTTATTTATTTTTGATGCTGACCAACATCAATCCGTAAGTCATCTATATATTTAAACGAATAGATCATCTTAATTTGCTTCAGGGTCAGCATTCTCACTGTGCCATGGGCATGTGCATACCAAATAAAATTCCAGTTCTGAGAGGAAAGTACATTCTTAGAAGGAGGATGATGTTCTCAGTCTGTCACCCATTTTAGGTATAATAATAAGCGTTTTCATTTACATCACCCAGAGTCGCCAGTTTGGATCATTTGGGAATAAGAAAAGACAGTTCCCTTTTTCATTTTCTAGAGATAAGTACAATCTCTTTTATTTCTTGATTTTTGCCTTGATCTCTTACATCATCTTTACCTGACAATATGTCTAAAATCCATATGCAATTTGAGTGTTTTCTTTTTTTTTTTTTTTTTTTTTTTTTTTGAGATGGAGTCTCGCTCTGTCGCCTGGGCTGGAGTGCAGTGGCCGGATCTCAGCTCACTGCAAGCTCCGCCTCCCGGGTTTACGCCATTCTCCTGCCTCAGCCTCCCAAGTAGCTGGGACTACAGGCGCCCGCCACCTCGCCCGGCTACTTTTTTGTATTTTTTAGTAGAGACGGGGTTTCACCGTGTTAGCCAGGATGGTCTTGATCTCCTGACCTCGTGATCCGCCCGTCTCGGCCTCCCAAAGTGCTGGGATTACAGGCTTGAGCCACCGCGCCCGGCCATCTTCGCCCTTTTAACAGGAAAGAAAAGCATTTGTCCTTATGGTGCTTTTCCCTTCGGTTATCCAGGACAGTGTCGAGTGACCATGACCAGATTTAAGAGAGGCTGGGAAAGAGGATGTATGTAGCTGGGCATTGTTGCCCTGAGCAAAATCAGAATTTGGTTGGCAAGGAAAAAGGGCTCCATGTAGTAACCATGCATTTCTGTGTGAATGGGGAATTCCATGAGGACATCTTAACAATAGTATCATGTTAGGGTAAAGCATCATTCATTATTCAGATAATTCCTAGTTTAAAAGCATATTTTCTTTCCTTTTTGTCCTTTCCTAAAGAACCTTGCCATTAGATTTACTGCTGCCTGAGTAAAAGTTTTCATAGAAGATTTCCAATGAATTAGGAGTTATTCATGCTGCTTGATACGGCAAGTAGCTCATAATATTTAGAAACAGAAGATCAGAGAGGGATTTCAGACAAGCTGAGCTCTGAAATGAGAATAAAATAGCGATGATCTCACAGCATTGTGATAAAATAATGTTTCCAGATATTAATTGTTGCTTTTTTTTTTTTTTTTTTTTTTGAGATGGAGTCTCACTCTGTTGCCCAGGCTGGAGTGCAGTGGCATGATCTCGGCTCAGTGCAACCTCCGCCTCCTGGGTTCACACCATTCTCCTGCCTCAACCTCCCAAGTAGCTGGGACTACAGGCGCCCACCACCACGCCCAGCTAACTTTTTGTATTTTTAGTAGAAATGGGGTCTCACCGTGTTAGCCAGGATGGTCTCAATCTCCTGACCTCGTGATCACCCGCCTCAGCCTCCCAAAGTTCTGGGATTACAGGCATGAGCCACTGCGCCCAGCCGTTGCTGTCTTTATTATCATCTTCCCACTCATAAAACGTACTTGTTGAGTATCTATTACTTGCCACTCGCTGTTCTAGTAGGTGCTGAGGATACAGTGGTAGACAAGCTAGATAAGGTAAATGTCCTCACTCTAGTGAAGGGAGACAGGTGATAGAAGCAGATAAACTACAAAACTGATTTCAGGAAAAGTGGTAAAAAGAAGACAAGAATGGGTCATATGGTCAGGGATGCTCTTTCTGAAAAAGTGATTTAGAGCTGAGAACATTTCTTCTTGAGACCTAATTGTCTAAATGTCCAAATTATAGTAAGCTATTCTTGGCAAAAATATGATTATTTTCTGAACACAAACATTCATTTGATGGTAGGTTTCCTTTATCTTAGAGCAATCATGTGAACTGTTGCAGAATTTGCAGGTTTCTTTTCCCCAGTGGATGGCTCCTTGTCTCATTTGCCATTGATTCAACCTATTATACTTTGTCATACAAAATGTAATGAGGAAATTGCCAAGTCCCATGCATTTTTATTTCCTGTTCTTCTCGACACTTTCTTGGTTTATGTCTTTTGCTGTACTTCTTAATGCGATGGCTCTTCTCCCCTAGTTGAGGTCATGCCTTTCCTTCCAGCTCTACCTGGGAGAGAATGATGGTACCCATCAGGGATATGGAGAGAAATATGCATTGATAAATATTAAAAACATCAGTTTAAAACTTAATTTAATAAAGTACATTAAAATAGTACTGAAAACAATATTAAGTAGCATTCACTGAAAGGTCACTGTGTGTGTAGAATGTTGTCCACACAGAGTTCCATCCGGGCTGGCTGATGGAGAGTATTTTTTGTTTTTTATTTGTGGGTTTAATATTCCAGACCTTTATAATGATAGCTTGGATAATGTATTGTGAGATGCAGTTTAGAGAAAACTGTTTATATACTATATATTTCTTTTCTCTTAGATCCTTTTATTTACTGAATGACACAAGCATATTTCTTAATGAAGGATTTGTTTACAATTTTTTTTTTGAGATACCGTCTCACTATCTCCCAGACTGGTTGAACTGCTGGGCTCAAGAGATCCTCCCATTTTAGCCTTCAGAGTAGCTAGGACTATAGGTACATGCCAACATGTCCAGATAACTTTTAAAATTATTTTTTTGTAGAAATAAGGTATTTCTAGGTTTCAAATTCCTGACCTCAAGCAATCCTCCCACCTCAAACTCCCAAAGTTCTGGGATTATAGGCATGGGCCACCAGGCCGATCCTCTTTACAGTTTTTCCAACATCTCTTCCTCTGATTTGTTTAAAAGTTGTTTTTCTAAAAAGCTGTTTCCAAACGCTGGCTTTGAATAGAGTAGCTCTCTTTTTCTCTATTTATGCTTCAATGTGTTTCGCAAAGTCATAAGAACATAAGATGTGCTTCAGACATACTTTCCTATGGTTCAGTAAATGTAATGAAAATATATTTGAGGCTTAAATATTTGTTTTATTATCACGACACATTGGGACCTAAACTCACTCAGTATTTCCATGCAACCTAATTTCACTATAATGCAAATTGGCTGTTTATATATAAAGCTGCTTTTCTGGACTATGAGTGTCTCTCAAAGGAAGAAAGAACTATGGAACACTGACCTATTCCACAAACACTTACTGAACACTAACTCTGTGTCAGGCTAGATACTGGTGACACAGTAGTGAACTAGACTCATGCCTGCAGCTTATAGTTTAATAAGAGAGATAGACATTAAACAAATAATTATTTACTTGGTAATTGAGGTAGGTGCTACATAAAATGGGGACCTAACCTCCTCTCAGAAATTAGCAAGAGGAAGTGAAATATAAGTCAAGATGTGAAAGACAAGAAGGAGTCATCCAAGGGGACAGTGGAATGTTCTTGCCAGCATGCAAATGCCCTGATGTATGAAAGAACCTGGCAGGTTCAAGGAACAGGAGACGGCCAGCATGGATGCAGAATCCTGAATGAGGAGAAAAATCAAGTCCAATCATAAATCAGGCAGGCCAGGTTAAAAATTTGAGGTTTCATCCTAACAGCAATGAGAAGCCATTGAAATGTGCTAAGAGAGAAGTGATATGATTTTGTCTGTGATTTGAAAAGATGGCTCTGGTTGCAAGATGTGAAATAGATTAGGAAGAGTGAAGAATGACTGTTGCAATTCTTCAATCAGGAAGATGGCTTTGGATTAGGCCAGTCATAGTAGCAATGAAGATAAGTTGGTAGGTAAAAGAAGTATTTGAAAAATTGAGGACTGATTGATAGGGTGGCATGAAATGAGGGACGGGTGATGTGAAGGATCCAGGGAGAAGTGATGTCAAGGATCCAGGCATCTGGATGGAGGGTAATGCAGTCACGGAGATGAGCTGCCCTAGGGGAAAAGAAGGCTGGGGGACAAGACGAAAGGTTCAGTCTGAACATGTTGACTTTGAAATGACTTTAAGAAATAACTATGGAGACATCAAGTGGAAAGGTGGATACGTTGGTCTGGAACTTCAAGAATGCCTGGGCTGTAGACTGTGAGCATGCAGTTGGTAAATGAAGCCATAGAAATGGATGGCCCAGGAGCAAACCTTGAGGATGTTGCCTGACATTTCAGGTTGACTAGAGGAGGAAGTGCTGGCAAAGGAGATTACAAAAGAATCCTCATGTTCAGAAGGAAAACTGTCAGAGTGTGATGTTGCCAAAGCCAGCAGACAACAGCAATTCCAGAAGGAGATCGCCAACTATACATTGAACTACATACTGTGGCATATAGTACAGTATGCAGTTTCAGTAAATACCTATTCCACAAGCACTTACTGAGCACATAGTTAGTGCTCAGTTAGTGCTTGTGCAATAGGTGAGTAATCCATAGTTCTTCCTTTCAGAGGCACTCATAGTCTACCACAAATTTGTATTATATTGTAATTAGATTTCATTAAAATACTGAGTCTAGGTCCCAATATGTGGGATGTTATCCTAATGTGTCGGATGATGTTAAAACAAATGTGGCTCAGGAAAGGAGCCCCGAGGAGAAGGAGGTAACTACTTTGAGAAGTTTGCTTTGAACAAGAAAGGGGGAACAGCAGCTAAGGGGCCTGTGGGATCCAAGTAGAGTTGTAAACTTTCGTTTTCTCTTTTGTCTTTGTTTTTATGATGGGGAAACTGGAGTATGTTTAAATGTTGGTCAATAGTCAAGGAGCGATTAAAATACCTCATAGCTTACAGATCCTGGAGAATGGGAGGTGATGAGATCAAGCATAGATGGTGAGGGATTTGCTTTGGAGAGGGGAAAGTGCGCCCCACACTGCAGTGGAAAGGAGGGAGGGGAAGTGCTGGGCAGGCGGTGAGGAGGTGTGCTGTCCACGGGCTCCTGGTCCTCAGTTAGCAGGGCTGAGGCTGCAGGCCAGTGGCAGTGTGGGAGACGGGTGTTTTGGTAACATCTTGTCTGCATGATGTGCTTCTCCTTTTTTCCCCAGGAGAACTTAGTTTTGCAAAACATAGAGCAGCAGGTTGTTTCGGGAGATCCGTGGTTGGCTCTTTCCCACCCCCACCCCACAGCCAGACGTGATTAAAAAGTCAGAGAGCAACAGAGGGTCAAATAATTGATAGAATCTAAGTTAGACAAGGGAAGGTGGTTGTGGCCCCTCAGAAGGGGCTGAGGAAGAGAAGAAGGGAAATTAGTGGCCTGGAAAGTCCACTGACGTTGAAAACATCAGCAGCAGTTGGGCACCTGAGCGTGTAGTATGGGAGGATACGATTTTGTGGTCAGGTGGGGTTTTGGAAGCAAAGCCATTTTGGGTGATGGCAAGACCCAGAGGGTTTTCTTTGTGTGTCCCAGATGAGTTGGGGGCCACCGGCTCAAGGAAGTGACTGATGTGGTGGGGTGGCAGAGCGGCAGGATGAGCACATGGGGCCTGAGTGTGCCTGAGCAATTGCCAGATTTGGGAGAGAGCAGAACATGGAGAGCCAGTGCCTAAGTCTTCCCTGAGTGATGTGGAAACAGTGGGCAGATGGTGGAAGCCCAAGGCAGCAGACTCAGAAGAGGAGCCTCAGAGGTGTGGCCCTGAGGAAGCACAGAGAGGAAGACTGACCCTGACTTCCCTACCTCTCTGGAGGCACATGACCCCTGCGGAAGGCTGTGGGAAGCCATGTCTTCAGCCCCATGAAACCAGGACTGGGAAATGGGGAATACTGAGATGAGGAGGAGGAAGTAGGGAATTTGTTGAACAGGAAATGGAAGTCTGAGAGCTGGGAAGGGAGAAGGGAACTGTGGGATTGTCAGGAAAGTAAGGCCCAGAACAGCAGGAGGTATGGGATGGGACGTTCCAGGAACTGATATGTGTGAGTGTGCGTGTGTGTGTGTGTGTGTGCACATGTGTATATGTGTGTGTGTGTGTGCATGTGTGTTTAGGGGACAGAGAACACTGAGGAACATCACAGAACAGGGCATGGAGGTTTTGCTACTGATAATATTTAGATGTAGACTGCCTCTTGGGATTGACAGACTGGTTGACATGGTTAGAGTACAGTACAGTGCAATGCAGTACAGTATGTAGTACAATATAGTGCAGTGTAGCTTACAGCGTGGTGTAGCATATAGTATATAGTACACTGTAGCTTATGGTGCAGTGTAGTACATAGCGTAGTATATAGCACAATGCAGCATATAATATGGTGTAGTGTATAGTACAGTATAGTGTATGGTATAGCATATAGTACAGTGTAGTGTATAGTACAACACATAGTACAGTATAGCATATAGTACAGTGTAGCATAGAGTACTGCATAGCATATGGTACAGTATAGCAGTAGTATGGAGTAGCATAATGTCCGTTCTTTCTTTGCCTAGCTTTGACAGCCACGTGAGTAAGGGTGCTGTAGGCCCATGTTTGCCATCCTCAGCACACCCTGTTTACCGGCCTGCTTTCTGTCCAGTATTCCAAGATCCCTGCTGTGGCTGAGTGCAGGCTTCACCGAGGGGCAGAAAGCAGACCTTACGTACTCACGTTCTCAGCTCATGGCTGTATTGCCTATGCCATGATTAATCTCTGAAAGAAATAAGTGAATGTTCTCATATCTATTTTTAAAAATTGATCACGCCTGCAGTCCCAGGACTTTGGGAGGCCTAGGCGGGCAGATTGCCTGAGTTCAGGAACTTAAGACCAGCCTGGCCAAAGTGGTGAAACCCTGTCTCTACTAAAAATACAAAAATTCGCCGGACGTGGTGATGCACGTCTGTAATTCCAGCTACTCAGGAGGCTGAGGCAGGAGAATTACTTGAACCCAGGAGGCGGAGGTTGCAGTGAGTCGAGATGCACCATTGCACTGCAGCCTAGGTGACAGAGAGAGACTTAGTCTCAAAGAAAAAAAAAATTTCTTCAATGCCTGTTCATTTATTCATTTTCCTCTCTCTCTGATCTGGATTGTGCTGTTACTGTTACTTATTATAGCACTGGTATTTTCTGCTAAACAATTTAATATTACTAATACATCGTAAGTCACCTGTAAGTGGTTTTTGGTGATGGTTTGTTTTTAATTTGTAAAGTCTTAATTAGCATCATTTACATATTTCAGGTTTGCAGTCTTCTTTAATGAGAGTGTTTTCAAGGTATGTTCTTTTTCTTCCTGAAGGAACGAATGACCTGAAGATCCTTCCAGGTCAAGCTGTCTGTCCTACTCCTGGGTGCCGAGGAATAGGCCATATCCGTGGTCCACGTTATTCAGGACATCACAGGTAACATTTTTCTTACTTATTCCCGGATGAATGGAAACATTCTGCAGATTAGCAGCTACATGGAGCATCATAAATGAGTCTCATGGAGCCAGCTGCCCCTATGACACTCCCACCTCTGTGTTGCCGAGGCCCTTCCTTGACATTTTCCTCTGCCTGCAACTCTGCCCTTCTAGAACCTTCTTGGAATTATGAGGTGTTTCCCAGACCCATTTCATGTCCCGGAATCTCTGTTTTGTAACAATTTTCCTACCAAATGCATACTGTCATACACACCCACTACCCTGTCCTGAGACTTGCTTTCTTCCAGAGAAATTCCAGAGCCTCTTACCTTTTCTACTCATTTTCTGTTTCTTGCCTCTATTTCTTTTTCTCTCTTTCTTATTAATTTGGAGTTAATTCTATAAAAGAATAGAAAACTAGTGTGCAGTTATGTTGCAGAATATGCCCAGGTTTTAAGTATTTGACAATATCCATATGAACAGATGTTGCTTTTAAAGAAAAATAATGCAAGTAAATATGTAAGCCTTTGCTTCTTTTTCTATCCTCATCAATTGGTAAATAATGTGTAGATAAATTATTTATATTGGTGATCGAGAAACAATATATAAAGACTGAAAGAATTAATATCAAATTTGTTCAAATACACAAATATATGAACAAACATCATAGAAAAGTTTATTATAAAGAGAAAAGATTAAGTCATATAATACATGAAGCAAGAAAAAATTTGTTTGAATAAAGGGTCTAAGTGTAATACAGGAAGTCCATGCTTTATCAGGTAATCCTGGAAACTAGTGCCTAAAACATTTTTAACTGAATCAAAGGAAATGCCACCATAATAGTGATAAAGCACTCCCAAATCACATACATGAATATAAATGTGATATGCATAAATCTATTAACACTTAAAAGAAAAAAATATAGCATCCATTAAACAAAAGAAAGACATGAAGACTGCTTGGTGACTTGTGAAAATCTGTGGGACTCAGATTGTGAATGTGGAGCTGGACCCGGAGGAGACATCTTAGTGCTAGCAGTGTCAAGTCTGTACGGATCTGCAGCAACTCAATTCTTGCGTCCTCAGAGGAAAGAATTTGTTCCAGGGGCAAAAGGCAGAGTGAGAGACTAAGGCAGAGTGAGAGACCAAGGCAAGTTTTTGAGCAAGAGTGAAATGTTATGAAAAAGTTTTAGAGCAGAAGCAAAAGGAAGTAAAGTGTACTTGGAAGAGGGCCAGGAGAGCAACTTGAGAGAGTCAAGTAAGCCATTTAGGCCTTGCCTTGGGGTTTTTATACATTCCAGGGGTTGCATTTCTTCTGCCCTTGTTACTGTTGGAGGGAGTCCAGATTCTTGGTGTCTGGCACAAAGAGTTGGACAAAACACACAAACAGGCCGGGCGCGGTGGCTCAAGCCTGTAATCCCAGCACTTTGGGAGGCCGAGACGGGCGGATCACGAGGTCAGGAGATCGAGACCATCCTGGCTAACACGGTGAAACCCCGTCTCTACTAAAAATACAAAAACTAGCCGGGCGAGGTGGCGGGCGCCTGTAGTCCCAGCTACTCGGGAGGCTGAGGCAGGAGAATGGCATGAACCTGGGAGGCGGAGCTTGCAGTGAGCTGAGATCTGGCCACTGCACTCCAGTCCGGGCGACAGAGCGAGACTTCGCCTCAAAAAAAAAAAAAAAAAAAAAAAAAAAAAAAAAACACACAAACAAAGCAAGGAAAGAATGAAGCAACGAAAGCAGAGATTTACTGAAAATGAAAGCACACTCCACAGAGTGGGAGCAGGCCCAAGCAGAGGGGCTCAAAATCCCCCTTACAGAATTTTAGGGGGCGTTAAATACCCTCTAAAGGTTTCCCATTGGTTAATTGGTGTACACCCTATGTAGATGAAGTAGTGGGCCACAGTCAGTCTGATTGGTTGTGGAAAGCAACGAATCAGAAGCTGAAGTGAAGTTACAAAGTTACGCTCCTATGCAAACATCTGATTGGTTGCTGTCCACAACTGGTTGGTGTCTACAACCAATCAGAGATACTTTCAATTTTCCATTTTTCATGCAGAAAAGCAGGGCGTGGGGGGTGCAAAGGGAGTAGCCTCTGGTCCTTTTGTTACTTGAGAGTGGAAAGTTGGGGATTTTCCTTTCATTTAGTTCTAGGGAGTCAGGGTGAATTGGCCTTAGGTTTCCTGCTTCTAGACCCTATTCTCCTGCCTTACCCTGATTCTTCATTGGAGTAGACTGTCCACATGTGCAGTGACCTGCCAGCACTTAGGAGGGACCATGATATGGTTTGGCTATATCCTCACTCAAATCTCAACTTGAATTGTATCTCCCAGAATTCCCACATTGTGGGAGGGACCCAGGGGGAGGTAATTGAATCATGGGGCCCGGTATTTCCTGTGCTATTCTTGTGATAGTGAATAAGTCTCACGAGATCTGATGGGTTTATTAGGGGTTTCTACTTTTGCTTCTTCCTCATTTTCCCTTCCTGCCACCATGTAAGAAGTGCCTTTCACCTCCCACCATGATTCTGAGGCTTCCCCAGCCATGTGGAACTGGAAGTCCAGTTAAATCTCTTTTTCCTTTCCAGTCCACTGTATGTCTTTATCAGCAGTGTGAACACAGAATAATACAGTACAATTGGTACCAGTAGAGTGGGGCACTGCTGAAAAGGTACAAGAAAAATGTGGAAGGAACTGTGTAAAGGGCAGAGGTTGGAACAGTTTGGAGGGTTCAGAAGAAGACAGGAAAATGTGGGAAAGTTTGGAACCTCCTAGAGACTTGTCAAATGGCTTTGACAAAAATGCTGATAGTGATATGAACAATAAGGCTGAGGTGGTCTCAGATGGAGATGAGGAACTTGTCGGGAACTGGAGCGAAGGTGACCCTTGTTGTGTTTTAGCAAAGAGACTGGAAGCATTTTGCCCCTGCCCTAGAGATTTGTGGAACTTTGAACTTGAGAAAGATGATTTAGGGTATCTGGTGGAAGAAATTTCTAAGCAGCAAAGCATTCAAAAGTTGACTTGGGTGCTGTTAAAAGCATTCCATTTTAAAAGGAAAACAGAGCATAAAAGTTCAGAAAATTCGCGGCCTGATGATGCAGTAGAAAAGAAAAACCCATTTTTTGAGGGGAAATTCAAGCTGGCTGCAGAAATTTGCGTAAGTAGTAAGGACCCTAATGATAATCCCCAAGACCATGGGGAAAATGTCTCCAGGCCATGTCAGAGACCTTTGTGGCAGCCTCTCCCATCACAAGCCTGGAGGCCCAGGAGGAAAAGGTGGTTTTGTGGGCTGGACCCAGGGTCCCTGTGCTGTGTGCAGCCTAGAGTCTTGGTACCCTGTGTCCCAGCTGCTCCCCCTGTGACTGAAAGGCGCCAACATAAATCTTGGGCTATGGCTTCAGAGGGTGGAAGCCCCAAGCCTTGGTAGCTTCCAGATGGTGTTGAGCCTGTGAGTGCATGGAAGTCAAGATTGAGGTTTGGAACCTCCACCTAGATTTCAGAAGATGTATGGAAACGCCTGGATGCCCAGGCAAAAGTTTGCTGCAGGGGTGGGGCTCTTACAAAGAACCTCTGCTAGGGCATTGTGGAAGGGAGATGTGGGATCAGAGCCCCCACACAGAGTCCCTACTGGGGCACTGCCTAGTGGAGCTGTGAGAAGTGGGCCACTGTCCTCCAGACCCCAGAATGGTAGATCCACTGACAGCTTGTACCATACACCTGGAAAAGCTGCGGGCACTCAACACCAGCCAATGAAAGCAGCCAGAAGGGAGGCTGTACCCTGCAAAGCCACAGGGGTGGAGCTGCCCAAGACTGTGGGAACCCACCTGTTGCATCAGTGTGGCTTGGATGTGAGACCTGGTGTCAAAGGAGAGCTTTAAAATTTGACTGCCCTGCTGGATTTCATACTTGCATGGGCCCTGTAACCCCTTTGTTTTGGCCAATTTCTCCCATTTGGAACAGTTGTATTTACCCAATACCTGTACCCCCATTGTGTCTAGAAGTAACTAGCTTGCTTTTAATTTTACAGGCTCATAAGCAGAAAGGACTTGATGTGTCTCAGATGAGACTTTGGACTATGGACTTTTGGGTTAATGCTGAAATGAGTTAAGAGTTTGGGGAACTGTTGGGAAGGCATGATTGGTTTTGAAATGTGAGGACATGAGGTTTGGAGGGGTCAGGGGTGGAATGATATGGTTTGGCTGTGTCCCCTGCGAAATCTCAACTTGAATTGTATCTCTCAGAGTTCCCTCTATGTTGTGGGAAGGACCCGGGGGGAAGTCATGGAATCATGGGGACTGGTCTTTCCCATGCTATTCGTGTCATAGTGAACAAGTCTCAGGAGATCTGATGGGTGATGGGTTTATCAGGGGTTTCTGCTTTTGCTTCTTCCTCATTTTCTCTTGCTCCCACCATGTAAGAAGTGCCTTTCACCCTCCGCCATGAGTATGGGGCCTCCCCAGCCATGTGGAACTGTAAGTCCAATGAAACCTCTTTTTTCTTCCCAGTCTCAGGTATGTCTTTATCAGCAGTGTGAAAATGGACTAATACAGGCCATATGCACAGTGTGTTTACGGAAGTTGTGTCCATGCTCATTTGGGGCATTTTTCCCTTACCAGTCGAATGTTCCTAGAGGAAGGTCTAGTTAAACTCCGCCGTTTTGCCTCTTAGCGAACATGCTTGGGTCCACTCACCCAGCTCCTGAGATGTTATCGAAGCGGCTGATCACCAGTTTCAGGTGTTTCTTATCTATTGGGAGGGTGCCTCTTTCTGGCACCAGCTGTGACCAATTATTATTTTAGCTAGACAGTGTAAGAACCACCTGACCATCACCTGATGGTAGGCTGGCATTCCTGGGGTAGGGGGCCTCTCCTGCCTTGCTCATGTCTGCCTAGCTACCTGCATTTTTTTTTTCACATTCTGTTCAATGTCTTGTACCTACTGTAATATTAGTGCTGTGTGAGGGGAGGGGGAAACGAGGACAAAGGAAAGATGAGGGAGGGAAGGGGAGAGGGGAGAAGCCCATGATTAGGAGCGTGCCCTGTATTAGCGAGGACTCTGCTGGAGCTGATGGAGCCACTTCCTAGACAGCACTAGGAGTATATAGCTATGGAGATCAGCTTCCTCAGGCCTCTGTGTGTGGGGGGAGTGTGTGTGTATGTGTGTGTGTGTGCGTGTGTGATCTAGAGCTGTAACACCCCACTGTGGGACTCGTTGGTCACCTGCCTCTGTGTTCCTCAGGCACGCTTGGCAATATTTCAGATGCTCAGCAGCCCTTGTGACTAGTGGCTACTGTATTGGACAGCAAAGGTATGGAACATGTCCATCATCCCTGAGAGTTCTGTCAGACAGCCCTGAGAGAGTCTGGCGTACTGTGCCCTCTCATCGCAGCATTTTGAGCACAGGTATTTCTGTGAAGTGACTGGCCATCTTAATGCCTCCTTCAAAACTGGAATCATTCTCCCCAAAGTTAGTCACACCACGGTATTGCAGTTTGTCTGTCCCTCAGAGCTCTCTGATGATGACGCTTCTGTGGAGCTGGTGCTAAAATGACACCGACCATTCCTGGACTGCTCTTTAAGGTAGCGGAGCATCTCACACAAGCCTCTCCTTCCACTTCAGCAAAGCCGGCTTGCCTCCTGCGCTGGGCGTGTGTGTTTCTGACTGACCTCTCCCTACTGGATTCTGAGAAGGCTGTGGACACAGACTCAATGGTTCTGCTGCCCTTTGTTCCAGCAGCTTCTCTGAACTTTCTCTCATCTGACATAATGTAAATGGGGTCTAATTGATGTTCTTCTTTGTATTATCTAATTATCAAGAGAATATTTGACTTAAGTTTATCTACTAAAGTAGATAAGTAGCCTTTAAAGTAGCCTTTAAAGGTTGGCCTCAGAATTTCTCAATGAATGAGAAGAATATAAAAATAAAGAAGGATTTAAAGAAAAGCATTCTATGAAGCTTAGGGGAAAAAATGAAATATTGAAAGTGTGATAGTGAAAAGAATGGGGCATTTTTAGGGACACAGCAGGCCTGAGAGGTGATCCTGTCTCCAGGCCTCACACATGTGCAGGGCTGCTGTTATGATGAATTCTTTCAGCTCTTCTCCAGTTCCAGACCTCATTATTAGAGAGCACTCAAGTAAGAGCAAGGTCTCCAAAAGCTTCATGATTCCAGGGTCTCAGAAAGGAAAATGAAAAGAACAAGTACCTGCAGCTAGCATCTATCTAGAATGGAAAACACAAAAATTAGAGAACTGGATGTTTCTTGACCTTGCGTTTTTGATGGGGAGTTATAAAGCATGTAAACCATCAGGTAAATACATTTTAATTTACCTGCGAAAGGAAATGCAAACAAATTTTATTATATTAAACACTATTTTGTCTTAATACAAGGAATTCAAAATTCCTTGTATTCAAGGCATGAGGATACGTCTTTGATGGAGTTGCTGTTGGCTGAAAGGGTGTCGCTGGAGAGTGCGGATCATGAGTGATGTAGGTTAGCTCTAGGAAATGCTGGGCATGTCTTTCTTGCTTTAATCATTTCATCATTGTATTTTACCCAGTTAATCAATTTACAAATGTAACTATGTGTACAACTTAAGAATTTACTAAAATCCTCTTGCAATTAACTGTAAAAAATGATACCATTCATAATCCCTGCATTTTTCTTATATTTTTACTGTTATTGTAGTCTAAATTTTGTATAGCTCTGAAAGATTGAAAGTATTATTCTTCAGTACTTACCTTGGGCAGTATCTTTTGAGAATACTATATACATGCACTTGCACACACACATGCACACACACACACATGTGCATGCATGCTAGAAATTTTCCATAAAACACCTGAAGTTATCATTATACATTTTGTTATTTTATGTCAGAGATGGTAAGCAAGAGATAAAATTTTTAAATCTTTGCTGTATTCTCCCAGATTCCTAGATGTACTATTAATATCATCATCATTTCTAGCTTGAGTTTCCTAATGAATTTAAATGAGTAAAACTTGCATACTCCAAAGTAAAAGGTTTTTTCCTCTTGTCATAGGTATGTACCTTTACCAGAAAGGCATCATTTTACAAGACACTTCTTGCAGTCTCTAGTCCAGAAGATTCTTAGGCAGATATTCCTATATTTAAGAAAAAGAAGAAGAAAAGAAAAAACAAAACAAAAGAGCAAGCCTCTCCAGTTTGGCTAGGACCAGTATAAAACAACTTGATTGACTCCTGCTTCTAAAGCCTGAGGGAAAGCATGAAAATGTAGTGCTCCACTTTAAGGAAGGTGGCAATTTCAGCTGCTTTTCTAGAAAATGCTCCCAGGCAGTGGAGTGCTTGCAAGTAGAATGTTGTTTTTACCATTTCAAATCAGAATTTCTGATTCTGATATTGAAGCCTTGGTGTTTTGAAAGGAAGTAAACAGTATTCTTAAAATAAGTTGTCAGCATCTTATTTTGTACAGCTGACAAGGAGGACGATGACATCAAGATATCACTAACGACATTTGAAAATAATAGCTCACTTTAATAGATGAGGTGGACCCTGGGTGTCCTTTTTAGATGGATGTTGGATAGGTTTATTTTAGTTTTTATTAAAATAGTTAGGGGTGTTAGCAGTAATACTCAAACTTGTATGGAATTCATGTAGAATATGGATAAATTATTTGAAATAAATTGCATCAGTTCTTATCTGTATGAAAATAGGACTTTGGGCACACAATTATCACACAATTTACATTTTATTTGCATGAATTTACATAGGGAATAAAGTGAAGTAGGTGTATTTGTTAACATAGGAATATTTAGAGATGACAATATTGGGACTACAAGATGTAAATTTACTTTTGAGCCAAGGTCCAGGATTAGATATGAAATCTTTTTTTTCCCCCCAAATGAGTAGAACACAGACTCCAGGAGACTTGATCTAACTCTGTGTCATAAAACGTACACAGGTAATTTATTTAGGAACCAATAATTATATTATTTACTTTGAGAGCCAGATATTGTTACAATGTGAGGGCCTCTTGCCCCAGAACTCCTGTGTGGGACACAGGGCACAGCGTATGTGGCTGAAGTGTCAAACCTTAAACAATACCAAGAAATAGAAGAGGAGCATTTGCTGCTCAGAAGTAGGGGTTGGGGGTATCAGATAAATCTAAGATATTTTTGGGTGCTTTTAGTGGAAACTTATAGGAGAACTCACCCTCTATTCAGGGTTTACCTGGAATTGTCCTGTTGGCTCAAAAATAATGATGGAAATTATTTTAGATGTTTTCTTCTTTTCACATCTGTTCCCCTTTGTGAGTGAGTGTGTGTGTGTGGTGGGTGGGGGGTGTCAGGCTCACTTGTCATGTTCAAGGCCTGGAACTCACCAGAACTGGGCATCCAGACTGACCACTCACTCTGTAGTATGAGGCACATCGCCCCACTATTCCTAACTTTATTTCTTCATCTGTAAATGAGAGCTCTTTACACTACAAAAGATTCAGTTTTATGATGAGACTCAAACAGACATAGTCTTTATTCACTAAAGAGTATAATACCATGTTTTGGAAAGTATAATGGCAGAAAATATAATGAGAAATAAGATAATATAAGGAGATTTTAATTTACCCATTTCAGAGAGTGATGGAGTAAACAGGCAAAACAGACATAAGAATATACAGAATCTGAATAACATGATTTAAGTAGAGGAGGAAGAGTGACTAAAGATACACATCAAGTTGAAAACAATAAATTTACCCAAAAGCACTTTTCAAAACTCTACTGTTAAGCCACACACAACTCAGTGAATTCTCAAAACAAAACATCAAACCTATTCTTTGATCAAAATGCAATGAAATAAGAAATTGTTGAGAAAAAATCCAGTCACCTAGAACAAATGCAAAAACATTTATAACTATCACTTAAGCAATCATAGGATCAAAGGAGAACCCAGACCTGAATCTCAGAAAATCTAGACTTAGTATAATGAGAACACTGAAGAGATTAACTTTTAGGATGTCATAGTACATATGTTCAGAGAGAAATCTATACCTTACTCAGTAAGAAAGAATGAAAGTGAACTAATTCAACTTTCAACTCAAAAAGTTATACAAATTTTAAAAAATGATTACAAAAGGAAAGAAATATCAAACTGAATGATTAAATGAGTGAATTGGAACACACACACACACACACACACACACACACATATAAAATTCCAGTAAATTGTTAAGAGTATCCATGCATTGATATTTTGAAACAAAACAATAATACTACAACAGTAAAACAATAGGTACATGTATAGCTGATAAACTGTTTTGGACGGTCCAGGCATTATTCTGATACTTAAGACACCCCTTCTGGAAGGAACTAGAGGTGCAGCTCTTGGAATTCTTGTTCGGTTGCTCTGACTTTACACGTAATGGTTGGTTTTGCATCATTGACCTTCTTTTTAATTGAAGCCTGTGGGAACCCCTTCGGGCCCCTGATCTCTTAGGCATGTATCTCTTGTCATCCTTGGAAGTAGCCTTTCCCATTCAAGGAAAACATTTCCTCAGCCATCCTCCTACCTGTTGGATTGGCTTTGACTAAACACCCTCTGGTAGTATCACAATGTGACCTAAAAATACAAACTTCTCCATCTGGCTTTTGACTCAGCTACAGTCAGACACATCAGGGTCCATTAATCCCCCTCTCACCCCACAGAGAGCCCTCTGCCCTCCTCCATCTGAACTGCTTTCTCTCCAGACCTGCTGCCTTCCAGATCTTTCCTTCCAGGTCTTGCCTCCATCTTGGAATTCCCTTTATCTCCCTTTCCTTAGAGCTTCTATTCCTAGCTTGGAGAATTCTTTTCACCAATTTATGTTCTTCATTTCCTGACTTTTTGGGATAGAGTTTGTGGGAGGGAGTTACTTTTCTAACTAAAATAGCTTGTGTGTCTCCTCAGCCACGGGTAGAATTCCAGTTGGAAATCCTTTCCCTTCAGAATATTGAAGGCATCATTCCATGTTATGTTAACCGTTTTGTTGTTGAGGAGTCTGCTTTCGTTCAAATTTAAATCCACCCATGGGATTGTTTCTCTTCCCACACTCCATTGTCACTCCCCTCCCGCCTGCAAGAACCGCACTTCCCGGGCCATTTTTAGGGATTTTTATTTATCCCTGGTGATTTGCAATTGGCCTCTTGTCCGTTCATTGCTTCAATCTGGAAACTCACCTCTTTTATTTCCGGGAGGTGTTCTCATTTTATTTCTCAATCATACTCTCTTTTCTATTTGCTCTGTTTGCTTTCCTCAGCTGACGCTCAGAACTTTTTCACTCCTTGTCTTTTATTCTCTTTTATGAAATATTTCCTCAAGTTTGTCTTCTAATCCTTCAGTTGAAGTTTTTGATTATACTGTGTGTTTTTTTTTCAGTTTCTGAGAACACATTCTTGTTCTCTGATTTGCTTTTTATTGTAACCTGTTCTTGCTGGATAGATTGTGTAGCTTTTCTTACCTCTCTGATAATGTTTGGAGTTGTTTTTTCTGCTCCCTGCATTGACTCTTTTTTTTCCCCAATCTTTTTGTTTTGATTTGTTTTTGGTTAGGTTGGTTGACTTCTTCCCATTATATTAAAGGCATTTCTCAAATTCTGGTAGTCTTTGTTTCGTTCACTTTTTAGAGTGAGACACCAAAAACGCTGGCGTGAGGCTTTGTGTGCACTGCTGGAGTCCATCAATGGTGAACTCCTGGGGTGGGGGGTGGCCGGCAGGGCCCAGGCACACTGCAGAGGAGCCTCCCCTCTGCCACTGTCAGGAGACCTTATCCTTTGAGTAAGAAAGTTACTTCCATCGAAGAAGACTGTTCCAAACTTTTCCTGGTGTGTTTTTATAGCATCCTCTCTCTGCAGACTCTTGGCTCTCAGCTTATCTGTTTTCTATCTTCAAAAATGTGTTCACTTTTCTCATCTGCCAGCATCGTGCTTTGTCTTTATGAATTCATACTCTTTTATTCATTTATTGCTATTTTAGTAGGGAGAGAAAGGATTTATTTGCAAGGACAAAGGATGAATTCAATTTTCCAATCTGCTATGTGTTCTCTAACTTATTCTTAAAACTTTGTTTACCTACCAAATAATAATTCAGCTAATAGTTTATGGTTTTATTTCTTATTCTTTCTAGTTGTTCTAAGTCATCGCAATAGCACGGTCATCGTGTAGAACAGGGGTGTCCATTTTTTTGGCTTCTGTGGACCACACGGGAAGAAGAAGCATTGTCTTGGGCCACGCACAAAATATACTACCACTAACGATAGCTGATGAGCTAAAAGGAATTCATCATTTATAATGTTTTAAGAAAGCTTATGACTTTGTCTTAGACTGCATTCAAAGCCATCTTAGGCCACATGCAGCCCATGGGCCGCAAGTTGGACAAGCTTGATATAGAAAGTAAAAGCTCTCATAAATTTACTTTGTGTTTAGTTTGGCTCTGTAAATTTTGTGAATTTACAGTGGCTGATTGAAACACTATGTTCAAAAGGGTTCCCAAAGGCACAGCTTTAATTTTTATGCAGAGTACTTCTTAATTTAGTGTCACCTTCAGTTAAAACTTTTATCATGCGGGGAAAGCACCTCAGTGACATGTGCTTACATCTATCTGATTCCTTCGTCACTTGGTCTGTCATTTTCCTTGACATCATGTTACCACACAGTGAAATTGAACTGGTTGGAAATTTAAAAATAAACTTGCAGATGAATTTTTACTTTCATAAGCAAAGGAAAAAGAGTATCTGATTTTAAAGAACCTTTTAATTCTCAAAATGACATGATTAATTACCCAATTTAGTAAAAACATTGATAATGTACCAAAAGATCAGTTACAGGTCTTTAAATCAGTTCTATCCATTACTATAAAATTCTTCAAGGTTAATATATAGGTCTGATTTTACTGAACTGGGAAATAATTATGTGAGAATTCAATGATTTTTTCTAAATTCTTCAAGAAAAAATTACATATGAAATGCTTAATTTTGTAGCAACTACAGCACTGATTTCCAAAGGTACTATATTATTTGATGCATTCTAAGGATTTTATTAAGTGCAACATTCTAAATTACATAAATTGCCAAGGTTGTAGGAACTGTATCCTTATGAGGAAAGCAGATATGGCTTTGGTTTATTTCTGTGTGAGAAGAACAGTACATTGATTAAGGAGAAGCTGAAATGATGAAATCTGGTAATTTTAAGTCCCGTTGAGAACCAAAATCAGAGTAAAATATAAACAAAGAAAATTCATTCTCTTTGAAAAGTTAGAAATACTGCAATTATACATTATTTTTAAATGATACCATTTTATTACAAGATTAGTCTATGGTCAATACTGAAAATTTAGACAATAATGAAGAATCATTTAAAAATAAATAAAAACCACTTGTAATCCCATAATCCAACTACTAAGTTATATGCCTTCAATCTGTGTCTTTTTTGTTTTTTTCCACATATATACATATATATTTTTTCATGGGTAGAATCAGACAGAATATACAGATTTTTTTTGTCATTTGTCTTTCAATAAAATATAAAATAGTTTCCCGTGTTGTTAAAAATTCCCGAGTTACATTGACCACATATTATATTATTTGGTCCATACATTTTAATACTGTTGTGTCTTTGGTCTGGATTCTGTGTTAGTTAGAAATGACTCTTAGTCCTGTATTTTCTCTTGGCGTCTTCTTTGTCTCACATTAATAGTGCCAAACAAAATTCATGGCTGTGCATGTGGCTGTTCAAAAATTATTTGTCTGTTCTATTTTTAGCCTTACATGGTATTTTATTTAGGTATGCTTTTTGTGAAAAGTATATCTATAACTGTCTTAGAAAGAAGGCCAGGCACAGTGGCTCACATGTGTAATTCCAACACTTTGGGAGGCCAAGGCAGGAGGATTGCTTGAGCCCAGCAGTTCGAGACCAGCCTCGACAGCATAGTAAGACCTCATCTGTGCAAAGAATAAATAACATTAGTGGGGTGTGGTGGTGGGTGCCTGTAGTCCTAGCTACTCAGCAGGCTGAGGGGGGAGGATCACCTGAGTCCAGGAGGTCGACGCTGCAGTGAGCCAAGATCACGCCACTACACTCCAGCCTGGGTAACAGAATGAGAACCTGTCTCCAAAAGAACAAAACAGAACAAAAATTATTTTATTAACAAAAATATTTTTTAAAAAGAAAGAAAATCCCATCCAATAACCTTTTCCTGTTGATGAGAGAGTTTAACCTATTTGTAATTTTTGTTAAAAGTATAACATAAACTGTACATATGCCAACTTCCTTTATGCCTTAAATATTTTGTATCTTTTGTTGTGTTCTTGCTGCTAATGGTAGGACAAAGGAGGGGACCTTCCTCCCTCCCTCCCTTCCTTCCTTCCTTCCTTCCTTCCTTCCTTCCTTCCTTCCACATTTTGTTAATAACTTCTAGTTTAGAAGGAAGGGCATCTATCCACCCAAATGTTTTCCATTATTCTATTGGTTATTCTAATGTTTTTTTCAGATGCATTTCTAAACCTACATTTACTTACTTATCAAGGTTGTTAGAGAACATTAATCTTAGGCTGGGCGCCGTGGCTCAAGCCTGTAATCCCAGCACTTTGGGAGGCCGAGATGGGCGGATCACGAGGTCGGGAGATCGAGACCATCCTGGCTAACATGGTGAAACCCCGTCTCTACTAAAAAATACAAAAAACTAGCCGGGCGTGGTGGCAGGCGCCTGTAGTCCCAGCTACTCAGGAGGCTGAGGCAGGAGAATGGCATAAACCCGGGAGGCGGAGCTTGCAGTGAGCTGAGATCCAGCCACTGCACTCCAGCCTGGGCGACAGAGTGAGACTCCGTCTCAAAAAAAAAAAAAAAAAAAAAAAAAGAGAACATTAATCTTTGTCTTTCTTTTGGGAAAGAGGAAATGCTAAATATTTATCTTTTTCTTTTCCTAATTCAGTATATCTACTTGTGTTCATTAGATTTGAGGATGCATACCTCATTCTTTTTTTCCTTCCATTTTTAAAACGATAGAGATCAACTCGTGGAAAGAAAAAAAAAAAGGACACAAATGAATTTTGCGATCATATTTAAAACTACCATGCACCTTTACTGATTCCAGTGGTAATCTCTCATCCTTTCCAGCCTCAATTTCCTCCTTATTTCTTTACTTAATTCCCTTTATTCCTTGTTCAAGCACACTTCAAGAGTTGTTTTGATTTGTCTAGGTGCCTTCATATTATATTTAAAATATTTGCATGTAAGAAAATGCATTTCACCCTTGAAGGCAATTTGATGGGAGACAGGTGTTTAAGCCCAGACCTTTTTCTTTCAGGGCTCTGTCCTGTTGCTTGCTATCATCTTCTAGTTTTTACCGTGATAACAAAGTCTCCTACTACCATGTATTGATAGTATACTGCATGTATTGGTGTGTATACTGTATATATAATTTAAAATGCCCCTACATATGTCTATATATAGTTTTCTTTTCATTAAATTTACCTCTAATACTGTTTCTTCAGTTTGAGGCTAACGTCCTCCTTTGTATGAGAGCGTTTTTTTCTCTGAGTATTTTTTTCAACATCTATTTCTATTCCAGATACATTATCTCTAGAATTTCTATTAAATGACATTGGATCCTCTCCATCTATCCCTTGTGACTCTCATCTTTTCTCTCATCATTTTCCGTTCTTCATCCTGTCCCTCTGAGTACTAGGAAAATCACTTCAATGAATGTTCTAAATTGCTAGTTTGATCTCTTATCTCTCCACTGAGATGTTTTCATGTAGTGACTGCCTTATGCCTCCTGGGCAGCTTTCCTGGCCTCTGTTCTTACCATCTTCATCAGCATTTACTAGCCTGA
Source organism: Trachypithecus francoisi (assembly GCF_009764315.1). Taxonomy (NCBI): domain Eukaryota; kingdom Metazoa; phylum Chordata; class Mammalia; order Primates; family Cercopithecidae; genus Trachypithecus; species Trachypithecus francoisi. Next base: position 40,949,221 of record NW_022681464.1, on the reverse strand, counting down.
TGTGGGCCTTCCTTATTACACCTGGAATGATGGAATGATGGCAGTTACAAAGTCTTTACCCCAAGGAGTTCACACACTGGTTGATCCTAACACATAAACATCCCCGGAATGGAAACTGTCATTTCTTCACTGATTTTTTTCAAAGTGAAAACAGTTTCAAGTGGGCCTAGCCCTTAACTAAAGAAACTTAAGAATAACCCTTGTAATGCCAGGTAGTAGGACAAAGGACAAATTCACATAATCTCTGGGCCTTGATTTCTTTATCTGCAAAACAAGATGATTGGATTAGGTGATTTCTTACTTCGTTTTTAGTTAAAATATCTGTGATATTCGTATTAGTCTGTTTTCATGCTGCTAATAAAGACATACCCAAGACTGAATAATTTATAAAGAAAAAGAGGTTTGATGGACTCAGTTTCACATGGCTGGGGAGGACTCACAATCATGGTGGAAGGCAAAGGAGTAGCAAAGACACATCTTACATGGTGACTGGCAAGAGAGCATGTGCAGGGTAACAGCCCTTTATAAAACCATCAAATCTCATGAGAATTATTCACTATCATGAGAACAGCACAGGAAAGACCTGCCCCCATGATTCCGTTTCCTCCCACCTGGTACCTCCCATCATATGTGGGGATTATGGGAGCTACAGTTCAAGATTAGATTGGGTGGGGAAACAGCCAAACCTTATCAATATTGTTTAAGAGATACATCACAACATAGTTCTCTAAGATCAACAGTGTACTGCCTGGACAGGACCTTTTCCAGTTGCAAGAAACTTATTCATATGTGCACTTCACTGTTTAATAAAATGTGAATATCATGAGTCCAGGATCTGTATTCCAAATGTAAGGCCCATAATTGCAAAGCTATTGCTAGCAGCAGGAACTGGGTTAGAATAACCCCCTTTCCTAAAGATGCCTCAAGAATCAAGATTAGTGACTATTCCATTATCTACTAGGCACAGGAAAAAAGAAAATACAATCTTTTAATTAACGTGCTGTGATTTCTTGGAATTACTCAAATTGTTTAAGAATTTATCCTAGTTAATCTGAATGCATGGAAAACTATGTAATGTGAATTAAAATTGATTTTTTTTCTAAGAAATAACATTCCTAAGTTTAGGAAGTTTGTCACTTTCTATAGTTTCATGGTTATAGACCATGATAACAAAGTCTCCTGCTACCATGTATTGATAGTATACTGCATGTATACTATAAACCTATAAGTTAAGTTTAAAGATATAATTCTCATGGAGATTCTGTTTTCTTAAATTTTTGGATAAATATCATTCTTTAAAGATAATGGCTACAATTCAAAGAGATAACGTGGCCATGGCCAATCTTCCTTTTATGAATGAGGATAAGGTTGTGTATTTGTCCATTTTCATGCTGCTGATAAAGACATACCCAATACTGTGCAATTTACAAAAGAAAGAGGGTTTAATTGGACTTACAGTTCCACATGACTGGGGAGGCCTCACAATCATGGCGGAAGACAACGAGGAGCAAGTCATGTCTTACATGGATGGTGGCAAAGACCTGCTCCCATGATTCAGTTAGCTCTCACTGGGTCCCTTCCACAACACGTGGGAATTCAAGATGAGATTTGGGTGGGGACACAACCAAATCGTATCAAGTTGATAGTACAACTTATTTTTGGAAGTTACTTGTAGTGCAGACAATAGGATGGGCGAAATTTGATTCAAAGTTTGAATGTTGATGTTTTTTCCTTTGGAAAGTGTCTATTGTACAAGTTAATAATAACAATCATAATAATATGCTATATTTGTGTATCATTTAACCACTAACAGAATGTTTTCACATATATTATTTAATACACAGAGCAGCCCTATGATGTAAGTTTTATTTCTACTTTATGAATTAAAAAAGTGAGCCTTGAATAGATAGTGTCTTCCCATCACTGCACAACTTACAAGTGGTAGAGCTGATTTTAAATTAAATGTCTTCTAAACTACTCATCTGATACTCTTTCTCCTATTCCCAGATGTATATGCGGAACTGGAGTGGTAGTTGAAATTGTGCCTCTCACTTGTAGATTAGGAAGATTTTAGGTCAGAAAGGGAAATTGATCCTAAATGACACACAAACCTACTACATCTGGATAATCAGCTGTTAAGGAAACTGTTAAGAACAGTTTTCTCACTTGAGACAAGGCCAAGACATAATGATCCTCAGAGTTCTTTTCAAACCATGAACTTTTGATTTCCAACTCCAAAATACACACACACGCGCGCGCACACACACACACACACACACACGGGGAAACAATGGTAGTTGTTAGAATTTATTTTAAAAAATAAAGAAGCAGCAGTTACCTTAATGTCTGCTTCCCCTTTGGTGTATAAGGCTATGAAAGTGCTCCTTGTAAGACATGAAATATCAATAAGAAACTTGCAAATCAGCAATCTGGAATAAAAGCTTTAGTTATGAAAATATTAAGCTGGGTATGATGATTTTAATTATCCCTTTGTCTCATTCTCATTTTGATGATGTGATAATTATAGCATCATATTCCAATTTCTGTTATTATAATTCAGTGCCTGCATATGTCAGATTTAATATTCACTTGCCTATCTTTATGTGGGGCCAGATGGAAGAGGTGTATTGCCTATTTATAAGAACTAGTTGTGATTACTGAAATTTCTTAATTTCTTCTTGATAGCAGTAGCTGAGGTGGAGGGTGATTTAGGATTGTGTTAGAAATGCCAGGGCAATAAACCAAAGTAAATAATGTGGTACTGTGCATCTGTAAATGATCGTACTGCTTACTAAAATAGATACAGTGGCACTGACCTCAGTTATAATAGTACATGCTGCAGAAAGTTCAAGAATGAATACACAACAGATAATTCTGCGTGTAATTAATAAAGACTTGACCTTGGGGCTTTTTTATAGAATGTTGTAAACATCAATTATCTAGTAAATGCCAAAAATAACTTCAAGAAATATAGCAATCCTATTCCTAGTCATATGTCCAAGAAGTATGTGCGTCAGCTCACTAAAAGACACGTACCAGAATGTTCGTAGCAGCGCTATTTATAGTAACTCCTACCTGAATCTGCCCAAGCACCCATCAACAGTGCATAAATAAATTATGTCCGACTCACACAGTGGGACGCTGTACTGCATTGAGAATGAGTGGCTCTAACTACACACAACCTGGATGAAGCTCACAGGTGTAAAGCTCATTGAAAGAAGCTGAGTACCAATAGGAAATACTGAATGACACCATTCATATAAGGTACAGAAACAGGACACATGGGTCTCTTAAGTATTAAGATTCAGCTTGGAATCAACCCAAGTGTCCATCAGTGACAGACTGGATTAAGAAAATGTGGCACATATACACCATGGAATACTATGCAGCCATAAAAAAGGATGAGTTTTAGTCCTTTGTAGGGACATGGATGCAGCTGGAAACCATCATTCTCAGCAAACTATCGCAAGAACAGAAAACCAAACACCGCATGTTCTCACTCATAGGTGGGAACTGAACAATGAGATCACTAGGATTCAGGAAGGGGAACATCACACACCGGGGCCTATCACGGGGAGGGGCATGGGGGGAGGGATTGCATTGGGAGTTATACCTGATGTAAATGATGAGTTGATGGGTGCTGACGAGTTGATGGGTGCTGAAGAGTTGATGGGTACAGCACACCAACATGGCACAAGTATACATATGTAACAAACCTGCGCGTTATGCACATGTACCCTAGAATTTAAAGTATAATAATAAAAAAAAAGATTTAGCCTTGTGGTTACCCCTACAGGGAGTGACTGGAAGAGGAGGTGTGGAGGGGCCTCTGGGTTTATGTTCTGTTTTCTGACCTGGTGGTTGTTCTAGGAGCATGGTCAGTTGTGAAGAAGATAACCTACATTCTGGGCACTCTAGATTAAGTTCTACTTCAATTTTTAAAAGCTTTTCAAACAAAAATGACCTCAAGAAAATCAGAGTAGCCTTCCTAACATTACTCACAGGTTTCTCCACAAGCTGGCCCTTGCAGCACAGGCAACAGTCTGATGTATTAGGTTAGTAACGCCAAGCTGGGAGGGGCCATCCAGTCTTCCTTCCCTTTCCATAGCCACCTCATGACACTCCAGAGGAAACAATGATGACCGGTGTAAAGGCCATTAGCAAGCAAGCCCCGGGCCCCTGGGCTTGTAGACTGCCTTGGGAGGCATGTGGCCAGTTCCGAGACTGACCCGGGAGGACCAAGTGTTGCACAGTTTAGTGAGGTTGAAAACACATCTGTGCTGTTTCAGGCCCTCAGTGGTGTTTCACAGTCCACAGGACTCAGCTTGGGCTTTAGTCTGCTTTGCACGTCTCTGTCATGGATTGAAAGTGAACTAATAGAACAGAGTGAAATGTTTAAATTTCCCTGAATTAGGAATTAGGAGACGTTGCTTTTCGGCCTCATGTTCTGGAGGCATGTTACCCAGTTGTTGGTCTGTTTTTGCTTCCTTTATGCTTAGCTTTTAGTCTTCTAACTACTCATCTGATACTCTTTCTCAAATTCCCAGACATATATGCAGAACTAGGGTAGAGAAATGATGTTTCTTTCTGTGAGACAACAGGTCTTGCAGAGAGACGTATCAGACATATCAGAAAAAATCCTGTTCTTTTCCCTCAAATTAAACCTGGGACACATATGCCTCCACATACATCAGAGAGCTGTGGTCTTCTATCAAATGGTGTTCCTTAGGCCTGGCTTCTTTACTGTTTGAACTAGATTACGAAATAGATCATACAAATCTTAGGGGAAATAAAATAGCAGATATCCCTATTTTGAGTATTTCCTGAACAGTGATCCATACGCATTCAAGCCTAACACCCGGCCTCTTTCTCTCATCCCTACCACCCACACGTTTATCTAAGAATTCTTTGCTGCTAATTCACAAACACTAAAAAAGACTTTTTAAAAAGGATTAAAAATCATGTTGTGTTAAGCAGCAAACTGATGTTACATCCTGGGCACGAGGAAAATCTCTGTGTTATACTGTGCCCAGCATTTAGGTGCCATCTGCAATTGGTCAGCTGTTTGCATTTTCATGGTTCCTTTTGACAGTGTTCCAAACAGCTCCTAATTTTTGTTCGCAGAGATAAGTGCTAAGGATTTTAGTACAGTGTTCCTGGCTGTCATATTTCTGAAAAATCAAGTCAGCAGCTGGTAGCAAATAAACCCGTGCTCTCTCTTTCACTACCTGTGACTTGGCATAATTGTAATGGTTGATAACTGGTGGAAATTCAGGGATAAGCTGGCTGTGAGCCACCCAGCAGAAGTGGAGCTCAGCCTTGCAAAGGAAGCTCTTTGAAGGGAGGAATACTGTTCTAGTCAAAAAACAAAACAAAACAAAACAAAAAAAACCTGTGCCAAATCTATTAGAAAGTTCTGGCTAAATTGAAGTATGTGATTTTACCTTGATGTGAGCATTTGGGCTGAATGATCAAAGTACTGTTTTTCTATAATATATGCAAACACACTGCAAGCCCCTAAAAGAATAAAACATTTAATGTTCATTTAGTTAACCCCTTTTGTTGTTACTTACCAGTATTTTAAAATAAGGTCACATAAGTAGTTAATAAAATGTTTATGTTGTGTTTTTAGGGGTTTCTTCTGAGTAGAAGAGCTAGCTAGGTACTTTAGAGAAAAACACTGTAGAAACTTAAGACTTGTGAAAAAGTAAAAGAGTTTGCATTAATATCTTCAATAAAAATATGTGCTTAAGTCTTCAACAAAACTATATCACCTGGAAATGGTTTATGTTCCTTTCTTTTCTCAGAGTTTTTGTTCTTTCACTGAACAAGCATGTATTGAATGCCCTTAGGCATCCAGCACTGTGCTAAGTGTAAGATCTATCTCTGTATCTGGAAGCTCAGTCAGGGAAGGAGATGAATGATACCTAGAAAGTTAATTCAGTGATGCAGAAAGGTATGTTTTGAGAGCCATAGGTGGTCATGTGAGCCAGAAAAGTTTCTGGGAAAAGGTGGTATCTTTGACGAGTCCTGAAGGATGAGTAAGATTTAACCAAACAAAGGGGATAGGAGGGATATTCCAACAAAAGGGAGTAGCTGAGACAGAGCAAGTGTCTATGTGTGTGTGTGTGTGTGTGTGTGTGTGTGTGTGTATGTGTATGTGTATGTGTTTGAGAGAGAGAGAGAGAGAGAGTTTGCATGTAGTTTCAAATACCTGAAGCTTGGGGTTGGGTGGTGATAATGGGCCATGGGGAAGAGGCCACAGATGGGGCAGAGGAGGTGACAGGAGCCTCTACGACTTGGTTCTGAGCCTTTGTAACCTTTTACCATCAGAGATCAGAGGTTGGGAGTGCGGCCTGAGTATGTTCAGCCTGGCTGTGTTCTCAGGCACCTGAACCTGTGGTTGACAGGTGGCCTTCATGGCACATTTGATGTAGTAAACATAAGGGCTGGCATTTCCATCTTGTGTTATTAATACAGAGAATTGGAAATTCTTTCTGTGAGTTTATTCAGCATTAGTCCAATATGTGAATATTAAGAATATGTCATTACTAACAATGACATTGTGGTTTTATTGTTAATAATCCACTAAGAATGTTGTTTTAATACTTCAAATATTGGGTTTCTGTTATGTGTCAAGATTTTGACATAGGACACTGTACTTATCACCACAAACGTTTTACAACAGGTCTTATCTCCAGTTCTTTAGATGAGGAAACAGGTTCAGAAGGATCAGCTATCTTGCTGGTTCCTAGTAAGTAGCAGACTCATCATTTGAACTTACATTCTTTAACTCCACCAGTTTCACAGCTTTTCCCATCCTCCTGCCCTCCTACCAAAGATGGGATGCTGGTGGCTGCCTGAGGGAATTATCCACTCAAATTAGTTGCTGTTGGCAGCTTAGAGCCATGTTCCGTGGCTCTGCTCAAGCCTCAGCTCTCTCTGGGAGGTCTCTTAACTTCCCTTACAGTAGCTATTTTGTAGAATTTCTGTGTTCTTTCCCTTTCCCACTTCACAAGACAGACCTCGGCTCCTACTTTGCTGAAAAAATAATTGCCATCCAATCATGACTCTCTCGTCCTGGCAGGACAAAAACAAGCCCTTCCTTCTGTTTCATGCCAGTCTCTGACCTCACCCCGCCTTTGTCAGTCACCTGTCTATAAATTAGTCCCACTTATTGACCCTCAGTCTCTTCCTTTCTAAGGGAATCTTCCACAAGATCTAAACATCTCTGAGTATATTTATATAAAGGAAAACTATGCAGCCATGCAAAGGAATAAACTGCAGCCAGACACAACAACATGCGTGGATCTCACAAACATCACGTTGTGTGAAAAAATACTGTAACACCAAAATAATACATATAGTGTAATGCAAAGGATAAGAAATTCTGGAACCCACAAAACTAAGCAGTGTTGCATAGGGATACATGCGTAGATGGTAGTAGCATGAATGAAAGCAAAGAAGTGACCGAGCAAAGGTCAACACAGGGTTTGAAAGGCGCATGGGGGTTTTGTAAGGCTGGAAATAGTTTCTTGACCATGATTCTGGCTACACAGGTATTTGCTTTATAATTATGTTATAAACAGCATACATGTGTATTATGCCTTTTAATATGGGATATATCCAGCAAAAAATAAAAATGTAATCATGCCCAAATCTCTAAAAAACAAACAACTTTTTTCTAATTCAAGATAACTTTTGTGCCTAGGCATAGTGACTCACGCCTGTAATCCCAGCACTTTGGGAGGCCGAGGTGGGTGGATCACCTGAGGTCAGGAATTTGAGACCAGCCTGACCAACAGGGCAAAACCCCGTCTCTACTAAAAATACAAAAATTAGCCGGGCGCGGCGGTGCACGCCGGTAATCCTAGATAATCGGGAGGCTGAGGCAGGAGCATTGCTTGAACCCAGGAGGTGGAGGTTGCCGTGAGCTGGGATCATGCCACTGCACTCCAGCCTGGCCTAAAGAGTGAGACTCCGTGTCAAAACAACAACAACAACAACAACAATATAACACATCCTAGAGGGACAGAGGGATGGCCTGTCCTCCTGTTCCTATGCCCCCAGCACTTCTTGGAGCCCTGTCATGTGACTCTGGTTACAGTGCCACTCCTAGCTCTGGCCAGGTCACCTTGAGCCTCCTTGTTGTTGAACCCTGTGGTCCTTTTAAAACCCCTTTATGTCCTGCTCTTCTGAGACACTATTGGTGTTGATTTTGCTCCAGTTTCACTACCACTTTAGCTGTTACAGCATCTCTGTCCTGGTTTCCAGGATCTTGCCTTCTCTTGTCCTTCTCTCTTGCTCCTTAGTCTGCCTTGTCCCACTGGAACCACCCCCAAGATGCTGTTGCTCAGGGTTCTTCCTGGTCCTCCTCTCTGCCCACCCCATGCAGAGGTTCCTCACGCTGGCTGTGCACGGGATCACAAGCACCGCACCGAGCAAACAGAAGCCTGGGCTCCACCTCCCAGGGCATCTGACTGTATTGACTTGGGGTGGAGCCAAGATACAGAGGTTGCTTTAAAGTTCTCTGGGTGGCTGTAATGTGCACAGGTCTGAAGACCACTTTGTGGCCATGCTTACTCTAAAGTTCTCTGAGCGATTCTAATGCTCATGAAGGATGAAGACTACTTCCTGCCATGCTTACTCTGTAAACCCTCCTTGAGTCTTCCCATGGTTTCATTTTGACCATGGCTGCAGATACATTTAAATGTCCATGGCTTCTGATAGACACCTCTGCCACAGGCTGCCTTGAACAGAGACCCATATATTGAACTGCCCAATGAGCACCGCCTTGTAGGTAGTTACTGGCTTCTCATATTCAAAGCCGAACTCATTCCCTCCACCCAAATGGGTGGGGTGGGTATAATCATGTGTCCAGTTATGAAGCTTGTAAAGTGAGATGTCATTCTTAATCCATTCCCTCTCTTACCCCTGATGGTGAATCATCCAGTCTTGTCAATAGATTCTGATTATGACTAAATTGTTCCAAATTTGCCTCTTTGTTGCCATATGTGCCAGTGATGTAGTTCAAGCCCATTCTCCTGAATCACTCAGCACCCTCCTCACTGGGCCACCAGGTTGTTCTGCTCACTGCAGTTAGACCAGTCATTCCTAAGTGTGAATCTCCCTGTCCTACCGCTCTGCTTTAAGCACCTCCCAGTGTCTGCCCATTTCTCAAACAACCATTCAAACAGCTTATAAGGCTCATTGACACTGTAGCTGCATTTAAGCTCTGGAATGTGCTGCACGCCATCTCCTTCACAATGAGCTTGCTTCTCTGGCTGGTGAAGAGCCTGTCACTGTCCCAATCTCACGGACACTTCACGTGGTGAACCCCACCCATTATAACACAACATACACATCAATTATCAGGTTTCCATGGCTGCTCCTCCGCTGTGTTCTGTGTGACCTCCTTTGTGTTTCCTAAAGCCCTGTGTCTCCACCCCCAAGTGAACCTGCACCACCTTGGCAGGTATCCTTTGACTTGTCCCCCTCCAACACTGAAGGCAGCAGTATGTAGTGACCATAACTGGGTCCTGCATCCTCACAGAGTGCCTGGCACACCTGTGGATGGAAACCACTAAGATAGCTTTTGTAAGCTTTTTTGAAAAATAGATTTGAGAATCCTAGTATTAAGAAACAAATAAGGGAAGAAAGGTTTCAGCTAAATCAAATGGCAGATATTGAGCAAGGAGTGATGCAGTTCTGGAAATGCAATTTTGCTTCATTGATATTCTTGACTGATTATTTATTCTGGAAACATTGGTTGAAATATTGCTGTGTCCAAGGCACTATGACAGAATCTACAAGAAATGATAAAGGGAGTATACATACTATCAAGGAGCTTGTATAGTAATGTTGAAAGTATACAAAATATATGAATACAGATGACTTAATACAAAAGAGCGAATTATGAGTATTTTAGAAGAAGCACAGAAAAAGATACCCAAGGTTTTAGTACTAAGGAGGGAGAGATTAATTTGAAGTGGAGTAGTGACAGAAAGCTTCCTAGAGGAAGTGATGGTCACTGTGGCATATTAGTGGAGTCAGCCAACTGCATTAAATAAGAAGGTAGCAGGGAAGGACTGTTTATTGGCAGAAGGGAGGCCTGGCCCTGCTCTTATCGGCTTCAAGTTCCTTCATTGAGGCTGTTGGCACACACAGGAGCATGGGCATGCTTCTCCCTGCTTTACTCACTGTCATCTGAAATTTGTATTTTACACATTAATCTTATTTTATGTAGATGTCTGTGTGTGTGTGTCTGTGTGTAGCTCACCATAGTATCTCCAATGCCTACAACAGTTCTTGGCATCTAGTAAGTGTTCAATTAATATTTTTGGAAGAAAGCAAAAGGAGGGAGGAAGAGAAGGAAGGATTTCATTTGGATTAGGTCTTAATCTCCAGGTAGGTAGACTGTGGAGAAACATCAGTGATGACATTGTATTCCAGATGGAGGACAATTCCAAACATTGTGCAAGTGTATATTGGAACAACTTAAAACACTGTGTTTCATTATTAGTGTTACTGGGCATTCAATATCCAGTGTTTGAAAAAGTAAGTATAGCCATGAGCTCAAGTTATCTTTGAGTTGTTCATTATTAGCAGGACATGAAAAGAAAAGCACCCTGGGAGTGGAGTAGAGGAAGGCAGCAGGTTAGTGATCTTGAATCACGTGAATCAGTAAATACGTTTGAGAAAACTTCTTCCATTCTCCATTGTCTGCATTTACCAAATAAAGCAAAATGAACACTTAGAGAGTTCAAAGGAGCCTACAGGAGGCACTGTCACCTCATTCTGTGTAATCTTTCAGCATTTTGGAAGTGAAGTGTTATATTAATACAGGTTGCTACTTTTTGATTTTTATTTGCTTTTTTTTTTGCCGACACTTGCCTCCAATTAATATACGTGTCACAGTTTACAGAACTTTATCAGGTTTGTTGTACAGTGTAGCATTTTCAAACTATTTTGAATAGGCCTTCTGTTGCAGTCTTTGTTATCCTCTATATCACAGCTTCTGAAAACAGAAGATATGATTCCCATTTCCATGAATGAATGTGTTAGTCTTTAATACTAATCAGATACGAGTTAGTTGTGTACAAAACATGAAGACTAATCTTTGTTTTTCCCAAGACTCCAGTCCGTCTTCTTTGTTTTTATTATCAGTGTATCCAGTTTCATATTTTCTTGTAATGTTATCATCCCTGAAATTGCTTTTTGGGAATCACTGAGTGAAAGATGCAGTATACAAACAAATGGGATTAAATATGGAAGACAGATGATATGGGCTCTGTTCTGTGATGTGCCAGGGAGTTAACCAGGCACAGCTCATTAACACTAATGGAAAAATTCATCACTTACCATGTGCATTCGCGGACACTATAGAGGCAATTTCTCCCCCTAATTTGCTGTATAATTTGATTAATTCTAAATGTTCTAAGAACTGAAAAGAAGCTATTGTATCAATCATGCATCTTAAAGATTATCTTTCATTAATTTAAATTTGAATTCCATTGAGGAAAGATTTCCTTTCCAAAAGCGAATTTTTTTTTTTTATAAATATAGCTATGACATCCTAAACACTATATTCTTCTTTAAACTTCCAAATAATGAGTAGTATATATCTGCCATATTTTAAATGTAACTTACACCTTTATTGCATTTGAAGTATTGCTGGAGATTTAGACAAAAAGTGGGTATTCTCCATTTCAGGTTTAGAATATGAATACAGAGCAGAGATTTTAGAATAGGGACATCCTGCGCTTATCCAGAGATTAGTTATTTGCAGATCTGTGTACACAGAGCAAAGCTGAGACATAGGGAGTAAGCCGAAAGAGGCCTCTGTGCAGTCAAAGAATACGCACAGCATCTTTGTGCCTTCCTTACAGGCTGTAGTTGTGATGCACTCAATTTGAATACTTCAAAAGACATGCTTATCTGCTTTCCTAGTCAGTCAGTGTGACGTGCCAATGCAGCAAAGGGAGAGATTTCACTGGAAGGTAGACTAACTATGGAGAAAAGATGTGATCCTCAGTTGTCAAAGAATGTAATGCTAGGATCAATTCCTTTTAAAAATAGGTTTAAAAGTCTGTAATTTTAGAGATGGAACAGGACTGTTTTGACAGTGACTTGAGGTCATTAGTTCAGTTACACATTGATGTGTGTGCATGTGTGTGTGTGTGTTTGCAGTAGTCAGGAAATTGGTTAGCCTTGTTAAGCAAGTGGGCATCTCTACTAGTTAGTTGTCTATTTTCACCTAATAAAATTTATTTGGGAAAGATAAATACCAAATGAGTTCACTTTATAGGATCTAAAAACATTGAACTCATAGAAGCAGATGGTAGAAAGGTGGTTACCAGGGACTGGGTGGGGTTGTGGAGATGTTGGCACAAAGTTTCAGTTACAGGAATAAGTCAAGAAGATCTATTGCACAACATGTTGACTATAGTTAATAACAATGTGTTGTATTCTTGAAAATTGCTAAGAGAGTAGATTTTAGTTGTTATTACCATAAAAAATAAGTATGAGAGGTAATACATATGTTAATTCGCTAGATTGAGCCATTCTCCAGTGTATCCATATTTGAAGACATCATATTGTCCACAGTAAATATATATGTATATACATCTATATAATTTTGTCAATTATAAATAAATAAAATGTGTTCCAGCGCTCAGAAGAGAAGGGCAGATGCTCAGTAGTTCACACACCGGGGAGACAGAGCAGACACCCTTTGCAGCGGGCTGTTTCTTGTCTTTTGTCTCTCCCTTTCACATTTTCAGCTTCCTCTTGGATTCTCCATCTCTAGTGACAAGGAAAGGCCATCTGCCATGAAACCTCAATATGCAAGTGATATCATGGGCTGAAGTGGGGTTCTTAGCAGAGAAGCTTTGCTCTGCATAAAGTTGGCCCAGGGACTACTGTGCTTAAAAAATAATAATAATTTTTAAAAAAATCCTAGGTCACTTTTATTAAAATGACAACTTTCTTACATTATAATTCAAATACAATGCAGTTCACTCATTTAAAGTGGTTATTCACAGCCATTCAGTGGTTTTTAATGAAGTCACAGAGTTGTACAGTCATCACCACAATTTTAGAACACTCATCAGCCCCAAAGGAAACCCTTATCCATTTGCATCTTCCTTTCATTTTCACTCCTTTGCAGCGCTATTTATCTCATTTCTTTTTCTTACCTCTCCAGCTCCATCTTATTCTCTTTTTCTGATCCTTCTCTTCCTGCTTGCTTCTCTTCTTAGGTTCTTTCTTTTCCTTGCAAATGGTGAACGTAACTCTTGGTCTAGGCATTGTTCATTGCTAAGGAAGAAAAGGAAGCCAGAGGAGAGAGAGGACCTGGGGGGTGGAAGGAAAGGGAGCAAAGGGGTGTAAGGAAGAAAGGAACCATTTATACACAGGTCTGAGACCAGCTGGAAATGGGCATGAACAAAATTCCATGAACACACAGAAAATTAGAAAATGTGAATGCAGCTATCCAGCACTTTCCTCCTCTCTTACCCTTGTTCTTTTATTATTCTACAAAATAGTAACTATAGGCAGACAAGTGATGCTCATGTGTAGCTGTCATTGACCATGTCTTCTCTGATGCACACAGCAAGCACACATACATGTGTGCACACACCCCCCGCACAATACACATGTACACCCAACTGCAAACACACCACACACATACACATGTGCGCCCACATGTACACACCCACCCACCCATGCCACACATACAACCCCCCACATATACATGTACACCCACATACACACACCACACATATACACATACACCCACATGCGCACAGCCACACGTCCCCCACACACATACACATGTACAGCCACATATACACATCCACCCACCCATGCCACACATACAACCCCCTACACACACATGTATACATGTGGATACACACATCCACATGCACACACACACACAGCCCCCACACATACATGTGTCCACTGACATGCACGCACACATTCAGAAAGACACCACACACACACAAGAGAGACATACAAAAGCAGAACAGGTATGTGTGTGTGTGTGTGTAAGAACTGACTCTCATAAATGTACAGATGACATTTCCAAAATAATGGTAAGTGCCACATATTTTCACTCTATTACCAGTAAATTAAATTTTGAAACTCGATAGGGGTCTGAGATATAAATGACATTAGAGTTTCCCACTGGAAGCAGAGACACTCCCAGCCTGGGAGGGAGTATGTAGACTGAGTTATCATACTTCACCACAAAGTTGTTTTAAATCATTTCTGTGGGCCGTTAATAAATATCTGTGGTAAGGCACGTCCTTGGCTCTACAGACAGATGCTATCCACTCCTCCTTCAGTCCGTGTGTAAATCCACCTCAGCCTGCCCTGGTCCAGATCCGGAGTCTTTTGGCCCCAGTGCACGTGGGCTGATAGATGGCTCAGTGCCTGGAGGGTGCACTGACCTTCCACTTCTCTTTTATTTAAGGGAAAAAGGAAATATTAGAAAAGACCAAATGAAAGTTTGAAGAAGTAATGCAAATCTCTCTCATTCGTAAATAAAGAGAGGGTCAGAGACACGTGGTTGTTAGGGATCTTCTGTGTGTTGAGACTCTCCCCGGCCTGGCATCTTCTGGGGTGCATGGGCAGCTTCCAAAGGGGCTGCGAGCTCACTGACAGGTCTGCTGCCTTTGTGTAGGTTTGCACGTGGGCATTTGTTTAGCCAGGGGTACCACGGTGTTCAGTAGATTCTCACAAGGATTTTGACCCCAAACAGGCTCTGGAATGGTATTAATGAATCATTCAGAAAGGGCCTCCAAGAAGAGCATGTAGCCTAGTAGAGAGGTGCTAAGGCCAGCAAAAGGGCAGGGACGTCCTGGACAGCTGCTGTGTCACCCACAGGGTTGTCACTGGTGCCCAGGAATTTGGAGTTGACTATCTTAGAAATGAGAAATGCAAGCCTCATGACAATGGTTATGACAATGACTAAATCCATTTACATACATACACATACTTGCATAATGCCTGCACACGTGGTATAAAAAAATAAAATCAGAAGGAAACAGGAAAACATTTCTTAAAAAGCGGTCCAGTCCTGATCTAAATTTACACTTAAAAAGTGGTCCACTACTGATCTAAAAGATATTGGCCATTTTTCAGAGAAAAGATCATGTGATCTATTGAGAAAGAGATTGTATGTTATAAAACCAGAAAGAAATCCTGATTTACCTTCACTAATTTTCTTCCTCCAGACCATCCCCACCTTAAACTCTCTCTAAATGTACACATCTGCATAGATTCACAGTCCCTTGAAAGTCACAATTCAGTCATTCCTTGGTACCCATAGGAGATTGGTTCCAGGACCCTGGAGAATACCAGAATTTGAAGATGCTCAGTCCCTTATATAAAGTGCTGTAGTATTTGCCTATAACATATACATACTCTCCTGTACACTTTAAATCATCTCTAGATTCTTTGTAATGCCTACTACAAAGTAAAAGCTAAGTAAATAGTTGTTATACTATATTCGTTTTTTGTGTTATTTTTAATTGTTTGAATTTCTTTTTCAAATAATTTTTATCTGTGGTTGGTTGAATCTGAGGATGTGGAGAGACACATGTACCCCAAAAAGCAAAGAGGGGGCCCTCAGAAGGCTCAGAGGAGGGGAAGTGGGACAGCCATCGAGCTAGTGTTTCTGAGTTCTAGAAATGCCCCAAGATTGACTGCTTCAATTAATTTTTTTAAATGAATGGACTCCTAGTCAGTGACTCTAGCTGTGAAATCCCATTCTATAAAACCATGATGATATCAGTTTATGGTCCTGCATAATCTATATTATTGCAAATTGGACCTAGTTTCAATCTTCATAGATTGTATAGCTAACACATCTGGAGAGCTTAATATGCCAGCTTATCCACACAGATTTGCCAACAACACATGCAACTGGAAAATTTCTTTTGAAACTTTTTTATAAGCAAGTTTTTAAATTGACAAATTTAAAGACAAAATAAAACGTTTTCTGCTGTTTTGAATATGATTTCCCCTCAGTGCCAGGCACAAGTCTCACATCTTCCTGGAGTCTTCCCCTGGCTGCAGTGATGTTGTTCATGTCTGAAAGTATCTTTAGACTAAAGCATATGTGCTCGACCATTTATGGCTGTCATTAACTATCCACAACCTGGACTCAGTTAGAGACCAGGAACCATGCGTGACACTTCTGTTTTAGTTGGTGTAGCAAGGGCTGAGAGTCTCCTTGCTCAAATTAGATGAGAACCCCACTCCAGGAGTGTGTTGCAAGTGACATAGATGCGGGAGGAAGCCTCTTCAGACCATCTCCTTCCTATTGGCATGGCACGTGATTTTGGGGGGAGGTCAAGTGGTTAATCCTGTTTCTCGCTTGTCACTTGGGCAAAGTAAACAAGTTGAAGCGGTGCTCGGTAAAACTTTTGGAGATTTCCAGGCAACGTTAAATAGATACATGAAATGTGCAGTGGCCAATCTGTGAGAGGCTGAAACTTTGAGAAGCATCTATCTTCTGCTTCAGTCACAGACGTCTGCTGGTGGTGCCCCAAAAGTCATCTTCAAGTCCGAGTTTTCTACCTCTGGTCACCTGCAGAATGAGTCTGGAGTTATACTGCCAGTCCCGCCACTTAAAATGTTAGTAACAAAGTTTATTACCTTAGCCCCACATCAGCATCGCTGCCCTCCCCATCTTTATCATCACAATCATGAGTTTCCATTCCCTTGTTTTCTTTAACAACTCCCAAATTTATTAAGGTTCCAATACCACTATTTTTGTAGAATGTGTTCAGATCCAACATCTCGTTCTGTTGCAGCCACTTACCCAGACCCGCCTGCATGCTGTCCAGGTCCTGCCCCCATCCCTCAGACTGCTCCTCACAGCCAGGGCAGTGAGGATGATCTTCCAGACTGTTGTCTAGGCACTTTCCCAATTCAAGAGCCAACTGAATCTGATCAGTTGAGCTCCTAGCCAGATATTGTCCTCCAGTCCCCATCACAAGGAAGGGTCCTTCCCAGGCCAACCCCTCAGCCCCTCAATATATCATCTCTGTCTCCTCCCTTGAACTGATTGAGGCCAGTCCTATTTCAAGAACCTGCCTCTGCTTCCTCCTCTGCAGCAAACTAGGAAACAACAAGGGCGGCAGCAGGAGTGATTTTACGAAAACGTAACTTTTCTATGTTAGATTTATCTAATGAAATAATGTGTGCTATTAATGAAAGCATAGGCACTATCCTAATGCCTGGTTTTATATTAAATGCTTAATAAGTATATATGCCTATTGTTATGATGTCATTTTAAAACATACACATAATTATAATAAACAACAATATTTGCCTACATTTGCCTTTTAGATTTGTAACTCACCTTTTTGTAGTTCCCAGGTCAAAGTCCCTTGAGGTGGGCCCCTTGCCGTACGTTGGGCACCACATCCCTAGTCCAGGGCTATGCACACAGGGCATTCTGCAGAGATTTGTGGATGGATTTAAATGGCAGAGGCTTTTGCCTCCTAATCCTGGCTTTAACTAAAATAGGATACTATTTGGATGCTTGTAAAGCTGTGTTAGGTAAAATGTTGTATTTGACTGTGTACGTGCAACTTTAGTATGTGTATATGTGGGTATGAAATGTTTAAATTTCCATTTAAAACTTGCTAGGATAGAGCTTTAAAGCCTTTTTCTGGCAGAAAGTCA
Organism: Trachypithecus francoisi; assembly: GCF_009764315.1. NCBI lineage: Eukaryota > Metazoa > Chordata > Mammalia > Primates > Cercopithecidae > Trachypithecus > Trachypithecus francoisi. The sequence goes on along the minus strand of NW_022681464.1, from coordinate 40,931,521 downwards.
AGGCTCTCTCTTCTCTATTTTCTTCTCTTTTCTCAGGGTTTTTATAAATTACAGCTTGTCCCAATAAGAAATTATCCAGATGGCCAGTTCTCCACATTACATTTCATCCCATGCAGAGAATGTGCCTTTGTTCTAAAGAATTCCTTTCTCACCATGTTTTATTCTTGCAGCAACTCAGTACGTTGGGGAATGAAATTTTAAAAATATTAAACAGCTTAAATTCCCTCAAAGTATTCTATGTTCCCTCTTTATTCTTCTCCATGTACAACCAACAATACCAAGGGTGTTATATAAATATGTTAATATCATCAGGATCCATTTGGCAAAGTACCTAGTATGTACAAGGCATTGTGCCAGGTGTTTCATCATTTTTATTTTCTCTGATGTCTTCAGAGAAAAATCTAGCCCCAGAAGCAGTTTGGCAGAGCAGTTAAGACTAGACCCTGGCATCAAGCTGCCGGGGAGTCAGTCCTATCTGTGTAACTTCTTAGCTGTTTGACCTAGAATGACTTCTTTAACCTCTCTGTGCCTCAGTTCCTTCATCCATAAAATGCAGATAATAATAGTCCCTACTTCACAGGGTATTTTAAGAATTGCATGAGCTAATATATAAAGGAAACTTAATTCAGTGTATCATGCATAGTAAAAACTACGGAAGTGTGACCTGTTGTTGCTCTTAATATTAGACTAATCAAGGTGTGTTTTGATGGTATCTTTCTTTGATTTTTGTATAATTTTACTACCTAAATTTAATAAAAATGAAAATATCTATTCATATATTTTAGGTGAGCCTGAGAGTCTTTTTTTTTTTTTTTTTTTTTTGGCAGAGTTTCACTCTTGTTGCCCAGGCTGGAGTGCAATGGCACGATCTCAGCTGACTGCAACTTCCACCTCCCGGGTTCAAGTGATTCTCCAGGCTTAGCCTCGAGAGTAGCTGGGATTACAGGCACCCGCCATCACTCCCGGCTAATTTTTTGTATTTTTAATAGAGACGGGGTTTCATCATATTGGCCAGGCTGTTCTCAAACTCCTGACCTCAGGTGATCTGCCTGCCTCAGCCTCCCAAAGTGCTGAGATTACAGACGTGAGCCACCGTGCCCGGCATAGACTGATAGTCTTTTGTAAAATATTGGCTGGGTGCAGTGGCTCAAGCCTGTAATCTCAGCACTTCGGGAGATCAAGGCAGGAGAATCACCTGAGATCTGGAGTTCGAGACCAGCCTGGCCAATGAGGTGTAACCCCATCTCTACTAAAAATACAAAAATTAGCCAGGCGTGGTGGCATGTGCCTGTAATCCCGCTACTTGGGAGGCTGAGGCAGGAGAATCACTTGAACCCTGGAGGCAGAGGTTGCTGTGAGCTGAGATCATGCCACTGTACTCCAGCTTGGGAGATAGAGCGAGACTGTCTCAAAAAAAAAAAAAAAGAAAGAAAAAAGAAAAAGAAAAATTGGTGTTGTTCTCAACAACGTATAGTTGAAAAGCCATTTATTTGAATAATATTTTAGAATAGTGTATGGTAGAAAAAGTAATATTGATCATATTGTCTTGAAAGAAATAGATGTTCATCCTTATCTCATATATATATATATATTTTTTTTTTTATTATACTTTAAGTTCTAGGGTACATGTGCGCAATGTGCAGGTTTGTTACATATGTATACATGTGCCATGTTGGTGTGCTGCACCCATTAACTCGTCATTTACATTAGGTATATCTCCTAATGCTATCCCTTCCCCCACCCCCTCCCCACAATAGGCCCCTGTGTGTGATGTTCCCCTTCCCGAATCCTAGTGATCTCATTGTTCAGTTCCCACCTATGAGTGAGAACATGCAGTATTTGGTTTTCTGTTCTTGCGATAGTTTGCTGAGAATGATGGTTTCCAGCTGCATCCATGTCCCTACAAAGGACACAAACTCATCCTTTTTTATGGCTGCATAGTATTCCATGGTGTATATGTGCCATATTTTCTTAATCCAGTCTGTCACTGATGGACATTTGGGTTGATTCTAAGTCTTTGCTGTTGTGAATAGTGCTGCAATAAACATACATGTGCATGTGTCTTTATAGCAGCATGACTTATAATCCTTTGGGTATATCCCCAGTATACCCCCAATCTTTTAATAACTCAGGGTTGTTTTCTCTTTTTAAAACAGCTATTTTTAAAGAGCTCCCTTCAAGATTTCATGAAGATTTCTAATTTGGTTTCTTATTTCTATCAAGGACAATACTGCTTTACAAACTCTAAATGAAAGATTACATTTACCTTTGATGTGTTAATTAATTTGGAAAGGATATAATTGGCAATTAACTTATTTAATATGGAATGTATCTGTGCATATTTGAATCTACAAATCAGTGTTTACCTGAAGACTATGGAATGATAAAAGGTCACCCTTTCTTTTTTCTCAATTGTGGTAAAAACTCTTAATATGAGATCTATCTTCCGAACAAAATGTTAATGTGCAAATACAGTATTGCTTGCTATACGCACAATGTTATACAGCCGATCTCTAGAACATAATCATCTTGGCAACTAAAACTTTATACCTGTTGAACAGCAACTCCCGGTTTCCCCTCCCTGCAGCCTCTGACAACTACCATTCTACTTTCTGCTTCTTAAGTCTTTATCTACATAAGATACCTCATATAAGTGGAACCATGCAGTATTTCTTCTTCAGTGACTGGCTTCTTTTATTTACCATAAAGTCCTCATGGTTCATCTATGTTGTCACATGTGGCAGGATTTCCTTTTTTTTAAGGCTTAATAATATACCGTTGTATGTATATAGCACATCTTCCTTATCCTTTTGCGCATCAATGGACATTTAGATTCTTTCCACCTCTTGTCTATTATGAATAATTCTGCAATGAATGCAGGTGTACAAATATCTCTTTGAGGTGCTCATTTCAGTTCTTTTGGATAAATATCCAGAAGTGGGATTGCTGGATCATATGTAATTTTTAATTTTTTTTAGGAACCTCTATACTGTTTTCTAAAGAGGCTGAATTATTTTACGTCCTCACCAGACAGGTTCCAGTTTTTTCACATCCTCACCAATACTTGTTATCTCTTGTTTTAACTCTGACCCAAGGAGGAGCTGGGCCACCTTTTGAATTGAGATCCAAAATGCATGCTTTTGCAGTGCCCCACAGGACTCCGCAGAGCATGGCTTGTTGTGGGGAGGGCAGCAGGATGTCTGCAAATCTTGTAGTTGTTAGTGTTTGGGAACAGTCGGCCAGGCAGTTGAAAGATGGGCTAGTTTGGATTTTCTTTTTCTATCACACAGACTGCACTTCTAATCTCAGCGCTTAGGTTTGTCAAGATAACCATGAATTTATCACTTTGAGAAAGAACTTTCAAAATATTTCAGTGTGCTGTTGACACTGGGTCAATATTAATGTTGAACACACAGGTTAGATGCTTGCGGGTATAGATAAATATATACCTATGTAAACATATCCTCATGTATATTCAGGTAACTGTTTAGTTTCATTTAAATTCAGTATATTGAACTTAGGGCATTCCAAAAGATGGAATTATGATTCATTGCCAAAATGCATAATTTTAATTCATGAATAATTTTTAAAATTGTGCTTGAAGACATTTTGAGTTATTTTCCAGGTGTCCTTTGAACAACTTTCCAAGATAAATGCTTTCACTTCTGTGACATTTTGTTTGAAAACAGTGCATTTTTTTAAAAAAGAGGAAAAACATACTTTAAAGCCTTTTGCAGAAACTGAATATTTTTAAAACTAGAATATTTCAATTAAAAATAACCTTGACATGTTCATACCACTTAACCAAAATATTACAATTAAAAAGGTGAAAACAATTTGTATATACTAACAAAAATGTTCATTTTAATAACAGAAACACAAACTTATCACTATAATTGTTTTGATTGAGTTAATAATGTAGCATTTTAATCACTTCATTCGTTTAATTTAGTGCTTAATGTTAACTGTGTAGTTAGAGTATTGGTAAAAATTTTAAACTGCAGATTCTATTCATCAGATCTTCTCCATGCATAAATTAGACAAATTACTTACAGTACATTAAGCTGATTTCAGCATAAATTTTGTAAAGGCCATTAGTGTTGCTACATAGCATGCTATTACATTCCTTGAGTGTACTTTATACCTTGGAAGTTTCTAGTAATCATACACTAAGATACTCTAGAGGAAGGATAGTGTGGATATATGTATATATATATACACACACACACGCACACTCACTCTCTCTCTCTCTCTCTCTCTCTCTCACTCTCTCTTTCACCTTCACTCTTAATGCATTTTTTCCTTCCTGTCTAGTTTGCTGAAAATATTACCTATAACAAACAGCACAGATAACGTACAAGCTCAATTAAAGGGCATCTCTTAATTTATACCAATTAAATATCACATCTTGGGCTTGACTTTTTGGTACTTGAGCAGACATTAATGAAATGACTAAGCTCATAATTCCAATGGAGGTTGCCCTTCATGTTCATCTATTTCTGTGTGCACCAGCTGCAGAGTTCATCTTCTTGCCGTGTGCTCTAGTCTTTACGCTTTCAAATTTGTGAATATTTTCAAAACCATATCAGGAGCCTAGTGGGCTAAATTGTGATAGAAGATAAGTGTCCTCCAGGATGCGGCTAATTCTCCAGTTTTGCAGTTGGGCTTTTGTTATTTCTTCTATAAAATGGATACAGGTGTCAGAATGTGAGAAAGGCTTGATTAATCTTTCTAGAAGAACAAAGGTAGCTCCTCAGAGGAAGAAGTTGACCTGAGATGGCTAAATAGGGGGACTGGAAATAAAGGAACAAACATGGGCTGAGTTTGGAGACACTGATTAAGGGAGTGAGATGAGAGACTGAGAACAAGTTCTGCACTGATTGAGATGTGGGAAGGCTTTTCTCTAGATGTCTAAGCTTAAAATCCTGCTTGGCATCAATTTGAGTGACAATAAATAGATAATTTGCCATATGCCAGATACATGACTGGTATTTCTTTAGACACTGATATGCTGCTGAGCTGCTGAAGCATGAGATAGCCCAATTTTACTCAGTTCACACTGATAAACAATTACAGTCTCTGATTTTAAGAAATTCAGTTATAGTAGAGAAGATGGATATATACAAACAATAGTATAATGAGGAAAATATAATAAAAGTTGGAAGGTATGTGTTAAAACTGGAGGGCAGTGGTTATTTTGATGTGACCAGAGCTTAGGTTTTATAGGGAGTGAAGATGGAAATGACTTGAAAAGGGGGCCTGGGGTCAGATGGAAGGGGTCTTTGAATGCCATGCAAAAGAATTTCAACTTCGGTCTAAGGGCACACATTTATAACAAGTGGAAGGAAAGGAAGAAAGAAATAATGGCTCCTTCTTTCTGGGATGCATCTGCAATGTGAAAATTGAATACCTGTAATCAATAGGAGCATGAATGACAGAAAGATAAATTAGAGTTGGAGAGAAATCGCATTTATTGAGTGCACATATGCCATGAAGTGTACTAAGCCCGCTTCATTCAGAGCAGCTCTTATACTGACACGTGAGTGGATTCGAGTCTGCAGGTTGCAGCTGAAGAAACTGTGAGCTGGAGAGGGTGAGCATTGGGATAGAAGCAAGACCGAAACTCAGTCTGGCCTGCATGGAAAGCCTCTTTTGCTACCACAAGTCTTCGTGGGTGCTTTAGTTGAGTAGAACAAGTTCTTCCTTTAGAAAGACAAGTAGAGAGAGGGTGCTTGTTGAGGAAGAGTCTCCAATAAAGTCCTTAACATTAAAAGAATCATTAGGGGACCTCTGCTTCCAGAAAAGGGGAATAGACATACTTTTCTCTATTCCTCCCACCCAAACCTGGACATTATACATCAGGCGAACAGAGGAAGACTTTGAAAGGTGGAGAGAAGGACGCAGACCCATTGGGGATCTGGAGACCCGGGGAACAGCACCATGGTGAGTTCCCTGTGTATTTCTTCTCCTCATAAATCCTCGGCTGGTTGTTGGAGAAGATGAAAACCTGGAAAAGCCAATGGAAAAGGCAAAAATAGCCCCAAGAAGAGCCTTATCTCTCTAGTTAAAGGACCAGGAAAGGGGCAGTATAGCAAGATGGAAACTTTAGACAATAACCACCTTTCTCTGACCAAACACCCCAGGAAACACCCTCAACCCCACGGAAGACTCAGTGTGGAGCTGGAACAAGGGGCCCCCAACTCCCCTCCCACAACCAAGGCAGTGTCAGCAAAGGCTGAGTAGGAAATGGGGCTTTCATCCATGCTTGGTGGTTACAGCCTGCTCCCAGCATCAGTGGAGATCACATGGGGAGCCTGGGCCTACGCCCTCATCCGGGGGTAATGCAGTGTCCCTCCCCTCCCCAGTTCTGCTAGGGTGGTGTCACAGGAGGTCAGTGGAATCAGGACTGACCCCACAGCCCAACATTAACAGGGCCACTGCTCCCCCACTCCCTGCCTAGTGCCAGTGGAAGCCACATGGATCTGTGTCCTCTCAGCCACGGTGGCATCCATGGGTGCCTAGGGAGGATGTTTACCTCCACATGTCAACTACAAGGCAGTGCCCCTCTTCCCCTACTGAAGCAGTGTGAAAGGATGCCTGCCAAAACAGAAGATTGAATAGGAGCTAGAGTCCCACAATATAATCCCCAAAATGTCCAAGTGTCAACCCCAAATCACGCATTATACCAAGAACCAGGAAAATTTCAACTTGAGTGAGAAAAGGCCATGAACAGATGACACAGATGTGAGAATCATCTCACAAGAATTAAAGCAACTGTTATAAAGATGGTTCAACAAGCAATCTTAACACATGTGAAACAAATGACAGAACAGAAAGTCTTACCAAATAAATGGAAAATAAAAGTAGAACCAAATGGAAATTTTACAGTTGAAAAATACATTAACCACAATAAATGGGATAATTAGTATTTTATATCAGAATAGGCCTTTTTAAAATTAAAAACTCATGAGCATTTAATTTGTACTGGTCACTATGTGAGGCCTTGCATGGATTATCTCATTTAGTTTTCACAAAAAAAAAAAAACCTGTAAGATATTATTATCACCATGTTATAGATGAGGAAATGAAAAACAGAGGAGTTAAATGACTTACCCAAGGTTATAGAGCAAGTAGCTTTCTTCCAACTTTCTCTAATTCTCAACTCCACACTTTTCACCACTATACTAAATGGATTACATTGCTTAATTTAGGTAGTAATTATCTTCCAGATTCCTAGGTGACCACATTCAGAAGATTATAATATCCAGCATTTCACAAGCTGCGTTAACCCAGGGAAAATGTATTTTTAGAATCAAATGCATTTCATCCAACTCTTTGAACTCCTTGAGTCATATATGTGTATAGATTTATTTAGACTCTTATGAAACTTTGAAAGTATTTATACTTTTTTCCTTACTCTGTGTGTACTAAATTTTTGAGTACATGAAATGGCAATTAAGTGACAATATCAGCTATTTTATGAACGAAAGTTAGTTGCAATAAGAGAAAAATATCTTAGGTAAACTCATTTTAAAGCCACAGGAATTTGAAGAAAATTGACCCTGAGATCTGAAAATTTCATATATATATATATAATTTAGCTTTTGCCTATGTCGTGTGTTTGAGGACAATATAATAAAAATTATGTCACATCCTTAGCAGATATTAAAAACTCATGATGGCTCTTACTTCCCGGTCCATATCCCAACATGTATCATCTGTACTTGCTCTTACTCTTCATAGAGGTAAAATCAGCAACAATTTCAGTCAGATGAAAAGTATTATCACTGTTCTATAACTTCAATAATCTGCATTTTGGTATTTATTATGTCTTTTGGTGCCATTTGGCCAATCAGTATTTTCTAAGAATAAAAGATGTTCACTTAACATCCTTACACTGTGTGAGAGTAGACTACTGCATACTGAAGACAACACAGTTCTGAAACGGGGCGGGTTACTTTTATGAAGTGAAAGGGCAGGTAGAAAAAAAACAAAAAAAGGGCAGGGAGGGAAACAGCGTAGGGGGAAGGCCTTGTTTTCCGGGGGCGGGAGGCGGCCATGCTGTGTGCAGCTTCCCAGAATCCATTGCAAGCGCTGCTTGTCGGCTGCCATCAGCACCTGAGGCCACATGGTGAGGCAGGCAGCATATACCTCTTCCTTCTCATTTCCGTTGCTGAGCCCCTTTCTCCGCCAAGTCTCAGTGCCGTCTCTTGTTATCTGACAGGCATGACTCTTCATGCTTCCTCCTGTCCTTTGATTCTGGGATCCGACCTTCTCCTCCAGAAAGGCTTCCACATGGAGATGCCCCCGACCCACCCAGACACAGTACCTGTTAGAATCTGACCTCTCAGTTAAGAGAGGACTCTTCAGTCTTGTCTTATCTGCCTCTTGATGGAAAAGAATATAATTGGTTAGCAAGATACTTGAGATTAAACTATAAAATACTGTAGGCTTCGTGGAGGGGTGAGCTAGTTGCATTTAAAGAGTGCTTTACAGTCTGCCTGCCTAATTCCTGGGCTATGGGAAGCCTCGTTTCCACATCTGAGCCCCTCTTGGGAGATACTTGCCTATTTCGGGTGACTTTACTTTTCAGGATCACAAGAAAGGTTGTCAATGACTTGACACTCTTCCCAAAATACTGCTGACTTCTGGGTTATTTATTTATGTTTTGAACTACAGCACTCAAGAAGCTATTACATCTTTGCCGTTTTGCTTAAATTTGTCATGCTTCCCCACTTTTTAAATGTCATATCACAGAGAAAAAATGACTATCAGTGTTTGGGAGCAAAAGGGGGCTTAGAGCCTAGAGGCTACTGGAGGCTGGAAGGACTGGTCCGGTACTCTGGTGCCCTGGGGCCCCCTGGTCACCTGAGGGTGTAGCTGCATACAAGCTGGGAAGCTACTCTTAGGTAAGTCGTGACAACTTGGTTATAACCTCCTGCTGTGAATTGTCCATCTCCAGGATGTGACAGAACACCACCCACCATTTTAGCAGGACAGGGCTCTCAGAGAGAAGTGGGAATCAAGTCTCCTGCCTGGGTATGAGAAAATGAAACATTGTGGATGCCAGAAGAGAGTATAGTTGAAGAGCAGAATCTGGTATCCAAGGGGTTTGGCAAGAGTAATCACCATCTAGACTCTTGGAATCAGAGCCACATGGGAAGAGTTTGAGAGGAAGGGAGGGATCCCAATTGGTGGGCACAGCACCTGGCAGGGAATAATTCAGAGTGAGAAGCACATAGAAGACTGGCCAGGTGGCATCTGGGAAATGGAGCCACACATCCTAGGTTTAAGATTAAGAGGCAGAAATTGTGTCATGGGAAGGGGATGGCAAAAACAAAGTAAGAACTTAGGGTGTCCATACCAGGAAAGCACCTGAATCTAGTCAAAGCAGAGGGCAAGGCATTTAGAAACAGGGATCAAGGTGGATGCTGAGTTAGAGGAACCACAGCCCACGAGGCTGACTAGGGCTTCTGAACATGGCATTCGTGCAGACATCAGACCTGGGCACTGCTTCAGCTGCCATTGGACTTTAAAATGGAGGACTGGGCTTAATGGATTACCTGTGGCCTCACATCAGGATAAGTCCTTGCAATACAGGGAAACTGTACCAACTGGTGGAATCAGGTACCCCTGCCATGGAAAGTGGGAGAGAAGATTCAGTCTGAGGAGCCTCCTGGACCCCACCCGAAATGCAGGGGTCCAGCCTCAGCAGCTCAATATTGCTACTTTGCAAACCCTAACCTCATTAAAACTCAGAGACAGAAACATGTTCAGGAATGCTACTCTTAGAATTAGTACAATTTACTTTTTCATTTGTCATCAGATATTAAAAATTATGCTTCCATATTCTTAAAACAAAACTAGTATTTTAGATTGTAATCACTCTGTTTCCTTCCATCATAAAGTAGGAGGACTACTTGTTATGTGTCAAAAAATTTTTCTTTTAAAAGTTTGTCTGCAACAGTCTGGCAACTTTTTGTTTATTTAGCATATATCCTCTATTTACCTGCTTCACTGTTGATGAGGTTGGGGCTGACGTTTCTGGTAAACTATTTGGTAGAACCATAGAACATTTCTGATACTCAACTGTCTTTGACATTTAAAAACTGCAATTTTGTGTGGGTCAAGCTAATGGCTGCTGCTGTCTCCTCCTTTCCTGCAAATGACAGATTCTTCTGTGAATTAGGAAGGAATGGAGAAATCCTCTTCTCAATCAAAGAGCCAGGACTCCAGCAGAGACATTGCGGCTCAGCACTCTCCTCTCAGCCTGCAGTTTCTAGGCTTGCTTGTCTCCATCCATAATCAACCAACTGGAATTTGAATATATTACTCCCTACCAATCAGACACTGACAGTTTACTTTGACCAACAGAACTTTATGTCATAGAAACTTCAGCTTAGGTCAAATATTTTCTGAAGAGACTATGTCAGAACCGTACTTCCCCAATATTTGGCTAAATCCAAAGCTTTCAAAAGTAGTTTTGAAGTAGTTTTATCATACCTAGGACGTCCACTTCGTCTTCTTTTTTTTTCAAAGTGAATAGATTTATACAGAATCTTACATCTCTCAGACACACACATGCATACATGCATGCACATGAGCATCAGTAAGAGTCTGAGTTTGCAAGAAGGCAGGCAAAAGTTTGGGATGCCATCTCCTTAATGTAACTATTTCTCTGCAAAGAACCAAGTGAGCGCAGTGTTGCAACTTGGTCACAATAGATTCTCAGAACCCAGATTATGAGGTTCAAAATGGTGCAGACAAGTCACATGACTTGCCTCATAGAATCAGGAATTGTTCCATTCTAGCAATACTCTGGGGTTCCATTTGATTTTGCCTTCCTTACTACCAGAGAGACAAAAAAGGAACTAGAAGGAAATTAGAAATAGGTGAATGACTGAATGACCAGAGAGACTGATTTATGAATGAAGACTGAAGGAAACAGAACATCTCTGACATCAGCAAATACTGATTACTATGACAGCTCACTGTGGAGGGGTCTGTGGTAGCTGTCTACAGATGCCAGACAGATAAGCCTTAGGAAGAGGCAGCATTAGTGCCATGTAGCATGAACCACATAGGGGTGGTGACATGAAATTACAAAAAAAGTAATTCATGGTTATAATGATCATTTAAAAAATTTGAATTGGGGGTGTGTATTAGATGGATAGCCAAACTTCTGAGTCATAGTATCTTAATGAAAACTCCACTGTGTTTGAAAAAGATATTTCTCAGTCTCTCTTAGGTTAGCCTAATGCCTTTCAACTTTTGCCTACAGAAATTCTTCCTGAAATTTTCCTTAAATCCCATATGGTGCAGCTTAACCAGATCACTCTTGCTCTGCTACTGTTGCGGACGGTGCTTCATCCCAGGACTCAAGCGGATGCTGGTCTGATCTTCTCCACCAGCAACCAGGGCAAACCAAGACTGCATTAGCCTGTAAATGCCTGCCTCTGGGTCTCCCTGCACAAGGACTATGCTATGGCTTCCTTCCTATTTTCTTTTTTGGATGGTGTTAAAAACCATGTCCCCCTTCATCAGCCTGATGAGTGCCAATAGTTAAGTGATTTGTTTCAGGACTTCCCAAGGAAGTGCCAGGAGGCCTTGGGAAAGTTGCTTACGCTGTGAGCCCGTTGGCTTACCGGTAAAATAAATATGCTAATATCTTTTAGTATTCAGCCAAAACTATATATTCATCAGAAATAATACATGTAAAGCACCTTGTATTATAGTGGGCCTACAGCATACATTCAATAGGGGTAGCTTTTTCATTCTTATTATAAATTATTCTTTTTGGTACATACGTCTTAACTTCTTCACTGAATTCATATTCTCTAAAGTACCTAGCAGGTAGCAGATGCTTATGGATTGTCGAATCAATACCTGAATAGATTAATAAACCAATAGATCAATACCGATTATTACAAATTACAGAACATGCATGTAAAGGTGCCCTTCTCTCTGTAGCAAAGGTTGCTGATACAGGTACAGATCATGCTGGGCCAGGCTGATATCATCTTAGCCATCCTATGCCCAGTTCCAGAGTCCATTCTAGGTATTGGTACTAAAATCCTTTTGGGGTTAGAATGCATATGGCCTTCCCCAGAAGATCCAGTCTATTTTTATTATGTTTGCTGCACTCATGATAAAATTGTGGACCAGTATTTGTGCTCAGAAAAGAATCAACTGCCTCGATATTGATGCATTTGACCCTGTGCTCCTCTAGGTGTAGCGGATGATAACACTGTGATGGTAATAACAGCTACCATTTCATGATGTGTGTGTGTGTGTGTGTGTGTGGCATGTGTTTGTGATTTCTCGGGGTCACAACAACCCTTATGAGTTGGATCTCCTTTTCTCATTTCACTGGAGAGAATCTCTGAAGCTCTGGCAGGAAGTACCTCCCCCAGGGTAATGTACAAGTGACCTGTCTTGGGTGTGTCTTCCCTGGTGTAGCTGCCTCAGTTCTAGCAGCGGCAGAGGTTTGGGGCCTCTTTGGAGACAGGGACGTGGGCACAGGGATCTAACGGAGACAGCCCATCAGCCTGCAGAAGGAACCAGGTCATTGGCCCTGGCAGATCCTTCTGCCCATAGACTGCTCTTGGGCTCTGATAACATCCAGGACTCAGGACTCAGGCTTGACTTGTGAGGGGAGATAACAGACTCAGCAGACCTGGGCTTGGGCCTCTCCTCTCTCACCTACAACGTGTGCTTTCACATCCCAGCACAAAACTTCCCAGCAAAGCTCCAGAGGATTAAGCAGAACTGCAGATAGAGTATTTCTGCATACATAAATATTAAGAAATGAAAACACAGTATTCTCTAATATCAGCAAACATACTCAGTTACCCATAGTCTTTTCTGATACAGTCAAACCAGGGAATACATATTAAGGATACAAACTGAGTTAAGTGTTATGTGACTTTTGCATGGTTCCATTGGAAATACGTCTGTACACTATTCTTAGATTTTTAAGTTTCTAAAATTGTAAATGCCATATGTGCTGATGAATCTATCTATAATTCTTTGTTGACCGGTGTCTGTGGTTCTAGAACCTGAGATTTTCTGAAAAGGCAATACGAAAGCAAACTGTTATTTGAGTGTGCTCAGGGAAAGAAGAATGTTGCTATGCAATGGTTAAATATTCGATGTAAGTCTGCTCTAATGACAATGGATCCCTGATGTATCACTATATACTGATGACTGTGCTCTCATTTTTATACAAACCAGTGCTTTTGGCTGCCCGTATTCAGACATGAACTTGAAAAAGGAGGCAACACTTCATGATCGTTTGAGAGAACAAACACAGGCAAATTTGGAATCAGACTCTTCACATTCGAAATCAAAAAACCTCTGTAGTTTGAACTTCAATGGAAAACATGAAAAGGTGAACAGTCAACCCAGGTGAGAAAGTTCTTGAAAATGTGAACCAGAAAGTAAACCATGTAGAGCAGTAAAAGAACAATTTTGTTAATCGTAATAGTTTCTATTTATTTCTCCAAAGGAATTATTTTTATTTCTGGCTATTATTATGTTCGCTGGGCTGATAAAATTCATCTAAGCCTTGATCTTCATTTAAAAAAATATTTTCTTTAGTGTTTTGAATCGTTTCATAGATATTACCTCTTTTGGCACATGGACGAGTATCAGTATCTTCTTAGTCATATCAAGATTTCCTCTCTTATCTGTTACTTGTCTTTGTCATCTTTAATACAGATGTACCTCAGGTATGATTTCTTCTTACACAGAATAGTTTCCATTTTGGTTTATTGACAACAAACCTTCCCTTTGTTCCTAAATGTAAACTTGTGATTTTAAATATCAGTTTTCAGTTTTTGTTTATATATAACTCTATTCTAAGGAGCTGCAAGTACAGCCCCGTGTGATATTTTTTAACCTAAATGAGTAAAACAATCTAAATAACATCTTTTCTCCAAAAAGCTCCATTCTCCATGCTGGGAATTATAAATACAGAAAAGTCTAACACTAAGTAAATAACTGGAGACCAGACAGAGACTGAGCCAAGTAAGCCTAGACAGAGAGATGAGAAATGGGCATTTTCCTGACCCTGCTGCTGGCAAAAGACAATCATGTTCAAGATGTTGAGCACCCTAGACCCTGACTGTGCAAGATTTGAAGGGACGACTGCTTTTCCTAAACCTCAGAGCCTTGCCCTTTGCATTCAGCAGGTGTAAAACAAAGACACACAGGCCTCTCTGTGGGTACAGAGTTTCCACTGAAATCACTGCCAGCTGATGTGCATCCATCCCAGGGGGGAGGTGCTCCTTCTCCTCCAAGGGAGCACCAGTTTATTCGGAGAATTTGGCTCATAGGATACACTTTTCACATGGGTTTTACATCCTGGACTGTGGATATTCTTTTTATTCATTCACACGTTATTTTAGAGCATTTGGGTGACATTTCATTTTTTGTTAAATTTTGAATATTTTGATTTGATCTCTGTGCACATGATTGTAGATTAGTGCTTCTCTCTATTGCATGATTGATTTCCTATGGATACACACACTTCTCTATTTTTATAACTGTATCTTGCATTTTTATCGTTACACACCCACTCCTCTTGTTGAAACTTCACAGGGTCTCACTCTTCTTTACTGCTGTTTCACACCCACACTGTTTACAACTTTACGTAGTTGAGAGCTTGAATGTCTTTCCATTTCCTGATTGAGAGAGAATTTTTTCTTTTTTAAGTGTTTTCCAAGAAACAGTGTTTATTTATTCCAGAATCATAGAGACCAGTACATCCATTCGCCCTTAATCTTTTTGCTACAGTCTGTTGAATTTTTTTCAAATAAAAACCTAGTCAGTTTCTCTTGTAAATATTTTAGACATTCATCCTCAATGTCAAAAATCACAGAAACGAAACAGATCTTTGAACTGCCTAAAAAAAAATGATTGCTCTCAGAGGTTAGCTAAGCTTTTCCCTCTAGCAAACACAGATATGTTGCCTCCCCTATCTTGAACTCCTCTTAGGAGTTTAGCCTTTTAAACTAATTGTTATATGCCTTACCATTTATGAGGGACTTTGCACTGAAATATATCAGATAGGAATAATTACTACAGATAGAAAGAAGGAGTTGAGAATGTTAGTTGATAATCAAGCAGACAGATCACAGATTGTCCCGTTCTACCAAGTCTTATGTCACCTGTAATTAGCTGTGGGGGCAGGAGGTGTATGATACACATCATGAATCCTCAAGCCTATTTTTGCTTTTACATCTCAAGACCAAAGCCATCCTTGCATTCCAATATCTGTCCACTTTTTTTCCTAACCAATCATCCTAATAATGTTTGGATAAATCGTATTAGCAGTCATTCCCCTTTTGAGTCTACCCTCATCTCCATGGCATCCTGTTCATAATCTTAAATTCCAGGTCGAGGGGAAAAAAAAGAACAAAGGAATCAACAAGGAATGATATGTAGGTTAATTATGCACAGATAAAACATATTTTAACTCTCTCCACAGCTTACTTGTAGTACTTTCCCAAGGCTGTCTTTTCTCTAACCCAAATCTTTGCTCTTGAAATCACCAGCTGTCAGATACAGGTGATGGAGAATATTTAAATTCTATCTCTCCTCTTCCGCATGTTGAGAAGAAATAACTTTTACTTGGCTCCTGTCCAAAAATGGGGGTAGGGGGTTAAATTGGTGAAAATCAGAGCTTTAATTTCCACTGGCCTCCAGTCAAGCCAGCCACCATTGAGCTCTGGACAGCCCTTCTGTAATTTTTTATACAAGCAACATTTGTCCCATTAGAATATCCAGAGTTCCAGCCTGGGCAACATCATGAAACCCCATCTCTGCCAAAAATACAACAACAACAACAAAATAGCTGGGCGTGGTGGCATGTGCCTGTAGTTCCAGCTACTCAGGGGACTGAGGTGGGAGGATCACTTGAGCCTGGGAGGCAGAGGCTGCAGTGAGCTGAGATCACACCATTGCATTCTAGCTTAGGTGACAGAGTGAGACCCTGTCAAAAAACAAACAAACAAACAAAAAAACCAGAAAGAGATATATGTGTGTGTGTGTGTGTGTGTGTGTGTATATATATATATACACACACACACATATATTTATATATATCCAAACTTCTTGTAATTCAAGTGAAAAATATAAAATTAACTTTGATAAACTTCCAAATTCAGTTAGATATTACCCAACAATTTAGATAATTTTTTCTTTTCCTTAACTGCAACCCAATTTTTGATTATTTTTAAAAATATATTTGCTCTTATATTAATCTTTGTATCAAGGTTATAATTAGTAAATGTATGACTCCATTGCATGATTTAGTGGCAGAAATAGTCTATTTATGTTCACATTTTTTAGTACAGAGTTATGTTTTAATTTTGAGAGATTTATATATGTACTGCTAGAGGTTTGCAAGAGTTATCTCTATAACAGTAAGATATAGATGTTATATTAACTGTAAAGAGTCATACTCACAATATCACAGTAAGTCACCTTTACTGAAAACCTGTATATATTCCTTTTTTATTTGTGCTAATAGAGTGAGTAGTATTATATTAATGGTGCATTAAATGGAGGTGAGTAGCTTACCCTTGAGTTTCTTTCATTTGGGTATATATAGTAGAGGAGAAAATACCTTAATTCATTTAACCATTTATAGTTTGCACATACATAACCTTTGGAGCTTCCCATAATTGTGTAATTTAGGCAAAGCAGACATTATTCTCATCATAATATTGCCATTTATAGATGAGGAAATAGTAAGCTGGTAAGCTTATCTGGGACTGAAACATAGGTCTTCTGATTAAATACAACATATTAACAGTAAATTAATAATCATATCACCAGAAATATCAATGATAATAACTATCTACTCTTATTAGCACATACTTACTTGGGGCTGCAAAGTGGTACACTAAACAATTTATGTACATCATTGTATTAATTTTATTTCATCCCCCCAACAACTCTGTATTTGGTAAGTTTTCTTATTCAGATTTTAAAACATAGGCATCTAAAAGTTCAGAGTGGTTAGGCAGTGTCTGAGGTCATGCAGATGATAAGTAGAAAAAAATCCCACGTGCAATTCAACTACATTAGATTAGTGAAAGAATGACAGCTTACGGCTTTGAAAAAACCCAGCTAGGTTCATATTTAGTCTGCTTTCTACTGATGTCTAGGATTCTCAGAGTCACCTTGTGATGCACCTGTTTCTTATTTTGTGAAAATAGAACCTGCACGTTCTGCACGTATACTCCAGAACTTAAAGCATAATAATAATAATAATAAAAAGAAAATAGAACTACTGAAGGGAAGAATCTTACCATGTTTTCCCCAAACTGATGTTTCTTATTTATACTATAAATAATACAAAATGTCCATCTTTAGCACATTTTATTATGATATACTAAAGGCTTCTACCTGCCTGCAACAAGAGAATAATATGAGTCATTAAAACATTTTCATCATAAAGAAAATTACTTTGGAATGCAGCTCCTCTCAACTCCCCATATTGTCTGTTAGTCTGTTAGCTGATTTCCCCAGGCCTGAGGGGGACATTTTTTTCAGGCATTTTTTTTTACCTGCCTAAGTGTTCTTGAATAACTTCCTTTGCCTCCCAGAAGCATTGTTCAGTATATTCTAATTCACACAATTGATAGCACCACCATTCGTTAAGATACCTGTCATATTCTATCATTGCTATTAAGAAAATGCCTAATAAAGCTCACTTTGTTTTTCCCGATGCCGGCCATATTATAAATTTCATGCACTTTTTGAAGGCTAATATTGGTAATGAAAATGCCTGGGAAAAGTTGTGGTAATCAGAAAAGATGGCATGTAGTAGAATAGTTCCTTAATGATCTTGATGATGAACTGCACTGCCATGAGCCAGCTAGTTTATTTCCACTAGGCAAATCTAGCTGCAACATAAGTACCTTCTATGATGCCCACCCTCAGAATTATAACAATGTTAGTTGGTTGTCCCACACATTCACCTTCCAAGTGAGTAAATAGGTTCTTTAATCCACCAGACTCTCTCGCTTCTTACCTTCACTTTCTCACTCTTCACTTTCACTTTCTCTCAATTCTCTGCTTTGGGAGGTGGAGTCTACTTAGTGGCCCCACTCACTCCCCATCATCTCCTGCAGTGTCATTTTCATTCCTGCACTTGTGCCTTTTGTTTCCTTTCTTGGTACCTCATTTACTCCTGCCTGCATCTCCTCCCTTTCCCACGGCTCACTTTTCTCTTGGAGTTCTGTGGCAGTTCCAACCTGTAAGAGCGTCTTGAAGTTGGAGATTGTGTTTTATGTGTCTCTCTATTTCTAACACTTAGTGTCATACCTGACACATACTAGGCACTCAACAATTTAAATGGATTTTGAGCAACCTACTAGGTGCCAAGGATGGTGGCTGGCCCTGAGAGGCTGAGTCTCTAAGAGCCAGTCCCATCCTTGCTCTCAGCATTCCTGTGTCCTTGTGGTCCACACCACACACCAGCAGCTTGTTTGTGTGTCTACACGTACCTTTTTAATACTTTGTTTTGTGTATGCCGTATCTTCTCAAAAAGACTATAGGCTGCTAAAGAGAAGAACCAATTTACCCTTTTGCTTTTCCTTCTTTATGGTTCACATTATAGGTCTTTAGCGTACCTAAGTTGATTGATTTCATTATATACATTTGTTTTTCTCTTAGAGTCTCAATTCCTTCACCTGTAAAATGGTCATAAATGTGAGGCTTACATAAGATTTTGAATGTAGGAATATAGATGTAGGTAGATAGAGACATTGCTGTCGGTATAGATATATGAATGGGCTTGGCACATAGAAGAGACTATTGAAATAATAGTTCCATATCTTTTCTCCATTTTTATGAAAACCATTGATTTTAAAGTCTTGCAGTTGGGACCAGTTCTAGCCGTATGTGTATCACACATCTCAACACCAATAAAGGTCTAAAGGAATTTAGACCTTTATTTATTTGGTCTAATACTCAGTGTCTATAACTAAATTAAGCCCCTTAATCAAGAAAGTAGTGATCAAAACACCATTACAAGCCAGAGTTCTTCTTGTCCTGGAGGGGGTTTTGACTGGACAGGCAACCCCAAGGCCTTTCAGAGAAGCCCCCTCCAGTTCCCCACCTCCAATCAGACTCTGAGGAACCACTAGCCAGGCATGACAACCTAGGAGCTCTACAGTGGGAAAGGAGGACTCAAGAAATTAATTCAACTTCTGCAACGTGGAGACAAGGACACCAATGCCAAAGAATTTTGCTATTTCATCAGCACGTTGATGGTGGCTCCTTCGAGCCCTCTGACTCCCAGCTCATCGCTCTCCTCACTGTTCCATACCACCACCTGCCCCAGAATTAAGATGCAGTCAGAATGGAATTCAGTTTTGGTCTGTAGTTAGCTGACTAACACTTATCTTGTTGAATTCAGCACCGTAACCATAGCCAGTTCCTGAAATTAGACATATTCATTCATTCAGCATTTATCTGTTGAATAAATATTTAGAAAATACTGTTCCAGACTCTAGTGATAGAGCAGGGAACAAAACAGACAAAAATTCTTATTCTTATCAAGCTTTTCCTTGGTGACAAGAAAATCACCCAAACAAGTAAGTGGCAGGACAAGGATTTGAACTTAGGTGGGATGACTCCTGTCTGTGCAGACTTGGCAGTAGGCGTGCTGGTTCGCTCATGGCATCAATATTCATTCACTCCACAAATATGTGTGGAGCTGCTGCTGTTGCCAAGTGGTGTGTTAGGTGCTAGGGATGTGGAGGTGAGCCAAACAGTTCCATCTTTGCGTGGAGCCGATTTTCAGGTAGGGGAGATGGAAGGGGAAGAAAGAAAGCAAACCATAAATGAAGAAAAAATCACAGATGGTTGACAGGTGCCGTAGGGAAGTAACGCGCAGTTGAAAGGGCGATACTCAAAATGATTTCAGTAATCACCTATCATAAAGGGCCCAGCCACTAAGGGAAAAAAGGTTCTGTTGAATATTGTGCATATTGAAAATGAAATGAGTTGTGCCCAGATCAGCTCAGGAGCATGGAGAGGGTCTGGGATGAGATGGAAGGGCCCAGCCCTTGCCAGGCTCCACCTGCCTCACTTTGTGGGCGCCTCACTAGAGTCTCTAGAGTCTTGTATTTCTTAAATGAATGTACAGTTATGCTGAAACATTATGAAATAACCCATGGATGCCTTGCCATGTCATCAAAATATTTTTCTGAGCTGATTCTCATAAAGAATTGTAAAATTTATTCTAAATCTCTGAATTTCTGGAATCCTGCCTTGGCTCAGGCTCTCAGTGACTAAATGCCACAGAACAGTGTGTCCTACAATGTCCACAGCTCCTTGCATAGAGGAAATATTAGTGTTTCCACACCCCAGAAAAATAAAACCTTGTTGCCTGAGCACCAGCAAGCATTTTATCATCTATATACTTAACCTGGCTTTAAAATAATTATTTCTCACTCATTGTAAAGAGTAAAGGTGGGACTTTAACATGATCTTTTTTCTCATTATCACAGCAGTACTTGCTTATTATAGGAAAAGAAAAAATACAGTTGAGTAGAAAGAAAAAAATAAAAATTAAAAACATTAATAATATCCACACCTTTTTCTACCAAACAGCGTAACATATAGATATTTGGAAAAATACAAGAATATGTCCACCTTAATAATTCCAGTAATGTAGAAGTTTTAAGAAATTAAGAATTTCTCATTCTCCACTCCTAACTCTGATGCTGCATGCTTAGGTCACTAGGGTTAACAGATTGCCACCTGCTCTCTGTATCCTTTGGATGTTCATGTATGCACATGTGTATGTATCTACATCTACATGTATTAGTCCATTTTCATATTGTTTTAAAAAACTGCCTGAGACTGCATACTTTATAAAGGAAAGAGGTTTAATTGACTCACAGTTCAGCATGGCTGGAGAGGCCTCAGGAAACTTACAATCATGGTGGAAGGTGAAGGGGAAGCAAGGCACCTTCTTCACAGAGTGGCAGGAAGGAGAATGAACACGGGAGGAGCTACCAAACCCTAACAAAACCATCAGATCTTATGAGTACTCACTACCGTGAGAACAGCATGGGGAAACTGCCCCCATGGTTTAGATATTACCTGTACCTGGTCTCTCCCTTGACACATGGGATGATAAGGATTACGGTTCAAGATGAGATTTGGATGGGAATGCAAAGCCTAACCATATCAACATACGTTCACTCTTCTAAAATAATTTATATTAACATTTTGTTAATCTGCAATATGTTTTATTTCATTTAACAATATGTCATGGGTAAATTGTCATATCAACACAAACAGACCCAATGTGTTCGTTTTAACAACTGCGTTGTATTCCATAGTGGAGGCATACCGTAACTCATTCAACCATTCCCTTAAGGACCATGGTTTCCAGTATTTCTCCTCTTGTAAATAATGCTGCAGTAAACATTTTCATATGAATATTATGGATCTTATTATTTGCTGATGCTTTTTACTGCTATATTTTAGAAGGGTTCGTTACTTTTTATTTACAAACTAAACATATTGTATGAATCCTTAGATTGATAGAATCTCACAGGTCCTTGGTCCATTTTGCCTGACTGAGAATGAATAAATTCGCATATTCAAACTTACACACATGCATGGGAACATAGAAAGCTTGTGCAGGCCCCATAATTTGTCCCAGCTCCATGTCTTACCTCATCGCACACCACACCCCTCGCTCATTCTGCGTACCTCCGCTCGCCCTTACCTCATCGCACACCACACCCCTCGCTCATTCTCCGTACCTCCACTCGCCCTACTTCTGCAGTGGCCCTGTGTTTCCTATGATAAAATTTGTTTTGAGGCCAAGTTCAAACGCATCTCCTGAAGGCTTTTTCTACTATCTCCCACCTTGTATGCAGAAAATGTCCTCCTGTTGTATGGTCCAATAGCACATCCTCTGTCTCTCTGATGTAGCCCTTTCTCAGTCTGCTTTGTGCAGAATCTGCCCTTGCACAAGTCTGCAACCCCTAATAAGTCATGAGTCTTTTGGTGGCAGAAACCATCTCAGCAGAATGCAACAGCTGCAGGCAGGAAAATCTCAGAGAAATGTTGATTGAGTTTGGAGAATTTGCCTAAAAATAGAAGAGTCAAGCCCAGCGTCTGCCTTTTAAGCCTTAAGTTATAGCTAAACATAGTTACTGCGGCAATTTGGGGAGCAGCTTCCCAGATAAGACAATCGCATGCTGTGTGTTTTTGAGCTTATGGACCTTTTTTAAATTTTTTTAACTTCTAGAACAGGGGTCAGTGAGCTTTTTTTTTCTAAAGAGCCAGATGGTAAATATTTCAGATGTGGCCAGCTATAAAGGTCTCTGCTACAACTACTCAGTTCAGCCCCTCGTAGTGAAAGCAGCCCTAGACAGTAAGTAGAGAAGTGAGCGTGGCTGTGTTCTAGTGAAACTTTGTTTACAAAAACAAGCAATGGGCAGGATTTGACTTATGGGGCATGGTTTACTAACTCTTGTTCTGGAAGGTGTCTAGGTACAGTTAGACTAACCTGAATTAAATTCAAATCCTAGTTCTTCTACTTATTATGTGACTTTGAGCAAGCTTCTCAACCTGTCTTTTTGAACACATAAATAGAGGATTAATATTTCCTCCTTCATGTTAGGCATGTGTTTCAGGGCCTAGCACTTAATGAGCACAGTATTGTCTTGTTAAGAGGAAGGGAAGCTTAGTAATAGGATAAGAGAAAATACAGGCCCTTTCTTGCAACTGGAAGTAGAAAATCCAAAGAAAGAGCACATTGAAAAACAATGGATAGCAAAGACTCTTGGGTGACAATGACAGCTTTTGCCTTTAGGTCATATGCACCTCTTTATGTAATAAATCAGGTATAAACAGATACACAGGTCTGTTGACACTTGCAACAGCAACAGCAATGCTATTAATAAAATACATTGAAGATTGTTTAGGATGCCTGGAGCTATTATGACTATATAAAAGCTATGGGCCAGGCTTCAGGAGGAATAATTGGTGCAACAGTAGTACATCCCTGGAGATTTAGACAGAGATTGAGACTATTTTAGCCAAAACACAAATGAAATATTAATCTTTGGCTCATGACTGGCCTAGTCATTTTCAAACACATCTACTGGCTATATGCAGTGGATTCTTTTGAGATGCAGACTCCTCTGTGACTTTTCCCACTGCCCACAAGATGAAGTCCACATCCTCGCGAGAACCCATGCAAGGCCCTCTGTGGCTGGTTTCAGCTCGTTCTGTCAAGCTACCTTTCGTTGCATGGTGCTTCAGCCAAATAAGTCGATTAGCTTATTCAGGTTCTCAGAACACTTCCCCATCCCATGTTACTTCTGCTCATTCTGTTCCACCCTAATTCTCAAGACCTTTAGAAACCCGTCAGTTACCCCCATCTCCATTTTCTAAGACCCCACTGGCCCAGCAACAGTCAAGTCTCTGCCTGTGACTTCCCTTTATCCATGCCTTCCATAAATAATCACTAAACTGTACGTTATTGGAAGGTGATGTGTAAAGCAGGAGGAAACCTGGGTTTGGAGTCCAAAGACTGAGATTGGACTTCATTTTGGCTCCATTAAGACCTGATTTTGACTCCATTATCGACCTACTTTGTGCCCAAGATGGGGCAGGTTGTTGAATGTCTCTGAGCCCAGTCTCTCAATTTATAAAACAAGAATACTATCCCAACCTTGGAGAGTTTTTGTGAGAACGAAATGGGGAATGAAAAGACTGGGAGTCCTTCGTAGGTGCCTACCTCCTGGGAGTTTCCAGGAAATGCTAACTGAATCTGAACTGCTCACAGGGTTTGGCCTGGCATGTCTCCATACTGATGTGATCATTTGAAAGCAAGACTGTACTGAAATATACCCAGGATCAATTGAAGAACTTCGCAAAAAAAAAAACCACCCAACAAATTTATTTGGTTTATTTTAAATTTTTTTTTAAATACCCATCAAAGTTTTATATGTGGCAGACTGGCTTCTATTTTTTAACTTTGTGAGATGGAAGCAAGATCTTGATTAGCATATATTGCAGAAGGGTGCTTTAAGATGGCTTGAAAATCAACTTGAAGATTCATAAAATTTGTAAAGTTGAGGGGGAAATACCTAAAGATTTGCCAAAAATCATGTAAGCAGAGCTGAAATTGTTCTTTCCCCCGCCCCAAATTATTCTTTGCAAAATGGCTACACTGCACTACTTAGCACACGTGCTGTGCTTCCCAGCATCCTGTTTGACCTGTGCGCTCTACCAGACACTCACTGGCTTACATTTAAGCCACCTTTCTATAGTTTACATTCTCTCCTACAAGAATGCAAATATCAAAGCATGATATAGGCAAAAAAAGAATGTAAACAAATCCTGATGATACATGTGTTGAATATAATTAAAATTATACGTATTGAATTGATGAGAATATTACACACATTTTTATGCATGTCCATGATGCATAAGCATTTTTACACTGGTTTTTAACATACTATTTCACTAGTTGCTCTGAACAGCCCCGTGAGGCAGGTACTGTGTCCATTTAACAGATTGGAAGCTAAGATTGAGCATTTCAATATTCACTCTGGATCGCAAACCTAGGGGCTGTGTCCTAGGTGTGAGCTCAGGTTGTTGCACACTGAGTGCACTGTCTCTGCGTTGCCCCCAGGTGATGAAGTACATATGTTTAGTATGCTCCACAGTAGCCTCGTAGGACCTATGGTCAAGTCCAAAGTTGGGAGTTCAACAGAAATTTTCTCAGTTTCTTGTCTTTTTGATAAAAAGCCTTGATGATTAAGAGATATCTAACTGATAGAACCTTTCTGCCATGATATACTTGTGTAAACTTATAAATAAACATAGATACAATTATCTCCAATTCTCTAAGTCATTTAGGTTTCTACGTAGGGTTTTGGTAACTGAATCAGTTTCCTCATCTAACACAGAAATTAAAACAGTACTTCCATGACCAACTCAAATGCCTGTCAGTGAAAGTGAAATGAGAGACTTTCTGTTCAAATACAGTAAGAAAATACATGTGCAAAGCAAGATATAAATTTCATTAAAACATATACAAATAAATTACTTGATTATCTCACAAGCTTATCTACCTAAAATTAATTACTGACTAATTAGCAACCCTGGAAAAGTTTTATTGTAGAAACTTCCATATTCATTATAAAGTATGAGCCTCAAGTTTTAATGAAGTTCCATGATAAAAGAATAACAAAATTAGGCCATACTACATACTGCAGCATCTTCGAAGTTAATTAATTCCCTGACATTCAGCAATGTAACTAAATTACTTTGTACAGTTGTTTGAGCACAGTGTCTATAATCTTCTGATTAAAATAATGAGCCCCAAAGTCATCAGTAGCAATTGTTATTTACTTACCTACCATCCCATCACCCACCATCCTGCCAGCTCCTCCTCAGAATCTGAAGAGATTATTCTCCAGAGAGTTTTCGAAACTTTTTGCTGTAATAGAATGAGGGGGGAAAAGCTTTTTAAAGTTCAGGGTTCAAAGTCAGAGTTTCTGAACAGAAGTGTGTTTTTAAAATCTTAAACTTAAAATTCTAACAAGGCTCTGTGCAGCAAAATACCTGCCAATTCACTATTGTGTACCCTGCAGTTTCTATTGAAATTTGTGCTACTATCATGATTTCTTCCTACCTCACAGGATAATGAATCTAGATTTTATTTCTGTTCTTTGCCCAGACTTGTACAGCAGGCAAAGTGTTTGAAAATCAAAGGAAAAGAAGATATTGACTTGGATAATCTCTTCAGAGGTAAAAACAAAAACACTAGCAAAAACACAGAATATACTTTTTGTTGTGCAGAATGTTTTATTTGTTTGACTGTGTGCGCAGGGAATGGTGGAAAAAGCCTAACTAGAGTCAAGAGAGACCTGTGTTCTAGTTCCCGCCCTGCGAATGAGTCCCTTCACTTCACTCCTCGAACGTTCATTTTCTCATTTTGAAAGTTAAAGGGCTGGACTCTATGATCTCTATGGTCTCCACTCATGATAGGAAACGTGTAAACCTGCAGAAGTTAGAGGTTCAGTGGTTGAATCCCCCCCCTGCCATCTGCAGAGGCCATGGAGGGAAACCAGGAGTGTCTCACTGCACTTGTGAAGGTGGGAGACTGTGAGATGCACCTCATTAGTAAGAAAGGCTAGAAGGGTAGTAGGCAAAATATTGAACCATCAGAGCTGAAGAATCTGTTGGAGTCCAGGAAGAAGAATTGCATGTGTTCTTTTAGTTACGTTTCTTCCCAGTGAAGGCTCGATATAGACAGAATTTTGAGGTTAGATTATATTGTAGCAAGCTAAGGAATCAGTTTTCCCTGGGTTCTGTTTTGATTTAGTCATACGCAAACATTGATAATTTCTTACTAGTGTCCCGCCTGCAGCCTTGGTAGCTCTGTACATTTGTGTCTCCCGGAAGATGTAGGATATCTGTCTGCCTTCTAGAGGAAAGGAACATTGCTAAACTTTCTACTGACCTGGTAGAAGTCCAGTGAATTAGCACACTGTGCTGGACTGTGCCATCTCCAGTTACCCATCGGACTTTTCGTAAGAGAAGGAGAGGGTGCTTGGCAGTCATTGAACAAAAGGGCCGGGAGGTCAGGGAGCAGTGCTGAACTGCTCACTTTAGGCAGAGATGGAGCTCTTGCTTGTGTTGTCTTCAAAGAATTGTGGATTTCATCTCAGCCACACAAGGCCTTTTCCTCAGAAAAGAGAGGGCAGTTGAATTACTTTGGTTTTCATTGTACAGCTACATGTTTCTCCCTCATAAGAAGAATTTCTATGTAATATAACCAGAGCTTAAGCTTGCTTTAAATAAAATAAATCACTGATGTTTTAGAAACTGTTCCATACAAATGTTCTCATCCATCTTACCAAGCCTTCATTCTGTAAATGGCATGTTTTGGAACCATGTAAGAAGCCATAAAAAAAGTGCCAGTGTTTTAATTCATAGTTTGACACTTTTGAAAATATCTCCACAGAGTAATTATGTATATGTTCTTGTTCAAACAGATACACAATTTTGTAGTTCATATCATAAATGTAGTAATGAAGATCATCCTTACAAAAATAGAAAATGTCATAGCAAAATGCATTTGCATACTGTGAAAGATGAAATCTCTTCCAAGATGCTCAGAATGCACTTGTTCGTTTCTGCATCATGTATAAGAAGTTTACACCCATATGCTTGTATTTATTCATGCATTTACTGTGCTCTTTAATTTAAACATATCCTCACAGCAGAGGTCTTTGTTATCAGATACGGCATTTATGTCAGAAGAGTGTGCAGTGGGAGGAGCAGTGGGCCTTAGGTGGAGCACATGGCTGCCTGTGGACCCAGACCACCGTGTGTTGGGCAAGTGCAGGCGGGGTTCATTCCATCCCATGGAAATTGGCAGGCCGTGGTTAGCACCTGCTTTCTAGTCTGGCTTTTTGTCAACCAAAGTGGCTCTTCCTTGTATGTCTGGAGTCCCCAACACCTATGCCACAGACCGGTCTGTAGACTCTTAGGAACTGGGCTGCATAGCAGGAGGTGAGCAGAGGGCAGGCGAGGGAGCAAACTTTATCTGCATTCACAGCTGCTCTCCATTGCTCACATGACCACCTGATCTCCGCCTCCTGTCAGATCAGCTGCAGCATTAGATTGTCCTAGGAGCACAAACACTATTGTGACCTGCACGTGTGAGGGATCTAGGGTGTGTGCTCCTTATGAGAATCGAACGCCTGACGATCTGTCACTGTCTGCCATCACCCCCAGACGGGACTGTCTAGTTGCAGGAAAACAAGCTCAGGGCTCCCACTGATTCTACATTATGGGGAGTTGCATAGTTATTTCATTATCTATTACAATGTAATAATAATAGAAATAAAGTGCACAATAAATGTAATGTGCTTGAATCATCCCAAAACCATTCCCCCACCCCGGTCTGTGGAAAAATTGTCTTCCATGGAACCAGTTCCTGGTGCCACTAAAGCTTGGGGACCTCTGTACTATGGGACTAGTCCCCATTATTATAAAGTTTATTTGCTTTGGTTCTAACATGGATGAGACAAAATAATGAAAATAAATATGTTCTTACAGTGATATTAAACAATTATTTAATATTTTCTTTCATTTTTCTTCAGCCTGTAAATCTGATCATAATATCCCATATCCATGTCCTTCCTTTTTTTCCCCCTTTTTTTTTTTTTTTTTTGAGATGGAGTGTCCCTCTGTCACCCAGTCTGGAGTGCAATGGCGTGATCTCTGCTCACTGCAATCTCTGCCTCCTGGGTTCAAGTGATTCTTCTGTCTCAGCCTCCCGAGTAACTGGAATTATAGGCTCACAATGCCACACCCAGCTAATTTTTTGTAGTTTAGTAGAGACGGGGTTTCACCGTGTTGCCCAGGCTGTTCTTGAACTCTTGAGCTCAGCTAATCCATCCTCTTCGGCCTCCCGAAGTGCTGGGATTATAGGCATGAGCCACCGCACCCAGCCTTCCCCACCCCCCCTTTTCTTCTAGTCTCAGCATAGATTTGAATGAGTGCCTTCTTCATTCATCAAGAGTCTTTTATTTATTTGTTTATTTATTTATGTATTATTTATTTATTTATTGAGATGAAATCTCGCTCTGTCACCCAAGCTGGAGTGCAGTGGCACGATCTTGGCTCACTGTAACCTCTGCCTCAGGGTTCAAGTGATTCTCTTGCCTCAGCTTCCCAAGTAGCTGGAACTACAGGTGTGTACCACCAAACCCAGCTAACTGTTGTATTTTTAGTAGAGACAGGGTTTCACTATGTTGGCCAGGCTGGTCTCAAACTCCTGACCCCGTGATCCACTCACGTTGGCCTCCCAAAGTGTTGGGATTACAGGCGTGAGCCACTGTGCCCAGTCAGGGTCTTCTTCTTCTTTTTTTTTTTTTTTTAAGGAAAATGGGCTAAAATTTGTGCTCTATTTCATCTACGAGGGGATGTTGTATACACTGGATTTTTAGAAATTGTATACACACATGCATACATTCACACACAGATTCTGTTTTTTGTATCTTGGGCATGTTTTCCATTTTTACTGGAAAACTTCTTTTAAAAATCATTTTATTCACCATATATATCTTGGCATACTTAATAAAAATATTTTGAAGACTACCTATTATTTTCAAGTATAATTCTTAGCTACTGAACACACTTTTTTCAATATGTAAGCATATATCACAATATTTATAAACATAAGATTAGATAAACAAATGTAACAACAATAATATATAAACATAAGATTGGATGATAGAAATTTTAATTACTTTATAATGATAAAATTCTGTAGAGGAAACCATGATTATGTTAAAAGGATGTTGGTTGTGCATAACAGGAGCAAGTTGAAATTTGTCTTACTAATCCAAGGTTTACAGGTAAGCGTATTGAGTGTTACTCCTAAGACATGACAGTGAAACAGTGAAATTCTAATCAAATGTAAACGTATTCAAAGAAAAAATAGCCAACCATAGAAATGCTGACCCTACTTCCATTCAAGATTCTAGACGTGCAACCAGGGAACTTAGTGACGACAAGCTCTTTGACGTAAATGAAGAAAGGGGTTGTTGTGAACAGCATGAAGATGTCCCACAGAAAGTGATACTGGCAAAAAAAAAAAAAAAAAAAAAAATTCACATTAAAGGAACTCTCAGATATTTCACAACATTGTGAGTGCAAAGGATAAAATGTTAGAAGTGAATCTAACTTAAATTTAGGAATATGACAGTTTACCAAGGAATGGAAAAGATGCTCTCTTCATTTCACAGTTGTAGGACAAAAAGAAAGCAAACACTCCTTGGACAACTCTTGATAAGTTTTTTTTTTTTTTAAACAAAGAAATAAAACACCTTATCTCAATGTA
Source organism: Trachypithecus francoisi (assembly GCF_009764315.1). Taxonomy (NCBI): domain Eukaryota; kingdom Metazoa; phylum Chordata; class Mammalia; order Primates; family Cercopithecidae; genus Trachypithecus; species Trachypithecus francoisi. Next base: position 40,901,607 of record NW_022681464.1, on the reverse strand, counting down.
TTAAATGTTATAAACCACAGCATACTAATTAAATATTACTTTCACTAGTTTTAAATTTTCCCTAAGTATTTATGATGGACAGTAAAAGAGTTGTTAATATTTTGACCAAAATTTGTGAAGGTCATGAGAAAAGAATTACAATTTTCCCCGTTGATTATTAAGCCCAGTTTGCATGGCTTCAGCTTGCATCGTCAATTTTATAGCCCCTGACTACCATGCTAAGTGAGAACTCCCTATGTTTTATTGAGGACTGTTTCAAATATGTTCATAGGAGAAGCTGATCTGTAATTTTCCTTCTTGTAATGTCTTCATCTCGTTTTGATATTCCCTCTTTCTCCATTATCACCATTATCACCAAGAGGTGTTATGTAAGATTCACAACATTTGTTTTTTAACCATTTAGATGAGTTCACAGACAGGAAAGCTATCTGAGCCTAAAGTTTTTTTAATTAAAAGAATGTTAATTATAGATTCAATTTCTTTAATAGATTGAGGACTTTAGATTTTTAAAATTTCTTCTTGTATTAGTTTTTCTAAGAATTTACATATTTCTTCTAGGAATTTGTATATTTCATGTAAATTTTCAAGTCTGTTGCTATAGAGTTGTTTATAATACCCTCTGATGAGCTTTTCAGTGTCTGCAGATTCTATACTTATGTCCATTTTTCATACTTATGTCCATTTGAAATTGATGTTTATGTGCTCGTGTGTTTTCTCCCTCCCCCCACCCCCAACCTCTCTCTCTGGTTTTGCCTCTGTCTCTTTCAATTAATCCTGCTGAAGATTTACTGATCTTTACAATGGACCAATTTTTGGCTGTGTTGATTTTCTCTAGTGTGCATTTGTTTTCTCTGTTATTAATTTCTGCTATTATGTTTCTGCCTGCCTTCCACTCTCTTTGGCTTTCATTTACTATCATTTTTCTAACTTATTTAAATTATTACCTAGATATTGTGTTTTTAAATATATTTTAATATATGCACCTAAAGCTATATTAACATTAATTTAAGCATAGCTTTTCCTGCATTCTATGAGTTTTGATTTATCAAATTTCATAATAATTTAATTCAAAATATTTTCTCATTTACATTGTTTTTCTTTTGTATGTGAGTTGAAGTATACTGATTCATTTCCAGATATTTGGGGATTTTATTATCTTTTCATTATTGATTTTGAATTTTATTCCACTGTGGTCAGAGAGTATATTCTGAGCAATTGTTAATCATACCGTTAGATCTTTATTATCTTTACTGATACATTTTTCCTGCTTATTCATTTGATTCCTGAAAAAATGTGTTAAAGTCCTCTACTATGGTTGTGATATTATCTGGTTTTCCTTTTATTATACATATTTTTAATCTATATTACTAGGCTCATGAAAATTAGAAAATTAGAATATTCATAATCAATTGACCCTTCAACATTTTGAAATATGTATTTTATTTCTCCAAATGCTTCTTGCCTTTAAGTTTCCTTTGTCTGATATTAGCAGTATTCTTCTGATTAGTATTTGTATGTTATATTTATTTCCATGCTTTTATATGCTCCATCACTGTCCTATGTTTAATATGACACTTCTAAGTGGCATGTGATTTTTAGGTTTAAATTCAATCTCATGGCAATCTATCTTTCTTTCTTTCTTTCTTTCTTTCTCTCTCTCTCTCTCTCTCTCTCTCTCTTTCTTTCTTTCTTTCTTTCTTCTCTCTCTCTCTCTCTCTCTCTCTCTCTTTCTTTCTTTCTTTCTTTCTTATTTTTCTTTCTTTCTTTTTTATGGGGTCTATCTCTGTCACCCTAGACTGGAGAGCAGTGGCATGATTATGGCTCACTGCAACCTTGGCCTTCCAGACTCAAGCAATCCTCTTACCTCAGCCTCTCAAAGTGCTGGGATTACGGGTGTGAGTCACTGCACCCAGTTGACAGGAGTCTCTTAATTGAAGTATTTAATACATTTATATCTAATGTTATTAATGTTAAGTTGGACTTAGGGTTATTATCTTTTTTTTTAATTGACAGAGTCTCACTCTGTCTCACAGGCTGCAGTGCAGTGGTGCAATCCAGGCTCACTTCAACCTTCACCTCCTGGGTTCAAGCGATTCCGGTGCCTCAGCCTCACCAGTAGCTGGGATTACAGGTGTGTACAACCAGGCCCAGCTAATTTTTGTGTTTTCAGTAGAGATAGGGTTTCATCATGTTGGCCAGGCTGGTCTCGAGCTTCTGGCCTCAAGTGATCTCCCCACCGTGGCCTCCCAAAGTGCTGGGATAACAGGTATAAGCCGTGCCCAGCCTATTGCTACCATCTCTATAATTGTTTTCTATTTTTCTCAGTAGTTTGTATTCGATTTTATATTTTTGCTTTATCTTTTTAAACCAAAATTCATGTGAGTGTACCATTTTCCATCTATTACCTTATTTATTTTTAATATTCTGTTAGTAGATACCCCAGCTACTACCAAATGCATCTTTATCTTTATATAGAATCATTTTTCCTCTATCTGAAAAATTATCTTTTGTACTTCATTTATAGTGTCTTCTAGTTATTGTTTTTTTTTAGACAGGGTTTCACTCTGTCACCTGGGCTGGAGTGTGGTGGTGCAATCACAGCTCACTGCAGCCTCAACCTGTGGGGCTCAAGCGATCCTCCCACCTCAGCCTCTGGAGTAGCTGGGCCTACAGGTGCGTGCCACCATGCCCAGCTAATTTTTGCTTTTGGTTTGTTTTGTTTTGTTTTGTTTTGTTTGTAAAGATGGGGTCTCACTATGTTGCTCAGGCTGGTCTCAAACTCCTGGGTTCAAACAATCTGCCTGCTTTGACCTCCCAAAGTGCTGGGATTACACACATGAGCCACTGCTCTTGGCCTAGCTGATTTTTTTTTTTTTTTGAGTAAGTTTTTCTTTGTCCAGAAATGTCCTTTTTTCACCCAAACTTTTGAAGAATATTTTTACAGGTTATAGAATTCTAGATTGGCAGTTAATTTTTTTCAGGCTTTAAATATGATAATCCGTTGGCTTCTGACTTCTATTGTTTCTCTCAAGAAGTCAGCTGTAGCTTTATTGTGTCTCTTTAAAAGGAGTATGTCTTAGAGTGTGTTACATTTTATCTGATTACTTGTAAGGTTTTTCTGTTGTCTTTCGTTTTTAGCAGTTTTACTATGAAGTGCCTTATATTTGTCTCTTTAGGATCCATAGTGCTTAAGTCTGTGGGTGTATGGCTTGTTACCACTTTGAAAAATTTGACCATTATCTCCTCGAATATTGTTTATGCTCCATTCTCTCTCATTTCCCCTACTGAGACTCCATCTACGAATATATTAGACTTTCTTAGTTGTATGTCTTAAGAGCTCTTTTCTTTATTTCCCCTCTGTTTTTAGTACATACTTCAGCCTGGATATTTTTCTAGTGTCCTATTTTCAAGATCAGTAATTCTCTCTTCAACTGTCTCCAAACTGCTATTACACTCATGTAATTAATTTTTAATTAAATTATTGTATATTTCTTAGTTTGGCAATTTACCTATGTATGATTTTAATAGACCTTAGTTCCTGAGTAAAATTCTCTATCTTGCCATCTAATTTCTTAAACACATTAGTCACTGTTATTTATCCAAGTCATCTTTTGCCTTTGTTAGTGGAGCACTGAGTGAGTGAGATCAGCCTCGCCAAATGCATGGGAGCTGGGTGAGGCTTACTGCTGCCTGCTCCTCCCCACTCCCTTTGTGAACTCTTCTGTACAGTAGAGGCAGTTATACTCCCTTCTGAAACATTAGCCCAATGGCCTGAGAACCACCTCCCAATACTCAAAGTGGCCACAGCTAGCCCAGCTCAAGAAAAGTCAGAGCACAGACCTGCCTAACCCTGCCCTCACTTGGTTGTGCCCCTCCACCCACCCTGGTAGCTTAACACAAAGGACATAAACTTTGGGGAACTTTATAGCCCTGCCTATCACTTGAGGAAAAAAAAACACACACACTTTCCCTCAGCAACTTATGGCAAGCTTAAATCCCACTGCTACTACTGCAGCTGGGTGCTGTTTTGCAAATGCCACCTCATGGCTGGAGGCCATCCAACACAGTCCATTAAACACCTCTAGGTAGAATGTGCCCAGGAAGGAGAAAATGAGTATGTGACCTCAGCTATCACCATTGCATACAACACCCTGACTAACCAGAGGTTCTGAGCCTCTCCATGTGACAAGTTCACTGCAACTGTAACTATCATTTGAGAAACCCAGCACACTAAGCCTCATCTCCAACCAAGAAATCTCACAGAGTGTATGTAACTCCCCTGCCATCTCCATCAGAGATGGTGCTGGCATACTCTGCTGGGAGACTTGAAGTTAGTTCATATTTCTGGATCCCTTGCAGACATTCCCTTGCACCAGCTCAAAGTGTGGTAGTCACACTGGGTATCTAGACCCAGAAGAGCACTAACAATCACTGTGGTCTGGGTCTCAGGAAGTCTCATTCCTGGGGGAAGGGGGAGAGCATCACATCAAGGGAATATCTCATAGGAAAAAGAATCTGCACAGCAGGCCTTGAGTCCCAGATTTTTCCACTAGTGGGACGTTTCTTGTAGCAGAGACACAATTGCAGTGCTGGGTGCAGTAAGGAAAGTCTACACCTCTACCCCAACAATCAGGCAGCATCTCTGATCATAAAGGGGCTTGGAAAGGGGATCCTTTTTCCCCACTGGTACACCACTGCACACACAGCTGGGGCTTCTCTCACAGGAGTGCAGTGTAGATGCATGTATAGATGGCCTTCCAGGAACAATTTAGGGTGATTGCACCCCTACAGGAGGAGCACTTCTCAGATTCAGGCTTGCAGAGTCACAACTCCTCTCTACTTGGAACATCAACATTCCTACAGATGCAAAGAGGTACTTGTCTGATCTGAATAGCTGGAATACTGGGACAAGAAGGTGGATAGCTTTCCTGCTTGCCTGGCAGTGGAGCTGAGGTAGCTTCCACCCTTCACTCTGATAAAACCTCAGCACATTTAATGTAGAGCTCCCCCAGGCACCTTCATCAAGGCTGGGACCTCTGCCCGCCATTAGGTATTATATGTACCCATCTCTTTAGCTACCACAAATACCTACCCCAGGGATATCCCTCCTATTGGCCTGAATCATCAGCTTAGTAAATAAATTACTGGGAAAAATTAAATAAATAAAGAAGTGTACACCATGGGAGAATGAGATAAGCTTCAAGAGATCCTAGCCGTTCCAACCCTACAGGAGACAGTGAACTTGCCCACAGGCCAAATGCATAACTACTGCAACCAGAGCCTGGGAAAGCCAGTATACAAAAACTCTCTTTAACTAAGGAACTCTTACAGAGTCTTCACCACTAAAAGCATCAAGAATCAAATTAGGCTATAATAAACTATAAACATTAAAGTCAGATACTTAAGAGGAAAAAGAAGAAATTAAAGAAAAAGCACAGTCAAATCAAAAATAAATTTAAGAACAATTTGAAGAAATGGTCCACCCAAATGAGAAGGAACCAGAAAAATAATTCTGGTAATATGACAAAACGGGGTTGTATAACATCCCCAAGAAATCACACTAGCTCTCAGCAATGGATCCAAACCAAGATTAAGTCTTTGAAATACCAGATAAAGAATTTAGAAGGTTGCTTATTAAATTACTCAAGAGATACTAGAGAAAGGTGAAAACCAACATAAAGAAATTTTTTTCAAAAATTTAGGAGATGAATGAAAATTTTCCAGAGAGATTGATATCATGAAGTAAAACCAGTCAGAACTTCTGGAAATGAAAGTGACCCTTAGGGAAATGCAAAATACAGTGGAAAAGTTTCTTCAATAGACTAGAACAAGTAGAAGAAAGAATCTCAGAGCTCAAAGATCAGGCTGTTGAATTAACCCAGTCAAAGATGAAGAAAAAAGAATCTCAAGAAATGAATAAAGTGTCTAAGAAATATGGGATCATGTAAAATGACCAAATCTAAGAATAATTGGTATTCCTGAGGGAAAAGAGAAGTCTAAATGTTTAGAAAACTTATTTGAGGGAATAATTGAGAAAACTTCCTTGGCCTTTGTAGAGATCTATATATCCAAATACAGAAAACTCAAAGAACTCCTGGGAAATTCATTGCAAAAAGATCATCACCAAGGCACCTAGTCATCAGGCTATCTAAAGTCTACATGTAGAAATGAGTTGAAGTTTAAGAGCTGTGAGACAAAAGCGTAAGGTGACCTATAAAGGAAAATCTATCCAACTAACAGCAGATTTCTCAGCAGAAACCCTACAAGCCAGAAGAGACTGGGGTCCTATCTTTAGCTTCCTTAAGCAAAATAATTGTAAGCCAAGAATTTTGTATCCAGAAAAACTAAGCTTCATAAATGAAGGAGAGATAAAGTCTTTCTCAGACTAACAAATGCTGACAAACAAATATGCACCAAAATAGAACTTCCTTAAAGGACAAATCTCACAAGTCCTATAAAATAATAACACAATGAAAAAAAAGAATAAAGTATCTAGGCAACATCTAATATGATCACAATACCTTGCATCTCAATAATAATGCTGAATGTAAATGGCCTAAGTGCCTCACTTAAAAGATACAGAATGGCAGAATGCATAAAAAAATCAACCAAATATCCGTTATGTTCAAGAGACTCACCTAACACACAAGGAGTCTCATAAACTTAAAGTAAAGGGGTGGAAAAATATATTCTATGCAACTGGAAACAAAAGCGAGCAGAAGTAGCTATTCTTATATCACACAAAACAGACTTTAAAGCAACAACAGTTAAAAAAAAGAATGACATTATGTGATGATAAAAGGATTAGTCCAACAAGAAGATATTACAATCCTAGATTTATATGCACCTAGCCCTAGAGCTCCCAGATTTATAAAATAATTACTACTAGACCCAAGAAATAAGGTAGACAGCAACACACTAATAGTGGGGTACTTTAATACTTCACCAACAGCACTAGAAGATCATCAAGACAGAAAGTCAACAAAGAAACAGCAGACTTAAACTATGCCCTAGAACAAATGGACTTAACAGGTGTTTACAGAACACTCTTCCCAAATACAGAATATACATTCTATTCATCAGCACATGGAGCATTCTCCAAGATAGACCATATGATAGACCATAAAACAAGTCTCAATAAATTTTAAAAAATCAAAATTATAACAAGGGTCTTCTCAGACCACAGTGGAATAAAACTGGAAATCAACTCCAAAAGGAACTCTCAAAACTATACAAATACATGGAAGTTAAATAATTTGCTCTTAAATAATTTTTGGTATAACAATGAAATCAAGGTCTAAATTAGAAAATTATTAGAAATGAATGATAATAATGACAGAACTTATCAAAACCTCTGGGATACAGCAAAAACAGCCCTAAGAGGAAAGTTCATAGTATTAAATGTATACATAAAAAAGTCTGAAAAAGCAGAAATCAACAAGCTAATATCACTTCTCAAGAAACTAGGGTAACAAGAACAAATTACACCCAAACCCAGGAGAAGAAAAGAAATATTAAAGATCAGAGCAGAACTAAATGAAATTGAAACAAAAAGAACATTACAGAAGATAAATGAAACAAAAAGCTGGTTCTTTGAAAAGATAAACAAATTTGATAGACCATTAGCAAGATTAACCAAGAAAAAAGAGAAGATCCATATAAGCTCAATTATTCAGTAGAAATGAAACTGGAGATATTACAATTGATACCACAGAAACACAAAATATCATTCAAAGCTACTGTGAACAATTTTGCACACACAAATTAGAAACTCTAGGGGAAATGGATACGTTCCTGAGACATAAAACCATCCTAGATTAAATCAGGAAGAAATAGAAGTCCTGAATTAGACCAACAACAGGCATCAAGATTTAATCAGTAATACAAAAATTGCCATCAACAACAAAAACGTCCAGGACCAGATGGATTTACAGCTGAATTCTACCAAACATTTGAAGAAGAATTGGTACCAATTCTACTGAAACTGTTCCAGAAGATAAAGAAGGAATCCTTCCTAAATCATTATACGAAGCCGGTATCACCCTAATACCAAAACCAGGAAAGGACATAACAAAAAAAGAGAATTTCAATATCTTGATGAACACAGATGCAAAAATCCTCAACAAAATACTAGCTAACCAAATCCAACAGCACATCACAAAATAATAATAATACATTATGATCAAGTAGATTTCATCCCAGGGTTGCAGGTATAGTTTAACATGTGCAAGTCAATAGATGTGATACATCATATAGATAGAATTAAAAACAAAAACCGTATGATCATCTCAATAGACACAGAAAATGCATTTGATAAAATTCAACATCCCTTTAACATACCTATTAGCCTTACTGCACTTAGAAAAAATAAATACTAGAGAACTTTATCCCAAGTTAGAGAGCAGCTGACATTAGAGGCTTGGAGGTGCTAAGATTGAAATGATTAATTTGTTTCCCTGCCAGATCTTCGGAAACACCTATACTCACAGGTCTGCTAGAAGCGTCATCGCAGCAGCCAATGAGGCTTTAAGTGAGGAGAAGATTGTTGGAACTGAGTGGAGGGGTCTGGGTGCCCTCTTAGTCTCCTTTCTAGGATATCTTGTGCTTTTTTTTTAGCTTGGTTTTTAATATATTCTGTATTATCCTTCTAAAAATTCCATTTGCCCTTCTTTTCATACAAAATTTTTTCTTATCAGATTCCAGAAGTACATGAAAATGAGAAAGCCAGTGTTCTTGCTGGAAGACAAGATTCTGGTTTAAGATTTATGGATTATGATTCATGGATTTTTAAGAATTATAAACATTATTGACAAAATATTTTGAAATTGTAAATGTGAAGAAAAGTTATACTGCAAGAATAAGAAAGGCAGAGTAAAAATAAACCTGCTTTAATAAGTAGACACTTATTTTTAGGTGCAAGGCTTGAGGGAGTGACAACTCTGAAAACCACACTCCACAGCAGCAAGTCTGGTGCATGTGGGCAGCCGTGCCAGAGGCTTCCTTGGAGTATCCCAAAAATAACCCTCTCGAACTGGAATCTGTCTCTGACACATCCTCTTCTCCATACTGACACTGTCTCTGGTTATAATAGAATGCAGCTCCACCTTTCCACATCACTCCAGACTAGATGCGTAATCAGTCCCTCTGACACTGTTGCTGGAATAGTGATCTGACACCTGCCGTCAGCTGAGGGTCCTGGGCTATTGACTGTCCAGAGCTGTGGGAGACTGGACAGCCCAGAAATAACTGGAGAAGTAGATCTTATTACTGCAATAATTGCATCTTTGTGCTCCAACACTGCACAGGATTTTCCTCAGGAGCCAAAACTGGCTTCTAAGATTCTTGGATTCCAGGCTCACCATTCCAGGCAAGGTGATAGGGAATTGTAATGACTTTATCTTATTCCCAGTATCAGATTAACATGCATGCTGGCTTTGAAAGATGTGGCATTTCCATCCTTAGAGTCTGTGAACACGTAAGGATTATATATGGGTGTACAGGATGCCCCCTAAAGCAAAGCAGTTCTCTCCCTTATTCTTCATTCCTCCCACAGCACTGCCAGGCTTTGTCTTCTTTGTCTCTAATTTCAGTGCTAAAGGGAAATATCCCCAGGATAGAGCAAAGAACCTTTACCTTCAAATATACCTTAGATCAAAGAGAGAAAGCCCCTGCATCCCTCCATCAGATTGATAGTGTGAGACACTGTTTCTCTTGATTATAGGTACTGTGGACTTGAAAAAAAAATTCCCTGATTCATAGTCTCCTTGGGGAGACAGGCCTGTTTGGTAAGAAAAAGTTTTCTAAACTTGGAATTTATACTCCATAAAGACACAGACAATGAGGAAGAATTCAAGGCTTGTTCTAAAGGATGCAGCAAAAAGGTTAGATAGAAGGTTCAACGTACTGGAGCAATCAATGTAGAGAATGAGGCCGTGGAATTCCTTTCCTTAAAACCCTTCAGACAAAGATTGCCCTGGGATTCTCCACCCATACGGCACTGCTGTTTTGACATTCATTAAATTTCTGAGAGACAAAACTTATAAATAGTAATGCCAAGCACCTATGTCTAAGGAGAAGAATCAGGATTTGATGTCTTGATTCCCACATGTATCATTGGGCAATCTATTTCAGTTCAACTGAAATTCATTACTGCGAAGTAGAAAATGAGAGTTGTTGCTGGTCCCAGCATACTTGAGTTAAGCCGTGTTGATTATTACAGAAGTTAAGAAGCACAAGAAATTTTTATCTCTTTATAAATTAAAGGAATAGCTATTACGAGCAATTTTAGATAAGGAAGGGGCATAAAATATTTCAGTACCATACTAAAATAGGCTTAGGAACTGTACCTGATACATGTTAAGAGTTTGGTTGAGTCACTCTTGAGTACACTGCTTGTCTTGTTGCTATGGTTACTGCTGCCTTGTGCGAGTACACCGTATATCATTTATGTCATGGACTTTATTTATTAGCATAGACAACTCTTTCTTCTATTATTTACATGGTTCTCCTTCATTCATTATTTTTTAATGTTTTTCATTGTTGTTTTCCTTTTTTGAATACTTTTTAGTTGATGTATTTTTTTCTTCACATTTTGACTGCCAAGTTTTCAGTGATTTTGATGTGCAAAATAATCAGATTATAAAATAATCACAAGAAAATTAATAAAATAAACAATAAAGTAACAAGTACTTAAGGAAATGAAACTAAAAAGAGAGAGAAGTTTCCTGAGTTTTCTAGATATAGCTATTTTGATGAATTTTTCTCTTTTATTTGCCTTTAGAAAGAGAAAATTAAAAAATAAAAAGCAATTTTCCCCAATGGTGATAGACTGTTATAAACTCTTGCCTGGTTTTTATTCTGTGATTATGAAAAACATACTTCTGACCAGGCACGATGGCCTGAGCCTGTAATCCTAGCACTTTGGGAGGCCAAGGCAGGCAGATCACCATCACCTGAGGTCAGGAGTTTGAGACCAGCCTGGCCAACATGGCAAAACCCCATCTTTACTAAAAATACAAAAATTAGCTGGGCATGGTGGCATGTCTGTAATCCCAAGATACTCGAGAGGCTGAGGCAGGAGAATCACTTGAGCCTTGGAGGCAGAGGTTGCAGTGAGCCAAGATTGTGTCACTGCATTCCAGCCTGGGTGAGAGAGCAAGATTCCGAAAGAAAGAAATAAGAAAGAAAGAAAGAGAGAAAGAGAGAAAGAAAGAAAGGAGGGAGGGAGGGAAGGAAGGAGAAAGAAAAGAAAAAGAGAGAGAGAGAAAGAGAGAAAGAAAGATGAAGGAAGGAAGGAAGGAAGGAAGGAAGGAAGGAAGGAAGAGAAAAGAAAAGAAAAACACTTTTAAAAGACATTTCTTAGCAGTGGCATCAAATAACTGTTTTCTTAATATATTCACTGTGATAGTAATACTGATAATAACAATATGTTCATCTAGCACTTCTCATTTATAAATTACTTTCATGTCTGTCCCGTTTTTCCTCTGAAAGATTGTGGTTTCCGTTTTACTGTTGAGGCAGTTGATCTGCAGAGCAGGTGATTTACCCAACGTCACACAGCTCATGAATGACAGAGTTGCAGCTTAGAGTGACCTCTGCAGATCCAGAGCTCTTTCCCCATGGCCCACCATTTCATCAGGACACCTATGGAGTTAAACTGACTGTGTGGTTTCATGGAAAGTGTCATTAGAAGTGGGGTTGGAGACCTGACTTTAAGCCCAGCCACAAACTCACTTTGTGGCTGAGCCCTGGAGGTGGTCCTGAGTCTCCTTTCCTGTCGCATGGAGAGCCTTTCTCTACCACTCAAAGCAGCTGAGTGGATAAGAAAGGGCATTAAAAATAAGGGACACTATTATAAAGATCTGACCAGCGCTCAGACATTTCTCCATAAATTCATTGGAAGTAGACTAATAACACTTCAGAGGGAGTCTCCTGCCAAGTGCCTCCTGCCCAGCAGGGGCCCATGTGGTATGTGTGCTCAGGATGCAGTGACTTTTGCTTCCTATCTGACTACTGCTGAGTTCTTGCTCAAACACAAAAGCAAACTTCTGCCGAAACTTTGAGAATTTTGCTTTGTGCTGAATAGATTGGCGTTGAAGTCTGAAGGCAAAAGCCATTTCAGTGTCTCTGACATGGTTGTTCTGTTTAATGACAGTCTCTTTTTTCTTAAGAAGAATGCTTTTCTGCTTGGCCAGAAATTTCTTTGGAAATGACAGAATGGCTGTCTCACTATTAATGAATTTTACAGCCCAGATTCCTTTTAGTTTAATGAAATATGGAGAAATCAACCCAAAGCCATGCTTTAAAACAACGTAGAGGAAACCACCACTCCCCTGAAACACTGAGGTGTTTTCCGCCTGGCTGGCCAGTGCACCTCTGAGGCCATCGCCTAATAACCGCGTGCATAGTGATTAGATTACGGTTCACAGTTGATACTGGTATGCTTTAAAAATAAACACAAATTCCCCCGTATACAGAGAAGAGGCTGAGGACAAAAGCTTAGTCATGTGTGATTCACGTACATATCATGAAGTATAGCGGAAGGATCCTTCCCCGGGTCTGAGAATCTGGGTTCCAATTTAGTCACTGTTTCTCTGGCACTGGACACCCCTCCCCCTGGACCACTGTCAGATGATGCTTTGCGCTTGGCTAAATTGCAGAGGTTTTTAATTGTTTCCTTATTATATTTTATATCAAAAGATGGTTTTTAAAATCACTTCTGTCAACATGAGGGTTGGAGAATAACAAGTTTTCAAAGTTTTAACTCTTGTTTGCGTGTTGTTTTCTGTTTAGCCTTAATATAAAAAACCTTTGCTGACCAAGCTGTCTAGATTGCCCCAACGAAATCAATCAATCAGGCCGGGCGCGGCGGCTCAAGCCTGTAATCCCAGCACTTTGGGAGGCCGAGACGGGCGGATCACGAGGTCAGGAGATCGAGACCATCCTGGCTAACATGGTGAAACCCCGTCTCTACTAAAAAATACAAAAAACTAGCCGGGCGACATGGCGGGCGCCTGTAGTCCCAGCTGCTTGGGAGGCTGAGGCAGGAGAATGGCGTAAACCCAGGAGGCGGAGCTTGCAGTGAGCTGAGACCCGGCCACTGCACTCCAGCCTGGGCGGCAGAGCGAGACTCCGTCTCAAAAAAAAAAAAAAAAAAGAAATCAATCAATCCATCCATCCATCAGTCTGTGCCTTTAACATACTATCGAAGAAAACTTACTTTCAAATGTATCTGGTCAGGTGAGTGGTTCTTCCTCTTAAGGGTCAGGGCATAGAACCCTACACCTCTATCCCAGCCTTGACGACTTTTAAGCCTAGTGAGGTGAAACATGAGGTCTGAGCAAAGTGAACATGGCCATGATACCAGATGTAATTAACAATATAGATTAATCTAAGAATCAATGTCCAAAATGTGAGAAATTTTCTTTGGGGGGCTTCATTGTGCCAAAAGGTTAAAATCTCTTTAAACATCATGAACGTCTAGGAAATGTGTAAGATAAGTTGGAACGGCTAAAATGGTTACTCTTTCATATGTAATTCAGGATGATCTAACTAGTCACTGAAAATAGGCATGAGATGCAATTTGGCTTGCCTCTCCAAGTGGACAGCGCTAAGGTATCCAGTCACACTGTCTCACAGATTCCTGAGGTTAAAGGTGCAATTCCCCTGAACGAGTCTTAAAACCAGGTGTTTTCAACTGCATAGTGATTAGATTAGACACTAAGATAGTGTCTTCCTGTGGGTTCATGTGGAGTAACCTGTAAGTGAAGCAGAGGGAAGCTGAGCTTCAGGGAAAGGGAAAAGAGCCCAAAGCCTAGCCACACAGTGCCGCCTCCCTGGCAAGGCAGGGGACTTGCGGCATTTCCACAGAATCATGTCTGTGGTCCCAGCATCATTTGTGGGTTCATCGAGCACATATTCTTTACATACCCAGCATTATTCTAGGCACAGGCCATACCACAGTAAATACGAGCAACACTGGTCTGAGCTGTCGTGGAGCTCTGTGGCGAAGCGTTAATCTGTTTGAGGTTACAGCCAAGATAAGTGCCAGGCAAGGGCAGCACAGGGCTGGAGGTCAGGGCCTGTTTCTGGGAAAGTGACATGGCCCAGATCCAAAGGATGAGGGGAATGAAGTGTCAGGGAAGGGGCGGGGGCAAGGGCAAAGGGCCTGGGAAGAAAAGAAGGATGTTTTCTAAGTGTTTCCATTCACTAGCAGTAGGAGTACTGAGCGTGCTAAACCCCTGGAGGGAGTCTCTGATTTGATATTCTCACAGAGAGAGGAAACTAAGGTACAGGAATTGAATTTCATACCCCTGACTCCACACCTCACGTATGGTGCCAGGGATTGAATCCAGGTCTTACTATAGAACCTGTACTGGACTGCCATCCTGCACTGCCTCTAATGTGAGCAGGTGGGCACTTTGGGGGACTTAAGTGACAGCAATGTATGAGACAGTCTGTTTGCCAAGAAAAAAAAAATTATGACGATGCAGGCTGAGTCAGGTGTCACAGTCCATCACTTCTCCTGCTAAGATCTGCAGTGCTGTAAAGATGGAGTTTGGAGGGTCTTTAGTGGGGAAGATGTTATCACTAAGAATGGACAAACACACAGAAGCATTGAGAGCCTTTATCTCCCAGGTAGGAAATAAGCGGAGGGACCTGAAGAGCAACATCAGAAGAGCGGTGATGTTTCTGCTAGCATCTGGCAAAAACAGGCAAAAAATGTTTTTTATACATTCTGAAGTATAGAACTTAACCCAAGCATGTCAATTAGACTTTGCAGAAGCATTTGCACGCCGTGATTTTTTCAGTCACTTTTCACATATTTAGTTCAGCTGCCTTTATTGAACATATCATTTATGTGCCCACTTGACTGTGAACTTCCCATCAACTTAAAATAACAACAGAGGGAGACAAGCTCTCCAAAGAAAGAGTTTACTGGGGAATAGCAAGAGATTGTCATTAGGATACGCGTGCTGCGGTGGACCATAGGTGCAACCAGAGAAGCAAGGGAAGGCAAGGGTTTTTAAAGGGGAAAGGAGGGCAGTTGCGTTCGTTCTTTTGAAGCAATTATCCTTGGCTACGAGGATTAATAACAAGGGTGAGTCAGTCTATTAGTGAACAGGCCATTAGTGAGCAGGCATCCTCATAGAAGTAATCTTTGTGCAAGGTTGCCATGGCCTTTGTGAAGGTTGTGGTTTTGGCAGCCTTTTGTGATAGTACCAGTTATCAGACAAATGTGCATGAGGGCCTTCCCTTCATGGCCTCCTGGATCCATTTCGTTAGGATTGGACATAAGTGACTCCATTTTGGTACCGGCAACTTTCACATTCTCATCAGCAGGAAATCGTCACTTATTTTCGCATCCTCTTGTCTAACCCAGTTCCAGTCCTACAGTGGAAACTCAGTACTGAGTGAATTTTGTAGCATTTCTGAAACCAAGCCCCTTGCCTCTTTCTCTATGTTTATTGCCTTCACAAATGTATATTTTAGCTATGCAAGCAGATGCTTTACTAACACACCTAACTAGATTAGAAATTGTCTTACTGTCTTAGTGTAGTGTATCGTGAAGAGCCAACACTAGCTGAAAATACATGGCACTCCTTCTACCATTTAAAAACAAAGACACAATGAACAAGGACTGGTTGATAATCACATTTGTTTATTGGACTTGTTCTTCCAAATGATAAGTTTGTTCTGGGAAATGCAAATTAATGGGACGTCCTGCTGGAATCCTCTGAATTGTGAATGTTTCTGCCTTGCCAACAAGTATGCACTGTAGTTTAGGGATTTGCAGCACTCCATTTGTGTAGTACGATTTCATCCACTGCAGTACATTTTCCAGTTTGTTGGCCTGTTCTTCCCCTAAGAACTAGCAGTGTTGGAATTCTTTATGTCCATTAGCCTACTAACACACTGAGTCTTGAAACAGAAAATTCTCCACTATTGGCAAAGTAAGAAAAAGTGCGCTATTTGTAAAATGTAAATTCAGATTCTCTTTCTTTCCTCAAATTAGATGGAAAAATTAGATGGAAAAATACGTAAGAATTGTGTAACTTGCCCATTCAGCTGCAAAGACCAAACAAGGATATTTGACCTTTATTTGCATTTGCTTAAATGTTTGAAGACTGATATTTGTTATTCTGCAAGAGGTGTAGAAGTACAGTAAGCTCCACTGTTCACTGTAGCCAGCAACTGGCAGGGAGTAGGTACTGATTCATAGTTATTACAATCCAATATATTGCTTTATTAAAAGTTAGCTATATATAAACTGCCATATTCTGAAAATTAATTTGATACTGAAAAATGCTGAACATATTTGTATTGCTCTGTGATTCAGAAAGCCTTCTGTAGACTTAACTTCAGAGCCATTGTTTTAACATCACTTTAAATTGTATTTATCCATGCGACCATGCCAGTTAATAGGAATTTCCAGTTGGTAGCATGCTATCAGTACCTGTGTATATTCATAATTTTAAAATCAAAACATCAAAGAAAAAATGCTTATGAAGTCGACTTAAAAGACATTTTTAGTCATTACTAAATGTTTCTCTAAGTTCTTACAAAGCCTTTGGAGCTGCCTCCAGTTGCTTTTCAAAAAACCGATTTCTAAAGTAGAAATGTTCTCACTGAACAATCAGTATTAGGGAAACTGCAAGGCAAACAACTCGGAGCCCAATAGCCAAAGACGCACCATTAATGTTGAATGAGACAGAGTCTGTGCTGATGGGAAATTTCACAAGACTCCTCTGGTGTTTTCTGTGATATCTATTCCAGCCCCACAACAGCCACTTTCAGCTCTCCCCCGCTATTAACACTCCTCCTGCCAAGTCAAGAATTCTTAATGTAATGTAGTGAACGCCATGCTGAAAAATAGGCCCTTACGATGCCAGGGTCCATGAACACAGCTCACCACTCCAAGGAGGAAACCTTCCCTTAGCACAGGCACCATCTCCTCAGACAGCCCTGCAAATACAGGAAGGTGGTGGCTCCACACAGGGCCACAGTCATTGTCTGCACCACGGTCACCGAACGCGTCCAATCCACTGCCGACATTTTGAAGAAAGGGCCGAATTCATCCACTGAATCTGTCCTACCAAGGAAAGCAAATCAAGCTTGCTGCCCTATTCTTTTTTTTTTTTTTTTTTTTTTTTTCTGTGACAGAGTCTTGCTGCGACACCCAGGCTGGAGTACAATGGCACGATCTCAGCTTACTGCAAGCTCCGCCTCCCAAGTTCAAGCAATTCTCTTGCCTCAGCATCCCAAGTAGCTGGGATTACGGGCACGCGCCATCATGCCCAGCTAGGTTTTGTATTTTTAGTGGAGACAGGGTTTCACCATCTTGGGAGGCTGGTCTCGAACTCCTGACCTCAGGTGATCCGTCCACCACAGTCTCCGAAAGTTCTGGGATTACAGGCGTGAGCCACCGTGCCCGGTCTGCTGCCTTATTCTTGAATGAAGACATTCATGCAGACTGTCATGATCTCAGCGGCATCTCATTGCTCCATAGTCGGCAGAATTTTAGTTAGGATCCTTCTGAACTGGCAACCCCAAATTAGCTTGGACTCTGTGTTCTGTTGACTAGCATACACTGAAGACACAGTGTGGAATACTAGCAAAAGGAGTTCTGCGGGATGTGCCTCTCTCAGGCTGAGAAGGTGTCCATGCGTCAACATCGCAGGCCATTGCAGCGTAGCACTGACCTGGCAGCAGCTGCCACCAGCACATCTCACATCTGCTTCCCCAGAGTCCTGAGGCCAGAGAAAAACAGGATCACAAACTGTGCTGATATCATATGTCCAGAATTCTTCAATATGTAGCACATTAAGAGCAGATCAATACACATTCTACAACAAAATTTGCTTCTTACCCTATTTTTCCCATTATAAGCTGGGAGGAAAAAAAAATCCCCCCCCCCCCGTTTGCTTTGTCTCCGTCTCTCCAGAACTCCTTTCAGACCCATGCTATTTCCCTAAGAGAAGAAGAAAAAAATTCCATTAAAAACCAGAAGTCACACACTTCACAGCAGCAGCCCATGTAGCTACTGCATTTTATTCAAGTAGCAAATATGAGAACACAGTGGAGCACACTGGCGTCAGATTATATTTGCATTTTGGAAAATATTAGACATTGATTTTGTTGAGTTGCCCTAAGTTATATACTTTAGAAATTATTGTGCGCCCTCTAATAATAGAGGGTATAACCATTTATAAAGACTATGGAACTTTGCTCTTAAATTATAAAAATTACACAGTGAATTTATTAATATTTTTATCATTATAAAGTCTACAAGGTTAATTGCTTTGCAAAATGGTGAATGTAACTAGTTTTTCCAGTTTCTATTTAAAGGAAAAGACTAAAGCTAAATCAGCCAGGATTGCATATGATCCTAAAGCATTTCCCTGACATAATGTGGGAAAGTATGAGGGGAGAACAGGATTTGGTGAGAAGTTAGATTATGCAAGTTCTTTATCCAGAGGAAAGGGATACAGATAATTAACTTTGTAACCATCTTTTGACCTAGTGCCTTCCTGTGTCACATTGTCACTATGTCACTTTATAATTTTTTTTAAAAAGTTTTGTCTCTTATTATGCCAAATTGAGTAGCATGAGTGTTGTGGGTAATTTCTTACTTATAATACTCAACATCCTGTATTTACTACCTTCCTGAACTCTCACCTATGTTTTGCGATAGCGTTTTGCTAGCTCACATCCTGATCAGTTAAAAATTTGTATTTTGTGTAACAAATAAAGAACATGAGAGAATTGCATAGGTGTGCTCTATGCAATTGCAAGTTGAGCTTTGCGTGCAGTTACTTTCCTTTTCCAAAATAATTTCAACTTTTATTTTCAATTCAAGGGTTACATGTACAGGTTTGTTATACGGATATATTACATGATGCTGAGGTTTGGGGTGTGAATAATCCCATCACCCGAGTAGTGAGCATAACACCCAACAGTTAATTTTTCAACCTTTGCCCCCTTTCCTCTCTCCTCCCTGTATTAGTTTCCCGTGTCTATTGTTGCCACCTTTATGCCCATGAGTATGTGATATTTAGCTCCCACTTATAACCAAGTCATGCGGTATTTGATTTTCTGTTCCGGTGTTAATTCACTTAAGTTAGTGGCCTCCAGCTGCATCCATGTTGCTGCAAAAGATATGATGTCATTTTTTATGGCTGCATAGTATTCCATGGTATATATGTGCCAGATATTCTTTATCCAATCCACTGTTGATGGGCACTTGTATGTTTTCTATTGAGGAATGTCTGTTCATGCATTTTGCCTACTTTTTAATGGGGTTGTTTGGTTTTTGCTTGTTGGTTTGTTTAAGTTCCTTATAGATTCTGGACATTAAACCCTTGTTGGATGCACAGTATGAGAATATTTTCTCCCATTCTATAGGTTGTCTGTTTACTCTATTGATAATTTCTTTTGCTGTGCAGAAGCTCCTTAGTTTAATTAGGTCCCATTTGTCAGATTTTGTTTTTGTTGCAATTGCTTTTTAGTCAAATTCAAGGCCAATATTCAGGAAATGGTGTTTCCTAGGTCTTCTTCTAGGATTCTTTTCTATTTTGTCTTTTTTTTTCTTTCGTTTGGAGAACGGGGTCTTACTATGTTGCCCAGGCAAGTCTCAAACTTCTGGGCTCAAGCTATCCCCCCCACCTCTGCCTCCCTAAGTGCTGGAATTACATGTGTGAACCACCATGCTGACGTTTTACATTTAAATCTTTAATCCATCTTGAGTTAATTTTTGCATATGGTGAAATGTAGTGGTCTGGTTTCATTCTGCATATGGCTAGTCAGCTATCCTAGCTTTATTGAATAAAGTCTTTTCCTCATTGCTTGTTTCTGTTGACTTTGTTGAAGATCACATGGCTGGAGTTGTACAGCTTTATGTTTGGGTTCTTTATTCTGTTCTGTTGTTCTGTGTGTCTGTTTTTGTACCAGTACCATGCTGTTTGGGGTTTTTCTTATCATTTTAAATTTTTTAATTTTATTTTTATTTATTTATTTTTTTGAGATGGAGTCTTACTCTGTTGCCCAGGCTGGAGCACAGTGGCGTGATCTTGGCTCACTGCAACCTCCACCTCATAGGTTCAAGCAATTCTCCCACCTCAGCATCCCTAGTAGCTGGAATTACAGGTGCCCACCACTGCACCAGCTAATTTTTAGTACAGAAGGGGTTACATCATGTTGGCCAGGCTGGTCTTGAACTCCTGACCTTAAGTAATCCACCTGCCTTGGCCCCCCAAAGTGCTGGGATGAGAGATGTGAGCCACCATGCTCAGCCAATGCTATTTTGATTACTGTTGCCTTATAGTATAGTTTGAAGTTGGGTAGTGTGATGCCTCCAGCTTTGTTCTTTTTGCTTAAGAGTGCTCTATTTGGGCTCTTTTTGGTTCCAAATACATTTCAGAATGATATTTTTAATTCTGTGAAAAATGACATCAGTAGTCTGATAGGGATAGCATTGAATCTGTAAATTGCCTGGGGCAGTATGGCCGTTTTAATGATACTAATTTTTCCAATCCATGAACATGGAATGTTTTTCCATTTGTTTATGTCATGTATGATTTCCTTCAGCAGTGTTTTGTAGTTCTTTGTAGAGATCTTTCACCTCCTAGGTACTCTTAGGTATTTTATTTTTATTGTAGCTATTGGAAATGATTTGACTCTCAGCTTGAATATTATTGATGTGTACAAATGGTACTGAATTTTGTACATTGGTTTTTGTATCCTGAAATTATATTGAAGTTGTTTACCCATTCTGCGAGGCTTTTGATAGAGTCTTTAGGGTTTTCTAGGTGTAGAATCATTTTGTCAGCAAAGAGAGATCATTTGACTTCTTGTTTTCCTATTTGAATGCCTTTTATTTCTTTCTCTTGCCTGATTGCTCTGGCTAGGACTTCCAGTACTGTGTTAAATAGGAGCGGTGAGAGTGGGCATCTTTGTCTTGTTCCAGTTCTCAAGGGGAATGCTTCCAGCTTCTAGCTTCCAGCTTTCGCCCATTCAGATGTTGGCTGTGGGTTTGTCACAGATGGCTTTTATTATTTTGAGGTATTTTCCTTTGATGACTAGTCTGTTGAAGGTTTTTAACATGAAAGGATGTTGGATTTTATCAAAGACTTTTTCTGCATTTATTGAGGTGATCACATGATTTTTGTTTTTAATTCTGTTTATGCTGTGAATCACATTTATTGATTTGCATTTGTTGAACCAACCTTGCATCCCAGGAATGAAGCCTACTTGATCCTGGTGAATTAACTTTTTGATATATTGCTGGATTCAGTTTGCTAGTATTTTACTGAGGATTTTTGTGTCTATATTTGTCAGGGATATTGGCCTGAAACCTTTTTTTTCATTGTGTCTTTGCCAGATTTTGGTATCAGAGTGATGCTGGCTGTGTAGAATCAGTTAGGGAGGAGTCAGTCCCTCCTCCTCAGTTTTTTGGAATTGCTTCTGTAGGATTGGTACTAGCTCTTCTTTGTACATCTGGTAGAATTTGGCTGTGAATCCATCTGCTCCAGGGCTTTTTTTGGTTGGTAAGATTTTTATTTCCAGTTCAATTTTGGGACTAGATATTGGTCTGTTCAAGGTTTCAATTTCTTCCTGATTCAATCTCGGGAGGTTGTGTGTTTCCAGGAATGTGTTAATTTCCTCTAGATTTTCTAGATTGTGTGCATAGAGATGTTCATAATAGTCTCTGAGGATTTTTTGCATGTCTGTGGGATTGGTTGTAGTGTCATACGTCATTTCTGATTGTGCTTATTTGGATTTTCTGTTTCTTTGTTAATTTAGCTGTCTATCAATCTTGTTTGTTCAAATAACTAACTTTTGGTTTTGTTGATTCTTTTTATGTATGTTTGGATCTAAATTTTGTTCAGTTCTTTTCTGATTTTAATCAACTCTTTTCTTCTGCTAGTTTTGGGGTCAGTTTATTCTTGTTTTTCTAGTTCCTCTAGATGTGATGTTAGATTGTTAGTTTGAGATCTTGTTAACTTTTTGAGGTAGGTGTTTAGTGTCATAAACTTTTTCTCTTCACAGTGCTTATGCTGCATCCCAGCGGTTTGAGTATGTTGTGTCTCTGTTTTCATTTATTTCGAAGACTTTTTATTACTTCTGCCTTCGTTTTGTTATTTACCTAAAAGTTATTCAGGAGCAAGTTTTCTAATTTCCATGTAATGTGTGGTTTGGGGAGATCTTGGTATTGATTTCTATTTTAATTCCCTCGTGGTCTGCGAGTACGTTTGGTGTGATTACTGTATGTTTTTAAATTTATTGAGACTTGCTTTATGGCCAGTCATGTAGTTTATCTTGGAAGGTGTTCTGTGGGCAAATGAGAATAATGCATATTCTGTTTTGATTAGTGGAGTATTCTGTAGATGCCTGTTAGGTCTACTTGGTCAAGTGTGAAATTCAAGTCCAGATGTTCTGCCTTGATGATCTGTCTAACGCTGTCAGTGGCATGTTAAAGTCCTCCAGTATTATTGTGGGATGGTATAAGTCTTTCTGTAGGTCTATAAGTAGTTGTTTTATGAATCTGGGTGCCCCAGTGTTGGGTGCATATGTGTTTAGGATAGCTAAGTCTTCTTGTTGAGTTGAACTCTTTATCATTATGTAATACCCTACTTTGCCATCCACTTTTTTTTTTTTAACTGTTGTTGGTTTAAAGTCTGTTTTATCTAATATGGGAATAGCAACCTCTGCTATGCTTATATTATTTTTGTTTTCTGCTTGCATGGTAGATCTTTCTCCACCCCTTTACTTCGATTCTGTGGGTGTCATTATGTGTCAGATAGGCCTCTTGAAGACAGCAGATGGAATTATTGTGTTTCTTTATCCAATTTGCCACTCCATGCCTTTTAAGTGGAGAGTTTTAGACTCTTTGCATTCAGGGTTAATATTAATATATGAGATTTTGATCCTATTGTGAAGTTGTTAGCTGGTTGCTTTGTAGTTCCTATTGTGTGGTTGCTTTTTAGGGTCTATGGGCTATGTACATAAGTGTGTTTTTGTGGTAGAAGATGTTGTTCTTTAATTTCCATGTGGAGGCTTCCGATGTAGTTTGGCTGTGTCCCTACCCACATCTCATCTTGAATTCCCACATGTTGTGGGAGGGACCCAGTGGGAGGTGATTGAGTCATGGGGGCAGGTCTTTCCCATGCTGTTCTCATGATGGTAAGTGAGTTTCACAAGATCTGATGGTTTTAAAAATGCGAGCTTCCCTGCACAAACTGTCTTTGCCTGCTGCTATCCATGTAAGAGGTGACTTGCTCCTCCTTGCCTTCCACCATGATTATGAGGCCTCCCCAGCCATGTGGAACTGTAAGTCCAATAAGCTTCTTTCTTTTGTAAATTGCCCAGTCTCAGGTATGTCCTTATCAGCCGCATGAAAACAGACTAACACACCTTCCTTAAAGATCTTTCGTAAGGCTGGTCTAGAGGTAACAAATTCCTTAGCAGTTGCTTATATGGAAAAAAATTTGTTTCTTCTTTGCCTTTGAAGCTTAGTTTGATGAGATATGAAATTCTTGGTTGAAATATGTTTTACTTAAGAGTGCTGAAAGTAGGTGCCCAGTCCCTCTTGGCTCATAAGATTTCTGCTGAACGGTTTGCTGTTAGCCTGATGGGGTTCCTTTTGTATATGATCTGGTGCAAAGTTACTTTTCTGAAACTGTACTTTAATAATACAAGCTGCAAAGCCACTATTGTTTTTGCTCTCTTCTTTTCCAAGCACTAATCAGAAAAATGGAGAAAGGAAGGAAAAGAAGGATGCAAGGCTTATAAGCTATAGTGGTGGTTGTCAGCTAGAACTATTGTCCACCAGCAGGTGGCCTGAGGGCTTATTAAGACCCTTAGTAAGTCTTCTGGGGAAATGTGAAGTAAATGCACAGGGAAATAGATTGTGGAGAGTTGAACTGGAAAAAATAGTTTGTTTATTTGGAAGCAAAATTCCATGGTCTTTAGGTATAAAAGTTACTCTTCTAATAAACCACTTAAGGATGGAAAGAAGACATGGTGAAGGCAGGGCAGACCTCTTCTGTGCTAGGCTTCATGGTGCTTATTCCCACAGCTCTCCAAGATGAGTTATATTTTTTTCTTCCACTCCTCCTCTTCCTTTTTTTCTTCCTTGTCCCCTCCCTATTTTCCCCTTTCTTTTTCTTTTCTTTTAACCATGGAGAAACTGTAGTGCAGAGAGTGTAGATAACCTTCATAGGCCCACACAGCTCATGGCTGGCTACTGGCACCAACACCTGTACTTCTCATTCACCATGGAAGCCAACATGTTGGCTAATGTCCTGTTTGGCAGCAGAGGCTAGAGTCTCCAATGTTAGTTAACTCTACTTGAGAAACACGTTGTTACATGCCAGTTTGAGGCAAAAAAAGAGATACATAGGGCAGTTCCCCACCACATCCATTTGTGACCATGGCATGAACACAGACTCAAATGAAAGATGTGTATTTTCATCGGAGGGTAATGAATCATCAACGTGTTTTCACTTTGCTTCAGAGAACTAGTGCTGTATATCAACATTAATGTTCTTTTAGCATTTTTATACAGATTATTCTTAAAGCAGTCATCTGAGCACTTATATTCCAAACACAATTCAGAATCTTGCCTACTCCCAAGGTCACCTAAAAACAAAAGTAGTTATCCCTTACTAATGCTCTTGAGAAGACATTCATGTTTAAACTTTGATTCAATGGATGTACATTATAAAATAATGAATCTACTAAAGGATCCTTTTACTCGAGGCTTTTGCTCAGCCTTTCAACATACATTTTATGGAGCAAGTACCCTGTGTTCAACACTGAATTTCAGACAGTCAACCAAACTGTAGTGAGCTCAAAGGAAAGAAATACAGAAGTGAATGATTTTTTAGTGGACAAGCTTTGGAAAATCCTAGTCTTTAGAAGTGAGATTTAAAAAGTCATTTTCCTATAATTTAACTCAAAAACATAGATCTCTATTTGCATTGTGGTTAAGAGCACAAGTATGGGATCTCATTCATTCATTTATTTAATAAACATTTATAGACAGTCTACTACTTAGTAAGTACTGTGTTAGGCATTGGGGTACATTGCTTACCCAAACCAGGTATCGAACCTGTCTTGACTGAATCTTACATTCTAGTGGGGCAGATAGATTAATCGAATGACTGTATTGAAAGACATCAACCTGCACCTGTGGCAGTGCTATAATGAAGATTGCATAGGAGGCTCTTAAGAGCCTATTTATTCCAAAGGTATTTAATATAATTCAGGAACTGAGATGAAATTGCTGGAGGAAGTGATATCTGATCTAAGATATAAGGGATGAGCAGATAGTGATGAGGCCTGGGGAGGGGAGAAAATGCCTAACACGGAGAGCAGCATGCATAGCCTGTCAAGGTGAACAGTAGAATCCCAGGCCTGGAATACTGGATGTGGGGAGAGACTGGGTGGCTGTGAGGAAAGCAAGTCTCAAGTTGAACCGAGACAGGAGTCTGGCCTTTGTTCTGAATACAGTGGTGAGGCATCCACAGGTGTAAAGCAGGGAGAGTAAATGATCAGGGAGTGGGCAGAACAGATACACATTGATCAGCTAGAAACCCACTGAAGTGTCCTAGGATGGAGGTAATGATGCTCAGACTTGAGCAGTGGTATAGAAAAGCTGAAGGGGATACATTCAATATGTATTTCAGAGGTAAGCATCAACAGGACTCGGATATTGGGAGTGTGAGACAGGAAGTATTAAGGATGACTTGGATAACTAATGGATAGGGGTGCTTTTCACCAAGATAAGGAAGCTTGCAAAGGATTAGGCTTGGGATTTGGAGACAGCAGAAGGGATGAGAGTATTGAGTTACGTCTTAATATGTACCATTTTGAGAGGCCTTTGAGAAAGCCAAGAGGAAATGTCAAGTAGCAAGGATACGGGTCAGAACCTCCGAAGTGAGGTTTGAGCTGGAGATTAACATTTGCAGATAGTGTGCACAGAGGTGGCAATTGAACTCCTGCATCTGGATGTGATTGCCTAGCAAAAGGGTGTTCCAGAAAGGCCTAGACCCAAGACCTGAGAGACCAACACTCAAAGGCTTGGCCAAAGGGGGAAGAGTTTGACTGGAAAGGCAGGAGGAGAGGCAAAGGCCACTGTTTCCCAAGTACCCAGAGAAAAAGGTAGAGGAAAAAGAGTTCTCAATACTGGACAATGCTGAGGGCTCACGTGGCACTGAAAACACGTCGGGTTGGATTGAATAACACTGAGGTCTTTGGGGACACTAGTGAAAGCTGTAGCGGAGTCATGGGTCAGATTGAGTGATTGACGGTGGGGTAGGTGGGAGGTATGGAAGTGACTGAGAAGCTCAGGGGAGAGAGGGTGAGGACTGGAGGCAGGTGTGGATTTATGTGCTTGGTATGTGTGTGAGTGTGTGTGCACGTATGTGTGTGTGTGTGTTTTGTAAGTGAGGGCACTTAAAAGTGCTCCAGTGTCAATGGGAAAGATCCTGGTGAGGAGAGGTTGAACTTACCCAAGACAGAAGGGCCACTGAAGTCATAAGATTTCTGAGACAGCTCAAGAGATGGGATTAACCTTGGGTGGGAGGAGGAATGGCTTCTGTAAACTTTGAATTAGTGGGGTATCTCACTTTGGTGGTTCTATTTTCTCTGTAAAGCATGAGGCCACATCCTCTGTGGGGAGGGCTTGGGGGAGGTATGGCAATTGGGGAAACCTGTGTGCGAATATTGAAGGAAGTGGAAGTTTGAAATGGTTCACAGATAGCCGGGCAGTAGTTCATCCCCATAATCCCACCACTTTGGGAGGCCAAGGCAGGAAGATCACATGAAGCCAAGAGTTCGAGACCAGTCTGGGCAACGTAGTGAGACCCCCCATCCGTACAAAAACAATTAGCCAGGCATGGTGGCACACACCTGTAGTCCCAGCTACTCAGGAGGTTGAGATGGGAAGATCACTAGAGCCGGGAGGTTGAGGCTGCAGTGAGCCACAGTTGTGCCATTAAACTCCAGCCTAGGCAACAGGGTGAGACCCCATCTAAAAAAAATAAAAGAATGAAACAGTCCACAGGGTGCATGGAAAATCAGGTAAACCAAACCAAGAGTTGTAGGGTGGCTGTGAGTGCTGGACCTCTCTGAGCTGGGTGAGCAGGAACCATTGGTTCCTGGGTGGGCATGTTCTGCCTTCGTGACTGCCTGTGCACACCCAGGAAGAGCAGATAGTGAGGCTCTTCCCAACTGCCATATTTGCCAAATGATCACAAAGAAAAGACAGAGAAATAAGGGGATGTGGAGCATTTGCAAGACCAAAAAAAAAAAAAAAAAAGTCAATTTCAGCCTAAGCTGAAGAAAAGGACAATGAAGAAAGAAGATTAATAAGATTAATAGGTTGGAGAAATTGGGGGGGCAATCCATTGAAGACCCCCACTTGTGCTCACCTGTTGAACGTGAGTTGGTGAAGAGGAGATGGCAGGTGTGGTGGGCGTGGCCTGAAAGTCACTCTGCAGCGTGCTCACCTGGGCAGTAAGGTAGATCCAGAAGCAGCTGGCTCCACAGCTGCAGGCCCGATGGCAGGAATCTCTTGGTTCCACCACTGATAGACTGCATGTACTGAGCAGGCCGCCCCCATCTCCAGACCTTGGTGTCCTTGCTGAGATTTGGGCCAGCCATGCCATCTTTTCAGGTTGGGAGGACTGAATAAGGTGATAGAGGTAAAACAGCACAACCTGTGAC